>NC_089271.1:96713815-97944415 GCF_963930625.1 Muntiacus reevesi
CCAGCTGCAGGAGAAACACTGGCCCGACACAAGAGCCAACTGGTTGCAGTGCTCCACCCCCACCATTTTTTTTTTTTTAACTGAGCTGTAAATCCAGATTTTGATGTGGCCTCTCCCAATTTTAAATGGTTGGCAACCGTTGTGGAAATGCTAAAAGCATCCTTTCTCTCATACTGACATGTCTCCCAGTTCTGTTCCCCCACATATGACTCCCTTTGCTTTTCTCTTCTCTCCTTTCCCAGGGTCACACTGCGCCGAGCCAAGAAGGTACCTGTGGGTAACAGGTGGTGTGCGGGAAAGGGTGAGGGGTAGAGAAAGTGCCATGGTGATTGAAACTACCAAGCTCAAAGGAAACTATAATTAAGGTGAGAAGACAGCCCTCAGATTGGGAGAAAATAATAGCAAATGAGGAAACAGACAAAGGATTAATCTCAAAAATATACAAGCAACTCCTGAAGCTCAATTCCAGAAAAATAAATGATCCAATCAAAAAATGGCCCAAAGAACTAAACAGACATTTCTCCCAAGAAGACCTACAGATGGCTAACAAACACATGAAAAGATGCTCAACATCACTTATTATCAGAGAAATGCAAATCAAAACCACAATGAGTTACCATTACACGCCAGTCAGGATGACTGCTATCCAAAAGTCTACAAGCAATAAATGCTGGAGAGGGTGTGGAGAAAAGGGAACCCTCTTACACTGTTGGTGGGAATACAAACTAGTACAGCCACTGTGGAAAACAGTGTGAAGATTTCTTAAAAAACTGGAAATAGAACTACCATATGACCCAGCAATACCACTTCTGGGCATACACACTGAGGAATCCAGATCTGAAAGAGACACTTGCACCCCAATGTTCATCGCAGCACTGTTTATAATAGCCAGGACATGGAAGCAACCTAGATGCCCATCAGCAGAGGAATGGATAAGGAAGCTGTGGTACATATACACCATGGAATATTACTCAGCCGTTAAAAAGAATTCATTTGAATCAGTTCTAATGAGATGGATGAAACTGGAGCCCATTATACAGAGTGAAGTAAGCCAGAAAGATAAAGAACATTACAGTATACTAACACATATATACGGAATTTAGAAAGATGGTAACGATGGCCCTATGTGCAAAACAGAACAAGAGACACAGAAGTACAGAACAGACTTTTGAACTCTGTGGGAGAAGATGAGGGTGGGATGTTTTGAAAGAACAGCATGTATATTATCTGTGGTGAAACAGACCACCAGCCCAGGTGGGATGCATGAGTCAAGTGCTCGGGCCTGGTGGGCAGGGAAGACCCAGAGGAATCGGGTGGAGAGGGAGGTGGGATGGGGGACTGGGATGGGGAATACGTGTAACTCTATGGCTGATTCATATCAATGTATGACAAAACCCACTGAAAAATAAAAAAAAAAAAATAAAAAGAAACTACCAAGCTCATTTACTCTCCAGAGAGGCAAGCAACAGGTTCCTGGTAGGTGCTCATTCTCCCTACCAGTCAGAAATAGCACCCAGGAGACCAAGACGAACAACTGTTCTACCAGTTTTATTGACATATATTTTACATACCAGAAATTTTACTCTTCCCTTATTTTCAGTGTATCATTCAATGCATCTCAGTATTGAGTATGATGCTTGCTCTAAGTTTTTCTTTATAGATACCCTTACCAGGTTGAGGAGTTATTCTCCTATTCTTAACTCATTGAATAGTTGTTATTATAAAAGTGTGTTGGATTTCGCCAAATGCTTTTCCTGTATATATTGAGGCAATCCCCTGGTTTTTGTCCTTTCTTCCATTAATAAATACATGACATTAATTGATTTGCAGACGTTAAAACAACTACATATCCGGGATAAACCCAACCTGACTATGCTTTATCATCCCTCTTATGTGGTGCTGGATCCAGTTGATCAGCATATCGTTGAGCATTTTCTACATTTGTCATGGTGTATCATTGTCTTTCCTTTTGCTGACTTTATTCAGTTTGGTATATAATACCGGCTGTGTAGAAAGAGTTGGGAAGTGTTTCCCCTCTCTTTAACACTTTGGTACAGTCTGGAAAAAATCAGTCTTCATTATTTTAATGCTTGGCGGAATTCACCAGTAAAGCCATCTGAACATGGGCTTTTCTTTGTGGAAAGAATTTTTACATACTAATTCAAAATTCTTATTATTAAAAAATAATTTCTTTTATTTTTGACTGTGCTGGGACTTTTTTGCTACATGCAGACTTTCTCTAGTTGCAGCTAATGGAGACTACTCGCTTGCTGTGGAGCATGGGCTCTAGGGTGCACGGGCTTCAGTACTTGGGGCACATGGGCCCAGTTGCTCCATGGCACACAGAATCTTCCAGAGATCAAACACCTGTTCCCCGCTGTGGCAGGCCGATACCTAATCATTGGATGACCAGGGAAGTCTCCAAAATCTTGACTTTTAATAGTTTCATTTAGATATTCTATTTCTTCTTTTTAAACATTCTTTGAAATATGTCTATTCATACAAATTCATATAGCACACGATTCACCCATTTAAAGTGTACAATGCAATTATTTTTGGTGTGTTTGAAGAGTCAGACAAGCATAATCACAATCAATTTTAGAAAATTTCCAGCACACCAGTAAGAACCAAAGTGAATGAACATTTACAGAGACTGTATCCACCACCACCTCCCCCCAACCCACCCCAGCCATGTATGTGTGTGTGTTCAGTTGCTCAGTCATGTCTGACTCTTTGCAATCCCATGGGCTGCAGCCTGCCAGGCCGTTCTGTCCATAGGATTTCCCAACCAAGAATACTGGAGTGGGTAGCCATTTCCTTACCAGGGGATCTTCCCAAGCTAGGTATTGAACCTGTGTCTCCTGTATTGGCAGGCGGATTCTATACCACTGCACCACCTGGGAAGCCCCCAGCCTGAGGTAACCATTAATCTTCTTTCCTTATCTGTAGATTTCCCTCTTCTGGATATTTCATATAAGTGGAATCATAATATGTGGACTTCGGTGGCTGGCTTCCTTCACCTAGCATGGTGTTTTCGAAGTTCACCCACACTGTCTTTTTTCATTTTGTTCTTTATGCATTTCGTGTCACATCTAAGAATCTACTTCTGAAATCCAGCGTCATAAAAATGTACCTCTGTTTAGAGACACAGATGGACAGAAGTTTGGACTCTGGGAGAAGGCGAGGGTGGGATGTTTTGAGAGAACAGCATCCAAACATGTATATTATCTAGGGTGAAACAGATCACCAGTCCAGACTGGATGCATGAGACAAGTGCTCGGGCCTGGTGCACTGGGAAGACCCAGAGGGATCAGGTGGAGAGGGAGGTGGGAGGGAGGACCAGGATGGGGAATACATGTAAATCCATGGCTGATTCATGTCAATGTATGAGAAAAACCACTGCAATATTGTAAAGTAATTAGCCCCCAACTAATAAAAATAAATGAAAAAAAAAAAAAAAAAAACAGCAGAAGAAAAATGTACTTCTGCATTTTCTTCTGAGAGTTTTAATGGCTCAGGTCTGGGGATTGATCAAAGGACTGAGGCTCTCTGCTTTTGTCATTCAAAATAGACTTTTGTTCATTTGACTGGTGACATCTCTGCTTGTACAGATCATGTAAGAATTTACTGGGTTTCCTAACTCTTTTACTTCTAGGAAGATCGTGAACAGCTAGATAAAACCATAGAGCTGCCCAAGTCAGACTCTTCTGATTGGTGCTTTGACTCTGCTCTCCATTACTGTAACCAGGCCTACCATGCCCTTGGTGGTTGTGTGCAGCCACTTTGCTCTGGCCATCTGGGGATCTAAATACTCCCACTGCCCTTAGGTTTCCCAGTTCAGAGACTGCAGTTCCTACTGTGAGTTCTGGCCTGCAGAGAAGAGCACTCACAGAGTTCTTCAAGTGGCTTCTCTCACAGTCTTGATAAAAGGCATGTCTTTGGGATTCTCCCAGTATTTGTGAACAGGTGTTAAATGACAAATCCACACCAACAGTCAAATCTCCATAAACCTCTGAATGGCTTCCTCTGTATTAAACCAATGCAGGTCTGACATTTCCACTCACTGTGGGTCAACTTTTGGCGCGTAGTTCAACCAACCAGACAAACTAATAAGAGCCCTTTCTAACTCCCTGAGTTGCAATATTAAATACAGAATTTATGCTTAGTGAATCACTTTGGCCTGATCTAGCTTTATATAGGGAGGCTGATCCCACTGGGGTCAGGAGGCTGCTTCCCAGAGACAGTGGGGAGGATTCTTCTACTGGCAAGAAGGACTCACCAGACTCAATGGGCTCAGTGTCCCCAGCTTCATCAGGGTCTCCGCACACAGCTCTATCACAATGTACAGAATCCCATTCTTTCCAAGTCAGGGCCCTCATTTTAACAGGAAACTCTAGGGGCAGAATTCAAGTTCAAGTCTAATTCAACCAGTTGAATGATGAGCATTTGCATGTGATCATTAGCAATCTCAACCCTGTATCTATGGGAGATTCATGTCTCCTTATGGGTACACATAGAATCTTTTGGGTCTTTTACTGTAAACTGAGTTAATCCTTTACTTTCACCACTCTTTCCAACTACATTGGGGGCAACCAGAAAGCTCATCATATGTATCGATGTTCCAAAAATATTCAAAAATATCATATACACAGTCACAGAACACCTTGCATCCAGCACTTCTTTTAAGTGGTTCATCAGGCATATCCAAAGGAGATATTTTCCATATATCTGTTGCCATAGACTATCGATGCTGTCTTTAATACAGAATCATTAGCACCTTTAATCCTAATCAGATTACAGAGCTAATTCTAGAAACCCCAGAACCAATTAAGAAAACTCACTTTTTAAATTAAGTATAGTGGCTATACAGAACTATATGTTACAGATGCACATTATAGTTATTTAAAATTTTGAAGGTTATACACCATTTATAGCTATCACAAAATATTGGCTATATTCCCCATGGTTTGCAATATACCCTTGTAGCTTACTTTATACATAATAGTTTGCACCTCTTACTCCCCTATTCCTACTTTGCCCCTATCTCCTTCCCTCTCCCAACTGGTAACCACTAATTTGTTCTTTGTGTCCGAGAGTCAGCTTCTTCTATTTTAATATTCAATTGTTGTTCAGTTGCTCAGTCATGTCCAACTCTTTGAGAACCCATGGACTGCAGCACTCCAGGCTTCCCAGTATTCACAATCTCCCAGAACTTGCTCAAACTCATGTCCATTGAGTTGGTGATGCCGTCCAACCATCTCACCCTCTTTCCTCCCCTTCTTCTGCTGAATTCAATATTTCCCAACATCAGGGTCTTTTCTAATGGGTCAGTTCTTTGCATCAGGTGGCCAACATAATGGAGTTTCAGCTTCAGCATCAGTCCTTCCAGTGAAAACTCAGGACTGATTTCCTTTAGGATGGACTGGTTGGATCTCCGTGCAGTTCAAGGGACTCTCAAGATTCTTCTCCAATACCACAGTTCAAAAGCTTCAAGTCTTCAGTGCTCAGTCTTCTATATGGTCCAACTCACACATCCATGCATGACTACTGGAAAAACCACAGCTTTTACTAGATGGACCTTTGTCAGCAAAGCAGTGTCTCTGTTTTTTTAATACACTGTCTAGGTTTGTCATAGCTTTTCTATGTCCATGGAACTCTCCAGGCAAGAATACTGGAGTGGGTTGCCATGCCCTTCTCCAGGGTATCTTCCCAACTCAGTGACTGAAGCTTCTTCTCTTATGTCTTCTGCCTTGGCCGGCAAGTTCTTTACCAGTAGTGGCACCTGGGAAGCCCATTTGTTAATTTTTGCTGTTATTTCCTTTAATATAGGAGCAAGCATCTTTTAGGTTCATGGCTGCAGTCACCATCTTCAGTGGTTTTTGGAGCCCAAGAAAATAAAGTCTGTACAGTTTCCATTGTTTCCCACCTATTTGCTGTGAAGTGATGGGACCGAATGCCATGATCTTCATTTTTTGAATGTTGAGTTTTAAGCCAGCTTTTTCACTCTCCTCTTTCACCTTCATAAAGAGTGTTTTTATTTCCTCTTCACTTTCTGACTTAAGGGTAGTGCCATCTGCTTATCTGAGGTTATTAGTCTGTTTTATTTTTTAAATTCAACATCTAAGTAAGATCAACATCTAAGTAAGTATTTGTCTTTCTTGGTCTTACTCATTTCACTTAGCATATTGCCCTCAAAGTCCATCCATGTTGCTGCAAATGGAAAAATGCCATTCATTTTTATGGCTGTGTACTATTCCATTATGTGTATGTGGTGTGTGTGTGTGTGTGCACACGCACGCGCATGTGTGCCATGCCTCATTTATCCATTCATCCATTGATGGACACTTAGATTGCTTCCATATCTTAACAATTGGAAATAATTCTACTGTGAACATTGGGGTGCATGTATCTTTTCAAATTAGTGTTTTTGTTCTTTTCAGATATATACCCAGGAATGAAATTGCTGGGTCACATAGCTCAATTTATTTTTCTGAGAAATGTTCCTACTATTTTCCACAGTGACTGCACCAATTTACATTCCCATCAACAGTGCTCAAAGATTCCCTTTTTGCCACATCTTTGGTACCATTTGTTATTTGTGTTCTTTTTGATGATAGCCATTCTCACAGGTATGAGGTGACATTTCATTGTGATTTTGATTTGCATTTCCCTGATGGGTTAGTGATGTTGAGCACTTTTCATGTGCCTGTTAGCCGTCTGTATATCTACTTTGGAAAAGTTTCTATTCACTTTTTCTGCCCATTGTTAAAGTGTGTGTTTGTGTGTCTGTCTGTGTGTGTGTGTTTACTGACACTATGTTTTTAAGCTATTTATATATGTTGGATATTAACCCCACATCAATCATTTGCAATATTTTCTCTCATTCAGTAGGTTCTTTTCATTTCTTTTCAGTGGTTTCTTTTGTTATGCAGTGGCTCTTAGGTTTAATTAGGTCCCTGTGCTATGCTAAGTAGCTTCATTCATGTCTGACTCTCTGCCACCCTATGGAGTGTAGCCCGCCAGGCGCCTCTGTCCATGGAATTCTCCGAGCAAGAATACTGGAGTGGGTTGCCATGCCCTTCTCCAAGGTATGTTCCCAACTCAGGGAGTGAACCTTCTTCTCTTTTGTATTCTGCCTTGGCAGGCAAGTTCTTTACCAGTAGTGCCACCTGGGAAGCCCATTTGTTTATTTTTGCTGTTATTTCCTTTACTATAGGAGATGGATCCAAAAACAAGGCTATTGTGATTTATGTCAAAGAGTATTCTGCCCATGTTTTCATGCAGAAGTTTTCCATAATCAACCTTACACATCTGTCTTAAATCCATTTTGAATTTGTTTTTGTATATAGTGTTAGATAATGTTCTAATTTCGTTCTTTCACATGCAGCTGTCCAATTTTCCCAGCACCACTTACTGGAGAGACTGTCTTTTCTCCACTGTATGCTGTATTCTTGCCTTCTTTGTTGTAGATTAATTGACCATAGGTGCATAGGTTTATTTCTTATTTCTATCCTATTTCATTGATTTGTATGTCTATTGTTGTGCCAGTACCATAGTGTTTTGATTCCTATAGCTTTGTAGTATAGTCTAAGGTCAAGAAACTTGATTCCTCCAGTGCTGTTCTTTTTTTCTTTTTAATTTATTTGACAGAGCTTGGTCTTTGGTACGGCACATGGGATCTTTGATATTCATTGAGGTATGTGGGATCCTCAGGCGTGGCATTCGGAACCCTCAGTTTTGGCACTTGGGATCTTTTAAGATGTGGCATGCAGTGTCTTTACCTGCAGCTGCAGCATATGAACTCTAAGTTGTGGCATGTGAATCTCAGTTGAAGCCTGCTAACTCTTAGTTGCTGCATGTGGAATCTAGTTCTCTGATCAGGGATCAAACCTGGGTCCCCTTTCTTTGAGAGAATGGAGTCTAAACCACTGCACCACCAGGAAAGTCCCTCCAAGGCTGTTCTTTTTTCTAGAGATGGTTTTGGCTATTTGGGGTCTTTTGTGTCCATACAAATTTCTAGTGCTGTGAAAAATGCCATTGGTAATTTGATAGGGATTACTTTGAATCTGTAGATTGCCTTAGGTAGTATAGTCATCTTACAAAATTGATTCTTCCAATCCAAGAACATGTTATAATTTTCCATCTTGTGCTGTCTTCAGTTTCTCTCATCAATATCTTACAGTTTTCAAAGTACAGGTCTTTTGCCAACTTAGGTAGGTTTATTTCCAGGTAGTTTATTTTTTTGATGCAGTTAAATGGGATTATTTAATGGTCAATGAGATAATATCCTGAAGTTATCTTTCTGCTAGTTGCTGTTAGTGTACAGAAATGTGAATAGACTTTTATATATTAATTTTGTATACTGCAGCTTCACTTAATTCATTGGTGAGCTCTAGTAGTTTCTGGACCAGGAAGCTGGGAGGTCTCTTGGCCACAACAAAAGGGAACCTCAAGCTGCCATGAGCAGCCAAGGGGCTAAGAGGTGGTTGATCACCTCTCAGGAGTATGCAGGGACAGCCAGAACATACAGAGAGGGAAGGGGGGGAGGCTGGGGATTCAGCAATTGGCAGGGAGTAACATGCCTCAATCCTGACAGTTGAGGAGGCAACCAAGAGTGTTTGCAGGGTCCCAGGCAGTCTAAAATGGAACTTGGCTTTCCAGGGATCTGAGGCATCCCTGGATCACATGGGAGGGCACTGCGTAGGGCTTCTGTCTATGGGGAAAAACCTGGGCAATTCTATCTCACTCACCCGAGCTGTCTCTAGAGGCGTTTAATTCAAGCGGAGATTCAGCCCCCAGTTTGCAAAAGTTGACAAGGAAGCCCATCCCTTGCTGGTGACAGGAGACTTCCAGCACAGAGCCAAGGCCCACTGGGAGATCAGTCCTTATGCACCTTAGATGCAGACTTGCTGTGAGATACAGCCCGCTTTCCCGTAACCACATGGCAGGCTTAAGTGTCAGGAACCTCGCAGCCTCCTGTACCTTCCCTGAGTCCTCAGGACCCAGTGAGACAGGTGCCCCTAGGATTACCTGTGTAGGGAAGCAGAGGCTGAGAATTGGTGAGCCATGCAGCTGGGGATCAGCAGGGCTGAGGTGCCTGCCTTGGGATCTCCTCATCTGAGCCCTTTCTCTCACCCACTGGGCTGGGCTTCTGGGCCCCAGCTGGCTGATACCTCAAGGTCAGAGGTATTTCTGATTCTGGAAATCTTGGGAAGATTCTCAACCCCAGGAGCAGAGTTGGAGTGGAGGGCATTAATAGAGTGGGCCGCCCATGTGAGCTGCCCTGCATGGCTGCCTCTTTGATGCCAGAACATCAGGCCGCAGAGCAGGATGGCAGCTGTCACAGCCTGGACACAGAACCAGATGGAGGTGCCATGGACAGTGGTCTCAAGAAAGGGAGCCACACTGAGAGCGGAGGCTCAGGTGACTGCCCCCTCCCACGTGCCTGGGACCATGGTGTGCAGAGCAAGGGCAGCCTGAGTTGGACATGGGCAAGCTGAGCAGCCCAGAGGACAGTGGCTTGTCCTCCTCCTGTGTCCCTGGGACTTTAGCCAATTTCTCTACAGCCCCCACCCTGGGGTTCCCGCAGACCAATGGCAGGGCCCGGAGAGGGTCTGTGTGGGGGCCGGCTGCTTGGCCAGCAACAGTGCACAGAGGGCCGGGTGGCTGTACCCTTGACCATGGATCCCCACCCTGGACGTGGCTGTGTTTGAGCCCAAGGTTGCCATGCACAACCCTCAAGTCAACCGTGAACACAGAGGAGGGGCTGACTTTGAGGGTCACACGTCTGTCTGTATGTGTCTGCCTGGCACCAGGGCTCCAGGACCAGAATGCCATGCCTGGTTTACACAAAGGCTGGGCCTGAAACTTCCCACCTGTGCACTAGTGTCATGGTGCCCACTGCCATGATGACTGTGGACCAGGAGGCTGGCACGCTGACTAGCCTGGGTGCAGCCGGCCCTTTATTAGGTCACTTAATGACTGTCTTGTGATGTCAGCCCCGAGCAAGCAGAGGCCTTTGGTGAGGGGTCAAGCACCCTTGTGAGCCTGGACTGCTCCTGGCCACTGTACTGTCCCTTTTCCAGGAAAGAGGGATGCACCACCCTCCACATGGCTGTGGACAAGGAGGGCCCCATGATGCACAGGGTGCCCGACTTGGGGGGCTTCACTTTCTTCCAAACACAGGGGCCCCAGCCCTCAGCTCAGGGAGCTGCACTCCTCGCTGTGGACCTTTCAGTTGCCCTGGCCTAGCCCGTGCCCACGGGCCACCACAGCTTCAAGCTGCTACTGGAAGAGAGTGCTTTCCTGGCTTTGAGTGGAGAACCTTTGTTGAAGAGACCACACACAGAGTGTGGTGCCCTGCCTGGGGGGAGAGGGCAGCCTCCCCTCCCTCCCCTTTCCCAGGAAGAGGTGGACCATCGTCAACAGTCACTGCTTTGTGTCCATCTACTGGGAGGACGGCACTTGCACAGGCATCAGTGAGGAGCTCTTAGAGAACATTTTGGAGAGGTTGGGCTCAGACAAGGTATTTGGGACAGACTGTATGAAGAGCTTCATCCCCCAGTTTAGCCTGTATGGATTCAGCAAAGTGTGCCAGGGTTTGCTCACCTCGCTCTGCCTGACCAACCTGCTTACAGAGGAGCCCGCCTGTCTCCTGAGCAAGGTAAAGGCAGGGGAGTACCTGCTGGGCCCTGGGGGCAGGGTGGGTGCCAACCTCAGAGCCGCCAGGGACGGCGGCAGGTCTGCCGGGAAAGCTATGTGTAAAGACAGGACTGGGGACTGGCGTATGTGCCCTGGGTGGAAGCAGGTGGGAAGAGGGGTTTGTGTGCCTCTATGACGCCCTCGTGGCTCAGACCTGAAATAATCCACCTGTAAGGTGGAAGACCTGGGATCTATCACTGAGTTGAGAAGATCCCCTGGAGCAGGGCACAGCAGCCCACTCTAGTATTCTTGCTGGGAGAATCCCCATGGACAGAGGAGCCTGGCGATCTATTGTCCATGGGGTCGCAAAGATTCACACATGACCGAGAGACTAAGCACATGACTCCCATAGCTGTGGAACAGAAGTTTAGTGCAGGGAAGCACACGTCCTTTCCTGGGAAGTGTCCTGGTCAGCCGTGGAAGTGCGGGACAGGGATCAACACCTGCAGAGAAAGCAGAGAAGCTTCTGCAGTCTGCCCGCTGCAAACGTCGAGTCTCCTCTCTGGGTCTTGTATCAATACTCTTGGGCCACTCTGAGTCATTTTCCCAGTGCGAGAGTCAATGTTGAGTTAGTGAGTGATGAGGATGTGCAAGCTGGGACACTGCCTCCTGTGGGACAGGGTCCCACTTTCTCCATGAGGCCTGGGAATAGCTGGGTGAGAGCACTCAAGGGTCTAGCCAGGAGGGTGCTAGTTTTAGTAAACCTGATGAGAAGGGAACTTTGCTATTCTCTCTCTCTCTCTCTCTCTCTCTCTCTCTCTCTCTCTCTCTGTCTCTGTCTCTCTCTCTCTCTCTCTCCCTCCCTCCCTCTCTCAGTGAATCCCAGTTACAGTTCTGCTGCAGTCCCCTGTTGGAGAGAGACAGCCCATACCTCCTGGGGCAGATGAAGAGGAGAGGGGTGTTAAGCCTGTGTCTCAGCAGGTGGAGGGCAGGAGGGCAGCCCTAGGCATCACTCTTGCATCCAGCACAATGCAGACACAGGACAGCCTGTCACCTTGGCCTGAGGGTGCCCAGGGGACCGCGAGCAACCTGAAACATGCCCCCACCAACACCATGGCCAGGACCTAACCCGTCCCTGCTGCTGGTTTGGGGACAGCAGCCACACCCCTCTTGATGGGTCCTGATGCCTGGCAGCCCTAGGGGATGCAGACTCTAGCCTCACTAGTCCCTGTCCTGAGGAGGTGGCCCTGCCCATCGAGAGCCTGGGATTCTGCTTCACCTGGCCTCCTGCCCAGATGGCTCCTCTTGTGATGGTGGTGGGCCCCACCACTGTGCCCACCCAGATCTTCAGCCTGCCCCCTGGCAGCTCCCAGAAGCCACGCTGGTGCTTCTGTGCACCTCCGTGATGCACATCGTGGCTCAGCCCCAGAACCCCTTTTATTACTGCTCAGGTAGCCCCTCTTTCTCATCATCTCCAGCCATTCTTTCCTGTAATCACCACCCCCTTCAGTGCGTCCCCAGAGGACGCCAAATATACACCCTATTCAGAGAGGTAGAGGCAGACCTGTGGTCAGAACACTGTACGGCAATAAAGTGCTTGATAACATGAGCAATTTCCCACCCAGCCCACGTCTTCAGTGCCTTCATCCTGGGTCCGGCTGATCATTTTGAGTCCCCTCAGGCAGCTGCTTGCCCGTGAAGGCAAAATAGATAGCCACCCACCCTCAGCATAGTGCGGGCACCTCATATACAGCTGGGGAAGCCCTTCAGATGCTCTGGACCCACTCATTTAAAAGACACATCAAGGGCTTGACAAGAGCCTGGTGGAGTGGCTTCACAGGTACAGGGACATTGTCCATCCAGCAGGCTACTCACTTGACAAAAGAGGAGAAATTAGGCCTCCCCTTCTTGGGGGCCCCAAAAGAGCCCTTACTGTCCTGAGATGCACAGGGCTGGAGCCTGTGGTCTCTGCCTGAGGCCTGCAGGTGTTCAGGTTGGGGGCTCGCTGGTGTCTGGACAGCAGGCTTGAGGCTTGGCTTCATTGCAGGGTCTGCACCTGGTGACATTTTCTTGTTTCTCTTTTCTTTTCCCTTTTCAGCTGAGCACTCCGAGGGTGTGACACATCAGCACGCTCTGCTTGCTGGGGTGTCCAGTTTATAATGCAGTTTCTCTTAAAAGACTGTTTGTCCTGAGAAGCATAGCAAATAGCCCTCCAGGGTCGTGCTGCAGAGACAATGGCTCCAAAGTCAGGGGAGGGGAGAGCGCACACAGCAGATCACCGGAACCGGAAGGCTGGGTCTCCCTTGTTAGCAGTCTGTCGCAGGCAGAGGAGGCCCTGAGAAGTGACACAGGGCGGTGCAGCCCAGGGCTCTGTCAGCCTCAGCACTGAGCTGTTGTGACGCCCGACCGGCCTGCTCAATTCCAAGCCAAAATGCAGCCCCTTATGAAGGTCCACAGCCTGGGGAACTGCTTAAATTTCAGAAGGTTTCATTAGCTTTTCTGTCTTGACATTCATATGCCTCCTGACCTGGAATCACATGCAGACGCTGCTACTTAAAGACTACGTTCCCAGAAACCTCAGCATGTGTGGCACCTGCTTACCTGTAAATCTATAGAGAAAGCAGAGATGTGCAGATTGCAATCACAAGTCACCTGCTTGTCACAAAAAGCAACTTTTATTTACAAAGTCAAGACTGCCTGATATCAAAAGAGACCCATGTGGTACTTCACCCCCACCACTCAGTCCTTGGTAGATTTTGACTGATGTCTGCAGAGTGAAGTGGCTAAGCACACATCCTCCTGGGCCAGGCAGAAGTGGCAGCCTGAGGTCACACAGGATTGCAGGGAGGGAGCATGGTCTTGATGAGCTGGCCCTGGACAATCAAACTGTCACAAACCCCACACATGCCCAGGTCACCTGAGGAGAGGCCAGGCAGCTCCAGAGGCAGAGGTTTAATTCAGTCCCCAGGGCCGAACAGGTGACAGTGTCTAGGAGAGTGGAAATGCAATTTAACCAGACAGGGTGTCTCAGAGAGGGGGCCTGCCTCACAAGGGCTCCAGCTAGGTAACGGTGACCCTGGAGGCCCAACCAGGAAGACCCTGGGGAGCCGGTGATCCATGGCCAACTCACTTCCCACCAGCTCTGCCTGAGCCTCCCTCAGCCCAGCGTTCATCTTAGATCCTCAGTGGCCCCTTCTTCCCCTGTGCTCCTTTACTCTGTCCCTTCACAAAGGGAGGTGCCATGGTCAGACATGGATGAGGTGGGGAGGCTGGAAGAGGCTGATTTCTGGATGACAGAAACAAGGCTTAGCCTGTGGTGAGCAAAGCTGGCAGTGCTTTGGATTGCCAGGTCTCTGCGGGAGGAACCGCCTGGGACTCCCTGGGAACTGTCATGAACCAAGGGCCTGGGATGACTTGAGCTACAAACTGCCAGGGGAGGGTGATGAGTCCCCACAGCCTGTGTCTTGTGAATGCCCGACCCCACAAGCAAGGCCTGTGACTGGGCAGCAAGGTGCTCAGCCGTCTGCTGAGCCTCTGGAAAGGAAGGGAAGGTCCCCATCTCCAGGGTCTGAGGTCACGGCCAGGGGGCTTCCCAAGGCCCAATGCAAACCCCTCAGACGATGAGCTCTGTATGTTCCCACCCTCAGCAAACCTGGGGATCCTCAAGCCTCACTCAAGCAGCACCTCCAGCCTCTGAGCGTTGCTCTGGGAAGTTGTAGAGGGGAGACGGCAGCCAGGCCATCATGGAGGCTGGGCCGAACTACAGTTTGCCCTCAGAGGCCCCAGGGGCAGGGCAGGTCAGCGACCCACCCTCCTCCTGAACGTCTCTCCTTCCTGGGGGAAGAGTCTAATGTCGCCCGACCAGTGGGGACTTTGAATACACGACTCACAAGTTGTGGCCCCCGAGTGCCCCTCTGGCCACTCTGCACAAGAAGAGCTCATGGAGCCGGGGGTGGGGGGGCATCCATGCAGACCAACCAAAGAGAGCCACCAGGAGACGACCCTGGGGATACCCCAGAGAGGAGAAGTGTGAAGTCACTATGAGCGGCCACGGCCACCTCCAGGCTGCTGAGTTCTTGCTAACTCTCCTGCCGCTGCCCACACTCTTCAGCTAAAACATCATTTATACAAAAGTTTCCGAAGTGTGGTGACACTGAGGAGCCCTGGTGGGAAGGTGAGTGGTTGCCAGTGCTCCCCCAAGGTCATGGGCACAGCAGCACCCCCATCCAGCATCTGTGCTAGGACTGCAGCCTTCTCTCAAAGGTTAACGAGGTGCCCTCCTGAGAGAGAACAATGGGATCCAGTCACCCCGGAATAGAGGATCCTATGGAATACAACTCCAGCCCAACTGGGACTCCTGGGGGCCCCGGTCTGGGCTGTCAGGCTGAGTCTCCACACCGCAGCCCCCTCCCCCCCACTTTGTCAGTTAACTCAGGGAGTCATAGGCTTGGTCTTTGGGGCCAATCTCAGGTGGGCAGAGGGAGGGGCCCATGTGTTGTGGAGACTCGAGGTGAGGACCAAAGGAGACTGAGGGTCCCCAGGGGTTGCACGTGCAGCCCTCCTGACAGCCCTGGATGACTGTGGGGCGTGGTGTCCAGGTGTAATGTCACTGATCCCGCTGGGATGGGAGAAGTGAGGGCCTGGGTCAGGTGCCCGGGTTCAGGTCAGCAGAGTGAAGGAACCCAGCTGTGCTAGGAGTCAAGGTAGAACCCTGAGGGGGGCTCTGGGGCCCCAGGACATCCAGATCAACACTGATCTCAGCCCTGGGAGACCACAGCAGGGTTGTAGGAATGAGCCCCCTATTCCCGCTTGCTTCTCAGGGGTCCTGGCTATGGAGGGCGTGGTTCTAAGGGGAGCAAGGTCAGGGACAGAGGATGGTGCTCAGACCTGCTGGGAGTCAAAGTGAGGAAAGAGCAGAAGGAGAGTGGAGGAATGCCCAGGGCATCATCTCATCTCTGGGAAGCCCTGGGTTTGGAGCCCTGGTGTCACGTCCCTTTGGGGTCTCAGTGAGGTGATGGCCTTGGAGTGATGGCCCTGCAGCTGGTAAACACAAGGGGCATCCCTGGAACTGCCAGGGCTCAAGATAAGGACTTTGAGGGAGGAAAGAGGGAACCCCTCCGGTCCCGGCACCTGCTGTCAGCCCGGGACGACTCTCACGGGGGCATGAGCTCTGGGTCTCAGGGACATTGGAGACTTGATATAAAGGGCGAAGCCTCAGAGATTGGAGGGGAGATTCTTAGGTTCTGAAGGAGTTTAGGTGAGGTCCTTGAGGGGGGGTGCTGAGGGGAGCCTGGACCCCAATCAGAGGAGACTTAAGAGAAGCCAGTCCTTGTTGTTGGTCCTTGACATCCCTGGGGTATGATGAGTGCAGGAGAACATGGTCAGACTTCCTGACATACAGGTCTCATACTATGGACACGGTGTGGGGGAGGAGTTCCTGATATCTGGGTCTCAGACTGAGACCTCACATGTGAGGTGGGGACTCAGGAAGACAATTTCCCAGGTTCTGCGGGGTGTCAAGTTGAGGATCCTAGGAGGGACTAGGGGACCATGGACCCCAATCAGAGGGCACCTCAGAGAAGCCCATCTCCGTTGTCAGTCCAGGGCGACAGTGGAATAGAATGAGTGAAACAGGCATGGTCGGATTTCCTGACATCCGTGTCTTCGAGAGATTGGGGCCCTGGTATAAGGGACAAGGCTTCAGTTGGGGAGAGGCATGAATCCAGGTCCTGCCCGGGGGCAAAGTGAGGTGCCTGAGGAGAACTGAGGGGACCCTGAGGGAGGATTGATGGAACCCGAGAGATCCGTGCCCCTGAAGTCATACGTGGGAGCCCTTGAGGTGAGAAGAGCACACTAGGCCCGTCTGCCTTCCTCACATGCAGGTCTCAGAGAGACTGGGGGCCTCATGAGAGAGGGAGGGCCTCAAAATGGAGGACAGGATAATCCTGCATCCTGCCTGGAGCCCAGCCTCCATGAGAGGAAGGAATGAGGCAGTTAGACCCTAACATGAGGAGGGATCCTTGCCTTTGATGGGGGTCTTGGAGGCCGCAGAGTGGGGTGAACAGGGTGAGCAGTTTCTTGACCTCTGGCTTAGGGACCTCGAGACCTGAGGTGATCAGGCGGAAGGCTGAGGCTTCAGGTCCACAGAGGGTGGGCTTCCCGGATCCTGAGGGAGGACTGAGCAGACCCCTACCCCTGTGGTTAGTGCTGGATGGCCAGGCAGGATGTCAGGAGGAGCTGAGAGCCTACGGGAGACCCTGAGAAGGTGTGGCCACATGTGGGGCTCCTTAGCACTTTCTGTTCTTTTTCTGAGTTTCTATGCAGGCCCCCAGAGGGAAGGGATCAGGTTGTGCCACGGGAAAGGTGATCATTACAAGGGAACCCCAAGGGGGCCTCCCACCACACAACTGGGGTGACCTCACAGAGTCCACCCCTTTTACCATTCCAGAATGCTCAGGGCTATGCCACAGGATACTGCTGAGGTGCCCCCTCCATGTCTCTCACAGGAACCAGAAGGCAAAGGTAGAAGTCTGAAGCCCATGTCCTGAGTTCAGAGAGTAGGGGAGGTCCAGCCAGTGCTAGGAGTCAAGTAAGGAGGGTGTCCTAAGTGTGCAACAGGGCTTCCCTTCCCAGAATAGAGGGGACCCCACAAGGGCCTAACCCCCACACCTTGTCAGCCCCAGAAATCTTGGACTGTGCTGTCTGCACCCTGGGGAGCCACCTCACACCCTCCTTCAGGCAGCCAGGGGACTGGTCACCCCAGAGGCATGCCCATGTGAGGTCTGAGAGCACCCCTCAAGGGGAGACCTGTAAGTGGTCTGTGTCAGACCACGAAGGATGCATTTCTCAGCCGAGGCCACTCACAACCCCTCTCTCCCCCAGGCCCATCATCCCCATCTATTCCCCTGCCTCATTCCTGTCTGTGGTTTGATCCCAGGCATCACACTCGTGGTCAGGATGACTGAGCTGAGCAAGCCCAAGGAAGACCTTTAGGATCCAGGAGAGGCCCAGGGCCCGGTGAATGTGTAGCTCTTGGGGGCTGAGGCGGGGGAGGCTGCATCCACCTCAACCTCCTCGCTCCCAGTCTCCTCCTTGCTCCTGCAGACAGAGGATGAGACGGTTGGATGGCATCACCAACTCAATGGAAATGGGTTTGGGTGGATTCTGGGAGTTGGTGATGGACAGGGAGGCCTGGCGTGCTGTGGTTCACAGGGTCGTAGAGTCGGACACGGCTGAGCGACTGAACTGAACTGAACTGAACTGACACAAATTTTAAAAGGAGGTTTCTCTTAAAATACTGTGTTGCCATAATGACACCTGGTTCCACCTGAAGTTGACTATTCTCAAACCTTGAGTTAACCAATGCATTTTTCTTATGGAAATGCTTGTCTCAAGCTGTATTAACATACTATGCTTTTTACCCCAGACTCTAATGGCTCAGAACTGACTTGACAAACCATTATGTTATACTCAGACATTGTTCCCTTAACCTATGTAAACGAAACTATTTGTATGGTGATCTGCCCTTCTACAAGATTCAAGTCAATTGCTTTATGGCCTGGGATGACTCCTCTGGTGCCAAGAGTATCCCAAAATACATCTTACTGATGAGAGGCCTGGTGCCATTCTGAGTTTTAAGACATTCCTTTCTTTCATTAACAGACTACTAGTGAGTATATAACATCCAGCTCAAAACTAGCAGGGGGGTACTCTTTCTGCCGCCTTCAGATGCCTATGTCAGAAGCTTTCTCTACCTCGTTTATACTTTGATAAACTTTATTACACAAAAGCTCTGAGTGATCAGGCCTTGTCTCTGGCCCCGGATTGAATTCTCCTCCGAAGGCCAAGAATCCCAGTCTTCATGGGTCAGCAACAACCTTTCAACCTGTTACTCCATCCTGATGGCGCTCTTTTCAGTCATGGTCCCAGTCGAAACCCCTGAGTCAAAGGAGGAGCAGGGAGAATCCTCAGATTATAAGTGTGCCCTCTGTGAGCAGGTCAAGAACAAGCCCAATCGCTGAGCTGCCAGATCCCGAGGGACACTCAAAAGCACTCTTTTGTAATCAAAATAGATTTCTGGCTCTAATAAAGTAAAGCAAAACTCCACTGGAGATAATAAACAATCAAACAAGAACTGCGAGTCTGTGTTCTTTCTATCTGTCCATTGTATTCACACATGGCACAAGATGAGCCAGAAAAGGCTAGAAGCCCACGCCCCATGCAGGCTTTGGTCCAGTTCCCACGGTCCCTTTTCATCTGAAACAGCAGCATTTCACAGATTCATCCAAGCATCTGACTCATGAGCCGAGTGCTGAGGCAAGCCCAGGACAGACAGGTCCCTGGGCCTTGCCTGCCACTCAGCAGATGGCCCAACTGGGCTCCCGACCTTTGGGGTGTCACCTTCCATGAGTCATGCACCCTGCAGCAGAAGAGATCCTCAAGTGTCCCCCAACGATGCCACAAGTTTCTGATCAGCAGCTGAGTGTCCCAGCTCCCTATCCAGGGGCCTCCCCAGGAGACTCACTGGAAAGCAGGGTCACGCCAGCCGCCAAGTGCCTTGCAAACACATTACCCCAAACCCAAAGACAAGTACAAGGTTTCCACACGGTGAACACCAGCCCTAGTCGCTCTGCCCTCACAGCTGTATTTAGGAGCCTCTGTTTGGGCGTGAGGTGGCCAGGCACTGCGTCCAACACACATGCTTTGAGAGCCAAGGGACACTTTACAGTAGGACAAGGGTCACGTGCAAGGATAAACAGCGGCCTGTTTCTGGGCCTGTGGGCCTCCCTGCCTGCTGATGTGCAGCCCTGCCCCCAGTCTTCCCCTATCACCCCCTGGTCATTGTTCCAACATCCGGGACTTCAGACCAGAACAGAGAGGGAAAAACACTAACCTGTTTCCACAACACATTTCTTTCAACCACCCAGATCCAGCAGGGCCAAAACAACTGGCAACGCCATCAATTCATATAGGTCAAAGTCCCAGAGACTCTCACTGATTCCAGAGCAGCATCACATGAGGGGAGTCCCTGTCCCTAGCCCCGCACCAAGTGGGCACCACAGCACAGGGTCGATTCAGACAGAACCAGATGGGCAAGTCCGAGCGCTATGGTGACTGCATGGTATCAGCATGTTCTGGTCTCTCGGTCACTTTCCTCTCGAGAGCCCAGTCTGGACAGGCCTCCTGCCCAAAGAGGACCAGGTGCTGGAGGATGTCCACCTGGAAGATGTCCTTCCCGCCCCTCCCATCGATGGACTGCAGCAGCCAGCGGGGGTTGGCAAGCGCAGTCATGTACTTCTGTTGCAGGTCGGGTAGCAGGCCTTGATTCTCCAGCTCCTCCACCTAGTCGGGACCTAGGTTTTCTAGGCACAGCAAAATGCTCCCGATGACCATGAGATGTGTGCAAAGACAGGACACAGAATGAGAACAAGGTCATTCAAAGTTGCACCTGCTTGAGACTAAGACCATATCATGGAGGGAACCCGAGGTGAACTGGGTCCTCTGGCTGAGCATTTCAGACGGGCTCACCTCAGCAAAGGGAACTCACAGCGAGGCCAAACGAGGGAGGGAGCAAAATGAAACGGAGAGGCCTGGTGCCCCATGAACCCACCAGGCCACGGGCAGCTCTCAGTCTGCCCACTGCAGGCCACAGGGACAGAGCAGGAGGGCCCCAGCAAGGGCCAGCAGACATCAGGTCCCTAAGGGATTTACCAGCAGACAGGTGTTGCTGTGGGGCCTCACCCCTGGGGAGTCAGGGGACTTGCTTAGGCCCTGCTTCAGGCAGTGTGGGTGTGGAACCCAGGCTTTGTGCTTTACTGCCTCTCATGGTCTCTGCCGGGCACACAGACACACGTGGGGAAACAGACACACAGACAAGTGCCACGTGCAGACCTGGACCCACCTCTGCCTCAAGCACAAACGGGGACTGAGGCCCAGAGTGGTGATCAGGCACCTCGGGCAGCTGGCTCCCAGCCCAGGGACCCTTGCTGTCCCTCTGAAGAAACCTCAGCCGCCACGCCCAACCTCACAAACTAGTTCAACAGAAAACAAACAAGCACAATCCGGCCAGGATCCAGGGCAGTGCTGGGGGCCATGCGGGCAGCAGGAGGCAGGGCATCACTTACCCACGATCACTCCATGACTGAACTTTACCCCGTCCCGCAGCAAAGCCTGGATCTGGGTGGGGCTCATCCCCAGCCTCTGCTCCAGCAGCTCCCGCCAGGCCGCGTCCTCCCAGTCCCGGTGTGCCATGTGGACGGCCAGGGTATAGTGCTGGTGGCCACGTAGCATGGGCTGCTATGGCATCTCCATCTCCAGGGTCATGACACCGTTTAAGACAAAACCCGCATAGCGCCGTCAGAAGAGCAGACAGCCGAACTTCATCTCCCAGGGCTCCCAGGTCTTCATGTGGCTGCAGAAACACAAAACCACAAAGGTCAGGAGTTTGATTCAGTGGCCTGCAAGCTCACAGCCCTGGGCTGGACCTCAGCCCCACGAGCCTGAGCATCCTCCAAACCTGCTGACACAGAAAGCATGGGTCAGAGAAAGCTGGCTCTTTCCATCTATCTCCACACAGTTCACTGATGGCACGGTGGTAACCCAGAGGACCCATCCATCCCATGCAGTCTGTGGGGAGGTCAGCAAGGAGGGTGGGACAGTGGGAGAAAGGCATGAGGTGAGATCCAAGACAGAGGGCCCTGAAACCCTGAGAGCACTGAGGAGGGAGCACAAGCCCCCTGGCTTCACAGCCCAGAGACCAGGCTCTGGTCCTCTCCCAGCACAGACAGGCATTGTCCTGGGCTTGGCTTCCCCCACTCCCTGCCACCACCCCACTTTTCAGCTCTGCGGCCCCATCACTGCCCATGCTCTGCAGATCCCCCGTCTTAGCCCAGGGATGATGAGGGCAGATCTATGCTAACCAATGTGGACTCGGCCATGGGGCACCCTGGACCTCAAAAGCCCTGCCAGGTGTCTTCCCTGTAACTTTGGGAGCCACTTTCCACCGAGTCCTTCCCATGCCACTGCCTCCACTGTCAGCAGATGTCCCGGGCCCTGCTCAGAGCCTAGAGAAAGAACAAAGAAGAGCAGGAACTACTGAGATGGGTGCACTCCATGTCATCACCAGGGCCTAGGATGGCACCATGTAGGGATCACAGAATTCAGACTTCAAATAATCCACTAGGTTATCGTCACCTCGTTCGACGGCTGAGGAGGCACGGAGGCATAGAAATGTAGCCCATGACTGCAGGGGACTTGAACACACGCACCACCATTCTCACTTCTTTCCCTGTACCTGGAGGGGGGTGGTCCCTGCTCACTGGAGGGGAGTGGAGGCAGAGGAGCAGAGCCACGAGCCTTAACGTCAGCAGGGTCTCAGCACCTTGCAAGGGGCCTCCGTTTCCACATGGCTGTGAGGATGGGGACAAGGTCCCACGGGCACCCCGCTCAGGGCCTTCTGGGCCTTTCCCTCCCGGAGCACAGCAGAGCCACAGATCTCACAGGCTCACGAGGCCCTATGTGATCTAGCTCCTACCCTGGTGGCCTGCTCTTCTCTACCCTGGATTCACCCCCAGTAGCCACAAAGGCCATCTTTCCATCCTTTTAACATTCCAGTGTGTTCCTTCCTCAGAGCCTTTGTAGGGTGTGAGGACTCACATTGTGTACCCTCAGAGTCAGGTGCTGGAGTCCCAATCCCAAATACCTTGGCATGACCTTACAGACAAAGGAAAGTTCTTCACAGAGCTGATGGAGGTCAAGTGAGCACAATAAGGATGGACCCTCCTCTAACAGTACAGCTGTCTCCATATAAAGGGCACATTTAAAGACAGACAGGCACACGAGGGAACTGGGGTGAAGAGGAAGGCAGAGCTCTCCAAGCCCAGACACACCCACCAAGGCCAGCAATGCCCTGGAAGAGTTGGAGGAGAGATGGGAGAGATGCTCCACAGCCCTCATGAGAGCCAACGCCAGCCAACACCTCGACCTCGGTTGCCGGGCCTCCTGAACCAACATGGATCCTAGTATGAGCCACCCAGTGTGATCCAGATGTGACTGCCGGCAAATGAAGCCAGAGTGTCAGCCCTGTCCGAACATCTCTCTGCAAGGGCAAGTGGGGAGTGGGGGGATGGCTTCTCCACTCCCAGCACCTCGGGCACACTCTTCTACGTCTGCACATCTTCATGTGTCTGTATACACCTGCCAGTGTCAGGGGTCCCACAAGTTACTGATGCTTCCCTCTTGATGGAAGGGAAGGGAAAGCTCATTCTGCCAATACAGCCACTCGACATGACCACACACTCATTGAAAAACCATGCAGGAGGTGGCCCAGGCCACATGACACACACCCGAGGTGCTGACACACACCAGCAAATGGCCTCCCACAAAGGCTTCCCCTGTTTCCACTCCACCAACCACAGGCAAGGGTGTCATGGCCTCATGCACTGGCTGGCCCTGAGCATCATCATTCGGTTGAATGTTTGCCCACCTGCTGGATGACAAAGGGTCACACTCTTCACCGGGTCTGGCTTGGTTACAAAGGACCTGGCTGGCCCCGGGGCTTGGCCATTGATGTGTCTTCTACTGAGGTATGTGACTGGATCCCAGGCTTGCCCAGTGGCCACCATTCAGTTTCTCAGCCAACCCAATCCCTTCCTCCTGAGAGCCTCCAAATCTCACCTGTGTGGGTGGAATCCCTGAGCAAGAAGTGGCTGCAAGCACTCCTACAGCCTGAAGCAGTGGGTGCCTGCTTGATGGCCAGAGGAGAAAACATGCTTCTGCCTGCTTGACTGGGCATCTTCACCTGCACGAGGACCAGAGGAACAGGGAGAAAGTCACCAGTGACAATACAGCAGTCTTGGACAACAGCTACCACGGTCTTCTCCTTGGCAGGGCCCTCAAGCCACGGGTTTCCAGGAGGGCCCAACTGATGAGAAACACATGAGCAGTTGCCCTCAGGGTGGGTTGTGCTCATCACAGCAGCTGGCCTGTCCTCATGTGGCTGGGACAGGGACCCCATGATGTCTCAGTCCATAGCACATAAGCCCATCTCCCAGGAGTGATTGTGATTTACAGCCCAGGAGAGCCTGCAATACAGGAGAAAACAACTGCTTCCCTCACACTGCCACTCTGGAAGGATCCGGGGGCCGCCACAGTCAGTGGGCTGCCCTCCATGGACTCGTGGTTGGGCCCCACCAGGAGGGGAACTGGGGACAAGCAGCTGAGCCCTGCAGGGTCAAGCTTGGGTCGGGACGACTCGCAGGGGGAGGGTGGGCCTTGTGTGAGGTCATAGTCCAGGGGCAGGGTAGGAGGCTGGAGGGCAAGTCTGCTGGCATCTTCCCATGTGGCCCAGGGCATCACTGGGATGCACACGTGGAAAGAAAGCGGGCGGGGATTGTGGCCGTGGAGGGGGCCAGAAGGTCTGCCTCGGCCCCCTGGCAAGCACTCCTTGTCCCAGAGCCTGGAAACCCCCGCCTGGAGGTATCATCTGTACATGAGGCAGGCTCCGCCTTCCTGCAAGCAGAGAGAGTCACAATCGCTTTGGGATGGCTGGGCTGTGGCCACCAGGCAGGACAGTGATCTGCCACTGGGACCGAGACAGCTGACAGCACCGGCTGGCCTCAGTCGCATCGTGCCCACAAACACTGACGCCCATCATTTCCAGTGTGTATGGCTTCCCTTACTCACGTAGGCACGCAGGTACGTAGGCACGCAGGCACGCAGTTACATAGACACGCACGTAGGAACAAAGGTGCATTCCCTCACTGGCGCTGTCTGCTAGGAGACAAACTAAGATCCGCCCAGCTCTGAGGCACCTGGAAGGTCAGACAGGGAGGAGCCTCGAGACCAGGGGCCTGGAGTGGGACCCGGAGGAGGACCAGGAAGTGAGCAGCCTAGTGGAAGAGAGGGGAGGAGGTGGGAGGAGCAGTGTGGGAGGAAGAGTATGGGAAAGACCGGGGTGAGGTGGAGCTTCTGGAGAAATACTTGGGGCTGGGGTGGGGCGGGGTGGAGCAGAGCTGGACTGGGAAGGAAAGGGGCTGGGGCTGGGCTGGGTTGGGGTGGGACTGGGGTGAGGCTCCTGCCTGGCTGTGGGTGGGGTGGAGCCATCAGAGGCAGGGCGTGGCTGCAAAGATGGAGCTGTTTGCCTAGGAAACCCACGGAGAGTGGGCCTGTCCAGCTTCATGGCAGAGGCCAGACTGTGCCCTTTTGAGTCCTTGCCATAGGTGTCCAGTCTGCGAGAATCGGCGAGAGTCAAAGTGACCATGACCCAGTGTCTTCAGCGACTGCATCTGAACTTCAGAGTGGACCCCAGGGGCCAGGGAAGCGGAGAGAGGCACGACCTCTGGGCATAGTTCCCCATCGCTGGGCTGAGGCTGGCTCCCCTCCAAGCCACCCTGGGACTGCTGGCCCGGTGCTGAGCAACAGTCTATCTGTTTTTTTGCAGAGGCAAAAGAAAATCCTCAATGTGTTTCCTGCTGCCCCTGGGACCTGAGATGTCTCAGAGAAAGGCAGCTTTGCCTTCAGAACTGTTTCCTGAACTCTTCCTTTCGTCTGGGAGCTCAGCTCACCCAGAGCAACCATCTGACTCTGTTCCTATCCACCGCCCTGCCTGCTGTGTCCCTGCCTCCCAAGTGCCTGATCACGGTAAATGCTCCTCTTCCTGTCCCCACTGCTACTAGCTGAACTCAGGCCTCATGGGCCGGGGTGGTGCTGTCAGCCTAGGCCCCCCACTAGCCTGGAAACCTGTCTCTCCATCTCCACCTGGTGTTGTACATACCATTGATTCTGTGTCACACTGCATGCACATCTGTCCTCAACCCCGGATGGAAACCACAGTTGAGCCCTCTCCTGTTTAAGCCCCAACCTGACCGTGGTGCCCTGGGGGGCTTCCTGTGGTCCCAGGTCTCCTTCCTCATCGCCCAGCACTCTGGGTGACTGTGCTGGCCCTGGGCTCTGTGTAGAGCACATCCAGGACCCCACAGTTCAGCTCCTGCAGTTCCTACCCCTAGACGGCTGGCTCCTCTTGTCCTGACAACCCTCTGTCCTCCTTCCAGGCACAACCGTAACATAAGTGTCCGTCTTGCTCTTTTCCGTCTGCCCAAGTGTCCCTTGCTCTCATCTGGTAGTTCTGGGGCGCCCTGGATCTTCCTGCTGATGCCTTTGCCCTCCTTTTCCTCCCAGGCTGTGGCTGCTGTGCATGAGTCTGGACCCCCGAGGGTCACCGAGTCCCTGGAAGGCAGGGTCGGTGTCTCACTGGTTCCCGTTAGCTGGGCGCCCACGCAACTGCTGCTTTGGGAATGTTGAGTCCGAGCAGTGCTTTCCCTTCTAACATGCAGCCTCTTCTCTCCTTGCAGAAGCCTCCCAGCCACGAGTTGAGGGGCAGAGGCTGCCTCCTGGATTTGAGACCTCAGTGCTGCAGGGACCCAAGCGATCACCACACCCAGCTCCCTCATGCTGGTGCTCTCCTCCTTGCCCCAAGAGTGGTTATCAGCTAACTCCATATACCCCAAAACGTGCTGGTAGTGGTTTCAGATCATGAGGGAGGGTCCTGTGAATGGTAGGTGAGCTGCTGCTGTTCTTCCCTCATCCTGGCTCTGAACAAGACCTTGCCCACTGAACTGGACACCTATGATGTGTGGCTGCTGATGGGGGCAGCTGTGAGGACCTAATCTGTGGCGTTTCTCTGCACCTGTCCCTTTCCAGCTGCTGGCGCCAGCTCTCCTCACGTGCCCAGATGTGCAGACCGAGCCCCGGGGAGTGCTGCCTCCCACCCCATCTGGGTCTCTGAGGCTTGGTGAGGGTTCCACTTTGCTCCTGCTCTGCATTTGCGGCAGCACTGACCTGGGAGCGCTCGATCCAGATTCTCGGTTTCCCTCGTGTCCTCCTTGGACGATGTGGTTTCCTCTCTGAAATGCCTGTTGCCCATTTTTCTGCTGAGCTGTGTGTCCTTTCTGTGCCGAGTTGTGAGCACTTCTTTTGGGCGCTCATCCCGCCCTGGTGTTTGTATTACAGATTTGTCCTCTTCTGTTTGCAGGCTAGCAATGGACTCAGTACTGGCTTGGTGTCTCAGAGCCATAAGTGCCCCACAGGTCAGCATGTGTCCATCATGCCCTCCCAATGGGGGTCACCATCCACCACCAGGCTTGGCACCTGGGGCGAGCAGTCCCCAAGGAGACACTGCCCTGGTGTCCAGCACTCTGCCCGTGAGAGAGGGGCCCTTCACATCAGTGTCAGTCCCTCGGTCCCTGCTTAGTTTTGGTTCTGGGTCTTGGACTCTCACATGCAGGACAAGCCCAGGGGCAGGTGTGTAGCTCCGGGAGGTCAGCCAGACCTACTTTCCCTCTGTCCCCAGGGCAGCTCCCGTTGACCACAGCCCTTTCCATACAGGCCAGATGGAGGGGCCAGCCTGAGAACCAGACGCATTTCTGATTTCATCTCAGTTCCATTGCAGTTCTTTGAGAAGACGCGGCACACATGGGACCTGCGGACATGGGTGGCCATTCTGCTGCCGCTACTTGGGGTACTGATTGCCCAGGGGATGGGGCACCACCCAGGCTGACTGGGGGAGCTTTTGTAAGCCTCTGGTGCTGCCCTGCTCGCATTCACATCACAGGCCTTTATATCACGTTTGACCCGGGGGTGTGAGGTGCTGGTTTGCACGTGTCCATCACTCCCAAGCTCTGGGGTCTGCATGTTCTTCACTGTCCTCCATCTGGGCAGGTTGGCCACGACCCAGGTGCCACACCCCCCAGCATTGGAGGGGGCTTCCAGACACCATGCTGAGGCGCACAGACCAGATCCAGCTATTTAGTTTTTGAGAACGAGGAGCAGGGAGGGCAAACTGGAGTGCACATTGCCATCCCATACCAATGGTGAGAGGACTTCAGTGAGGGGACTCTTGTACTCTGGGTGGGAGCCCCATTGGTTATCCTTTGAGTACCTGTTTGCCCACTGTGGTGACTTGGCCAAGCAGAGTGGGTGTGAGGGGTCAGGAGCATAGGATGCCCATGATTTGCTACCAGAGGTGAGAAGGTTCCCCAGTTCATGAGTGGGGCGTGTATCCCCCCTCTTTTTCTGTGTTTCTCTTTCACCCACTGGAGTTCACACCAAGTTTCCATTTGGCCTTACCGTCTTTCCCTCACATCACATGTTCCCCCAGGTTCTGAAGGACTCCTCGACAGACATCTCGCTAAGCCCTGAACCTGGCTCTGGGGGATACTGCATTCTAGGCCTCAGGCCCTCCCAGCTCAACCAACTGACGAATCCTCGGGACTAGCCCCATGTCTCTTGACCGCTGAGCCCCTGTGCCCAGAAAGCCCAGCCCAGGGGGTCATCCCACAGGGGCCACAGAGTCAGAGTTAACCATGTCTCTCACATTGCTGTCAACTTGACCCTGTGTCTGGCAACTTCCATTCCTCTGGTCGTCCCACCTGCCTGTGTGGGTTCACCATCTCAGAGCCCGAGATCCCTTTGGGCGGGCCTAGGGTTGTTCCCATGTCTGTTTGCTGTGGTGCAGTAGCGTCCTTCATCCAGGGACCTGCCCCATCCCTGTTCCTCAGTTCCAGACCTGAGAACTGGCTCAGGGGCCAAACATGGGTGAGGTATTTTGACCTGTTTACCGGGGTGGCTGCCCTTGTCCTCAGTGTCGTTTTGGACTGTACCTTGGTTGGTTGCCTACCTATCAAGGCTCTGGGAGCCCGCATTGCATGGTCCACCTTCCCTGTTCTGTGGGTCCGGCCTCCGGGGAGGCAGCAGCCCTCATCATGGTCCCTGGCTCCTGGCCGCCTAGTGCAACCCCACGACCTCTGCTGCAGTCTCTGCTTGGTGGCTGGGCAGTAGGTGGCCAGTTCTTCCCATGCTTCCTTGTTCTCATCCTGGTAGTGCTGTGGGCTCTGCCACAGATCGGGGCGGCCAGTTCCCCTGCTTCCTGGGATGGAGGGCACCTGTGAGGGAGGCCTCTGGTCCAGTTTGCTCCCTTGAGGGTGGGGGGCACCAGCTTAGAAGTTCAGAGATGTCTGGGATGTCCCAGTCTTCTGGGGCTTGCCTTCCAGTCTCCCTGGCCTTTGTGTCACTGATGCATTTTTTCCTGAGAGGACATCAGAAACCAGTGGGTCAGTCCTGCCTTGGCGGAACATTCAGTGTCTTTAAGTTCAGCCACTCCTGTCGAATCCTGGGCCAATGTTAAACCCTGCCTGAAGCTTTGTCAGCTACTGGGGAGACCCTGCCCCCTCCCTTGGTTCTCGCTGTTCTTCATCCTAGGCTGGTCAGCTCCCTGCAGACAGCAAAGCAAGGAAGTCACTTTCCTGTATTCTCCCCCTCCACGTTCCACACACCTAGATCTTCTCACTTGCCAGGGAATTCCTCTCCCCTTGCCAGCCCAGCACAAGTTCTAGCAGCTGGGCTGTGGCCTTGAGCCCAGGGCTGAGTACACACTGACTACCCCCAGGATGGGTCCTCATAACCCATGGGGCAGGGATGTCAACCCCCTACCAAGACCCCATCGTGCCACTTCTCCTCAGACAACTCCAGAGCCAGCCTTCTTGGGATGGGTCCTTCGTGAGGCTGTTCCCAGGGGTGGGGAGGGTAGGGAGTTGGTGCAAGAGGCTGGCTGGGGACTTAACCACCAAGGGGACAGGGAGCAGACATGGCCGGGCAGGGCACCCATCACCTGCAATGTTGACCTGACAGTTCCTGCCAGCCCGTCGGGAGGTGCAGAGCACAGACAGGCATTGAGGTGTCCACAGTGGGCCCTGATGGTAGGGCGTGCAGGGCGTCGCGTATCCATTCACACCTGCATCACTTAGGTCTGGGGATGGGGAGGCTGGAGTGCATCTTCCAGACAGATCTGTAAAGCACAGAGCCTGAAATGAGGCAGAGGTTGGGGGGCATGAAGCCTGGGGAACCAATCCCTGAGTCACATCGAGGGGCCATGGAGGGCTTTTCAGATGGGAGGGCCGTCTGTGCTGGGTCTTGTAGTGAAGAGGGTCTCCTTGGCAGGGAAATGGAGGAACGGCAACCAGAAGGGTCAGACCCATGGAGGGAACTGAGCCCAGGTGTGTAGCTGAAGCAAGTGAGCTTGTGGAGGGCCCCCAGCCTGACACTATCTGTATAGGTTCCCTGAGGGATTTTCGGCAAAGGATTTCTAAAGCCTTTGATGCGCTGTGAAGTTTCATCCATTGCCTGCAGAGGCAAGGCTGCGTGCAGGCATGTGCAGCAGCCAGGTAGGCTGGGCAGGCTCTGGTCCTCCACAGAGGTGGTGTGGGAGGAAGCAGACACTCTGCTCTGCCATCTCAAAGCTGGATTGTTCCCCAGCACCACCAGTGCTGGAGCGTGAGTCTCAGCAAATCACTCCCTCTCTGAGTCTCTGTTTCTTTATCTGAACGATGAACACGGTGTGAAATGTCCCCATTAGGAATAGTCCTATTTGCCGGTGTATCTGATGAGAGTGAGGCAGTCTGGGATGATTCACATAAAAGCAGTCTGTAAACCAGAAAGCACCTACTCTGAATAGTAGTTGAAGAGGCATCTCTTGCCAAGAGAGGTTTCCCCAGAATGAGTGGGAATGCAGCCATGTACCTTGAAGCCTGCAGCTGGGAGACAGGGAGACAGTGAAGAGCCTCCAATTAGGAAAAGAGGAGAACATGGACACCACTGGCCCCCAGTGCCAAAGATTCTATAGGATGTGGCCTGGGTTGGGACTTGAGGGCCATTGGCAGATTTTGAGCAAAGATGTACATAGTGGCACCTGGGACAGAAGGCAGTGTGAGCTGAGTCAAACTGCCAGGCTTTGTGAACTGGGGACTGTAGCAGGACCAGGAATCCATGAAGCTGGGGGCCTCTTCCCTGAACTGTGCAGGAGACAGCATCTGACCACTGCCTCAGGTCCATTATCTGCTTTCCACCACTCCATCACCCAGAACACTTCAGCAGCCAAGTGTTTTCACCAGCTTGACCTAAGCACTTTTGGTAGTAAAACCAAAAATGGATGATACCAAGAAGCTATTTATAGTATCCCGAATTTTCCCTACGTAGCTCACTTGGTATTAACAGTCACATGGTTCACTGCAGCCACGTCAGTTTGTTTGCCAGCCCGTGCCTGGGTGTTGATGATCTCTGTGTCCCCGTCAATGATTTCTAAATCCATAAACTCTTGTGGCCCCCAAGACTTTTGGGCAAAGCATTGGGAACAAGTGATCCTAGCCCCAATAAGACCCAACACTTTCAGAGGACTGACAGAGGCCCAGGGGTACTGGATGTGTTACCTTCCTCCAGCCTTCTGCCTAGAGGGATGCCCTTCCTGGGACAGGCAGGACCAAGGGCCAGCCCCAGGTCAACCTAGATAACTACACACCCCACCATCTGCCAAACAGCCTCAGTATGTGGTATCTTTTGGTACCAACCATGGTCTTCTGTGGTAGAATGGGAGGACCTAGAGCAAAAAAGAAGAAGGACCCTTGGCAAGCACGTGTAGTCACTAGTTGGTAATGCTGAAAATCTGTCCACTGTCTTGTTTCAGGAATCTGGAGCCCTCTGTGGTCTCCCAGTACAGCCCCAGAAAACCTGGGTCCATGCACACAGTTTTGGGGTGTTAACGTGATTCAGGAGTCTCTGGTTTTGAGATACAAGCGATGACACCGGAAGCTTAGGAGCATTAGGCTCACCTGGTTGACTTGCTTTCATAGCACACTTTTCAAGTGTCGATAGGAAATGCATGTAGAGGAGGTGAGCGGAAAGGGCACTGTGCTGCTGCTGGTGCTACTTGCCCTGCTGGGCTGCCTTCTCTGTCTCGGGGAAACCTGAGTGTTACCTTTGGACAAGATGGAAAGCTGCCTTTAGGGAGTGGCACCTGGGCCTCACTTGCTCCATGCTTGGTAACTAATCATTTTCTTAGGATTAACCTGGACCCTAAATTGCAAAGGCCAGGTTTTTCCTGAGCAAAAGTGTGGTTTCCGGTTAGCCCATGATCTGGAAGCTGCCTCTTGCTTGCCCACCCCAACCGGCTTCTGTGCCCCAGTGACCCTCCAGGTACCCGGGTTATCCATGAGGGTGTGTGGCCATCAGCTACACAGTGCAGGGCTGAGCAGCCCAGATCAGTGTCCTTGCCTGGGTTTGTCCTTGGCATTGTGGCATCATGGCTCAGGGGCCAGGGTTTTAGATCTTGAGCCAGTGATGACCCTTTTCCAGCCTCAGTTTTCACATCTGTATGCTGGGTGTAGTAGCAGTGCACAGTCAATAGGACACCAGGGAGGGTTCCATGTGTTGAAAGGCTGGGATAGATTTGGTGCACAAAGATGTTATGGGGAAGGGGACCAGGAAAATTATGCTGGGGTCTTTCATCTGCTTTTGGGACCTACCTTTGGCTGCAAGGGCAGAAAAGTGTGCTCCATGCCACCTGGTTGCCAGCCTGCTATCGTGTCCCTCTGGGGATCTGGGCAGTGTTTTTGAGCAGCTTGCTGTTGGCATAGCAACATTGCCAGAAGAAATATCGATTACCTCAGATAGGCAGATGACACAACCATTGTGACAGAAAGCAAAGAGGAGCTGAGGAGCATCTTGGTGAAAGTAAAAGAGAGGGATGAAAAAGTTGGCTAAAGACTCTACATTCAAAAAATTAAGATCATGGCATCTGGTCCCATCACTTCACAGCAAATAGATGGGGAAACAATGGAAACAGTGAGATATTTTATTTTCTTGGACTCCAAAATCACTGCAGATGGTGAGTGCAGCCATGAAATGAAAAGACACTTGCTCCTCAGAAGAAAAGCTATGACCAACTTAAACTACATAGTAAAAAACAGAGATATTACTTTGCTGACATAGATCTGTCTAGTCAAAGTTATGATTTTGCCATAAAGAAGGCTGAAGGCCAAAGAACTGATGCTTTTGAATTGTAGTGTTGGAGAAGACTCTTGAGAGTCCCTTGGACTCCAAGGAGATCCAACCAGTCAATCCTAAAAGAAATCAGTTCCAAACATTCATTGTAAGGACTGATGTTGAAGCTGAAACTCCAGTACTCTGGAACCTGATGCAAAGAACTGACTCATTGGGGGAAAAAAAACCCTGATGATGGGAAAGAGTGAATGCAGGAGGAGATGGGGGTGACAGAGGATGAGATGCTTGGATGGCATCACCGACTCGATGGACATGAGTTTGACCAAGCCCTGGGAGTTGGTGATGGATGGGGAAGCCTGGCGTTCTGCAGTCCATGGGGTCACAAAGAATTGGACACGACTGAGCAACTGAACTCAACTGATGGGCCCAGATGCTATGCTAAGCAAATCACACATACTGAGTGGTCGCTATAGATTTGAGTATACCATTACACCCACTTAACAGTTGAGGAAGCCAAGATAACAGGTAGTAAAATCGTAGCAACAAGATTTGAGCAAAGAACCTGTTGACCTTGTTAGTCCTCTGACTCACCATGAGACTCAGCCAAGTGACAGTGTCCCTGCTGCTCCAGGGCTCTGGCAGATAGGTTGAAGAAGTGGGTCAGTGGGGGAAAACCACAGGGAGTGAGGGGGCTAGAACACACAGAGAGAGCATGATCTAGCCCAGGAGGAGTTGCCACTCACAATAGGCAGGTGTGCAGGCCAGGTGCCAGGTCTTTTGATTAGCCCAGAATGGCCAAAAAACCTGAAGTTCAGTAAGAGATCTGGTTTTTGAATGTTGGCTTCCTAATTTTATAAAGACACTCTCCATACCAACCGACTACACCTGCCACTCACACAGAGCCTACAGGTGGCCCTCTCCTTCCTCCACTGCACTGGCTCCACACAGTGTGCCCCTTGCCAGGGGTTTGCTCTCAGACATTGATCTTCTGTCTGAAAGTGCTCCCACCTGGGCTCAAACTGTCTGCTCAGCTTCAGGAACTTATGCTGTTAAAGAGTGGAGAAAGATTTGGGGAACCCGCCTGCTTTCATGTCTCTTGTGGTTTACTCAGCTCAGTTCGGACTGTACCTCCAAGCTTTCCCACATCCTCTCTGTAGGGATCAGTGTCCTCTTGGCCAAAGTTCTCCCAAGGCTTTGCACCGCATCTGGCTGTATCCTTTCTTTCTTTTACCTGGTCATTTTCTCCTCTCTCCCAGTTACACAGTCAACCTCTTGGGGCAAATCCAGTTCAATCCAGTTCAGTTCAGCTCAGTGACTCAGTTGTGTCTGACTCTTTCCAACCCCATGGACCACAGCATGCCAGGCCTCCCTGTCCATCACCAACTACCTCAGTTTACCCAAAATCATGTCCATTGAGTCGATGATGCCATCCAACCATCTCATGCTCTGTCTTCCCCTTCTCCTCCTGCCTTCAATCTTTCCCAGCATCAGGGCCTTTTCAAATGAGTCAACCCTTCATCAGGTGGCCAAAGTACTGGAGTTTCAGCTTCAACATCAGTCCTTCCAATGAACACCCAGGACTGATCTCCTTTAGGGTGAACTGGTTGGATCTCCTTGCAGTCCAAGGGACTCTCAAGTGTCTTCTCCCACACCACAGTTCAAAAGCATCAATTCTTCGATGCTCCACTTTCTTTATGGTCCAACTCTACATCCAAACATGACTAATGGAAAAACCATAGCCTTAACTAGATGGACCTTTGTTGGTAAAGTAGTGTCTCTGATTCTTACTATGCTGTCTAGGATGGTCAAGACTTCCAAGAAGTAAGTGTCTTTTAATTTCATGGCTGCAGTCACCATCTGCAGTGACTTTGGAGCCTTAAAAAAAAGTCAGCCACTGTTTCCACTGTTTCCCCATCTATTTGCCATGAAGTGATAGAAGCAGATGCCATGATCTTAGTTTTCTGAATGTTGAGCTTTAAACCAACTTTTTCACTCTCCTCTTTCACTTTCATCAAGAGGCTGTTTAGTTCTTCTTCACTTTCTGCTGTAAGGGTGGTGTCATCTGCGTATTTGAGGTTATTGATATTTCTTCCAGCCATCTTGATTCCAGTTTGTGCTTCATCCTACCCAGTGTTTCTCATGATGTACTCTGCATGTAAGTTAAATAAGCAGAGTGACAATATGCAGCCTTGACATACTCCTCTTCCTATTTGGGATCAGTCTGTTGTTCCATGTCCAGTTCTAACTGTTGCTTCCTGACCTGCATACAGGCTTCTCAAGAGGCAGGTCAGGTGGTCTGGTATTCCCATCTCTTTCAGAATTTTCCACAGTATATTGTGAGCCATACAGTCAAAGGCTTTGGCATAGCCAAGAAAGCAGAAATAGATGTTTCTTTGGAACTCTCTTGCTTTTTCAATGATCCAGTGGATGGTGGCAATTTGATCTCTGGTTCCCCTGCCTTTTCTAACCAGCTTGAACATCTGGAAATTCACAGTTCACATATTGCTGAAGCCTGGCTTTTGAGTATTACTTTACTAGCGTGTGAAATGAGTGTAGTTGTGCAGTAGTTTGAGCATTCTTTGGCATTGTCGTTTTGGGGCAAGTCCAAAGTCTTTTTTTTTTTTTTTTTTTTTTTAATGTTTAAAAAGTTTAATGAAGACACATTCTTCTTTACTCAGTACCACCCCCTTAACCTGGATGGGGAAGACTCTCCATTAAAATTCTAAATTCTTTTCTCAACTCAGATCTTTTTTTTTTGTTTGTTTGTTTTTAATTATTATTTTTTTTATTTTTCAGGGGGTTTTGTCATATATTGATGTGAATCAGCCATAGAGTTACACGAATTCCCCATCCCGGTCCCCCCTCCCACCTCCCTCTCCACCCGATTCCTCTGGATCTTCCCAGCCCAACAGGCCCGAGCACTTGACTCATGCCTCCCACCTGGGCTGGTGGTCTGTTTCACCACAGATAATATACATGCTGTTCTTTCGAAACATCCCACCCTCCCCTTCTCCCACAGAGTTCAAAAGTCTGTTCTGTACTTCTGTGTCTCTTCTTCTGCCCTGCATATAGGGCCATCGTTATCATCTTTCTAAATTCCGTATATATGTGTTAGTATACTGTAATGTTCTTTATCTTTCTGGCTCACCTCACTCAGTATAATGGGCTCCAGTTTCATCCATCTCATTAGAACTGATTCAAATGAATTCTTTTTAATGGCTGAGTAATATTCCATGGTGTATATGTACCACAGCTTCCTTATCCATTCATCTGCTGATGGGCATCTAGGTTGCTTCCATATCCTGGCTATTATAAACAGTGCTGCGATGAACATTGGGGTGCACGTGTCTCTTTCAGATCTGGATTCCTCAGTGTGTATGCCCAGAAGTGGTATTGCTGGGTCATATGGCAGTTCTATTTCCAGTTTTTTAAGAAATCTCCACACTGTTTTCCATAGTGGCTGTACTAGTTTGCATTCCCACCAACAGTGTAAGAGGGTTCCCTTTTCTCCACACCCTCTCCAGCATTTATTGCTTGTAGACTTTTGGATAGCAGCCATCCTGACTGGCGTGTAATGGTACCTCTTTTGATTTGCATTTCTCTGATAATGAGCGATGTGGAGCATCTTTTCATGTGTTTGTTAGCCATCTGTATGTCTTCTTTGGAGAAATGTCTGTTTAGTTCTTTGGCCCATTTTTTGATTGGGTCATTTATTTTTCTGGAATTGAGCTTCAGGAGTTGCTTGTATATTTTTGAGATTAATCCTTTGTCTGTTTCCTCATTTGCTATTATTTTCTCCCAATCTGAGGGCTGTCTTTTCACCTTACTTATAGTTTCCTTTGTTGTGCAAAAGCTTTTAAGTTTCATTAGGTCCCATTTGTTTATTTTTGCTTTTATTTCCAATATTCTGGGAGGTGGGTCATAGAAGATCTTGCTGTGATTTATGTCGGAGAGTGTTTTGCCTATGTTCTCCTCTAGGAGTTTTATAGTTTCTGGTCTTACATTTAGATCTTTAATCCATTTTGAGTTTATTTTTGTGTATGGTGTTAGAAAGTGTTCTAGTTTCATTCTTTTACAAGTGGTTGACCAGTTTTCCCAGCACCACTTGTTGAAGAGATTGTCTTTTTTCCATTGTATATCCTTGCCTCCTTTGTCAAAGATAAGGTGTCCATAGGTTCGTGGATTTATCTCTGGGCTTTCTGTTCTGTTCCATTGATCTATATTTCTGTCTTTGTGCCAGTACCATACTGTCTTGATGACTGTGGCTTTGTAGTAGAGTCTGAAGTCAGGCAGGTCGATTCCTCCAGTTCCAGTCTTCTTTCTCAAGATTACTTTGGCTATTCGAGGTTTTTTGTATTTCCATACAAATTGTGAAATTATTTGTTCTAGTTCTGTGAAAAATACCGTTGGTAGCTTGATAGGGATTGCATTGAATCTATAGATTGCTTTGGGTAGAATAGCCATTTTGACAATATTGATTCTTCCAATCCATGAACACGGTATGTTTCTCCATCTGTTTGTGTCGTCTTTGATTTCTTTCATCAATGTTTTATAGTTTTCTGTGTATAGGTCTTTTGTTTCTTTAGGTAGATATACTCCTAAGTATTTTATTCTTTTTGTTGCAATGGTGAATGCTATTGTTTCCTTAATTTCTCTTTCTGTTTTTTCATTGTTAGTATATAGGAATGCAAGGGATTTCTGTGTGTTAATTTTATATCCTGCAACTTTACTATATTCATTGATTAGCTCTAGTAATTTTCTGGAAGAGTCTTTAGGGTTTTCTATGTAGAGGATCATGTCATCTGCAAACAGCGAGAGTTTCACTTCTTCTTTTCCTATCTGGATTCCTTTTACTTCTTTGTCTGCTCTGATTGCTGTGGCCAAAACTTCCAACACTATGTTGAATAGTAGTGGTGAGAGTGGGCATCCTTGTCTTGTTCCTGATTTCAGAGGAAATGCTTTCAATTTTTCACCATTGAGGGTGATACTTGCTGTGGGTTTGTCATATATAGCTTTTATTATGTTGAGGTATGTTCCTTCTATTCCTGCTTTCTGGAGAGTTTTAATCATAAATGAGTGTTGAATTTTGTCAAAGGCTTTCTCTGCATCTATTGAGATAATCATATGGTTTTTATCTTCCAATTTGTTAATGTGGTGTATTACGTTGATCGATTTGCGGATATTAAAGAATCCTTGCATTCCTGGGATAAAGCCCACTTGGTCATGGTGTATGATTTTTTTAATATGTTACTAATTACCTCACTCTTCCCATCTTTCCCCGAGTCTGATCTCAGTACTTAATAGGTTTACCTTTCTAATGCTTGCTGAATTAAATATTAAAAATTGCAGTACAGATGAGGCTTGCCTTCATATTCTTATTAATGACAAGGCACGTTCTGTTGTTTTAATAAAGAACTAAAAATACAGCTATGTTGCCTCTTTAAGCCTGCTTTCCCATCTATTAAGTATTATCAAACCTATAGGAATCACCTAATAGGTGTAGATTGTATAGCACAGCGCCTGATGCATAGATTGAACTCAGAAGAGGTCCATTCAACTTGTTGCGACAGCTTTTATGATTTAATACAATCGTTGTTTAGACTCTTTTCCATCCCATGAACTGTAGCAGTCCAGACTTCCCTGTCCTTCACCATCTACCGGAGCTTGCTCAAACTCATGTCCATTGAGTTGATGCTGCCATCCAACTGTCTCATCCACTGTTTCCCTTTCTCTTCTTGCTGTCAGTTTTGCCCAGAAACAGGGTCTTTTGCAGTGAGTCAACTGTTGGCATCAGGTGGCCAGAGTATTGGATCTTCAGCTTCAGCATCAGTCCTTCCTATGAATATTCAGGGTTGCTTTCTTTAGGATTGAGTGGTTTGATCTCCTTGCAGTCCAAGGGTCTCTCAAGAGTCTTCTCCAACACCACAGTTCAAAAGCATCAATTCTTTGGCACCCAGCCTTTTTCTGGTCAAACTGTCACATCCACACATGACTACTGGAAAAACCATAGCTTTGACTAGACAGAGCTTTGTCAGTCAAGTAATGTCTCTGCTTTTTACTGTGCTTTCTAGGTTGGTCATAGCTTTTCTTCCAAGGAGGAAGTGTCTTTTGGTTTCATGGCTGCCCTCACCATCTGTGGTGATTTTGGAGCCCAAGAAAATAAAGTATGTCACTGTTTCCATTGTTTTCCCATCTATTCACCATGAAATTATAGGACTGGATGCCATTAGGTTCATTTTTTGAATGTTGAGTTTCAAGCCTGCTTTTTCATTCTCCTCTTTCACTTTTATCAAGAGGCTCTTTAGTTCCTCTTTCCTCTACCATAAGGGTCATGTCAGCTGCATATCTGAGGTTATTGATATTTCTCCTGGCAATCTTGATCACAGCTCAGGCTTCATCCAGCCCAGAATTTCACATAATGTACTCTGCATAGAAGTTAAATGTGTGACAATATACAGCCTTGATATACTCTTTTCCCAATTTTGAACCAGTCCACTCTTCCATGTTGAGTTCTAACTCTTCATTCCTGACCTGCCTACAGGTTTCTCAGGAGGAAAACAAGGTGGTCTCGTTTTGCCATCTCTTTAAGGATTTTCCACAGTTTGTTGTGATCCACACAGTCAAAGTCTTTACAACGTGGTCAATGAAGCAGACATAAATGTTTTTCTGGAGTTCTCTTGCTTTTTCTATGATCCAATAGAAGTTTGCCATTTGAACTCTTGTTCTTCTGCCTTTTCTAAATCCAACCTGTACACCTGGAATTTCTTGGTTAACATACTGTTGAAGCCTAGCTTGAAGGATTTTAAGCATTTTGAGCATTAACTTGCTAGCATGTGACATGAGCACAATTGTGCAGTAGTTTTAACATTCCTTGGCATTTCCCTTCTTTGGGGTTGGAAAGAAAACTGTCCTTTTGCAGTCCTGTAGCCACTGCTGAGTATTCCAAGTTGGCTGGCTTATTGAGTGCAGCACTTTAACAGCATCACATTTTAAGATTTAAATAACTCAGCTGAAATTCCATCACCTCCACTAGCTTTGTTTGTAGTGATGATTCCTAAGGCCCACTTGACTTCGAATTCCAGGAAGTCTGGCTCTAGGTGACTGATCACACCGTCGTGATTATCTGGGTCATTAAGACATTTTCTGTATAGGTCTTCTGTGCATTCTTGCCACCTCTTCTTAATCTCTTCTGCTCTGTTAGGTCCTTACCATTTCTGCATTTCAGGATTTAATACAATAGAGCTAAGATTTACTGAAAGGCAAGGCTGATCTTATTGAAGGTGATCCACACATCCTGAACTGAGATCCCAAGGAACTCATGAAAGTTCTCTTCCAAATTAAGACAGCAGTTAAAGTTCCACCTATTCGTTTTTTGCCTGTAATTGTTTGCTTGAGACTGGTATAAACACTGCTTTCTTTCTTAACAGAAACTTTAAAAATCTGAGTGTTGAATATGCGCATTACTCTCTGTCATAGGCTGAATTGTGTGCCCTCCTCCAAATTCACATGTTGAGGCCCTAAGCCCAGCAGTTCAGAATGTGCTTCTGCTTGAAGATAGGGACTTTAAAAGGGTAATTAAGGTTAAATGAGGTCATATGAGTGGGCCCTAATTCATTCTGACTGTGGTTCTTATAAGAAGAGGAAGTTTGGAGAAATAAAGGGACACAGGGGTGGGCATGCACAGGGAAGGTGCCATATGAAGATTCAGGATGAAGTCCACCATCTACACGCCAAGAAGAGAGGCTTCAGGAGAAACCTGACCTGCTGACACCTTAATCTTGGACTTCCAGCCTTCAGAACTGTCAGAAAATGAATTTCTGGGGCTTTCCCGGTAGCTCAATAGTACAGAACCTGCCTGCTAATGCAGAAGACACAGGTTTGATCGCTAATCTGAGAAGATCCCACATGCCACAAAGCAACTACCCCATGCACCACTACTGTTGATTCTGTGCTCTAGAACCCATGGGCTGAAACAGTTGTAGGCTGTGTGCCCTAGAACCCATGCTCTGCAACAAGAGAAGCCACCATAATTAGAAGCTTGTGCACTACAACTAGAGAGTAACTGCTGCTCACCACAACTAGAGAAAAGCCTGTGCAGCAACAAGCACCTAGCACAGCCAAAATGAATTTTAAAAATTATTTTTAACAACAGAAAATGAATTTCTGTTGTGCATGCTACCCAGTCTGTGACCCTTTGTTCTGTCTGTCCTATCAAACTAATACCTGTTTCTTCTTTTGGATCTTTGCCTCTTCCTAGTGATGTAATTAGCAGTTACTGATGTAACTCCAGAAAATGGGGATCTGCTTGAAGGAAATGGGAGAAAACTATACTTTGGGAGAAACATGTTTGCCTAAAAACTCTGTCTCCTGGCTTAATATTTGGGAGTTTTTCTGAGGAAGACCTCTGTGGCAGATCCTGCCCATGTCCCCTCTGCCTCATGGCGATGGCACATAGCAGCCAGACATTAAACTGCCAGCATCTCATCAGTGGCTTGGAGGATTATTCCTCATGCCTGAAACCTACTTTGTCAGTGCTCAAGGAAGACTGAAAATGTCAGAGAATTGATGCTTCATGACCCATCGGAACTGGAGTATAAATACCCCAGCTCCCTCATCCTCAAACATGATAACTCAGATAACTCTCCATAGGCTTGTGGAGTTCTCCAGTAGGATAAATCTCCCTTAATCTTTCTTGAAATGCACCTTCTCTTGGCTCCCTTCCTATCTCTAGGGAAACTCTCCATCCTTCCTCTGCAAAGCACATCTCCAGAGGAAAGAACTTGCTTTAGAATTCTTATTTTAGGCTGTGATTCTGGTGGACCCAGAACTAGGTACAATTGCCCCCTAGCTACCTGTGTGTGCATATGAAACATCTATAGTTAAAGATGTTGCTGTGGTTTCTAATTTAACGAGACGAGATACTGCATTGGGGCTTTCCTGGTGGCTCAATGGTAAAGAATCTGACTGTCAATGCAGGAGACTTGGGTCCAGGCCCTAGGTCAGGAAGATCCCCTGGAAAAGCAAATAGCAACCCATTCCAGTGTCCTTTCCTGGAGGATTCCATGAACACAGGAGCCTGTTAGGCTACAGTCCACAGGGTCATGAAAGAGTTAGACACGTCTTAGTGACTAAACAACAACATTGCATCAAATTCCTGCTATGGTAAGGTAGTGGTTCATCAACTGATGAACACTGGGGCCTCTTCTTGCAGGAAAGTGTGTTCTGAAGTCCTGCCTTGTGGAAAGGCCTTTGCATCAAATCAACTATGCTGCATTTTTTTTTCTTCTATAAACCCTAAAGCCCAATCTTTTCAGTACTTGTGAGCTTTTTTAAAAAATTTTTTAAATAGAAGGATAATCGCTTTGCAGCATTTTGTGGTTTTCTGTCATACATCAACAAGAATCAGCCATAGGTACACCCATGCCCCTCCCTCCTGACCTCCCTCCCATCTCCCTCCTCATCCCACCCTTCAGTCTGTCGCAGAGCCCCTGTTTGAGTTGCCTGAGTCATACAGCAAATTCCCATTGGCTGTCTATCTTATATGTGGTCTTGTAAATCTCTATGTTACTCTCTCCATGCATCTCACCCTCTCCCTCTTCTCCTCCCACCGTGTCCTCATTGGCTTTGCTTAGCCTGTGCTCTTGCATCACATCTCCATGATGGGTAGGTGTGTTTGCATCAGGATGGGGTGGATTTATTAAGTTGTTTTGTGCATGAGACACATGTTTCCTTATGGGGCTGCTCTAATACCTGTTGTGATGTTTTCATGGTCCATGGGGATGCAGTTGGGGGGGTTGCTTCTGAATAGGAGTCCAAGTGACTATGAGAGAAACAGACTTCTGAGGAACAGTGCAAGCTGCCCTGGGTGTGCAGTAAAGCTTCTGCTAAGCCCGCTGACCCTAAGCCCTATCTCGTTACTCTCAGGCTGCTGTTGAGCATCTCAGAGGTTAAGGTCTTCTCATTGACTACTCAGAACAATGCTATGGATGCTCCACACTGAGTAACTTTCAACCTTCTAGGCTCCCCTATCCCCATGAAAACTATTTATAGCCAGGCCCACAGTTCTCAAATGAGGAGCCCTGGGACAAGGCTGTGGATGAATATGTTAGCCAGGCCTCACCTGACCGTGCATGTAACCTCTGCAGCTGGTTTGCTGACAGGATCACTTGTCTTTGCCCCGAGAGGAAAGGTTTTGTCAAAGAAGCTATTTCTCTGTCACAACTTCTGTGAACCTTTTTTATTAGTGCGTTAATCCTAACAAGTATTGCTGGCTTAGAGGATTTATGTGAGTCAGCCAGGGATCTACCATCATAGTGTTTAATCACCTTCATTGCCATGTGATCTTCAGCTCACAAAGGTTAAACAGCAGTTTAAAGGGCCATGAGTGTCTCACTCCATGCATCCCTGCCAAATTATTTACCTTCTGCTCATTGACTGGTAAAAAGGATCCCAGGCTTGCCCAGTTTCCACCATTCAGTTTCTCAGCTAACCCAACCCCTTCCTCCTGGGCATCTCCTAATCTCAACTGTGTGGGTGGAATCCTGGAGCAAGAGAGGACTGCAAGCACTCCTACCTCTGGAAGCAAAAGGTGACTTCTTGGTGGCCGGGGGAGAAAACACTGTTCCACCTGCTTGTCTGGGTGTCTTCACCTGCACAAGGACCAGAGGAACAGGGAGAAAATCACCAGTGACAAAACAGCCGTGTTGGACAACAAGCAACCACAGTGTTCTCCTGGCCAGGGGCCGCAGGCCACAGGGACCCAGGAGGGCCCAAATGATGAGAAACACACGTGCAGGTTCCCTCAGGGTTGGTTCTGCTCATCACAGCTGGCACAGTACTGCCCTCTCCTCACATGGCTGGGACAGGGACCCCATGATATCTCAGACCTCAGCATAGAAAGTCATCCCCCAGGAGTCTTGGCGAGTTACAGCCCAGGAGAGCCGTGCAACAACAAGAGGACACAACTCCTCCCCTCACACTGCCACTCTGGAAGGATCCGAGGGCCACCACAGTCAGTCAGCTGTTCTCCATGCACTCATGGTTGGGCCCCACCAGGAGAGGAGATGCAGACAAGCAGCTGAGCCCTACATGGTCAGGCCCAGGTTGTGGCAGCTCACAGCAGCCCACCATTGGAGGGGTGTCCAGACACCAGGCTGCGACCCACTGAACTTGTTCAGCTGTTTAGTTTGTGAGATCGAGGAGCAGGGAGTGAGGTCTGGAGTGAGCCTTGCGACCCCATAGCCACGGTGAGAGGACTTCAGTGAGTTGATTCTCATGCATTCTAGGCTCTCCCAGCTCAAGACCGACTGATGAATCCTCGGGACTGGCCCCGTGTACCCTTGCTCCTTGACCCCCTATGCCTAGAAACCCCAGCCCTTGGGGTTCTCCTGAAGTGACTGCAAAGTCAGAGTTAACTGGGTCTCTCATATCGGTGCCTAGGTGACCCTAAGTCTGGCAACCTGCACCCCTCTGGTGGTCCCACCTCCTTGGGTGGGTTCATCATTGCAGAGTCTGAGGTCCCTTTGGGAGAGGCTGGGGTTGTTCCTGTGTCAGTTTGCTGTGGTCCTTCCCCTGGGGACCCAACCCATCCCCGTCCCTTGGTGCCAGATCTGAGAACTGGCTTTGTGGCCGAACCTGGATGAGGGATTGTGACCTGTTTACTGGGGCGTCTGCCCTTGGCTTCAGTGTCATTTTGGACTGTACCTTGGTTGGTTGCCCATCCATCAAGCCCCCAGGAGGCCACGTTGTATTGACCGCATGCCCTGCTCTGTGGGTCCAGCCTCCTGGGGGGTGGCAGCCCTCGTCGTGGCCCCTGGCTCCTGGTCGCTCAGTGTGACCCTGCGGCCTATGCTGTAGTCCCTGGGCAGTGAGGATGGGGAATGGGGGGTGTCATCCGTCTCCTCCATCATGTGACCTGGTGAGCCCAGCCTGTGTTGCACAGTGTCTTTGCTCTGCTTGGCAGCCGGACAGTAAGTGACCAGCTCTTCCTGTGGTTCCTCGGCTCTTGTGCTGGTAGTGCTGTGAGTCCTGCCACAGATCAGGGCAGCCAACTCCCCTGCTTCCCGGGATGTAGGGCACCTGTGAGGGAGGACTCCAATGCCATTTGCTCTCTTGGTGGTGTGACTGGGGGGGGGGGGAACCAGCTTTTTATGGGGTGAGAGGCTGGGCTGCTGCCACAGGCTCAGAAGTTCAGAGATGTCTGAGATGTCCCAGTCTTCTGGGACCTGCCTCCTGGTCTCCCTGGCCCTCGTATCAGGGATGCAGGTTTTCCAAAGAGGACTTCTGACGCCAGCAGGTCAGGCCTGCCTTAGTGGAACATTCGGTGTCTTTAAGGTTCAAACACTCCTGTCGAATCATGAGCCCATGTAGGTCCACTGCCTGAAGCTTTCTCAGCTACCAGGAAAACCCTGGGAAAGCCCCTCCCCCCTTGGTTCTCACTATTCTTCATCCTAGGCTGGTCATCCCCCTGTGGACAGCAAAGCAAAGAAGTCACTTCCCTCTATGCCTCCCATGTTCCACATGCCTGGATCTTCTCACTTGCTAGGAAATGCCTCTCCCCTTGCCAGCCCAGCAAAGGTTGTAGGAGCTGGGCTGTGGCCTTGAGTCCAGGGCTGAGTGCACACTGACTATCCCCAGGATGGGTCCTCATAAGCCGTGGGGCAGGGGATGTCAACCCTGTACCAAGGCCTCATCTCACCACCTCTCCTTGGACCATGCCAGGGCCAGCCTTCTCAGGATGGGTCCTTCATGAGGCTGTTCCTGTGGGTGGGAGGAGGGTAGTTGGTGCCATAGGCTGGCTGGGGACTTACCACCAAGGACTGGGAGCAGACAGGAGTGGGTGGGGCATCCCTCTACCTGCGATGTTGACCTGACAGTTCCTGCCAGCCCGTCAGGAAGTGAAGAGCATAGACAGGCATTGGAGGTGCCACAGTGGGCCCCAGTGGTCAGGCTCTCACAGTGCCTGAGGCCTCGTAAGTGCTATTGACTAAGTGGGAGAACTGAAACCAGGAACTGGTGCCTGAGTGGTGGCTGTGTGTACACACAGAACACCAAGTGCCTTTGCCCAGGTAGCACTGTGCTCTGCCCTGCATGCAGGCTGGAAGGAGGGGTTCTTGGTATCTTTTGCATCATGCAACTGCTGGGTGGGGCAGGAGAACTGCTTCCAGTGTTCTGGTCACCTGGCCATCTGCTAGTTGTGGTGTAAGCACAGCCTGATGGGAGAGGGCAGGTCTGGGTACCAGAACTCACAAGGCAAAGTGCATTCAACTCCAAGGACATCCATCCTACAAGAGGCTCCTCCACCGCACAGGGCATCAGGTGTCCATTCACCCCTAAATCACTCAGGGCTGGGGGTGGGGAGGCTGGAGTGCATCTTCCTGGCAGACCTGTCAAGCTCAGAGCCTGAAACAAGGCAGAGGTTGGGGAGCATGAAGTGTGGGAAAGCAAACACTGATTTCCATCAAGGGACCCTGGAGGCCTTTTTAGTGGGAGGGCAGTCTGAGCTGGGTCTTGTAATGAAGAGGGTCTCTTTGGCTGGGAAATTGGAGAAGGGCCCCCAGAAGTGTCCCATGGAGGGAACTGAGCCCAGGTGTGCAGCTGGAGCAAGGTCATGGGAAAGGGCTGGGATACTAGACTGGGTGAAACTCAGATGCAACTCTTAGGGCATCTGACCTGTGCCCTGCGTACAGTTGCTCGGTGCCCTCACTTGCAGTTTTAAAGGTAAGCCATTGCTTCTCTCCCTGAGAAGAATTCATTGATTCAGTCATTTAGTCAGTCAGTGACTGGAGAAAAAAAAAAAAAAAAAAAAAAAACTTTGTGTGCCTCCCATACACAGGGTCAGGCAACAAGTAGACAAGAGAGACACACAGGTGAGTCAGGCGATGACCAGCATGGTTCTTTCCAGGATGAGCGGCCCTGGCAGCTGGTGCCTATCCTCACTGAACTAGACAAGGGCACTGTCTTCTTCAGGCTGACTTCTCCTGGCTTGTGTGGAGGTTTCCAATTCTTCTTGACTCCAGAATGAGGTTTAGAGAGATGACATTAGGTCTTTATGGTCTGAGAGTTATTGCTGGGATAGAGGGTAAAATGGTTAGATAGCATCACCAACTCAATCGATGTGAATTTGAGCAAACTCTGGGAGATGGTGAAGGACGGAAGCCTAGCATGCTGCGGTCCATGGGGTCACAGAGTCACAAACGACTTGGTGACTGAACACACACAGAAGTGAAGGTGTTGAACCCAGATTCTCCTGGCCCCCAGAAGAAGGTTGATTTGCCCTCTGTGGCACCCAGGGTCCCCCAGGCTGAGCAGAGTGGCTGCTGCTGATGCATTGGGCAGAGAAGGAAGATGTGATACAGGTTTCCCCAGACCAACTCCCCGGCAGCATGAACCATGATATCTTCAAGTGCCAGGGGGAGTATAGCAGTGTGGGCCCCTCGCTTACTGCCTTTGAAGGAATAGTGCAGGCAGTGAAGACAAGACGATATGGGGGGCTGGCCTTGGCCTGCTCTATTTCCCAACTAAAGTGTTCCAAAATGACACTTGGAGGAGGCTTTAAGAAAGGGGTCAGCTTGGTGTCTGAAATGACACTAGGGTTTGACAGTAATATGCTGCTTGCTCATTGTGCCATTTGCTGGCCCACTCTTCCAACTTCACTTTTTGTTTTTTTAATTGATATATAGTTAGGGCTTCCCTCATAGCTCAGTTGGTAAAGAATCTGCCTGCAATGCAGGAACCCCAGTTCAATTCCTGGGTGGAAAAGATCCCCTGGAGAAGGGAAAGGCTACCCACTCCAGTATTTTGGCCTGGAGAATTCCATGAACTGTATACTGCATAGTTCACAGGGTTGCAAAGATTCTGACATGACTGAATGGCATTCACTCATATTCACATAGTTGATTAACAATGTTGTGTCCGTCTGGTGTATAGCAAGGTGATTCACTTTATATATATATAAACACTTCTAGATTCTTTTCCATTATAGGTTATTGAGATATTGAGTATAGTTTCCTGTTCTTTACAGTAGGACCCTATTTATGCATTTTATACATTTTTGTTCAGTCGCTCGGTTTTGTCTGACTTTGTGACCCCAAGGACTATAGCACACCAGGCTTCCCTGAATTTCACTGTCTCCCGGAGTTTGCTCAAACTCCTGTCCATCGAGTCAATGATTCCATCCAATTAGCTCACCCTCTAGCACCTTCTTCTCCTTCTTTCTTCAGTCTTTCCAAACATCAGGGTCTTTTCCAGTAAGTTGGCTCTTCACATCAGGTGGTCAAAATATTGGAGCTTCAACTTTAGCATCAGTCCTTCCAATGAATATTCAGGCTTGATTTCTTTGGAATTGACTGACTTGGTCTCCTTGCTGTCCACAGGACTATCAAGAGTCTTCTCCAGCATGACAGTAGTACTATTTTATACATAGTAGTGTGCATCTGTTAATCGCAAAGTACTAATTTATCCCTTCCCCTTCTTTTTTCACTCTGGTAACCAAAATTTCTTCTCTGAGTCTGTTTCTGCTTTGCAAATAATTTCATTTGTACCATCATTTTAGATTCCATCAATATGTGATATCATAGAATATTTGTCTTTCTCTTTCTGACATACTCCACTTAGTATGATAACCCCTGGGTCAACACATGTTTCCGCAAATGGTATTACTTCATTATTTTTCAGGGCTGAGACGTATTCCTATGTGTGTGTGTGTGTGTGTGTGTGTGTGTGTGTGTGTGTGTGTACCACATCTTCTTTATCTATTTATCTGTTGATGGACATTTACATTGTTTACATATCTTGGCTATTGTAAATATTGCTGCAATGAACATTGGGATGCATGTATCTTTTCAGGGTAGAGCTTTGCCTTTTTCAGGTGTATATGCAGGAGTGGGATTGCTGGATCATATGATACTTCTATTTGTAGTTGTTTAAGGAACCTCCATACTGTTCTTCATATTGAGTGTACCAGTTTACTTTTCCACCAACTGTGTACAAGGGTTCCCTTTTCTCTGCAACCTCTCCAGAATTTATTCTTTGTAGTTTTTTTGATGATGGCCATTCTTTCCAGTGTAAGGTGATACTTCATTGGAGTTTTCATTTGCATTTGTCTAGTAATTAGGAAAGTTGAGACATCTTTTCATGTGTCTTTTGGCCATCTATGTCTTCTTTGGAGAAATATCTGTTCAGGTGTTCTGACCATTTTTTGATTGGATTGTCTTTTTTTATTTTTTGCAGCTTAAATTTTAATTAAAGGCGGTTAGTAATAAGAGCTTCCGTGGCAAAAAGCTCCAGGCAGTGCTTGGAGGGTATGAATATAAAAATGAGGTGCTAAACCTAAATGTCAATACATTGTAAAATATTACTTTTCCCTTTCCTCCCCTGACCATTTCTGCCTTCTTAATCTTTCTAACTTTCCCAAGGCATAGAGATGTCTGATACATATCAATGGATATTAAAATGGATTCTTAATTCTCATTACCACAAAGATATAGCAACCAAATTTGCATGTCCCTTGCCTTGCACTTATAGCAGGAGACCAGGCATTGGCATAGATGCCCATTATTTGTATTCCAAAGGTCCATGAGTGTAGATGGCTCCTTTTTTGAGTGAATGTGTGTCTGTGTAGCTCATAGGCTGGGCCGATGCTTAGGGCACACAGAGGGGCTATCTATTTGTGCTCATTATTTGAATGACATGATCCACAGCCTGGGCTTTGGGATCCAGGGGCCTGGGTTTGGACATCAGTTCCTCTCTTGCTGTGTAGCTTTGGCACTTACTATCTCTGGGTGTCTTTCTCCTCTGTTGAAAACCAGATAGCACAAAATGCCACTCATATCACAGGACTTTTCCAGGGCACAGCCTTGGACATCATGTTGTCTCCCACTGGATCTCAGGGACTGTCTTTGCTTCTACTTCTGCAGGTGGGAGGTTATCCCAGCAACACTACATATGAAGATTTTTCTTGATTCCCAGGCTTTGTAAACTTCAAAATTCTCTAACAGTGTTCAAGGGACTATAATGTGATTTTGGCAAAATTCCCTTATGCTATTTGGAAGATTTCAGTTGTGCATTTAGAAAATGAGATGATTGGTCCAGAACTGTGATTCTCCAAACTTTGTGTCCATGGGATATCTGACCGGGGGATAGAGTGTGGTTTAGCTTTCTGAACAAATCAGAGGCAAGCTGCTCAGCTGAATTGAGGCCTGTTCCCCAACCCCCTTCTTGCTAAACTCTTCCCGGCCCACTCCTCGGATCAGTTCAGTTAGTTCAGTTCAGTCTCTCAGTTGTGTCCGACTCTTTGCAAACCCATGAATCGCAGCACACCAGGCCTCTCTGTCCTTCACAAACTCCCGGAGTTTACTCAAACACATGTCCCTTGAGTCGGTGATGCCATCTAGCCATCTCATCCTCTGTTGTCCCCTTCTCCTCCTGCCCCCAATCCCTCCCAGCATCAGGGTCATTTCCAATGAGTCAACTCTTTGCATCAGGTGGCCAAAGTACAGGAGTTTCAGCTTCAGCATCAGTCCTTCCAATGAACACCCAGGACTGATCTGCTTTAGAATGGACTGGTTGGATCTCCTTGGAGTCCAAGGGACTCTCAAGAGTCTGCCCCAACACCACAGTTCAAAACATCAATTCTTTGGTGCTCAGCTTTCTTCACAGTCCAACTCTCACATCCATACATGACCACTGGAAAAACCATAGCCTTGACTAGACGGACCTTTGTTAGCAAAGTAATGTCTCTGCTTTTTAATATGCTATCTAGGTTGGTCACAACTTTCCTTCCAAGGAGTAAGCATCTTTTAATTTCATGGCTGCAATCACCATCTGCAGTGATAGAGGCCCCCCAAGGAACACAGTTTGTAAACCAGTGACCTAGAACTCAGATTTCAGTGTACATTCAGATCCCTTAGTGATCTTGTCAAATGTGGCCTCTGATTCACATGCTCTGAGGTGGACCTGAGATTCTGTGCTTCTGACCAGATCCCAGTTGATGCCTAAGTGTCTGGTGTGTGGATAGCAATTTGAAAAGCAAGGGTCTGATCACAAACTGCCTTTGACCTTTCACATCCTTTGATTCAGAGTTCTTACTGTTATTCTGATTGTGTCATAAAATAAAAATCTGCATTGAATGAATGTTTCTATTAAAGGCAAAATCCTCAACTCTACAGATGTGACAACTGACCTGAGATATGAAGGAGAGAGAAAGTGTTTGTTTCTCAACTGTGAGTGTATGAAACATGTGGAAAATATTTTCCGAATAGCACAATTTGGGTTAAGAAACTGTTCCACTTTGTTAAGAAGAGTTGCACTTTGGTTTGGTTGTAGTCTGGATCACAGTGAAAGTGTTAGTCAATGAGTCATGTCTGACTCTTTGCAACCCCATGGAGTGTAATCCGCCAGGCTTTTCTGTCCATGGAATTTCCCAAGCAAGCATATTGGAGTGGGTAGCCATTCCTTTCTCCAGGGGATCTTCCTGACCCAGGGTTCAAACCTGGCTCTTCTGCATTGCAGGCAGATCCTTTGCCATCTGAGCCACAAGGTAAGCTAACGGACACTTTTCTAAGGGAACTTCTGATAGAAACAAGTGACCTGCTTTCAGACCCTGGCTGAGGCCTGTCTCCACAATCTAGGTCTAAGTGAAGGTTCAGAACTGTGGACAGCTGTTGGTGTGTCTGGCATCCATGTGCTTTCTTGATACTCATAATGACGTGGCATCAAGAAAGATACCTTCATGTAAGTGGCCTCCGTCCTTTCTGCCCATTGCTGAGTTGAGTGCTCCAGGTGCAGTGTTGATAGAATGTTCTGTCTTCTGCACTCTGTTGGGACTCCTCCTATGTGTGTCCAGAAGACTGGATGCTTTGACAGTCTGTAGGGCTTTGCTTGTCAGTCTGTGTCTGTTTCAATTCAGTAACATCATGGCTAAGGTGGGGAACCCACTTTAGCAAGGAGACAAAAGCCCAGTTGCTAGAGTAGCCAGTGTGTTGAAATGTCATGTATCCTTTGTGGAATTTGGCAGGAGAATACTGTGTGCTCTGTGGCATTGCCCAAGCCCTTCATTAAGAAGAATGGTTACTTTCCCATGGAGGTGGAGGTGGCATGTGCACCATCTGAGGAAGCGAAGTGAGACTGAACACCAGGGAGGCTGGATCCAAACAGAAGTGTTCCTTTGGTGGTCAATCAATGAGGAGAACAGTCTAGTGGATGTGTGTTCCCAGGACATGTCAGTGGGCTTCTTTAGCATCAGGCATGTTGGAAGCACAGACGGCGTGTGCCCAACCACCCCCTCCTCCAGATGCAGACAGTCTGGTGACTGATCCATCAATAGCTCTGTCAATGGCCACTGGTCACCTTTCTTCCTTCTTTGACCCCCTCACTCGCTGGTGTGTGAGCACCGCCTTGGTGCCTGGCATGGGGTCTACAAAGGTGGAGAAGATGGGGAACTTTCTGACAAACTGCAGACAGGGGATCAGCACAAGGGGCCTTAGGAAAGGCATTGCTCCTAGAATCTGGGATCTGAAGAGGGATGCCAGGGATGGTGGCGTGGGGGGCATGGAGCTCAGTGTGTGTCTGGGGTGCTGATCCAGAGTGCATTGCCTTCCCGTCACGTCCCCAGAGGATTCAGGTCACCTCAGGTACATGTGGAGGGCCTGTGCCTGAGCCTTTCTTGCACACCTTCGACAAAGCATGAGAGTCTCTTTTCCCAACCACCCCTCTCCCACTCAGGTCCTTCTGGCACAATATCAGCAGATAGGAGTAGAGGAGTCTCAGAGAGAATCCTTAAGAAGTTTCTGGAAGAATACCCTGATCATCCAGTGCTTCCTGAGCTCTCTTAAACCCAGGGCCCTTGGTGACATGACACATGGAAGATTTCTAATCCCTCTCCAGCCCCTGCCACCCAGGCCACCCTGGTAGTATAACCACGAATCCTAAAACACAGCTTTCCCGAAGCGACCCCTGACTCCCACAACTTGGTGTTCGAGTGCCTGCAGCACTCTGGCCTCATCTTGCCCGTCTGTCAAATGAGGTCAATGAAAACAGTTCTGGGTCCAGGATCAGCCTTTGCTCCCCATGCTTCTCGGGGCTCTGACCCCCACCACAGACCTTTCTGCCTTCGTCGCAGCAGCACTTCCCCTTGTCTCCTCGATGGTCATGGCCAGGCCTCCACTCCTGCAGCCAGACTCTCCGGGTGCCCAGCCCTCCACACTGCTGCTCATGGCAGATCCTTCCCTTCTCACTTCCTGTGCCCTCCTGAAGCCTCTGAGGCTGACTTCAGGACCGTTCCTTCCTCCCCACAACCTTCCAGAACCCTCTCCATAGTACTCTTTTTGTGAATTGTTACCCTGGATGGTATCTGTATGTTTGTGTGTGTCTGTGTGTGTGTCTGTGTGTGCGTGTGCACAAACTTCGGGAACCCTCTCTATAATACTATTTTTGTACAAGGATACCTCGGTCGGTTTCTTTGTGTGTGTATGTATGGGTGTGTGTGTCTGCATGTGTGCATGTATGAACTGTTACCCCAGCTACACCACAAACTGAGGATAAAGACCCCACCCAGCTTACCTTGGTAGTGTCCCCAGAGCTGCCTCTGCAGAGCAGGCACTTACCAGTGCTGTCTGTTCACTTTGAGTCACTTAGCACTCATCAACTCTGTTGTACCACTCTGGACCCGGCAGGTGATGATAAGGGCCCTGCCCAGGGGTCAGTGTGTGCAAGGCAGGCAAGCAAGGCAAGTGTGTCAGTAATCTCATTGGACACAGCACCACTCTTTGTAGAAACACTCATTGTGCTAGGATGCCTCTCCCTGTGAGAAGGAGGCAGGCTCTGAGTGGTACACTGCAGAGTGGGTAGTGTGTGGATGGTAGTGAGACAGGAGTCCACCTCAAGGGGCCAGTCCTGACTCCTGTACTAGTGACCTGCTCCCTGTCCCCATAGAGGGTGGGGGCATGGAACATGGGATCTAGGAGGTCCTATCGAGCTTGGCACACATTGGATGCTATGACTGTACCATCCAGGAATTCAGTCTTGACAGACTCAGAGGGTTGTCTGTGTCAGCCGTCTTTTTGGTTTCTGTGTTACTTGACTTGAATCTGTGCTGGTCCAGCAAGGTTCTTCTCTGATGCTGGTTCAAGAAGCCCACCTCCCCTGAACTGCTTCCTCTTCCTACCACTCAGTGTCTACCCAACATCACGTCAAGTTTCTCACCTCAGCCATGGAGGAAAGACAGCTGTGTAGTTTGGGTCCTTGTGTGGTGTTCCAGCTCAGGCTGTTGTTCCATTCCTTAGGTCACATGCTAGTCACTCACTTCCAGGTACTTTTTACTTTTTTTAAATTTTATTTTACTTTATGAGCCCTCAGTAAATGTAGATGCTTTTTAAATTTGTACTTATTTCTTTTGGCCTTTCTGTGAGGCATGTGGAATCTTAGTTCCCTAACCAGGGATCGAACCAACGTCCCCTTCAGTGGAAGTGAGGAGTCTTAACCACCTGACCACCAGAGAAGTCCCACACTCCCAGGTAATTTCGTATTCTGGTTATTTGGAATCCATTCTGATTGCTTTATCCTTGCTTCTGGTTAGGTACCTCCCTGCCTTCTGCCTTGTTATCTGAGTCCCAAGCCTTTTCTCAGTGTTTCATTTCCCTCTGTAAGTGTCTGGACCAGACAGAGATGAACAGTGAAGCTAATGAAGCTTAAGATTAAGCTTCAGAGTCATTGGCATTTCAAGGCCTAGAAGGGGCCCTAGCATTATGGTATATGCCAGTCATTTAGTTTGTAAAATCTATGAAAGGTGGTTTAGCCACAGTTGTTTCAGGGCAACTCTGTGTCCATTCTGCTGTCTCCATCACTCTTTCTGTTGTATTGGGTGGCTATACAGTGACCATTGGCAGATTGGGAACCTGGCTAAGGGTAGACTAAATCAGGATAAGTTTAAGTGTGAAAACAGACACATGAAGTTGTGCAGATGTGGAGGAGTGAGCCCGAGGTACTCGGAGTGTGGAAGTCATCCCCCCATTCCCCCCTTGCCCCTGCGGAATGATGTCTGGACTGGGCTGACCCTCTGTCTCCAAATGCTGACAGTCGTTTCGGGGTCCCACAGGCTGGGTGGCTCAACTACATTCCGTGTTGGTTCAGGAGGCCAGCATCTGAGGTCAAAGGGTCACTGATGTTGGCTCTTCTGTGGGCTGTGGGGAGAGTCTGTCCCATCTCTCCCCCTTCCCTTCTGGGGCATTGTTGGCCACTGTGGGCGTGTCTGGGCTTGGAGAGCTCCACCTTCCTAGAGCTCTCCCGTGTGCCTGTCTGTATCTAAATGTGTCCTTTGTATGGGGACAGCCGTCCTGTTAGAGGACGGTCCATCCTAATGAGCTCACTTGACCCCAATCAGCGCTGTGAAGACCTATTCTTTGTAAGGTCATGACGAGGCAGTTGGGACTGACACTCCAGCACCTGACTCTGAGGGGACACGATATGATTCCTCACACCCTACAAAGGCTCTGAGGTAGGAACAGACTGGAGTGTTCCAAGGATGGAAGGATGGCCTTCATGGCTACCAGGTGTGAATCCAGGGGCGAGGAGAGCAGGGCGCCAGGGTAGGAGCCAGATCACGTGGGGCCTCGTGAGCCTATGAGAACAGTGGCTCTGCTGTGCTTGGGGAAGGAAAGGCCCGGGAGTCTCTGGGCTGGGTTCCTCAGGGACCGTTTTCCCATCCTGACCGCCACATGGAAACGGAGGCTCCCTGCGAGGTGCTGAGACCCTGCTGAGGTCCAGGCCCTCCACCTGAACTGCCTGTGCTGCTCTGCGATCACTCTGCTCCAATGAACAGGGACCCCTCCTCCAGGTACAAGGAAAGAAGTGAGGATGGAGCTGTGTGTGGTCAGGTCCCGTGCTGTCATGTGCTATCTCTCTATCTCTCAGCATCTGCTCAGCCATGGAACGAGGTGACAGTAACCTAGCAGATTATGTGAGGTTTGAATTCTCTGATCCCTGCGTGGTGCCATCCCAGGCCCTGGCAAGGACACAGAGCATGCCTGTCCCAATAGTTCCTCCTCTCCTTTGTTCTTTCTCTAGGCCCTGGGCAGGGGATGGGGCATCTGCTGAGAGTGGAGGCAGTGGGGAGGGTTGGGAGGAAGGTGGCTTCCATAAGGCATGGGGAAGACACCTGGCAGGGCCGTCTGAGGTCCAGGGCACCCCAGGACCGAGGACAGATTTGTTAGCATGGATGTGCCCTCAGCAGCATCGGACTGAGATGGGGGAACTGCAGAGCATGGGCAGGATGGGGCCAGGGAGCTGAGGGGTCTTTGTCAGCTGTGGCTCAGGACACACACAAGCCATCATGATGTCCAAGGCCTGCCTTTCTCAGCCTCGTTCTCATGCCCCTGTGCTTGGAGTACCCACCTTGGTGTCCCCAGCCCAGAGGCCCTCCAGCTGCTCCCCTCCCTTGTTGCAGCTTGGGAGCCCTGGAGCCTTGGGGGTCCATCCACCCGTGTTACCTTCCCTCCCATATCAGATGAGGCTCCTGTAGGGTCTTATCCCAGTGGGCACTGGGACCATACAGTCAGGCTCTCCCTCCCTCCTGCTCAGTGAGGAGCTGGTCAGCCTGGCAGGTTCCATTGGGCAGGAGGCCCATGGCAGCAGCATGTACAGGGCACCGCCCTCACACAGAAGGCGCTGGCACTGGACAGAGACACTGGCCCCCGGCAGAGCCAGTTCTTAGCAAAGCACAGAGCAGCCCCACAGTGCTTCTGATTCTCCTTGTCCCCTTCCTTTCACAGGCCTGCATTTTGTCACCTCAGAGGTATCGTGTAGCACTGAGAAGAGGAAGGTGTGAGAAGTAGGAAGGTCGGGCCATGGCATGGGGTGGGCAGGAAGGGCAGGGTCTCTAGAGGAATTGAGACCAGGACTCTGAGCCCACCTCAGCCCTCACTAGCACGTGGTCTTGGGAAGATGCCCAAGCCCCGTGGCCTCAGTTCTTCATCTGGGAGGCGAGCTGGTGTGAGGAGCCCCATGTATTGGGCTGCAGGATGCGCCTGAGGGATGACACAGAGCTCACAAGGCCTGGCGACTGTTGGCCCTGTGATGGCGGGGCAGGAATTTCTCACACTGTTTCCCCCAGACACTCTTCCACTGTCCACTGGAGTGGGTTGCCTGCATTGTTGTCCAGGGCGAGTCAGAGAATTTGCACCTCAATAGCATGTGGAAGAGCTAATATGCCAAGTAAGATGCTTCATAAATGTACTAAGAAGCTTTTCTACCTAGACAGTTGTGGACCATAGTGTTAGTTACTCAGTCTTGTTCGACTCTTTGAGACTCCATGGACCGTAGCTCGCCAGTCTCCTCTGTCCATGGAATTCTCGAGTTAAGAATACTGGAGTGGGTTGCCATGACCTTCTCCAGGCGATCTCTTGACCCAGGGATTGATTCCAGGTCTCCCACAATGCAGATTCTTCATCTTTTGACCTACCTGGCAAGCCCCAGTTCCAGTTAGAGGAACTGTGACATTTGGATGTGGAGGAGTGTTCCAGCAGGACACAAGCTGCTACAAGTAACAGAAGCAAGAAGCACTCCTTGCCTCTGTCCCAGCTGATCTTCCATCCAAACATTACCTTCCTTCATTGCAGCTCCAACAAAGGTCGAATCCTTGTTTAAAATGGCCAACTACAATCAAGATAATTTAAAGCTAATTAACACCTTGGGTTCTGGATCCCCAGGACCAGGAAAGAGAGTAGTTCCATGGATTTCTTGGGAAACATTTCAAGGGGTTGCAACCAAAGTTCTGAAGGATTCCTGGCAGATATTGGGTAGAAAATCCCTCCTTTGCCCCTGTGGCCAAGAGCAAAGTGACAAGAATTACAGCCCCTTCTGTCCTGACCCAGAAAGATATCTCTCTTATCCAAGTTGCAAAAGGACACATCACAGCAATGATCCATTTCAGACTTTCCCGTCACCCCCAAGACACTGTCTGCAGGTCGGAGGGATGTCACCACCCAGCCTCCCACAGAAGCAACCCAGCTTCCCAAAGCCCCAAACAGCCTTGGCTCAGGCAATGACCCTTGAGTGCTCCTCCTGGAGCCCCACCACCCTGCCCTGTGTAGCCTTGTTCAGTGGGCCTAGGTGATGTCTCTCCACCTTCCTCGTGTGAGTGTGACTCCTATATCATCACTTGAGGTGTGGGGGTGTCCTGCTTCTCCTGCTGTCCCCACTGCTAACATGGCCTTTCATAGGGAAGAGGCTCCATAAAGGTCTTCAGAATAAATGTGCCAGTCAGCAGGGAGCTCAGATTAATTGTATGCTACTTCCTTAAATAACCCAGGCAAATCCAAATAAACAGAGATAATTTAGTTTTTGAGAATGGCACACAAGAAGGGCAAAAGCATGGATTCACTACAATTGCTTTTATCATCTATTTCTTCCCCCATCAATATTACTGCTAAGTAAGCTCACTTTTCCAAAACAGTTCTAATTCCACTTTCATTGTGTCCTGTTCAGGACCACAAAGCACAGTGGAAGTGTTCCCAATCTCTTTTACAAAACAGCAGAACTCTTGTTCTTGAACTGGGTAAGCACAAACACATTGTGATCAACATCATTCACAAAACTAAGACACTGAAGTTTATTTCGCCTTCTATAAAAACAATCACAGTTTGAAAATTTTCTAAGGAAAAGAGAGATGAACCTCCATGTCATCGAAGACAACAGGAACCCAAAAATGTGACACACCAGTTTCTCCAACTGGCCAGGGCCCTCACTTCTGAGAAGGCTGACCGCTCCCTCTTTAATCACAGAGGGAAGGATCAGCCTGGCTGCTGCTCTTGTTCAGGCCACCTCATCCTCCTCCCTCACAGCCTCTGCAGACTGCAATGTGAAGGACCTCAAACTCCTTCACTTGACTGTGAGCAGAAACACAAGACTTGCCACTTGCTAGTCTCTGCAGAGGCCCAGAGACCCTACAGGAACTTGTAGCAGGCAGGGTGGCTGTCAGGGACCCCTCCTGTACCTGCACGTGGGTCAGCAGCTCCCTGAGCTACCTAAAGACGCAGTGCTCACTCCCGACACACACCCCCATCCTGCTGAGTGCTCCCCAGACCTCCTCCTTAGGGGCACAGTTTCCATTATGCATGATTGGATCAAGGACCAGCATCAGGAGGCCAGCCTTAGGCAGGCTCTGCCCAACACTCAGCACTGAATGGCAGTCGGGACCATGACGTAGATGTGCTCCCTGGAGCCCGTCTCCTTCACCTCCATGCCACAGATCAGCTGGAGGCACTACGAGGCTTGGCTGAAGCCCACCGGGAAGTGCTCCTGGTTATCCCTGAAGACCTTCAGCATTTCCGCCTGTGAGGTCAGCTCCTTGGCCTGATACTTGAGGAGCAGGAACTTCATCAGGTTAGCCACCATCTCATTCAGAGTTTCCTGAGGCAAGGCCTCTCCAGTGGCCGACGAGGACTCTGTGGGGGAGTAGGCCAATGGGGATGCAGCCTCCCCTGCCTCAGCCCCCAAGTGCTGCACTTCCACCAGGCCCTGGGCATTGCCTGGGCCCTGAAGGCCTTCCTTGGGCTTGCTCCGCTCACTCATCTCAGCAACAAGCACGACTGGAATCAAAGAACAAACAATAGTGAGGCAGGGGGACAGATGAGGACCAAGGGGATTGGGGGAGGAAGTGGCGGGACCGGCCTCGACTGAGAACCGCATGCTGGGCAGTCTGACTCAGGCCACTTACTGGTCTCCCCTTGAGGAGTTCACTCAGATCTCACAGGGGAGGATCCCCTGGCTACCTGAAGGATGAAGTGAAGTGACTCCCCAGGATGCAGACAGCATAGCCCGAGTTTTCTGGCACTTACAAGGTGCAGGGATTAGGGCCTTGCATGGTCCCCTCTGTTCTGGGATGGGGAGCCCCTGGTGCACACTCAGGGCACCATCCTCACCTTGACTCCAGGCACTACCTGGACCTTCTCTGCTCTCTGACCTCAGGATATGGGCCTCAGACCTCTGCTTTCCCCTGCTGGTTCCTGGAGCTCCTGTGGGAGAAATGGAGGGGACACCTCGATGGTATCCTGTGGCACAGCCATGGGCCTTCTGAGATAGTAAGAGGGGTGGACTCTGTGAGGTCCCCCCATTGTGTGGTGGCAGGTCACATCGGGGTTCCCTTGTAGTGTTCACCTTTCCTCTGGCTGGCCTGGTCCCTCACCTTTGGGGGCCTGCAGTGAAAGTCCAAAAAGGCCCAAGTCTGAACAGAAAGGGCTGAGGGGCACCACATGCAGATGTACTCACCCAGGGCCTCTCGCAGGTTTTAGGCTGGTGAGATGCTCGATCCTCAGCTCCTCCTCATGTCTTGCCTGGCCTCCCAGAACTGACCACAGTGGCAGGAGTCTGCTCAGTCCTCCGTCGGGGTTGGGGAGTCCAGCTTGTGCCGACCTATAGCCTCTGCACTCTGCCCAGAAAACCTCACCTTTCAAGGTCCCTAAGCCAGCAATCAATAAACGCCTCACCCTGCTCACCCCGTTCATAGCCTCCAAGAGTTCCCACAACGGTCAGGATCGCTGCCTCCAATCTGGGGTCTGACTGCTTCAGTCCTTTCTTGCATGGAGCCTGGACTCTAGGCAGGACCAGGAATTGTACTGTCCACCATTTTGAGACCCAGCTTCCTTCACGAGGTACCCAGTCTCTCTGAGACCCACATGTGAGGAAGGCAGACAGGCCTAGTGTGCTCTTGTCACCCCCAAGGTCTCCCAGGTACGACTACAGAGACGGGAATCTGTGGGGTTCCGTCAGTCCTCACACAGGGCCCCCTCAGTCCTCCTTCAGACACCTAACCTTGCCTCTGGGCAGAACATGGGATTCTCGGCTTTTCCCACCTGAAGCCCTGCCCCTTATACCAGGGCCCCAGTCTCTCCAAGACCCGAATGTCAGGAAGTCAGCACCTGCCTGTTGCCCTCATCCTACCCCCATGGTCTCCCTGGACTGACAACAGAGAAAAGCTTCTCTGAGGTCTCCTCTGATTGGTGTCCAGGGTCCTCTAGTCCCTTGTCAGGGTACTCAACCTGACACCTGCAGCACCTGGGAATCGGCCCATCTGAGGCCCCACCCATATGCAAGGTCCCCAGTCTGAGACACCATGTCAGGAAGTGAGACCAGGCATGTTGGGCTCATCTTACCCCAGGGCTGCCAAGGACCAACAGCAGCTACAGGCTTCTCTGAGTTCTCCTCTGATTGTGGTCCAGGGTCCCCTCAGTCCTCCCTCAGGGACCTCAAGTAGAAACTTGGAGGAGCTGGGCTTCTTCCCTCTGCTCACCTGAGGCCAGGCCCACTAACCCGGGTCCCCAGGTTCTCTGAGACCCACGATGTCAGGAAATGCAGCATGTGCTCATCCACCCTCTGTGCTCCCTGAGCCTTGATGTGAGGGTCCTGCCTCTGGTCAATACAAAAGGCATCCCCAGGTCTGCCAGGGTTAATGATGAGGTCCCTGAGGGATGATGTAAGGTAACCCCACTAATCTGTGCCCCTTCTGTCAGCCCTGGGTGACCCTGGTGGTGGGGTGAGCACTTGGCAGCCTATTCTGACTTCCACATCTGTGTCCCAGAGACAATAGACAACTGTTAGAAGGGGCAGGGCCTCAGATGGACAGAGGGGAAGATCTTAGTTCTTTTGAGAGTCAGGGCGAAGACACTGAGGGAGGACTGGGGGGACCCTGGATCTCAGAGCAGATTGGGCTCTGGGAGGACATAGGGCAAACGGACACATGCTGCATTGCCTGACATCCAGGTGTCAGAGAGACTGGGTCCTGGTATAGGGGGCTGACTTCCTGACATCTGGGTCTCAGAGAGACTGGGGTCATGGTGTAAGGGCTGGGGCCTTAGTAGGGGAGGGGAGAGAATCTGAAGTCCTACCCAGAGTAAAGGTGAGGTCCCTGAGGGCGACTGACAGGACCCCGAGGGAAGACTGACAGAACCCCACAGATCCCCTCCCCTGTGTCAACCCTAGGAGCTCCTGGGGTGAGAAGAGCACACAACACCTGTGCTGACTTCCTGACATCCGGGTCTGTGAGAGACTGGGGACCTGGTGTGAGGAGCAGGGACTCAGGTGGGGAGAGGACGGAGGCCAGGTGAGTCAGCTCTTCCCATCAGGTGACCAAAGTATTGGAGCTTCAGCTTTAGCATCAGTCCTTCCAATGGATATTCAGGGTTCACTTCCTTTAGGCTTGACTGACTTGGTCTCCTTGCTGTCCAACAGACTCTCAAGAGTCTTCTCCAGCACCACAGTAGTACTATTTTATACATGGTAGTGTGTATCTGTTAATCCCAAACTCTTAATTTATCCCTTCCCCTGCTTTTCCCCTTTGGTAACCATAAGTTGTTCTCTGAGTCTGTATCTTCTCTGTAAATAATTTCATTTTTATCATCTTTTTAGATACCATAGAATATTTGTCTTTCTCTAACTGACTTATTTTGCTTAATATAATAATCTCTAGGTCCATCCATATAGCCACAGATGGTTTTACTTCATTATTTTTCATTTCTGAGTAGTGTGTGTGTGTGTGTGTGTGTGTGTGTGTGTGTGTGTGTACCACATCTTCTTTATCCAATCATCCATTGAAGGACATTTAGGTTGCTTCCATATTTTGTCTGTTGTAGATAGTGTTGCAATGAACACTGGGGTGCATGTATCTTTTCATATTAGAGTTTTGTCTTTTCCAGGTATATATTCAGGAGTGGGATTGCTGGATCATATGATAGTTGTGTTTGTAGTTGTTGAATGATCCTCCATACTGTTCTTCATATTGACTGTACCATTTTACATTTCCACCAACAGTGTACCAAGGTTCCATTTGCTATCCACCCTCTTCAGCACTTATTCTTCATAGGTTTTATTGATGATGACCATTCTGGCCAGGGTAAAGTGATACTTCATTGGAATTTTGATTTGAATTTGTCTAATAATTAGGAATGTTGAACATCTTTTCAAGTGCCTGTTTGCCGTCTATGTTGTCTTTGGAGAACGGCTTTTCTGTCAGGGCCACACTGGCAGGGTGGCTCAAACTACAAACCATATTGGTTCAGGAGACCGGAAGCTGAGGTTGAGGTGTCAGCTGATGCTGACTCTCCTGAGGGCTGTGTGGAGAGTCTTTTCCATCCCTACTCCCTCACTTCCAGGGCATTGCTGGCCATGGTGGGCTTGTCTCGACTCAGAGAGCTCTGCCTTCCTTTTCACCCCAATTCTCCTATGTGCCTGTCTCTAAATGTGTCCTTCGTATGAGGCCAGCCATCCTGTTAGAGGAGGGTCAATCCTAATGAGCTCACTTGACATCCATCAGCTCTGTGAAGACCTTTCCTTTATCTGCAAGCAGACGGCATGGAGATGGACAGAAGGAGCCAGTCCTGTGTGACACACCCACTCTGTGTCAGCGACTTGCAGGATGCTCAAACATATTGGGCTGAGGTCTGTCCCAGGGCTGTGAGCTTGGACAGCTCTGTGTCAGGCTCCTGACCTTTGTGGTTCTGTGTTTCTGCAGCCACATGAGGCCCTGGGAGCCCTGGGAGATGAGGTTCAGCTGTCTTTCTGACCGACAGCCTTACACGGGTTTCATCTTAAATTGTGTCAAGACCATGGAGATGCAGTGGTGGCCCATGCTGTGTGGACCCAGCACTGTACCCTAGCTGTCCACATTGTGCACCAGGACTGGGAGGATGCAGCCGGGCAGGAGTTGATACAGCAGAGGCTGGGGATGAGCTCTGCCCAGATCCAGGCCTTGCTGTGGGTCACTAACATTTCGGCCATGGAATGATCATGGGCAAGTGATGCCCTGCCCTGCGTTGCCCACATGGCACCCAGTACTGCCCTGGATCTCATCCTGGTTATGTTCATTTGTTTTCTGTTGAACCAGTTGGTGGGAGGAGGGGGGGAGCTGAGGGTTCTTCAGAGGGACAGTGAGTGTCCCTGGGCTGGGAGACAGTGGCCCGGGATGCCTGACCACCACTCGGGGCCTCCATCCCCTTTTGTGCTATGAGGCAGAGGCACATCCACCTCTGCACGTGGCACTCGTCTCTGTGTGAACATGTGGGTGTTTGTGTACTCACGTGTGTGTGTGTGCCCAGCAGAGACCATGAGAGGCAGGAATGCGCCCAGCCTGGGTTCCATACCCCGACTGCTTGTAGCCGGGCCTAAGTAAGTCCCCTGACTCCCCAGGGGTGAGGCCCCACAGCAACACCTGTCTGCTGGTGAATCACTTGGGGACCTGATGCCTGCAGGCTCCCCGGTGGGACCCTCATGCTCTGTCCCTGTGTCCTGCAGTGGGTAGACTGAGAGCTGCCTGTGGGCTGGTGGGTTCCTGGCACACCAGACCTCACCCCAAATTCCCTTTGCTGAGATGAGCCTGTCTTAAATACTCAGCCAGAGAATTCAGTTCACCACAGTTCCCCGCCGTGATAAGTCTTAGTCTCTAGCAGGTGTGACTTTTATTTATTTTTTTATTTTATTTTTTTTCCCATTTATTTTTATTAGTTGGAGTCTAATTACTTTACAATATTGTAGTGGTTTTTGCCATACATTGACATGAATCAGCCATGGATTTACATGTATTCCCCATCCCAATCCGCCCTCCCACCTCCCTCTCCACCCGATCCCTCTGGGTCTTTCCAGTGCACCAGCCCCGAGCGCTTCTCTCATGCATCCAACCTGGGCTGGTGATCTGTTTCACCCTTGATAATATACATGTTTTGATGCTGTTCTCTCTAAACATCCAACCCTTGCCTTCTCCCACAGAGTCCAAAAGTCTGTTCTGTACTTCTGTGTCTCTTTTTCTGTTTTGCATATAGAGCTATCATTGCCATCTTTCTAAATTTCATATATATGCGTTAGTATACTGTATTGGTCTTTATCTTTCTGGTTTACTTCACTCTGTATAATGGGCTCCAATTTCATCGATCTCATTAGAACTGATTCAAATGAATTCTTTTTAATGGCTGAGTAATATTCCATGGTGTATATGTACCACAGCTTCCTTATCCATTCATCTGCTGATGGGCATCTAGGTTGCTTCCATGCCCTGGCTATTATAAACAGTGCCCACTTCTGGGCATACACACCAAGCAAACCAGATCAGAAAGAGACACGTGCACCCCAGTGTTCATCGCAGGTGTGACTTTTAATCACTTTGTTCTCCTTCTGTGTCCTGTCTTTGCACACAGGTCTCATGGACATTGGGGACACTTTGCTGTGCCCAGAAAACTTAGAACACAACCAGGTGGAGGAGCTGGAGATCAGGCCCTGTTACCGGACGTGGAACAGAAGTACCTGACTGTTCTCACCAATCACCGCTGGCTGCTAAATCCTGTCCCGGAAAGGGGTGGGAAGGACATCTTACAGGTGGACATCCCTGAATACATGATTCCCCTTTGGGCAGGAGGCCTGTCCAAACTAGGCTCTCGAGAGGAAAGTGACTGAGAAACCAGCTCTTGGTGACACCATCCAGTCACCGCTGTGCCCTGGACGTGCCCATCTGGTTCAGTCTGAATGGGCCCCGCCCACTTGGTGTGGGGCCAGGGGCCGGACTCCCCTCATGCGGTGCTGCTCTGGACTCAGTGAGAGTCTCTGGGACTTTGTCCTTTATGAAAAGATGGTGTTGCCAGTCGTTTTGGCCCTGCTGGGTCTGGGTGGCTGAGAGAAATGTATTGTTAGGAAACCAGTTAGTGTTTTTCCCTCTCTGCTCTGGTCCAAACTCCCCGATGTTGGAACAGTCTCCAGGGGGTGATGGGGAAGGCTGGGGGCTGGACAAAGCATCGGCAGGCAGAGAGGCCCACCAGGCCCAGAAACAGGCCGTGGTGTGTCCTTACACGTGACCCTTGTCCTACTGTAAAGTGTCCCTTGGTTCACAAGGCATGTATGTAGGATGCAGTGCCTGGCAGGATGCTACACATCCAACAACAGACTCCTAAATACAGCTGTGAGGGCAGAGAGACAAAGGATGTTGTTCACCTTGTAGAACCATGTACTTGTCTTTGGGTTTGGGGTCATGGGATTTCAAGGCCCTTGGTGGGTGGGGTGACCCTTCTTTCCAGTCAGGCTCTTGGGGAGGACCCTGGTTTGGGAGCTGGAGACACTCAGCTGCTGATCAAAAACTTGTGGCATTGTTAGGGGACCCTTGAGGAGCCCCTTCTGCTTCAGGGTGGATGAATCACGGAAGATGAAAAACCCAAGGTTAGGAACCCGATTGGGCTGTCTGCTGAGCAGCAGGCAAGGCCCAGGGACCTGTCCATCCCGGGCTCGCCTCAACACTTGGCTCATGTGTCAGACCCTTGGCCAACCATGTGAAATGCTGCTGCTTCAAATGAAAAGGGACCATGGGGACTGGACCGAAGGTTGCCTAGGGCGTGGGCTTCCAGCCTCATCTGGCTCACCCAGTGCCATGTGAATAGCATGGACATAGAGAAAGAACAGAGTCGCAGTTCTCGTTTGATTCTTTATTTAATCCTGTGGAGTTTTGCTTTACTTTATTAGAGCCAGAAATAGATTTTTGGTTACAAGAGAGTGCTTTTCACAGTCCCTAGGGATCTGGCAGTTCAGGGATTGGGCTTGTCCTTGAAATGCTCGCAGAGGGCACACTTGTAATCTGAGATCTCACCCTGCTCCTCCTCTGACTCAGGGGCATCATCTGGGGCCATGACTGAAAGGGTCGCCATCAGGATGGAGTAACAGGTCTTGTACACATCCGTCACTGAATCATAATCTGGGTACTCCAGGGGGTTCCCAGGCAGTTCCCTTGAGCTGTTCCTTCCAGCAGTGCTGGGAGCCGTTACGGGAGGTACCGCCCGTGACGAGGTCATGAAGAAAATACCGGGCAGGCAAGGCCGTCCGGGACCCCATCCATGATGGGGTCACGAGGAAAAAACCTGACAGGCAAGGCCATCTAGGATAAGGGACCCTCCAGGTTGGTTTCGGCCTCTACCCCACCCTGTATCCTCCTCCCTTTTCTGCTGTTGTGCTGCTGTTCTTGTTTACCCTGCTGCGGATTCTTGTGTTGCCTGCTGAGAGCTCTCCTGCTCCTCTTTCACTGAATGAGGACCAACTTAAAACCCTAATTAATAAATCTCCTGGATGCTGGTACCCTATGAAGGGGCCAGGGATGAAGGAAATGCTTAAATTCGAACCCTTTTGCTGGCATTCTGGCTTGTGTGATAAATATGTGCTCTCATTGCAAAAAATGCTCTTGATTGTTCTAAACATCCTAAACACAGTACGCTAACAAAAGAAACTATTAAGCATAGGCCCCTTCACGGGGTGAGAAAAGCTCCACAAATATGATAGCCACAAATGTGCCTAATAGAAAATACTTTAGATGGAGATTAGCTGGCGACTTCTTGCAGGTAGTTAACTTTTAGACTAAGAGCCTGCTTTGTGCCATATCTGCTGTTTCTGCAGTCCTTCACATTCCTGTTCTGTAAAAATGTAATCCTGTCTAGTTCCCATAGAGATGAGCTTATTAGAAAGAAAATAGATTAGTTATAAGAAAAACAGGGTCGGCTGCTGAAGTTGCTTAAGTCACACCAGGTGCAAGCCATAAAATGTTAGCAGGCCTGAAGACCAAATGATAAGAAAGACTTGTGAATGAAAAAGTATGTGGGTGACATCCAGTTTCTTTTGAAGGTCAAGTTGCTGTAGTGTTTTGAGATGACCTGTGTGTAAGCAATATGCACTTCCCCCAAAGATGTTGTTAAGGGTATAAAGGAGCCATGCAAAAATAAACTTCAGACTTAGCCCCGAGCTTTGTCTCACTCTCTCTCTCATTTGCCGATGCCGTTCATCCTAAGGGTTCCCCTGGATCCTGCTGGGGCTGGACCCCGGCACAGCAGTAGCCAGGGGTATAGATATTGCATTGCTGGACATGCCCTCCCACTGAGGCTACCGTGCTCACTGGGGAGATGGTTTCCTCCACCCTGCCTGTCTACACTGCCCATAGTGCAAAGGCCAGAGAACACAAGTGAACACCGGCTGGGGGTTCTGCAAGCAGTTGGAATTCCCTTCTGGACTTTCCTGCCCACTTCTTGGGTGCACTGGTTGTGGTGGAGTCAAGGAGAATGTCTGGTTTCCACCACTTGCTTCTTTCTCTTTGGAATGGTTGCTGTGCTGGTGGCAGGCTGAGCAGTTGTTATGGGGTTGCCTTTCCTCCAGATGTTCTGCAGGAGGAGAGGCTTGTCTCTCTGAAAATTGGAATTGTGATAGATCTGAAAGGACATGAATCACTTTAGCCACCGTGAGAGAGAAGAGCTGTTCCTCACCACCTGCCTTCCCACCACCATCCCGGCCGTGCCTAAGTATGGAGACAAGGTCTCTTCATTCTTGGCAGGTTGTGAGGCCCTAGCATATTGATCCCTAGAGCTCCCCCTGGGCTGGCCTCTCTTGAGGTGTTACTGGTGCTCCCTGACATCAAGTGGCCCCTCAGGGTCTGGAGTCACCCCTGTGGGTCCTGTCTAAGGGGGTGGTGGAACATGACAGACTGCTTTCTCCTCTTTCCTTAACTACTCTCTCATGAGAAAAATGTTATCCCGGGAAATGAAACCCGTCCAGCATTTGGCACATCTAGTCTAGTCTCCCCGCAAGGGCTTTCTATGTTAGCATCATCCTCTTCTTCCCTGTATAGTGACCTGAAGGGTGGATTTTATTGAACCCGTACAGCTTCAGTTCACAGATGAAACTCTTGACACTGTCTGTCTCGAAGATCTTGTCCACACATCTGTACTGGGGGAGATCTGCCTCTGTCTGGAAGAAATCTGCCTTGATGACACTGTGTCTCCCTCGTCATTCCAGTGCACAGAGGTGAAGGCCACATCCTCCACGATCACTCAGAGCTTCCTGGGGAAGGAGAGTCTGAGGATGGTGTTGTTCTCTTCCTCATTGGGCATTTCTGGGTTTGGACCCTCTGGAGGTGGTTTGTCACAGAGGCCTGGATCTGGGCTCTCAGGTTGGTCACCCTGCTTCTGCAAAGCCTCCCCTGAATCCACATTTGGACCCGAGGAGGAATCACGGGGGTCCCCTGCTGAGGGCTCCCCATCAGTTGATGGGGGCAGTGGGGCTGCACGTGCCTCATGGGAACTCTGGCTAGTCATGGAGCCAGTCAATCTCAAGAGCATTCTCTACCCCAGCAGTGAATGCTCAGGGCAGAAGGGCCTCAGACCAGGGTTGGGGTGCCCAATAAATACTCTCTGGAGATTCTAGAATCTGGGTCACAGGCCAGGCAGGTAATTAAGTGGTCAGCTTTCTTAAAAGATGACAGTATTTACTGTTGAAGATGAAAGTGAGGTTCAGGAAGGGGGTAAAATATGGACTTTTGTTTTTACTCAATTGTATCATTTAATATTATAATTATTGGATAAATGTCTGTCCAAGTAAATAAAAGGATAAATATATGTGACTTACCATTCAAGAGGGAAAACCAGACACAAACAATACCTATAGAATTATCCCATTTGAATAAAGCAAAGCACATTGTATATGTATATATTTACATATATGAATGTTAAAGGAATAACATTGGAAGGGTGTTCACTGAGAGTTTGACAGTGTTCATCTCTGTGAAGGGAAGGGGACAGAGTTGAAAGTGTGACACTCTTTCTTCTCTATTCTTCCCATTGTTTGAACTCTTTACAAAGAAAATATAGTCAGGGAGCATGGTAGCTGTTTTTATGTGTCAACTTGGCTAGGCTATACTGCCCAGTTGCTTGATTAAACATGTCTCTAGATGTTGCTGTGAAGTTCTTTTTAGATGTGATTGACATTTAAATTAGTGAACTCTAAATAGATTATTCTCCACAATCTATGTTGGCTGCATCCATACAGTTGAAGGCTTTAAGAGAAAAAGACTGAGGTCCCTCAAAGAGGAAGAAATTCTGCCTCCAGACTGCCTTTGGACTCAAGCTGTAAAATTAACTTTTCCCTGAGCCTTCAGCCTACATGCCTGCACTGAACAATTCAGAGATACAGATATAGATACAGATATAGCTATAGATACAGATATAGTGTGTGTGTGTGTGTGTGTGTGTGTGTGTGTGTGTGTGTGTGTGTTTCAAACACATGCATTGGAGTGGAAAAGGTCTGACTGGGAATTCCAGCTTCCTCACTTTTGTGTTCTTACCCAGTTAAGTTAAAATTTATAGATTTCTATTTACTCGTTGGTATAAACAAGGGAAATAATGGAAATAACCATTTCCCTTACTCTGAAAATCAAATAATATAGTGCTTGCCTGGTTCATTGAGCATTATCACAATTCAGCAAATGCCATTTATTGTGATTAAAAATGTTTTTCAGTTTTCAGGGTAGTTTTCGGCAGACAAATTTGTCTGAGAACAACAGGAAAATCCCATTAAAACATGATGTATGCCCACCACAAAAACATAAATGATAGTTATGTGATTTGACAGACGTGTTAGCTAACCTTAAGGCTGTAACACATTACAACATATAAATGTATAAAGTCAATACATTGTACATCTTAAACTTACATGATGATATATGTCAATTACATCTCATTTTAAAGGAATTAAAAATATATAAAATGTAGGACAATGACATGAGGGTGGACTAGGAATAACTATAAATGAGAAGGGTACCTAAAGCTCATCTGCATGGAGGATTTGTTACCAGGTCCAAGCTCTTCAGGTGGCGCAGGTGGTGAAGAATTCACCTGCCCATGCAGGAGATGTAAGAGACGTGGGTTGAATCCCTGGGTTGAGAAGATCTCCTGGAGGAGGGCATGGCAACCCACTCCGGTATCCTTGCCTGGAGAATCCCACGGACAGAGGAGCCTGGCGGACCAGAATCCATAGCGTTGCAAAAAGTCGGACACAGCTGAAGCTACTTAGTATGCATGCAAACACACCAAGCTCATACGGCTAAGCACATGACAGGGCAAATACATAGAGAGACAAAGTGTTGGGGCAAGCAATAGTGACTTTATTCAGAAAGTCAGTAGATGAGAAAAATGGATCATTCATATCCCAAAGAGCCATTTTTCCCAAGTTAGAATTCAGGCTTCTTTTATAGTAAAAAGGGAGAGTGTGGCTGGTTGTTGCAGATCTCTTGGTACCAGACAGACCCTGGAAGAAATGTGATAATTCCTTGTTCTTGCAGGTGTCTAGGTAGGTCACATCATGAAATTCCTGTTAACCTTCAATAAGACAAATGTTACTTTCTGTTCTGCAACTTTTTATCTCTGGATGAATGAAAAGTGTTGTGACTTTTAAGGTTACAGCCTGGGAGTCAGAGACTTGAGAAAAATCTATTATATATTTTAGGCTATAGGCAATGTTCTCTTACTGATTGAAGAGATGAAGGTGCAGAGCCAGCATGACTAAGCACAGGTGACAGAGCACAGAGATTAGAGCTAAAGGAAGAGATTCAATAGGGAGTCAGACTTGTTCTTCTCTGATATAGATTTATGGGATTTTCTACTGTTCCTTGGACTGTTAATATACATGAACATATTTCCTTTGTATATATGCAATATTTAACAACAATAACAGATTACTAAATAGCAAAAACAATTATTTAAAGTATGACAAAAAAAAGTTTAAAGCCATTGGAGAACTACTGAAGTGATCAGGACTTAAGGAGCCAACATGCTGGAGAAAGGAGAAACATGGAAAGATACACTGACATATTGCAGCTTCTTTTCCTCTGGAGAAATTTTCCAATTCTAGGGCACAGTGAAGGAGGATGAGAATCCACGCTTCATCCAGGTAGATGGCGATATCTGGGGACCAGAAAACCAACGCAGCTTTCAGTGGTCTCACAGGCGCAGAGAGACAAAATTAGAGACTTAAGGAGCCAAGACTGCAATGAGAAAGAAGACATGGAGGACTGAGTGTGTCACATTGCAGTCAGAAGCTAATGAGCTAAGCAGAAAGCCTTTCTAAGACAGATAATAACATTTGTCTCATGGTAAGAAAAAGAAATAAAAAATATTCATTATTAGAAAAGAAAAACCGCTATTAGCTGAGGACAACATTTTCTATATATAAAAATCTCATGAAGTGAAAGTTGCTCAGTCATGTCCAAATCTTTGATTCCTGAGGCTCTCCCTTTCTTTCTCAATTTGTGGCAACCACAGCAGTAAATCTATGCCCATGGCAGACTGACCTTGACCAGAGACAGCTGCTTCCCAAGTTTCTACCAGAGCTGCCTAAGTTTATTTGGCTCTGCATAACTAGGAGGGACTCTCCATGACAGAAGCCAGCTGCTCTCCACCCCCCAACGCAGGAGGCTGTTTGGAGCAGAGACACATCCAGAACTATGGTCCACATTTGGTATCACCTAGGGTAAGTCACTCAAGCTTGTTTTGCATTACATTTGTTTGTTCAGTATTTGATAATACCTTCTGTGCTAATCAGAGCTCTGTTCCATCCTGTAGTCACCCTAGGGTATGAGAAAGATGATTTTCTTTAGCACTGCATGGCCACTATCTTCTATAAACTATGGTGAGGGAAAAAATTGGTTAAGATGAAGTGTCTGAAATTTCAAAACTGTTTTTTTCTGCATATGCAGTTGGAAAAAAGTTGGCTTGATGAAATACTTTTTTCAGAATTCTGACACTGAGAAAATAAAAATATTTCCTGGAGAAAGCATGAAGTTAACTAAGTAAATTTAACTTTCTCCCACTGTTATTTTTGGCTTTGTGTTTGTGGGGAAAATTGCCATGACTCATGTGGTCATTACTCCCTGTCTTTCCATTTTCACATTGTTTGTTTTTAATAAGAGGAATATTTGTTTGAAAAAGTTGAAGAAATTGTTTAACTTCATATTTTTGCTTTTGCCTTGCAGGAATTATTCTTTGTGTGTGTGTGTTTGTAGTTATCTTGCGTGTAAGTGTGCTGGCTATGGGGAAGTCAAATTTGTTTCCTGAATGCAGCACCTTGAGGTTCATTCTCCAGAATGGGGCCATTTTGGGTAATAATCCTTCTGAGATAACTTGCAAATAAACACGACTCAACTAATTCAAAACTATCAGCACTTACAAATTTAATACTTTTTAATATTTAGAAAACTGACCAAAATGAATGTCAAACCTGTTGATCTGGGAAATATTCAGCACTGAATTGATATCTGGTATTGAAACTAGGTTAAGTTTGTGGGTTTTCTAAATGTAGCACAACTGTTGTACCTAGGTTTATCAGAGATCAAATAAGACCTTATATATGTTGCAAATGAGTCAGCAAGAACATATCAAGAACTTGATATGATGAAACATTAAGTCTATCTAAAATAGCCTTCTCCAGATTTGGGTAACTTGTAAGTGATCCATGTTAAATGGCAAGAATTCATTGACTCTCTGGGTCACACTTCAAATAGGATAAAATTAATGTCCTCCCTCCATGGAATATCCCACCTCTGAAATGCTGTCCAGTAGAACTCTCTGAGCATTCTTTGGCACTGCCTTTCCTTGGGATTGGAATGAAAACTGAACTTTTCCAGTCCTGTGGCCATTGCTGAGTTTTCCAAATTTGCTGGAATATTGAGTGTAGCACTTTCACAACATCATCTTTTAGGAGTTGAAATAGCTTAACTGGAATTCCATCACCTCCACTAGCTTTGTTCATAGTGATGCTTCCTAAGGCCCATTTGACTTCACATTCCAGGATGTCTGGCTCTAGGTGAGTGATCACAACATCATGATTATCCAGGTCATGAAGATTTTTTTTGTATAGTTCTTCTGTGTATTCTTGCCACCTCTTCTTTATATCTTCTGCTTCTGTTAGGTTCCTACCATTTCTGTCCTTTATTGAGCCCATCTCACATGCTAGTAAAGTAATTCTTAAAATTCTCCAAGCCAGGCTTCACCAATACGTGAACTGTGAACTTCCAGATGTTCAAGCTGGTTTTAGAAAAGGCAGAGGAACCAGAGATCAAATTGCCAACATCCAATGGATCATTTAAAAAGCAAGAGAGTGCCAAAAAAACATCTATTTCTGCTTTATTGACTATGCCAAAGCCTTTGACTGTGTGGATCACAATAAACTGTGGAAAATTCTGAAAGAGATGCGAATACCAGGCCCCCTGACCTGCCTCTTGAGAAACCTCTATGCAGGTCAGGAAGCAGCAGAACTGGACATGGAACAACAGCCTGGTTGAAAATAGGAAAAGGAGTATGTCAGGGCTGTATATTGTCACCCTGCTTATTTAACTAATATGTAGAGTACATAATGAGAAACGCTAGGCTGCAGGAAGCACAGGTTGGAATCAAGATTGCCGGGAGAAATATCAATAACCTCAGATACGCAGATGACACCACCCTCATGGCAGAAAGTGAAGAAGAACTGAAGAGCCTCTTTTAGAAGGTGAAAGAGGGGAGTGGAAAAGTTGGCTTAAAGCTCAACATTCAGAAAACTAAGGTCATGGCATCCAGTCCCATCACTTCATGGCAAATAGATGGTGAAACAGTGACTGACTTTACTTTTGGGGGCTCCAAAAATCACTGCAGATGGTGAATTACAGCCATGAAATTAAAAGACGCTTACTACTTGCAAGGAAAGTTATGACCAACCTAGATAGCATAGTGGTGGCTGAGAGGAGCTATGCCACGTCCAAGGAATGGCGGCTGTGCGGGCGCAGGAGGGCCGAGAGGAGATACTCCACGTTCAAGGTCAGGTGGGGCAACCATGAGGAGACACCCCTCAACCAAGGTAAGGAGCAGCAGCTGCGCTTTGCTGGAGCAGCCGTGAAGAGATGACCCACATCCAAGGTAAGAGAAACACAAATAAGACGGGAAGTGTTGCGAGAGGGCATCAAAGGGCAGACACACTGAAACCATAATCAGAGAAAACTAGCCAATCTGATCACACGGACCTCAGTCTTGTCTAACTCAATGAAACTAAGCCATGCCCTGTGGGACCATCCAAGATGGATGGGTCATGGTGGAGAGGCCTGACAGAATGTGGTCCACTGGCGAAGGGAATGGCAAACCACTTCAGTATTCTTGCCTTGAGAACCCCATGAACAGTATGAAAAGGCAAAATGAGAGGATACTGAAAGAGGAACTCCCTAGGTCGGTAAGTGCCCAATATGCTACTGGGGATCAGTGGAGAAATAACTCCAGAAAGAACGAAGGGATGGAGCCAAAGCAAAAACAATACCCAGTTGTGGATGGGACTGGTGATAGAAGCAAGTTCTGATGCTGTAAAGAGCAATATTGCATAGGAACCTGGAATGTTAGTTCCATGAATCAAGGCAAATTGGAAGTGGTCAAAAAGGAGATGGCAAGAGTGAACATCGACATTGAAGGAATCAGCAAATTAAAATGCACTGGAATGGGTGAATTTAACTCAGATGACCATTAAGTCTACTACTGGGGCAGGAATCCCTTAGAAGAAATGAGTAGCCATCATGGTCAACAAGACAGTCCAAAATGCAGTACTTGGATGCAATCTCAAAATTGACAAAATGCAATCTCAAAAATGTTCGTTTCCAAGGCAAACCATTCAATGTCACGGTAATCCAAGCCTATGCCCCAATCAATAACACTGAAGAAGCTGAAGTTGAACGGCTCTATGCAGACCTACAAGACCTTTTAGAAACTAACACCCCAAAAAACTGTCCTTTTCATTATAGCAGACTGGAATGCAAAAGTAGGAAGTCAAGAAACACCTGGAGTAACAGGCAAATTTGGCCTTGGAGTACAGAATGAAGCAGGGCAAAGGCTAATAGAGTTTTGTCAAGGGAATTCACTGGTCATAGCAAACACCCTCTTCCAACAACACAAGAGAAGACTCTACACATGGACATCACCAGATGGTCAACACCAAACTCAGATTGATTATATTCTTTGCAGCCAAATGTGGAGAAGCTCTACACAGTCAGCACAAACAAGACCGGAAGCTAACGGTGGCTCAGATCATGACCTCCATATTGCCAGATTCAGATTTAAAATTAAGAAAGTAGGGAAAACCACTAGACCATTCAGGTATGACCTAAATCAAATCCCTTATGACTATACAATGGAAGTGAGAAATAAATTTAAGGTACTAGATCTGATAGACAGAGTGCCTAATGAACTAGGGATGGAAGTTTGTGACGTTGTGCAGGAGACAAAAATCAAGACCATCCTCATGGAACAGAAATGAAAAAGGGCAAAATGGTTGTCTGAGGAGGCCTTACAAATAGCTGTGAAAAGAAGAGAAGCAAAAAGTCAAGGAGAAAAGGAAAGATACTCCCATTTGAATGCAGAGTTCCAAAGAATAGCAAGGAGAGATAAGAAAGCCTTCCTCAGCAATCATTGCAAATAAATAGAGGAATACAACAGAATGGGAAAGACTAGAGATCTCTTCAAGAAAATTAGAGATAGCAAGGGAATTTTTCATGCTAAGATGGGCACAATAAAGGACAGAAATTGGAGGCACCTAACAGAAGCAGAAGATATTAAGAAGAGGTGGCAAGAATACACAGAAGATCTGTGTAAAAAAGATCTTCACAACCCAGATAATCACCATGGTGTGATCACTCACCCAGAAACAGACATCCTGGAATGTGAAGGCAGGTGGGCCTTAGAAAGCATCACTATGAACCAAGCTAGTGGAAGTGATGGAATTCCAGTTGAGCTATTTCAACTCCTAAAAGATGATGCTGTGAAAGGGCTGCACTCAATATCCCAGCAAATTTGGAAAACTCAGCAATGGCCACAGAACTGGAAAAGGTCAGTTTTCATTCTAATCCCAAAGAAAGGCAATGCCAAAGAATGCTCAAACTACTGCACAATTGCACTCATCTCACACACTAGTAAAGTAATACTCAAAATTCTCCAAGCCAGACTTCAGCAATATGTGAACCATGAACTTCCAGATGTTCAAGCTGGTTTTAGAAAAGGCAGAGGAACCAGAGATCAAATTGCCAACATCCACTGGATCATCAAAAAAGCAAGAGAGTGCCAGAAAAACATCTATTTCTGCTTTATTGACTATGCCAAAGCCTTTGACTGTGTGGATCACAATAAACTGTGGAAAATTCTGAAAGAGATGGGAATACCAGGCCCCCTGACCTGCCTCTTGAGAAACCTCTATGCAGGTCAGGAAGCAGCAGTTAGAACTGGACATGGAACAACAGCCTGATTGCAAATAGGAAAAGGAGTATGTCAGGGCTGTATATTGTCACCCTGCTTATTTAACTTCTATGCAGAGTACATCATTAGAAAAGCTGGGCTGGAAGATGCACAAGCTGGAATCAAGATTTCTGGGAGAAATATCAATAACCTCAGATATACAGATGACACCACCCTTATGGCAGAAAGTGAAGAGGAACTAAAAAGCCTCTTGGTGAAAGTGAAAGTGGAGAGTGAAAAAGTGGGCTTAAATCTCAACATTCAGAAAACTAAGATCATGGCATCTGGTCCCATCACTTCATGGGAAATCGATGGGGAAACAGTGGAAGCAGTGTCAGACTTTATTTTGAAGGACTCCAAAATCACTGCAGATGGTGATTGCAGCCAGGAAATTGAAAGACATTTACTCCTTGGAAGGAAATTTATGACCAACCTAGATAGCTTATTAAAAAGCAGAGACATTACTTTGCAAACAAAGGTCCGTCTAGTCAAGGCTATGGTTTTCCCATTGGTCATGTATGGATGTGAGAGTTGAACTGTGAAGAAAGCTGAACACCAAAACATTGATGCTTTTGAACTGTGGTGTTGGAAAAGACTCTTGAGAGTCCCTTGGACTGCAAGGAGATCCAACCAGTCCATCCTAAAGGAGATCAGTCCTGGGTGTTCATTGGAAGGACTGATTCTGAAGCTGAAACTCCAGGACTTTGGCCACCTCATGCGAAGTGTTGACTCGTTGGAGAAGACCCTGATGCTGGGAGGGATTGGGGACAGGAAGAGAAGGGGACGACAGAGGATGAGATGGCTGGATGGCATCACCGACTCGATGGTCATGAATTTGAGTAAACTTCGAGAGTTGGTGATGGACAGGGAGGCCTGGTGTGCTGCGGTTCATGGGGTCACAAAGAGTCGGACACGACTGAGTGGCTGAACTGGACCTGGAGAACTCTCTGTAATGGTGGAAATGTTCTATATCTGCTTTGTAGCCACCAGTCATAGGTGACTTTTGAGCACTGGAAATGTGGCTACTGTGCCTGACTAAGTGAATTTTAAATTTTATTTAATTTTAATGAATACAAATTAAGATAGCCACATATGGTTGTAGGGTACTCTACTGGAAAGCAAAGTTCTAGAATTCCCTGTTACCCTTCCTTAAGTTTTTTAAGTGAAATGTCTCCATTTCAGTGAGATTATACATGACCATGGATTTGAAATTGTAGCCCTTCCCATCTGCCCCCTGCCCTGTCTGCTTTCTAGCCATCCAATGTTACCATCCATTAATCTGTCTATGTTATTTATCCATTTTCCCTATTGTCCATTAAATCCAACAAGATCCTGAAAGTCTTTTCCCTTTTGTTCAGTGTCTAGAACATATTAGTTAAAGAATCCATTTTTTTTACCTATGAGGACCTAGTTATTCAAAAGGAGTTCCATTTGGCTCTCTTGAATTTGCAATGTTGAAATAAAAAAAAAAAGCATATTCTATATATGCTAACTTTGCACAGGTCACACAAAACCACTGGGGATATCAGATCTGATTTTTACTTAGGAGAATGACATCATTAAAGCTAAAGATTATGTAAGCACCAATGTTAAGAAAGCTTCATTGACTATTTGCAGTCAAGGAAAGTGGGATACCAAGAAGGTAACTCTGGCATTTACCTAACTACAAAATGATATGAGTTTGAATGTGTGGGATCAGTGGAAACAGGGAGGGGTCAGATATTAGACATTATAAAAGAAAGCTCCTCTGGCCTTGGAAATGTGTTAGAAGGAGTAGAAAGGTACTTCAGATGGTGATACAGGTTGTATTTTACCAAGATGACCAACACAGTACCTCCTAACCTCAAGATCTTCTGCAATACAATCTTGCTACTCTCCCATGAAGAGAACAGGGTTTCTTTCTCCATCTCCTTGAACCTGGGCTAGCCCTGAGACCACATTGGCCAACAGAATCCAGCAGACCTAACAGTGCCAGTTCTGTAAGTTGCCATTCATTGACCTGGTAACTTTCACTTCCTGCTCTCTTGGGGTGCTCCCATTCAGAGACCAGTTTCTTGTGAGAAGCCCAGTCTATACAGAGGTACTCTGGCCACTGAGCTCCAATCCAACAATCAGCATAACTGCCAGCCATTTGGAAGCTATTTGGAACCTCCAACCCAGTCAAGCCTTCCCATGACCCCTGTGCTACCCCACGTCTGACCATAACCAGTGAGAAGCCAAAGCAAGAACTACACAGCTGAGCCCAATCAACCTACCAAACTATGAGTGTTAGCAACAAATTGTTTTCAGCCACTAAGTTTAGAGATATTTGTTACATACAGATGCAGATTTGATCTCTGGTTCAGGAAGATCCCCTGGAGGAGGGCATAGCAACCCATTCCAGTATTCTTACCTAGAGAACCCCATGGACAGAGAAGCCTGAAAGGCTATAGTCTATAGGATTGCAAAGAGTTGGACAAGACAAGTGACGTAGCATGCATGCACATTACATACTAATAAATGACCAAAACACATGGTTCATAAAACTGAAAATTATACTCCTTTATGAATTAAAATGGTAAAAAAGGAAATTTTTTATTTCTATTTGCATGTATGTGAAGAAACATGAAGTTTCTTGCAAGTGGTCAGAATTGGCTACATGAGGAAAGGAAAGAAGGGAGAATTTTTTTCAAATATAACATTTTTGTATTATTTTTAATCATGAATACACACTACTTATTCAAAAATTGTTTAAACAATGACTCTGAATTTAGAAAAGTTAGGAGATGGGGGAGCTGATTTGAGAGTTTTGTTTACACAACAGTTCAACTCACTAAACTAGGAGCTCCCCACCTCCACGCCACCCAGTGAAATCTGACCAGCAAGAACAAAGGATGGGCTGGAGCCCAAGAGAAAGGAGAGGAGTGATGGTGATAGTGGGGTCCAACTATCTGATTGTAAAGGATGGAACTGGGCTGGAGTGCTCAGAGGACAGAGAGAAGCAAAGACAGTCCACCCCTTGCTACACTGGGCCCTTGGAGCACACACAGCATGTGACTTTCCAGTCCTTGTTGTATAGAATTTGAAGCAAGGACTTACTTTGTTTTCCTCCTTTCATTTTTGTGGTCCATGTGATTATCCAGAATGCCAAGGAAAGTATCCATCAGCTGGGCTTTCCCTTATATTTTCCCCCTCCCTGTGTACCTACTTATCTCCTCATAAATGTACACTATGCGTGTTATACTCCATAGAGTCTCCTAACCCCACAGCTACCAGGACTTTGATGAGTCCTCCTTGGTGTCCATCCCCTCCCAACATCCCTTGCTTTTATTTTTCCTCCATTTAAGATGTTTTGCATTTCTTTACCAGCTATTCGAAATACAAAATCTAAATACAGTTTTGCCTCTCTATTCAAGCCTGCTAATGCTTTAATATATAATGATCAAGATGCATTGAATGGGACCTTCCTCAGGACTAAGGCTGAAGTGGAAGATCAGAGGCAGAGGTTGCACTTGAAACCCAGCACTGCCCACCCTGCCTCTGCTGAGAATGCCACACAGAAGCGTGTGCTTGATACAATTTTTATCTTTTCTTATGGAATGAATATGCACTTGAGATCAAAGTCACAAAATAATGAAATATGCTTCAAACCTAAAATTGTTAAGCCTTACTCATTTTATTTTAGTTTTCAAAAATCACAAATAGGACTATCTGCGATCAGAGAGTTCATGACAAACCTGTGTGGTCCTGTGCTATTATTTGTGTAGTATATCACGTGCTATGCATCATGCAAATATTCCCCTCAGGGATGACACATTTTTTCTTAAACTATTTGCATTGGTGACTCCAACCAGAGACCAGCTGATAAGGGCTGGTTCCCTTCCTTGTAACTTTGTCTTCTACTCCTTACACTCATAATCTTGAAACAAAATCTTTCTGTCCATGCCTTTTCATATGCCGTTGACAGTGATCATGCTGGAAATTTCCTTTTTTAGGTCAGTTGTGCATGTTTACCAGGCCCTTGGTTATTTAGAATACTGGTTAAGAAAAAAAAAATAATCTTTGTGGTCAGATGCCCAAGAAGACACAAGGAGAAGGCAATAGGAGACTAAAGTTGAACAACACAGCAAGGAAGCTGAGCCAGCCTTGTCCCATCTACCCATTCTGCTTATGTAAATCTACTTGCCCTTGCACAGACTCAACATTATCTCTCCTGGAGGTTTTGCATGCTCTGCCCATTGGGATTAATTCTTCCTTAGGTCAACCTCAGAGTTTACAAACAACTGTGAATCTACTTTCACCACCTCTCTTATCACAGGTAGTTTTGTATTTGAATTGCATGTGTGTGTGAGTGCTAAGTCACTTCAGTTGTATCCAACTCTTTGTGACCCCCACGGACTGTAGCCCACCAGTCTCCTCTGTCCATGTGATTCTCTAGGCAAGGATACTGGTGTGTGTTGCCATGCCCATCTCCAGGGGATCATCCCAGCCCAGGGATCGAACCCATGCCTCTTACGTGTCCTGAACTGGCATACAGGGGCTTTACCACTAGAGCCACTTGTGCATATAAGACCTAGATAAGGTTTTATAAAACCTTGGAGGGCAGAGATGACTTATTTTTGTATTCCCCTCTAGTGTCCATTGTAGTGCCTAGCACATCAGAGATGGTATGTTACAAAATACACACATGAATGAATGCTGGGTGGATGAACCAATGAATGAACAAAACTCTGATTAGCCAAACACTGTCATCCTAGGTTGAGGAAAGTCAGTCAGAGGTCTTAGCAGATGCAGAGTCTCAAAGATCTCAGGAAAATGCATTACCCCAAGAATGTTGGAGGCTACAAATGGACTCTAGATGGTGGCATGTTGAGATCAGCAGAGAATAAAGATGATTGCAGCATCAGTATGTAGAGTACTTTATAATAGGGAGACCCTGAAAGCTGGGTAGCCAGCAAAGCAGGTTACAGAATCCCAGGAATGAAGTATTAACATGGTAATCCATAAAATCAGGTTAACGGAAACTTCTGTGTTTTCCTTATACTACTCACATCTATGCATTCTGTGCATAGAACGGTGTATTAAAAAGCAGAGACATCACTTTGCCGACAAAGGTTCATCTAGTCAAAGCTATGGTGTTTCCAGTAGTCTTGTACGAATGTGAGAGTAGGACCATAAAGAAGACTGACTGCCGAAGAACTGATGCTTTTGAACTGTGGTGTTGGAGAAGACTCTTGAGAGTCCCTTGGACTGTAAGGAGATCAAACCAGTCAATCCTAAAAGAAATCAATACTGAATATTCATTAGAAGGACTGATGCTGGAGTCGAATTCCAATAATTTGGCCACCTGAAATGTAGAGCCGACTCATTAGAGAAGACCCTGATGTTGGGAAAGCCCGAAGGTCAAAGGAGAAGCGGGCAGCAGAGGATAAGATGGTTAGATAGCATCACTGACTCGATAGACATGAGTTTTGCTCAAACTCTGGGAGATGGTGAAGGACAGGGAATTCTGGCATGCTGCAGGCCACAGGATGGCAAGGAGTTGGATACAACTTAGCGACTGAACAACAACAATGGTCTGTGCAGATTTTCCACACTAGTTAAATGAGATGATGTTTATAAAATTGTTTGCAAACATCAAAGCACTACACCTAGAGCACTGCCTTTCTGTAGGGGTGAAAGAGAAAGGACAAATGAGATGATGCCTTGGAGACAGCAGAGCCTGGACCAGAATGGCAGAAGGTGTGGGAAAGTAAATGGCATGTCAGAGATCATGCCCAACCAGAAGATAAAGACCTTTGACAATATGTTTCTTCCCGTCTGTGAATGTGAAGCGTTTGTAGCCTTGGTCTAAGCCAAGGACAGAGTAAGCCATGAGAAATTCTGCCTGAGTGCATTCTGGCAACATTGTATGAGTTCAAATTGGCATTTGAAGATCTGGATGAGAATACAGAGATGTGGGGCTAGAGAACACTCAGAGCAGGAAGGTCTCCTAAGTCCTTAAACATAAAGAAGGTCTTCTGAAGAAAATGACAGCAAGGGACAAGGCTTTTTTCATTTATCTGGAATATACAGAGCAGAAATTGGATTCATTCTAAACAGAATTAAGCCTGAAGATGGAAACTACAGAGTGCAATTTATTCTCAACCTAATAAAGACTTTTCTATCCATTTAAATCCAGGTTGAAATTAAGCAGTCCATGTGTGTGTGTGAGTGTGTGTGAGAGAGAGAGGCACTCAGTCGTGTCTGACTCTTTGTGACCCCGTGGACTGCAGCCCACAAGGCACCTTTGTCCATGGGGACTCTCCAGGCAAGAATACTGGAGTGGAGTGCCATTTCCTGTTCTAGTATCTAAATGAGGGGACTTCACAGAATTTCACCTTATCAGATGCATGGTTGGGTTCAGTGACCTGGAATGTTTCATTCCAGTCACCTGGAGTGTTTCAAATGTTGGGTTTTTCCACCAGCCCTAGTGAATACTGAGGTGGTTGTATAAAGCAGAAGTTCTCAAAGCGTGGCTTGGAGACCTCTGGGTATCCTTAAGACCTTTGCAGGGTTTTCATAAGGTGAAAACTATCCTCTTAATAATGCCAAAATGCTATGTGTCTTTTTTGTTGTCATTTTCTCAAGATGATACACTGGTGTTTTCCAGAGGCTAGAGCCACATGACACTGTGGCAGACAGAATGCAGGAACAGAGAAGAGGTTCCAGCAACTTCTACTAAGCCAAACATCAAGGAAACTAACAAAAAGATAAACAAGGCCATTCTTTTCACTAAAATTTGCTTTGTTTTGTAAAACAATTATCATTCATAAAACATATTTCTATTAACATATAATCAGTTAATCAAATGAAGTAATAAATAAGTTTTTAAAACTTTGCTCTTTTCAGTTTTAAAATAGTAAGTATCCACAGGCATGACCCACAGGGAAAGAAAAGCTCTTTAAGCCCTCAGTAATTTAAAAGGTGTAAAAGGGTCCCAAGACCAAAAAACAGTCAGAAAAAAATATTGTCTCCCATAATAAGAAAAGAGGGAGGGACTTCACAGGTGGTACAGTGGTTTGGACTCTGAGCCCCCAGCAAAGGGGGCACAGGTTCCACCCCTACTCAAGGAACCAAGATCTCAGAAGCCATGCAGCATGGCTGGAAAAAAAAAAATGAAAAGGAGAGAACGAAAAGAAGGAAGGAAGAAGAAAAAAAGAAAGGAAAAAAAGAAAGAAAGTAGGGAGATGTGAACAAGGTAAAGAAAGCATTCTGCCCTCCCACTTCCCAGATACCTTTGCTGAGTTAACACCACTTTCAGCCTGACACAGAACTAGGGTTTTCCACAAAGGTGGCTACTAGAGGTATCCGGGTGGTGGAACAGAGGACCCATGCTTTGGATTCAGATGGGCCTGAGTTTGACCCCAGATTTTTCCACCTCCCAGAGGCCTTAAATTACTTGCCCTCTCTGAGCCTCCATGATCTGTTCTATGTATTATTAAGACTCCCAGGTTGTTGAGAAGATTAGACAGGATCTTTGTGTAGAATCTAACCCAGTGAAATACCTCTTAAAGTACAGCTCTCCATGTGGCTGTTGATCAATCCCAGGTGAGGCCCAGGGAAGCTGCGTGACCTGGTGAACAAATGGTGGTCTACACGTGATTTTCACCAACTCTCCCCACATAGTCCCCTCTCTAGACAAACTCCAAATCTTTAGACAGGTTATTCCTGAAGCACCTACTTTACCACCAACCACTGAAACATAACTTCCTCATCCTCTCTGCTCTGAATACAGCTGTGAGGGAGAACAAACATTGAACGTGGAATCAAAAACATGTCATGTCCCACATTTATTGATATATTAGCTCTGTGACCTTCAACAAGCAGTTTGCCTTTTTGAGCCTATTTCCTCATCCATAAAACAGGGAATAATAAAACCTGGTCTGTGGGGTGGTTGTGAAGGCTAAAGTAAATAATGCCTATGAAAACACTGAGCAAACAGTTATCAGATATATATGTGTATGTATAGATATATATATGTATATATATAATATCTATCTATATAATATCTATAGATACAGATATATAGATATATATATGTCATTAGTAAATCTCATCTATTTTATGTTTAAATTGGATCTAACTTATAAAGTTCCACAATGACTACTTAGTCAAAATTATCTTCAGGTAACTCCCTGAAGTCCTAACCAGGACACCATGCTTTCACTGCCAAGTGCCCAGGTTTGACCCCTGGTCAGGGAACTAAGACTGTTAAAACTTAAGCTGACTCTAAGTCATGCAGTCAGAAAAAGAAGAAGAAAAAATTATCTCCACACATACACACATGCAAGTGTGTGTATGATTGGATAGTAACATGAAATTTGCACACATTTTTACAAGTCCACAAACTTTGTGAATGTCTTCTGGGCAATCCACCCAATTATTTTTTCTAAAGTCTGAAGTCAAGCCCTAATAAAGAGAAAACACTATGACATATCAAGCTTTATTTCTAAATACATTGACTTAAAAGTGGTTGTAATGTTAATAAGAGCAGCAATGAAGAACTTTCTTAGAAAATTAAAATGTGACATTCAATTGGTTCTCTTCCTATGACCTGGTCACTTAGGAGGGAAAAAGAGAGCTTGAGGGAGGAGACACTTGCAGGGGTTAGAATTTATAAGCAGAGCTGCTAATGAAATCTTTTATCTGCAGGTGCTCTTTTATGGTCTCCCTGTCCTATTCTTCCACCATCTCTTCAAGCTGCTTGCATATTTTGGAAATTAATCCTTTGTCAGTTGTTTCACTTGCTATTATTTTTCTCACATTCTGAGGGTTGTCTTTTCACCTTGTTTATAGTTTCTTTTGCTGTGCAAAAGCTTTTCAGTTGAATCAGGTCCTGCTTGTTTATTTTTTATTTTATTTCTCTAGGAGGTGGGTCATAGGGTATCTTGCTTTGATTTATGTCATCAAGCGTTCTGCCCATGTTTTCCTCTAAGAGTTTTATAGTTTTTGGTCTTACATTTTGGTCTTTATTCCATTTTGAGTTTATCTTTGTGTATGGTGTTAGGAAGTGTTCTCATTTCATTCTTTTATATGTAGCTGTCCAGTTTTCCCAGCATCATTTATTGAAGAGGCTGTCTTTGCCCCATTGTATATTCTTGCCTCCTTTGTTAAAAATAAGCTACCCATAGTGCATGGGTTCATTTCTGGGCTTTCTATCTTGTTACATTGGACTATACTTCTGTTTTTTGCCAGTACCATACTCTCCTGATGATTGTAGCTTTCTAGTATAACCTGAAGTCAGGAAGGTTGATTCCTCAAGCTCCATTCTTCTTTTTCAAGACTGCTTTGGCTATCGGCAGTATTTTGTGTTTCTATATGAATTGTGAAATTTTTTGTTTTACTTCTGTGAAAAATACCATTGGTAATTTGATAAGGATTGCGTTAAATCTGTAGATTGCATTTGGTAGTATAGTCATTTTCACAATATCGATTCTGCATTTGGCAGTATAGTCATTTTCACAATATTGATTTTTCCTACCCAGGAACATGGACTCTCTCCATCTGTTTTTTTCATCTTTGATTTCTTTCATTAGTGTCTTATTTTAATTTTCTGTGTACACTTCTTTGTCTCCTTAGGTAAGTTTATTCCTTGATACTTAATTCTTTTTGTTGCAGTGGTAAATGGGATTGATTTCTTAATCGCTCTTTCTGACTTTTCATTGTTAGTATATAGAAATCCCAGTGACTTCTGTGTATTGATTTTGTATCCTGCAACTTTGCTAAATTCACTGATTAGAGCTACTAATTTTCTGGTAATATCTTTAGGGTTTTCTATTTACACTGTCATGTCATCTTCAAGCAGTGAAAGCTTCACTTCTTTTCTGATCTCATTTAAGTTCAGTTCAGTCGCTCAGTCGTATCCAACTCTTCGTGACCTCATAGACTGTAGCACACCAGGCCTCCTTGTCCATCATCAACACCCAGAGTTTACTCAAACTTATCTCCATTGAGTTGGGGATGCAATGAAACAATCTCATCCTCTGTTGTCCCCTTCTTCTGCCTTCAATATTTCCTATTATCAGGGTCTTTGCAAATGAGCCTGTTCTTCGCATCAGTGGCCAAAGTGTTGAAGTTTCAGCTTCAACATCATTCTTTCCAATGAATATTCAGGACTGATTCTCTTTGGGATAGACTGGTTGGATCTCCTTACAGCCTAAGGGACTTTCAAGAGACTTCACCAACCCTACAGATCAAAAGCATCAATGCTTTGGCGCTCAGCTTTCTTTGTAGCCCAATTCTGACATCCATACATGACTACTGGAAAAACCATAGCCTTGACTAGGTGGACCTTAGTTGGCAAAGTAATGTCTCTGCTTTTTAATATGCTGTCGAGTTTGGTCATAACTTTTCTTCCAAGGAGTAAGCTTCTTTTAATTTCATGGCTGCAGTCACAATCTACAGTGATTTTGGAGCCCACAAACACATAGCCTTCCACTCTTTCCACTATTTCTCCATCTATTTGCCATGAAGTGACAGAACAAGATGCCATGATCTTTGTTTTCTGAATGTTGAGCCTTAAGCCAACTTTCCCACTCTGCTCTTTCACTTTCTTCAAGATTCTCTTTAGTTCTTGTTCGCTTTCTGCCATAAGGGTGATATCATCTGCATAACTGAGGTTACTGATATTTCTCCCTGCAATCTTGATTCCAGCTTGTGCTTCATCCAGACCAGTGTTTCTCATGGTGCACTCTGCATATAATTTAAAAAAGCAGGGTGACAACATACAGCCTTGACATGCTCCTTTCCCTATATGGAACCAGGCTGTTGTTCCATGTCCAGTTCTAACTGTTGCTTCCTGACCTGCATACAGACTTCTCAAGAGGCATCTCAGGTGATCTGGCATTCCCATCTCTTTAACAAATTTCCACAGTTTGTGGTTATCCACACAGTCAAAGGCTTTGACATAGTCAATAAAGAAGAAATAGATGTTTCTCTGGCACTCTCTTGCTTTTTTGATGATCCAGTGGGTGTTGGCAATTTGATCTCTGGCTCCTCTGCCTTTTCTAAATACAGTTTGAACATCTGCAATTTCATGGTTCACATATTGTTGAAGCCTGGCTTGGAGAATTTTGAGCATTACTTTACTAACGTGTGAGATGAGTGCAATTCTGTGGTAGTTTGAGCATTCTTTGACATTGCTTCTCTTTTGAATTGGAATGAAAACTGACCTTTTCAAGTCCCATGACCACTGCTGAGTTTTGCAAATTTGCTGGCATATTGAGTGCAGCACTTTCACAGCATCATCTTTAAGGATTTGAAATAGCTCAACTGGAATTCCATCACCTCCACTAGTTATGTTTATACAGATGCTTCCTAAGGCCTACTTGACTTCACATTCCAGGATGTCTGTTTCTAAGTGAGTGATAACACCATCGTGATTATCTGGGTCATGAAGATCTTTTTTATACAGTTCTTCTGTGTATTCTTGCCACCTTTTCCTAACATATTCTGCTTCTTTTAGGTCCATACCATTTCTGTCCTTTATTGAGCCATTCTTTGCATGAAACAGTCCCTTGGTATCTCTAATTTTCTTGAAGAGATATCTAGTTTTTCCCATTCTATTGTTTTCCTCTATTTCTTTGAACTGATCACTGAGGAAGGCTTTCTTATGTCTCCTTGCTATTCTTTGGAACTCTTCTCCTTTGCTTTTCACTTCTCTTCTTTTCAGAGTGATTTGCAAGGCCTCCTCAAACAGCCATTTTGCTTTTTAACATTTCTGTTTCTTGGGGATGCTCTTGATCCCTGTCTCCTGTACAGCATCACAAACCTCCGTCCATAGTTCGTCAGGCACTTTGTCTATCAGATCTAATCCCTTGAACTATTTCTCACTTCCACAGTATCATCGCTAGGGATTTGATTTAGGTCATACCTGAATGGTGTAGTGGTTTTCCCTACTTTCTTCAATTTAAGTCTGAATTTGACAATAAAGAATTCATGATCTGAGCCAAAGTCAGCTCCCTGTCTTGTTTTGTGCTGACTGTATAGAGCTTCTCCATCTTTGTTTGCAAAGAATATAATCAATCTGATTTCGGTGTTGACCATCTTGGTGATGTTCATGTGTAGAGTCTTTTCTTGTGTTGTTGGACGAAGGTGTTTGCTATGACCAGTGTGTTCTCTTGACAAAATTCTATTAGCTTTTGTCCTGCTTCATTCTGTACATCAAGGTCAAATTTCCCTATTACTACATGTATTTCTTGACTTCCTGCTTTTGTATTCCAGTCCCCTATAATAAAAAATACATATTTGTGGGATGATAGGTCTAGAAGGTCTTGTAGGTCTTCATAGAACCGTTCAACTTCAACTTCTTCAACCTTACTGGCCAGGGCATAGACTTAGATTACTGTGACATTGAATGGTTTGCCTTGGGAAAGAACAGAGATAATTCTACTGTTTTTTTAGACTGCATCCAATTACTGCATTTTGGACTCTTTTGTTGACTATGATAGCTACTCCATTTCTTTCAAGGGATTCTTGCCCACAATAGTAGATATAATGGTCATCTGAGTTAAATTCACCCATTCCAGTCCATTTTAGTTCACTGAGTCCTAAATTGTAGATGTTAGTATTCACTTTTACTGTTTACTTTTTACCAGTCAATGAGAAAAAGGTAAATAAGTTGGCAGGGATGCATGGAATGAGATGCCCATGACCCTTTAAACCTGTGGTTCTAGCCTTTGGCTGTGAGCTGAAGATCACAAGGCAATGAAGGTGATTAAACACTATGGTGGCAGACCCTGGCTCACTCACATAAATCCCTTAAGCCAGCAATACTTCTTAGGATTAATTTGCTAATAGCAAAAGATTCATAAGAGATGCGATGGAGAAATAGCTTCTGGGACAAAATCTTTCCTCTTGGGGCAAAGACAAATGATCAGGGGGGTGATGGAGCCTAGAAGGTTGAATGTTACTCAATGTGGAACATCCTTAGCATTGTTCTGAGTAGTCACTGTGAGGACCTCAACCTCTGACATGCTCAACACCAGCCTGAGAGCAACGAGAAAGGGTTTGGGGTCAGTGGGCTTAGCAGAAGCTTTACTTCACACCCAGGGCAGCTTGCATTGTTCTTCAGAAGTCTGTTTCTCTCATAATTGCTTGGACTCCTGTATAGAAGCAACTTCCCCAGCTGCACCCCCATGGACCATGAAAACTTCATAGCAGATATTAGACCAGCCCCATAAGGAAACATGCAGCTCGGGCACAAGACAAGTTATTATTATAACCACTACACCCTGATGCAGACACACCTACCCATCACAGAGATGTGATAAAAGAATGCAGGCTCAGCAAAGCCAAAACGGACACGGGGGGAGGAGAAGAGGGAGAAGGTGAGATGTATGGAGAGAGTAGCATAGAAATTTACAAGACCATATGTAAAATAGATAGCCAATGGGAATTTTCTGTATGACTCAGGGAACTCAAACAGGGGCTCTGAGACAGACTGAAGAGTAGGATGAGGAGGGAGATTGGAGGGAGGTCAGGAGGGAAGGGACATGGGTGTAAACCTATGGCTGATTTTTGTTGATGTATGAGAGAAAACTGCAAAATTCTGTAAAACAATTATCCTTCCATTTCAAAAGTTTTCCCATAAAAGTCAATAACTACTGAAAAGATTGGGCTTTGGTGCTTATAGAAGAAAAAAATGCAGCATAGTGGATTTGGCACAAAGGCATTTCCACAAGGCAGGACTTTAGAACACTCTTTCCTGCAAAGAGAGGCTCCAGGATTCACCAGCCACTGAACCACTTATCACCTTACCACAGAAAGAATTAGATGCAATGTTGTTGTTAAGTCACTAAGTCATGTCTGATTTTTGCAACCCCATGGACTGTAGCCCACCAGGTCCTGTGTCCATGGAATTCTCCAGGCAAGATTACTGGAGTGGGTTGCTATTTCCTTTTTCAGAGGATCTTTCTGACCTCGGGACTGAACAGTCTCCTACATTGACAGTCAGATTCTTTCCTGTCGAACCACCAGGAAAGCCCCAATGCAGTGTATCCTCTTGTTAAATTAGAAACCACAGCAGCATCTTTAAATATGGATGTTTCATATGCACACCCAGAAGGCAGGTGGACCTAGTTCTGGGTCCCCCAGAATCACACCCGAAAATAAGAATTCTAGAGCAAGTAGTTTCCTTTGGAGATGTGCTTTGCAGAGGAAGCATGGAGAGCTTCCATAGAGGTAGGAAGGGAGCCAAGAAAAGGTGCATTTCAAGAAAGATTAAGGGAACTTAATCCTGCAGGAAAACTCTGTAAGCCTATGGAGAGTTATCTGAGTTATCGTGTTTGAGGATGAAGGACCTGGGGTATTTATACTCCAGTTCCTATGGGTCATAAAGCATCAATTCCCTGACATTTTCAGTCTGCCCTGAGCACTGACAAAGTAGGTTTCAGGCACGAGGAAAAAAACTTATGAGCCACTGACGAGATGCTGGCAGTGTAGTGTCTGGTTGGTGTATGCTGCAGCCACAAGGCAGACGGGACGCGAGCAGGATCTGCCACACAAGTCTTCCTCAGGAAGTCTCCAAAATATTAGGCCAGGAGACAGAGCTTTTAGGCAAACATGTTGTTTCTCCCAAAAGATATTTTTCTCCCATTTCCTTCAAGCAGATCCAATTTTCCTGGAGTTCCATCACTAGGAACAGGCAAAGGTACAAAAGAAGAAGCAGGTATTAGTTTGCTAGGGCTGCCCAGAACAAAGTGTCACAGACTGGGTAGCATGCACAACAGAAATTCTGTTGTTAAAAATAATTTTTGAAATTGATTTTGACTGTGCTGGGTCTTTGTTGCTGCACAGTCTTTTCTTTAGTTGTGGCAAGTGGCAGTTACTCTCTAGTTGTAGTGCACAAGCTTCTCATGTGGTGGCTTCTCTTGTTGCAGGGCACGGGTTCTAGGGCACACAGCCTACAACTGCTTCAGCCCACGGGTTCCAGAGCACAGAATCAACAGTAGTGGTGCATGGGGTAGTTGCTTCTCAGTATGTGGGATCTTCTCAGATCAGGGATCGAACCTGAGTCTTCTGCATTAACAGGCAGGTTCTGTACTACTGAGCTACCAGGAAAGCCCCCAGAAATTCATTTTCTGACAGTTTTGAAGACTGGAAGTTCAAGATTAAGGTGTCAGCAGGTCAGGTCTCTCCTGAAGCCTCTCTCCTTGGCTTGTAGATGTTGGTATCCATCCTGAATCTTCAGATGGTAACTTCCCTGCATATGCCAAACCCTGTGTCCCTTTATTACTCCAAACTTCCTCTTCTTATAAGGACCACAGTCAGAAGAATTAGGGCTCACTCATATGACCTCATTCAATGTTAATTACCTTTTTAAAGTTCCTATATTCAAACAGAAGCACATCCTGAAGTGTTGGGTTAGGGCCTCAACATGCTAAGTTGGAGGGGGGCACACAATTCAGCCTATGACAGACAATAATGAGCATATTAATCACTTAGATTTGAAAATTTCTGTTAAGAATGAAAGCAGTGTTTTTACCAGGCTCAAGCAAACAATTACAGGCAAAAAATGAATAGGTGGAATTTTAACTGCTGTCTTTATTTGGAAGAGACCTTTCATGAGTTCCTTGGTATCTCAGTTCAAGATGTGAGGATCACCTGCAATAAAATCAGCCTTGCCTTTCAGTAAATCCTAGCTCTATTGTATTAAAACATGAAATGCAGAAATGGTAAGGACCTAACAGAAGCAGAAGAGATTAAGAAGAGGTGGCAAGAATACACAGAAGACTTATACAAAAAAGGTCTTCATGACCCAGATAATCATGGCGGTGTGATCACTCACCTAGAGCCAGACATCCTGGAATTAAAAGTCAAGTGGGGTAGAACTGCCATATGACCCAGCAATACCACTTCTGGGCATACACACTGAGGAAACCAGATCTGAAAGAGACACGTGCACCCCAATGTTCATCGCAGCACTGTTTATAATAGCCAGGACATGGAAGCAGCCTAGATGCCCATCCGCAGATGAATGGATAAGGAAACTGTGGTACATATACACCATGGAATATTACTTAGCCGTTAAAAAGAATTCATTTGAATCAGTTCTAATGAGATGGATGAAACTGGAGCCCATTATACTGAGTGAGGTGAGCCAGAAAGATAAAGAACATTACAGCATACTAACACATATATACGGAATTTAGAAAGATGGTAACGATAACCCTATATGCAAAACAGAAAAAGAAACACAGAAGTACAGAACAGACTTTTGAACTCCGTGGGAGAAGGTGAGGGTGGGATGTTTCAAAAGAACAGCATGTATATTATCTATGGTGAATCAGATCACTAGCCCAGGTGGGATGCATGAGACGAGTGCTCGGGCCTGGTGAACTGGGAGGACCCAGAGGAGTCGGGTGGAGAGGGAGGTGGGAGGGGGGATCAGGATGGGGGATACGTGTAACTCAATGGCTGATTCGTGTCAATGTATGACAAAACCCACTGAAATGTTGTGAAGTAATTGGCCTCCAACTAATAAAATAAAATTTAAAAAAAAAAAAAAAAAAGTCAAGTGGGCCTTAGGAATCATCACTACAAACAAAGCTAGTGGAGGTGATAGAGTTCCAGCTGAGTTATTTAAATCTTAAAAGATGATGCTGTTAAAGTGCTGCAAAGCCAGCAAATTTGGAAAACTCATCAGTGGCTACAGGACCGGAAAAGGTCAGTTTTCATTCCAATCCCAAAGAAGGGCCATGCCAAAGAGTGTTCAAACTACTGCACAATTGTGCTCATTTCATGTGCTAGCAAGGTAATGCTCAAAATGTTCAAAATCCTTCAAGCTAGGCTTCAACAGCATGTGAACCATGAACTTCCAGATGTAAAAGCTGGACTCAGAAAAAGCAGAACCAGAGTTCAAATGGCCAACATCTGTTGGATCATAGAAAAAGCAAGACAATTCCAGAAAAAACATTTACTTTTTCCATGTTATAAACCCTTTGATTATGTGGATCACAACAAACTGTGGAACATTCTTAAAGAGATGGCAATACCAGACCACCTTCCTTGCCTCCCAAGAAACCTGTATGCAGGTCAAGAAGCAACAGCTAGACCTCAACATGGAACAACGGACTGGTTCAAATTTGAAAAAGGAGTATATCAAAGCTGTATGTGGTCACCCAGCTTATTTAACTTACATGCAGAGTACATCATGTGAAATGCTGGGCTGGGTGATGCATGAGATGTAATCAAGATTGCTTGGAGAAATATCAATAACCCGATATATGCAGATGATACCACCCTTATGGCAGAATTCAGGGCAAGGACAACTGAGGGAGGGAGCAAAGTGAAGGGGAGAGGGCTGGTGGTCCAGGAACCCACCAGGCCATGGACTTCATGTGATTAATGGGTCCTCTTGATCAGCAACCCCCTATCATTGGACCACTTGGAGATGGATGGAAGGAGTCAGCCCTCTCTGACCCTCCGCATTCTGTGTCAGCAGGCTTGGAGGATGCTTAGGCACGTGGGGCTGAGGTCCAGACCAGGACTGTGAACTTGGAGATCATTATGTCAGGCTCTCGGCCTTTGTGGTTCTGTGTTTCTGCAACCACACATGAGGCCCTGGGAGTCCTGGGGGATGAAGTTCGGCTGTCTGTCCTTTGGAAAGCCTTATGTGGGTATTGTCTTAAATGGTGTCAAGACCCTGGAAACCTGGTGGTGGCCCATGCTATGTGGCCACTGCCACTGTGCCCTGGCCATCCACATCGCACGCTGGGTCTCTGAAGACTCAGCCTGGTGGGAGATGCTGGAGCAGAGGCGGGGGATGAGCCCCGCCCAGACCCAGGCCTTGCTGCAGGACGGGGACAAGTTCGGCTGTGGAGTGATCGTGGGCAAGTGACACCCTGCCCCGCGCTGCCTATATGGCTGTGATGCTGCCCTAGATCCCAGCTGGGTTGTGCTTGTTTGTTTTCTATTGAACCAGTTGGTGGGGTAGGTGGGGCTGAGGCCCGAAGTGCCTACTACCTCTCTGGGCCTCAGTCCCTGTTCATGCTCTGAGGCACGGGCACAACCAGCTCTGCACATGGCACTTGTCTCTGTGTGTGTCCCCACACGTGTCAGTGTGCCTGGCAGAGACCATGAGAGGCAAGAAAGCACCTAGCTTGTTTCCATACCCCCACTGCCTGCAGCAAGTCCCCTGACTCCCAGGGGTGAGGCTGCACAGCAACACCTGTCTGCTGGTAAATCCCTTAGGGACCTGATGTCTGTGGGCCCCTGCTGGGGCCCTCCTGCTCTGTCCTCGTGGCCTGAAGTAGGCAGACTGAGAGCTGCCTATGGCCTGGTGGGTTCGTGGAGCACCAGTCCTCTCCCTTTCATTTCTCACCCTCCCTCACTTGGCCTCACCCGAGTTCTCTTTGCTGAGGTGAGCCCCTCCAAAATGCTCAGCCAGAGGACCCAGTTCACCTCGGGTTCCCTCCATGATATGGTGTTAGTCTCAAGCAGGTGCAACTTTGAATGACCTTGTTCTCATTCTGTGTCCTGTCTTTGCACACAGGTCTCGTGGTCACTGGGGGCACTTTGCTGTGTCCCAAAACCCTAGATCCTGACCAGGTGGAGGAGCTGGAGAATCAAGGCCTGCTACCCGACCTGCAAGAGAAGTAACATGACTGCTCGCCAACACCCACTGGCTGTTGCAGCCCATCCCAGGGGGCAGGTGGGAGGGGAGACACCTTCCAGGTGGACATCTCTGAGCACCTGATCCTCTTTGGGCAGGAGGCCTGTCCAGACTGAACTCTCAAGAGGAAAGTGACCAAGAGACCAGCACATGCTGATACCACGCAGTTACTGCCGCGCTCTGGACTTGCCCATCTGATTCTGTCTGAATCAGCCCCATGCTGTGGTGCCCACTTGGTGCGGGGCCAGGGGCAGGAACTCCCCTCACAGGATGCTGCTCTGGACTCAGCAAAAGACTCTGGGACTTTGACCTTTATGAAATGATGGCGTTGCCACTCGTTTTGGCCCTGCTGGGTCTGTGTGGTTGAGAGAAATGTGTTGTTAGGAAACCGGTTAATGTTTTTCCCTCTCTGTTCTGGTCCAATCTCCCTGATATTGGAACAGTGTCCCAGGGGTGACAGGGTAAGGCTGGGGACAGGGCTGTGCACTGGCAGGCAGAGAGGCCTGCAGGCCCAGAAACAGGCCACGGTTTATCCTTGCACATGACCCTTGTCTATTGTAAAGTGTCCCTTGGCTGTCAAAGTGTGTGTGTTGGATGCAGTGCCTGGCTGCCTCACGTCCAAAGACAGACTCCTATGTATAGCTGTGAGGGCAGAGTGACAAGGGCTGGTGTTCACCTTGTCAAAACCTTGTACTTGTCTTTGGGTTTGGGGTAATGTGTTTGCAAAGCCCTTGGCGGGTGGGGTGACCCTGCCTTCAAGTCAGCCTCTGGAGGGGGGCCTGGATCAGGAGCTGGGATGCTCAGCTGATGATCAGAAACTTGTGGCATCATCGGGATACCCAGGAGGAGCCCCTTCTGCTGCAGGGTGCATGACTCATGGAAGGTGACACCCCCAAGGTCAGGAGTCCAGCTGGGCCATCTGCTGAGTGACAGGAAAGGCCCAGGGACCAGTCCACCCTGGGTTCACCTCAGCGCTCAGCTCATGGGTCACTGCTCATGGGTCATGCTGTTTCAGATGAAAAGAGACCATGGGGAATGAACTGAAGCCTGTCTGGTGCATGGGCTTCCAGCCTCATCTGGTTCACCCTGTGCCATGTGTGAATAAAAAGGGCAGATAGAAAGAACACAGGTTTGCAGTTCTCACTTGATTGTTTATTTACTCCAGTGGAGTTTTGCTTTACATTATTAGAGCCAGAAATCTATTTTTGATTACAAGAGAGTGCTTTTGAGTGTTCCTAGGGATCTGGCAGCTCAGGGATTGGGCTTTTTCTTGGCCTGCTCACAGAGGTTGCACTTATGATCTGAGGAATCTTCCTGCTCCTCCTCTGACTCAGGGGCCTCATCTGGGGCCATGAATAAAAGGCCCGCCATCAGGCTGGAGTAACAAGTGTTGTACAAAGTCATCACTGATTCATTATCTGGGTACACTGGGGGGCTCTCAGGCAGTTCCCCTGGGCTGTCCCTTCCAGCAGTAGCTGGGGACACAGATGTGGCACTGTTGGATGGGCTTTCTCCACTGGGGCCACCCTGCTCACTGGGGAGATGGTTTCCCCCAGCCTGGCTGGCTACACTACCCATAGACCAAAGGTCAGAAAACACAAATGAGCACTGGCTGGGGGTTCTGCAAGCAGTGGTCATTCCCTTCTGGACTTTGTTGCCAACCTCTTGGGTGAACTCATTGTGGTGGAGTCGGGGAGAGTGTCTGGTCGCCATCACTCGCTTCTTTCTCTTTGGGGTCTCTGTTGTTCCAGTGGCAGGTTGAGAAGTTGTTCTGGGGTTGCCTTTCCTCTGTATGTTCTGCAGGAGGAGAGGCTTGTCTCTCTGAAAATTGGAGTTGCGATAGATCTGAAAGGAAATGAATCACTTTAGCCATGAGAGGGGAGAAGAGCCCTTCCTTGCCGCACTCTCCCCACAACCATCGGGTCGTGCATGTGTATGGAGACAAGGTCTCTTCATTCCTGGCAGTTTATGAGGTTCTGGAATGTCACTCCCTAGAGCTCCCCCGGGGCCATCCTTGCTTGAGGTGTTCCCGACCCTCCCTGACATCAAGTGGCCCCTCAGGATCTGGCGTCACCACCAAAGATCCTAAGGGGGGGTGGTGGTGGGACACGACAGACCCTGCGTTCACCTCTTTCCTTATCCACTCTCTCATGAGAACAACATTCTCCTGGGAAATGAAACCCGTCAGCCCTCAGCTCATCTAGTCTAGTCTCCCCAGAAGGGCATTCTACATTACCATCAACTTCTTTCTTCTTTCAGAGCGACCTGAAGAGCGAATTTTTCTGAACCCGTACAGGTTCAGTTCACGAATGAAGCTCTTTATGCTGTCTGTCTCGGAGATCTGATCGATGCCTCTGCGCTGGAGGACCTCCATCTGGAAGAGATCTGCCTCGATGACCACCATGTCTCCCGTATCATTCCAGTGCACAGAGGTGAAGGTCGCATCCTCCACGATCCTCCAGAGCTTCCTGGGAAAGGACAGCCCAAAGCTGGCGTTGATCTCATTCTCGTTGGCCATTTCTGGGTTCAGGCCCTGTGGGGGCATATTGTCATGGAGGCCTGGATCTGAGCTCTCAGGTTGGTCACCCTGCTTTTCCAAAGCCTCCCCTGAATCCACATTTGGATCTGGGGAGGAATCACGGGGGTCCCCTGCTGAGGGCTCCCCATCAGTAGATGGGGCCAGCAGCGCTGCCTGTGCCTCATGGGAACTCTGACTAGCCATTGAACCAATCGAGCTCAGGAGCATTATCTCCCAAGCAGTGAATGCTCAGGGCAAACAGGCCTCAGACCAGGGTCGGGGTGCTCCATAAATACTGTCTGGAGATTCTAGAATCTGAGTCATGGGACAGGCAGCCAATTAAGGGATCAGCTTCCTTATTGTTTCATGATGTCACAGAGGTGATGTGGAGAGGCAGCCCTGGCCCAGTGTGGGGGAGCGGGCATGGGGATGGAGATGGGATCCCCAGCTTGTCTCTTGTCTGAAAGTACAGAAAAGTTTGTTTCAGGTTGCCTGCAAAGGCTCCCATCTGCTGCCAGGTGCCTTGTTTCAGGGGGCCAGGCCCTGGATGGGTTGACAAATACACCCCTGGCTCCACTGCCCTAACAATGTGCAGACCTGTGGCTGGCTTCTGCTGAAGGGCCAGGCCATGGCAAGTCCTGGGTCTACGAACACCAAGGGAGAACCCAGGGGTCAGATGGGACCTTGGTGACTGTCCCTCCCAGAAGATGGGGTCTGTAGCAGACTGATTGGCCTTGCCTGAGTTGGTGGCCCCTCCATCCTTTCCCCTCTTCTGGCTTTATTGTCTTCCAGCTGGCTGCTGCTGGTTGGTCAGTCCCGCTCAGTTGGCCCCAAAGTCAGAGTCCTGTTGTCCTGCCCCCACCGACCCCCAGGTCGAGCTCTCCCCAGAGTAGGGCTGTGCTCAAGAACAGTGCGAGCGACCTCATATTCCACTTGACTGTCCCCAAGCACCTGAGACACAGAATCCCCAGGATGCTGTGTGGGATGGCAAACCAGGCGTCTACTGAGTTTGCAGTCTCCCGAAGTCTGCCCACCCCCAGATGGCATCCCACTGCAGATCACACGCTGTTGTCTTCAGTTTCCAATTTTTCCATAAACACCACTCTGGTGGCCCTAGAGCATTCACTTTGGGAACACATGCATGTGCTTTTCCCCTCCCCAGAGCCCGAGATTCAGACTCCTTGGTGGCTGCTTTGAAAGCCCTGTTTCCTTTTGTCAGTGGGGTGCTTGGGCTTCTGCTACCTGCAGTCCTGGCTGCCCACGTCCAACTTGAGTCTATTTGGATAACTAACCTTTGAAGTACTTGATTGGGGGCTCAAGGTACAGACTGTTGTGTTGAAAACAAGCACTTCACTGGTCCTCTTCAAGGCCAGCTCTGATCTTCCCCGCCCCTACCCCTCTCCTAACCTCCACTCTGGACCTGTTCTCGGTTACCCAGATGGCAGGTCCATGAAATGATTTTGTTGGCTTATGGGTTAGGCGCTTTTCAAGGGCCCTCCTTTACACACACTCACTCCCAGGGACATGTCTGACTTGTTGAGCTAGATGTGACCAAAGGAAACCCCCGTCTAACTGTATCTGAAAAAGGATGAGAGCCTGGGTGTGGGACTGGATGAAACCCGAGTGAGCATCACCAGTCTTCACTGCAAATAAACAGTAGAGCAGTGGGTTTGGAGATGCTCTGGGACTTCTGGGCCACTGTTCTTGAAAATCACCATGTAGGGAACAGACTGGCACCTTGGAAAGGCCTATATTCAAGGACCCTAGTACACTGTCTCCCAGTTCTGCCAGTAGCAGGGTCATTTTCCCTGTGTGAGGGCCAGTCCTTGCTGTCTTAAAGGGGAGAGCTAAGAGGGTATGGAAGAAGCTCTCCCAGGGGCCTTTCTGCCTAAGGACTGGATGAGCTCCAGGCTTCAACTTGGGCTTCCCCTAGCCTTTCTTCAGTTCCTCTGACTGGGACATGACTCTGAAGGCTGTGAGTGTCAGTGAGAGCCCCTGGTGACTCCTCCAAAGGGAATAGAAGGTCATGGCATCTGTGGGCAGCCTAGCTAGGTGGCCTTTCTTGCCTCCTCCATGCTCGGTATCCCTCCTCTCCCACTGGATCTTGACGGAGCTGGCTTTTTTGATCCCACTCCTCTGGGCACCACCCGGGCCCTGGCAGTGGGTTTGTGTGGCACCAAGGGAGTCTTTGTCAGCCATGACTCAGACACTTGTGTAGTGCACACACAAGCCCTCATGATGCCCAGTTCAGTTCAGTTCAGTCACTCTGTCGTGTCCGTCTCTTTGCGACCCCATGAATTGCAGCACGCCAGGCCTTCCTGTCCATCACAAACTCCCGGAGTTTACTCAAACTCATGCCCATCAAGTCGGTGATGCCATCCAGCCATCTCATCCTCTGTTGTCCCCTTCTTCTCCTGCCCCCAATCCCTCCCAGTATCAGGGTCTTTTCCAACGAGTCAACTCTTCGCATGAGGTGGCCAAAGTACTGGAGTTTCAGCTTCAGGATCAGTCCTTGCAATGAACACCCAGGACTTAATATCCTTCAGGATGGAATGGTTGGATCTCCTTGCAGTCCAAGGGACTCTCAAGCATCTTCTCCAATACCATGATGCCAAAGGCCTGCCTTTCTCAGCCTCACTCTCCTGCCCATGTGCTGTGTGTCCCTGCCCTGGTTTCCCCAGACCAGAGGCCCTCCAGCTGCTCCCCTCCCTCGCTGTGGTTGGGGAGACCTGGAACCTCAGGGATCTGCCTCTGTTCCCTTCCCTCCCATATCAGAGGAGGCTCCTGTACGGGCCTTATCCCAGTGGCCATTGGGACCATACAGTCAGGTCCTCCATCCTCCCACTCAGTGAGGAGATGGTCAGCCTTGCAGGTTCAGTTGGGCAAGAGGCCCCATGGCAGCAGCAGGGACAGGGTATCACCTTCATGTGGGAGACACTGGGACTGGATAGAGATGTCAACCCCTGGCAGAGTCAGTTCTCAGCAAATCACAGAGCAACCCCACAGTGCTTCTGATTCTCCTTGTCCCCTTTCTTACACAGGCCTCCCTTCTGTCACCTCAGAGACATCATGTAGCACTGAGAAGAGGAAGGTGTGAGAAGGCAGAAAGTCGGGCCATGGCCTGGGGTGGGCAGGAAGGGTGGGGGCTCCAGAGGAATTGAGACCAGGGCTCTGAGCCAACCCTGGCCCTCACTAGCACGTGGTCTTGGGAAGAAGCCCAAGCCCCGTGGCCTCAGTTCTTCATCTGGGAGGCGAGCAGGTGTGAGGAGCCCTGTGTGTTGGGCTGTAGGATGCGCGTGGGGGATGAGACAGAGCTCGCAGGGCTGGGGAGCTATTGGTCCTGTGATGACAGGACAGGAATTTCTCACACTGTTGTCCCCAGACACTCCTCCACTCTCCACTGGAAGGGGTTGGCTGTTTTGTTGTCCAGGGTGGGTCAGAGAATATTCACCTCAATAAGATGTGGAATTCCTAATTAACCAAACAAGATGTTTCCTAAGTAAAACTAAGAAACTTTTCTAGTTAGGCCACAGTGGACCATAGTGTTACTTGCCCAATTATGTCTGACTCTGCAACTCCATTGACAGTAGCTTGCCAGGCTCCTCTGTCCGTGGAATTCTCCAGGCAAGAATACTCGAGTGTGTTGCCATACTCTTCTCCAGGGGGATCTTCCTGACCCAGGGATTGAACCCAGGTCTCCCACATACAAGCAAATTCTTCATTGTATGGGCTACCTGGACAGGCCCATTTCCAGTTAGAGGACCTGTGAAGTTTGGGTGTGGAGCAGTGTTCCTGCAGGACTCAAGCTGGTCCAGAAAACAGCAGAAAGAACCACTCTTTGCCTGTCTCCCAGCTGGCCTTCCATTCAAACTCCTTTTTTTTTTTTCATTATTGCATTGTCAAAAAATGTTGAGTCTTTGATTACAATGTCCTTTACAATGAAGATAATTAAAAGTTAGTTGACACCTTGAGTTCTGGGTCCCTGGGACCAGGAAAGAGAGGATGGATTTCTGGGCATCACTTCAAGGGAGTGTGACAGCAGTTCTGCAGGATTTCTAGCAGATATGGGGTAGAAAACACCTACTCTGTCCCTGTAGTCAGCAGCAATGTGACAAGAGCCAGGACCCCTTCCATCCTGCAGCAGAGAGAGACCTCTCTGGGGTTTATCCGAGATCCAAAAGGACACCTTATAGCAATGTCCAATTTCCCCTCACTCCCACGATGCACCTCATGTGACTGTGGCTCCTAGACCATCACGCTAGGTGTGGGGGTGTCCTGCTTCTCCCAGTGTCCCCACTGCTAACACAGGGCATTTCATGGAGCAGAGGCTCCATAAAAGTCTTTGGAATAAATGAGTCAGTGAGGAGGGGGCTGCTTGACTCAGATTAACTGCTACTTCCATTGATAACCCAGGAAAATCCAAGTAAACCAAGATCCCTTAGCTGTACAAAATGACACATAAAAAGTATAAGAAGCAATAATTCACTACTATTACTTTTTATTTTCTAATTCTTCCATGAATTATATCACTGCTAAATAAATTCACATTTCCAAAATTGCTCTAATTCTAATTCCATATTATCTTGTGCAGGACCATGAAATAAAATGAAAGCGTTCTCAGTCTGTTTTACCAAACAGGAAAACTTTTTTAATTTGATTATTTATTATTTATTTTACTTTACAATATTGTATTGATTTTGCCATACATTGACTTGAATCCGCCATGGGTGTACATGTGTCCCCCATCCTGAACCCCCTCCTATCTCCCTCCCCATCCCATCCCTCTGGGTCATCCCAGTGCACCAGCCTTGAGTACCATGTCTCATGCATCAAGCCTGGACTGGTGATTCACTTCACACATGATAATTTACATGTTTCAGTGCCATTCTCCCATATCATCCTGCCCTCACCCTCTACCACAGAGTCCAAAAGACTGTTCTATATATCTGTGTCTCTTTTTCTGTCTCGAATACAGGGTTATCACTACTGAAAGGTTGTGGCTGAACCCAGGGAAAGACGCCTGGATTCTTGGCCTCTGGAGAAGAATTCAATCCAGGGCCAGAGATGATGCTGGATTGCTCAGAGCTTTTGTGCAACAGAGTTTACTAAAGCATAAAAGGGATAGAGAAAGCTTCTGACATAGACATCAGAAGGGGGCAGAAAGAGTACCCCCTTGCTAGTGTTAGCAATGGAATTATATACTCTTTAATTAGTTATTACAGTGAATCAAAAGAATGTCTGGAAGTTTTAAAACCTCACTAGACCTAACTCCCATAATTCACACCTTAAGATAACAGGATTAGCCAGAAGGCTTTTTCCAGAGACTGTCCTCAAGCAGGATACATTATTGTTATATAATCCTAAGGAATGTACAGGGATAAAAAAGTTTGTCATTTCTTCCTCCTTGAGAATTCCAGACCCCTCTTTCCTTTGGGACCCCTAGACTTCTTATCAACCTGCCCAGGAAAGGACTCTCTCATTACCATCTTTCTAAATTCCATATATATGTGTTAGTATACTGGATTGGTGTTTTTCTTTCTGGCTTACTTCACTCTGTATAATAGGCTCCAGTTTCATCCACCTCACTGGAACTGATTCAAATGTATCCTTTTTAATGGCTGAGTAATATTCCATTGTGTATATGTACCACAGCTTTCTTATCCATTTATCTGCTGTTTGACATCTAGGTTGCTTCCATGTCCTGGCTATCATAAACAGTGCCATGATGAACACTAGGGTACACGTGTCTCTTTCAATTCTGGTTTCCCCAGTGTGTATGCCCAGCAGTGGGATTGCTGGGTCCTATGGCAAACAAGAAAACTTTTGTTCTTGAACTGGATAAGTACAAACACAGTGTGATCAGCATCAATGACATAGTTAGATACTGGAATGCATTGTCTTCCATAAAAAGGAGTAACATGTGAGAAATTCCTAAAGAAAACAGACATGAGTCTCCATGTCATTGTAGAGAACAGGAACACGAAGATGCCACACACCGGGTTTCCCCAACGGGCCCAGACCCTCACTGCTGAGAAGGCTGCCCACTCCCTCTTCAGTCACGGAGGGAAGGATCAGCCTCCCTTCCTGTCCCTCAGGACAAACTGCTGGACGTGGGCCTGGAAGGAGCCTGGTTGCTGCTCTGGCTCAGAGTCCCCCTTCCTCTTCCCTCGCAGCCTCTGCAGAGGGGCTGAAAGTATCTGGGGCACCTTCAACTGACTCTGTCCAGATAATCCAGGACTTTCAACTTGCTGGTCTCCACATAGGCCCAGGGACCCCACAGGAACTTATAGCGAGGAGGGTCGCAATCAAGCACCTGCCGGTACACTCCAGGGACCCCTCACACCTACACATGGGTCAGCAGCTCCCTGGGCTCACCATAGATAAAGTGCTCCCTACCAGGACACACCTCCATCTTGCTGAGTGCTCCACAGACCTGCTCCTCAGGGGCTCAGTTGTCCTCCACAGCGATCAGGCAGAGGATCACCACCAGGATGCCAGCCATGAGCAACCTCTGCCCTTCCCTCAGCATGTCATTGAGGGTGAGGCCCAGGTGGGGGGCCCATAGGTGTGCTCACTGGGGCCCACCTCCTTCACCTCCAAACCAAAGACCAGCTGCAGGTACTCTGAGGCTTGATCAAGGACCGCCAGGAAGTGGTCCTGGTAATCTTTGCGGACACTTCAGCACTTCTGCCTCTGTGATTGGCTCCTTGGCAAGATACCTGCTGAGCAGGAATTGCCCCAGCTCATTCTTCTTCACCCATAGTGCATCTTGGAGGGAAGATCTGGTATCTTCCTGGTCATGCAAGGTGCTTGGCACTTCATCTTGCCTGATGAATTCATAGTCTTCATATTGGCTCCCCAGAGTGGCAGCCATGGCAGTGGGAGAGGGGCAGACACCCAGAGGGCTCTGGGGGAGACTGGCTGTTGCAGCAGCAGCCACCTCCTCCAGGGTGCCCCAGACCAGGAGAGAGGAGGAAAAGGAAGCTGCATTTCCTTCCTTCACCTGCTCAACCTCCTCCTTCTCCAACTCCTCCTCCTCCACCTCACCCCAAAAGAACTGTGCCTCCATCAGACCCTCATTCTTTCTTGGATCATGAAAGACTCTCTCAGGCTGGCGGAGCTCATGCACCCCAGGCAGGATGACTGGGTTGAACTGCAGACAGGAATGAGGAAGGGGGACAGCTGGGGACCCCGGGCCTGTGGGAGAGGGGGATTGTGAGTGGCCTCGGCTGAGAAACCCACCCTGGGCAGTCTGACTCGGGCCACTTATAGGTCTCCTTTCGAGGGGCGCTCTCGGACCTCATAAAGGAGCTCATCCTCAGCGGCCTGACCCCTGGCTAACCGAAGGAGGACGTGAGGTGTCTCCCCAGGGTGCAGCCAACACAGCTTGAGATTTCGGGGCTGACATGGAGGGGGATTAGGGTCTTGTGGTGTCCCCTCTGTTCTGGGATGGGGAGTCCCTGGTACACACTCAGGGGAACCAACTCACCTTGACTCCAGGCACAGCCTGAACCTCCTCTGTTCTCTGACCCGTGGACTTGGACCTCAGTCCTCTGCCTTCGCCTCTTGGTTCCTGGAGCCCCTGTGAAAGAAATGGAGGAGCACCTCGGGGGTAGACTGTGGTGCAGACTTGGGCCTTCTGTGCTGGTGGGAGGGGTGAATTCTGTGAGGCCCCCACAGTTTTCAGTGGGTGGTCCCCTTGGGGCTCCCTTGTAGTGCCCCCTTTCCCCTGGCACGGCCTGGAACCTCCCCTTTGGGGACCTGCAGGGTAACTGAGAATAAGACCTGAGTATGTACAGAAAGTACTAAGGGGCCCTACATGTGGTCAGACCTGCCCAAGGCCTCCTGCAGGTCCTAAGCTGGGGAAATGCTCGATCATCATCTCCTCCTCACGTCCCACCTGGCCTCCTAACACTGCCCACAGAGTTGGGGGTCTGCTCAGTCCTGCCTCGGGGTCTTGGGTGTCCATCCTCTGCAGATCTGATGCCTCCACCCTCCGCCCTATCACCGCACCTCTCGAGGCTCCTAAGCCAGAACGGATAAACAGCTCACCCCACTCTGGGGCCTCCAAGACCCACCACAAGGGCCAGGATCCCTACCTGCCTTGGGGTCTAACAGCCTCAGTCTTTCCTCACATGGAACCTGGGCTTCAGGCAGGGCGAGTGATTCTCCCATTCACCATTTTGAGGCACTACCACTCTCACGAGATCCCCAGTCTCCCTGAGACCTGGATGTCAGGAAATGCTGCATGAGATTGTCCCACCCAAAGACTACCAGGGTCCTCTGTGTTCTGGAGTCTCGCTCCCCACAGTCCCCCCTCAGGGTCCTCACCTTGACTCCTGCTAGGACCTGGGCTCCGTCCTCTCCACATCTGAGGCCCAGCTCCTCCCACCAGGGCCCCAGTCTCTCTGAGACCCGGATGTCAGGAAGTCCGGACAGGCCTAGTGTTCTCTTCTCACTCCTGGGTCTCCCAGGGCAAATGACAGGGTGGGAATCTCTGGGGTCCCCTCAGTCCTCCCCCAGGACCTTAGCTTGTCTCCAGGCAGGGCCTGGGACTCTCTCCTAACCCCAGTTGTGGCCTCGTGCCTCTATCCAGGTCCGCAGTCTCTCTGAGACCCAGATGTCAGAAACTGACATTTGGCCTAGAGTGCTAATTCCACATCCGTGACCTCCCAGGGTCGAATGTAGGGGTGGGGATCTGTGAGGTCCCCTCATTGTGATACAGGGTGCCCTGAGGGCTCTGACAGTGTACTCCCTTTGACTTCTTAGAGGACCTGCACCCTTCCCTCTGCAGGTCCTTAGGATAAGGATCCCACCCCTTATCCTAAGATCCCAGTCTCTCTGACCCTGATGTGGAAGTCAGGACACCCTGTGAAGTGCTCATCCCACCGCCATGGATGCCCAGGGCTGACAGCAGAGTTGTAGAACTGTAGGGTCACCTGTGTTCTCCCTCTGGGTCTTCATCCTGAGCCCTGGAAGGTCCTGGGATGTCAAAGTCCTCAGCAGAGACAAGACCCTCACACCAAGGGACTCACTGCCCTGAGGCCCCTGGAGGAAGCTGTGGACATTCTATCAGGGAACCAAGCCCAGGGCTTCTTAGTGGCTGAGGATGCCATGGGCTGAGATGATGTCCTGGGAGTCACTCAGCCTTCCCTGTGCTCTTCGCCTTGACTCTCAGCTAGTCTGGGCACTGCCCTCTGTCCACCTGATTTTGCTTCCCTTAGAGACCCAGGCCCTCTTGAGCCAGGACACCCAAGAGGGAAACCAGGGTTCGGGGGCTGATTCCCACAACCCTGCCGGTGTTGCCCAGGGTTAAAAGCAGTGACCAGGTGTATGTTCTAGGGTCCCAGAGTCCCCCTCAGGGGGACCTTGACTCCTAGCATGCCTGGGCTCCTTCACACATCTGACTTGAACTCGAGCTCTGTGACCCAGGCCCTCACTTCTCCTGTCCCAGCATGATCAGCGATGTCACAACTGGATGTCACACCCCATGGTCACCCAGGGCTGTCAGGTGAGCCACACATGCATTCTCTGGGAACCATCAGTCAATTTTGTTCCTCACCTGGGGTCTCTGCAGGATGTGGGCCCCTTCCTCTGTCCACAGGAAACTTGTCAACAGACCAAGCCTCTGATTCCCTGTGTTCACTGAGGAAGCCGGGTGAGGGGGTTAATTTGACAGGCCAGCCCAGGGTCCCCAGGAGTCCCATTAGGTTTGAAGTTGTTTGCTATGGACCCTCTGTTCAGGGGTGACTGGATCCCCTTGTTCTCAATGGAGGGGGACTCCTTGACCCTTTAGAGAAGACTGTAGTCCCAACACAGCCTGATGACACATATGCTTGATGGGGGGCTGCGGCATCCATGAGAATGGGGGAGCACAGAAAACCACACACCTTCCCATGGGGGTCCCGCACCAGGCAGCAGGTTTCAGAAGCCTTTTGTAGAAAAGACGTTTCAGCTGAAGAGGGTTAACAGCAGCAGGTATCTGTCCATCACCAACTCCTGAGTTGATTCAAACTCATATCCATTGAGTCGGTGATGCCATCCAACCATCTCATCCTCTGTCGTCCCCTTCTCCTCCTGCCCCCAATCCCTCCCAGCATCAGGGTCTTTTCCAATGAGTCAACTCTTTGCATGAGGTGGCCAAAATATTGGAGTTTCAGCTTCAGCATCAGTCCTTCCAATGAACACCCAGGGCTGATCTCATTTAGGATGGACTGGTTGGATCTCCTTGCAGTCCAAGAGACTCTCAACAGTCTTCTCCAACACCACAGTTCAAAAGCATCAATTCTTCAGAGCTCAGCTTTCTTCATAGTCCAACTCTCACATTCATACATGACTAGTGGAAAACCATAGCCTTAACTAGACCGACCTTTGCTGGCAAAGTCATGTCTCTGCTTTTTAATATGCTGTCCAGGTTGTTCATAACTTTTCTTTCAAGGAGTAAGCGTCTTTTCATTTCATGGCTGCAGTCACCATCTGCAGTGATTTTGAAGCCCCCCAAATAAAATCTGCCACTGTTTCCCCTGTTTCCCCATCTATTTGCCATGAAGTGATGGAAAGGATGCCATGATCTTAATTTTCTGAATGTTGAGTTTTAAGTCAACGTTTTCACTCTACTCTTTCACTTTCATCAAGAGGCTCTTTAGTTCCCCTTCGCTTTCTGCCATAAGGGTGTCATGTGCATATCTGAGGTTATTGATATTTCTCCTGGCAATCTTGATTCCAGCTTGTGCTTCATCCAGCCCAGCATTTCTCATGATGTACTCTGCATACAAGTCAAATAAGCTGGGTGACAATATATAGACTTGACGTACTCCTTTTCCTATTTGGAACCAGTCTATTGTTCCATGTCCATCTCTAAGCGTTGTTTCCTGACCTGCCTACAGATTTGTCAAGAGGCAGGTCAGGTGGCCTGGTATTCCCAAGTTCATGGTTACATTTTTAGTTTTCTGGAAATTCTTATCATGAATGTTGAATTTTTTAAAGTGCTTTCATTCATCTGCAGATTTTGTCATATAATTTTGGTTTTCTCTTTTGGACTGGATCTGGTGGATTACACTGCTTGATTTTTAAATGTTGAATCACCCTTATATTCCTGGGATAAACATCAGTTTATGATATATTATCATTTTTATATATTGCCAGATCCCATTCAGTAATATTTGTTACATTTTTTATGTTTACACTCAATTTCCTTTTGGTAACTTTGTCATAATAACACTGGTCTCATAAAGGGCCTTCCATTACTTACATATACGTGGTCACATGCCTTACAAGGCTTTAGCTCAGTTATTACCACAAAACTGATGGTAAGTAAAAGTTGTTAAATAAGTCACTCAGTGGAGAGTCTTTGTGACAAGGGGGTGTCTTTTCCTAGACCCTCTATTTCCTGTCCTTTTTCCTTACCTGAAGAAAAAAAAAGAGGAGCAAATTCAGTTATCTAGGAAATCCCTTTCCGGATATAAAAGTTTACGATGCCAAATTTACAGAATTTCAGAAGTGTCAGCTAAGTGTGACAGGTATCATGCCCAATAAAATATTTTTGTCCTGATAAAATTAATCTGGCTTCTTTATATAGTATTTTGAGACTGTGATTTAATTAAGCTTCACATTCTCTGTCACTTAGCAGAGCTCTTTCTGTAGGACTAATGTCATAGAAGTGTAGATTTCAACCCTGGTGTGTCTCAGCCTCTTGTTAAAAAAAAAACCAAAAACTGATATCCGTGTTTTATCTCTCTAACTCAGTCTTGATTCAGTAGATCTCTGATTATATCTGCTTAATTTTTGAGGTATCATAGTTGCAAACCATGGTTCACTTTCTGCCCTCAGTTCATGTTGCTGCCACCAAGGACAGAGGCCCACCTTTTGGCAAGTTACTCAATATTGATAGTTCCTCGTCTGTAAAATCAGAATAGCTCCAAACTACTGGTGTGAGCATTAAATGAGTCACATATAAAATGCTCAGAACGTGGTAAGTACATATAAGTGTTAACTATTACTGCTGTTTATTTGCTTGTTTGTTTGTTTATTTTTATTGGCACCATTAGGTTAGGTTAACCCAAGCCATTTATTTCCCATTTTTAAGTAGTTGTGTGCTGTGCTCAGTCGCTCAGTGGTGTCTCATTCTTTGTGACCCCATGGACTGGAGCTCACCAGACTCCTCTGTCCATGGGATTCTCCAGGCAAGAATAATGGAGTGGGTTGCAGTTCCCTTCTCCAGGGGATCTTTGTGACCCAGGGATTGAACCAACATCTCCTGTGGCTCCTGCACTGGTAAGTGAATTCTTTACCACCGAACCACCTGGGAAGCCCATCTTACTAGAGTAGGGGGTCCCCTTTAACATAGAAATAGATCAAAGACACATAAGTTCTGTGCCTGTTGAGCAAATATATGACCAAAGTGTTACCGTGAATTCAAGTAAATTGTATTTTACTTATTTCAGCAGCATCTATATACAGTTAAGTCATTCTCTTTATTCAATACAAAGGTAATGCTTGGCTTCCCTGTAGATTTTCAGACCACTGTAACCAATCTGAATCTGCTCCCCACCCTTCTTAAGGTTCTGAATTTCACTGGTCGTGATCTACCACTCCAGACATATCAAGCTGTCTTGTATTGTCTCAACATGCCATCCATCTTCCGGATATCCTGCTCTCCTTACTGTACCATCCACCTCAAACACTTACCCATCTGTTTCTCTATTTAGAGTATGGAGTCATGGATGTCAACAAAAACCTCTTAACCCACTGGACTGAGCTTTCCCTACAGTTGTTTAGTGAGGAGTCGTAGGTGCCATCCAATTAAGGGCTCTGTTCACTAACAGGAACAACAATGAAGAGGCATGATTGTTTTAATTAATTAATTAATTAATTTAACTTTACAATATTGTATTGATTTTGCCATACATTGATTTGAATCTGCCATAAGTGTACATGTGTTCCCCATCATGAACCCCCCTCCCACCTCCCTCCCATCCCATCCCTCTGTGTCATCCCAGCGCACCCGCTCTGGGCACCCTGTATCATGCATCAAACCTGAACTGCCGATTCGTTTCACATATGATAATTTACATGCTTCAGTGCCATTCTCCCATGTCATCCCACCCTCGCCCTCTCCCACAGAATCCAAAAGACTATACATCTGTGTCTCTTTTGCTGTCTCGCATACAGGGTTATCATTACCATCTTTCTAAATTCCATATATATGCATTAGTATACTATATTGGTGTTTTTCTTTCTGACTTACTTCACTCTGTACAATAGGCTCCAGTTTCATCCACCTCATTAGAACTGATTCAAATGTATTCATTTTAATGGCTGAGCAATATTCTATTGTGTATATGTACCACAATTTTCTTATCCATTCATCTGCTGTTGGGCATCTAGGTTGCTTCCATGTCCTGGCTATGATAAACAGTGCCGTGACGAACATTGGGGTACACGTGTCTCTTTCAATTCTGCTTTCCTCGGTGTGTACGCCCAGCAGTGGGATTGCTGGGTCATATGGCAGTTCTATTTCCAGTTTTTTAAGAAATCTCCACACTGTTCTCCATAGTAGCTGTACTAGTTTGCATTCCCACCAACAGTGCAAGAGGGTTCCCTTTTCTCCACACCTTCTCCAGCATTAATTGCTTGTAGACTTTTGGATAGCAGCCATTCTGACTGGCGTGAAATGGCACCTCATTGTGGTTTTGATTTGCATTTCTCTCATAATGAGTGATGTTGAGCCTCTTTTCATGTGTTTGTTAGTTATCTGTATGTCTTCTTTGGAGAAATGTATGTCTAGTTCTTTGGTCCACTTTTTGATTGGGTCTTTTAGTTTTCTGGAATTGAGCTGCAGGAGTTGCTTGTATATTTTTGAGATTAATCCTTTGTCTGTTGCTTCGTTTGCTACTGTTTTCCCCCATTCTGAATGATTTTTTTAAACAGGATAGAGAGGTCAAGGAGAGCGAGCAGAGGGAAGGTTAGTGAACAGAGGTCTGTGGGCCTCAGGAGCTTCAGAATGCCAGCACACATTCAGGAGGGCACATTAGCCAGGATCATGGGGCACTGAGATGAACCCAGTGATGCCAGGCCCTGGCTCCACAGTAACAGCTGACCCTAGTTACACTTCAGGGTCACTAGGTAGGATCAGTGGGCGTGGGAAAGGGCCACCCTGACAGGAGAGCCCAGGGTCAAGGGCCCACAGCACCCACCATATCCCCAAAGGCTATCTTTCTGAGGAGCAAGGAGAGGGCACAGAGAGACTGAACCATTTTAACGAACTATGCATAGGAGAGATTCAAATAATTTTTTTTTTTTTTAATTCCCTTACTAGAATAATTTCACTCGATTAGGCTAAAATTGTGGGGCTTCTCTTTTCCTTCTTTCTGGCAATCCAGCCGGACGGAGGCTTGTGTGGACAGCAAACAAAGGAACGCTTAGAGAAAAACAATGCTACATTTTTCTTTACCTGCCTAAGTGCAGTGAGATTTAAATTTCAGCAATCCTCTATGACTCTTTTAACAGCAGCATAAGTGTTAACTGCCTTGTAATTCGTAGAATACACTTATATGTATCAACGCTCACAGACTCAGTTATTTGGAACACCACCACTCCCACCCCTGGGCGAGCTGGGAGGGCTGTACCACAGGTGGTTGAATTAAAACACCCAAGTTCCCACACAGCCTAAACTCTCCAATGAGTCAGTGTTAAGAGAGAAACTCCTTACTTGTCCTGAGGGAATTATTAGGCTGCCTTTCCCTACATTGTGCTTCAGTATTCCTAAACCCACCCCACTTTTCCTCCCCCTACACCCATAAAAAAGAGTTAGAAAAAAGTACATTCTGGATGACTTGATTTGGCTTTCAGTTTGAATAAGTTACCATAATTGTTCTTTCTTCGCCTGGAGATTACCCTTGACAACCAATGCACTCACTTCTTTCAAATGATCTACTCAGTTTATATATAAAAGTTATTTTGTATAGAAGAGGAATTTTGTTTCTTCACATTAGCCTAAAAACCTGCAATAACTCCATTTTCTTCTCTGAATTAAATATTTTATTTTAAAAGGAAAAAAAATCTGTTTCTTTTTTTTTTTTTTTAATGCATCCTTAAAGAATAGAATTGTATTTACATAGAGACAGGAGGTAGTTTCCTCACGTAGTGTTAAAGGGATTAGAGAGAAGATAGCAAATTAGAGGGACCCAGTGTGGAACTGCATAGGCAGAACTTCACAGCCTTCAGATATCAAAAAGCATATTAAAAGAACCACAGGACTGGGTTTTCAGCTTGTGAACAGAGACTGTAAGTTAATGAGTCAAGAGGACTTTAGAGGGCATTTCACAAGAATGGGTAAAAATGAATGGATAATATCATGAAATGAATACCATAGGACTAAGAATGACATGGAAGAATGGGGGGGGGGGGGAATTGATACAAATGGTGACAGCAGTAAAGTACTAAAAGTGAGGGCTTCCCTGTTGGCTCAGATGGTAATGAATATGCCTACTATGTGGGAGACTCAGGTTCGATCCCTGGTTCAAGAAGATCTGCTGGAGAAGGGCGTGGCAACCAACTCCAGTATTCTAACCTGGAGAATTCCATGAACGGAGAGGCCTGGTGGGCTACAGTCCATGGGGTCGCAAATACTCAGACACGACTGAGTAACTAGCACACACACTACACTACAGCAGGCCACCACAGACTGCAGACATCATAGAAGCTCTGTGGTCAAGGCAGGCCTTGGGCTCCCCCTTGAGGGGTGGGAAGAACCTAACCAGACAAAGAAAGAGCAGAACTTTACAAGGGCAGGAGGGAATAAACAGCTGTGGGATTCAGGCTACAATGAACGGACATCACCAGACTGGAGCAGAAGTTATGATGGGATCATATGCACTGCACCTTAGGAAGGGCTGTGACAACCCAACTGAAAGAGGATGACATCCTTGGACAGCTTCCTTTTTTCCGACCATAGTTGATTCCAACTCTGAATAACCTAATCTTTGATTTGGTTTAAAAAAAATATTGACCCAAAACGTTTTACCAGAGCTTAGAAGTTTGCTTATAACTCTAGTACAGAGAAAAAAAGAAAAGATATATTGTCTCCAGAAGAGACTTGCAGTGGGTTCAGTAATTTTATCTTTTCATAGTTTGTACATATAATGTGGAATTAAAAAGGTCTATAGCTCCCCACTGTCAATTTTCCCAGAGGAATTACCACTCTCAAATGTACATGATCACATCAAGAGAAAAAGAATGTGCTGACAAGGCATGCTACAGTGACTGTCAACTCCACAGGCATGGCACTGTGCATGGTGATCGGAGCAACAAAAGACTGTGTGTAATATGCAGTTAATATTAGGAACCAAATTTTTTCAGAGTTTCATTTTTAGAACCTGCTGCAGACTTAGGGTTTCCCTGTAACAAGGTCTTCTCAGGGGCATTCCAATCTGCTCCCTCAGTGGGGGAGGAAGGGATGGAGCTAATCCATTGGGACTGCTTGCAAGTTTACTGCAGACCCCCTTATGCCCCCATTACTCTGGGTACACCCATCAGGACTGCACACACTTCTGAGTTCAGCGTAGGAAACGGTTAAGAAGAGCTGCCAGAGAGTGCCAGTCCATGGAGTCACAGAATGTCACTGCCACTTTTAGCTTAATTTGACACCTTCTTAGAAAGCTTTTTTTAAAAAATGTATTGAAATGCTCCTTGACTTTTCCTGGGAAACTTCTGGCCTACATTAAAAGCATATTACATTGAGGAACATTTTCTGTACTCAGTCGAATGATGCATTCTATTTGAATTTGCTTTACCATGGCAAGGCCCTCTATGAACAATGGTGGTGCCAGTGGCACTGAATTCATAACCATTTCAGAGTCAATCTAACATGTTTATAGCTTCTGCTTATCACATCTCAGAAGGAAAGCTAGAATGACCCCCATCATTCCTAGGCACACACTCTAGCAGGTATTAAAAGCATGGGTGTGAGAGTCAAACAGACATGGGATGTGCCACACACCACATGTGTGACCTGAGACAGGTGCCCTGATCTGTATACCTCAGTTTCCTCACTTTAAAATAATAGAAACTCGTTTATATAATTCATTTGAAGATTAAATAACAAATATAAAGCATGTAGCATAGTTCCTGACACAAAGTTCATTCTCTACAATTAACCTATTAGTGTCTTACTCTGACATTTCTATCTTTTCTAAAAGCCTTTATTAACTGTTCAATACTGTCTTTTTATAAACAAGAGTCATTCCTCTTTGCTATGGTTGTAGGTGTTTATCCCTGAATCTATTTTTCTTACCCATGAGGTGAGGATAATACCATTTGCCCTCTAATCTCAATGTATTCTAGAAACTGAATCTACAAAAGTTACTAACTAAACGTTTTCATCTGGGATTGATTATACTGAAATAAGCTTGTTATGAATGCTGTGGATAAACAAAGGCATGTCAGATTCATCATATCATGACTCAAGTCTGGTTCCCAAATGTCCTCTAATGAACTCATTTTAACCATACAGCGATTCAGTGTCTTCATGTGATAGTGATACATGGGTTTTAATTTGCCAAACGTGCCTTCTAGATTATTTCCAGAAATGTCTGTTGAGCTTTCTCTTAGGAAGGTCACGCTTTAGCTAGAGTATAAGATGTCGGTTATTATTTTATTCCACCTTCAGCTAAATCATGTTTATTCCCAATTTGGATCATCTACTCATATCAGTTCAGTTCAGTTCAGTCACTCGGTCGTGTCTGACTCTTTGTGACCCCATGGACTGCAGTACACCAGACCTCCCGGTCCATCATCAACTCTCCAAGTTTATTCAAACGCATATCCTTTGAGTCAGTGATGACATCCAATTATCTCATCTTCTGCCATCCCCTGCTCCTTCTGCCTTCAATTTTCCCCAGCATCAGGGTCTTTTCAAATGAGTCAGATCTTTGCATCAGCTGGCCAAAGAATTGTAGTTTCATCTTCAGCATCAGTCTTTCCAATGAATATTCAGGATTGATTTCTTTTAGGATAGACTGGTTGGATCTCCTTGCAGCCCAAGGGACTCTCAAGAGTCTTCTCCAACACCACAGTTCAAAACCATCAATTCTTCAGTGTTCAGCCTTTTTTTATGGTCTAATTCTCACATCCATACATGACTAACGAAAAACCCATAAGTTTGACTAGACGGGACTTTGCTGGCAAAGTAATGTCTCTGCTTTTTAAAATGCTATCTAGATTGGTCATAACTTTCCTTCCAAGGAGTAAGCATATTTTCATTTGATGGCTGCAATCACCATGTGCAGTGATTTTGGAGCCCCCCCAAATAAAGTCTGCCACTGTTTCCACTGTTTCCCCATCTATTTGCCATGAAGTGATGGGACCAGATGCCATGATCTTAGTTTTCTGAATGTTGAGCTATAAGCCAACTTTTTTTATTCTCCTCTTTCACTTTCATCAAGAGGCTCTTTAGTTATTCTTCACTTTCTGCCATAAGGGTGGTGTCATCTGCATATCTGAGGTTATTAATATTTCTGCAAGCTATCTTAATTCCAGCTTGTGCTTCATCCAGCCCAGCGTGTCTCACGATGTGTTCTTTATATAAGTTAAATAAGCAGGGTGACAATATACAGCCTTGATGCATTCCTTTTCTTAATTGGGACCAGTTTCTTGTTCCATGTCCACATCTGTTGATTCCTACAGATTTGTTAAGAGGCAGGTCAATCAGTCTCATATTCCCATGTCTTTAAGAATTTTCCACAGTTTATGGTGATCCCCACAGACAAAGGCTTTTGCATAGTCAGTAAAGTAGAAATAGATGTTTCTCTGGAACACTCTTGCTTTTCTGATATCCGACGGATGTTGGCAATTTGATCTCTGGTTCTTTTGCCTTTTCTAAAACCAGCTTGAACATCTGGAAGTTCATGGTTCACGTACTGTTGAAATCTGGCTTGGAGAATTTTGAGCATTACTTTACTAGCATGTAAGTATAATGCAATTTTGCGGTAGTATGAACATTCTATGTTATTGCCTCTCTTTGGGGTTGGAATGAGAACTGACCTTTCCCAGTCCTGTGGCCACTGCTGAGTTTTCCAAATTTGCTGGCATATTGAGTGCAGCACTTTCACAGCATCATCTTTAGGATTTGAAATAGCTCAACTTGGATTCCATCACCTCCACTAGCTTTGTTTGTAATGATGCTTCCTAAGGCCCCCTTGACTTTGCATTCCAGGATGTCTTGCTCTAGGTGAGTGATCATACCACCATGATTATCTGGGTCATGAAGTTCTTTTCTGTATAGTTCTTTTTTGTATTCTAGCCACCTCTTCTTAATATCTTCTTCTTCTGTTAGGTCCATGCCATTTCTGTCCTTTATTGTGCTATTGAGCCCATCTTTGCATAAAACGTTCCCTTGGTATCTCTAATTTTCTTGAAGAGATCTGTAGTCTTTCCCATTCTCTTGTTTTCCTCTATTTCTTTGCACTTATTTCTGAGGAAGGCTTTCTTATCTCTCCTTGCTATTCTTTGGAACACTGCTTTCAAATGGGTATATCTGCCTTTTCTCCTTTGCTTTTCTCTTTTCTTCTTTTCACAGCTATTTGTAAGGCCTCTCAGGCAGCCATTTTGCTCTTTTGCATTCCTTTTTTCTTGGGGATGGTCTTGATCCCTGTCTCCTGTACAGTGCCATGAAACTCCATCCATAGTTCATCAGGCACTCTGTCTATCAGATCTAATTCCTTGAATCTATTTTTCACTCCCAGCATAATCATAAGAAATTTGAATTAGGTCATATCTGAATGGTCTAGTCGTTTTCCCTACTCTCTTCAATTTAAGTCTGAATTTGGCAATAAGGAGTTCATAATCTGAGGCACAGTCAGCTCCTGGTCTTGGTTTTGCTGACTGTGTAGAGCTTCTCTATCTTTGGCTGCAAAGAATACAATCAATCCTATTTTGGTGTTGACCATTTGGTGCTGTTCATGTGTATAGTCTTCTCTTGTGTTGTCGGAAGAGAGTGTTTGCTATGACCAGTGTGTTCTCCTGGCAAAACTCTGTTCGTCTTTGCCCTGCTTCACTCTGTACTCCAAGGCCAAATTTGCCTGTTACTCCAGGTGTTTCTTGACTTCCTACTTTCATATTCCAGTCCCCTATAATGAAAAGGACACCTTTTTGGGGTGCTAGCTCTAGAAGGTCTTGTAGGTCTTCATAGAGCCTTTCAACTTCAGCTTCTTCAGCATTACTGGTCAGGGCATAGACTTGGATTACCATGACATTGAATGGCTTGCCTTGGAAATGAGCAGAGATCATTCTGTCATTTTTGAGATTGCATCCAAGTACTGCATTTGGGACTCTTTTGCTGACTATGCTGTCTACTCCATTTCCTCTAAGGGATTCTTGCCCACAGTAGTAGATATAATGTTAATCTGAGTGAAATTCATCCATTCCAGTCCATTATAGTTTGCTGATTCCTAAAATATTGACATTCACATGCACCTTTACTATTTCCTTTTTACCAGTCAATGAGCAGAAGGTAAATAATTCAGCAGGGATGCGTGGAGATGGCCATGGCCCTTTAAACCTCTGGTTCTGGCCTTTAGGTGCAATCTGAAGATCGCATGGCAATGAAGAGGATTAAACACTATGATGAGAGATTCCTGGCTGACTCACATAAATCCTTTAAGCCAGCAATACTTCTTAGGGTTAATGCACTAATAGAAAAAGACTCACAAAAGATGGGACAGAGAAATAGCTTCTGTGACAAAACCTTTCCTCTTGGGGCAAAGATAAGTGATCCTGTCAGCAAATCAGCTGCAGAGGTAACATGCATGGTCAGGTGAGGCCTGGTTAATGCCTTCATCCACAGCCTTGTCCCAGGATTCCTCATTCCAGAACTGTGTGCCTGGCTGTAAAGAGTTTTCAGGGGGGTAAGAGAGCCTAGAAGGTTGAACATTACTCAATGTGGAATGCCCTTAGCATTGTTCTGAGTAGTCAGTGAGAAGATCTCAACCTCTGACATGCTCAACACCAGACTGAGAGTAACGAGAAAGGGCTTATGGTCAGCAGGCTTAGCAGAAGCTTTACTGCACACCAAAGGCAGCTTGCATTGTTCCCCAGAACTCTGTTTCATTCATAGTCTGGATGCCTGTTGAGAAGCAACTCTCCCAACTGCACTGCCATCGACCATGAAAACTTCACAGCAGGTATTAGAGCAGCCCCATAAGGAAACATGTGGCTCAGGCACAAGACAACTTCTTAAAACCACTCCACTCTGAAGCAAACACACCTACCCATCACAGAGATGTGCTGCAAGAGTGCAGGCTAGGCAAAGCCAATAAGGACATGGAGGGGAGGAGAGGAGGGAGAAGGTGAGATGCATGGAGAGAGTGACATAAAAATTTACAATACTAGATCACTGTTCTGGACCAAGCAGATCCCCATTTCCCATTTTCTGGAGTTCCATCACTAGGAAGAGGCAAAGGTCCAAAAGAAGAAGCAGGTATTAGTTTGCTAAGGCTGCCAGAACAAAGAGTCACAGACTGGGTAGCATGCACAACAGAAATTCATTTTCTTTCTTTTTTTAAAATAATTTTATGTGTTTTTTTCTGGTTGTACTGGGTCTCTGTTGCTGCACAGCCTTTTCTCTAGTTGTGGCAAGTGGCAGTTACTCTCTAGTTGTGGTGCACAAGCTTCTAATTGTGGTGGCTTCTCTTGTTGCAGAGCACAGGTACTAGGTCACACAGCCTACAACAGTTTCAGCTCCCGGGTTCTAGAGCACAGGCTCAAAAGTTGTGGCACATGGGGTAGTTGCTTCATGGCATGTGGGATCTTCTCAGATCAGGGATTGAACCTGTGTCTTCTGCATTAGCAGGCGGGTTCTGTACTACTCAGCTACCAGGAAAGCCCCAGAAATTCATTTTCTGACAGTTCTGAAGGCTGGAAGTCCAAGATTAAGGTGTCAGCAGGTCAGGTTTCTCCTGAAGACTCTCTTCTTGGATTGTAGATGGTGGTCTCCATCCTGAGTCTTCAGATTACACCTTCTCTGTGCATGCCCAACCCTGAGTCCCTTTATGTCTCCAAACTTCATCTTCCTATAAGAACCACAACAATCAGAATGAATTAGGGTTGACTCATATGACCTCACTGATCCTTAATTACCTTTTTTAAAGTCCCTATCTTCAAACAGAAGCAGATTTTGAAGTGCTGGGGTTAGAGCCTCAACATGTGAATTTGGAGGGTGCACATAAATCAGCCTATGACAGAGAGTAATGAGCATGTTCATCACTTAGATTTGTAAAATTTCTGTTAAGAATGAAAGCAGTGTTTTTACTAGGCTCAAGCAAACAATTACAGGCAAAAAACGAATAGGTTGAACTTTAACTGCTGTCTTTATTTGGAAGAGACCTTCCATGAGTTCCTTGGTATCTCAGTTCAGGATGTGAGGATCACCTGCAATAAGATCAGCCTTACCTTTCAGTAAATATTAGCTCTGTTGTATTAAAACATGAAATGCATAAATCGGAAAGACCTAATAGAAGCAGAAGAGATTAAGAAGAGGTAGGAAGACTATATGGAAGAACTATACAAAACATCTTAATGACCCAGATAATCACAATGGTGTGATCATTCACCTAGAGCCAGACATCATGGAATTCGAAGTCAAGTGGGCCTTAGGAATCATCACTACAAACAAAGCTAGTGGAGGGGATGGAATTCCAGCTGAGTTGTTTCAATCTTAAAAGATGATGCTGTGAAAGTGCTGCACTCTATATGCCAGCAAATTTGGAAATCTTAGCAGTGGCCACAGGACTTGGAAAGGTCAGTTTTCATTCCAATCCCAAAGAAGGGCAATGCCATGGAAAGTTCAAACTAGTGTGCAATTGTGCTCATTTCACATGTTAGAAAGGCAATGCTTAAAATGCTCAAAATCCTTCAAGCTAAGCTTCAATAGTATGTGAACCGAAAACTTCCAGGTGTACAAGCTGGATTCAAAAAAAGTAGAAGAGCCAGAGATCAAATGGCCGCAATATGTTGGATCATAGAATAAGCAAGAGAATTGTAGAAAAGCATTTGCTTCTGCTTCATTGACCATGTCATAAAGCTTTTGACTGTGTGGATCACAACAAACTACAGAAAATTCTTAAAGAGGCGGGAATACCAGACCACCTTCCTTGCCTCCCTAGAAACTTGTGTGCAGGTCAATAAGCAAGAGCTAGACCTCGACATGTAACAACAGACTGATTCAAAACTAGGAGAGGATTATATTAAGGCTGTATATTGTCATCCTGCTTATTTAACTTATATGCAGAGTACATCATGTGTACTGGGCTGGATGAAGCATGAGCTGTAATCAAGATTGCCAGGAGAAATATTAATAAACTCAGATATGCAGATGATGCCACCCTTATGGCAGAATTCTGGGCAAAGCCAAGCGAGGGAGGGAGCGAAGTGAAAGGGAGAGGCCTGGTGCAATAGGAACCCACCAGGCCATGGGCAGCTCTCAGTCTGCCCACTGCAGGCCACAGGAACAGAGAAGGATGGCCCCAGCAGGGAGCCTGCTGGCATCAGGTCCCTAAGCAACTCACCAAGAGAGGTGTTGCTATGGGACCTCATCCCTGGGGAGTCAGGGGTCTTGCTCAGGGCCTGCTGCAGGCAGTGGGGATGCAAAACCCAGGCTGGGTGCTGTGTTGCCTCTCATGGTCTCTGCTGGGCACACACACATACATGTGGACACACCCACACACACATACAGACACAAAGACAAGTGGCAGGTGCATACCTGGACCAGCCTCTACCTCTCAGAACACAAAAGGGAACTGAAGCCCAGAGTGGTGGTCAGGCACCTCCTATGGCCATCTTCCAGCTCAGGGACCCTCACTGCCCCTCTGAACAAACTTCAGCCCCACCCCTCTTCACCAACAGGTTAAAACAGAAAACAAAAAGCACAACCCAGCTGAGATCCAGGGCATCACCAGGGGCCGTGTGAGCAGCGCGGGGCAGGGCATTACTTGCCCATGATAACTCTGTGGCCGAACTTGTCCCCATCCTGCAGCAAGGCCTGGATCTGGGCGAGTATCATCCCCAGGATCTGCTCCAGCAGCTCCCGCCAAGCCGTGACCTCCTAGTCCCTGTGCCTGAGGTGGACGGCCAGGGTACAATGCCGGGTCTGCATAGCATGGGCTGCCACCACATCTGTTTAAGACGAAACACGCATAAGGCAGTCAGATGGACAGACAGCCAAATTTCATCTCCCAGGGCCTCACGTGGCTGCAGAAACACAGAGCCACAAAGGTCAGGAGCCTGACACAGAGTTCACAGCCAAGTTCACAGCCCTGAGCCGGACCTCAGTCCAACATGCCTGAGCATCCTCCAAGCCTGCTGACACAGAAATGGGGACAGTCAGAGAGGGCTGGCTCCTTCTGTCCATCTCCACAAGGTCTGCTGACAGGGTGTTTTGATTCAGAGGACCTGTCCGTCACATGCAGCCTGTGGGGAGGTCAGGAAGGAGGGGAGGACAGGGGGAGAGAGGCACGAGGTGAGATCCAAGACAGAGGGACTCGAAACCCTGGGAGCACTGAGGACAGAGGGTGGCTCCCCTGGCTTCACAGCCCAGTGGCCGGGCACTGGTCCTCCACCAGCACAGACAGGCACAGTCCTGGGTTTCCCACCCCCTACCCCACCCCACCCCTCAGGTCCTGGCCTCATCCCTGCCCATGCTCTGTAGATTCCCCATCTTAGTTCAGAGCTGCTGAGGGCAGATCCGTGCTTACCAATCTGGCCTCGGTCCTGTGGCTGCTCTGGACCTCAGACGGCCCTGCCAGGAGTCTTCCCCACAACTTTGGGAGCCACCTTCCTCAAAGCCCTTCCCACATCATGGCCTTGATGGTCAACAGATGCTTCAGTCCTTGCCCAGAGCTTAGAGAAAGAACTAAGGAGAGCAGGAACTACTGGGATGGGTGCGCTCCATGTCATCACTAGGGCCTGGGATGAACCCATGCAGGGAACACAGAATTTAAACCTCAAATAACCTGACAGGTTACTGTCACCTCATTCCATGCCTAAGGAGGTGCCAAGGGATAGAGAGACAGTCCATGACTGCAGCGGATCTGACCACACACTCCCATCCTCACTTCTTTCCCTGTACCTGGAGGGGGGTCCCTGTTCACTGGAGGGGTGTGGAGGCAGTGGAACAGAGCTGCAGGCCTGAACCTCAGAAGGGTTTAAGCACCTCTCAGGGAGCCTCTGTTTGCATGTGGTTTGAGGACGGGAACAAGGTCCCAGAGGCACCCAGCCCAGGGCCACCCAGGCCTCTCCTTCCCCTAGCACCGCACAGCCACAGTTCTCACAGGCCCACGAGGCCCACGTGATCTGGCTCCTACCTTGGATTCACCCCCAGTAGCCATGAAAGCCATCCTTCCATCTTTGGAACATTCCAGTGTGTTCCTCCCTCAGAGTCTTTGTAGGGTGTGAGGAGTCACATCGTGTCAGGTGCTGGAGCCTCAATCCCAAGTACCTCGGTATGACCTTATAGACAAAGGAAAGGTCTTCATAGAGCTGATGGGGGTCTAGTGAGCTCTTTAGGATGGACAGGCCTCTAATAGGACAGCTGTCCCCATACAAAGGACACTGTTAGACAGGCACATGGGGAAACTCAGGGTGAAGAGGAAGGCAGAGCTCTCCAATCCCAGACATGCCCACCATGGCCAGCAATGTCCTGGAAGTGATGGGGGAGAGATGGGACAGACTCTCCCCACAGCCCACAAATGAGCCAACGTCAGCTGACACTTTGACCTCGGCTGCTGACCTCCTGAACCAACACGGTATGTGGCTGAGCCACCCAGTCTGGACCCTGAAACGACTGTGGGCAATTGGAGACAGAGGGTCAGCCCTGTCCAGACATCTCTCCACAGGGGCAAGGGGGCAGTGGGGGGGATGACTTCCCCACTCTCAACACCTTGGGCACTCTCCTCCACATCTGCACATCTTCATGTGTCTGTTTTCATCCTTACATGGTGTCTGTTTACATCTCCTAGTGTCAGGGGTCCCACAAGTTACCCTTCGCCCTGATGGAAGGAAAGGGGAAACTCATTCTGCCAATACAGCCACTTGACATGACCACACACTCACTGACTGAAGAACCATGCAGGAGCAGGCCCGGGGCACAGGGCACACACCTGAGGTGCTGACACATGCCAGCAAACGGCCTTCTGCAAAGGCTCCCCCGTGTCCACTCCCCCAACCACAGACAAGAGTGCCATGTCCTCACGCACTGCCTGTCCCCAAACATCATCATCTGACTGAACCTCTGTCCACCTGCTGGGTGACAAAGGGTCACCCTCTTCACTGGGTGAACACATCACAATGTTCCCTCCAGCCTCTCACCTCTTGCCCTGATGCTGTGCACAGGTATGGTAAGTTCGAGTATTCCTGGAAGCTATTTCAATACAGGACTGCTAAGAATAACTTGAATGTGTATAGAATTGGTTGGGAGCCCCTAAAATATGTTTCTCCAAGTCCAAACTACTTTAACCTGATTTAATCTCCCCTTAGCCAGATTCCAAATATGCCCAGGGTCACTGTATAGCCACCCAATATAAGAGCAAGAGTGACGAAGGCAGCAAAATGGACACAGAGATGCCTTGAACCAACTGTGGCTAAACCACCTTTCGTTGATTTTACAAACCAGACTACTTGCATGTACCATAATGCTAGGGCTCCTTCCTGTTCTGGAAATGCCAATGACTCTGAAGGTTAATCTTAAATTTCATTAGCTTCACTGTTCATCTCTGTCTGTTTCAGAGACTTACAGAAGAGAAATGAAACAATAAGAAAAGGTTTGGGACTCAGATAACAAGGCAGAAGGCAGGAAGGTACCTATCCAAAAGTAAAGATAAGGCAGTCATGATGAATTCCAGATAACCAGAATGCAAAAGTACCTGGGAGTGTGGGGCTTCTCTGGTGGTCCAGTGGTTGACTCCTCGCTTCTGTTGCAGGGGACCTGGGTTTGATCCCTGGCCAGGGAACTGAGATTCCACATTTCTCATAGCAGGGCCAAAAGAAATCAGCAAAAATTTTTTTTAAAAAAGATATCTACATTTATTGAGGGCTCAAAAATTAAAAAACAGAAAGTACTTGGGAGTGAGTGATTAGCATGTGACCTACGGAATGAAACAACAGGTTGAGCTGGGACACCAAACAAGGACCCAATGTCCAGAGCTGTCTTTCCTCCATGGCTGAGGCGAGAAACCTGGCATGATATTGGGTAGACACTGAGTGTAGGAAGAGGAAGCACTTTAGGGGAGGTGGGCTTCTTGAACCAGCATCAGAGACAAAACATGCTGGGCCAGCACAGAATCAAGTAACACAGAAATCAAAAAGACGGCTGAGAAAGACAACCCTCTGAATCTGTCAAGACTGAATTTCCAGATGGTACAGTCATAGCATTCAATGTGTGTTGGGCTTGACAGGACCTCCTAGGTCTCATGTTCCAGGCCCCACCCTCTATGGGGACAGGGAGCAAGTCACTAGTGTAGGAGTCAGGACTCGCCCTTTGGGGGTGGACTTCTGTCTCGCTACCATCCACACCCCACACATGCTGCAGTGTACCACTCAGAGCCCGCCTCCCTCTTCTCACAGGGACAGGCATTCTAGCACTTCAGATGTTTCTACAAAGAGTGGTCCTGCATCCAATGAGATTGCTGACATACTTGCCTTGCTTACCCACCTCACACACACTGACACCTGGGCATGGCCCATCGCATCACCAACCGAGTCCAGAGTGGTACAGCAGAGTTGATGACTGCTAAGTGACTCGAAGCCAACAGTCAGCACCTAATAAGTCTCTAATCTGGCAGAGGCAGCTCTGGGGACAGTACCAAGCTAAACTGGGCAGAGTCTTTATCCTCAGAGGGTCTGTGGTGTAGCTGGGGTAACAGTGTATGCACGCACATGCATGCACACACACACACACACACACAGAGAAACCAACCAAGGTATCCTTACACAAAAAGAGTACTATAGAGAGGGTTTTGGAAAGTTGTGTGTGTACACACACACACACACACACACAAATCACTCAAGGTAACCTTTCACAAAAAGAGTACTATAGAGAGGTTTCTGGAAGGTTGTGGGGAGGAAGGAGCGATTCTAAAGTCAGTCTCGGAAGTTTCAGGAGGACACAAGAAGTGAGGAGGGAGGAATCTGCATTGAGCCGCAGTGTTGAGGGCTGGGCACCTGGGAGTCAAGCTGTGGGAGTGGAGGCCTGGCCATGACCATCTAGGAGGCAGGGGGAAGTGCTGCTATAAGGAAAGGAGGAAGGCCCATGTTGGGGGTCAGAGGCCCGAGAAGCATGGAGAGTGATGGCTGAGCCTGGGCCCAGAACTGTTTTCATTGACTTCATTTGACAGATGGGCAAGATGAGGTCAGAAAGCTGCAGGTATTCAAACAACAATGTGGGAGTCAGGGGTCGCTTCCGGGAAAGCTGTGTTTTAGGATTTTTGTGGTTACACTACCAAGGTGGCCTGAGTGGCAGGGGCTGGAGAGGGATTAGAATCTGCTTGTGTCATGTCACCAAGAGCCCCGGGTTTAAGAGAGCTCAGGAAACAGTGGACGAACAGGGTATTCTTCCAGAACCTTCTTAAGACTCCTCTACTCCTAACTGCTGATTTTATGCCAGGAGGAACTGAGTGGGACAGGGGTGGCTGGGAAAAGAGAACCTCATGCTTCGTTGAAGGCATACAAGGAAGGCTCAGGCACAGGCCCTCCACATGTACCTGTGGTGATCTGAATGCTCTGGGGACATGATGGGAAGGCAATGCACTTTGGATCAGTACCTAAGAAACACACTACGCTCCATGGCACCAGGGCCACCATCCTAGGCATCCCTCCTCAGAGATTCCAGATTCTAGGAGCTGAGTCTTTCTTAAGGTGCCTTGTGCTGTCCACCTGTCTGGGGCTTCTCAGCAAGTTCCCCAACTTCTCCACGTTTATAGACCCCATGCCAGGCACCAAGGAGTTGCTCAAACACCAGAGAGAGAGGGGATCAAAGAAGGAAGGAAGGTGACCGTTGGTCATTGACAGAACTATTGATGGACCAGTCCACCAGACTGTCTGCATCTGGAGGAGGGGGCGGTTGGGTACACTCCATCTGTGCTTCCCAGGTGCCTGGTGCTAAAGTAGCCCATTGACAAGTTTTGGGAACACACATCCACTAGCCTGTTCTCTTCCCCAACTGACCACCAAAGGAATATCTCTGTTTGGATCCAGCCTTCCTGGCGTTCAGTCTCACCTCGCTTCCTCAGATGGTGCACATGCCACCTCCACCCCATGTGAAAGTGCTCATCCTTCTTAATGAAGGGCTCGGGCAATGCCACAGAACACACAGTATTCTCCTGCCAAATTCCACAAAGGATACATGACATTTCAACACACTGGCTACTCTAGCAACTGGGCTTTTGTCTCCTTGCTAAAGTGGGTTCCCCACCTTAGCCATGATGTTACTGAACTGAAACAAACAAAGACTGATAAGCAAAGCCCTACAGACTGTCAAAGCATCCGGTCTTCTGGATACACACAGGAGGAGTCCCAACAGAGTGCAGAAGACAGAACACTCTATTAGCAGTGAACACTCAGCCACTCAACTCAGCAATGGACAGAAAGGACAGAGGCCACTTACATGAAGGTATCTTTCTCGATGCCACGTCCTTAAGATTATCAAGAAAGCACATGAATGCCAGACACACGAACAGCTGCCCAGGATTCTGAACCTTCACTTAGACCTAGATTTTGGAGACAGTCCTCAACCAGGCTCTGAAAGCAGGTCACTTGTTTCCATTAGAAATTCCCTTAGAAAAGTGTGCATTACATTACCTTGTGGCTCAGATCATAAAGAATCTGCCTGTAATGCAGAAGACCCAGGTTTGATCCCTGGGTCAGGAAGATCCCATGGAGAAAGGAATGGCTACCCACTCCAGTATACTTGCCTGGCAAATTCCATGGACAGAGAAGCCTGGCGGATTACAGTCCATGGGGTCGCAAAGAGTCTGACATGACTCATTGACTAACACTTTCACTATGATCCAGACTACAACCAAATCAAAGTGCAACTCTTCTTAACAAAGTACAACAGCTTCTTAACCCAAAATGTGTTGTTCAGAGAATATTTTACACATGTTTCAGACACTAACAGTTGAGAAACAAATATTTTTTTTCTCCTTCATATCCTAGGTCAATTTGCACATCTGTATAGTTGAGGATTTTGCCCTTAATAGAAATATTCATTCAACACAGATTTTTATTTTATGACACAGTCAGAATAACATTAAGAACTCTGAATCGAAGGATGTGAAAGTTCAAAGACAGTCTGTGTTCAGACCCTTGCTTTTCAAATGCTATCTATGGACCAGACACTTAGTTATCAACTGGGATCTGGTCAGAAGCACAGATTCTCAGGTCCACCTCAGAACATCTGAATCAGAAGTCACATTTGACAAGACCACTGAGTGATCTGAAAGCACACTGAAATCTGAGATCTAGATCACTGGTTTTCAAACTCTGTTCTGTGGTACCCTTTGGGAGGCCTATATGAGGTGTGAGCCAGGAAGAGATTAGGAAGAAGGGGGATGGGGAGCAGGCCTCGTTTCAGCTGAGCAGCCTGCCTCTGATCTGTTTGGGAGGCTGAACCCCACCCAACCCCACCTCCGTCAGATATCCCATGGACACAAAGGTTGGAAAATCACTGTTTTGAACCGGTCATCTCATTTTATACATGCATAACTGAGATCTTCCAAATAGTATAAGGGAAATTTTACCAAGATCACATTATAGTCCCCTGAACACTGTTAGAGAATTCTGAAATTTGCAAAGCCTGGGAATCAAGAAAAATCTTCAGAGGCAGTGTTGCTGGAATAACCTCTCAACTGCAGAAGTAGAAGCAAAGACAGACCCTGAGCCCCAGTGGGAGACAACATGTCCAAGGCTGTGCCCTGGAAAAGCCCTGTGACATGAGTGGCATTTTGTGTTACCTGGTTTTTAACAGAGGAGAGAGACACCCAGAGATACTAAGTGCCAAGGCTACACAGCAAGAGAAGAGCTGATGTCCTAACCCAGGTCCCTGGATCCCAAAGCCCAGGCTCTGGATCATGTCATTTGCATCATGAGCACAAAAAGGCAGCCCCTCTGTGTGCCCTATGCATTGGCCCAGCCTATGAGCTACATGGAAACACATCCACACAAAAAAGGAGCCATCTACCCTCACAGACCCGTGGGATACAACTAATGGGTTTCTGTGCCAATGCCTGGGCTCCTGCTGTAAGCTCAAGGAACAGAACATGCAAATTCAGTTGCTATATCTTTGTGGTAATGAGAGTTAAGAATCCATTTTAATATCCATTGTTAAGTATCTAACATCTCCATGCCTTGAGAAAGAAAGAATAAGAAGGCAGAAATAGTCAGAGGAGGAAAAGGAAAAGAAATACTTTACAATGTACTGACATATTAGGTTTAACATCTTATTTTTATAGTCAGACTCTCCAAGGACTGCCTGGAGCTTTCTGCCATGGAAGTGCTTATTACTAACCACTTTTAATTAAAACTGATGCTGCAAAAAAAAAAAAAAAAAGACAATCCAATCATAAAATGGTCAGAACACTTGAATAGACATTTCTCCAAAGAAGACACAAATGTCCAAAAGGCACATGAAAAGATGCTCAACACTCTTTATTACGAGACAAATGCAAATCAAAACTCCAATGAAGTATCATCTTACACTGGAAAGAATGGCCATCATCAAAAAAATCTACAAAGAATAAATTCTGGAGAGGGTACACAGAAAAGGGAACCCTTGTACACTGTTGGTGGAAAAGTAGATTGGTACACTCAATATGAAGAACATTATGGCAGTTTCTTAAACAACTACAGACAAAACTGCCATATGATCCAGCAGTCCCACTCCTTTATACCTGGAAAAGACAGAAACCCTTGTTTGAAAAGATACATGCATCTCAATGTTCATTGCAGCACTATTTACAATACCCAGGATATGGAAGCAATGTAAATGCCCATCAACAGATAAATGGATAAAGATGATGTGGTACACACACACACACACACACACACACACACACACACACAGAATACTGCTCAGCCTTGAAAAATAATGAAATAATACCACTTGTGGAAACATGGGTGGACCTAGGGATTGTTGTACTAAGTGGAGTATGTCAGAAAGAGAAAGATAAATATTCTATGATATCACTTGTTGATGAAATCTAAAAAGATGATACAAACGAAATTATCTGCAAACCAGAAACCGACTCAGAGAAGAAACTTTTGGTTACCAGAGGGGAAAAGCAGGGGAAATGATAAATTAGAAGTTTGGGATTAACAGATACACACTACTATGTATAAAATAGTACTAGTGTCATGATGGAGAAGACTCTTAAGAGTCCTGTGGACAGCAAGGAGACCAAGACAGTCAATTCTAAAGAAATCAAGCCTGAATATTCATTGGAAAGACTGATGCTAAAGCTGAAGCTCCAATATTTTGGCCACCTGATGTGAAGAGCCAACTAACTGGAAAAGAACCTGATGCTGGGAAAGACTGAAAACAGAAGGAGAAGAGGGTGCTAGAGGATGAGATGTTTGGATGGCATCACGAACTCAATGGACATGAGTTTGAGCAAACTCTAAGAGTGAAAGACAAGGGAAGCCTACAGTGCTGCATTCCATGGGGTCACAAATTTGAACACAACTGAGCAACTGAACAACAATATATAAAATGCATGAATAAGGTCCTATTATATAGAACAGGGAACTATATATCTGCAATAACCTACAATGGAAAAGAATCTGGAAGTGTTTTATATATATATATATATATATATATAAAATGAATCACATTGCTGTAAACCTGAAACGGACACAACATTGTTAATCAACCATGTGAAAGTGATGAAAGTCACTCAGTCATGTCCAACTTTTTGAGATCCCATGAACTATGCAGTACACAGTTCATGGAATTCTCCAAGCCAGAATACTGAACTGGGTAGACTTTCCCTTCTGGGGGCCCTTCCACCATTTCCAGCCAAGGAGACCCTCTTCACTACAAGACCCAGCCCAGATGGCCTCCCATCTAAAAAGCCCTCCATGGTCCCTTGATATGAGTCAGTGTCTGGTTCCCCACTCTGCATGATCCTCAACCTGCCTCATTGCAGGGTCTGCTCTTTACTGGTTTGCCTGGAAGATGTGCTCCAGCCTCCCCACCCTGAGCCCTGAGTGATGCGTGGGTGAGTGGATACCTGATGCCCTGCATGGTGGAGGAGCCTCTTGCATGACAGGTGTCCTTGGACTTGAATGCACTTTGCCTTGTGAGGTCTGGCACCCAGAACTGCCCTCTCTCATCAGGCTGTGCTTACACTGGGGCTAGCACATGGCCAGGTGGCCAGCACACTGAAAGTAGTTCTCCTCCCCAACCCAGCAGTTGTCTGATGTAAAAGACACCAAGAGCCCCTCCCACCAGGCTGTGTGTAGGGCAGAGCATGGTGCCACCCAAGCAAAGACATTTGGTGTTCTCTGTGTACACATAGCCACCACTCAGGCACCAATTCCTGGTGTTAGTTCTCCCACTTGTTCAATAATGATCATGAGGCCTCAGGCACTGTGAAGGCTTGACCACCGGGGCCCACTGTGGACACCTCCAATGACTGTCTGTGCTCTGCACCTCACGACGGGCTGGCAGGAAATGTCAGTTCAACATCACAGGTAAAGGGATACCCTGTCCGACCCTGACTGCTCCGTGTCCCCTTGGTGGTGAGTCCCCAGCCAGCCTCCTGCACCAACACCCCCCTTCCTCATGGGAACAGCTTCATGAAGGACCCATCCTAAGAAGGCTGGCCCTGGGGAAGTCCCAGGAGAGGTGGTGAGATGAGGCCTTGGAACAGGGTTGACATCCCCTGCCCCACTGGTTATGAAGAATCATCCTGGGGGTAGTCAGTGTGCACTCAGCCCTGGGCTCAAGGCCACAGCCCAGCTGCTAGACCTTTTGCCAGACTGGTAAGGGAAGAGGAATTCCAATGCAAGTGAGACGATCCAGGCGTGTGGATTGTGGGAGGAATAGATGGAAGAGACTTCTTTGCTTTGCTTTCCACAGGGGGATGACCAGCTTATGATGAAGAACAGTCAGAACCAAGCGGTGGGGCAGGGTCTCCCTGGTAGATTACAAAGCTTCAGGCAGTGAACAAACATTGGCCCAGGATTCAACAGAAATGGCTGAACCTCAAAGACACTGAACATTCCACTAAGGCAGGCCTGACCTGGTGGCATCAGATGTCTTCTCGGGAAAACATGCATCCTTGACACGAAGGCCAGGGAGACTGGGAACCAGGCCCCAGAAGACCAGGACATCCCAGATGTCTGAGAACTTCTGAGCCTGCAGCAGCAGCCAACCCCATAAAGAACTGGTGACTCCCCCCCCCAACTCCAAGGGAGCTAACTGGGCCAGAGTCCTCCCTCACAGGTATCTCCATCCCAGGCAGCAGAGGAGCTGGCCACCACAGCCTGTGGCAGGACCCACAGCACTACCAGCAGGAGACCCAAGGAACCATGGGAAGAGCTGGTCACCTACTGCTGGGCCGCCAGGCAGAGCGAAGTCACTGTGCAACACAGACTGGTCTTGTCAGGCCTGGTGATGGAAGAGATGGATGACACCCCCTCCCCTCATCCCTGCTGCCCAGGGACTGTAGCAGAGGGCACAAGGTCACACTGAGCCAGGAGCAAGGGACCATGATAAGGGTGGCCGCCTCCCAGGAGGCTGGACCCACAGAGCAAGGCAAGTGGTCAATACAGTGCAGCCTCTGGGAGGCTTGATAGGTGGGCAACTAACCTAGGTACAGTCCAAAATGACGCTGAGGCCAAGGGCAGCCACTCCAGTAAGTGGGTCAAGATCCCTTGCCCAGGTTTGGCCCCCGAGCCAGTTCTGAGGTCTGGAAGTGAGGAACGGGGATGGGGCGGGTCCCCAAGAGAAGGACACCAACACTCCACAGCAAACAGACATAGGAATGACCCCAGCCACTTTCAAAGGGACCTTGGGCTCTGAGATGTGAACCCACGCAGGGAGGTGGGACCACCAGAGGAGTGGAGGTTGCCAAACAGAGTGTCACATTGACACTGACGTGAGAACTCGTTAAATCTTACTCTGCGGCTGCTTTGGGATGACCCTCTGAGCTGGGGTTTCTGGGCAGGGGGTCAAGGTTCAGGGAACACAGGGCCAGTCCCGAGGATTCATCAGTCATTCTTGAGCTGGGAGAGCCTGGAATGCAGTGTCCCCCACAGCCAGGTGCAGCGCTTAGTGAGACATCTGTTGAGTCCTTCAGAACCTGGGGAACATGTGATGTGAGGGAAAGATGGTAAAGCCAAATGGAAAACCTGAATGAATTCCAGCGAGTAAAAGAGAAACACACAGAAAAGGCGGGGGTGATACATGGCCCACTCATGAACTGGAGAACCTCCACACCTCTGGTGGCACCTCACGGGCATCCTCTGCTCCTGACTTCTCACACCCTCTCTGGGTTTGGCCAAGTCACCACGGTGGGCACACAAGTACTCAAAGGGTAGCCAGACGGGGCTCTCACCCAGAACAAGAGAGTCCACTCATTGAAGTCCTCTCACCATGGGTATGGGATGGCAATGCACACTCATTTCCGCCCTCCCTGGTCCTCAATCTCACAAACTAACCTGCTGGATCTGTTCAGTAGGCCACAGCCTGGTGTCCAGAAGCCCCCTCCAGTGCTGGCAGGTTTGGCACCCAGGTCGTGGCGAACCTGCCCAGATGGATGACAGTGAAGAGCACATAGACCCCAGAGCATGGGAGTGATGGACATATGGAAACCAGCATCTCCCACTCCCGTGTCAGATGTGATATAAAGGCCCATGATGTGAGTGCGAGCAGGGCAGTGCCAGAGTCTCACAGAAGCTCCCTCGGCTCCCCTGGGTGGTGCCCCATCTCCTGGGCAGTCAGTACCCTGAGCAGTGGCAGCAGAGTGGCAATCCGTGTCCGCAGCTCCCGTGTGTGCTGCGTCCTCTCAAAGATATGCAGCAGAACTGAGATAAAATCAGAAATGTGTCCTGTTCTCAGGCTGGCCCCTCCATCTGGGTCATATGGAGAGGGGTACAGTCAATGGGAGTTGCCCTTTGGACAGAGGGGAAGTAGGTCTGGTTGACCTCTCAGAGCTCCACAACTACCCCTGGGCTTGTCCCGCGTGCAGGAATCCAAGGCCCAGAGCTAAAGCTAGGCTGGGACTGAGGGACTGACACGGATATGAAGGAGCCTTCTCTCATGGGCAGATGCCGGACCAGCCGGGAGATTTCAGCGAGCAACACGACGCGTTCCTTTAGGCTAAGAAAATAAAGACACAGGACAGATGGGGTCGAGAGGATCGCTGCAGTCAACGATGCTCCTTTATTTCTCTAAGCTTCATTTATACTTAAACCAAGAAGGAGACATCACAAAGAAAATTCTTCCCCATGTACATCATCTTAAGATAACAATAATTAGAACTCTCACTAGGCGTCAGAGCACAGGAATGGCATCCTGATTTAGATTAGGGGTAATCGTAAAAAGGCTGTCTGTCTGCGTCTTGTGTGCATTCAAGGCTTACTAGTGTTGTGTTTATCTTTGGATAGTAAATTCAGAGGGGTGGCGGGACAGAGAGCTATGTCCTTGAAGGAACCCTTGATAATCAAGGCAGCTCCCAGAGTCAGCTCTTTCAAGCCGCTCCCCGCAGGCAGAGTGCTGGACTCCAGGGCAGCATCTCCTCAGGGACTGCTCGCCCCAACTGCCAAGCCTGGGGATGGGTGGCAGCCCCCAGTGGGAGTGCCTGACGGACATGTGCTGACCTGTAGGGCACTTGCAGCTGCAAGAGACCAGGTGAATACTGGGTCCATTGCTAGTCTGCAAACAGAAGAGGATGAATCTGCGATACAAACACCAGGACGGGATGAATGTCCAGATCCCGAAAGAGGTGCCCACAACTCGGCACAGAAAGGACACACAGCTCAGTGGAGAAATGGGCAACAGGCATTTCAGAGAGGAAACCACATCAGCCAAGGAACAAAGGAGGGAAACTGAGAATCTGGGTCAAGTCCATCCCAGGTCAGTGCTGCCTGCAAATGCAGAGCAGGAGCAAAGTGGAACCCACACCAAGCCTCAGAGACCCAGGCCAGATAGGAGGCAGCACTCCACGGGGCTCGGCCCACATATCTGGGCATGTGAAGAGAGCTGGGGCCAGCAGCAGATAAGGGACAGGTGTGGAGAAATGCCATGAAGCAGGTCCTCACAGCTGCCCCTATCAGCAGTCACACGTCATAGGTCTCCAGTTCACTGGGCAAGGTCTAATTCAAAGCCAGGATTTGGAGGAACAGCAGCGGCCCACCACCTCATGAACTGAAACCACGACCAGGAGGTTCTGGAATGTCTGGTGATAGCTGGTAACCACTCTTGGGGCAGGGAGGGGGGCACTAGCATGAGGGAGTTGGGTGTGGTGATTGCTCGGGTCCTTGCAGTGCTGAGGCCTCAAATCCAGGAGGCAGCCTCTGCCCCACAAGTCGTGGCTGGGAGGAAGCAACTCTGTGCAAGGAGAAAGCAGTCTGCCTGCTCAAAGGGAAAGCACTGCTCCAACTCAGCATTTCCATGAAAGCAGTTGCATGGGTACCTGGCTAATGGGAACCAGTGAGACACCCACCCTGCCTTCCTGGGACCCAGTGTCCCTCGAGGTTCCGGACTCATGCACAGCAGGCACAGCCTGGGAGGAAGAGTGGGGGCAAAGGTAGCAGCAGAAAGATGCAGGGTGCCCCAGAACTCCTAGATGAGAGCGCCTGACACTCGGGCAGACAGAAAAGGGATGTTACAGTCATGCCTGGATGGAGGACAGTAGGTTGTCAGGATAAGAGGAGCCAGTGGTCCAGAGAGAGAACTGCATGCAAAGTTTGGGGTCCCGGATGAGCTCTGCAAAGACTGCAGGGCCAGCACAGCCACCCAGGGTGTTGGGTAATGAGGAAGGAGACCTGGGACCACCAGAAGCCCCCCAGGGCACCACGGACAGGTTGGGGCTTAAACAAGATTTGGCTCCACTGTGCTTTTCATCTGGGGTTGAAGACAGATGTGCATGTGGTGTGACACAGAATCGATGGTGTGTGCAACAGCAGCTGGAGGAGGAGAGAGAGGAGGGGTCCAAGCTGTTGGAGGGGCCTAGGCTGACAGCACTGGCCCCAGGCCACAAGGCCTGAGCTCAGCTAGTAGCAATGGGGACAGGAAGAGGAGCATTTACTGTGATCAGACACTTGGGAAACAGGGACACAGCAGGCAGGGCGGCGGTCAGGAGCCGAGTCACGTGGCTCCCCTGGGTGGGCTGAGCCTCCAGATGAGAGGACGAGGACAGGAAACAGTTTTGAAGGTGAAGCTGCCTGTCTCTGAGACATCTCAGGTCCCAGGGGCAGCAGGAAACACAGTGAGGATTTTCCTTCACACCTGCAAATAAACAGATAAGACTGTTGCTCAGCACTGAGCCAGCAGTACCAGGGTGGCTTGGAAGGGAGCCAGCCTGGGCTTTCAGTCTGGAGATGGGGAACTCTGTCCAGAAGCCGCCCCTCTCCCTGCTTCCCTGGCCCCTGGGGTCCACTCTGAAGCTCAGATGCAGTCACTGAGGACACTGAGTCATGGTCACTTTGACTCTCACCGAGTCTCATGGACTGGACGCCTATGGCAAGGGCTGAAATGGATAGTCTGGCCTCCATCATGAAGCTGAACAGTCCTACTCTCCATGGGTTCCCCGGGCCCACAGCTCCATCCCTGTCAGCCCCTCCCCACTTCAGGTGGCTCCACCTTGGCCCCAGCCCCATCCCAGCCCCGCCTTGCCACACCCCAGGCCCCTTCCAGTCCCAGCCCTGCCCTGCCCCACCTCCTTCTCTAGAAGCTTCTCCTCACCCAGGTCTTTCCCACACTTCAACCCCAGACTCCTAGCCCTGCTCCTCGAGCCTCCTCCCTCACTTCCGTGTCCTGCTCCCAATCTTGCTCCAGGAAGCCTTTCTCGAGGCTCCTCCAGGCCTGACCTTCTAGGCGCCTCAGAGCGAGACGGATCTTAGTTTGTCTCCTAGCAGACAGGGCCAGCGAAGGAATGCGCCTTTGTTCATACGTGCTACGTGCGTGTCAACATAACTGTGTGCCTGCATACCTGTGTGCCTACGTGAGTAAGGGAAGCCATATGCACCGGAAATGACGGGTGTCAGTGTTTGTGGGCTGAGGTCAGCCAGTGCTGTCAGAGGTCTCGGTCCCAGTGGTGGACCATGGTCCTGACTGGTAGCCACCGCTCAGTCATCCCAAAGCACCAGCAAATCACTCTGCTTGCAGAAAGGTCGGAGGGTACCTCGTGCGTCACGGGTACCTCCAGGTGGGGGTTTCCAGGAGTGCCTGCCAGGGAGCCAAGCCAGACATTCTGGCCCCCTCCACGGCTACAGTCCCAGCTCACTTTCCTTCCACGTGTGGGTCCCGGCAATGCCCTGGGACATACATGGGAAGATGCCAGCAGACCTGCCCTCCAGCCTCCTACCATGCCCCTGGACTATGACCTCACACTAGCCCCACCCAAGCCTGACCCTGACAAGCAGGGCTCAGTTGCTTGTCAACGGTTCCCCTCCTGGTGGGGACCAACCACGAGTCCATGGAGGGTGGCACACTGACTGTGGGGCCCCCAGATCCTTCCAGAGTGGCAGTGTGAGGGGAGGAGTCATTTTCTCTTGTTCTTTGGGGAGGGTCTCCTGGGCTGTAAATCACCATCACTCCTGGAGGACGGTTTCTGTGCTGCGGGCCTGTAGGTATGTTTCTCATTGGTTGGGCCCTCCTGGGACCCCATGGTCTGAGGCCTCTGCCAAGGAGAAGACCGTGGTGGCTTGTTGTCCAAGATTGCTGTATTGTCACTGGTGACTTTCTCCCTGTTGCTCTGGTCCTCGTGCAGGTGAAGATGCCCAGTCAAGCAGGCAGAAGAGTGTTTCCTCCTGTGGCCACCAAGCAGGCACCCTCTGCTTTGAGTGGTAGGAGTGCTTGCAGCCACTTCTTGCTCAGGGATTCCAACCACACAGGTGAGATTTGGAGGCTCTCAGGAGGAAAGGTTTGGGTTGGCTGAGAAACTGAATGGTGGCCACAGGGCAAGCCTGGGATCCAGTCACATACCCCAGTAGAAGACACAGCAAAGGCCAAGCCCCGGGGCCAGCCAGGTCCTTTGTAACCAAGCCAGACCCAGTGAAGAGTGTGACCCTTTGTCACCCAACAGGCGGGCAAAGGTTCAACGAGTGATGCTGCTCGGGGCCAGCCAGGGTGTGAGGACATGAAACCCTTGCCTGTGGTTGGTGGAGTGGAAACATGACACACTTTGTGGAAGGCCATTTTCTGGCATGAGTCAGCAACTCGGGTGTGTGTGGTGTGCCCCAGGCCTCTTCCTGCATGGCTCTTCAGTGAGTGTGTGGTCACATTGAGTGGCTGTATTGGCAGAATGAGTTTTCCCTTCTCTTCCATCCAAAGGGAAGCATCAGTAACTTGTGGCACTCCCGACACTGGGAGTCTGGGTGAAGACCCTGAGGGAGGATTGTGGGGATGCTGGACCCCACTATTGAGTGGGCTCTGGGAGGACTTGGACTAAATGAATACATACCATATTTCCTGACATCTCGGTAACAGTGAGACTGGGGATCTGGTATGGGGGAGCAGCCTCAGGTTGGCAGAGGGAAGAATTCCAGCACCAGAAGGTTGTCAAAGTTGAGGATCTTGAGGGGGGACTGAAAGGATGCTGGAACCCAATCAGAGGAGACCTCAGAGAAGCCTTTTGCTGCTGTCGGTCCTTGGTGGCCCTGGGGTAGGATGAACCCAACGTGTGTGGTCTCACTTCCCTATATCTGGGTCTTAGTCTGGGGTCCTGAAACAGGGGGCAGGCTTCCTGACATCCAGATCTCAGACTGGGAACTTTGCATGGGGCGGGGACTCAGGTGGGCTGATTCCCAGGTCCTGTGGTGTGTCAAGTTGAGGAGCCTGAGGGAGGACTAGGGTACCGTGGACCGCAATCAGAAGAGACCTCAGAGTAGCCCATCTCTGTTATCAGTCCAGGGCAACCGTGGGGTAGAATGAGCAAAACAGGCATGATCTGACTTCCTGACACCCGGGTCTTTGAGAGAGGGGCCCTGGGATAAGGGGCGGGGCTTCAGCTCAGGAGAGGCAAGAATCCCAGGTCCCGACTGGAGGCAAGTTGAGGTGCCTGAAGGAAGACTGAGGGGTCCCTGTGGGAGGACCGACAGAACCCCACAGATCCCCGCCCCTGTAGTTGGCCCTGGAAGCCCTTGGGGTGAGAAGAGCACTCTAGGCCTGTCTGACTTCCTGACATGTGGGTCTCAGAGAGACCGGGGACCTGGTGTGAGGAGTCAGGTCTCAGGTAGGGAGAGGACAGAGCCCGGGTCCTACCAGGAGTCAAGGTGAGGACACTGAGGGAGGAGGGGAGCCTGACCCCAGAATAGAGGGGACTCTGGTAATCCCCGGGAAGGACAACCATGAGCAAGATTTCCTGACATCCGGATCTCAGAGAGCCTGGGGACCTGGTGAAAGTGGCGGGGTTTCAACATGGCGGACGGGACAATCACGGGTCCCGCCTGGAATCTAGGCTCCACGCGAGGAAAGACTGAGGGTGTTAGACTCCAAGGCAGGGAGGGATCCTTGCTCTTGTGGGGGATCATGGAGGCTCCAGAGCAGGGTGAGCAGTTTATTCACCTCTGTCTTAGGGGCCTTAGGATGAGGTGTTTGGGTGGAGGGCGGAGGCTTCAGTTCTGCAGAGGGTGGACTCCCTGGATCCCAAGGAAGGACTGAGCAGATGCCCGCCCCTGTGTTCAGTGCTTGGAGGCCAAGTAGGACGTGAGGAGAGGTGAGGACTGAGCATCTCCCCAGCCTAGGACCTGCGGGATGCCCTAGGCAGGTGTGGCCACATGTGGGGCCCCTCAGCACTTTCTGTCCAGATTTGGGTCTTGTTCTGAATTTCCCTGCAGGTCTCCAAAGGGGAAGGTCCAGGACGTGCTGGTGGAAAAGTGAGCACTACACGTGAGCCCCAATGGGACTACCCACCCCAGATCTGTGGGGACCTCACAGAGTCAACCCCAGCACAGAAGGTCTAGGTCTGTGCCACAGTCTCCCCCCGAGGTGCCCCCTCCATTTGTCTCACAGGGGCTCCAGGAAACAGGAGGCAAACGCGGAGGTCTGAGGCCCATGTCCTGAGGTCAGGGAGCAGAGGACGTCCAGGCAGTGCTGGGAGACAAGGTGAGGTGGGTGCCCTGATTGTGCACAGGAGCTCCCCATCCCAGAACAGAAGGGATCTCAAAATGCTTTAATCCCCCCACCTTGTCAGCCCCAGAACCTTGGGCTGTACTGGCTGTACCCTGGGCCAACGCTTCTCTTCCTCAGTTGACATGGGACTGACTACCAAGGGGGAGCACCCCTGTAATGCCCAAGAGCAGCCCTCAAGGAAGACCAGTAAGGTGGCTTCAGTCAGAACCACCCATGGAGTGTTTCACAACTAGGACCGTTTACACTGTCTCTTTCCCAGGTCAGTGGTCTCCATTTCCCCCATGCCACACTCCCACTGGGCACAAGACCCCATCCGTTATGCCTGTGGTCCCGATGAATGAGTTTTGCACTCCTGAGGAACACCTTCAGGGCCAAATCCAGGCCCAGGGCCCAGTGGAGGTGCAGCTCCTGGGGGTGGAGGCGGAGGATGCCTCAACCCCTCTGGCCACCTCCCCTCCAATCTCATCTTCCTCTGCTACCATGGATGCAGAGATCTTTCTCAAGCAGACTCTGAATGTGATGGTGGCTGATCTAGTCGAGATTGTGTTCCTCAAGTATGGCACCAAGGAGCCAATTTTCCAGGCTGAAATGCTGAATACAGTCCTCAGGTATAACCAGGCCCACTTCCCTGTGGTCTTTCATAAAGCCACACAGTGCCTGCAGTTGGTCTTTGGCCTGGATATGGAAGAGGTGGACCATAGAGAGCACATCTATGTCATGATCCCCACCCTGGGCCGCCTCATGCTCAATAACATGCAGAGGGATGGGCAGAGTATGCCAAAGGCTGGCTTACTGGTTTCCGCCCTGACCCTGATTCTCCTAGCAGGGGACCAGGTCTGTGAGGAGAAAGTCTGGGGAGAACTCAGCAGAATGGGGGCATTTGCTGGGATGCAGCACTACGTCTATGGGGAGCCCAAGGAGCTGCTGACCCAAATATGGGTGCAGGCGGGGTACCTGCAGTACTGTCAGGTGCCTCACAGCCACCCTGCTCACTATGAGTTCCTGTGGGGTACCAGGGCCTATGCAGAGACCAGCAAGCAGCAAGTCAAGGACTATCTGTACAGGGTCCATGGAAGGGGTCCCGGGTTCTTCCCATCCCAGTGTGCAGAGGTGTGAGGGAGGAGGAAGAGGGGCTCTGAGCCAGAGCAGCAGCCAGACCCACATCCAGCAGCTTGTCCTGGAGGAAGGAAGGGAGGCTGATCCTTCCTTCTGCCTTCCCTGTCGTGAGGGCCTGGGCCAGTTGGGGGAAATGTTGTGCTGCATCTTTGGGATCATGTTCTTTACAATGACATGGAGATTGACTTCTGTTTCCTTTAGGAATTTTTCAAATGTTGTTTGTTTTAATAGAAGGCTTAATAAGCTTCAGTGTCTAACTATGTCAATAACGTTGATCACAGTGTGTTTGTGCTCACCCAGTTCAAGAAAAAAAGTTTGCTGTTTTGTAAAAGTGATTGTGAACTCTTTGATTTTATTTTGTAACCCTGGGCAAGATTCCATGGAATGGGAATATAACTCTTTTGGAAATGTGGTATTACTTAGTAAGAATTGAGAAATTAAATATATTTGAGGTAAGTTCATCTATGTTCCTTGTATGTCATTTCATACAGCTAAACTACCTCTGTTCAATTGGATTTTTTCAAGTTATTATTTAAGAAAGTACAAAACACCTGATCTGACTTAATAAGTGCCCTTCTCTGGCTCATTTATTCCACAGACCTTCATGGAGCCTGTGCTCTGTGGAAGGCCCTGTGTTAGCAGTTGGGACACTAGGAAAAGCAGGACTCCCCAACACCTAGAGCAATGATTTAAGAGCTGCAGTCACATGAAGAAGGTAGAGAGATGTCCCCTAGTTTCACAGAACAAGGTAACTGGGAAAGGGCAGTGAGGGTCCAGGAGGAGCACTCGAGTGTTGTGCCTGAGCCAGGGTGTTTTGGGACTTTGGGAAGCTGGGTTCATTCTGTGAGAGGTGATGGTAATGAACCTGGGTGGTGGCAGCAGCCAGAGCTATACACAGTATCTTATGGGTGAGAAGAATACCTGAAATGGGACATACACATTAGAAGATCCTCCTCTGTCCTAGATAAATTTCTTGGGGCAGGAAGGGAAGTTATACTATGGTCAGGAACAGTTAGACACTTGTTTATGCTGCTTGATCTAAGTACACCAAATGTTTTCAAAATGGGGAGGGGTGAGTGGACTTTGATTTGCTGCACAATCTACTCAAATCTTGGAGAATACAGTTGAAGAAATATTGGTAAGCACCCCCAAACTCTTGGTAGGATTTTAATGGACTGTCTTTTTTGAAACTGGTGGCTGTGTACTTAAACTAATGGATTAGCTTTTCTAGGTGGGCAGACCCTAAAGCCATAGATGAGGAAGGGTTATGGAAACCACAGTGGCAAAATCTGTACTGAATTTGAATTCACACACCTCAGAATCCTCCTTGGAGGTGAAGTGTGGTGCATTGTGCATATCCTAGCTGGATTTTATTAAGAAAACTCCCACTGTCCTTGTCCCCTCACTGTCGCTTTTCTGATGCCTCCCCCTCATGAAGGCCATGGCTGTCGGGGAGCCTACGGGCACCTGTGCAGGTGCTCAGGCAAGTTCCATTGTGTGGAGGCAGCCGGGACTCCCAGGGGGAGACTGTGTAATGGCATCAGGAAGAAGGGGCACATCCTCAGCCCACTGAGACTGTGGGGCACTGGCATCACTGCAGAGGGAAGGGCAGAAAGAACACTGGAGGGAGTCGGGGGACCCATCCCTGACATTCACAAGAGCCTTGGAATCTAAATCAGATCTTGCATTTGAAAGTGCCAATACAGAGTAGTGACTAGAAACAGTTGGAGATTCAATGGTCATCTGGCTTTCTCAGAAACTCCTCAACACACGAAGGGAATTGTCTTCATCACAAGCTATTCCTACCGGCTGCTGTCTGTTGAGCACCGAGTACATTTCAGGGCAGGGGAGAGACTCCAGGTCCTTGTTCACATCTCTTCTCCTTCTGCTTCCTGGAAGCTGCCTGCAGGGAACATGGGATCCTAGGTAAACCTACAACAGTTTGGTAATAAATTACATGATCAATGCACCAATTTAAATAGAAAGACAGAAAAAAAAATGTTTCCTATAAATAACAGTAGCATGTTGTTTGGGAAAAAATCATTCCATTTGTCCTGATATCTGGGGTGGAGTGGAAAGATATTCTGGATGCAGGTGGTGCCACATCCATGGGACTGAGCTCCCAAGAAGCAGAAAAAGCTCCTGCCTGACTGACTGATGGAAGCTCTGTCCAGGCCTGTCCATTCAGGGCCAAGGTGAGGACCTGGGCTCCTTCCAGTGGCACTGATGTCATGAGGCAGCAGTGAGCGGTTGTGTGAAGTGAGATTTAAATCTCCTGTCCAGGAATTAAACCTGAGTAGCCTGGATGAGAGCCAGGAATCCTAGCCACCATACTAGCAAAGGCTAGAGCCTGAAAGCTATTTTTTACATGGATCATTGCCTCCAGTGAAAAATTCATTAATGACAGAGACAGAAATTGTAAATGTGGGTACAATATTATTAAAGACAGAGCCCAGCAAGTGGGAGAGCACATAAAGAAATGGTTTGTTAGTTGAGATAGAAGCAAGGCAGAGATCCAGTCTTGGAGAGAAAGAGTGTGGATGTCACAGCTGGTGAACAGGAGCACAGTCAAGAGTCAGAAAAGTCATTTATATAAGGCAGTCCTTCTGGATTTTTGTCTTCCTTCAGGCCAATTATCTGGTTTCTTTTTCCACACCTGACCTACCTTGGGATACTCCCCTGCATTCTTACACACACCCCTCAGCCAAGATGGATCTCGAAGTGAGGGTTTCTGGGAAGAGCAAGTCTCATTATGGTCTGGCATTATCCCTTGACTTTTGACCCACAAGAAGCCTTTTTTCACATGTCGCATGTCTCCTTTGTCCCAAAAGATGGGGGAGTGGAGATCCCTTTATCCTTTACTCAAACAGAGTTTTGCCCCTCTTTGTCCTTGTCATGACTGTTACCTTTAGGTATTTATAAGAGACAAACACTGGTTATTTATGCTGTTTCTACTGTTTAATTCATTTCAGAGAGCAAATAGGAGGCTGACTGTAAGTGCCTTAACTGTAGCCAACCTATCCCTTGTCACAGGGAATACTAACATTTGTAGGTATCCAACCTGAAGCCTACATCTTTGTGCCAAATGAAATGCAAACAGGAAGCCAGTCGAAAATGTCTAACTTGCAGCCCATCCATCCATACTCCTCTACTTTCATCATAATAGTAGTGGTAAATGCTTACTAGTTCGTTCTGTTTATTCACTGGGTCAAGAAGATTATCTGACTTGACAAAATAACCATCAGGGCACAGAAGCCTTGAGATATGGCTTTGTGACAGTCCAACACAAATACTTGGGGGTCGTACTCCTGGAATTTCTGACAGGGCACAGGGATCACCCCTGCCCATGATTTCAACTTCCAAAGGCTAAGTCTCTGTGTCTACCTTGCATTTCATTCTCTTGTTCACTTCTGGTGCCATTTCAGAGCACGGAGGTCATAGTCATTTTCAGGAAGCAGACATCAAAAGGAGAGACCTTACAGAGATCAACATAATCAAGGTGAGGGGGTCAGGCCACTGTATCCTCCTCAAATTGATCCCATGAAGTCTCTCACAACATGCTGCCCTCAGGGAGGCAGTTCCCTTCAGTGGAGGGCAATTCTGGAGAAGACTTTTGCTCTCAGTCCTCATCTACCAATACCGGTGGCCCTGGGCAAATGAGTGGGCTAGTCACAAGGAGGAGATCTGGGTGGTACCACGGCATCCACTGTAATCCACCCCTCCCAGCACTGACATACACTCCCTTCATCTGGAGAGTTCACCTCGTCTGAGGACAGTTCTTTGAAGATTCTGCTTGGTCTCCTCTCCTGAAGAAGCTCAGAGAGAAAGACTGAACAAATGCTGGGCCCTCACAGTTGCAGCAGCGGCTGCACCACAAATGATGGTCACTCTCTCTTGCCTGAGATCCGTTCTAAATCCCCTGTTCTCTCAGCCAGGACCTCAGCCATTTCCAGTGCCTTCCCTGGTGAGGTAATACAGACTTTTTCCCTCAGGGTTCTGAAGCAATGGGCCCGATGCCCTTCTCAGACCCTTGCTCTTGGACTTGTCAATTCACCACTGAAATGAGGCAGGAACCCAAGACACATCACCTGGCTGTTAGAGATGTTTCCTCGCTGTTCCTCCTGTGCCAGGGTAGCCCGCACACTCCTTAGGATCAAGGTCATCTCTGCCTGCCAGGTGGGGGACAGTTCTCTGTGTGTGCTGGTCCCCTAGCAGGAGGAGCCCAAAGTGCCCAGGTTGGAACCATGGCTCATAGGTCAGTAGGACTGCTATCATGTCTCCTGGGGGAAACTTCTTGCTTTGGGAACAGCCTGTCATGTGTCACCACCGTCACTAGGACTTAACCAGTAGCCACATGAGCCTGGGAATTGTGAACTCAAATGTGCTTAGTGTGTCCCAGGGCCTGGCCTTCTACCTTAACGTAATATGAAGTCAAAGGTAAATAGCTAGACGTGGATAATGTGGACAGTCCTGCTGTGGAAGTATAGAACCTACTCTTGGGAGACCGGAAGTACAAGTTCCCTGAGGGTCAGTGGGTGATGGTAGGTAGGGTCATGGATCAGTGGGAGTGGTGATCAATGAGGTCACTCTACCCCCTAGTTCAAGGATCATGTATCTTACTTCGTGGGGGAACTAAAGATGACAGATATGGAGCGTGTCTGGTCCCTGGAGGGTGACACCCCAGTAGCACTGGCTCTCATATCCCAGTGTGTATATCACGTATGGTTTGTAGAGGTCATCCCACTGCTCCAGAAGACCAGAAGCTTCTGGAAGGTGGGGGCTGGGATAGCGACTTTGGATCTCATGGCCACTTGCCCTCTAAGCCTCTGGCATGCTATTAGAGGGCTTCTTGGTCCTGGATGGTTTCGTGAAATATTCTGTGTCACTCATTCCTGCATTCTGTGAACCCTCAAATAGTGGCACCAGAAAAGGCATTGCAAGCAGGAAAGTGAAACCCACATCTAGAATGTGTACCTATCTATTTCAGCAAAGATAGACCTCTCCTCCTTCAAGAATGGAAGTGTGATAGTGTGATCAACCCACCATTAGGAGCTCATTGGTGTTCTTGAGGAACAGTATGACACTGAAGATTCAGTAGTAGTCTGTGATGAAAATAATATAATTTTATATATAAAAATATAGAGAGAATTTAATATATATAGAATTATATATTCATAGACACACACACACTTACATATATATATATATATATATATATATATATATATATATATATATATATATAGTATGGAAAGACAACCACACCAGGATGGGTAAGCTGGGCAGACTCATGGTATAATCAAGAGCTGTACCCTGGGTGGGCAATGCACAAACGTTAGGATAATCACCACTGCAGATGTTCTTCTCAGGAAATGAGGGGTCTGAGCCCCACACTGGGCACCTAGCCTGTAGGTCCTGCACCTCAACAACATGCCCACAAAACATTTGGCTTGAAGGAAAGTGGTGCTTACTCTCAGGAGAGCCAGACTGTTTTAGCAGCTAGAGACTCCGCTTCAAGTACATACAGAAAATCTCACCCACTCCAAGATTCTATGTGGATGCAATAATTTGAAAGACCCTGCATGAGACCCACCTGTTCATCTCAGAGAGCTCCTGGAAAGTCAGTATGTAAATGGAGCTCACCCTGGAGCAGAGCTACTGGTGACAGCCACTTGAGGGTGCTCATTCTACCAAAGGACATGGGTGCTGGCAAGTGCCAGTTTGAAATCCTTCCTCTCACTTATTAGCAAGACATCTCACCTCCACCAGGCAGATTGTTGGCATTAGTACTGGGAAGACTCAGACCAAACAGATAGGTGAGCATGGCTACAGCCCCACCCACCAGCAGGCCATTTGCATTAGGACCCTCAGAGTCCCCCACCTGTGCAGGACCCGGCCCTGACACCAGGGTGACCAGGATGGTGCTCCACCCACCAGTGTGCCCACACAAGCCCGGGGACCCTCAGCTCTGCAGCCAGAGGTCCAAGCCCTGCCCCATCCACCAGTGGGCTGACACCAACTTAAGCAAACCCAAGGCTGGCAGTCAGAAACCCTGGGACCAGCTCTGCTTACCAGATGACTGGCGTCCATTCCAGGAACACACGCTCTGTAGCCAGGGTTGGCAGGATTGGGCTGCACCCAACAGTGAGAAGGAAGCAGCTCCAGGTCCACTGTAGCCCTACAGCCTGCCATGTCAGGTCCTAGCCCACCCACTAGCAGGCCATCAGCAGACCTGTAACCCCATAGGAGCTGGATTTCCAGACAAGAAGTAGGAGTCTTGATTCAGGATACCCTGGACCCTGAAACCAGCTGTGTCAGGAGTGAGCCCCACACAGCAGCAGGCTAGCACTAGATCTGAGAACTCTTGACTGTGTAACCATCCACCCCAGAACACTGCTCCACACACCAGTTGGCCGGGACTAGACCTGGGACCACCCAGGTCTCAGCAGCCAGACACCTCCTGACCCAACCACACCCACTGGTGATCATCAGCCTCTGCACAAGACAAGGCCTGGCAACCAAGCAGACCAGGGGTCAGCCATGCCTACGAGGCTGCCCACACCAGTCAGCCTGCCTCAAGAGAGGGGACCACGCAGTTTCCACAGTGGCAACACTAGAGCATATATCTCTGGTGACAAGAGAGCAGGGGACTGCTGGGATACATAGATTGTCTCCTTCCAAAGACCACTACTCCAAGATCAAGAAATAAAACCAATCTGCCAAAGATATAAAAATAAAAGTAGCTAATTAGGAAAAATGAGGGGACAGAAGAATATGTTCCTATTGAATGAATGAGATAAAACCCCAGGAGAAAAACTAACTGAATGGAGAAAACAAATTACCAAATAAAGAGTTCAAGGTAATGACCACAAAGATGCTGAAAGAATTTGAGAGAAAAATAGATGTACATAGTGAGAAGTTACATAGTGAAAGCAGGGAAAACCAACAGACCATTCAGGTATGACCTAAACCAAACCCCTTACGATTATACAGTGGAAGTGACAAATAGATTCAAGGGATTGGATCTGACAGACAAAGTGCCTGAAGAACTATGGACACAGATTTGTGACATTGCAAAGGAGGCAGTGATCAAGACCATCCATCAAGAAAAAGAAATGCAAAAAGACCAAATGGTTGTCTGAGGAGGCCTCACAAATAACTAAGAAAAGAAGCAAAAGGCAAAGGAGAAAAGAAAAGATATATCCATTTGAATGCAAAGTTCCAAAGAATAACAAGGAGAGATAAGAAAGCCTTCCTTAGGGATCAATGCCAAGAAATAGAGGAAAACAATAGAATGGGAAAGACTAGAGATCTCCTCAAGTTAAGTAGAGATACCAGGGGAATATTTCATGCAAAGATGGGCACAACAAAGGACAGAAACAGTATGGACCTAACAGAAGTAGAAGAGATTAATAAGAGGTGGCAAGAATACACAGAAGAACTATACAAAAAAGATCTTAATGACCCAGATAACCACGATGCTGTGATCACTCACCTAGAGCCAGACATCCTGGAATGCAAAGTGAAGTGGGCCTTAGGAAGCGTCACTATGAACAAAGCTAGTGAAGGAGATGGAATTCCAGTTGAGCTATTTCAAATCCTAAAAGATGATGCTGTGAAAGTGCTGCACTCCATATGCCAGCAAACTTGGAAACCTCAGCAGTGGCCACAGGACTTGAAAATGTCAGTTTTCATTCCAATCCCAAAGAAAGGCAATGCCAAAGAATGTTCAAACAATTGCAGTCATCTCACACACTAGCAAAGTAATGCTCAAATTTCTCCAAACCAGCCTCCAACAGTACGTGAACCATGAACTTCCGGATGTTGAATCTGGATTTAGAAAAGGCAGAGAACCAAAGATCAAATTGCCAGCATCTGGTGGAGCATCAGAAAAGCAGGAGAATTCCAGAAAAATATCTATTTCTGCTTTATTGACTATACTAAAGCATTTGACTGTGTGGATCACAACAAACTGTGGAAAATTCTTCAAGAGATGGGATTACCAGACCGCCTTACTGCCTCCTGAGAAATCTGTATGCAGGTCAAGAAGCAACAGTTAGAGCTGGACATGGAATGACAAACTGGTTGCAAATAGGAAAAGGAGTACATCAAGGCTGTGTATTGTAACCCTGCTTATTTAAATTCTATGCAGAGCACATCATCGGAAATTCCGGGCTGAATGAAGCACAAGCTAAAATCAAGATTGCTGGGACAACCACAGATATACAGTTGACACAGACCTTATGGCAGAAAGCAAAGAAGAAATAAAGAGCCTCTTGATGAAAGTGAAAGAGGAGAATGACAAATTCGACTTAAAAATCAACATTCAGAAAACTAAGATCATGGCTTTCGGTCCAAGCACTTCATGGTAAATAGGTGAGGAAACAATGGAAACAGTGACAGACGTGTTTTTCTGGGCTCCAAAATCACTGCACATGGTGACTGCAGCCATGAAATTAAAAGAGGCTTGCCCCTTGAAAGAAAAGCTGTGATCAACCTAGAGAGCATATTAAAAAGCAGAGACATTTCTTTGCCAACAAAGATCTAGTCAAAGCTAAGGTTTCTTCTATAGTCATATATGGATGTGAGAATTGGACTATAAAGAAAGCTGAGCGCTGAAGAATTGATGCTTTTGTACTGTGGTGTTGGAGAAGACACTTGAGAGTCCCTTGAACTGCAAGGAGATCCAACCAGTCTATCCTAAAGGAAATCTGTCCTGAATATTCATTGGAAGGACTGATGATAAGCTGAAATTCCAATCCTTTGGCCACCTGATGCAAAGGTCTGACTCACTTGAAAAGACCTTGATGCTGGGAAAGATTGAAGGTGGGAGGAGAAGGGTACGAGATGGTTGGATGGCATCGCTGAATCAATAGACATGAGTTTGAGAAAGCTCCAGAAGTTGGTGATGGACAGAGAAGCCTGGCGTGCTGCAGTGCCCCGGGTCGCAACGAGTCAGACACAACTGAACGACTGACCTGAACTGAAGTGAGAAGTTTAACGAAACTGAGAAAACAAAGCAAAGAACCAAACAGAGCTGAAGAATGCCACAGCTGAAATGAAAGGTACAATAATAATATCAAGAGTATATTAGGTGATATGGAGGAACAGGTCAGAAATCTTGAAGAGTGAGTAGGGGAAATCACTGAAGTTGAACAGATAAAAGAAGTTTTCAAGATGAGGACAGTTTAAGAGACCTCTGAGACAGCAACATTAAACACTCTCACCTTTGCATTATATGGGTCCTAGAAAGAGAAGAGAGAGAGAGAAATGATTAGATAATATAGTGGAAGATACAATACCTTAAAAGTTACATATCCTGGGAAAAGAAACAGAACTCCAGTTTCAGGAACCATCTAGAAACCCAAGCAGGACCAACCCCCATAGGACCACATCAGCACACATTGTAATTAAAATGCCCAAAATAAAAGATAAAGAGGGAATAGTTCAGCAGCAAGAGAAATGCAGTAAGTTACCTACAAGAGAAATTCAATTAGGCTATCAGCTGACTTCTCAGAAGACATGCTGCAGGCCACAAGGAGAGCACCTTGCTTTTAAAATGCTGAAAGGAAAAAAGCAGTTTTACAAGAAATCTTAACAGGATTTCTCAAAGTTGAAAAGAACAGGCCACAACTATGATTATGAAAATTGAAGGGAAATCTTATTGGAAAAAGCAAATAAACAGTGAAAGCAATAGTCAACCACATATAAGCATGGAGGAAAGGCAAATGATAAATGGAAAATCATCTATCTCCACAAAAAGTAGATGAGGGATAGACAAAGAAAAAGGACGTGTCCAAACCCTTAAACATGGGGCAAAGAGTACAATGCAGTATTGGTAAAATACATTTGATTTTAATAAACTAGCATCTTAAAATAACTATAAATACATAGCCATATATACACATATATGTGTGTGCACACACATATATAAACATACAGCATACATAAATCATGTATATGTATATATATATATATATATATATATATATATATATATATATATACATGTATAAACATACAACAATGTGAAATGTTAGAAGCGTTCTGGCTAGGGACAAGTCCTAGAAGTATGTTATCTATCCCTTTTAAATTTTGAAGCTGCCCTGAAACAGAAAGGCAGAGCTATATAAATATAATATCTTTATATTATACAATATAAAGGCATACTGAAAAATTAATATTCCATATTACAAAATGATCATCTATCTAGCAAATTCAAAGAAATGAGCCCTTGGAATAGTCAAATGAATGAGAGTTCAGAAAAATAGGGGGTGGAATATTACCATAGCCAAAGCAAGTGCTTTGCCCTGCCAGAGCAATAGATATGTAGAACAGGAAATAGAAAATGCCTCATTTTAAAACCGATAAATTACAAAAGTTATCTTAAAAAAATCCTAACAAATATGTAGACAAGATCTTTATGGAGGCATTACACAAGCTTACTGGTAGACTCAGGTTCAAGAGTTCCCAAATAAATAGATCAGTAGAACATATCCAATGATGGGAAACAGAATTCTGTAACAATATTAATTCTCATTTTTTATAGACTTACAAGATTAGTGCTATAAATTTATCTACCAAAAGGACAATCGCGCTTCTGTCTTCTGTTCCCAAAAGAAATCCTGAGAAACTAAGAAGGGAGAGTGAAAGAAATAAATTGTATTTATATCTATATAGCTGTAGCCTGCATAGAAGCAGGTGACAGGATGGGTAACAGAAAAGTTTAAGCTTCTGCCCATATTTCATTGTGTAAATTGGGAGACTGTGTCTCAGGCCACAGATGCCAGAAACTACAGGGTAAGATCAGGACAGCACAAAGAATGGAATGATTCAGCCAGTAGGGCTGCAGTGTCTGTGCTAATACCCACTTGAAATCAACTCACCTTAGGGTGAGAACTTGTCTTTCCAAAATTTATGCTTTAAATAGCAGATAAAGATCGGACAAGAAATAAGAGAATAGCATTGAGCATCAGAGTGAATCAGGCAGCATAAGAGTGGATGGTATTTCCTGAAGTTTGGCAAGATATAAATATATATTTCTGACTCTGACTGTGGCTTGAGAGAATGAAAATCAGTGCTCTGAACTATAAAAGTTAGAAAAGTTGATTCAAAAGATCTCCGCATACCCCACTGCTCAACCTCTTCCCTGCAGAGAAGGAATCTTAGAACAAACTAAGTCTGGCTGCCGGCAGAGAGGCAACACTGTGCTTCCTCTGGGACCCTCCTCCGCAGTCAGGGGTGCTGAGCCCCCCACCCAGCTTCCAGTCTGGGATGCAGAGTCACTCTGTGCTCAGGGTGCAGCTGAACAGAGGCGCAGACCTGACCCAGAGGGAGTCCATTGCAGCAGCATTTCCTCAAGGACTCCCAAGTGAAGACCCTCAGGAGTGGGTTCTGAGGAGGGGGCATCTTCCCAGGGGGTCCAGAGAATCCAGCTCCACTCCCAGCTCAGGCCTGGGAGTCCCTAAGCCACGGGTCCCCATGTGATGTCACCCGACTTCTGTCTGCCTCAGAGGTCTGAGAAAGTGCAGGCCTGGGTCTGGGAGGAGGGTCCAGTCCAGCAGAGAGGAAGCAGGTCCTATGGGGGGTCAGGGGAGGAGCCTGAGGGAGGATTAAAACCCCACAGGATCTGTGTCCTTCCTGGGAGATCCCGAGTGGGCTCCTTGGAATGGGGACCGGAGGGGAAGGGCCTGGATCTCAAGGCAGAAAATTCAAGTGGGCAGAGGGAGGAGCCCAGGTCCTGAAGGGAGCCAACATGAGGAGCAGAGGGAGGAGTGTAGGGCTCTTGGGGCCCGGAAAAGTGGGGCAGTAGGAAAGTGGGGCATCCCAGAGGAAGCTCACCCCTGCCGTCAGGCCTGGGAGCCCCCAGGAAGAAGAGCACGTGGCAGGGTGTCCTGACTTTCCCATTAGGTCTCAGCCAGACTGAGACTTGGTGCAATGGGGGTGGGAGTGGGGGCTCAGGTGGGCAGATGAGAAGCCTAGGGACTAATGGGACTGAAAGTGAGAACCCTGAGGTTGCACTGAGGGGACCCTGGGCTCCAGAATGTGGGTGAGGGTGGAGTGTCCCAGTGAAACTGGCCCTGCCCTCAGCTATGGGAGGCCATGGGGCGAGATAAGCACATGGCAGGCTGTGCTGTCTTCCTCATCTGTATCCCAGATAGACTGGGAGCCTGGGATAGGGGTGGGCACTCAGGTGGGCAGAGGGGAGGGTTACATGGGACCAAAGTGAAAGTGAGGATGCTGAGGGAGGACTTGGGGGCCCCGGACCTCAGAACAGAAGCGAACCCAGAGAAACCCGCCCCTGCCTCCAGGTCTGGGACACCTCCAAGTGAGAGGAGCACATGTGCTGTGTCCCAACTTAGAGAGGCTGGGGTCCTGGTGTGAGAAGTGGCCTATCTGGATGAAGACGGGCCACCCAGGCTCTGCAGGGACATTAGGTGGAGACCCTGAGGGAGGGTCGGCCCCCTCACCCCAGAATCCAGTGGCCACTTCTCTGCCCCTGCTGTTACCCTGGAGCCTGATTTTGTGGCTCCAGGTGCCGCCCCCCTGAGGGCAGCCTCTCCATTTGGACCAGCTAAAGGTCTGGATTGAGGGGTCAGGAGGCTTTAGGTGGGCAGAGGGAGAGGCCCAGACTCCATCAGACAGTGAAGGAGGACCCGGAGCAGGACTAGGAAACACTCCCCCCACCCCAACCGCAGCACCTTGTGGTTCACGGAGATGGGGCTGAGCTTGAGAGGCCCCTGAGTGAGCCTGGCTTGAAAGGCCTGAGCCTGCCCTTGTGGAGGACTGCTAGGTCCTTTGCTCAGAGAGAAGGGAACCCACCTGCAGGCTGTGGGAGCAGAGCACGGAGGCCGGGGTGATGCACTCTTCCCGCCAAGATGCTTGGGGGGTCTCTGGGGGGCTCTGGAGGGTTCGGGCTTCGGGGGTAAACAGTCAGGATTGAGTAAGGACAGGCTGCATGGCTGTCAAAGTGAAGGTCCTGAGGATGGACTGAGGAGGCAGCCTCCCACAGGACAGTTGGGACCCTGCGTAGTGGGGGTGGGGGAGAACCTGCTGCGGAGGGGACCTGGAGGCGGAGGATGGCTCCAGGGCAGCCATCTGGGGAGCATGTCTGCTCAGCAGCAGGAGGAGCCCTGGAGTTGCCAGGAGTCAAGATGAAGACCCTGTGGAGGAGTGTGGAACCACATTCCCCACCACAAACAGGGGGCCACAGAAATCTCTACTGCCAGCCCTAGAAACCATCAGAGCCTTGAGGTCCACCTCCTCAGCCAGATGGTTGGTCAAGGCCAGGGGGCCTTCCTCTGAGGGTCTGGCCTCAGGCCCTCTCAGAGGTCAGGGTGACTAATTCCAAAACCAGACAAAGATGCCACAAAAAGAGAAAACTACAGGCCAATATCACTGATGAACATAGATGCAAAAATCCTTAACAAAATTCTAGCAAACAGAATCCAACAACATATTAAAAAAATCATACACCATGACCAAGTGAGCTTTATCCCAGGAATCCAAGGATTCTTTAATATCCGCAAATCAATCAACATAATACACCACATTAACAAATTGGAAGATAAAAACCATATGATTATCTCAATAGATGCAGAGAAAGCCTTTGACAAAATTCAACACTCATTTATGATTAAAACTCTCCAGAAAGCAGGAATAGAAGGAACATACCTCAACATAATAAAAGCTATATATGACAAACCCACAGCAAGCATCACCCTCAATGGTGAAAAATTGAAAGCATTTCTTCTGAAATCAGGAACAAGACAAGGATGCCCACTCTCACCACTACTATTCAACATAGTGTTGGAAGTTTTGGCCACAGCAATCAGAGCAGAAAAAGACGTAAAAGGAATCCAGATAGGAAAAGAAGAAGTGAAACTCTCGCTGTTTGCAGATGACATGATCCTCTACATAGAAAACCCTAAAGACTCTTCCAGAAAATTACTAGAGCTAATCAAAGAATATAGTAAAGTTGCAGGATATAAAATTAACACACAGAAATCCCTTGCATTCCTGTATACTAACAATGAAAAAACAGAAAGAGAAATTAAGGAAAAAATACCATTCACCATTGCAACAAAAAGAATAAAATACTTAGGAGTGTATCTACCTAAAGAAATGAAAGACCTATACATAGAAAACTATAAAACACTGACGAAAGAAATCAAAGAGGACACAAACAGATGGAGAAATATACCGTGTTCATGGATTGGAAGAATCAATATTGTCAAAATGGCTATTCTACCCAAAGAAATCTATAGATTCAATGCAATCCCTATCAAGTTACCAAAGGTATTTTTCACAGAACTAGAACAAATAATTTCACAATTTGTATGGAAATACAAAAAACCTCGAATAGCCAAAGTAATCTTGAGAAAGAAGAATGGAACTGGAGGAATCAACCTGCCTGACTTCAGACTCTACTACAAAGCCACAGTCATCAAGACAGTATGGTACTGGCACAAAGACAGAAATATAGATCAATGGAACAGAATAGAAAGCCCAGAGATAAATCCATGAACCTACGGACACCTTATCTTTGACAACGGAGGCAAGGATGTACAATGGAAAAAAGACAACCTCTTTAACAAGTGGTGCTGGGAAAACTGGTCAACCACTTGTAAAAGAATGAAACTAGAACACTTTCTAACACCATACACAAAAATAAACCCCAAATGGATTAAAGATCTAAATGTAAGACCAGAAACTATAAAACTCCTAGAGGAGAATATAGGCAAAACACTCTCCGACATAAATCACAGCAAGATCTTCTATGACCCACCTCCCAGATTATTAGAAATAAAAGGAAAAATAAACAAATCGGACCTAATGAAACTTAAAAAACTTTTGCACAACAAAGGAAACTATAAGTAAGGTGAAAAGACAGCCCTCAGATTGGGAGAAAATAATAGCAAATGAAGAAACAGACAAAGGATTAATCTCAAAAATATACAAGCAACTCCTGAAGCTCAATTCTAGAAAAATAAATGACCCAATCAAAAAATGGCCCAAAGAACTAAACAGACATTCCTCCAAAGATGGCATACAGATGGCTAACAAACACATGAAAAGATGCTCAACATCACTCATTATCAGAGAAATACAAATCAAAACCACAATGAGGTACCATCTCACACTGGTCAAAAGGCTGCTATTTAAAGTCTACAAACTTAAATGCTGGCGAGGGTGTGGAGAAAAGGGAACCCTCTTACACTGTTGGTGGGAATGCAAACTAGTACAGCCGCTATGGAGAACAGTGTGGAGATTCCTTAAAATCTGGAACTAGAACTGCCATATGACCCAGCAATACCACTGCTGGGCATACACACTGAGGAAACCAGATTGGAAAGAGACATGTGCACCCCAATGTTCATCGCAGCACTGTTTATAATAGCCAGGATATGGAAGCAACCTAGATGCCCATCAGCAGATGAATGGATAAGGAAGCTGTGGAATATATACACCATGGAATATTACTCAGCCATTAAAAAGAATTCATTTGAATCAGTTCTAATGAGATGGATGAAACTGGAGTCCATTATACGGAGTGAAGTAAGCCAGAAAGATAAAGAACATTACAGTATACTAACACATATATACGGAATTTAGAAAGATGATAACAATGGCCCTATATGAAGGGCAGAAGAAGAGACGCAGAAGTACAGAACAGACTTTTGAACTCTGTGGGAGAAGGTGAGGGTGGTATATTTCGAAAGAAGAGCATGTATATTATCTGTGGTGAAACAGACCACCAGCCCAGGTGGGAGGCAGGAGTCAAGTGCTCGGGCCTGGTGGGCTGGGAAGACCTAGAGGAATCGGGTGGAGAGGGAGGTGGGATGGGGGACCGGGATGGGGAATACGTGTAACACTATGGCTGATTCATATCAATGTATGACAAAACCCACTGAAAAATAAAAAATATTCCATGGTGTAAATGTACCACAGCTTCCTTATCCATTCTTCGGGCCTGTTGGGCTGGGGGGATCCAGAGGAATCGGGTGGAGAGGGAGGTGGGATGGGAGACCGGGATGGGGAATTCGTGTAGCTCTATGGCTGATTCATATCAATGTTTGACAAAACCCACTGAAAAATAAAAAAATAAATTAAAATAAATAAATAAATAAATAAAAAATAAAAATAAAAATTGGTCAAAGATCTAAACAGACATTTCTCCAAAGAAGGCGTACAGATGGCTAACAAACACATGAAAAGATGCTCTACATCACTCATTATCAGAAAAATGCAACTCCAAACCACAATGATGTACCATTACACGCCAGTCAGAATGGCTGCTATCCGAAAGTCTACAAGCAATAAATGCTGGAGAAGGTGTGGAGAAAAGGGAGCCCACTTAAACTGTTGGTGGGAATGCAAACTAGTACGGCCACTATGGAGAACAATGTGAAGATTCCTTTAAAAACTGGAAATAGAACTGCCATATGACCCAGCAATCCCACTGCTGGGCATACACACTGAGGAAACCAGATCTGAAAGAGACACGTGCACCCCAATGTTCATCACAGCACTGTTTATAATAGCCAGGGCATGGAAGCAACCTAGATGCCCATCAGCAGATGAATGGATAAGGAAGCTGTGGTACATATACACCATGGAATATTACTCAGCCATTAAAAAGAATTCATTTGAATCAGTTCTAATGAGATGGATGAAACTGGAGCCCATTATACAGAGTGAAGTAAGCCAGAAAAGTAAAGACCAATACAGTATACTAATGCATATATATGGAATTTAGAAAGATGGTAATGATAACCCTATATGCAATACAGCCCTGTGGGTCTCAGGACAGTAAGGGCTCTTTTGGGGCCCCGAAGAAAGGGAGGCCTAATTTCTCCTCATCTGTCAAGTGAGTAGCCTGCTGAACACTGTCCCTGTGCCCATGAAGTCACTCTGCCAGGCTCTTCTCAAACTCTTAATGTGTCTTGTAAATGAGTGGGTCCAGAGCATCTGAAGGGCTTGCCCAGCTGTATATGAGGTGCTCGCAATGTGCCATGGGTGGGTGGCCATCTATCTTGCTTTCACGATCAAGGAGCTGCCTGAGGGGACTCAAATGCTCAGCCAGTCCTAGGATAGAGGCTCTGAAGACGTGGGCTGGATGGGAACCCCCTCGTGTTTTCAGGTTCTTCATTGCTATGCAGTATTCTGATCACAGGGCTGCCTCTACCTGTCTGAATAGGATGCATATTTGGGTTCCTCTAGGAATGCACCTGAAGGAGGTGGGGATGATGGGAAAGAATGGATGGAGATTATGAGAAAGAGGGGCTACCTGAGCAGTAGTAGAAAGCATTCTGGGGATGAGGCACGATATGCATTGAGGTAGTGCACAGAAGCACCAGCGTGGCCACTGGGAGCTGCAAGGGGGTAGGCTGAAGATCTGGGTGGGCACAGTGGTGGGGCCCACCACCATCACAGAAGGAGCCATCTGGGAAGGAGGCAAGGTGAAGCAGAGCCACAGGCTCTCGAAGGACAGGGCCACCTCCTCAGGACAGGGACTAGTGAGACTGGAGTCTGCGTCCCCTAGGGCTGCCAGGTATCAGGACCCATCAAGAGGTGTGTGACTGTTGTCCCCGGACCAGCAGCAGGGACGGCTTAGGTCCTGGCCATGGCGGTGGTGGGGGCAAGTTTCAGGTGGCTTGCAGTCCCCTGGACAGCCTCAGGCCAAGGTGACAGGCTGCCCTGTGTCTGTGTGGTGTTTGGTGCAGGAACGATGCCCAGGGCGGCCCTCCTGCCCTCCACCTGCCGAGATGCAGATTTATGCCCCCGCTCCTCTTCATCTGCCCCAGGAGGTGTGAGCTGTCTCTCTTAATCAGAAAATTGCAGCAGAACTGTAACTGGGGTTCACTGAGAGAGAGAGAGAGAGAGAGAGAGAGAGAGAGAGAGAAAATAGCAAAGTCCGAGGCTCACAAGACTTACTGAATCCAGCACCCTCCCGGCTAGGCCCCTGGATACTCCCACCCAGCCATCCCCAGGCCTCATGGAGAAAGTGGGACCCTGTCCCACAGGAGGCAGTGTCCCAGCTTGCACATCCTCAACAGTCACTAACTCACCAACCTTGGGCTCAAACACAGCCACGTCCAGGGTGGGGGGTCCATGGTCAAGGGTACAGCCACCCGGCCCTCTGTGCACTGTTGCTGGCCAAGCAACCAGCCCCCACACAGACCCTCTCCGGGCCCTGGTATTGGTCTGCAGGAGCCCCAGGGTGGGGGCTGTAGAGAAATTGGCTAAAGTCCCAGGGACACAGCAGGAGGACAGGCCATCATTTTCTGGGCTCCACAGCCTACCCATGTCCACACCCGGCCACCCTTGCTCTGCACACTGCGGTCCCAGGCATGTGGGAGGGGGCAGTCACCTGAGCCTTCACACTCAGTGTGGCTCCCTTTCTTGAGACCGCCATCCATGGGACCTCCATCCAGCTCTGCGTCCAGGCTGTGACAGCTGCTATCGTGCTCTGGGGCCTGATGCTCTAGCATCAAAGAGCAGGCATGCAGGCAACTCACATGGGCGGTCCACCCTGTTAATGCCCTCCACTCCAACTCCGCTCCTGGGGTTGAGGATTTTCCTGAGATTTCCAGAATCAGAAATGCCTCTGACCTTGAGGCATCAGCCAGTTGGGGCCCAGGAGCCCAGCCCAGTGGATAAGAGAGAGGGTTCAGGTGAGGAGATGCCAAAGCAGGCACCTCGGTGCTGTGGATCCCCAGCTGCCTGGCTCACCCACTGTGACCTCTGCTTCCCCACATGGGTAATCCTAGGGGCACCTGTCTCACGGGGTCCTGAGGACTCAGGGGAGATACAGGAGGTGGCGAGGTTCCTGACACTTAAGCCTGCCATGTGATTATGGGGAAGCGGGCTGTATCTCACAGCAAGTCTGCATCTAAGGTGCATAAGGACTGATCTCCCAGTGGACCTTGGCTCCATGCTGGAAGCCTCCCACCATCAGCGACGGGTTGGCTTCCTTGTCGACTCTTGCAAACTGGGGGCTGAAACACCTCCTGAATTAAATGTCTCTAGAGACAGCTCAGGTGAGCTAGATAGAATTGCCCAGTGCTTCCCACAGACAGAAGTCCTACTCAGTGCCTCCTATGTTGTGACCCAGGGATGCCTCAGATCCCTGAAAAGCCGAGTTCCATTTGAGATTGTCTGGGACCCTGCAAACACTCATGGCTGCCTCCTCAGCTATCAGGATTTTGGCAGGGAACGCCCTGCCAATGGCTGATTCCCCAGGCCTTGCTTCCCTCTCTGTATGTTCTGGTTGTCCCTGCATACTCCTAAGAGATGCTCAACCACCCCTGTGTCCCTTGGCTGCCCATGGCAGCTTCAGATTCCCTTTTGTTCTGGCTGAGAGACCTCCCATCTTCTTCATCCAGAAACTACTATAGCTCACCGATGAATTCAGTGAAGTGACAGTATACAAAATCAATATGTAAAAGTTGAATCATAGTTCAGTACACTAACAGTGACAAGCAGAAAGATAACTTCAGGATATTATCCCATTTACCATTAAATAATCCCATTTAACTGCATCCAAAAGAATAAACTACTCAGAAATAAACCTACCTAAGGAGGTAAAGCTTCCCTGGTGGGTCAGATGGTAAAGCATCTGCCTGCAATGAGGGAGACCCAGGTTCAATCCCTGGGTTGGGATGATCCCCTGGAGAAGGAAATGGCAATCCACTCCAGTACTCTTGCCTGGAAAATTCCATGGACTGAGGAGTCTGGTAGGCTTCAGTCCATGGGGTTGCAAAGAGTCAGACACGAGTGAGCAACTTCACTTCAAGGAGGTAAAAGACCTGTACTTGGAAAGCTGTAAGATATTGAGAGAAATATATCAGCACAAGATGGAAAATTATACCATGTTCTTGGATTGGAAGAATCAGTTTTGTAAGATAACTATACTACCCAAGGCAACCTACAGATCCAATATAATCCCTAACTAATTACCAATGGCATTTTTCACATAACTACAAATTTGTCTGGACACAAAAGACCCCAAAGAGCCAAAACCATCTCTAGAAAAAAGAACAGACTTGGAGGGATTTCCCTGGTGGTCCAGTGGCTCAGACTCCATTCTCTCAAAGAAGGGGGCCCAGGTTTGATCCCTGATCAGAGAACTAGATTCCACATGCAGCAACTAAGAGTTAGCATGCTTCAACTGAGATTCACAGGCCACAACTTAGAGTTCACATGCTGCAGGTAAAGACCCTGCATACCACATCTAGAAAGATCCCAAGTGCTGAAACTGAGGGTTCCGAATGCCACACCTGAGTATGCCACATGCCTCAATGAATATCAAAGATCCCATGTGCCGTACCAAAGACCAGGCTCTGTCAAATAAAGTAAAAAGAAAAAAAGAACACAGCTGGAGGAATCAGGCGTCTTGGCCTTAGTCTATACTACAAAGCTATAGGAATCATAACAGTGTGGTACTGGCATAAAAACAGACAGACAAATCAATGAAATAGGATAGAAATAATAGAAACAAGCTTATGCACCTATGGTCAATTAATCTACAACAAAGGAGGCAAGAATACAGTATAGAGTGGAGAAAAGACAGTCTCTCACAGTAAGTGGTGCTGGGAAAACTGGACAGCTGCATGTAAAAGAAAGAAATCAGAATATTCTCTAACACTATATACAAAAACAAACTCAAAATGGATTTAAGACTGATGTGTAAGGTTGAACATGTAAAACTTCTGGATGAAATCATGGGTAGAACACTCTTTGACATAAAACACAACAGCCTTGTTTTTGGATCCATCTCCTATAGTAACTGAAATAACAGCAAAAATAAACAAATGGGCTTCCCAGGTGGCACTACTGGTAAAGAACTTGCCCACCAAGGCAGAAGACACAAGAGAAGGAGGTTCAACCCCTGAGTTGGGAAGATCCTCTGGAGAAGGGCATGGCAACACACTCCAGTATTCTTGCCTGGAGAATTCCATGGACAGAGGAGCCTGGCAGGTTACAGTCCATAGGGTGCCAAAGAGTGAGACACCACTGAAGCTACTTAACATAGCACAGGGACCCAATTAAACCTAAGAGCTCTTGCACAGCAAAAGAAACCTTTGAAAAATGAAAAGAACCTAACGAATGAGAGAAAATATTGCAAATGACTGATCTGGGGTTAATATCCTACATATATAAATAGCTCAGAAATACAGTGTCAGGAAAAAAAAAAAAAAAAACTTTAAAAATGGGCAGTAAAACTAAATAGAAACTTTTCCAAAGTAGATATACAGATGGCTCACAGGCACATGAAAAGGTTCTCAACATCACAAACCCATCAGGGAAATGCAAGTCAAAATCAAAATGAAAGGTCACCTCATACCTATGAGAATGGCTATCATCAAAAAGAACACAAATAACAAATGGTACCAAGGAAGTGGCAAAAAGGGAATCTTTGTGCACAGTTGGTGGGAATGTAAATTGGTGCAGTCACTGTGGAAAATAGTAGGGATGTTTCTCTTAAAAATAAATTGAGCTAGGTGACCCAGCAATTCCAGTCCTGGGTATATATCCGAAAGAAAAAATAAACACACTAATTTGAAAAGATATATGCACCCGTATATTCACAGTAGAATTATTTGCAATTGTCCAGATATAGAAGCAATCTAAGCGCCCATCAATGGATGAATGGATAAATAAGGCATGGCGTGCACACACACATAAACTTAATGCAATAGTACACAGTCATAATAATGAAAGGCATTTTGCTATTTGCAGCAACATGGATGGACTTGGAGGGAAATATGCTAAGTGAAATGAGTCAGACAGAGAATGACAAATACTGCATGATCTCACTTAGGTGTTGAATTTTAAAAAATAACACAGACTAATAACCTCAGATAGGCGATGACATTACCCTTATGCCAGAAAGCGAAGAGGAACTCTTGATGAAGGTGAAAGAGGAGAGTGAAAAAGCTGGTTTAAAACTCAACATTCAAAAAACAAAGATCATAGCATCCAGTCCCATCACTTCATGGCAAATAGATGGGGAAACAATGGAAACTGTGACAGACTTTATTTTCTTGGGCTGCAAAACCACTGAAGATGGTGACTGCAGCAATGAAATTAAAATATGCTTGCTCCTCAGAGGAAAAGCTATGACAAACTTAGTCAGTGTATTAAAAATCAGAGGCATTGTTTTGCTGACAAATGTCCATCTAGTTAAAGCTGTGGTTTTTCCAGTAGTCATGCATGGATGTGTGATTTGGACCATATAGAAAGCTGAGCACTGAAAAATTAATGCTTTTGAACTGTGGTATTGGAGAAGACTCTTGAGAGTTCCTTGGATTGCAAGGAGATCCAACCAGTCCATCCTAAAGGAAATCAGCCCTGAAATTTCATTGAAAAGACTGATGCAGAAGCTGAAACTCCAATATTTTGGCCACGTGGTGTAAAGAACTAACTCATTAGAAAAGATCCTGATGTTGGGAAATATTGAATGCAGGAGAAGAAGGACAGGACAGAGGGTGAGATGGTTGGATGGCATCACCAACTCAATGGACATGAGTTTGAGCAAGTTCTGGGAGATTGTGAATACTGGGAAGCCTGTAGTGCTGCAGTCCATGGGTTCTCAAAGAGTCGGACATGACAGAGCAACTGAACAACAACTGAATATTAAAATAAAAGAAGCTGACTCAGAGACACAGAGAACAAACTAGTGCTTACCAGTTGGGAGAGGTAAGGAGGAAGGGGTAAGATAGGAATAGGGGAGTAAGAGGTACAAACTGTTATGTATAAAATAAGCTACAAGGGTATATTGCAAAACATGGGGAATATAGACAATATTTTGAAATATCTATAAATGGAGTATAACCTTTAAAATTGTAAGTCAGTATAGTGTACATCTGTAACATATAGTTCTCCATAGCCACTGTACTACAATTTAAAAAGTGAGTTTTCTCAAATGGTTCTGGGTTTTATAGAATTAGGTATCTAATTTAATTAGGTTTAAAGCTGCTAATGACTCTGTGCTAAAGACAGCATCGATAGTCTATGGCAACAGATATATGGAAAATATCTCGTTTGGATATGCCTGATGAACTACTTAAAGCAAGTGCTGGGTGCAAGGTGTTCTGTGATTGTGTATATGATACTTTTGAACATTTTGGAAACATTGATAGATATAATGATCTTTCTGGTTGCCTCCAACATAGTTGGAAAGAGTGGTGAAAGAAAAGGATTAGCTCAGTTTACAGTAAAAGACCCAAATGTGTACCCTTATGTGTACCCATAAGGAGACATGAATCGCCTGTAGATACAGTGTTGAGATTGCTAATGATCACAGGCAAACACTAATCATTCAAGTCGTTGGATTAGACTTGAAGTTGAATTCTGCCACGAGAGTTTCCCGTTAAAATGAGAGCACTAACTTGGAAAGAATGGGATTCTGTACATTGTGATAGAACTGTGTGGGGAGACCCTCATGAAGTTGGGGACACTGCGCCCATCAAGTATGGTGAGTCACCCTTTCCAGTAGAAGAATCCTCCCCACCCTCAGTGGGAAGCAGCCTCCTGACCCCCAGTGGGATCAGACACCCCAAATAAACCTAGATCAGGTCAAAATGATTCACTAAGCATAAATTCTGTATTTAATATTGCAACTCCAGGAGTTAGAAAGGACTCTTATCAGTTTGTCTGGTTGGTTGAACTATGCACCCAAAGTTGGTCCACGGTGAGTGGAAATGTCAGACCTGCCTTGGTTTAATACAGAAGAAGGCATTCAGAGGTTTACAGAGATTTGACTGTTGGTGTGGATTTGTCATTTAACACCTACTTATCCATACTGGCAGAATTCCAAAGACATACCTTTCACCAAGACTGTGAGGGGAGCCCCAGAACCCTTGAAGAACTATGTGATTGTTCTTCTCTGCGGGCCAGAACTCACAGTAGGAACTTCAGTCACTGAACTCAGAAACCTAAATGCAGTGGGAGTATTTAGATCCCCAGATGGCCAGAGCAAAGTGGCAGCATACAACCACCAAAGACATGGCCGGCCTGTTTACAGTAATGGAGAGCAGAGTCAAAGCACCAATCAGAACAGGCTGACTTGGGCAGCTCTATGGTTTTATCTAGTTGCTCATGATCTTCCTAGAAGTAAAAGAGTTAGGAAGCCCAGTAAGTTCTTACTTGATATGTACAAGCAGAGATGTCACCAGTCAAATGAACAAAAGTCTATTCTGAATCACAAAAACAGAAAGTCACAGTCCCTTGATCAATCCCCAGACTTGAGCCATTAAAACTCTCAGAAGACAATGCAGAGGTACATTTTTATGACGTTGGATTTCAGAAGTAGATTCTTAGATGTGACACCAAATGCATTAAAAACAAAATGAAAAAAGACAATGTGGGTGAACCTTGAAAACATCATGCTAGGTGAAGGAAGCCAGCCAACAAAGACCACATATTATGATTCCACTTATATGAAATATCCAGAATAGGGAAATCTACAGATAAGGAAAGAAGATTAATGGTTATGTCAGGCTGGGGGCTTCCCAGGTGTTGTAGAGGTATAGAATCCACCTGCCAATACAGGAGACACAGGTTCAATACCTGGCTTGAGAAGATCCCCTGGTAAGGAAATGGCTACCCACTCCAGTATTCTTGGCTTGGAAATCCTATGCATAGAAGGGCCTAGCAGACTTCAGCCCATGGGGTTGCAGAGTCAGACATGACTGAGCTACTGAACAGAAAAACACACATGGATGGGGAGGGGGTGACTGGAGGAGATCGTGTTGGATACAGTGTCTGTAAATTTTCATACACTTTGGTTCTTACTGGTGTGCTGAACATTTTCTAAAATTGATTGTGGTTATGCTTGGCTGACTCTTCAAACACACTAAAAATAAATGTATTTTACACTTTAAATTGGTGAATTGTGTGCTATATGAATTTGTATCAATAGACATATTTCAAACAATATTTAAAAAGAAGAAATAGAATATTTAAATGAATCTATTAAAAGTCAGGATTTTGGAGACTTCTCTGGCCATCCAATGTTTAGGAATCTGCCAGCCACAGCAGGGAACACGTGTCTGATCTCTGCTAAGGGAAGATTCTGTGTGCCATGGAGCAACTGGTCCCATGTGCCACAAGTACAAAAGCCCATCGACCCTAGAGCCCATGCTCCACAACAAGAGAGTGGTTTCCATTAGCTGCAACTAAAGCAAGGCTGCATGCAGCAAAAAAAGTCCCAGCACAGCCAAAAATAAAAGAAATAATTTTTTTAAATAGCAAGAATTTTGAATTAGTATGTAAAAATTCTTTCCCCAAAGAAAAGCCTTTGTTCAAATGGCTTTACTGGTGAATTCTACCAAGGATTAAAAGAATGAAGACTGATTCTCTTTGACTGTACCAAAGTGTTAAAGAGAGGGAAAACACTTCCCAACTCATTCTACGCAGTCAGTGTTATATACCAAACCAAATAAAGTCAGCACAAGGAAAGACAATGGTACACCATGACAAATGTAAAAAATGTTCAATGATATGCTGATCAACTGGATCCAGCACCACATAAGAGGGATGATACAGCATAGTCAAGTTGGGTTTATCCCAGATATGCAGTTGTTTTAACATGTGCAAATCAATTAATGTCATGTATTTGTTAATGGAAGAAAGGACAAAAACCTCAGGATTACCTCAATATATATAGGAAAAACATTTGGCGAAATCCAACATCCTTTTATAATAAAAACTATTCAATGAGTTAAGAATAGAAGAATAACTCCTCAACCTGATAAGGGTATCTATAAAGAAAAACTTACAGCAAACCGTACTCAATACTGAGATGCATTGAATGATACACTGAAAATGAGTGATGAGTAAATTTCCTGGTATGTAAAATGTATGTCAATAAAACTGGTAGAACAGTTGTTCGTCTTGGTCTCCTGGGTGCTATTTCTGACTGGTAGGGAGAATGAGCACTTACCAGGAACTTGTTGCTTGCCTCTCTGGAGAGTAATTGAGCTTGGTAGTTTCAATCACCATGGCACTTTCTCTACACTTCACCCTTTCCCACCCACCACCTGTTACCCACAGGTACCATCTTGGCTGGGCGCTGTGTGACCCTGGGAAAGGAGAGAAGAGAAAAGCAGAGGGAGTCATATGTGGGGGAACAGGACTGGGAGATAAGTCAGTATGAGTGAAAGGATGCTTTTAGCATTTCCACAACGGTTGTGGTGCCCACTCTCACCACTACTGTTCAACATAGTGTTGGAAGTTTTGGCCACAGCAATCAGAGCAGAAAAAGACGTAAAAGGAATCCAGATAGGAAAAGAAGAAGTGAAACTCTCGCTGTTTGCAGATGACAAGATTCTCTACATAGAAAACCCTAAAGACTCTTCCAGAAAATTACTGGAGCTAATCAGTGAATATAGTAAAGTTGCAGGATATAAAATTAACACACAGAAATCCCTTGCATTCCTGTATACTAACAATGAAAAAACAGAAAGAGAAATTAAGGAAACAATAGCATTCACCATTGCAACAAAAAGAATAAAATACTTAGGAGTATATCTACCTAAAGAAACAAAAGACCTATACATAGAAAACTATAAAACACTGACGAAAGAAATCAAAGAGGACACAAACAGATGGAGAAATATACCGTGTTCATGGATTGGAAGAATCAATATTGTCAAAATGGCTATTCTACCCAAAGAAATCTATAGATTCAATGCAATCCCTATCAAGCTACCAATGGTATTTTTCACAGAACTAGAACTAATAATTTCACAATTTGTATGGAAATACAAAAAACCTCAAAGAGCCAAATTAATCTTGAGAAAGAAGAATGGAACTGGAGGAATCAACCTGCCTGACTTCAGACTCTACTACAAAGCCACAGTCATCAAGACAGTATGGTACTGGCACAAAGACAGAAATATAGATCAATGGAACAGAATAGAAAGCCCAGAGATAAATCCACGAACCTACGGACACCTTATCTTTGACAACGGAGGCAAGGATATACAATGGAAAAAAGACAACCTCTTTAACAAGTGGTGCTGGGAAAACTGGTCAACCACTTGTAAAAGATGAAACTAGAACACTTTCTAACACCATACACAAAAATAAACCCCAAATGGATTAAAGATCTAAATGTAAGACCAGAAACTATAAAACTCCTAGAGGAGAACATAGGCAAAACACTCTCCGACATAAATCACAGCAAGATCTTCTACGACCCACCTCACAGAATATTAGAAATAAAAGGAAAAATAAACAAATCGGACCTAATGAAACTTAAAAAACTTTTGCACAACAAAGGAAACTATAAGTAAGGTGAAAAGACAGCCCTCAGATTGGGAGAAAATAATAGTAAATGAGGAAACAGACAAAGGATTAATCTCAAAAATATACAAGCAACTCCTGAAGCTCAATTCCAGAAAAATAAATGACCCAATCAAAAAATGGCCCAAAGAACTAAACAGACATTCCTCCAAAGAAGGCATACAGATGGCTAACAAACACATGAAAAGATGCTCAACATCACTCATTATCAGAGAAATACAAATCAAAACCACAATGAGGGACCATTACACGCCAGTCAGGATGGCTGCTATCCAAAAGTCTACAAGCAATAAATGCTGGAGACGGTGTGGAGAAAACGGAACCCTCTTACACTGTTGGTGGGAATACAAACTAGTACAGCCACTATGGAGAACAGTGTGGAGATTTCTTAAAAAACTGGAAATAGAACTACCATATGACCCAGCAATACCACTTCTGTGCATACACACTGAGGAATCCAGATCTGAAAGAGACACGTGCACCCCAATGTTCATCACCCAGGGTCCCTTCCCAGGTCACCGTCCTCTTGGCCCGGAACTACTTCCCCGCTGCCCGAGGCCTCATGCTTAGCCCTCTGCCCCCTGCCCCCAGGCTGGTGCACTCAGGCCCCTCCAAGGGCTTGGTGCCCTACGATGCAGAGCTCTCTTTTGCCCTGCGCACGGGCACGCGCCACGGTGTGGACACTCACCTGTTCAGCGTGGAGTCACCGCAGGAGCTGGCTGCCTGGACCCGCCAGCTGGTGGATGGCTGTCACCGGGCCGCTGAGGGTGTGCAGGAGGTGTCGACAGGTGGGCTGGGTGGATCTGGGAGTGCCTTTCTGGAAATGAGCCGCTTGTCCCCAGGGGCATTCAAGTTTCCTTCTTTAGGATACTTCAGGAGGGGGATCAAGAGTGGGATTTGGGGTCTCCAAGGGCCCTCTGTTTTGAATGTGCAGGTGTCCTGGAAGGTAGTGAGACTTGTTTCCCAGGGGTTTCTTGTCCTGGTTTTGTGACTCCGCTGGTGAGGATATGAGAGGTGGCACTTGGGGTAGGGTTGCCAGAAAAAGTACAGGGCACTCACTTGGATTTGAATTTCAGGTAAACAGCAAATAATTTTTTAGTTAAAGGAGGTCCAAATTACCCATTGCCTATCTGAAATTCACATTTAACTGGGCAAGAAGTCTGTAGGCATCTAAGGTCGCCAAAAGCCAGGCTTGGTGGGTCTACCTTCACAGGGAGTGGGCCTCCTGTCCAAGGCAGGGTTGAAGATCCCCCTTTCCTCCTTTGGTGCTGCTGGCTGTGGGTCTGGAAGTGGGGTATAGGTTTTCTGCCCACACATCCTTCTGTGTTTTAGAGTGTGGGTGACTCTCTACAGGGTGGGTGTACAAATGGCATGACAGACAGTGAGCTTCCCACCCCCGGTGACATTCAAGCCCCACTTTTGGAGCTGCCAGTGGGGACTGGAGGGAGGGCTTGCGGTCTCTGAGATGCCGCTGTGCCCGTGCCCACGCCCTCCCCGCAGCCTGCACGTGGAACGGCCGTGCCTGCAGTCTCTCCGTGCACTGTTTATAATAGCCAGGACATGGAAGCAACCTAGATGCCCATCAGTAGACGAATGGATAAGGAAGCTGTGGTACATATACATGATGGAATATTACTCAACCTTTTAAAAGAATTCATTTGAATCAGTTCTAATGAGATGGATGAACTTGGGGCCCATTATACAGAGTGAAGTAAGCCAGAAAGATAAAGAACATTGCAGTATACTAACACATATATATGGAATTTAGAAAGATGGTAACGATAACCCTATATGCAAAACAGAAAAAGAGACACAGAAGTACAAAACAGACTTTTGAACTCTGTGGGAGAAGGTGAGGGTGGGGTGTTTTGAAATAACAGCATGTATATTATCTATGGTGAAACAGATCACCAGCCTAGGTGGGATGCATGAGTCAAGTGCTTGGGCCTGGTGCACTGGGAAGACCCAGAGGAATCGGGTGGAGAGGGAGGTGGGAGGGGGGATCGGGATGGAGAATACGTGTAACTCTATGGCTGATTCATATCAATGTATGACAAAATCCACTGAAAAAAAAAATAAAAATAAATAAATAAAATTCGGAGAGGCCACATCAAAATCTGGATTTACAGCTCAATTAAAAACAAATGGTGGGGGTGGAGCACTGACAACACTTGGCCTCTGTGCTGGGCCAGTGTTTCTTCTGCACTGGGCAGCTTCACGCATTTTTATCAGCCATCGAGCCCCCACCAGCATCTGCATTTCTGTGTTCTATTTGTCTTGCCCTGCACCACAGCCTTCTGTTCTAGCCACAGAATGACCCTATTGGGACTTCTCACATAGGACTGCACTTCACCCTTCTGGGTTAGCGGTACATGCAGTGACCTTCGCCTCTCTCTCCAATAGCTAGCTCTCCCTCAAAGCCTCCTCCCATTCTGCCATATCTGACCTCACTCTTCAGTCTCTCTTCTAAACTTTGCTCAGATCTGAGTAGGCAAACCCCACACCTGTCTCTTCCCTAGGTATTTACATGCCTCCACTAGACTCCCATCCTGGTTTCTCTCTTACTGATTGCCACCTTGACTGCCATATCCCCTAGACACCCTTCACATAGTCAGTTCAGTTCAGTCCCTCAGTCGTGTCCAAATCCTTACAACCCATAAGACTGAAGCATGCCAGGCCTACCTGTCCATTGCCAACTCCCAGAGTTTACTCAAACTTGTATTCATTGAGTCAGTGATGCCATCCAACCATCTCATCAGTTCAGTTCATTTCAGTCATTCAGTCATGTCCAACTCTTTGTGACCCCATGAATCACAGCACGCCAGGCCTCCTGTCCATCACCAACTCCTGGAGTTTACTAAAGCTCATGTCCATCGAGTCTGTGATGCCATCCAGCCGTCTCATCCTCTCTCATCCCCTTCTCCTCCTGCCCCCATTCCCTCCCAGCATCAGGGTCATTTCCAATGAGTCAGCTCTTTGCATGAGGTGGCCAAAGTATTGGAGTTTCAGCTTCAGCATCAGTCCTTCCAATGAACACCCAAGACTTATCTCATTTAGGGTGGACTGATTGGATCTGCTTGCAGTCCAAGGGACTCTCAAGAGTCTTCTCCAATACCACAGTTCAAAAGCAACAATTCATCAGTAGGTACCTAATATTTGACACACTGGATGGTCCTGCTCGCCTCGCCTGATGCTGAGGAAGGTAAGTTGCTATCAAGATAGGAAAACATTCAGCAGAGAAACTCATGGTGCACTAACTCAGAGGAACTGTGACAAGTGAAGGGATTTAGCAGCAAAGACAATGGGAAAACACTCCTTGCTTGAACTGAGCTAAGTTTGTTCAGCAATATGCCAATTCAGAGATATTTCACAATGTGGCTCAGCAGTAAATAGTTTGCCTGCAATGCAGGAGATTTGTGTTCGATCCCTGGGTTGGGAAGAGCCCCTGGAGGAGGAAATAATAGAGACACAGATGTATAGAACAGACTTTTGGACTCTGTGGGAGAAAGCGAGGGTGGGATGTTTCGAGAGAACAGCAACTATATTATCTATGGTGAAACAGATCACCAGCCCAAGTGGGATGCATGAGACAGGTCCACGGGCCAGGTGCACTGGGAGGACCCAGGGGAATCGGGTGTGGGGGAGGTGGGAAGGGGGATCGTGATGGGGAATATATGTAACTCCATGGCTGATTCATGTCAATGTATGATAAAACCCACTGCAATATTGCGAAGTAATTAGCCTCCAACTAATACAAATAATTGAGAAAAAAAAAAGAGAGACTATCTGACAATGTACTGAAACCATAAAGCACAAAACTACTTAGAAATTCTAAGATCTATTTCTATAATTATGATTTCTTTAACTGTTAAAACTTTTAGTTCTTTATTATTCCCTAAACTTTTATTTCTATTGGTTATTATTACCTTTCTAAAAAATAAACATAAATCTATTTTTTAAACATTTATATATATATGAGAGTGATTTTGGCCTCTTTTTCTTTTTTTTTACACTACTTAAACAAGTCTAAATTTTATTCTTGGTTGTTTATTTCTGCTTTTTCAAAATGGTTATCAACTTTGTAATTTAGGAACAAAATCTTCAGGATCTGCTTTCACTTAGGAATTTGCTTCCTGAGTTCATTGCTCTCTCCCCTTTTGACTCTCCCTTTTCTCCCCTTGGCACCTCTATCTTCCTCCTCCTTATTCTCTGCTCTATGTAACTCTGTGAATCCCTTTGACTGTTTCTGGATGAGGTGAGTTGTGTCAACATTAACCTAGGGATTTTAACTTCCGTATTGTGTGGATGTGGATTTTTGATGCTACTCTAACCTGGGGACAGAAACCAGAGGCCAGGACGTTGATTCCAGAACTTTAGATCACCATAGAACCCTTGACCTCAGGGAACATTAAAGGAGACGCACACACCCCAGAGTTTCCATGCCTACATGGAAAGCAAGATCCAGGCTTGAGGCAGCAAGTCCAGTACAAGAGACCCCACACCTATTCTTCAGCAAAACAGAAACACGACAGTGAATATGATAAAAAGGGCTGCCTGAAACCATGCCAAACCCACAAACACCCCAAAGGACAATGCTGGAAAATTCATTGCACTCCAGAGAGAAGAGATCCAGATCCGCCTGGCAGTGCACACACACAAATTCCCCTAAGCCTTAAACCTTGACAAGTCACTGGTCCAATCCCACCCACAAAGGTCAGGTTCCACAATGAAGTGGAACCATAACCCTTTATAAGCCTTCAGAAAGGGGACACAAACCACACAATCTAAAGAAAATGAAAAGGGAGACAAACATTCAGCTGGTGAAGGTACATGATAAAAACTCACCAAAACAAACAAAAGAAGAGGAGATAGGAAGTCTTCCTGAAAAGAATTAAGAATAATGAAAATAAAGAAGACCAAAATCTTCAAAGCTAAGAGGAGTCACCAGTAAATACACTAGAGGCCCGGATTGAGAAGAAATAAACATGTTTACCATGGATCTAGAAGAAATAAAGAAGAGTCAAGCAGTAATAATCAATACAGTAACTGAGATTAACAACACTCTGGAAGGAACCAACCGTAGAGTAAATGAGACAGAGAAAGAATTAATTAGCTGGAGGTAGAAATGAGGAAATAGATGAAACACAGTGGAGTGTGCAAAAAGAAATAAAGAAAGAAAGACACACGTAAAGCTCTGAGACATCCGGGGCAATGATCAGTGCCCCACGATGAGAAACCAGATGGAGAAAGCCAAATGGAGAAACCAGATGGAGAAACCAGATGTCCAGAAGGAGAAGACTGAAAAAAAAAAAGGGGGTAATTGGAAAATTCTTGAGGAGGTAAAAGTTGAAACCACTCTTACATGAGTCGAGACGCAAGAAATGGAACCAGACATGGAACAATTAACCATTTCATAACTGGGAAAGGAGAGTGACAAACCAGTTCATAACTCTGCTTATGTGAATCATATGTGGAGAATACTATGAAAATACCAGGTGAATGAATCACAAGCTGACATCAAGGTTGTTGGGAGAAACAACAACAACCTCAGATATACAGATGTTAAGACAGAAAAAAAAAATAGAAAGTGGAGAGGAAATAAAGAGCCTCATGATGAGGGTGAAAGAGAAGAGTGAAAAATCTTGCTGAAAATTCAACATTCATAAAAACAGAGATCAGGGCATCTGGTAACATCATCACTCAGGAAATAGAAGGGGCAAATGTGTGGAAACAGTGACAAGCTTAATTTTCTTTGGCTCCAAAATCACTAAGAATGATGACTGCAGTCATCAAATTAAATGACACTTGCTTCTTGATGTGTGTGATCTATGACACACCTAGACATTGCATTAACAAGAAGAGACATCACCTTACTAAATTCTCAGTAAATTAGAAAGCTCAATTATGGTAATAGTGGAGGCTATGGGATGTTGTTGAGTAATGCATATAGCTTTTGATTGGTTATTACATCTCTTTATTGCTAATTCAGTAAGTTTGTAAAATACATCATTTGGCAGGCACTAAGTCCTAACTGATGTGCAAGATACATAAGAAAACTTGGGTAGACACGAAACATAGAAGAATCTGATACATGTGAATAACTTGGTAGGTAGGCAAACAGGTTCTTTCCAATTCCATACGAGAGTTTAGGAAACATTGTGAAATGTGGCTTAGCATGACTGAAAATATTTAGCCTGATTGTAGCTCTAGAAGTTTAGTGAAACATAGATAATGAAGCTACTAAGGGAAACAGATGTCATGTCTTCCAAGAACTGGTTAACCATGATGAGATGCTGCATTCAGCCCTAGGATTTAAGTCTTTCTGTTAGGAACAGGAAAGCAACATCAAAATATACATTAGGAAATATTGGGTGGTGTCTTGGTGGGATGAAATGAAGACATTATATAAGGAGAGCAGTACAAAAATGACCCTTTATAATCTCGCTTGTAAATTACCTATCTTTTGCTGACTGTGGTGCAATCGTTGACTATGTCATGTTATTGTTGGTATTCCAGAGATGGTATGATGGTGATCATGGTTATTGAGTGCATCCCAGTATTTTCAACTACGAAACAAATTTTTGTTTAATGAAGATAACCTGCTGTCTAACTTCTTAGCTTTCTTCCTGATAACTGACATGATATAATAAAACTGAGGAAGCAGCAAAGTACATACTCTTCATTTGCTTTTTCTAAATTTGATTTGTGTCTTTTCCTTCTCCCTTATCATCCTAACTTAGACACCCAGTCAATTCAGCCTGGATGATTTCAAAATCATTTTATTTACATTTCATCTTTTCACTTTGTTCTAATTTTATATTTTTTAAACAATTCATTAGGTGTAATTTACATAGAATGCATATTGCATGATTCCTTGAACAGAAGAGTTTATATTAAAGCACAGTAAAATAGAGAGGCGCTGAAATAATACTCTCATTTTACACTCAATTATTTCAAAATAAAAATTGACACTATGAAGATGAACACGTAACTTTATTCTTCAAATAAGAGAATTGTAGGAATTTGTTGATCTCTCCCAACATTAATTCTAATCTTTATTATCCTGCATAATCTGACACCTGTTTTGTAGATCAGTTGTATTAGGATGATTTTCAAATAATGAAGATGGTTGATGAGTTGACCTTGAAAGAGAGGCAGCAGATATATCAGGGATCTTTGGCACTGGGAAACATGAATTGCCTGCGTGTTATAGTTTGGGAAAAGCACTGTCATGGGCTGCCATATTACCGTGCAAAGCTGGAAAGTGAGAAGTCTCCACCCTCAGTCCAAAATAACTGTTCTGTAATGGAGATAAGATGTGGTGCTGAGAAATAGATGTAGACATAGCTGCAAAATTCTCATTCGGGTCATTTGATTTCGTGTAGCTGCTATGTGAAGTCCCACGAAAAATGCTCAACCTAGAGTGTGGAATAGAGAGGGAGATGGGAGGAAGTTTCAAAATGGAAGAAATATATGTATATCTATGGTTGATTCATTTTGAGGTCTGACAGAATACAGCAAAATTCTGTAAAGCAATCATCCTTCAATTAAAACCAACAACAACAACAGTTGCATGTTGATGTATCACAATATGCTTCTGTGGTCTAAATGATTTTGATGATGGAGAAGAGAAAACATTTTGAGTTGGAGCAATTGTATCAGCAACTATCTGGAGGGTAGAAGGCTTTCATAGGAATGGCATACTTAAACTTGTGCAGTCTGAAAATACGTCCTCTCCTCTAGTTTCAAGATGAAAGTCAGAGTTATGATCATCCACATTACCTCTTGCTTACAATGCTTCTTATAATCTCAGACTAATGAAGATAGTGTAGAGACATTTTTATTCCCAACTCTTCTTTCATTTTTACCAAATTTGGGGATAACCACATTCAAAATTTGGATTATCATAGGGCTGCAACTGAAACCAAAGGAGAAAATTATTTAGTAACTTTTAAAACCCAGGTAAATCAGAAAAACAAAGCTCAACTATAAAAAAATTGATTCCTTTAATCATACAAAGTTAACAGCATCAAATAAGGCCTCTCCATTCATAGGTTTTAAAACATATATTAGTAGAAATTATGCTCCTCAAATAAAATATTTTATAAATCTACAGTAAATACCACTTTACATGGCTTCAGGACTTGCAGCTTCTTCCAAGTTTTTTGTTTTTGTTTTGTCAAAATAATATTTACAGCATCTTCATTAAAATGGCCAAACAATGGGCACTCCCAAGAGAGTAAATGAACTGTTTGGGCAACCCAAGATTTCTTGATCACTTTTGGCTGAACAATTTAGGTCCTCTTGCTGAAAGGCTATGCCATAATCTGGCTCATCTTATGCTAATTTTTCTGTAATAAGAGATGGGTTTCATACAACTGATGAGACCTTGAACCCATAAAATTATAACTGTCAGGTGCTTAAAGATGTTCTAAGAAAGCAGCTGCTATTCTTACATTGGATAAAATTTTTTTTTTATGCTCATTTTATTTTTATTTATTTATTTTTTTACTGTTTGCATGGTGTACCTTTTTCCATCCTTTTACTTTCTTTTTTTTTTTATTTATTTTTAATTTTATTTTATTAGTTGGAGGCCAATTACTTCACAACATTTCAGTGGGTTTTGTCATACATTGACACGAATCAGCCATTGAGTTACACGTATTCCCCATCCCGATCCCCCCTCCCACCTCCCTCTCCACCCGACTCCTCTGGGTCCTCCCAGTGCACCAGGCCCGAGCACTCGTCTCATGCATCCCACCTGGGCTAGTGATCTGATTCACCATAGATAATATACATGCTGTTCTTTTGAAACATCCCACCCTCACCCTCTCCCACGGAGTTCAAAAGTCTGTTCTGTACTTCTGTGTTTCTTTTTCTGTTTTGCATATAGGGTTATGTTACCATCTTTCTAAATTCCGTATATATGTGTTAGTATGCTGTAATGTTCTTTATCTTTCTGGCTTACTTCACTCTGTATAATGGGCTCCAGTTTCGTCCATCTTTCTTTCTTTTTTTTTTTTTAAATTTATTTATTTATTTTTTTTTTTCAGTGGGTTTTGTCATACATTGATATGAATCATCCATAGAGTTACACGAATTCCCCATCCCGGTCTCCCATCCCACCTCCCTCTCCACCCGATTCCTCTGAAGATTCAGGTTCCAGTAACACAGGAACATATCTGAGCAATATTCCCAGTGGTCAACTAGTTGCATTTGGGACAAGAGATATCCCACTTTTTAAAAATATATTTCACTTTAATGGGTAAAACAGATGTAGAGTGCACTGTTCATAGGTCATAATCAGGCTATTCTGGGTAACCTAACATTGAAATTAAACGATGTATAAATCAGAATCTCTTTTCCCTATCTCAGTAGGTAAAATTTCCCTTCATCACTAACTTTTTGTTCCAAATATTACAATAGAAAGCACTGATGAACCAAACTTCTGTCCCTTCAAGCCACAGTGTTTCAGCTGCCTGCCCCCTCTCCATATCATATCTTCTTGGTACTGTCATCCTTTGTATTTGCCTAGTTTCCATATTAGGGAAAATCTAACTAGTTACTTTGAACAGGATCAAGACATTATGTTAACGTGGAAATATTTTATAGGCTGGATATTTTATCAATATTTCACCCAGTTGTCACAGAGGCATAGCACACATGCTTCCAGTAAGAAAATTAAAACCATCAGTATTATATAAAATGAGTAGCTATAGTCTTAGGAAACACTTTGAGAAGAGTTTCTTTTTTTTTTTTTTCTTTTCTTTTTTTTTTTTTTTTTTTATTATTAGTTGGAGGCTAATTACTTCACAACATTGCAGTGGGTTTTGTCATACATTGATATGAGATCACCAGCCCAGGTGGGATGCATGAGAAGAGTTTCTTATCCTAAAAGTTGAGGTAAAACAAAGTTACAAGAAAACAATAATTATCACTGTTTATAGGGAAACATTTGCTAAACAGTATATTTGAATACTCAATATTACAAAAAGTAAGATCATGGCATCTGTTCCCACCAATTCAAGGCAAATACAAGGGGGAAATGCAGAAAGAGTGACAGATTTCATTTTTTGTGGCTCTAAAATCATTCATTAGAAAGGACCAAGATCTTAAGGAAATGTTGAAAGCAGAAGGAGCAGTGAGTGAGAGAGGATGAAAAATTTGGATAGCATCAGCATCAAAGGATATGATCTCTGGGAAAATATGGGAGATGGTGAGGGTCAGAGAGGCCTGATGTGCTACAGTCCAAGGGGGCACAAAGAGCCAAATATGACTTAGTGGCTGAAGAACAACAACATTTCAGTTGATAAAATGTGTCTTGTAGGTTGATGGTTGGTCCCAAGATGTCAGAGGAATAGGAGGCAAAGACCACTCTCTCCCACACAAATTCATCTAAGGATCAACTGCACATGGAAGAACTTCCAGAAAACAAATTGTGAACTGTTGACTGGCCCTATTTACCCAGAAAGTCAAACAAGTCTCTTCAAACGGAGTTAGGACAAAATAAAAGAGACATAAAGAGAGGTAAAGTATTTAGGGGTTGAGACCTGTCTTGAAGAAGAAGTTGTAAAGGAGGAGAAGATTGCAAACAATAGTAAACCCTCTCAGATCGGTGACAGTGGGGACATCTGGGACTGCATAGAGCAACATACGCAGGGGGAAGAAAAACAAAAACACATGTCCCTAACTGCAATTACCAGCAGAGAAGAAGCTCAGATGATCCCATGCACCATCACTGAGGTGGCCCTGGGAGGGTTGCCTGGACTGTATCATCTGCCCTGTGGTAAAGATCCCAGTTTTAATGCTCTGAGGACAATCTGACAGAGCTATGGTTATGTAGCATCTTAAACTTTGGGAATATCAAAAACAAAAATGCAAAAATGGACCTTTCTTGAGAGAAGTCTCTAGGATCACATAGTGAAAACTGGCACACTCACAGAACAAAAGATTGCACATTACCAAATATCAAAGCTGTGCAAGCGAGCTGCCACTTCTGGCCCTTTCCTCCATGAAGGCAGAAAGGAATGTTTGCATCATCCAGAGGCAGAAGGCAAGAAGCTGCTGTTATATCAGCCCCAGAGAGGACATCTCCCACCAAACTCTGAGCAGGCTGCCAGTTGCTAATCATATCTTCCTGGGCTCATGGACAGTTCGCATAGGCCATGAAGGTCAAAGCCTGAGTTCAGCACCCCTCCAGACACAGCACTCTTGCAAATTGCCCTTCTAGCAAAGGCAGCAAACCGAGTGGCTGGGACCTGCCTGGTACATAAGATCCACAGCCTACCTGGGACAGTGCCTTGCCTGCCACCCAGTCGCCTGAGCAGCTTGGACCTGGGAATGGACCAAAGCAGCCTGAGAGGTTTAGACTTGGGAAGTGCGTGAAACACAGGGCCCATTTTGGACAGTGCCCTCGTGGATCAGCCGGGAAACTGAGCCAGGTGGATTGAGAAAGTACATGTCACCTACGGCAGTGGCAAGCCCACTGTGGTCCATCCACCTCAAACACCCCCACATATCCCAGTGGTATTGGTTTTCAGTGTTCCCCCCCTCACCACTGCACCACTCAGCAAGTGAGGTCGAATAAGGTACCGCTGCCCCCTCGTGTTATGGTGTGAACTAGTCAGGTGTGAACTAGTCACGGAAGGAAATTGCAACCTGAGGAAGTAAAAATAAGTAAAGAAGGGCGAACTGACCCAGAAGTGACAGGTGCAACAAAGTGAAACTGAAGTTAATGCAGAAACTGTGCAATTCAGGGACAACAATAGCCTTGGACAAAAGAGACTATCTGACACTGATCTGACACCACTAAGCTCACAGCAACTCTAGAGAAATTGTTAGATTATTCTTTATTATTTTCATGTTTAAAAAAATCAAACGTTTTCTTGCTTATCATTCCCTTTACTTTCATTGCTATATCTACATTATAAGTTTGAGAGTTATTTTGGCTTCTGTCTTCTTTCCAGTATTTATAGTAGCTTAAATTCTATTCTAGCTTCTTAATCTTTGCTTTTTGAAACTCATTTTACCAATATATCTTCCTTTAAGGATTCAATGTTTAGGAACTATTTTCACTTACGGATTTATTTCCTGAGGTAACTGTGCTCTCCCCTTTTGACTCTCCCTTTTTTCCTCCTAGAAACCTCTATCTCCCTCCTCATTTTCTCTTCTCTGTATAACTCTGTGAACCCTTTGGATGTTTCTGGCCATGGAGAATTGCTTCACCATTAATCTTGGGTTTTATCTTCTGTTCTCTGGGTGCAGAATTCTTGATGCTACTGTCACTCGGGGACCGAAACCCAGAGGCCATGAGGTCAATTCCAGATCTTTAGATCATTGTTGAACTCCTGGCACCAATGAACATTAAAAGAGAAACACAAAAGTTTCCATGCCTACATTGAAATCAAGCCCCAAGCTGAAGCCAGCAATTTCAGTGCAAGACAACCAACACTTATTCTCCAGCAAAGAAGGAACTCAAAAATGAATATTATAAAAGGCACTGCCCAAAGCCGTACCAAACCCACAGAAACCACAAAGTGCATTACAGGACAATTCATTACACTTCATAAAGAAGTGATCCAGCTCCACCCGACAGAGCACAAGCACAAGATACCCCAAGAATTAAACCTTGACAGCTTACCGGTCCAGTGCCACACACAAAGATCAGGTTCCACAGATGATGGATCCATAACCCTCCAGCCTACAGAAAGCAGACCCAGACCACAGCAATCTAAACAAAATGAAAAGGGAGAGAAATATGCATCTGGTGAAGGTACATGAAAAAAACAATCCACCAAAACAAACAATAGAAGAGGAGATGGGAAGTCTTCCTGGAAAAGAATTCAGAATAACGATAGTAAAGATGATCACAATCTTGAAAGCTAGGAGGAGTCACCAGTAAATAAACTGGAGCCCCAGACTGACAAGAAATAAACATGTTTACCATGGATCTAGAAGAAATAAAGAAGAGTCAAGCAGTAATAATCAATTCAATAACTGAGATTAACAACACTCTGGAAGGAACCAACAGTAGAATTACTGAGACAGAGAAAGAACTACTTAATTGGAGGTGGAAAGGAGGAAATAAATGAAACACAGAGGGGTATGCCAAAAAAAAAAAAAAAAAAAAAGGAAAACAGTTAAGAAAATCTCTGAGAATTCTGGGACAATATTAAATTCCCTACCATAAGAATCATAGGTGTCCAAATGGAGAAGACTAAAAATGAAAAAAAAAAAAAAATTGGACGGGTCATGAGTAAATTCTTGAAGAAATAAAAGTTGAGAACCTCCATTAAATGGAGAAGGAAATAGCTTCCTGAATCCCAACACATTAGAGAGTCCCAAACAGGATGAACCCAAAATGAAATGCCCCCAAAACACATATTAATCAAACACTGAAAATTTAAGCACAAAAAGCAAACATTAAATGTAGCATGAGGAAAGACATAAGTAACATACATTTGGATCCCCATAAGGATAGCAGCTGGTTTTTCAATAGAAACTCTTCAGGCCAGTAGAGATGGTAGAACATTCACAAAATGATGAATGAGCCAGACCTAAAACCAAAAAGGATCTCATTCAGATATGAAAGAGAAAGCAAGATGTTTAAGCAAAAACTGAGCATTCATTAACATGAAACTGCTAAACTGCTAATGATGCTGTTAAACTGGGACACTGGGTTCATATGTCATCAGATTTGGAAAACTCATCAGCAGCTATGAGATTGGAAAAGGTCAGTTTTCATTCCAACACCAAAGGTGGGTAATGCCAAATAATGTACAAACAAGCATGCACTTTGGCTCCTTTCACATGCTAGCTAGGAAATTCTCAAAATTCTTCAGGAGTACATAAACCAAGAATTTCCAGAGGTGAAAGCTAGACTTGGAAACAACAGAGGAACCAGAAAACAATTTGGAAATATTCATTGGATCGTAGAGGAAACAAGGGAATTCCAGAAAAGAATTTACTTCTGCTTCAGTGACTCCACTAAAGACATTGGCTATTTGTATCACAGTAAACCGTGGACAGCTTGATAGAGACAGGAGTAACAGAACTTCTTACCTGTCACCTGAGAAATGTGTATGCAGGTCAAGATGCAAGAGTTGGAACAAGACATGGAACAATTTACCAGTTCAAAACTGGGAAAGGAGAGTGACAAGTTTGCATATTATCACTCTGCTTATATGAAATATATGTAGAGTATACTATTCAAAATGCCACATTGGCTGTAATAAGCTGGAATCAAGGTTTCTGGGAGAAACTTCAACAACCTTAGATATGCAGCTGGTAACACTGTAAAAAGAGAAAGTGAAGAGGAACTAAAGGGTGTCTGGATGAGGATGAATGAGGAGAGTGAAAAGCCTTGCTGAGAACTCAATATTAATAAAAAAAAAAAAAAAAAAAAAAAAAAAAACACAAGACCAGGGCATCTGGTCCCATAACTACTTGTCAAATAGAAGGGGAAAGTGTGGAATCAGTGACAGACTTAATTTTCTTGAGCTCAAAAATTACTGGGAATGGTGACTGCAGTCATCATATTAAAAGACACTTGCTTCTGGGAGGAAAAACTATGACAAACCTAGACCTTGTATTAAAAAGAAGAGACATCAGCTTAGTAACAAAGGTTCCCTCAGTCACAAACCCCTATGGTTTATCCAGTAGTCATGTATAGATGTGAAAATTGGAACACAAATAAGGCTGAGAGCTTAAGAACTGATGCCTTCAAAATGTGATGCTGGAGAAAACTCTTAGGGGTCCCTTGGACTGCAAGGAGATCAAGCCAATCAATCCTCAAGGAAATCAACCCTGAATATACTTTTGAAGCATTATGCTGAAGCTGAAATTCCAGGATTTTGACAACCTGATGCGAAGAGCCAACTCTTTGGAAAATACCAGGGTGCTGGGAAAAATTGAGGATAGGAGGGGAAGAGGGTGACAGAGGATGAGATGGTTGGATGGCATCTCCAATTCAACGAACATGTGTTTGAGCACACTATGGGAGACAAGGAAAGAGAAAGACGCCTGTTGTGCTGCAGTCCAGGGTGTCACAAAAGAGTTGGACATGACTGAATGACCGAACAACAGCAATCAAAATATCTAGAGTTACTTCTTAAAATCACTCTAAAATCTATTTAGTAAAATAAATAGCAACAACAGCAAAAAAAATCCAACACATGAAGGTGGTATACTAGAAGATGGGACAATGGATTGTTTTTAACTATGGAAACTATAGACTGTCAAAGAGACAAATCTTCTAATTGAATAGAGTTTTGACATTACGTTTCAAGAAAAATTTTATGCAAGCAATAAGCAATAAAGAGCCATAGTTACTATACTAGTAGTAGAGAAAACAGACTTTAAATAAAAAATGATATGAAACAAGTAACATTAAATATATTCAGCTCACTCACACATTCATATCTGATTCTCTGCTATCCCATGGACTGCAGCATGCCAGGCCTCCCTGTCCATCACCAACTCCCAGAGATTACTCAAACTCCTGTCCATTCAGTCGGTGATGCCATCAAACCATCCATCCTCTGTTGTCCCCTTCTCCTCTTGCCTTCAAACTTTCCCAGCAACAGTCATCCCTGATGAGTGAGTTCTTCAGATCAGGTGGCCAAAATATTGGAGTTGCAGCTTCAGCATCAATCACTCCAATGATTATATTAATTATATATTTTGTCATAGCATCTTTATATTAATGATATATGGGTATATCACACACGCACACAATTTCACATCATCAAAGAGTTAGCGTTACCTAATATTTGAATATGTTACCTAATATTTGAATGCATGAACCGTGAACTTACAGATGTTCAATCTGGTATAAGAAAAGTCAGAGGAACCAGAGGTCAAATTGCCAACATCTGCTGGATCATTGAAAAAGCAAGAGAGTTCCAGAAAAACATCTATTTCTGCTTTATTGACTATGCCAAAGCCTTTGACTGTGTATATCACAATGAACTGTGGAAAATTCTGAAAGAGATGGGCATACCAGACCACCTGACCTGCCTCTTGAGAAACCCGTATGAGATCAGGAAGCAACAGTTAGACCTGGACATGAAACAACAGACTGGTTCCAAATAGGAAAAGGAGTACATCAAGGCTGTAAACTGTCACCCTGCTTTTTTACCTTATATGAAGTGTACATCATGAGAAATGCTGGTCTGAAGGAAGCACAAGCTGGAATGAAGATTGCTGGGAGAAATATCAATCACCTCATATATGCAGATGACACCACACTTATGGCAGAAATTGAAGAACTAAAGAACGTCTTGATGAAAGTGAAAGAGGAGAGTGAAAAAGTTTCCTTAAAGCTCAACATTCAGAAAACTGAAATCATGGCATCTGGTCCCATGACTTCATGGGAAATAGATGGGGAAACAGTGGAAACAATGTCAGACTTTATTTTTGTGGGCTCCAAAATCACTGCAGATGGTGATTGCAGTCATGAAATTAAAAACCGCTTACTCCTTGGGAGGAAAATTATGACCAACCTAGATAGCATATTAAAAAGCAGAGACATTACTTTGCCAACAAAGGTCCATCTAGTCAAGGCTATGGTTTGTCCAGTGGTCATATATGGATGTAAGAGTTGGACTGTGAAGAGAGCCGAAAAATTTATGCTTTTGAACTGTGGTGTTGGAGAAGACTCTTGAGAATCCCTTGGACTGCAAGGAGATCCAACCAGTCAATTCTAAAGGAGGAGATCAGTTCTGGGTGTTCATTGGAAGGACTGACGTTGAAGCTGAAACTCCAATACTTTGGACACCTTAAGCGAAGAGTTGACTCATTAGAAAAGACCCTGATGCTGGGAGGGATTGAGGGCAGGAGGAGAACGGGACGGCAGAAGATGGATGGCATCACCGACTCGATGGACATGAGTTTGAGTAAACTCTGGGAGTTGGTGATGGACAGGGAGTCCTGGTGTCCTGCAATTCATGGGGTCGCAAAGTGTCAGACACGACTGATCAACTGAACTGAACTGAATATTTGAATTTTTTTCTCTGTCTTTAGACTAACATGATGTGTAAAAACTGCAAAACATGAGAAAGAACTATAGTCCAACAATAAATATCCAAATAATTCAAGAAGAAGATAAGACCACTGAGAGAAGAGAAAACCTACATGACAATACAAACCAGTGGACCAAACACAGGTGTGCAGTACATTCCACCCAAAAAGAACAGGAGAATACACATCTGTCTCAACTGCACAGAGAATATTCTCCAGAATATTCTTGAGAATTGGGTTTATATTAAGCCATGAGACAACCATTAATAATTTCAATCATACCAGAAAAATAAAATTTCAATCATACCAAATATGGTCTCTGGCATGCAAAATATGTAAATGGAAATCAACAGTGGGAGGACAATTTGAAAAATGTAATGTGTGGAAATTTAAACAACATATACCGAAGGGCCCAATTAGCCAAAGAGTAACTCACAGGGGAAATGAGAACATATTCTGAGGTGAATCAAAATGAAAACACAATGTAGCAGGTCATCAGATAACAGCAAAAGAAGAACTCATAGATATTTAAGCTTACAAAAAGAGAAAGCTCTCCAATCCCTCAAAGAAGCTAATTGAGATTGAGTCCAAGTACTGCGTTTCGGACTCTTTTGTTGACTGTGATGGCTGCTCCAATTCTTCTAAGGGATTCCTGCCCACAGTCGTAGATATAATGGTCATCTGAGTTAAATTCATCCATTCCAGTCCATTTTAGTTCGCTGATTCTTAGAAAGTCAACGTTCACTCTTGCCATCTCCTGTTTGACTGCTTCCATTTTGCCTTGATTCATGGACCTAACATTCCAGGTTCCTATGCATTCTTACAGCATTGGACCTTGCTTCTGTCACCGGTCACATCCACAATTGGGTGTTGTTTTTGCTTTGGCTCCATTCCTTCATTCTTTCTGGAGTTATTTCTCCTCTGATGTTCAGTAGCACATTGGGCTCCTACCGACCTGGTGAGTTCATCTTTCAGTGTCCTATCTTTTTGCCTTTTCATACTGTTCATGGGGTTCTCAAGGTAAGAATACTGAAGGGGTCTGCCATTCCTTTCTCCAGTGGACCACATTCTGTCAGACCTCTCCACCATGATCCATCTGTCTTGGGTGACCCCACAGGCATAGCTTAGTTTCACTGAGTTAGACAAGCTGTGGTCTGTGTGATCATATTGGCTAGTTGTCTGTGATTGTGGTTTCAGTCTGTCTGCCCTCTGATGCCCTCTCTCAGTGCCTACCATCTTACTTGGGCTTCTCTTACCTTGGATGTGGAGTATCTCTGCTCCAGCAAAGCTCAGCCACTGCTTTTTAGAAAAGGCAGAGGAAACAGAGATCAATTTGCCAACATTCACTGGATCATCGAAAAGACAACAGAGTTCCAGAAAAGGATGTATTTCGCTTTATTGACTATGCCAAAGCATTTAACTGTGTGGGTCACAATAAACTGGAAAATTTGGAAAATGATGGGAATACCAGACCACCTGACCTGCCTCTTGAGAAACCTGTATGCAGGTCAGGAAACAACAGTTACAACTGGACATGGAACATCAGACTGGTTCCATATAGGAAAAGGAGTATGTCAAGGCTGTATATTGTCACCCTGCTTATTTAAATTATATGCAGAGTACATCATGAGAAATGCTGGGCTGGAGGAAACACAAGCTGGAATCAAAATTGCCAGGAAAACTATCAACAACCTCAGATATGCAGATGACACCATCTTTATGGCAGAAAGTGAAGAAGAACTAAAGAGCCTCTTGATGAATGTGCAAGAGGAGAGTGAAAATTTGGCTTAAAGCTCAACATTCAGAAAATTAAGATCATGGCATCTGGTCCCATCACTTTATGACAAGTAGATGGGGAAACATTGGGAACAGTGGCTGACTTTATTTTGGGGGGCTCCAAAATCACTGCAGATACTGATTGCTGTTATGAAATTAAAAGATGCTTACTTCTTGGAAGAAGAGTTATGACCAACCTAGACAGCATATTAAAAAGCAGAGACATTACTTTGTCAACAAAGATCCATCTAGTCAAGGCTATGGTTTTTCCAGTGGTCATGTATGGATGTGAGAGTTGGACTATAAACAGGGCTGAGCACCAAAGAATTGATGCTTTTGAACTGTGGTGTTGGAGAAGACTCTTGAGAGTCCCTTGGTCTGCAAGGAGATCCAACCCGTCCATCCTAAGAGAAATCAGTCCTGAGTGTTCATTGGAAGGACTGATGTTAAAGCTGAAACTCCAATGTTTTGGCCACCTGATGCGAAGAGCTGACTCATCTGAAAAGACTTTGATGTTGGGGAAGATTGAAGGCAGGAGGAGAAGGGGATGACAGATGAGATGAGATGGTTAGGTGGCATTACCGACTCAGTGGACATGAGTTTGCGTAAACTCTGGGAGTTGGTGTTGAACAGCGAGGACTGGCATGCTGCAGTTCATGGGGTTGCAAAGAGTCAGACACGATTGACTGACTGAACTGAATTGGACTGAAAAATGGCGGAAGGTAGTGGAACAAAACGATGAATATGTTGTTCAGTAAAGTTTTGGGGGCAGATAAAAAATATCTCTTTTAGTTAAAAAATCAAAGGAACTTTTTGGCCAACCCAGAAAAGTTCTTGCCCTTTTGGTGACAGTGTTCCCCTCAGTGTCACACAACTGTGGATCCACTGCAGTTGGGATACAGGATGGTATCAAAAAATTCAGAATATCAGAAACTGAATTTAACTTCATCTTGCTTCACTTTCTTTTTTCTTTTTAGAATAAAGTTTCTTAAAGGCAATGCTTTCTGGTCCCAAGGACCAGTTGGCGATGTCTGAAACCTTTCTCACTGTCCCAGCGGAGGAAGTGCCCTTCGCCATAGCTGGGGTGGGGGTCAGGGTGCAGCCGGCCCCCTGAGATGTGGAATGCCCCACAGCACAGAACAGCTGGTTTATCTAAAATGTCCACATTGCCTTGTCTTAGAAAGAGAGCATCCCATTCTCCCTCCAGAAGTTCAGATGAAACAGGGCTTAGAGTTCATTTTTGCTGTGTACTGCTGGGTGGGAAAGCCCATAGATATAACATACTTTGTTCACACTTTGGGAAATACACTGTGTACATATGTGGTGGATCTTGTGAATTGCTATCCGATTGGAGATCACAAGTCCCTCTTCCCCAGGCTTGGGAGCTGACTGACAGTGGGTGTCGTGTATGTGCAGATCATCTAGGTGCATGGAGGAGCTGTGGACCCCACGTTCTTGAGCCACTGCACCCACCTGCTCTGCAGGAATCAGGTCAGTGGGCTGTTTGCACAGCTGAGGGCTCAGTTCTGCTGTGAGCAGGAGAGCTCTGAGCGATGCTGGGATGGTCATGCTTGGAAAGGACTTTCCCCCACCTCACTGATTTCCATCTATCTTTGGCATGTGCACACTTCTGTGGCTCCTTGCTTCTCTGTCTGTGAGGACCGGGAAAGAAAGGCAGGTTCCCTGTGAGGGGGAGGTGGACACCGTCTGCCCTGGCAGGGCCACCTGAGCATGGAGCAGTGGGAGCAGGGTCGCTCGGAGCTGCTGACTGGCAGCTCCCCCTCAGTGCTGCTTGTGCTCATCCCCTGAGGTTTCATTTCTCCTCTTCTCTGATGGGTTTTTGTTCATATGCTGACTGCTGTTAGTGTGTATGTGGTACATGGCCTCTGAGAAACGCCTGGTGAAGAGCACATAGGGGTCGTCCCATGGTTAATTCCAGAGGCAGTTACGTTTTCGTAACTTGCTGTGTTCTCACGGGCAATTCGAAATCTGATGATTGGAAGTGTCATCTCTTTCCATGACTAAAATCATTTCCTGGGCTGTCAGCTTTCCTCCCCATGGTCAGCTCTTGTTCCTGTGTTTTGGGTTGTGTTCTAGTTGACCTGTGACACTGCTGTAGTTTATTAGTTTAGTACATTGAGTCATAAGCTCCTGGAATTCCTCTATTTATAGGACTTCTAATAAAAGTGACCTTGTAGTTATACACCCTTACAGTTCTGTATGTCACCTGCAGTAAATCCTCCAATGACTGGCCTGTACTGTTGTGTTCACAGGCCATAATGGAGAGGAAGAGGTGCATCATGTCACACTGGCTGAACATGATCCTGAAGAAAAAGAAGCTGGTGCCACCCCATCAGCCCCTGCATTTTACAAAGGCCTTCCCCCCAGGGGGCAAGCTGTGCTCCAAGCACATAAGGCTCCCCCTGTGCTCCTGAATGAAATAAGCATCTTGTTCCCTTCTCTGTTCCCCTGTAACAGTCACAGCTTAATGACATTTAATGGATTCTCCCAAGTCTTTGACACTGTTTAATAAATGCCTATTCCCTGGTGGCTCAGACAATAAAGCGTCTGTCTGCAATGCAGGAGACCTGGGTTCGATTCCTGGGTTGGGAAGATCCACTGGCAAAGTAAATGGCAACTCACTCCAGTATTCTTTTCTGGAAGATCCCATGGACAGAGGAGCCTGGAGGGCTACAGTTCATGGGGTGGCAAAGAGTCAGACATGACTCTCAGACATCATCTCCTGTCGGTTCTCCCTATCAGAAGAGCCCAAAACCAGGATCAGTAAGAAGAACTGACCAATGTTCATAGGCTTAATAAAGTAACTTCGTTAACATGACCTGAACCCTGTTGTGCTAACACAGGAAAGCGTTCCCCATTTGGTATGTTTTGTTTCCGTCCCCCCTTGCTGGCTCATGTGCAGCACTGTCACCAGTAACAGCATTCTCAGAGGTGCCCCTCAAAGCCAGAGGAGGAATGGAAATACGTGGGTCTGTATCACAACTAACAGGGAGAAGAAAGAGTTGTATTAACTGGGTTAAACTGTCATTATCTCTTGATCTTACTGGACATTTTCTCCCCCAGATTCTCTCTGTGACTGGGTTTGTTGACAGTGACAGGGGCGACCTGAAGCTGTCAGGTCGCCAGGTGTACCTGGCAGGTGCCAAGTACACGGGCTACCTGTGCTGCAGCAACAACGTCCTCATCTGCAGAGAGTAAATGCGGCCAACTCCATGTCTGCCTTTGGCCTGCTCGGCAGTGCTCTGGGTCCCTCAGTCAGCCGGCATTCTGCCCTCGGCCCACACAGGGCATCTCAGGTTCCCTCTGTCAGCCAGGGTTTCATCTCAGCCCACACAGCGCAGCTCCGGGTCCCTCAGTTGACCAGGGTTCTGTCTCAACCCGCATGGGCCTGCTCTGGGTCTCTCAGTATGTTAGAGTTCCATGGTGGATGTCAGAGTCTGCTTAAAGAATGGCAGTGATAATGGTAGCAGAAGAATGAAATTAGATGATTAAGGAGGATGCAGTCAAATTAGGTGACAGTGGTGAGGTGAAAGCACACTGGCCAATGACCTCGCGATCATGTGGACACCTTCTTACAGCCCGATCAGCCCTGTAGAACAGTCTCTGCCACCTCCATTGAGAGCAAGTGTGGGCTGGGTCGTGTTAACAAAAGTACAAATTTGAACTCCGGTATCTCTAATAAAGGTGTTTTCTCTCCCCCCCCACCCCCACCAAAAAAGACTGACCTGTTTAAAGTACGAGAAAGCCAAAGAGCAGCAGATCCCGTGCCTGAATGCCCAGTGGCTGGGGGACATCCTGCTGGGGAACTTTGAGGCCCTGTGGCAGATGCAGTATGGCTGCTACACCTCCTTCAGCATGCAGGACGCCCTTTACCCCAACCGGACACCTGGTGTTGAACCTTCTGGGTAAGCACGCTGGCTCCCCGTGGCCATGGGCTGGTGCTCAGATGCTGCTCTTGGCTTCGGGGTTGCTTCGCTTTTTATCTCATCTCTTGTTTCCTCTCCATGCTATCTCCGTCTATACTGGACCCAGGAGTTTTATTGGCTTGTATTTTTGTTTGCTTTTTTTAATGGACTCTCAGAAGTGGAAGGAACACTCGAAAGCCTTTTGATCTTGTCTTTCAAGCCAGCTCTCGTTTAACTTGCTCTGTAAGACGTGGCATCCCCCACGCCCACCACTTTCTGCTGCACAGATCCCGAGGAAGGCCCACTGCCCTGACTGTACACCAGATGGTGCTTAACCCCATTTACCCACCTGAGCATCACTCCAGGAAGTGGCTACTCAAATGCTGCTTTAACATGCACTCCCTTGAAGGAGCCTGTCCAGTTCTGGTCCTAACAGCCTCAGTCGCAAGAAAGCACTTTCTGGTTTTCAGCCACAGCCTGCCTGCTTCCCTGGGACAGACCTGGGTGTAACGTCTGCTCTGAAGCCATGGTGCAGACGCCAGGCCCTTCCTCGGTTAACACGTGTCCTCAAGGGCCCAGCCTGGCTGCCACCCCCATGTGCTGTGCTCATCACAGACGGTTCCTTGGACGCCAGACCACGGGGCTCCCAGAACTGTCCAGGGTTCAGCACACGCGGGCATGTGGTGCCTACATTGGGCCACAGGCTGCTGGTTTGCTCAGCATTGTCTCATACAGAACACTCAGCCCCTGCCAGGCTTCCCTGTAAACTTAGGAAAAGTCCTCATGGTTCCCTTACTGGAGGCCATCACCTGAGCTACTGCATGTTCAAGATGACCTGCACCTGGAGAGGTGTCTCATTTCTGTTATTACTGATACACTTCCATTATAATTGATTTTTTCTTGGAAGTTGGTTGATTTAAAATGTTGTGCTAGTTTCAGGTGTGCAAAAATGTGAATAAGTCATACTTGTACATACATCTACTTTTGTTAAAGAATTTTTTCCCGTGTAGCTATTAAAAAGTAATGAGTAGAGTTCCCTGTGCTATATAGCACGTCCTTATTGTTAACCTGCTTTATATATAATAGTGTGTATGTGTCCTAGGAAGGCTTTTATATTGATAAAGAGTCCTTAATTTACATAGTGTTTCTGAAAAGTAACCAGTTTCTCTCTTTAGATGCTTGGAGATTTCCGTTGAAAGTGTCAGCAGAGTTGCTGATGGTATGTCACATTAGTCACCTTACTATGGCTGTTACTGTGTTACAAAGAAGAAGGGATAAGTTTGTATCTGTACCTAATTCTTTTAATAATTGACCATCATGACCAATGAGGGCTGAATCTTCTCGCCTGTCATAAGCTGTTCAGTGCACCCTGTGTCTTTATCCTCTTCATTGATGATATTGGGAGTTACACATTCACATGACACACATTAGTTGCATGACTTCTTCAGAGAGCTACATGACTGCTTACAGAGGTGCAGAGCAGAATACAGGGAGACCGTGTGTTTCCGTGGGGTTCAGGAGATGGGAACTGGGGCGCCAGAGTGTCAGCCCTGACCTCAGCACTTCACTGTGGCAGTGGACTTCCAGGCCACCGGCTGGAGTCTCTGATGGGATGCCTTCAGGGTGGGTTGTTCTGCACTGGAGTGCCAGGGTTTGGTTGGTAGGAAATGAGTAATGACTGCCTTTCCCTTAGTGGGGAGGGTCATCTCCACCATCATCCCAGATGGAGAGGTGGTTGCTTCCAACAGTATAACATAAATGAGTGTGCTTGTGGAAGAAAGTCTGGGTTAGAGGCAAGGAATGGGTGAGGGGGCAGCAGCCACAGTGTGAGGCTGGCTGCGGGGGCCTCCAGCTGGTTTTAGGAGGATGGGTGCTGTGCCCGGGACACAGAGTGGCCATCAGAGGCCTGCCTTCCCCTCCAGTGTCCTGTGACCCAACCGTCCTGCACCCTCATAGGGGAATCTCCTTCTTTCTGGAGGGGTGTAATTGCAATCATTTTGTTTTCCAAATTCCATTGGGACACAAAATGTTTGAAGTAAAAAGTGTTTTGAAAAGTTCAAGGATGAGGATTAAATCTATCACAAGAGCTGAGGTAGGGGTGAAGACATCTTAAAGAACTACAGGATCTGGTGAATAGAGAGGGTGACCAGCACCAGGGCCTCCCGGGACAGTTCGCAGGTGCCCATGGTCTCTGCCAGTTGTGCCTTGGGGAGTGTTTCTTGTGTGTGGTGAGAGGGGTAGAAAGCACTCAGAAGCTGCTGTGTTCCTGGGGTGGTTGAATAAGGTAAATCATACTTTAATTACAGGGTGTAAGACTACCTCCCAAACCAAAGCAGAATGAAGTAACTAATATCCAGCCTTCTTCCAAAAGTGCCAGGTAGGAAGAATCACATTGTGTTTTTTTGTTTTTTTTTTTAATGGTTGATGATCTTTTACAGTCTGTTCTTGGAAATGGTGGCAGTTGGGGAAATTCCTAAGATTTTCACTTGGAAGGGCTTTCCAGGTGACACTAGTGGTAAGGAACCCGCCTGCTAATTCAGGTGACATGAGACAAGGGTTCAGTCCCTGGGTCAGAAAGATCCCCTGGAAGAAGGCATGGCTACTCACTCCAATATTCTCGCCTGGAGAATCCCCATGGACAGAGGAGTCCGGCGGGCTACAGTCCATGGGGTCACAAAGAGTTGGGAACGACTGAGCCTCTAAACCACCAGAACTTGGAAGGATACACTGCTTGCATTGTAGCTGTATCATGACATGTCTCGTTTCATCACTGGAGATAAGCGGGGATTAGCCGGTGTCTTCTCCTTTCTTATTAAAAAAATAAAGTCCAATCTTCTGTTTTATCTTTTTTCTATCTTGCCAGAATCCCCATTGTGTGAAACAAGCTGCTGTGGTGGGACAGGGGCAGGGGGACTGGAAACCGGCTCCAGGCATCCTCAGTGTGTGCCCGGGAGCCCACGTCCAACCCCTGACCCAGGTCAGGATGGGGGATGGAGCCCCCTCTGTGGGGCTGGGGCGGGGGTGTTGTCAGACTTGTTCTGGTCTCACCTGGTGGAGGTAAGCCGGTGGTTTAAATGGAACCAAGAGACCCTCTGAACTGCATTGAGTGAGGATCTTTGCCTCTTCTCTACTCCTTAGTCCCCTCCTTCCAGTCCCCACAGCCACCCAATCTGGGGATTGTTGGATTCTTTAGCAAAAGCAATTATGTGATTATATACGTCATTAAAAAACTACAGATTTTGTTAACTTAATACACTGTCTCAAATATAAGCTAAAAATAGGGTTTGAAGAAATTTAAGCAAAGAAGTTTAATATAAAATATGTACTTCAGTCAACCAGCTTTATTCTGTGTCAGAGCTTCTGGGGTGAGATGGGTCCTGTGGGATATGGTGGGGGACTGGGGGCCACAGAGGGCCCTTGAAGCCCTCCCTTCCACCCGCACAGACCCCCAAGGACAGTGCAGGCTGGGGGGTCGGGGGTGGTGCCTGATCAGCCCTTCCCCTGGGGGTTCCAGGTGAGAGTCCTTTGGGGTGACTTTGTGTAAATGGTGGGAAAGAAAGAGCAGGTGAATCACTGCACTTTCCCTTTAAGAACAGAAAAGCACACACAGGTAAATCTCTCAGAGCTTCTTAACACTTTTAAAATTAAACTCTCATGTTTGGTAAAGAACATATTAGGGAAGTAATAGCCGTTCTCTTTTATGTGTGTTTCACAGAATCAAAGATATTCTGCCTCCCACCAAGAGGATACCACCAGAACTGACCCCTTTTGTGCTTTTCATTGGATTTGAGTCTGTTCAAGTTCAAGAGTACATAAAGGTGAAATTTCCTTCTGTTTCTCATAAGGATTTTTAGGAATGTTCCTTTCTGTTTATATTTGCTTTAGGTGAGCAGTTTTATTAAGTTAACATGTAGTCAGGAATACCGTGTTGTAATGGTGTTCATCATGTGTATTCATAAACTCTGTCATCATTACATCATTGCCTTCCCGCCTTATACTTGCTGCTACTTCCTCCTTTGACACTTGCTTTCTTAGGATGACTCAGGTGAGGAGACCAAGAGCAGTCTTGTAATCACACATTAGCAAAGCTGTGCAAATACCATTTTCGTAAGGACATTAGCTTACGAGAGTAGCTGTGCCCCATCAAGTTTCCTAAATGAACCCATCAACTTCTCAAGATTTGTTCTCTCTGGTGGAGCGGGCCCAGGGGTCACAGGTGTATTTGTATTTATTTACATAAATGCACTTCTAGAAGTAACATTAGGAGGGACTGTGGGCTTGTGTCTGGGGATGGGATGGTTAAAGTATAGTTGACCTGTGTCACAGGGATTCAAATATTTCCCTTTATTTTTTAAGGAAAAGAAATAATTATAAATACTACTATAAAATTCTTTTTTTAACTTATAAAACTGGGTATAAAGAGATCATCTTTTACATGTCTATGTCTTAGGTCGATTTTTATGTCATCATTTCTTAGAGACTGTGTCTCAACGTGCCTTATCAATACCCACTTCGGCGTAGACAGCCTGGGAGGTTCACTCCTTATGTAGCGAGCTGCCTTGTTCTCAGAGCTTTCTACTTCTTCAAAGGGGTATCCTCCTGGTGTCCAGTGGAGGTCCTGCTTTAATCTTGACTTATGTGGCACGGATTAGGGAAATGTACATTGTCACTTCCAGTTTCCACTTTGCTTGCACGGTGGCGTAGGTCTGGCTACACTGCTTTCACCATTTTGTGCTGTCGAGAGTCCCATTCACGGTCTAGACAAGTCCTGGGCTGAGGGCGGGCGGGTGGCTCTGCAGACCAGATGGTCTCACCTCTGCTCTCTGTTCTTGGCCCTCAGATGCTCCATATCCTTGGTGGGGAGGCTGCCGAGTCTGCACAGAAGTGCACCCACCTCATCGCCAGCAAGGTGAAGCGGACCGTCAAGTTCCTGATGGCCGTTTCCATGGTGAAGCACATCATCAACCCAGAGTGGCTGGAGGAGTGCTTCAAGTGCCAGAAGTTCATCGGTAAATGGCCGAGTCACACCCTGTGCACTGGATGCCCAGTTAGGAGCATTTTTGCCTTGAAATTTGTCCCCATTCTCATCCCAGCAAAGATCAAGTTCATTTTTTAACTCTGTGAATTTAAATGGATAAATAACAAATTATTTCATTTCCCAGTGAGTCATATCATATTTTTGCATTTTACTGTGAATTAAGAAGGTTGTGGTAATTGGGGAAGTACTGGGGAAGAGCTCTGTAGCCTTGCCTTCTTCTCCTGATGATACGTCCTGTATGTCATGCTGGCTGTCCAACGGGGTTCCAGGTGTGGCACATTGAATGCAGCAGGGCCAGGGAGCCCAGGAGTGTCCTGGGAACATGGGGCAAGTGGCCTGGGGGGACAGCGTGGGTCACCAACTCCCAGGACAGGCACGGGCATCTGTGGTGGGACCTTCATTCAGTTGCTCTGTGCCCCCCTCCCACACGCCTCTTGCCGGGGGCTGCATAGGTGGTCCTTGGGTGGTGTCCACAGTGGTCCCTTCTCCACTCTGCCTGCTCTCATCTTTTCCAAGATGCGGAGGCCGAAGTGCTTTTCTCCTTTAGTTTGGAGGAGTCCTTGAGGAGGGCACATGTTTCTCTACTCTTCAAGGTACACCTGGACTGGAGCTCAGATCAGCTGCTCAAGCTGGACAACTGTGATGGGCCAGGCAGCTTGCACCCAGAGAGCCAGGCTCTCCCCACTCCCCCTACACAATCAGGCCTCCTCTAGGGTCTGTTCAGGTTGAAGAAAATCGATATGGAAAGAGATGCATTATAAATAACCTGGGTTCAGAGAGTATGTTATGAATAATTTATAAGATTTTTTTTTTGCTTTAACAACTTACATTAATACTATTCCCATAAAATGTATATTCAGCTGGAAAATGGAGAACAGTCTTGAGAAAATATTAACTGAATATGTGTCTAATAATTCTAGAGTACAGTGTTTAAATGTTTCTAAGATAGAACAGTTTGCAAAATGTTTGTATTAAACAGTGGCTTAGTAGATTAATAGAGATAATCAGTTTTTTGGGTTTTTTTTTTTAACTTTTAAGGAGCCAACTTAGGAATCAAAAGAGATTTGCAGTACTGAGTTAAGAGTACATTACCTAAAATAGTCTGTTTTGCTAAATGTTTTAGGAGTTTAAACAAAATGGTACTTCTGGTACATTTAAGAGTAAGGAAATTAGAAAAGTTTAATCATCAAAATCATTTCGTACTCCATTTGAGCTTTAGGAATTGTGAAAAATGTTCTTATTCTTACTCTTATCACAGAATACTTCATGTCTTGCAGGAATTAAAGTTCTAGTCACTTTTTAATAATTATAAGTCACACCTAGCATATGAGAGTGTTATTTCTGAAATTTCATGTCTGTGTTTGCCAAGCCCACTTCGGGTTGGGGACCAGGGCAATCTAGTACCATGTAGCTCCATGAAATTGGGCATTTTGTCAAATTTCTTGGGTAGGATGAGAAATTACACACACTGAAAATTCAGTTTGAAACCAGTACACATATTTTCATTTTTAGGTGAAATACTTTTACATCACTCCTGGGATCTGTCCATGTCTGTCAACCATGAAAGCGATTATGGAATGTGCAGGAGGCAAAGTGTTGTCTAAACAGCCATTCTCCCAGAAATTCATGGAATATAAGCAGGGTAATGTGCACAGTAGTGACAAATTGTTGAATGCATCAATGTCATATATGAGGCTCAGTAACCAAGAAGCTGCTTTTCTTTTCCATAGAGTATGTCAGAAATGATTTCAATATCCTGTGAAAATAACCTTCACTTGTGTCAAAAATATTTTGCCAGAGGATTAGTTATGTTCATTGCTCTGCTGCATGTTGGTGTGCCTGGGTGCGGGCAGGTGTGTCTGTTTGACAGGTTTTGTCTTTGTTCCTTGCAGATGTTCACAAGGTAGAGTTTGTTCTCACTGGAGTGCTCACTCAGACACTGGATTATGAGTCATATCCTTTGGGAAGGCGGTGGGTGGGCCCCTCTCATCCTTAGTGTCAGAGTTGCATGCGCTCCGTGACCCCACAGGTTAGGGCACTACTGCCAGGGTAAGTGATAGAACCGCTGAGAGGTCCATTGAATTTCGTAGACTGTTCTTCTAGAGTAGATGCTCTTACATCTTTCCAGGCTCTTTCCCGCCCTCCGTGTTGAGATCTGAATGCCTGTTCTGCACTGCCTTTCCGTGTGGAAGGAAGACTTGGTATAAAGCTTACCTGAGCCATGTGTGGGTGACCTCTCGGGGCTCTCCTCACGTCTGCAACCTGAGAGCAGCCACGTCGTCCAGCCACAGGCAGTTGCCTGGGTTGCAGGGCCTGGCGCATGCCCTGTAGGAGAAGGGAGTGACTGGTTTTCTGTGGCGTGGCTTTGGGCACCTGGGGCTCTTTTTCTTAGTGTGGGGCCCTTGTTGGGTGTCGGCACTGGTCCGCAGTGCTGTGGGAAGCTGTTTTCCTCAACACGCCTACATATAAATTTAACTGACGCACCTGCGCTAGTGCCAGGAGCCGCGCGGACCTGGCCTCGGCCCTGTTCCCTTAGACTCCCTTGTTTTAGAGCTGCTTTCTTTGGGACAAGCGTTTTTAAGCAGGAAGACAAATACATTAAATATGTTGCATCTTATTAGGGTGTGTAATTTTATTCTGAGGAAACAAATTGTATTTTATATTATATGACATTTAAGAGCCCACATTAAATTTTATGGTTCATTTGCCAGGTTTTTAAATGTTTTCACAACACTGTTACTGGAACTTTAGCTGCAAATAAAATGATGCAAATAAAGACCTTGCTATCTCTAAATTATGGATGTTAAATATTTGAAAAGTTTTGTAAATTTATTTTTATTTCTTATACTCTTATCTTTTATATTGAAATCTTGCCCACATTCTAAATAAATGTACTTTTGAACTTTAGTTATAATTGAATGATCCTTTATTGTGACACATTTTTTTGGTATGGTTTATAGGGTTTGCATTATTCTTGAACACATTTTAAGTAATTGCAAGGCAAAATATTTTCTAGAAGAATTTTCTCCTGTGGAAGTGATTTCTGGAAGGTAGCCACTTTCTATCAAGGTGAGACATAAACTCCTGAGCAGAGCTATGTTCAGAACATTAGCAGTTATTACAGCACAGGCACCAACTGGCCACAGTCATTAATACCACAGAAACACACGTCTCTCCTGCTTCTGTTCCAGATACGATTCTAATACACTTCCTGTCGGGTTGTAGGTACAAAAATGTAAGTGGAGACCATCGTCTTAGCAGTGACTACTGACATACGAGTGTGTTTAATATACTACAGGTATTAGTGTACTCAAGACCAGTGGTGTCACAGAGATTCAGCCCTGCCCCGACATTACCGCCCATCAGTGTGCCCCTCAGACACTGAATTTGCCTCCACAGCAGTTGCTGAGGTGTTTTCCTAGAAGGAGCTGTAACTGGCTCCAGTCTGTTCTCCAGTTGTACAATCTGTACAGTTTAATTCCCGAACAGAGTTTAGGTGGAACACGTGCATTAAACACGTCAGGACTTCCCCGTCACAGGAGTTGTTAGCATTGCCATAAGGGTCGGGTGTCACTTAGTTACGTGGGATGTCCTCCTGTCTTTGACGTGGAGCCACATGGAGTTAGTCCTGCAAATCACCACTCAGTGTCACAGTTGTGAAATGAGGCTCCACACCTGCGACCTCACATGTGCCCTAGGCCCTGACCTGTGTCGACTTTCCCGTGACATGTCTCTTACCATGTGGTCCTTGTTAAGTCTCTCAGCATGCGTGGATGACAAGATGATGGTCTCCTGCACACATTAATCTATCATGCTCTTTAAAACACACCCAGTTGGCACTTACTTGCATCTTTAACAGACTGTCTCTCAATGTATGGCCTTTTTAGTTCCTACTTTTGTACCTAATCAAGCAAACTTGCCTATAAAACTGACTGTCTTCTCATGAACCACAGGTGGAATGAATGTTGACGTCAGAGAATTTAGAATCTGTAAGGTCCTGGAAGTACAGAGGACTTTCATGAGTTGGCACAAAATGTTGATTGCACAGTATTCAGAGTATGGGCCTGCTTCTTATACCCTTGAAGAAAATCAAACATGATAACGGCATAAACGTCTCTGGGTAGAGTCAATGCATCTGTTCAGTCTTCAACCTTTCAGTGAATGTTTTTCCAAAAGCTGCCAAGAAATACATAAGAATGCCAGGAACTCTCTACAGTCAACTGGTCTGCATAGTTGCTGAGCACTGACTTGAAGGCTCAAAGGAAATTACATATGAAGATTTAATTAAATGATAAAGTAAATCAACTTGTTAGGTTGATCAGGTTATAAAATTATTTCTCATAAGAAAGGAAGTCTCAGTCCTGTTGTTTGGTCTGACTCAAGATTTAGTAGAAGTATAATGTAGACCACATATGTAATTTTATCTTTCTAATAGCCACAATAAGAAAGCTCTTAGATTTTAGTTTCTACAGTTAATATCTCTGAAGTGTTATTTCACTTATAAGTAATATTTTTAAAAATTTAAAAATACTTTAGATTTCACACCAATTACAGTTCAAAAAGTACATATGCATACCCAAGTTATTTTAAGTGTAGGTTTTTTTTTTTTTAAGTTAATGTTAACTATGATTGACAGTTGAGCCCTTCTTCCACACCAGGCATATTTCCACTGCATGGTGAGCTGCTGTGGCTTGTCTCCACTCTCTCACTTTGCAAACGGGTGGGAGAAACATGGATGCCACTAAAGATGGCACACTTGGTATCAGAACAAGAGCAGGATCATATCATACCTCTGTGTAGACAAGTACAAGATTTTGAATCCATATGGCAGAACAGAAGGACATGGAACTCACCTCCTCCCACAAATATATCTACACATGGACCAGTTCTCACAATACCTCCTGGTGGGAAAGCTCAGGCACCAAGGAGCACAAGAAAGATGACATAACACAGTAGGATAAAAGGGGGGAAATAAAGGGGAGAAGACGGGCCTGGTGCCACTGTGAAGAAACTCTGATTGAGGACAGGTTCCAGCCACCTGGAAAGGCCCTCTCCCAAGAGGAGACCACCCAGGACAGAGAGGGAGTCTTCAGAGACTCAGAGGACCATGTAGCAGGCAGAACAGAGAGCCCAGGAGAGAGGCTCTGTACTACCTGTACATGGTCTCCAGCCTGAGATGCATGCCTGCTGGTTCATGCAGGACAGGCCCCGGGGAGAGGACTGTGGTTGGCTGTGTAAAGAGCCTGAAAGGCTGGAGTGGGGCATGGCCACAACTTGGGTGGCATGGAAGACGATTTGGCCATCGTAGAAGCAATGTTAAAGGGTATGTGAAGGGCAGACCCCATCAGCCTCTTCCTCACTCACCCAGCACAGCACCAGCTCCATGAGACTTGGAGCACTCTGGCACCAGCAGGGCCCTCACCCACTGAGGCAAAGCTGGAATCATCCTCCCCATGGCTGTGCCATGAACCGATCTCTACCACTGCTTCTAGCTCTGTCCACTTGGTGCCTGCAGGACACACGAGCAGACAGCGGGGGCTCCTTGGCTGGGACAGGTTGGGCCCGGGCAGTTGTGGGCTTTGTGGGTGTACACAGGGACCGAGCCAGGCCTGAGCTGCTCCCTGCTTCCATGGCAGGTCCAGGTGCACAACTACTGATTTCAGAGGATCTTCGCTGGTGGCTCTGTGAGCACACCACCTGATGATCGCCAAGGCTGCCTACCTGTACCCCCACAAAGGATGGGGTCCCAAGCAGACCTACACCAAGACAGAGGGTCATAAAAATGTCAGAAGTGAAAGAGATGTCTAAAGGAAGTAAGAGGAAAACAAAGGATTCATTACAAGAGAACCTGCACAAGGCTGCCAGCGGACTCCTCTCCAAAATCACTGCAAGTTAGAAGGGAGTGGCAAGATAAATTTGAAGTACTGAAAGGGAAAACCCTGCAGCCTAAGATACCCTACCGAGGAGGACTACCTTTAGAAGAAAAGGAGAGGAAATTTCTCAGATATGATGCCAGAAGATGAGCCTCCCAGGTCGGAATGGTGTCCAATATGCCACTATGGAAGAATAAAGGGCAATTACAAATAACTCCAGAAAAATGAAGACTGGGCCAAAGCAGAAATGACACTCCATTGACGATGTGTCTGGTGGTGAAAGTAAAGTCTTATACTGTAGAGAACAATACTTCATAGGATTCTTAGATGTTAGATTTTAGATCCATGAATCAAGGAAAATTGGAAGTGGTGAAGTAGGAGATGGAAATATTGAACATTAATATCTTAGGAATCAGTGAACTAAAATAGACTGAAATGGGTGAAGTTTAATTCAGATGGCCATTATATCTACTACTGTTGGCAAGAATCCCTTAGAAAAAGTGGAGTAGCCCTCATAGTCAACAAAAGAATCTGAAAAGTACTATGTGGATGCAATCTCAAAAACGAAAGAATGATCTCTGTTTGTTTCCAAGTCAAACCATTCAGTACCACAGTAATCCAAGTCTGTGCCCCAATCACTAATACTGAAGAAGCTGAAGTTTCTATGAAGACCTACAAGACCTTCTAGAACTAACACCCAAAAGAGATGTCATTTTCATCTTAGGGGACTGAAATGCAAAAGTAGGAAGTCAAAAGGTACCTGGAGCAACAGGCAAGTTTGACCTTGGAGTACACAATGAAGCAGGGCAACGGCTAGCAGAGTTTTGCCAAGAGAGCACACCTATCATAGCAAACATGCTCTTCCAACAACACAAGAGACGATTTACATGGACATCACCAGACGGTCAATATCAAAATCATATTGATTATATATATTCTTTAGCCAAATAGGGAGAAGCTTGATACATTCAGCAAAAACAATGGTGGCTCTTTTCTTGAACTCCTCATTGCCATATTCAGACTTCACTTGAATATGGTAGCAAAAAACAACTAGACCATTCATGTATGATCTTAATCAAATCCCTTAAGATTATACAGTGAAAGTGACAAATAGATTCAAGGGACTAGATCTGATAGACAGAGTGCCTGAAGATCTGTGGACAGAGGTTCATGACACTGTAGAGGAGGTGTTTATCAAAGTGATCCCCAAGGAAAAGGAACATAAAAAGGCAAAATGGTTGTCTGAAGAGGCCTTACAAATAGCAGAGAAAAGAGAAACGAAAGGCAAAGGAGAAAAGGAAAGATATACCCATCTGAATGCAGAGTTTGAAAGAAAAGCAAGGAGAGATAAGAAAGCCTTCCTCAGTGATCAATGCTAAGAAATAGAGGAGAACAGTAAAATAGGACAGACTAGAGAGCTCTTCAAGAAAATTAGATATACCAAGGGATTATTTCATGCAAAGATGGCACAGTAAAAAACAGAAACATTATGGACCTTAAAGAAGCAGAAGATATTAAGAAGAGGTGGCAAGAATACTGTGAAGAACTATACAAAAAAGATCTTCATGACCCAGATAACCACGATGGTGTGATCACTCACCTAGAGCCAGACATCCTGGAATGGGAAGTCAAGTGGGCCTTAGGAAGCATCACTACAAACAAAGTTAGTAGAGGTGATGGAATTCCAGCTGAGCTATTTCCAGTCTTAACAGATGATGTTGTGAAAGTGCATCACTCAATAAGCCAACAAATTTGGTAAACTCAACAGTGCCCATAGGACTGGAAAAGGTCAGTTTTCATTCCATCCCCAAATAAAGGCAATGACAAAAAATGCTCAAACTACTGCACAATTGCACTCATATCACACACTAGTAAAGTAATGCTCAAAAATCCCCAGGCCAGCCTTCAACACTATGTGAACCATGAACTTCCAGGTGTTCAGTCTGAATTTAGAAATGGCAGAGGAACCAGAGATCAAATTGCCAACATCCACTGAATTGTAGAAAATGCAAAGAGTTCCAGAAGAACATGTGCTTCTGCTTTACTGACTACACCAAACCCTTTGACTCTGTGGGTCACAACAAACTGTGGAAAATTCTTAAGGTGATGGGAATAGCAGACCACATTACCTGCCTCCTGAGAAGTTTTGATGCAGGTCAAGAGGCAATAGATAGAACCTAACATGGAACAATTTACATGTGCCAAATTGGGAAAGTAGTACACCAAGGCTGTATATCGTCACCCTCTTCATTTAACTTCTATGAAGATTACGTCATCCAAAATGCTGATCTGGATGAAGCACAAGCTAGAATCAAGATTACTGGGAGAAATTTCAATACTTCAGATATTCAGATGGCACCACCTTTATGGCAGAAAGTGAAAAGGAACTAAAGACCCTCTCTCTTGATGAAAGTGAAAGAGGAGAGTGAAAAAGCTATCTTAAAACTCAACATTAAAGAACTGAGATCACGGCATCTGGTCCAAGCACTTCATGGCAAATAGATGGGGAAACAATGGAAACAGGGAGAGACTTTATTTTTTAGGCTCCAAAATCACTGCAGATGGTGACTGCAGCCATGAAATTAAAAGACGCTTGCTCCTTGGAAGAAAAGCTATGAGCAACCTAGACAGCATACTAAAAAGCAGACATTGCCTTGCCAACAAAGGTCCATCTAGTCAATGCTATGGTTTTTCAAGTAGTCATGTATGGATGTGAGAGTTGGACCATAAAGAAAGATGAACGGCAACATATTGATGCTTTTTATCTGGGGTGTTGGGGAAGACTCTTGAGTCCCTTGTACAGCAAGGAGATCCAACCAGTCTCTTAAAGGAAATCAGTCCTGAACATTCATTGGAAGGGCTGATGCTGAAGCTCTAATACTTAGGCCACCTGATGGGAAGAACTGACTCATTGGAAAAGACCCTGATGCTGGGAAAGATAAAAGGCAGGAGGAGAGGGGGATGACAGAGAATGAAATGGTTGGATGGCAACACCAACTTGATGGACATGAATTTGAGCAAGCTCTGGGAGTAGTTGATGAACAAGTAAGCCTGATGTGCTGCAGTCCATGGAGTCGCAGAGTCAGACTTGACTGAGCAGCTGAACTGATCTGACAAGTGAACTGTGTGTGTGCTCAGTTGCTCAGTCTTGTCCAACTCTCTGCGGCCCCATGGACTGCAGCCCACCAGGCTCCTCTGTTCATGGAATTTCCCAGGCAAGAATACTGGAGTGAGGTGCCATTTCCTACTCCAGGGCATCTTTCCGAACCAGGGATGATACCCACGTTTCTTGTCTCTCTTGCGTTCGCAGGCAGATTCTTTACCACTGAACCGCCTCGGAAACCCAAAAGTGAAATAGAATCTGCAAATTAAGAAAACAAAAGACTCCCTACAAACCAAAGCCCTGGACCTGATGGCTTCACATGGGAATTATACCAAGCATACAAAGAACTTATACCAATTCTACTCAAACTCTTCCAAAAGACTGAAGTCTTTTAAAGTCTCTCTTTAGGAGAGAACACTCCTAAAGACACTCTATGAAGCCACCATCACCCTAATGCCAAAATCAAAGACACTACAAAGAAAATTATAGGCCAATATCTTTGATGAATATGTTCTTGTTGTTTGATTCATCTTTGACAAAAATAGATGCAAAAATTCTCAACAAATTAGCAAACGAAATCCAACAAGACATAAAAGGGATCCTACACAATGACCAATTCAGATAAATCCCAGGATTGCAAGGATGGTTCAACATATGCAAAATTAATGTCATGTACCACATCAACAAAAGAAAAGACAAAAATCAAGATCATGTGATCTCTCAAAAAATGCCTTTGCAAAAAGTCAGCATCCATTCATGATTAAAAAATAAAAAAAAAAAAAACTTACAAATGTGGATATAGAGGGACTGTATCTAAACATAATAAAAGCTTTTTATGGCAAATCCACAACTAGTATAATACTCAACAAGGAAAAGTTTAAAGTCTCCCCCCTAAAATCTGTAACAGAGATAGAACTCCCACCTCTTCTATTCAACATAATATTGCAAGTCCTAACCACAGTGATAAGGCAAGAAATAAGGGTATCTAAATTGGAGGGAAGTGGTGAAACTGTCATGATATGCAGAAGACATGATACTATACATAGAAAACCCTAAAGACTCCACACAAAAACTACTAGAATGGAGAAATGAATTCAGTAAGGTAGCAGGATATAAGGTTAACATACAGAAATTGGTTGCATTTCTTACACTAAAAGTGAAATATGCAAAAGGGAATGTTTAAAATTGCATCCCTCAACCAAAATAAAAGACTTACAAATAAAGCTGATAAAGGAAGTGAAAGAATTATACACTGAGAACTATAAAATATTAATAAAGGGTCCCTTTGTTGTTCAGTTCAAATTATCACCAAAATTGTTAATTGGCTATATCCCAAAACAAAATAAAAGATTTACAAAAATAAAAGGACTAAGAAAATATTAATAAAGGAAACTGAAGATGGTTAAAAGAAAGTGGAAAGATATCCCATGCTCTTGGACTGAAAGAACACGTGTTAAAATGGCCATACAACTCAGAGCAAGGATAGATTTAATGCAATCCATAGCAAATTATGCATGACATTTTTCACAGCTAGAATAATCCTAAAATCTACATAGAGACACAAAAACCCAGAAGTGCCAAAACAATCTTGAAGAAAAAGTACAAAGTAGGAGACTTAACCCTCCCAGACTTCAGATAATACTACAAAGCTACAGTAATCAAAACAACTTGGCATTGGCACAAAAACAGACATACAGATCAATGGAATAGAACAGAGAGCCCAGAAGTAAACCCACACACCTACAATCTACAAAAAAAAAAAAAAAAATACAAGGAGAAGAAATCAGTTTCTTCATCAAGTGGTTCTGGGAAATCTGGACAGCTGTATATAAATCAATCAAATTAAAACAAACCCTCTCACTGAACACAAAGTCAGTCTCAAAATGCCTTAAAGGCTTAACATGTGACACCATGAAACTCTTGGAGGAGAACACTGGCCAACAGTCTCTGACATCAAACATACCAGTGTTTTCAGGTCAGTCTCCCAGGACAGTAGAAATAAAAACAAAACTAAGCAAATGGGACCCATTCAAACTTGTGCACTGTTAGTGGAAATGTAAGGGAGGTTTAAGAGGGAGGGAGCATGTGTATACTTATGGCTGATTCGTGTTGATGTGTGGCAGAGACCAACACAATATTGCAAAGTAATTATCCTACAATTTAAAAAATAAAAGAAAACATGGTACAACCACTGTAGAAAACATTATAACACTTCCTAAAAATTTTTAAACTAGAATTATCATGTGACCCAGCAATTCTATTGCATATATACCCCAAAGATCTGGAAGCAAGGTCTCCATGAGACATGTATGCACCCCTGTCTGTAGAGTCATTATTCACAATAAAAAAAAATGGAAGCAAAGCAAGTGAGAGAGTAACAGGCAGGAAGGCCAGGGGTCTCCAAATGGAAGAATGAGGCTGTAAGTGCCAGACATTTTTATCTCTCTTAACCGTCAGGAAAGACCAAACCAGGGATCTGTTTTTTCCTTCTCTATACAAAATTAAAAGGAGGTTTCTCCTAACATTCTGTGTGGCCATGACACCTGGTCTCACCTAAAGCTAACTACTCCCAAACCTTGAGTTAACCAATACATTTCTTTTTCATATGGAAATGTTGTCTTAAGCTATGTTAATGAACCCCAGACTCCATCTTCAAGTTGGTTCAGCCAAATGGCCTAACTTACTTATTCAGGTATTGTTCCCCTAATCTATGTAAATGAAACTATTTGTTGGAACAAGATGCAAGTCAATAGTTTTATGGCCTGGGATAAATTATCTGGTGCCATTCTAGATTTTATGACATTCCTTTCTTTTCATTAACAGACTGTGAGTGACTATATAACATACAGCTAAAGACTAGGAGGGGGTACTCTTTTGCCCCCTTCTGATGCCTATGTCAGAAGCTTTCTCTATCTCCTTTATACTTTAATAAAACTTTATTACACAAAAGCTCTGAGTGATCCAGCCTCGTCTCTGGCCCCGGATTGAATTCGTCTCCTCCGGAGGCCAAGAATCCCGTGTCTTATCGTTCAGCAACAACCTTTCACAAGTGTACACCCACTGATAGACAAACAAAAGTGGTCCATACTTACAGCAGAATATGATTCAGCCTTAAAAAGGAAGGAAATTCTGACACCTGCTATGTTGTGGGTGAACCTCCAGAATGTAAGGCTAAGTGAAATACACCAGTCACAGGAGGGAAAATGCTGTAAGACTCTGCTAATGTAAGAGGCCTGGAGTGGTCAGTTCAACAGAGGCAGAAAGTGTATGATGAGGCCAGGGGCTGAGGAGGACGAAGGGGAACCAGTGTTTAATGGGGGCAGACTTTGGAAAAATGGAAAGTCCTGGAGATGGGTGATGGGTAAGACCACACAACAACCTGAAAGGACCTAATGCCACTTAATCACACACTTAAAAGTGGTTAATGTGGGAAGCTGTATGTGTGTTTCACGACTTTTAACAAAAGAGATGAAGGAGACAATGCTAGTTAAGCCAGCAAGTGGGGAAGAGATTGGGAAGGAAGATGCTATCGTGAGTTTCTTCTTCCTCAAGATGGTCATTGAGTGCTCTTAAACCAAGTTTTCAAAACCTCAAATTCACACATAATTAAATTATAACCAAGTCTGTCTAATCAAAGTTACGGTTTTTCCAGTGGTCATGTATGGATGTGAGAGTTGGACCGTAAAGAAAGCTGAGCACTAAAGAATTGATGCTTTTGAACTTGGGTGTCGGAAAAGACTCTTGAGAGTCCCTTTGACGGCAAGGAGATCCAACCAGATCCTACCAGTCTAAAGGAAATCAGTCCCAATATTCATTGCAAGGACTTATGTTGAAGCTGAAACTCCAATATTTTGGCCACCTGATGTGAAGAACTGACATGTTGGAAAATACCCTGATGCTGGGAAAGATTGAAGGCGGGAGGAGAAGGGAATGGCAGAGGATGAGATGATTGGATGGCATCACCGACTCAATGGACATGAGTTTAAGTAAACTCCGGGAGTTGGTGAAGGACAGGGAAGCCTGGTGTGTTGTGGTTCATGGGAGGACAACTCAGTCACAGTTGTGAAACCTGACGATGCCTGATCCACGACCAGAGGGTCCCACCACTGTGCCCCGTCTCAGAGTGGACCCTGTGCATGAACACATGGAGGCATGGAGACTGCTCTTTACCACCACTTCATCTCAGCAACAGCTGCTAGGCTAGCCGTGGGCAGGGGAGGGGCGCCATGAACAAAATCTGTCCACCCAGTGGAAGACCGCAGTGTTCATGAGATGTGTAGGGGACACCTGTGCACACAGGCAAGTATGGAAAATGCTGTAAGCCCCCTGCATATGAACAAGTTACACTCTGAGAGCATGTCCATAAGTTCAGTTTGTTTGTAGGTCCAACAAATTTAGCCGACACAGTTGGCTACATAATACTGTGTTGTAATAGGTATATAATTCTTTTCACACAAACAATACATAAAAAAATAAAGAAAACACCTTTATTCTCACAGGACAGTACCATGAAGAGTACAATAGTCCAGCACAACATTGGCACACAGGGGCTGGCATCCGTGAACAGGCAAGAATGACTGACTGGAGGAGGGAGGAGAGCAGTGGGAGAAGGTGGAGCTGAAGGATGGTGAGCAATGGGAGACGGAGGATGAGCTGCAGGGTCACTCGCGCCTGTTGCCAATGGAACACACATGTGCATCTTTGAAAGCTTGCAACTTGTAAGTTCATATGTAGGGGACTTACTGTACCGTGTTACATGAAAACATCAAGCTGCAGAATGGTAGATGCTGCAATACCACGCTGATGGAAATAATTTCCCCAAGTGGTAAACCTTCATTTTAAAAAGATGTATAGTATTCTGTTATGTGGACACATCAAATGCCTTTGATCCACTCCCTACTGATGGATATTCACACTGATTCCTTCTGTTTTTGTTGTTGTTGTTGCTAAAAACGCTGTCACAGAAATCCTCTAACATGTACCTTCACACACAGGTAAGGCTGTGCTGGTTAAGCTCATTAATGGCATTGCAATTGCTGTGTTAAAAAGGTTGTATAGCCAGTTTTTCACTAAATAAGCTCGTGGTTTCGAACGCAAAACCCCCAAAGCTCGGTGCTTTAATACAACAGGAGTTCATTCCTTGTGGCTGTTACATGCTGGGTAACTGGTCAGCTATAGCCACACTGGTCCTCCTCTGGGATGCAGGCTGAGAGGGCAACTTTCATCTGGAAGGTACACACTCATGGCCACAAGAAACCAGAAGGGCATTGCAGAAAAAGGTCCAGAGCCATAGTTCAGCTGTACTATGGTGCCCTCGACAACGGAATTGGAAAACGTCTCCAGGGAAGGGGCCATAAATCACATGTGATGGGAGGGTGGCCCGGGGAGGGCAGACACTGGGACCAGGGCATTACCACACTGAGTGTAGACTGGGATGCCAGTGCATATCGTCTCATCAGCCTAAGACTAAAGGAAGATTGAGGTATATGCTATAACTTTTGGGGTTTTTTGTTTGTTTGTTTGTTTTTGTTTGCTTTTACCATCTTTACAGGCATGTATTTCTCTTGGTGTTGCTTTGATCTACCTTCTTCAAATCTTGAATGGGTTGATGCTAGGCAACTGCCTGTGCAATTCATGTGTGTGGACTGCAAACTGCATGTCTCGTGTATGGTCCACTTCAATTACATTGTTGCTTGGGTTCACATTATTTATTAATTAGCTCTATTTTATAGGAATATCCGTAGCAGCTTTATTTATTACAGATATACACTAAAAACAATACAGGTGAATGTAACTGAATGAATGTAACAGGTGAATGAACTGGTACGACGTTACCGAGCAGTGACACGCAGATGCAAACAAAGGAGCGCGCTTTTCACTGAGCGGCTGCAGATTCTCCTGTGTCCCGTCCAATTTGTGCCTCAAAAGGTGCCCTCAGTACCAACAGCAGCAACTGTCACGATGAATTCCGTTTTCAAAAACGTAACTGCTCCGATCAAGTTTCCAATTCTATACAAGCGCACACACACAAACACATACACACACACAAATCTTCGGGCCGGAGATTTGAGTCATCCCAGAGCCTGTTCTGAATCTGGGAGTCAGTGTCGTGAACAAAACATTTGCTGAGTGGATTAGTAGCTTGTGAAGGATGACTTCCTAAGCATATACTTGGCTTAATGTGTCAAGGCAGCAAATTTAAAGTCAGCTAATGAAGGATCCCCTAAGACCACCCTCTGGGTCCTGTGTTTTATTCAGGTCATGGTTTCCTTCCTGATACTCAGCAACCCCTCTGAACCCAACCCTTTTCTCTAAGCACTGAGGGTAGCTATCCTTACTTACAGGTTCTGAATTTTATTCTCTTTTTTCTGAGAGCCACAACACAACTATGTCTTTTTTTCCTGTCATTTTATTATAGAGTTGTTTTTTTTTTTAGAATGGGCTTCCCATGTAGCACAGTCATAAAGAATCTGCCTGCCAATGCAGGAGATGCAAGAAACCTGGGTTTAACCCCTGGATTGGAAGATCCCCTAGAGGAGGAAATGGCAACCCACTCTAGTATTCTTGCCTGGAGAATCTCATGGACAGGGGAACCTGCTACAGTCAAAAGTTGGACATGACCAAGTACATGTCCGGTCACATTCTTTAGAATAGCCAAACAGAAACAATACAAATAAAAACTACATCTAAACTGAAAGTTGCTCAGTCACGTCCAACTCTTTGAGGCCCCTTGAAACTACAGAGTCCACGAAATTCTCCAGGCTAGAACACTGGAGTGGGTAGCTTTCCTTTCTCTAGGGGATCTTCCCAACCCAGGGATCGAACCCAGGTCTCCAGCATTGCAGGCGGGTTCTTTACCAACTGAGTCACAGGGGAAGCCCAGGAGTCTTGGAGTGTGTAGCCTATCCCTTCTTCAGCAGATCTTCCTAACCCAGGAATCAAACTTGGGTCTTCTGCATTGTGAGTGGACACCAAAGTTAAAAAGCAGTCTGTATGTATAATTTTAATGGATTGATTATAGCCTAATCCTATCCAACTACCCAGACCTCCTCTGGGAGCCCCTGCCCCCAGGATCCATGTGTGTCCTGGTCAAAGTGCTGGGTCCTCCTCTTCTCATGCCATCACGCACCCTCCTCTGGCTCAGGTGGCCTCAACCCACTGCTGTGTGTGAATTTTAAGATCACTCATTGTTTAGAGATTTCTATGATGAAATCTCTAAAATTTCTCCTGAAACCTGGCATATAATTTAGGAAACCATGTAACTCAAAACAAACTCACAAGAAATGGAGAAAAAGCAGGAGATTCCCAATTCAGAGTAAGATATTTGGGCTTTGTGATCCTTTGTCCAGACCTGGGTTAGTGTTGCCAAGGATTTCTGTAAGAAGAAAAGAAACACCCTAACCCTAGGAGACCCACACAAATAACTTTAGGGATCTTGTAACACCTAAAGTGGAGCCCACTAGACTCATTTTAAACAATTAAGGACACTTTTACTAAAGAGCCTTCAGAGGGCTTCACCAGTGAAGCTTTAAGATGGTTTTCCTTAATTTTCTTCTTCTTCTTCCAAACGATCTCACTTGTATCCAGCCAAGAGCTACCAGATTAAGTGCATTGTTTTGCAGAAGACATACGGATGGCTAGCAAACACATGAAAAGATGCTAAACATCACTCATCATCAGAGAAACGCAAATCAAAACCACAATGAGGTACCATCACATGCCAGTCAGGATGGCTGCTATCCAATATCCATTTACAAGCAATAAATGCTAGAGAGGATGTGGAGAAAATGGAACCCTCTTACACTGTTGAGGAACCCTCTTACTGTTGCTGGGAATGCAAACTAGTACAGCCACTATGGAGAACAGTGTGGAGATTTCTTAAAAAACTGGAAATAGAACTACCATATGACCCAGCAATCCCACTCCTGGGCATACACACCAAGGAAACCAGATCTGAAAGAGACAGGTGCACCCCGATGTTCATCGCAGCACTGCTTATATTAGCCAGGACATGGAAGCAACCTAGATGCCAATCAGCATACGAATGGATAAGGAAGCTGTGGTACATATACACCATGGAATATTACTCAGCCATTAAAAAGAATTCATTTGAATCAGTTCTAATTAGATGGATGAAACTGGAGCCCATTACACAGAGTGAAGCAAGCCAGAAAGATAAAGGCCAATTCAGTATACTAACTCATATATATGGAATTTAGAAAGATGGTAACGGTAACCCTATATGCAAAACAGAAAAAGAGACACAGATGTACAGAACAGATTTTTGGACTCTGTGGGAGAAGTCGAGGGTGGGATGTTTCGAGAGAACAGCATCGAGACATGTATATTATCTATAGTGAAACAGATCACCAGCCGAGGTTGGATGCAAGAGACAAGTGCTCAGGCCTGGTGCACTGGGAAGACACAGAGGGTTGTGATGGGGAGGGAGGTGGGAGGGGGAATCAGGATGGAGAACACATGTAAATCCATGGCTGATTCATGTCAATGTATGACAAAACCACTACAATATTATAAAGTAATTAGCCTCCAACTAATAAAAATAAATGGAAAAAAATTTTTAAAAATGAACAGTAGGAAGCTTTCTTGTGTTCCTCACTGCTGCCTGCAATCCTTCCCTTCTGCCTGTTTCTGCACAGACTACTGTGGCACAAATCTCTCTAGATGGTCAGAATCTGACACCACTCTGTTTAACTGCTATCCTTCCAATAGCTCCTATTTTCAGTTTCTTCTTACTTTGCACGTGATTGAACCTGACAAACATATATTGAGACTCTACCATGTTCAGGGAGCAGGTCCAGGTTCTGGGGGCAAGGTCAGAAGAAGACAGAAGTATTTGCCACAAGGGAGCTCAGAGGCTAGTGGAGGAAGGCGGCTAGGTACAGAAAGAGTCCCTGGAAGAAGGTGAACCATTCCGAGGTCTGCACACGGACCCAGGAGTTAGGATGTGGTCCCCAGTCCTGTCGGGGTCAGCTCAGCCACCAGCTTCTTGTGGTTCCAACCAAGGGGTGTTTCTCACCTGGGTCCCAACTGTGGAATACAGGGTGGCTAAGGTCTATTTTTAATAAGAGGAACAGCAAAAATGATGACACCACCACTCTGGGTGACTGTCAGGTGCAGGGCTGGGTGCTGCATAGATGCTGCCTCACCTCAATGGCTCCGGGAGTCTGAGGAAGCCTGTCTGCACAAACGTTAGGATGCTGTGATCGACTGCAGACTCCCCATGAGATACAAACATGGACCCTGGGGAAGGGAGTTGCTCCACACCTCTGCCCAGAAGGTGGCGCTGTTCTCAGCCTGACGTGGAAGGCAGGGAAGGGCAGGAAGGGGACGATGGAGAAGAAGGACCACCTGTCTGCTCCCTCTTACCATCCCTTCCCTGTCATCGTTCTCGGCTAGTCCTTAGACACAGGACGTGTTCCACTGTAAATGGCTCTGTTAATCAGGTCATTCATTAAACACATGATTCTCCATGTGTTCACCTATGGACACACTCAGGTACACATTCCTAGGCTCAAGTGAGCAGCAGCTTGTGAACACACACATGCAGTCACAAAAGTATTTATTAATATTTTGAGTCTCTTTGCTCCTCCCTGAGATTTCTTACATCCTTGGTAGGTTAAGTGTGTCTCAGTTGTTGCCCCTTTGTTCAAACAGAAATTTCACAAAACCGATTCTGTTTGCTCAGCCTTTGTTCACAAAGACACAACTGCCATAAAAACATTTGGCCTTTTAAAAGTTCTGGGAAGCTGACAGAGATTATTTTGGCTCAAGTTAAAAAAAAAAAAACAAACAAACCTGTGTTCCAAGGTTATTTGTTTCTGAGTATGAAAATAACCACACTGAAGCTAGCAAATTCACAACCAACCAATAAGGTAGTTCTGGTCAATAAAGATCCTGCTGCCAGATGGGCAGAAATTCACATTATAAACAGAAAAGCTTTGAAGTACATCACAGACTTGCAAACAGAAAATACTTATTTTTTTTTTTTCTCTCTCTGGTTTCCAGGCCCATTCATTTCAGAATGTGAGTTTATACCTTCTCAACTGGATGGAGAGATGCGACAATTACAGATGAGTATAAAGTGATGAAAAATGACACAGACTGGAAAGGAAAAGGTCATCAGGCTAAAAGGAAACCATGGAGGCACTGCTTGTCCTCAATGCTTTCATCTGTGTCCTCACAAGAATTTGTGTGACGTATAATTCCCACCAGAAGCTAAACTCATGCTATATAAACAACAGAGATTCAGGCAGTCTGAGTATCTCTGCCCAAATATCTCTTGAACACGGATGAATGGCCAAAGGCCAGGGGACAGCTGAGTGAAGGGAGGATGGCTCTGGCCAGCACAGAAGATGGGCCATGGCCCTGCTGGGTGCAGCAGCTGGATCTCTTTATTTGCCAGTCCATGAATTAGGTATGCTTGATGCACAAGGTTCATACGTTGAGGTGATATTAAGCAGGGTGCTAGCCAAGCTTCACAGAACTACTGCAGAGAATGAAAATATGTGTTTTCAATAATGTGACTTCCTAGTCAGCACTGCAGATGGGTATTGTTGTGTTTGACTTTGAAACCTTGTTATAGCTGACATTGAGTGTGGGATTTGGGGGATCCCCCGCCATGCCTCAGAGCACTGAGGTTTGCTTCACTTCAGGTTCATGGGGCCACTTGAAAATGACCAAATGTCCCATGCAGCCAAGTAAGAGCATCACTAAGAGGACTTCAGAGAACTCAGCGGTCATTTCACCTGCTCACAAAGGTGGTGAAAAGTGTCACATTAATCTTTCACAGTCAAATGTAACCTCTTGCTTGAAAAATTACATATCACACTTCAGGCACATGACAGGCATGTTTAGTAGGAGAAATCATCCCAATAATAAAGTGGGAGAGGCCTCTGTATGTTCCCCAAGTTAGCTAGGATCTTTGGGAAATTGATCCATAGAAGTGTTAGGTTTTAGGAACTATCTGCTTTTTGCTGCTGTCCAGTTGCTCAGTCATGTCCAACTCTTTGCAACACCATGGAGTGCAGCACATCAGGTTTCCCTAACTTCACCAAATCCCAGAGCTTACTCAAACTCATGTCCACTGAGTAGGGGATGCCATCCAACTGTCTCACCCTCTGTCGACCCCTTCTCCTCCTGCCTTCTATCTTTCCCAGCATCGGAGTCTTTTCCAATGAGTCAGCTCTTCACATCAGGTGGCCAAAGTTTAGGAGCTTCTGCATTGGTCCTTCCAATGAACATTCAAGACTGATTTCCTTTAGGATGGACTGGTTTGATCTCCATGAAGGCCAAGGGACTCTCAAGGGTCTTCTCCAACACCACAGTTGAAAAACATCAATTCTTTGGCATGTAACCTTCTTTATGGTCCAAATTTCACATCCATATATGACTATTGGAAAAATCATAGCTTTGACTATGTGCAACTTTGTCGGCAAAGTAATGTCTCTGCTTTTAATACGCTGTCTGGGTGGGTCATAGCTTTTCTTCCAAGGAACAAGCGTCTTTTAATTTCATGTCTGCAGTCAGTGTCCACAGTGATTTTGAAGCCCAGGAAATAAAATCTGTCACTGCTTCCATTGTTTCCCCATTTATTTGCCATGAAATGATGGGACAAGTTGCCATGATCTTTGTTTTATGACAGTCGAGTTTTAAGCCAGCTTTTTCACTCTCCTCTTCCACGTTCATCAAGAGGCTTTTTAGTTTCTCTCTGCTTTCTGCCAAAAGAGTGGTGTCATCCGCATATCTGAGGTTATTGGTATCTCTCCCGGCAATCTTGATTCCAGCTTGTGCTTCATCCAGCTCAGCACTTCTCATGATGCACTCTACATATAAGTTAAATAAACAGGGTGACAATATACAGCCTTGATGTACTCCTTTCCCAATTTGGAACCAGTCCGTTGTTCCATGCCTGGTTCTAACTGTTGGGTTTTGACCTGCATTCAGATTTCACAGGAGGCAGGCAAGCTGGTCTGGTATTCCAATCTCTTTCAGATTTTCCAGTTTGTTGTGATCCACACAGTCAAAGGCTTGGGCATAGTCAATAAAGCACAAGTAGATGATTTTCTGGAATTCTCTTGCTTTTTAGATGATCCAATGGATGTTGGCAATTTGATCTCTGATTCCTCTGCCTTTTCTATATCCAGTTTGAACATCTGGATGTTCTCAGTTTGGGTACTGTTAAAGCCTAGCTTGGAGGATTTTGAGCATGACCTTGCTAGCATGTGAAATGCATGCCATTGTGTAGTAGTTTGAACATTCTTTGGCATTACCTTGTGATTGGAATAAAAACTGATCTTTTCCAGTCCTGTGACCACTGCTGAGTTTTCCAAATTTGCTGGCATATTGAGTGCAGCACTTTTACAGCATCATCTTTTAGGATTTGACATAGCTCAGCTGGAATTCCATCACCTCCACCAGCTTAGTTCCTAGTGATGCTTCCTAAGGTCCACTGGACTTCACATTCCAGGATGTCTGGCCATCGGTGAGTGATCACACCATCGTGGTTATCCGGGTCATGAAGATCTTTTTTGTATAGTTCGTCTATGTATTGTTGCCACCTCTTCTTAATATATTCTGCTTCTTTTATTCCATGCCATGTCTTTCTTTATTATGGCTATATTTGCATGAATTGTTCCCTTGGTATCTCTAATTTTCTTGAAAAGATCTCTGGTCTTTCCCATTCTATTATTTTCCTCTATGTCTTTGCATTGTTCTCCTAGGAAGGTTTTCTTACCTCTCCTTGCTAGTCTTTGGAACTCTGCACTCAGATGGGTATATCTTTCCTTTTCTCCTTTGCCTTTCACTTCTCTTCTGCCTTTGAGATATAGCGAAATGTTTATGCCCCGTATGTATCACCCTGGGTGAAATTTTTAGATGTTTAGCATAATCACAGTATACAAAGTATGAATGTGAAGGAAGGAGCTTAGTTTTATCAGTTTTGTGAGGTTAGGCAAACTACAAGGAAATAGTGAATCATACACTGACTGTTGCATTCATCACTGTGGGTGTTCAAACTGGATCTGGATCAGGGTGGGGTCATGGCTCTTATGAGGACACCTCCCACAGTTCCTGTTTTCTCCTGTCTCTCACACTTGTGATAATACTTCTTATTATCTGCTGGTATTGCGATCTGATAATTCTGTGATGAATTTTAACAAACTCATTAAGTTCTGGTTGGAGTTCTAATGATACACTCATCATGTCTTTTCCTTCTAACTATATGTGGAGCTTAGGAACCCATTTGATACAGCTCCGTATTTCATAAAGGAAAATGTACAGTGTCTTATTCACAGTAAGTGGTCAGTGGATATTTGCTGAATAAATGAAGGACAAAGTATTCATGGACAGGATGTATGCCTTGGGAAATTGTGAGGTTCAGAGGCTGCAGCCTGTTCTCTTGAATAACCTCAAAGTTGACAATTACTTTTTTAGATGCTAGCTCTGATTTTTCAAAAGTGCAAAAGATCACTTAGAGCTAAATTTTGTAACAAAGTTATGGTAAGTTTGGTGACTACAATAGCTGTCAACAATCAAGTCTATTATTAAGGGAAGAACTACAGATTCCTTGGGAGCCTGGCCCAAGAAGGTCATACTGCAAGGAATATCCTAAATTCTTCTTAGCAATGTCCTCTCATCAGAACAAGCTGTGCAGCTTCCTGAGAAGGATATTTATTTGGATGTACACATTACATAATGCAAAGAAATGAGACTTTTATTATAATCCCAATGAGGACACGCTATACTTTAAGTCTTCTATCTTTTTCAACTTGATCAAATCGAGTCAGACTGGAGGACTCCGGCTGCTGGGACTCTAACGTGCCCTTCGGTTTGCCTGTTTCTGCCCCCTGCTGTCTACCAGTCTGTGTCACTTCCCCTCGCCCCTCATGGTCAGTCCACTGAATGTAAGCAGGTGTGACTTGCCAAGTGTTGGGTGTGCATCCCGAGGACAGAGGCCTCAGTTCTTGGTGCAGGATCTTTGAGGTGGGGGTGCCAACTGACTGTGGGGTACCAGGGTGACCAGGAGCTCATCCCCTATGGATCCTGACCTTGGGGGATACAGAGCTCCCTGCTTTTCCTTTTGGACTCAAGGATGTAGCACAAGCAGATCACTTCTTTTAAAGGGAAGTAATTCCACACTCAACTCTCTCAAACTGCCATATCTGATTCCTCAGCAGGTCTCCTCAACCGCACCTGCTGAAGCATCTCCTGCCACCTCCTATTGCCATGGTAACACTTTCAGCACTGCCCTCCTCACCTCCACCCAAGTATTCCCACACAGTTTTGACCTTGGCCCTCTTCTGGTTAATACCATCAAGTCGCTCTCCATTTCCCACATGACAAAGCTGAAACCCTTGGAACGAAATCAAAGACCTTTCCAGATAGTCTCCTATCACCCAACACACACCTCCCAAACGCCTTGTTCTTTAGAAGAGAAGCTGTGTTGTTTCACATCTTCGTGCCTGCTTACCCCTACTCCCCCTTGATGCCCTGCACACCTAGTCTCCTTTAAACCTCTGTATTGCCTGCAAGGCTCAGTTCTAGCATCTTCTCTATGATGATTTCCCTGACTATTCCCTCTAGTAGTACCAGTGTGATAATAATAATAAGAATAGCAACAATGACATAATTACACCATGATCACCAGGTCAGGATTTGTTCTACGTGTTTTACATGTGGTGACTCCTTTTGTCTTTAAAATAACCCTGTGAAGAAGGTACAATATACCCATTTCACAAATGAGTAACTGAAGTACAGAATTGCCTATGGTATTGCCAGGTCTGACAGCAGACACAGTCCATCCATGTGGCTGCTCACATACATATATTTCTTAGTTATAAAGGGCAGTGAACCTTAGCATTCACCTTAGCAGCAACACTGTCTAGCTGAGTGGAGTTCTGCAGGTTACCTTTATTAGCTGGTCATTGGCATCTTCCCCTTAAAGAGTTGTTCTGGAACCAAATGGTGATATGAACAAAAAGCCTAGAATATGCCATGTGCCTCATACATAGGGGCTTCCCAAGTGATGCTACTGGTAAAGAATCCACCTGCTATGCAGGAAACTTAAGAAACATGGGTTCAATCCCTGGGTTGGGAAGATCCCCTAGAGGAGGGCATGGCAACTCACTCCAGTATTCTTGCCTGGAGAATTCCATGGACAGAGGAGTCTGGTGGGCTACAGTCCATAGGGTCACAAAGAGTCGGACACAACTGAGCAATTGACACTTGACTTCATCCAGGTTTGAGGCTCCACAAATGATGATCTTTTCTCCAGTTAACAGATTAGATTTTACCTCTCAGCCCTGGACATCACGATCCCATGTTCACAGCATAGACAGGAGTTCATTAAGAGCGTAGACTCAAGCATGTCGGAGCTCTCCCACTTACAGACAGGCAAACTTGGCTTCTGAAGGTCGAGACCCCATCCCAGATCATCCACAGCCACTTTGACCAGTCCTGACTGCCACCTAGACTGTTATTGCACCCATAAAGTAAAGAAGTGTCCTTTTCCACAGGTATGTTGAGTGATAACATTTGGTCATTTGTGCCTATTTGTTGCTTAGCTTGGAAACTTAACAGCCATCATTAACTGACTACCATGTACACCGATGTTTCCAGTCATCAGAATCAAGAGTGCAGGCAACCCACCTCCAGCAGAGGTGCTTGACAAGGGGTTGCCCTGCATGCTCCTTTACCCCCTTGGTCAACTGGTAGTTTGGAAGATGCTGGGCTACTTGAGGGCAGCCTTTGCCTTGCTCACATCTGCATGCCCAGTATTCAGTCCATGTCTGGCATTTAGCAGGCATCACAGAAAGACTTCTTGTCCACAGTGGATGGGTCAGTCCCCAGGGTCCACTGGGTGGTCTGACATATTCAGATGAGGCAGTTTGGACACTGGTTTCAGAGGACACACCAGACTGCACACAGTGAATCACCAGAAATCTGATCCTGCAGGGTTTCTAGGAAGAGGAGCTAAATTGCAGGACTGCAGTGTCCTCTTGTGTCTGGGGCTTCGCTGGGGCTTGGTGCACTCAGGTCTGCAAAGGAGATTTTCATGGGAAGCGATGAGCAATGAAATCAGCTTCCCCAGCACACAAGAGGTGACAAACACACTGTCACGGGCACCTGGACTTCGCGGGCGTGAATGAAAGACAGACTCTGGTCCTGGCTCTGCCCTATGGGCCACACGCTTGTGGGTGAAGGGATTGGGTGTCTGGGTGCCTTAGTCTGTCACACGGCAGGGGGCTTTGCTGGTGGGAAGGGAGAAGGGGACCAACTGACTTTTAGAGTAGTGTGCAGGTTTTGAATCCATGTATTTTGGTCAGGGGGAGCCTCCAGAGTCTGTAGCTTCCCCGAGGTCAGGGGCAGCATCTCATTCCAGCGTTGGTTCCACCGACACCCCAGGCACAGAGTTGGGCAATTCCCCAGGCTTCTCCTGGCCCTGCACAGAGGGAGGTACAGCTCTGACTCCTGGAGGGACCTTTCCGTTCAAAGTGTCTTCCTGCAGACACAAGCTCTATAGGAGGGACCTCTCTCATGCTCTTAGTGTCCCTTGTAGCTGCTCTTAACTGAGCTGTGTGGACCCATGAGGGGAAGGTCCAAACACATCTGCAGGGGCTCGGTGTGGGGTGTGAGGGTACTGTGACTCTCCTGGGAGGTAGCCCAGTCAGGTCTGGGTTTTCCAGTCAGATGGGTTGCATTCTATCTTGCAAGCCCTCAATTATCCCACAAGAGTTTAATTTGTGATAAAGGACAGACAAAATGTGTTCATATTTTTCTGTACAGAAATGCCAAACTCTGCCAGCAACGTATTTTGCATAGCTAATGCTATGGAGCTGGAAGGCAGGGGTCAACTCCCTGAAGGCAGCTGCAGAGGGTGATGGAACCTAGCTGTGGGTTCAAACCTGCAGGGAAATGAGCTGCAGTGACAGCAGGCCCCCTGTCTCTACGAGCTTTCTTGTCATGAAAAGGAATACTGATAAAAAGTGCCCAGTTGCATCAAGTGGGATAGTCTCAACTGAACCTGTGAGAAGCCTTATTTCAAGAGACTGTTTAGAAAGAGACATGTTTTGCAACTTTCTAAGCGACCACAACCTGCTGAAATGAGGAAAGACATTCAGCAGATTAACACCGAAATGCAAAAACAACATTCAGAAGGAGTTTTCTTAAACAGAGTCAACAAATGTTCAGCAGACTTTTCTTGTTGCTTTGCTCCTTCAAGAGAGTTTTTTTTTTTTTTTTTTTCCTTTTACAGCATGTACTTGACTCTGCCTGTGTTCTCAGTGACTAAATCCGGGGCATCTGGATTTCAGAGGTTTTATTCCAGACCAGCAAGGCCTGTATGTCAACCAGTGATTGAAGAATGCTTCAAAGTTGTTGACAGAAACCACTCTGAGTCTAAGGACACACTCTGGGCTGTGATGTGACAGTGTGTGATCTGGAATCTTCAGGAACGTTCTCGTCAGTGCATGGCATGTCTTCCTCTCATTCTCGCTGTGTCCTTTTCTTTCTGGATGGAGAGTTCCATGGTCCCTGCTGTACGGTGAGAGTGAGGGGATCAGCAGCTTCTGAGCAGCCAGGGCAGTGCAGGAGCACTGACAGTCGGGAGTCCCCAGCGGGTCCAGGGCGGGAGGCATGGAGGGAAAGTCCTCCCAACATCCAGCCTCTTACAGCACCCAGAGCGAGTGCCCCAGGGCCAATGAGGCTGCTCACAAACGCGGGGCCTCCTGCCCAAGCCAGGAACCAGTGCCGTGTGGTTTGCACATGCGTTTGAAACGTGCATCGTGCAGACACACAAGGGCAGAGGCCTCGCCTGGGCACCAAGGAGAACAAAACGTGACTATGTGTGAGCGCACAACGACATGAATGAGTGCTGGTGAGAGGGCGGAGAGAGGGGCCCTCCTGCCCTGTGGGCGGGAATGGAAATTGGTGCAGCCCCCATGGAGAACAGTCTGGAGGTTCCTCAGCAAACTGAAAACAGAGTTACCACATGGATCCAGCAAACCCCACTCCTGGTGTGTACACAGAAAACACTTTACTTTGAAAAGATACACCCCTGTGTACACAGTAGCACTATTTACAACAATCTAGACATGGAAACAACCTAACTGTCCATCCACAGATGAATACATAAGATGATACATATATATATACACACATACACACACACACACACACACATATATATATATATAGTAGTGAAATATTGCTCACCCATAAAGATAATGAAATAATGCCATTTGCAGCAGCATGGATGGTCCCAGGAATTGTCCTACTAAGTGAACTAAGTCAGAAAGATAGAAGCAAACATCATATGATATTGCATGTGTGGAACCTAAAATACAATCCAAATGAACCTATGTACAAAACAGAGACAGACTCAGAGAACAGACTTGCAGTTGCCAAGGGAGAGAGGGTGGGGAAGGAAAGGGTTGGGAGGTCAAGATGAGCAAATGCAAACTATTATATACAGAATGGATGAACAACAAGGTCCCACTGTTATAGCATAGGGAACTATATGCAATATCCTATAATAAACCATAAAGAATATGAAAACTAATATATATGAGTGTAACTGAATCACTGTTCACTCAATAGCAGAAAGTAGCACAACATTGTACATCAACTATATTTCAATAAATAATCACATGACTGGCTTTCCAAACTGGCACAGAGAATTTTGGAGTTGATGAGAAATCAGAATCAATCTAGATCAAGAATTTCTCTCTCTGTCTCTCTATTTTTGTCTGAGAAGTGACTGGCTTGAGGTGAAACAAAAGATTACTTTTAACTTTTTGGAGCACCTCAAAGATTCTGCTGGGACTATGAAGCTGGATATTGGCTTAATTAATGGGCTCTACAAGCATGAAGGTGCTCCCTGAGGGTTTTGGATGTTGGCATGGCTGTGGTCACTTGTGCAAGAACTAATGGTGGTGAAACTGCACTTCACGGGATACAGGAGATGCTGCTTAAATATAAATACAACCCGGAAAACAAGCCGTTTCACAGATGTGGAGACAGAGGCTCAGAAAGGCTGGATGCCTGAGTTGTGGGGCATGGTGTTGGAGCTGTCCTCACGCATGTGGTCCTGTTCTTGAGCTGTGACCACAAAAACAGCCCAGGGGAAAGGGGGCATGTCCAGGTCCACCCTAACACATTCACCCCTAGCTGTTCTGTCCCTGAGTCATGCACTTGCTGAGGCCACCTCGTAACTGGCCTCCTGCTACACTAAGAGTGGGCTTTCAATTTCTCAGCAAGGGAGCCCTATTTAAAATAGAAGGCAACATTGAACTCCCATGAGTCAAATAGACAATAGCTGTATTTTGTTAGTATAAGCTCACTTTCTAAATTTAAAGTGTAGTTTATAACTTCTCAATATAAAGTCAGTCTATAAAAAACTAGACTCTTAATGAATGAGAGAGTAGAGTTAAAGGAGTTTTATTTCAGTCTTAACACCATTTTTCTATTTTCATTTGCACAGTTGGAGACTCTGTAAATACCACACACAGTCACATCCCTGCAACTGGATCAAGGTTTCGCAGTGGCTTGGCCACCTCAGACCTCGCTCCATTCACATGAGGCTTTCTCACTAGATACACGTGGTTACACACCAGAAACCTGCTTGATATCTATCTTAAAATGTTTATGACACCATTACACGTTCTGTTAAGTGTTATGTGTGCATGCATGCTAACTCGCTTCAGTTGTGTCCAACTCTTTGTGATCCCATAGATTGCAGCCTACCAGGCTCCTCTGCCCATGGGATTCTACAGGCAAGAGTACTGGAGTGGGTTTCCATTTCCTCCTCCTGGGGATCTTTCTGAACCAGGGATCAACCCGGGTCTCCTGTGGCTCCTGCGTGCAGGTGATTTTTTACTACTGAACCACCAGGGAAGCCCATTAAGTGATTTATATGAGAAATGAAGGTCAGTGCAAGCATTAACCTACAGGCTGAAATCTAAATACCTGACCAGGGCATGTGAGGTTCCAGAAACCTGGCCCTTCCCTGTCCTGCCTGGTTGCACCCCCACCTTATATGCTGTTTCCCCACCTTGTATTTGCATGAAACTCTGAGTCTCTTTCATGCTTCTGATTCTTGGCTAGACTCTTTCCTTTGTTCAGAATGCTCTGCTTTTTCTCATGGCAAACTTCTTCCTCAAGAAGTCAGCCAAAAAATGTTCATCTAGTCAAGGCTATGGTTTTTCCAGTAGTCATGTATGGACATGAGAGTTGGACTACAAAGAAATCTGAGTGCTGAAGAATTGATGCTTTTGAACGGTGGTGTTGGAGAAGACTCTTGAGCATCCCTTGGACTGCAAGGAGATCCAACCAGTTCATCATAAAGGAAATCAGTCCTGAATATTCATTGGAAGGACTGATGTAGGAGCTGAAACTCCAATACTTTGGCCACCTGATGCAAAGAACTGACTCATATGAAAAGATCCTGATGCTGGGAAAGATTCAAGGTTGGAGGAGAAGGAGATGACAGAGGGATGAGATCGTTTTATGACATCACTGACTCAGTGGGCATGAGTTTGAATAAATTCTGTGAGTTGGTGAAGGGCAGGGAGGCCTGGAGTGTTGCTGTCCATGGGGTTGCAAAGAATCGGACAGGATTGAGAGACTGAACTGAACTGAACTGAACTGTCCTCTTTGGTTTCCTTCTCCTCCTGCACTAAATCTTTCCCAGCTTCAGGGTCTTTCCCAGTGATTTGGCTCTTGGCTTCAGATGGCCAAACTATTGGCTCTTCAAGTTCAGCATCAGTCCCTCCGCAAAGAGTCCCAGTTGATTTCTTTCTTGATTGAGTTGTTTGATACCTCTGTTGTCCACAAGACTCTCAGGAGTCTTCTCAAGCCTCACAGTTGCAATACCTCAATGATTTGGCACTCAGTTCTTGTGGTCCATCCTTCAGCTCCATATATGACTTCTCGAAAAACCATAGCTTTGACTATTTGGATCTTTATCAGTAATGAATCTGCTTTTTAACCTGTGTCCACATCGGTCATAGCTTTTCATCCACGTGGCAAGTGTCTTTCACGTTTATGGTTTCAATCATTGCCCACAGTGATGTTGGAAGTCAAGAAAATTAAAACTGTCCTGGATTCCATTGTATCTCCATTGATATGACTTGAAATGTGGGACAAAATGCCATGACTTTATTTGATGAATATTGAGTTTTTATACAGCTTTTTCACTCTCTTCTTTCACCTTCCTCACGAAACTCTTTAGTTCCTATTGCCTTTCTGCCATTTGGGTTGTGTCATCTGTAGAACTAAGGTTACGTCAAATTTCTTACAGAAATTTACTTCCAGCTTGAGACGCATCCAGCATGTTAGTTTCCATGATGTACTCTGCACAGAAGTTAAACAAGCTGAGTGACAGTATATAGCATTGATGCATGTATTCTTTAATTTTGAACAAGTTAATTTTTCCGTATTCAAATTCTTATGTCTTGACCTGAATACTTGTTTCACAGGAGACAGGTATGGTGGACTGGTATTCCTGCGTCTTTTAGAATTTTCCACAATTTGTAGTGAACCACACTTTCCAAACCATTAGTAGTGACAATGAAGCAAATGGAGATGATTTTATTGATTTCTCATGCTTTTTCTACAGTTGAAATACCAACTAAGTTTTACCAAGTACTCAAGCCTTTTTTTTCTCTCTGTTTTGCTTTGTTTTGGTTGGTTATTTGTTTCTATATCTTTTTCAAGTAATCAACTACTAAATGTGGGTTTCCTGAACAATTGCCATCTATCTCTACAACAATTAAATTATGCCCATGTTAGTCTTTGATATTTGATTTCCCAGTGAAAACAGTTAAGTTTTGTGAGCAGAAATGAGGGAGCTGAACTGTCAGGACTGTTCTACAAATAGCTAGATACTTTCAGGAACTGTCCTTTGGGGCCAGATTTTTATATCATCTCTAAACTGGGAAAAAACTATATTTTTTCATGTTGAGGACAATTCCTCATTAGCAGAAATTTCGGGGGAAAAATGTGCTTGATTGCACGTTGGAAGTCAAAGAATTACCAGTTATGTGTGTATGCATGTAACCTACCATCAAACATATTAATTCATGTCAACTTGAGTTTGCTGTTTTACTGCCATTCAATAAGGGATTACAGAACTTGCCTGGAAAAAATCAGAAGTTCCAAATTAGCAGAATGGTAGGAGGACGTTGAGTGCATCTCTTTCCATGAATGAATCACAAATAATACTTCTACAGAGGCAACAGTTCAGCAAAAGCATCAGCTGAATACAAGAGAAAACCTTGGTCAACAGAGAGGCCTGTGTGGCTATTAGACATAACTGGATAGGTCTGAGTTAAGATGGGAAAATGAGGACAAGAGGAAACAGGACCAAACGTGTGCCATGGGGTGGGAGATGGAGAAGCAGGGAAGAGATTTAGGATCCAGGCAGGCCAACTCACTAAAGGTAAATTACTCTGGACTTAAAGGAAACCAGGTGAAGAGGCAGATGAAGCATAGTTAGTATACAGTGAGAATAACACTGAGAATGTGTGGTGTGGCCTTACATGTCCCTAACTGCAATGCAGGTCAACCAGTGTGCATGGGGCCTGGAAGCTGGAATATGGGATTTAGAGAATCATCCTGGGAGAGAACTGCAGTTGACTATGTGGAGATGTCCTGATGGAGCAGGGAGGAGGACATGTTTTGCAGGGAATGCCTTTCAAGGAATCCCAAACTACCAAAGAAGCAGGACCTTAGTGCTGAGTCAGACACAGCATGTGGAGACACCATTGTATCTCCCTTGTTCCCACATTCTCAGATTTACCAGCAGGGATAGGGAAAGACTAGTCAGAACTACCACTCACACTCATGCCTCCAGAGGCTAGAAAAGGATCCCATTATGCCCATGGCTGCTGGCTCCTCTGCACAACTGGCACCACCAGGAATCCTGCTGTCCAAGTAGATGTACGACCTCCGCCTGTGCTCACAAAGGCAGATACAAGTGTTCCATAAGAGTCTTGGGAAGACTCCTTTAGTGACCACATATAGAGGTAGTGATAAAATTACATCTGAGACCCAGGGGCAGGGTCACTAAGGAAGAGGATTGAAACATTTTCCCACCAGCTGAACAAGCTACAAATTAAATCCACACGATCAACTACACAGGCTATTCATCTATGGAATACATATAAGGACAGTTGGAGTTCCCACAACAGAAAATGCCCAGGCTCTGGCTGCTCTAAAGACTCATAGTGCTTAAACCAGATTAGAGTCTGAGCTATCCCTATAGCGTATCCAGTGTCCAGATCTTCCCAACATAGGAGAGATTCCTGGAGACGTGAAGCTTCACTGTGGTTTATCTTGAGGACCAGTAGTACACTGAGAGCTGAGGCCCTAGGTAGCACTTATTATAATTAAAATCTTTTGATATGTTCTGTTGTCGAACCACTCTGTTTCTCAGTTGTAGTATTTCTTGTTATTATTCTTATTTATTTGGTCTTTTAAGACTGTTTAAATCATATTTTTCCTTTTGTATACATACATTTTGAGTTTACCTTGTTTTCCTACTTTCTGTCCCTTTTTTGTTGATGCTTTTCTCTTTCTTTAATAGATATATATTCCTATATTAACTGTGATTTGATGTTGTTCTATGAGGAGGCTCTTATCATTTTTGTCAGGTTGGTCTTCTTTATCTTTCAGGTGGTGCTCTGTTCTGTTGATGTTATTTGGAGTTTTGACTTATTTGGTTAGTTCTCTTGTTGATTCTGTCTTCTTCACTATTGTAAATATTGTTTGTCTTATTTTTCCTGATTTTGTTTTCTTACCAACTGTGTTTTCCTTTTTTCCCTTCGCTCTCTAATCGCTTACTCTGGGATCTTGTTTCATCGACCAGAAGTTGGGCCTGATCTTCTAGGGTGTCAGCATTGAGTCCAGGATGATGGACCACCAGAGAATACCTGGCTCTACTGAATATTATATGATGAGAGTCCCCATAAAGGTCTGAACCTGAATCTAAGATCCAATTTTTCCCAGTTGTCTGCACTACCCAGAGTGGATGCCTCACGCCACACAACAAGCAAGATAGAAACATAAGCTGAATCATTAGCAGACAGGCTGCCTAATGTCAGACTAATCCCATACACACCTGCAAAAGAAACCAACTGACATGGTTCTGCAATTATAGAAAGAAGCCTCAGCTGTGGCCACAATAACATAGCTTCCATTCCCTCTCCCTTCAAAGCCACGCAAGCCACTGAAACACAACTTATTCACTTGGCATACAGACTGGAAGTAAGAACTACACCTCTGCACCCTGGGGAGAAAGGACAATTACATAGTAAGATAAAGAAATGTGAAACCAGAGAAATAGTTTGCAGGCAAAGGAAAAAGATAAGAACCCACAGTTCAGTTCAGTTCAGTCACTCAGTCGTGTGACTGAACCGGACTCTTTGTGACCCCATACAATGCAGCACATCAGGCCTCCCTGTCCATGAGCAACTCCCGTAGCTTACTTAAACTCAGGGCCATTGAGTCGCTGATGTCATTCAACCATTTTACCCTCTATTGTCCCCTTCTCCTCTCAGTCATCCTGGAGAGTTCTGACAAAATGTGGTCCACTGGAGAAGGGAATGACAAACCAGTTCAGTATTCCTGCCTTGAGAAGCCCATGAATAATATTAAAAGAAAAAAAATATAGGACACTGAAAGATGTACTCCCCAGGTCGGTAGGTGTCCAAAATGCTACTGGAGATCAGTGTTGAAATAACTCCAGAAAGAATGAAGAGAAGGAGCCAAAGCAAAAACAACACCCACCTGTGGATGTGACTGATGATGGAAGCAAGTTCCAATACTATAAAGAGCAATATTGCATAGGAACCTGAAATGTTAGGCCCATGTATCAAGGCAAATTGGAAGTGGTCAAACAGGAGATAGCAAAACTGACCATCGACATTCTAGGAATCAGCAAACTAAGATGGACTGGAATGGGTGAATTTAACTCAGATGACCATTATATCTACTACTGTGAGCAGGAATGCCTTAGAAGAAATGGAGTTTCCATCATAGTCAACAAAAGAGTCTGAAATGCAGTACTTGGATACTATCTCATAAACGACAGAATGATCTCCATTCATTACCAAGGCCAACCGTTCAATATCATGTTATTCCAAGTCTATACCCAGACCAATAATGCTGAAGAAGCTGAAGTTGAATGGTTCTATGCAGACATACAAGACCTAGTAGAATTAACACCCAGAAAAGATGTCATTTTCATTACAGGGGACGTGAATACAAAAGTAGAAAGTCAAGAAACACCTAGAGTAACAGGGAAATTTGTCCTTGGAGTACAGAATGAAGCAGGGCAAAGGCCAATAGAGTTCTGCCAAGAGAATTCACTGGTTATAGCAAACACTCTCTTCCAACAACACAAGAGAAGACTCTACAGGTGGACATCACCAGACGGTCCACAGCAAAAGTAGATTGATTATATTTTATGCAGCCAAAGATGGAGAAGCTCTATACAGTCAGCAAAACCAAGATGGGGGCCATACTGTGGCTCAGATCATAAACTCCTTACTGCCAAATTCAGACTTAAATTGAAGAAAGTAGGGAAAACCACAAGACAATTCAGTTATCAGTTCAATTCAGTCCCTCAGTCGTGTCCAATTCTTTTTGACTCCATGAACTCAAGAACGCCAGGCCACCCTGTTCATCATCAACTCCCTGAGCCTACCCAAACTCATGTCCATTGAGTAGGTGATGCCATGCAACCATTTCATCTTCTGTTATCCACTTCTCCCCCTGACCTCAATTTTTCCCAGGATCAGGATCTTTTCAAATGAGTCAGACCTTCAAATCAGGTAGCCAAAATATTGAAGTGTCAGCTACAACATCAGTCCTTCCAATGAACACCGAGAATTGATCACCTTTAGGATGAACTAGTTGGATCTCCTTGCCATCCAAGGGACTCTCAAGAGTCTTCTCCAACACCACAGTTTAAAAGAATCAATTGTTCAGTGCTAAGTTTATAGGGCAACTCACATCCATACATGACTACTGGAAAAACCATAGCCTTGACTAGACGGAAATTGATTGGCAAAGTAATGTCTCTGCTTTTTCCTTTTTTTCCCATTTATTTTTATTAGTTGGAGGCTAATTACTTTAAAATATTGTAGTGGTTTTGTCATACATTGACTTGAATCAGCCATGGATTTACATGTATTCCCCATCCCGATCCCCCCTCCCACCTTCCTCTCCAATCCATCTCTCTGAGTATTGCTGGTGCACCAGCCCGGAGCACTTGTCTCATGCATCCAACCTGGGCTGCTGATCTGTTTCACCCTTGATAGTATACTTGTTTCAATGCTACTCTCTCAGAACATCCCACCCTCGCCTTCTCCCACAGAGTCCAAAATTCTGTTCTGTACATCTGTGTCTCTTTTTCTGTTTTGCATATAGGGTTATCGTTACCATCTTTCTAAATTCCATATATATGCGTTAGTATACTGTATTGGTCTTTATTTTTCTGGCTTACTTCACTCTGTGTAATGGGCTCCAGTTTCATCCATCTCAATAGAACTGATTCAAATGAATTCTTTTTCGTGCCTGAGTAATATTCCATGGTGTATATATTCCACAGCTTCCTTATCCATTCATCTGCTGATGGGCATCTAGGTTGCTTCCATGTCCTGGCTATTATAAACAGTGCTGCGATGAACATTGTGGTGCACGTGTCTCTTTCAGATTTGATTTCCTTGGTGTGTATGCCCAGGAGTGGGATTGCTGGGTCATATGGAAGTTCTATTTCCAGTGTTTTAAGGAATCTCCACACTATTCTGCATAGTGACTGTACTAGTTTGCATTCCCACCAACAGTGTAAGAGGGTTTCCTTTTCTCCACACCGTCTCCAGCATTTATTGCTTGTAGACTTTTGGATAACAGCCATTCTGACTGGCATGTAATGGTACCTCATTGTGGTTTTGATTTACATTTCTCTGACAATGAGTGATGTTGAACGTCTTTTCATGTGTTTGTTACACATCTGTATGTCTTCTTTGGAGAAATGTCTCTTTAGATCTTTGGGCCATTTTTTGATTTGGTCATTTATTTTTCTGGAATTGAGCTGCAGGAGTTGCTTGTATATTTTTGGGATTAATCATTTGTCTGTTTCTTCATTTGCTGTTATTTTCTCCCATTCTGAAGGCTGTCTTTTCACCTTGCTTATAGTTTCCTTTGTTGTGCAAAAGCTTTTAAGTTTAATTAAGTCCCATTTGTTTATATTTGCTTTTATTTCCAATATTCTGGGAGGTGACTCATAGAGGATCTTGTTGTGATTTATGTCAGAGAGTGTTTTGCCTATGTTCTCCTTTAGGAGTTTTATAGTTTCTTGTCTTACATTTATATCTTTAAACCAGTTTGAGTATATACCATGTTCATGGATTGGAAGATTCAATATTGTGAAAATGAGTATACTACCCAAAGCAATCTATAGATTCAATGCAATCCCTATCAAGCTACCAATAGTATTCTTCACGGAACTAGAACAAATAATTTCTCAGTTTGTATGGAAACACAAAAAACCTTGAATAGCCAAAGTAATCTTGAGAAAGAAGAATGGAACTGGAGGAATCAACCTGCCTGACTTCAGGCTCTACTACAAAGCCACAGTCCTCAAGACACTATGGTACTGGCACAAAGACAGAAATATAGATCAACGGGACAAAATAGAAAGCCCAGAAATAAATCCACGTACATACAGACACCTTATCTTTGAGAAAGGAGGCAAGAATATACAATAGAAAAAAGGCAACCTCTTTAACAAGTGGTGCTGGGAGAACTGGTCAACCACTTGTAAAAGAATGAAACTAGAACACTTTCTAACACCAAACACAAAAATATTCTTTGTTTTTTAATATGCTGTCTAGGTTGGTCATAACTTTCCTTCCAAGGTGTAACAGTCTTTTAATTTCATGGCTGCAACCATCATCTGTAGTGATTTTCGAGCCCCAACGAATAAAGTCAGCTACTGTTTCCACTCTTTCCCCATCTATTGGCCATGAAGTGATGGCCAGATGCCATGATGTTAGTTTTCTGAATGTCCAGCTTTAAGCCAATTTTTTCACTCTCCTCGTTCACTTTCATCAAGAGGTTCTTTAGTTCTTCTTTACTTTCTGCCATAAGGTTGGTGTCATCTTCCTCTCTGAGGTTATTGATATTTCTCCAGGCAATCTTGATTCCAGCTTGTGCTTCTTCCAACCGATCCTTTCTCATGATGTATTCTGCAATAAAGTTAAATAAGCAGGGTGAAAATATACTGCCTTGCTGAACTCCTTTTCCTATTTGGAATCATCCTGTTGTTCCATGTCCAGTTCTAACTGTTGCTTCCTGAACTACATTCTGGTATCTCAAGAGGCAGGTCAGGTGGTCTGGTATTCCCACCTCCTTCAGAATTTTCCACAGTTTTTATGATCCACATAATCAAAGGCTTTGGCATAGTCAATAAAGCAGAAATAGATGTTTTCTGGAACTCTCTTGCTTTTCTGATGATCCAGCAGATGTCGGCAGTTTGATCTCTGGTTCCTCTGCCTTTTCTATAACCAGCAGGAACATCTGGAAGTTCACGGTTCACATATTGCTGAAGCCTGACTTGGAGAAATTTGAGCTTTACTTTACTCTTGTGTTCGACGAGGGCAATTTGCAGTAGTTTCAGCATTCTTTGGTGTTACATTTCTTTGGGATTGGACGGAAAAGTGACATTTTCCAGTCTTGTGGCCACTGGTGAGTTTTCCAAATTTGCTGGCATAATGAATGCATCACTTTCACAGCATCATCTTTTAGGATTTGAAATAGCTCGACTGGAATTCCATCACCTCCACTAGCTTTGTTCATAGTTATACTTTCTAAGGCCCACTTGACTTCACATTCCAGGATGTCTGGCACTAGGTGAGTGATCACACAATTGTGATTATCTGGGTCATGAAGATCTTTTTTGTACAGTTCTTCTGTGTATTCTTGCCATCAATTCTTAATATCTCCTGCTTCTGTCGGGTCCATACTACGTCTGTCCTTTATTGAGCCCATCTTTACATGAAATATTCCCTTGGTATCTCTAATTTTCTTGAAGAGATTTCTCGTCTTTCCCATTCTATTGTTTTTCTCTCTTTGTTTGCATTGATCGCTGAGGAAGGCTTTCTTATCTCTCCTTGCTATTCTTTGGAACTCTGCATTCAAATAAGTATATCTTTACTTTTTTCCTTTGCTTCTCACTTCTCTTCTTTTCACAGTTATTTGTAAAGCCTCCTCAGGCAGGCATTTTGCTTTTTCACATTTCTTTTTCTTGGGTATGGTCTTGATCCCTGTCTCCTGTAAGATGTCATGATCCTCATCCATAGTTCTTCAGGCACTCTCTCCCTTAAATCTATTTCTCACTTCCACTGCATAATCAAAAGTTATTTGATTTAGGTCATACCTGAATCGTCTTGTGGTTTTCCCCAGTTTCTCCAATTTCCTTCTCAATTTGGCAATGAGGAGTTCATGATCTAAGCCACAGTCAGCTCCCAGTTTATTTTGCTAACTGTATAGAACTTCTCCATCTTGGATGCAAAGAATATAATAAGTCTGATTCTGGTATTGACCATCTTCTGAGGCCCATGTGTAGAGTCTTCTCTTGTGTTGTTGGAAGAGGGTGTTTGCTATGACTAATCTGCAGATGAATGGATAAGGAAGCTGTGGTACATATACACCATGGAATATTACTCAGCCATTAAAAAGGATTCATTTGAATCAGTTCTAATGAGATGGATGAAACTGGAGCCCATTATACAGAGTGAAGTAAGCCAGAAAGATAAAGAACATTACAGCATACTAACACATATATATGGAATTTAGAGAGATGGTAACGATGGGCCTATATGCAAAACAGAAAAAGAGACACAGAAGTACAGAACAGACTTTTGATCTCTGTGGGAGAAGGTGAGGGTGGGATGTTTCGAAAGAACAGCATGTATATTATCTGTGGTGAAACAGACCACCAGCCCAGGTGGGATGCATGAGTCAAGTGCTCGGGCCTGGTGGGCTGAGAAGACCCAGAGGAATCGGGTGGAGAGGGAGGTGGAATGGGGGATCGGAATGGGGAATACGTGTAACTTTATGGCTGATTCATATCAATGTATGACAAAACCCACTGAAAAATTTAAAAAAAAAAAAAAAAAACTCTATTAGCCTTTGCCCTGCTTCAGTCTGAACTCCAAGGCCAAATGTGCCTGTTATTCCAGGTGTTTCTTGACTTCCTACTTTTGCATTCCAGTCCCCTATAATGAAAATGACATATTTTTTGGGTATTAGATGTAGAAGGCTACTACATTTCTTCTAAGGGATTCCTGCCCACAGTAGTAGATATAATGGTCATCTGAGTTAAATTCACCCATTCCAGTTCATTTTAGTTTGATGATTCCTAGAATATCAGCATTCATTCTTGCCATCTCCTGTTTGAACACTTCCAATTTGCCTTGATTCATGGACGTAACTTTCCAGGTTCCTATGCAATATTGCTCTTTACAGCATCAGATCTTGTTTCCATCACAAGCCATATCCACAGTTGGGTGTTGATTTTGCTTTCATTCCATCCCTTCATTCTTTCTGGAGTTATTTCTCCACACACCTACCAACCTGGGCAGTTCATCTTTCAGTGTCCTATCTTTTTGCTTTTTCATATTGTTCATGTGCTTCTCAAGGTAAGAATACTGAAGTGGTTTGCCGTTCCCTTCTCCAGTGGACCACATTCTTTCAGACCTCTCCACCATGACCCATCTGTCTTGGGTGGCCCCACACATCATGGTTTCACTGAGGTAGACAAGGCTGTGGCCTTGTTGTCAGATTGGCTAGTTTTCTGTGATTGTGGTTTCAGTCTGTCTGCCCTCTGATGTCCTCTCTCCGTGCCTACCATCTTACTTGGGTTTCTCTTACCTTGGATGTGGGGTATCTCTTCCTGGCCACTTCTCCTGTCCTTGTACGTAGAGTATCTCCTCTCAACCACCTTTTCTGACTTTGGACATGGGGTAGCACCTCTCACCCACTGATCTTCACCTTGGATATGGGGTAAGCCACAGCTCCTCAGCTTGGATTTTGGGTCTCTCCTATTGGCTGTTATGGCAGGTGTGCCACTCCTGCGACATGCAGTCACCGCTCTTGCATGCACAGATATTTGTCTATAATTTTCCTTTTCTGTGTTTTCTTTCACTTCGATATCAGGTTGATGCTGTACTCATAGGATGAGTTTGCGGGTTTGCCTACTATTGTAGTATTTTGAAAGATTTTCAGAAGTGTGTGTGTTAACATTTCTCTTAATGGTTCATAAAACTTACCTCTGAGGCCATCCTGATCTTGAATTTTATTAACGGGAAAATGTTTCATTAAACTTTCAATATTAGTGCTCGTAAAGCTATGTTCATATTTTCTCTTTCCTCTAGCTCTCTTTCCAAGAACTTGTCTGTGGCTCCCAGATTCTACATTTATTGGCTTAAAGATGTTTGTTGTAGTCTCTTATGATCCTGTGGTATTCCTGTGGTGTCACTTATGACGTCTCCTTTCTCATGTCTAACATTACTGATTTGAGTGTTCTCCCTTTTTGTTGATGAGTCTGGCTCATGATTTATGTATTTTCTTTATGCTTTCCTAGCGCCCTCTTTTAGTATTTTTGATCTTTGCTATTGTTTTCATTTTTTTTTCTGTTCTATTCTCTATGATTTTTTTTTTTTTTTTTTTTTTACCAAAACTGATTTTCAGTTTGTATGTTTTTTGTCGTTGTCTAATTGCTCTAGTTGTAAGGTTAGGTTGATTATTTAAGACATTCCTTTTTTATAATCTTTACTTTTAATGTTTCTTCCTGTTTCATAAGTTTTATGCAATCACATATTGTCATTTGTTTGTATGAATATAAACACACACACACACACACATGTTTTTCTTCTCTCTGATTTCTTCATTGATTTTTTAGCCAAGTAGAGGTGTATACATGAGCCTCAATGTATTGGTGTTTTTTGGTTTTTTGCTTGATATTTTTGTTTGTTTTTGTTTTGCACCCCACATAACTGACATGTAAATCATAACATTGTGGTAAAAGAAAAGATGCTTTATACAATTTTGATTATCTTAAATTTACTGAGGATTGATTTATGATCCAGTTTGTGATTTATCCTGGACATATTTCATTTGCCCTTGAGAAGAAACTGCATTCTGCTAGTTTTGGATGAAATCTACTTAAGTATCAATTAAAATGTCAGGTCTGTTATGGTATTTAAAGCTTGTGTTTCTTTTAATACTTCATTTTTAAATTGGAAGATAATTATTTTCCAATGTTATTCTGGCTTCTTCTGTACAAAAGCATGGATCAGCCCACAGTATACCTATGCCAGTTATTGTGCAGTTAATCATTTGTTGTTGCTGTTTCATTGCTCCATGCCCTTCTTAAATGTTCCATGCATGATCTCCAATTATTTTCTGAGATGTTTGATCATCTTTGCTATTGTTACTCTCACTTCTTTTTCAGTGACACTTTCTATTTCCTATTTAATCATGTCTTGTGTTATTTTACCTTGTTTCTTTGCCTGGAACATATTTTTTACTGTCTTCACATTTGTTTATCTCACTGCGTAAACGGTCTTTTCTTCCCAGGGTACAGGGTGGTAGTTCTTGCTTCCAGTCTGTGCTCTGAGTGGATAAGTGTGGTCCAGTGGTTGTGTGTCCTTGGAGGTTTAGGACCTGGCAACTATATTCTTGTGACCACAGCTGAGGCTTCTCTCTCTCATGGCGGGACCATGACAGTGGTGTCTGTTGCAGGTATGCACGGGTTTAGTCTGACTTCAGGCAGCCCATCTGAGAATGATTTGGTTTGTGTTTCTGTCTTGCTGTTTGAGTGGTGTGAGGCATCAGCTCTGGATAGTATAGGCTTTTGGGTGGAATTGTTAGTTTCAGATGGAGGCTTTCATAGGGACTCTCACCAGTTAATATTCACTGGAGCCTGGAATTCTCTGGTGGTCTATGATCCTCGATACAGTGCTGAAACCCTAAATGATCAGGCCCAACTTCTGGTCAGAAGCCAAGATCACATAGGAAGACATTAGGCAGATGATTAAAAGAAACAGAATAATGGTAAGAAGCTAAGATAAAACAACAAGTAAAATAACACAAGCAATAACACAGAATCAACAATAGAACTAAGCAAATAACTTGCAATACATAAAACAACATCAGAGCAGAGTGCCACCTGAAGAATAAAGAAAACAAATCTAACAAAAATGACAAGATCTTTCCCACAGAACAACAGAAAATCACAGTTAATATAGAAACATATAGCTATTAAAACAAAAATGACAAGAAACATAAACAAAAGACACAGATAGCAGGAAAACAAATACACAATATATACATACAAAAAATAAATATATGATTTAGACAATCTTGGAATACCACATAAGCAAGAATAATAACAAGAAAGCCCACAACTGACAAAAAGAGTGAACCAACCTCACAGCATAGCGAAACATCATAAATATAATGAATGTTACCTTGGGTCCCTGCTGTCAGTGTTCTAGTCTCAACATGAGCCACAGCAGAGTTCCAAATCTCCAGAAAGCTCTCCCAAATGTGGGGAGGACTGAAATCTGGATCTGAAGTAGGGACAGGTCAGACTCTAATCTGGGATAACTCCTGTTTGTTCTTAGAGTTGCCAGAGACTGGACATTTTCATTCATTGGAAATCTATTGTCCTTTTATGTATCCCATAGACCAAAAGTCAGCACAATTGATTGTGTGGATTTAATCTGCAGTTTGCTCAGCTGGGGGGAAAGTTTTCAATCCTTTTCATTAGTTTCCCTGACCCTGGGTCTCAGATGTAGTTTTATGAAAACCTCTCCATATGGTCACCAGAGGAGCCTACCCCAAGACTCTTGTGGAACACTTGGGTCTGCCTTGTTGAACACTGGAGGAAGTGGTACAGTTTCTTGGACTGTAGGAGCCCTGGTGGTGTCAGTTTTGCAGAGGAGCCATCAGCCATGGGCAGAAAAGTTATGGCCCTAACGAGATCATTTTCTAGCCTGTGGTGGCAGCAGCATGAGTGGTAGTCTGGCTAGTCTTTCTCTATTGCCTGATAGTAGGTCTTAGCATGTGGGAAGAGGGGGGATTCAAAGGTGTCACCACCTCCTCTGTGTGACTGAACCCTAAGTTCCTGCTTCTAGGTCAGTTTGGGCTTTCTCAAAAGGCATTCCTTTCTACACACTTTGTTGTCCCAGATCCATCATGTCATCTCCACATAGTTATAAGCAGTTCCCTCCCAGGTTGGCTTTCTAACACCATGTTTCATCTTCCAGGTCCTATGCACATTGGTTGACCTGCATTGCAGATTTGGGCATGTAGGACCACACCACGCATCCTCTGTTTGATTCTCACTCTATACAAACTATATTTCATCAGCTTCATCACTTTGTTTCTTTTTAATAGAAAGAAATTTAAAGTTTAGTGAGATGACTTGCCTGAGTCCTCAAACTATTCCGTGCTTCTCAACCTCCCACAGCAAGACACAAGATTGGTCCTATTTCTCTTGTCCTCCTTCTACCATCTTCCCTCAGTTGTTCCCAGTAATGTCTAGATTCCATGTAGTCCTCTCTGAGCAAGGTCTTCTGCTAATATTCATCCGGTGCTCTGGAGAAACATTTGCCTTTATAGAAGTATTATTGTGATGCCTCCATGAAGAGAGCTGCACTCAACATCCTCTTACTTTTCTGCCAACTTGTACCTTCTGATTTTCTTTCTGGGCAAGCTCTGTAATCCCTTGCTGCATGCCAGTAAAACAATAAACTTTAGTTGACATGAATTAATCTGTTTGATTGGAGCTTACACACATACACACATAACTGGTGCATCTTTGACTTTGAACATGCAGACAAGCACATTAATTTTTCCTGAAATTTCTGCTAATGAGGAATTTTCATCAGCTTGAAGATGTGTATTTCTTTTCCAGATAAGAGATGATACAGGAATTGGGCTCAAAAGTCAGTTCCTGAACATATCTAGCTATTTTTGAAATGATCCTGACATTTTCCCAGAGCACGGATTCCTTATTTTTAATCTGGAAACTTACTTGTTTTAAGTGGGTGTCAAAGGTCAGAAACTGGCATGGGCATAATTTAATTCTTGTATAAGAAGATGGCAAGTGCCCAGGAATGTAACAGTTGGTAGATGATAGCTTGAAAAAGAGAGAAAGAAAAATAATACAAAAAAAGGAATTTAGAACTAACATATGACCCAGCAATAACACTTCTGGGCATACACACTGAGGAATCCAGATCTGAAAGAGACACGTGCACCCCAATGTTCATCACAGCACTGTTTATAATAGCCAGGACATGGAAGCAACCTAGATGCCCATCAGCAGATGAATGGATAAGGAAGCCGTGGTACATATTCACCATGGAATATTACTCAGCCATTAAAAAGGATTCATTTGAATCAGTTCTAATGAGATGGATGAAACTGGAGCCCATAACATAGAGTGAAGTAAGCCAGAAAGATAAAGAATATTACAGTATACTAACACATATATACGGAATTTAGAATGATGGTAACGATGGCCCTATATGAAGGGCAGAAGAAGAGACGCAGAAGTACAGAACAGACTTTTGAACTCTGTGGGAGAAGGTGAGGGTGGGATGTTTTGAAAGAACAGCATGTATATTATCTGTGGTGAAACAGACCACCAGCCCAGGTGGGATGCATGAGTCAAGTGCTCGGGCCTGGTGGGCTGAGAAGACCCAGAGGAATCGGGTGGAGAGGGAGGTGGGATGGGGGATCGGAATGGGGAATACGTGTAACTTTATGGCTGATTCATATCAATGTATGACAAAACCCACTGAAAAAAAAAAAAAAAAGGAACGTGTATTCAGTCATTTAGTTTTAATAGGTAAACCTTAATTCGTGTTTGGATCACAGAAAAAGCAATGGATTCCATAAGGTGTCTAGATCTTCTTTATTGTCTCTGCTAACACATTAGACTGTGTGTGAAAGAAAGGTCATTCATTGATGTCTGACTCTTTGTGACCCCATGGACTGCAACCTACCATTTCTTTCTCCATGGAATGTTCCATTCCTTGGGAAGCTGGATCTTCCTCATTGCAGGCAGATGCTTTACCATCTGAGTCACAAGCAAAGCCTTTAGACTGTGCATATCACAACAAATTGTGGGAAATTCTTAAAGAGACAAGAATACCAGACCAGCATACCTGTTTCCTGGGAAATGTGCATACAGGTCAAGACACTTCGAATAGCCAAAATAATCTTGAGAAAGGAGAATGGAACTGGAGGAATCAACCTGCCTCTCTTCAGGCTCTACTACAAAGCCACAGTCATCAAGACAGTATGGTACTGGCACAAAGAGAAATATAGATCAATGCAACAAAATCGAAAGCCCAGAGATAAATCCACGAACCTATGGACACCTTATCTTTGACAAAGAAGGCAAGGACATACAATGGAAAAAAGAAAACCTCTTTAACAAGTGGTGCTGGGAAAACTGGTCAACCACTTGTAAAAGAATGAAACTAGAACACTTTCTAACTCCATACACAAAAATAAACCCCAAATGGATTAAAGATCTAAATGTAAGACCAGAAACTATAAAACTCCTAGAGGAGAATATAGGCAAAACACTCTCTGACATGAATCACAGCAGGATCCTCTATGACCCACCTCCTAGAATATTGGAAATAAAAGCAAATATAAACAAACGGGACCTAATTAAACTTAAAAGCTTTTGCACAACAAAGGAAACTAAAAGTAAGGTGAAAAGACAGCCCTCAGATTGGGAGGAAATAATAGCAAATGAAGCAACAGACAAAGGATTAATCTCAAAAATATACAAGCAACTGCTGAAGCTCAATTCCAGAAAAATAAATGACCCAATCAAAAAATGGGTCAAAGAACTAAGCAGACATTTCTCCAAAGAAGACATACAGATGGCTAAAAAACACATGAAAAGATGATCAACATCACTTATTCTTTGAGAAATGCAAATCAAAACCACAATGAGGTACCATTACACGCCAGTCAGGATGACTGCTATCCAAAAGTCTACAAGCAATAAATGCTGGAGACGGTGTGGAAAAAAGGAAACCCTCTTACACTGTTGGTGGGAATGCAAACTAGTACAGCCACTATGGAAAACAGTGTGGAGATTTCTTAAAAAAAACTGGAAATAAAACTGCCATATGACCCAGGAATACCATTTCTCGGTATACACACTGAGGAAACCAGATCTGAAAGAGACATGTGCACCCGAATGTTCATCGCAGGACTGTTTATAATAGCCAGGACATGGAAGCAACCGAGATGCCCATCAGCAGACGAATGGATAAGGAAGCTGTGGTACATATACACCATGGAATATTACTCAGTCATTAAAAAGAATTCATTTGAATCAGTTCTAATGAGATGGATGAAACTGAAGCCCATTATACAGAGTGAAGTAAGCCAGAAAGATAAAGATGATTACAGCATACTAACACACATATATATGGAATTTAGAAAGATTGTAAAGATAACCCTATACGCAAAATAGAAAAAGAGACACAGATGTACAGAACAGACTTTTGAACTCTCTGGGAGAAGGCGAGGGTGGGATGTTTCGAGAGAACAGTATGTATATTACCTATTGGGAAATAAATCACCAGCCCAGGTGCGATGCATGAGACAAGTGCTCGGGCCTGGTGCACTGGGTAGACCCAGAGGAATCGGGTGGACAGTGAGGTGGAGGGGGGATCGGGATGGGGAACACATGTAACTCCATGGCTGATTCATGTCAATGTATGACAAAATCCACTGCAATGTTGTGAAGTAATTAGCCTCCAACTAATAAAAATAAATGAAAAATAAAATGAAATAAAATTAAAAAGACACAACAGTTGCAATTGGACAAGGAAAAATGAACTGGTTCAAAATTGGGAAGGAAATACATCAAGGCTATGTATTGTCACCTAGTTTGATTTCTGTGCAGAATACATCATGGAAAGAAACTTGCTGAAAGAATCTGAAGCTGGAAATAAAATTACTGTGTGAGAAATATGAATAACCTCAACCACTGCATCCTAAAGGAGATCAGTCCTGTGTGTTCGTTGGAAGGACTGATGCTGAAGCTGAAACTCCATTACTTTGGCTACCTCATGCGAAGACTTGACTCATTGGAAAAGACCCTGATCCTGGGAGGGATTGGGGGCAGGAGGAGAAGGGGAAGACAGAGGATTAGATGGCTGGATGGCATCACTGACTCGAAGGACTTGAGTTTGAGTAAACTTCAGGAGTTGGTGATGGACAGGGAGGCCTGGCGTGCTGTGATTCATGGGGTTGCAAAGAATCGGACATGTCTGAGCGACTGAAGTGAATTATAAGATGACACCACACAAATGGCTGAAAAACACTAGGAACTAAAAAGCCTTCTGATGAAAGTGAAAGGGGAGAGTGGAAAAGCTGCAGTAAAACTCAGTATAAAAACAAAAAAACAAACACAAAAAATAAGATCATTGAATTTGGTCCCACCATTTGGAGATATAACGATGGGATACAATTGAATAAATGACAGGTTTTACTTTCTTCACCTCTGATAACACTGCCAAAATGACTGCAAACATGAATCTAAAAGTCTCTTACCCCTTGCTCAAAAACCTATGACCAATCTAGACACCATATTGAAAGGCAGAGAGGTTACTGAAAAAGATTCAAACAGTTAAAGTTAATTTACAGGTGTAACGCATAGAGGAGAAAGCAGGACCACAAAAACTGAGCGCCAAAATACTGATGCTTTGCCACAGTGGGTCTGTAGAAGATGTGTAGCAGTTCTGTGGTGAGCATGGAATTCAACTAGTAAAGCATGAAGGAAATCAACTTTGACTATTCCTGGAAGGACTGATCCTGAACTTGAAGAACCAGTATATTGACCACCTGAAGCCAAGAACAAAATCACTGGAAAGAAACTGATGTTGGGAAAGATTGAGGGCAGGAAGAGAAGGGTAGGACAGAGCACAAGGTGGCAGCAAAGCATCACTGACTCAAAGGTCATGGGTTTGAGGAAACTGTGGGCAATTTGAAGGGCAGCAAAGCCCAGGGTTCTTGCTGTACATGGAGTCATAAAGAGTCAGACAAGACTGAGTGACTGAACAACATCAAAAAATTGGTATTAGCAGTGCTTGGGAGATGGTATAGATAGCATGTTAACCCTGTTGTTGTACCTGGGATGATAAGTGAGATTGAGGACAATTAGAAAGAGCACAGCTCAGGTCAGATTCCTTCTGTTCTGCCCTCAAAATGTACTTCTCACAATGCCTTTTGAGAAGTTTCCAGAGAAGAACTCCTGTGGAGTCATGTGATATCCTGAGATGGAAACCTTAGCCCACATGCCCCTTGGACCAACAACCTTGGTCTTAGAAAGAAGCAGGCACTGTCTCTGAATATCTCCTAGAGCTGCCCATCATCTGATGTATTAACATGCATGGTATGTGATTTTAGAAATGGGGGGAGAGGTAAACAAACTTATAGCTTCTCAGTCAAACTCTGTAATCCAGTGAGCAGCATCTTTGACTTGTGCATCCTAGTCGCCCTTAGGAATGTTTACAAAGGGTTACATAACGGGGCATGGAAGCCGGTAGGTGACTGGATCCATGTTGACTTTGCCACTCGCCTGCTCTATGAACAGACCATTCCTCTTCTCTTAAAGTCACAGCTTGTGTCTTCAGATGAAGGTTGAGGATTGTGGAAGTGAGTGAATGCATGTGAAAGCCCCATAAAAATGATGACAGGGAGTACACAGTTTTCCTCTTTGAATCAGATCTCAAGACTTTTGGCTTTATAGATTTGCACTATCAATACTTCTCAAGGATTCATAAAACTTTATTTGATGGTTGCCACACAGAGTTGAAGCCCAGAAGCCCTGTATAGTCAGCATCTTAGCAGTGTGGCGGGGCTTGGGCATTTAAGGTATTACGTAAGGATATGGGCCATGTTATATGTTATTCCTTCTATTTTAACTGTCTGTCTGATACACTTGGGAAGGGGGAAGGCAACTTCCACCATGTGGAAACAGAATTCCAGATTTCATCCTTAGTGTCATTTGATTCCTAAGAGTGTTCTTCATTATTGGTGAGTGTGCAGCCTCCATGCTCCCCGATAATTCTTCACAGTGCATTCCTGGCTAAGAAGGAAGGTAGTATCCTCTTACAGGAAGGACTTGGTTGAAACCCCAGGCATCTACTAAGCCTTCTCTGGTACTGCCATATTAGAAGGTGGGTGTTTTGTTATTGCCAGACATAATAGACCTCTAAGGTCCCACTTAACTTTTACTGGGCTGGTTGGGAGAGTACCATAGATTTCAACTATGTTTAGATGGAGTAGCTTGGTTATTATCAATATGCTTTCAGCCTTTGAAACTCACCCATTTGTCTTGCACTTTGAAAATAGAAAGTAGACTTTTGAATGGGCATTTTAATTTGTGCCTCTTGTATTTTTGAACTAACCATCTCTTCAGCCAAAATCTCTAACATAAAAGTCAAAAAGAAAACCCAGACATACACTCACAAACACGTTCTTACTCTGATGGACACACACAAGCACAGTCACCATCTTATATGTTAAAACACAATTAACAAAAGGAAAAGAAAACCCAAGGACTCACTGAAGGACACCTATGAACTGCACAGAAGTTCTCTAACTTGCTTGCAGACTTAATGTTGGAAGTTATTTTGTAGTTGAATGATTTCACTCTAGTGACATTTTAAATCAGAATGTTTTAAAATATATACCTTTGTTCTGCACTCCAGGGGATCTTAGAATATTTTGTCTGTAAGACTATTCTGTGATTTGCTAAAAAGAAAATAATGTTGTAGGGTAACATTATTGAAGACATATTGACCTCTTCAGGCCCTGCAGTTACACATGTACTTGTTAAACTTTAAGCATCTGATTCCATCCTCTGACCTTCTCCTATCAATTTTTCTACTTTTGCCCCAATCTTCTGCATTTACCTCACTTAAATTTTCAATTTCAATTTTACTATTTTAGGCACCAATTATAAAAAAATAAAAAAAATTAAAGGAACTTAAACTGAATTCATGTACAATGTTTACCTAATGTACTGAGCTATATTCGCTATAAGCTTTTGAGAATTAAAGGTACTGATATGCTAAAGCCATATGGAAATTGATCACCAAGGTAATGTATCATGCAACCAGACTTCCTTTGGTAGGGAAATGGAGGTACAATTTAATAATGTTTTCATGAGGGAATAAAAACAGTAGTTTTTAAACACGATATATTGGATGTCCTTATCCATGCCTTTTCCAAGTTATCACAGAGGACTAAGTGGATTAATCCTGTTCTTTTTGAGAAGGACCTGCCACTCAAACCAGAACATGAAAAGATGTTAAAAGGGAGTGAGAAGGAATAATCAGTATATGGTAATGAAATAGAAGATATAATCACGTTTAAGGTGATACTTCTCAAAGCAAGCAAATTTGACTACATACTAAGATGCCTGAAATCTAAAACAAGGCCATTGGACTTTGTGCTTGAAGTGATAACTAAGGACACCAATTTCAATAGCTCTTACAGTTGCTGTAAAATGCTTGCCTCTCTAAAGCATGGTATTCTCACCTACATTTAATGAAAGTTTTCAGTGAAAGAAAAATAGTGTGCTGTGTGGACAACTCCCTTATCAACGCAAATATTCCACAGATTTCACTGTCTGTTGGCTGCAAGAATGAAAACGGTGAACTTAACTTTGTGTTGTCCTATGTGTATTACCATAATAATACAGGGACATGACTTGATGTTGCCACCGCTGCCTAAGGAATGGCCACAAATTTGAGATTGCCAAGATTTCTAGGTAGTGTTCATGACAATCTGGATAGTCCAACAAGCACAGTCTGCTCAGAGTATTTCATTGTGAAATATATTAAGGATAACCACTTATTTTGATTCCTGTTTATTCCATGACTTTTCTAGATGATTAAATTGAATGATTCCTTTTTTTAAAAAATACATATCTCTATAACTACTACTGAATTTTAGGGAACTGGGGCCTGAAGCAACATGCTTAGAATGGATTCTTATAGACTGTAAACTTCATGAGAGCAGTAATCATTTTATAATTTGAATTACCACATGTGATATTCATGTAAATATAATAAATACTTATCAACTTGGAAAAAATGTTCAGTAAATAGGAAAGGTCAATTATGATGCTAGTGCAGGTTATGGGATGTTGTTGAGTAATGTGTATAACATTTGATTGGTTATTACATCTCTTTATTAATAATTCAGTAAGTACCTAAGATGTGTTATTTTCAGGCTCTACGTTTTAGCTGATGTGAAAGATACATAAAGAAAAGAGGGTAAAACACGTCGAAGACCTGTTATCTGTGCTTACCTTGATAGGAGGGCAAACAGAAGTTCCTTCCAACGCTAAGAAAGTGTTGAGGCAAAGTTGTGAGTTGAGGCTTAGCATGACTGAAAGTAATTTGTGTGATTGTAACTCCAGAAGCCTAGTGTAACAGAAAGATAATGAAACAATAAAGGAAACAGATATCATGTCTTCATAGAATTTGTTAACCATACTGAGGTGCTGCAATCACCACAAGGAATTTATTCCGTCTCTGTGGGAAGAGATAAGCAACATCTAAATATGCACTAGGAAATATAGGGTGGAATCTTGGTGGGAGGAAATAAAGGCATGCCTTAAGGAGAGCAGAGCAAAAGTGACCCTGTATAATGCCTTGTATTATAAGGTAAAATACATATCTTGTAAAGTGCCAATCTTGTGCTGACCATGGGCCAATCATTGACTATGTCATGTTATCTTTGGTATCTCATTGATGGTATGATGGCGATCATGATTTTGGATATGCTACAACATCTATATTTTCATAGGTGAAATGAATTTCTATAATGAGGACAATCTGTCTAACCTCTTAAGACTCTATCCAGTAATTCATAGAGTATGATGTAACTCAGAATACCCTAAGGTATGTACTGTGTATTTGCATTTTTTAATTTTATTTGTATCCCTTCCTTCTCCCATACCATCATAATTTAGACACCCCTTCACTTCAGCAGGGATGATTTCAGAAATCATTTTTACAGTCTTTACCTATTTTCCCCTTGTTCTCATTTTCTTGCTTAGAAACAATTGATTAGCTGTCATTTACCTAGGATGCATAAAGAATGCTTCCTTGAACTAAAGAGTGTATAAAACAACACATTAATATAGCCAGACAATGAAATAAGGCCCCGTTTACTCGTTTCAAAATAGAAAATCAAACTATGAAGATGAACATGTAACTTTATTGTTCAAATATGAGAATTGTAGGAATTTGTTGACGTCTCCCACCATAAATTTTAATCTTCATTATGCTGCATAATCGGACACATATTTGATATATCAGTTTTAATTAGGATAGTTTTCATATAATGAAGATTTTTGATGAGTTGACTTTGAAAGAGAGGAGGCAGATATATCACAGATCGTTGGCACTGGGGGCCATGAGTTGCCACTCTGTTGCAGGTTAGGAAAAGGACTGTCATAGGCTGACATATCGCTGTACCTAACTGGAAATTTAGACGGCTCCACCATCAGTCCAAAATAACTGCTCTGTAATGGAGATACGATGTGGTTCTGAGAAATAGAAGTAATTGTAGTAGTAAAGTTCTCAATGAGGCCATTTGCTTGAGTGTAGCTGCTATGTGAGTGCCAATTTAACATGCTCAACTGATTTAAAACAGCAGGTTGATCTATCACAATCTGTTTTGTTTGTCTAACTGATATTGATGATGGGGAAGGAAAATCACATGGAGATAGGGCACTTCTATTAGCGACTGCCTGCCTGGTATAAGGCTTTTGTATGAAAGGCACACTTAAACTTGTCGAGGCTGAAAAAGCACTCTCCCCGCTAGTTTCAGGTAGAAAATTAGAGTTACGATCATGTATGTTGCCCCATGCTTTAGCATGCTTCTTCTTGTAATCTTGAACTAATGAAGATATTGGAGAGACATTTTTAATCCCAGCTCTTCTTTTCATTCTTACTAAAAGTTGTGGATAGCCTCTTTTGAAATTTGGATTATGATAGATCTGTAACTATAATCAAAGGAGAAAATTACTTAGTATCTTTATAAACCAAGGTAAAACTGACAAGCAAAACTAAACTATAAGCATTTATTCTTTGAATGATACAAATGAAATAGCATCAAATAAAATACCTCCATTAGTAGTTTTAACACCTTACATGTTAGAGAGAGTCGCTCTGAAGATGGCAGAAGAATAAGATGGGAAGACCACTTTCTTCCCCACAAATTCTTTGAAAGAACATTTGAAAGCTGAGCAAATTCCACAAAACAACTTCTGAATGCGGGCAGAAGACATCAAGCCCCCAGAATGGCAGCCCAGTGTCTTTGAAAGGAGATAGGACAAAATATAAAAGATAAAAAGAGACACAAAAGACGTAGGGATGGAGATCTGTCCCAGGAAGGGAGTCTTAAAAGAGGAGAAGTTTCCAAACATTAGGAAACACTCTCACCAGTGGGTCTATGGAGAGTGTCGGAATCTCAGAGGGCTACATAACTAGGAGAAAAATAAATAAATAAATGAATAAAACCCACAGATTATGTGCCTAATGGCAACTCCCATTGCTTGCATCTGTCACCAGCAAGTGTGGGCTGAACAGGGAGGTGCAGGCTGCATTGCTTAGGGTAAGGACAGGGCCTGAACTGCCTGAGGCAATCTGAGGGAACTAACAGCAGATAGCAACCAGAACTGTGGGATAGCCAGAGAGAGAGAGAGAGTCAGAGAGAACTATCCCATGAAAAGCCCTAACCTAAGGCATGGCTGGGCCTGCTCACAGAACAAAGGACTGAGCAAATACCAGAGGAGAGCTAGCCGGCTGCAGACCATCCCATCACCCCTAGAGATGGGGAAGAAAGCAGGGGCAGCTAGAGCCGGAAAGGGGCAATATCGGGCCCAGGGAGGCATCCTCTACCAAACTGCAAGCAGGCACCCAGTTGCTAACCAAGACTTCTTGGGATTCTGAATGGTTGACATCAGACGGGAGGGTCACAGCCAGAGATCAGCTCCCAAGAAGAGACACACGGCACACCTGAGACAGGCATGCCCGATGCAACCCAAGAAACCAAGCAGCTGGGCCTGGGGAGGTGATAAGATACACTCCCCACCTGGGAAGACTACTACAAGCACCTGTTCGCCTGAGCTGCTTGGACCTGGGAAGGGCACAACACACAGGCCCAACCGAGTCCACGCCTTTGTGGAGTACCCAAGAACATAACCTGAGAGGCTTAGACCTGGGAAGTGCACACAACCCAGGGCCCGCCTTAGGCAGTGCACTAGCAGAAGCAACCTAGATCCTGAGAAGTATAAACTGGGAAAGTGCACGCACCCTGAGCTGGGGCAAATCCAGTGCAGCCGAGTCTTTGAGCATTTCCCATGCCAGTGATATTTCTTTACAGTGTTCCTCCCTCCCCACAGCACGACTGAACAAGTGAGCCTAAATAGTGACCACTTTTGCCTCCTTGTGTCAGGGTGTAAATTAGACACTGAAGAGACCAGCAAATAGAAGAAACTAAAATAAACAGAGGAAACCACTCTGGAAGTGACAGGTGCAACAGATTAAAACCCTGTAGTTAGCACCAACTACATTGGAAGGGGCCTATAGGTCTTGAGAAGTATAAACAAGATCAAGGAACTATCTGAAACTGAACTGACCCCACACTGCCTGCAACAGCTCCAGAGAAATTCCTAGATATATTTTTACTATTACCATTGTTTAAGTTATTAGAGTCCTCTATTACTCCCTGATGTTCATTTCTATAACCTACTATTACCTTACCAAAAAAGACCCTATTTTTAAAGCAAACTTTATATATATATTTTATGATTTTTGTGACTTTTTTTAAATACTGCATTATTGAGAGTCTAACCTCTACTCTAGATTTTTAATCTTTGCATTTTGGTATTTATTATCAATTTTGAACCTTTAAGAACCCAATCTTCAGTACCCATTTTAACTTGGGAGTGTTATTACAGCCTTGATTGCTCTCTGCCCCTTTTAACTCTCCTTTTTCTCCACCAGGTCGCCTCTATCTCCTGCCTCCACCTTTTCATCTCTATCGAACTATGTGAATCATTTTGTGTGTTCCAGGCTGTGGAGAACACTTAGGTAACTGATTACTGGCCGGATCTGTCTCTCTGCTTTTGACACCCCCTTTTCTCTTCCTGGTCACCTCTGTCTCCTTCCTCCCTCTTCTCATTGCTGTGTAACTGTAAACCCCTCTGAGGTGCCCAGACTGTGGAGAGTACATAGAGAATTAATTACTGGATAGCTTTCTCTCTCCCCTTTTGAGTCCTTTATCTCTATTTCTATCTCCTCTTCCTCTATCTCTATCTCCCTATCTACCTTTATCTCCCTCTTCCCTCTTCTCATCTCCATGTTACTCTGTGAACCTCTCCGGGTGTCCCTCACTGTGGAGAAGCTTGTCATCATTAACCTAGATGTTTTATCATCGGTGGTGTATAGTTGGAGAAGTCTTGAGGCTACTGTAAGAATAAGACTGAAAATCAGAGGGAGGAGGCTTAAGTCCAAAACCTGAGAACACCAAATAACTCCTGACTCCAGGGAGCATTAATTGATAAAAGCTCATCCAAAAGACTCCATACCTACACTGAAACCAAGCACCACCGAAGGGCCAGCAAGTTCCAGAATGAGACATACAAGCAACACAGGAACGTAGCCCTGAGCTTCAATATACAGACTGCCGAAAGTCACACCAAACCCATAGACATCTCAATATTCACTGCTGGACACTTCATTGCACTGCAGAGAGAAGAAATCCAGCTCCACCCATTAGAACACCGACACAAGCCTCCCTAACCAGGAAACCTTGACAAGCCACCCGACCAACCCCATCCACAGCGAGAAAGAGCCACAATAAAGAGGAAACACAAAGTGCCAGAATACAGAAAGGCCACCCCAAACACAGCAATCTAAACAAGATGGAAAGGCAGAGAAATAATCAGTAGGTAAAGGAACATGATAAATGCCCAACAAACCAAACAAAAGAAGAGGAGATAGGGAATCTACCTGAAAGAATTCAGAATACTGATAGTAAAAATGATCCAAAATCTTGAAAACATAACGGAGTTACAGATAAACAGCCTGGAGAAAAAGATTGAGAAGATGCAAGAAATGTTTAACAAGGGTCTAGAAGACATAAAAAAAAGTGTCAATAAATAAGGAATAATGCAATAAATGATATCAAAACCACTCTGGAGGGAATCAACAGTAGAATAACAGGGGCAGAAAATAGGATAAGTGTGGTAGAAGATAGAATGGTAGAAATAAATGAAGCAGAGTGGAAAAAATAAAAAAAAATTAAAAGAAATAAAATCACCCTCAGAGACATCTGGGACAATGTTAAACACCCCAACATTTGAATCATAAGACTACCAGAAGAAGAAGATAAAAATAAAGGCCATGAGAAAATACTTGAGGAGATAATAGTTGAAAACTTCCCTAAAATGGGGAAGGAAATAGCCAGCCAAGTCCAAGAAACACAGAGAGCCCCAAACAGGATAAACCCAAGGCAAAATACCCCAAGACACATATTAAGCAAATTAACATAATCAAACAGAGAGAGCAAATATTAAAAACAGCAAGAGAGAGGAGAAGAACTAAGATGGCAGAGGAATAGGTTGGGGAGACCAATTTCTCCCCTACAAATTCATCAAAAGAACTTTGGAACCCTGAGCAAACTGCACAAAACAACTTCTGATTGCTAGCAGAGGACATCAGGTGCCCAGAAAAGCAGCCCATTGTCTTCGAAAGGAGGTAGGACAAAGTATAAAAGATAAAAAGTGAGACAAAATAGCTATGGACAGAGAACCATCCCGGAAAGGGAGTCGTAATAGAGGAAGTTTCCAAACACCAGGAAACCCTCCCACTGGTGGGTCTGGGGGAAGCTTTCGAATCTCAAAGGGCAACCTAACTGGGAGGAAAAATAAATAAAAACCACAGATTACATGCCTAAAAGCAACTCCCAGCAGAAAAGTACCCCAGACACTCGCATCCACCACCAGCAAGTGGAGGCTGAATGGAGAGAAGCGGGAGGTATTGCTTAGGGTAAGGACCGGGCCTGAGTGCCCTGAGGGCAATTGGAGGGAGCTAATGTGAGATAGCAACTTAAACTGTGGGATAGCAAGAGAGAGAGAGAAAATTAACCAGCAAAAAGCAGGCTAACTGAACTCACTGACAGCCACTCGCAGAACAAAAGAAAGACTGAACAATTCCAGAGAAGAGCTAGCCAGCTGTGGACTAGCCAATCCCCCGCCAGAGGCAGGAGCCAGGAGGGAGGGGAAAGGGGCAAAATCGGCCCCAGAGACCGCATCCCCTACCAAACTGCAAACAGGCTTCCAGTTTCTAACCAAAGACTTCCTGAGATTCTGGATGGTTGACATCCACCGGGAGGGTCGCAGCTAGAAACCAGGTCTCCAGAACAGATACAAGGTGCACCGGACCGGCGTGCGTGGAAACTGAGGCTGGGACCACTGAGGAGATAAGGTGCACTGCACCCAGGGAGAGTGTGCTCGTCAAGCTCCTGGCCTCCTGAGCTGCTCACGCCGGGGAAGGCACAAAACGCAGGCCCAACCGAGTCTGTGTTTTTTGGAGTACCCAAAAACTGGAACTGCACGCAACTCAGGGCCGACTCCCTATAGAGCAGCCTGGAGCCTGAGCAGTGTAGACGGGGAAAGCACACGAGCCGAGAGTGGGGGAAAACCCAGTGTGGCTGAAATATTGTGACTGCTCCCCACACAGGCCAGTGACATTTCTCTGCAGTGCCCCCTCTCCCCACAGCACGACTGAACAAGCGAACCTAAACAAGAGACAACCTCCGCCCGCTTGTGCCAGGGCGGAAGTTAGACACAGAAGAGACCTGCAAACAGAAGCCAAAGAAACAAAGGGAACCACTTCAGAAGTGACTGGTGCAACAGATTAAAAGCCCTGTGGTCAACACCAACTAAACTGGAAGGAGCCTATAGATATCAAGAAGTGTAAGCTGGAACAAGGAGCTGTCTGTAACTGAACCGAACCCACTCTGCACGCAACAGCTCCAGAGAAATTCCTAGATATATTTTTACTTTTTTTTAAAAGAAATTTTTTTAACTTTTTTTTTTTTCTTTTATTTTCTTTTAAAATTCACTATTACTCCTCTATTACTGTGTAATATTCATTTTCTGTTATTTTTTCAAAGTCCTCTATTACTCCCCCATTACTCCTTAATTTTCAGTTACATATATTTTTAATATTTTTTAATTAAAATTTTTTTCCTTTTTTCTTTTCTTCTTTTATTTTCCTTTGGAGTCCTCTATTACTCCTTAACTTTCATTTTCACTTCACTCTAGCCTTGCAAAAAAAGGAAGACTCTATTTTTGAAGCGACCTTCATATATATTTCTTAAATTTTTGTGTTTTTGTTTTTAATATTGTATTTTTAAGAGTCTAACCTCTACTCTAGATTTTTAATCTTTGTTTTTCAGTATTTGATATCAATTTTGAACATTAAGAATCCAATAATCAGTACCCATTTTTACTCAGGATTGTGATGATTACTCTCTCCCCCTTTTGACTCTTCTTTTTCTCCCTCAGATCACCTCTATTTCCTCCCTCCCCCTTCTCTTCTCAATCCAATTCTGTGAATCTCTGTGGGTGTTCTGGGCTATGGAGAACACTTAGGGAAGAGAGTACTATGTAGATCTCTCTCTCTCTCCTCTTGAGTCCCCACTTTTCTCCTCCTGCTCATCTCTATCTCCTTCCTCCCTCTCCTCTTCATGTAACTCTGTGAACCTCTCTGGGTGTCCTTCAATGTGGAGAATCTTTTCACAATTAACTGAGAAGTTTTATTATCAGTGCTGTATAGTTGGAGAAGCCTTGAGGCTACTGGAAGTGTAAGACTGAAATCCAGAGGCAGGAGAATTAAGCACCAAACCTAAGAACAGCAAAGAACTCCTGACTACAGGGAACACTAAGTAATAAGAGATCACCCAAAAGCCTCCATATGTACACTGAAACCAACCACCACCCAAGAGCCAATAAGTTCCAGAGCAAGACATATCATGCAAATTCTCCAGCAATGCAGGAACATAGCCCTAAGCATCAACATACAGGCTAACCAAAGTCACACCAAACACATAGACACATCTCAAAACTCACTACTGGACACTCCATTGCACTCCAGAGAGAAGAAATGCAGCTCCATGCATGAGAACACCGGCACATGATTCCCTAACCAAGAAACCTTGACAAGCCAATCATCCAACCCTACCCACCGGGAGAAACCTCCACAATAACAAGGAACCACAGACCACCAGAACACAGAAAGGTCACTACAAACACAGCAATCTAAACTGATGAAAAGGCAGAGAAATACCCAACAAGTAAAGGAACATGAAAAATGCCCACCAAGCCAAACAATAGAGGGGAGATAGGGAATCTACTTGCAAAAGAATTTAGAATAATGATAATAGCAATGCTCCAAAATCTTGAAAACAAAATGGAGTTACAGATAAATAGCCTGGAGGCTAGTATTGAGAAGATACAAGAAATGCTTAACAAGGACCTGGAAGAAATAAAAAAGAGTCCATATATAAGAATAATACAATAAATGAGATCAAAAACACTCTGGAGGGAACCAAGAGTAGAAAAACGGAGGCAGAAGATAGGATAAGTGAGGTAGAAGATAAAGTTGTGGAAATAAATGAAGCAGAGAGCAAAAAAGAAAAAAGAATCAAAAGAAATGAGGACAACCTCAGGGAACTCTGGGACAATGTGAAACGCCCCAACATAGGAATCATAGGAGTCCCAGAAGAAAAAGACAAAAAGAAAGGCCATGACAAAATACTTGAGGAGATAATAGCTGAAAACTTCCCTAAAATGTGGAAGGAAATAGTTACACAAGTCCTAGAAACCCAGAGAGCCCCAAACAGGATAAACCCAAGGTGAAACACCTCAAGACACTTATTAATCAAATTAACAAAGATCAAACACAAAGAACAAATATTAAAAGCAGCAAGGGAGAAACAACAAATAACACAAAGGGATTCCCATAAGGATAACAGTTGACCTATCAATAAAACTCTTCAGGCCAGAAGGGAATGGCAGGACATACTTAAAGTAATGAAAGAGAATAAACTACAAACCAGATTGCTGTACCCAGCAAGGACCTCATTCAGATATGTAGGAGAATTCAAAAGCTTTACAGATAAGCAAAAACTGAGAGAATTCAGCACCACCAAACCATCTCTTCAACAAATGCTAAAGGATCTTCTTTAGAGAGGAAACACAGAAAGGTTGTATAAAAGCAAACCCAAAACACCAAAGTAAATGGCAACGGGACCATACCTATCAATAAGTACCTTCAATGTAAATGGGCTGATTGCCCCAACCAAAAGACAAATCTGGCTGAGTGGATACAAAAACAATACCCCTATATATGCTGTCTACAAGAGACACACCTCAAAACAAGGGACACATACAGACTGAAAGTGAAGGGATAGAAAAAATTATTTCATGCAAATGGAGGCCAAGAGAAAGCAGGCGTCACAATACTCATATCAGATAAAATACACTTTAAAATAAAGACTGTGAGCCACTATGGAGAACAGTGTGGAGATTTCTTAAAAAACTGGAAATAGAACTTCCATATGACCAGCAATCCCACTCCTGGACATACACACTGAGGAAACCTGATCTGAAAGAGACACGTGTGCCCCTATGTTCATCCTAACATAGTTTATAATAGCAAGGACATGGAAGCAACCTAGATGCCCATCAACAGACGAATGGTTAAGGTAGCTGTGGTACATATACACCATGAAATATTACTCAGGCATTAAAAAGGATTCATTTGAATCAGTTCTAATGAGATAGATGAAACTGGAGCCCATTAAACAGAGTGAAGCAAGCCAGAAAGATAAAGACCAATACAGTATTCTCATGCATATATATGGAATTTAGAAAGATGGTAATGATAACCCTATATGCAAAACAGAAAAAGAGACACAGATGTACAGAACAAAATTTTAGACTCTGTGGGAGAAGGCGAGGGTGGGATGTTCTGAGAGAATAGCATTGAAACAAGTATACCATCAAGGGTGAAACAGGTCACCAGCCCAGGTTGTATGCATGAGACAAGTGCTCAGAACTGGTGCACTTTGAAGACCCAGAGGGATGGGATGGAGAGGGAGGCAGGAGAGGGGATTGGAATGGGGAACACATGCAAATCTGTGGCTGATTCATGTTAATGTATGGCAAAAACCACTACAGTACTGTAAAGTAATTAGCCTTTAGCTAATAAAAATAAGTGGAAAAAGAAAAAAAAAAGCAGCAAGGGAGAAACAACAAATAAGAGACATTTGGATTCCCATAAGGATAGCAGCTGATCTTTCAATAGAAACTCTTCAGGCCAGAATGGAATGGCAAGACACACTTAAAGTATTGAAAGAAAAACCTACAACCCAGATTATTATACCCAGCAAGAATCTCACTCAAATATGAAGGAGAAATCAAAAGGTTTACAGACAAGAAAAAGCTGATAGAATTTAGCACCATCAAACTAGCTCTCCAACAAATGCTAAAGGATCTTCTCTAGACAGGAAACACAGAAAGGATATATAAACTCAAACCCAAAATAACAAAGTAAATGGTAATGGAATCTTACTTATCAATAATTACCTTAAATGTCAATGAGTTGAATGCCCCAACCAAAAGACAAAGACTGGCTGAATGGATACAAAAACAAGACCCTTATATATCTTGTCTACAAGAGATCCACCTCAAAAGAAGGGACACATACAGACTGAAAATGAAGGGTTGGAGAAAGATATTCCATGAAAATAGAGACATAAAGAAAGTAGGAGTAGCAATACTCACATCAAATAAAATAGACTTTAAAATAAAGGCTGTGAAAAGAGACAAAGAAGGACACTACATAATGATCAAAGGATCAATCCAAAAAGAAGAAATAAAAATTATAAATATATATGCACCCAACAAAGGGGCACCACAATATGTAAGGCAAATGCTAACAAGTATGAAAGGGGAAATTAACAATAACACAATAATAGTGGGAGACCTTGACATCCCACTCACACCTATGGATATATCAGCTAAACAGAAAATTAACAAGGAAACACAAACTTTAAATGATACAATGGACCAGTTACACTTAATTGATATCTGTAAGACATTTCACCACAAAACAATGAATTTCACCTTTTTTCTCAAGTGCACATGGATCCTTCTCCAGGATAGAGCACATCCTGGGCCACAAATCTAGCCTTGGTAAATTCAAAAATATTGAGATCATTCCAAGCATCTCCAGACCACAATGCAGTAAGATTAAATGTCAATTGCAGGAGAAAAAAATATTAAAAATTCCAACATATGGAGGCTGAACGCTTCTGATTAACAAACAAATCAGAGAAGAAATAAAAAAGAAATCAAAGTATGCATAGAAACGAATGAATATGAAAACACAACAACCCCAAACCTATGGGACACTGTAAAAGCAGTGCATAGGGGAATGTTCATATCAATACAGGCTTACCTCAAGAAAGAAGAAAAAAGTCAGATAAATAACCTGACTCTACACCTAAAGTAACTAGAAAAGGAGGGTAAGTAGAAGGAAAGAAATAATAAAATAGAGCAGAAATAAATGCAAAAGGAACAAAAAAGACTATAGCAAAAATCAACAAAACTAAAAGTTGGATCTTTGAGGAGATAAATAAAATTGACAAACCACTGGCCAGACTCATCAAGTAAAAAAGGGAGAAGAATCAAATTTTAAAAAATTAAAAATGAAAATGGAGAAACAACAAGAGACTATACAGTAATGAAGGACCATAAGAAAATACTGTCAGCAACTATATGCCAATAAAATGGACAACTTGAAGAAATGGACAAATTCTTAGAAATGTAGAACTTTCCAAAACTGAACAAGGAAGAAATGGAAAATGTAACAGACCCATCACAAGCACAGAAATCAAAATTGTAGACAGAAATCTTTCAGTAAACAAGAGCCCAGGACCAGATGGCTTCACAGCTGAAAAAATTTAGAGAAGAGCTAACGCCTATCCTACTCAAACTCTTCCAGAAAATTGCAGAGGCATGTAAACTTCCAAACTCATTCTATTAGGCCACCATCACCCTAATACCAATACCAGACAAAGATGCCACAAAAAAAGAAAACTACAGACCAATATGACTGAGGAACATAGATGCAAAAATGTTTAACAAAATCCTATCAAACAGAATCCAGCAACATGTTAAAAAATAATACATCATGACTAACTGGGCTTTATACCAGGGATGAAATTATTCTTTAATACTCGCAAATTAATCAATGCAATACACCACATTAACAATTTGAATAATAAAAGCCATATGATTATCTCAATAGATGCAGAGAAATCCTTTGACAAAATTCAACATCCATTTATGATAAAAAAAAAAACCCTCCAGAAAGCAGGAATAGGAGGAACATACCTCAACATAATAAAAGCTATATATGACAAACCCACAGCAAACATTATCCTCAATGGTGAAAAATTTAAAGCATTTCCCCTAAAGGAAATGTTCCTAAAGGAAGAAGACATGGGTGCACACTCTGGCCACTACTATACAACATAGTTTTGTAAGTTTTGGCTACAGCATTCAGAGCAGAAAAAGAAATAAAATGATTCCAGATTGGAAAAGAAGTAAAACTCTGTGTGCAGATGACATGATCCTCTGCATAGAAAACCCTAAAGACTCCACCAGAAAAGTACTAGATCTAATCAATGAATATAATAAAGTTGCAGGATATATAATTAACACACAGAAATCCATTGCATTCCTATACACTAACAATGAGAAAACAAAGAGAATTTAAGGAAACAATTCTATCCACCATTACAATGAAAAGAACAAAATACTTAGGAATACATCTACCTAGGGAAACAAAAGACAAATATATATAGAAACTATTAACCACTGATGAAAGAAATCATAGAGGACACAAATAGATGGCAAAATATACCATGTTCATGGATTCGAAGAACCAATATAGTGAAAATGAGTTTACTACCCAAAGATATCTATAGATTCAATGCAATCCCTATCAAGCTACCAATGGTATTTTTCACAGAACTGGAACAAATAATTTCACAATTTGTATGGAAATACAAAAAACCTCGAATAGTCAAAGCAATCTTGAGAAAGAAATGGAATTGGAGGAATCAACCTGCCTGACTTCAGGTTACACTACAAAACTGCAGTCATCAAGACAGTATGGTACTTGCACAAAGACACAAATATAGAACAATGAAACATAATGGAAAACCCAGAGATAAATTCACGCACCTATGGACACCTTATCCTTGACAAAGGAGGCAAGGATATACAATGGAGAAAACACAATCTCTTTAACAAGTAATCCTGGTAAAACTGATCAACCACTTGTAAAAGAATGAAACTAAAACACTTTCTAACACCATACACAAAAAATAAACTCAAAATGTATGAAACATTTAAACATAAGACCAGAAACTATAAAACTGCTAGAAAATCATTCTCTGACATAAATCACAGCAGGACCCTCTATGACCCACCTCCAATAGTAACGGATATAAAAGCAAAAATAAACAAGTAGGACCTAAATAAACTGAAAATCTTTTGCACAACGAAGGAAACTATAAGCAAGGTGAAAAGACAGCCTTCAGAATGGGAGGAAAATAATAGCAAATGAAGCAACTGGCAAAGAATTAATCTCAAAAATATGCAAGCAACACTTGCAGCTCAATTCCAGATACATAACTGACCCAATCAAAAAACAGGATAAAGAATTAAACAGACATTTCTCCAAAGAAGACATAAAGATGGCTAACAAACACATGAAAAGATGCTCAACATCACACTTTATCAGAGAAATGCAAACCAAAACCACAATGAGGTACCATCTTACGTCAATCAGAATGACTGCTATCCAAAAGTCTACAAACAATAAATGCTGGAGAGGCTGTGGAGAAAAGGAACCCTCTCACACTGTTGGTGGGAATGCAAACTAGTACAGTCACTCTGGAGAACAGTGTGGAGATTCCTTTTTTTTTTTTTTTTTTTTTTGGAGATTCCTTTAAAAACTGGAAATAGAACTGCCATATGACCCAGCAATCCCACTGCTGGGCATACACACTGAGGAAACCAGACCCGAAAGAGACACTTGTACCCAAATGTTCATCGCAGGACTGTTTATAATAGGCAGTACATGGAAGCAACCTAGATTTCCATCAGCAGACGAATGGATAAGAAAACGGTGGTACATGTACAAAATGGAATACTACTCAGCCATTATAAAGAATACATTTGAATCAGTTCTAATGAGGTGGATGAAACTGGAGCCTTAGAGTGAATTAAGCCAGAAAGAAAAACACCAATACAGTATACCAAAGCATATATGTGCAATTTAGAATGATGGAAAAAAATTTTAGAAAGATGGTAACGATAACATTATATGTGAGACAGCAAGTGACACACATGTAAAGAACAGTCTTTTGGACTCTGTGGGAAAAGGCAAGCGTGGAATGAATTGAGAGAGTAGCATGGAAACATGTATATTAACATATGTGAAAAAGATCGCCAGTCTAGGTTCAATGCATGAGCACGGTGCTCATTGCTGGTGCACTGGGATGACCCAGAGAGATGGGATGGGGAGGGAGGTGGGAGAGGGGTTCAGGATGGGGAACACATGTACATCCATGGTTGATTCGTGTCATATATGGCAAAACCACTACAATATTGTAATGTAATTAGCCTCCAATTAAAATTTACAATATAATTTAAAAAACAATGAGAGCATAAGTAGTATTAAAAAAACATTACATGTTAGAAGCAATTATGATCCTCAAGTAAAAATACGTTATAAACATATACAGTAAATACAGGAAATACCAAGTAAAAATATGTTGTAAACATATATAGTAAATCCCACTTTAATTAGCTTCAAGACTTGTATCCAGTTTCAAGTTGCTAGGAATGTTTGTTAAATATCAAATATTTTAACCTCTAGATGTTCTCAACTTCAAGAAATAAAGCTTTTCAACAGTTTGTTATCTCAATTTTAAATTCAGTTTTAGCTACATATGTGAACACGCTTTCTAGGTTACATGATTTAATCTTACATATTGCCAATAATAAGTGAAAAGTTTGGAATACCTTGCTCAAAACAGAGACATTGTTTTCTTCATCCAGAAAGTCAGCTAGTGAAGCAGATCTTTGAACAGTTTGTTGCTTTTTTCTAAACCCATAAAGGTTAAGCTGTCGAACTATACTTTTCAAACTATGAGTTTCAAATATTCTGAAAGGGGCCTTTCTTTCTAAGACTTCTTTCTTGAAGACTTCTTCATTGATCACTATAGAAGTGCCACTCTCATCCCACCAAATAGATTTAAACTGATCACTTTCAACTATCTTCCAAAGTTTTTGAGGAAAATTGAGTGAAAGAAAATCGTTCAATTCATCTGTTTCAGAGACAGAAAATGTGTAACGTGGCATTTTTACCACAACTTCCTCAAACAAAGCCTGAAAAGCTGCTTCTTCAATGATAGATCTCAAAACTGAGTCCTCAGTAAGTGTGTAATCACACAAAGGGGATCTAATGGTGGTTTCTGCACCAGTTGATTTATCTCTAGGAGGCACATCTTGAATTTCTGAAGAAAAATGTGCCATCTCAAAGAAATATTTCCTCAGATACTTTTCTTATTTGTCTGATTTTACACTCTGAAACTTCAAATGCTGCCTGGCTGGCCTACAGAAATAAACTTTCTAGACCATCACAGTGGTTCTCAAAGTCAAAAAGCTGTGACATCACAAAGTCACTGATCTCCTAGCAATTGAAGGGTAGCTGTGACATCACAAAGTCACTGGTTTCCTAGCAATTGAAGGGTAATGTTCAACCAGTGTCTACTTCTGTATCAACTTAAATACAGGCTGCTTACATAAAAAGTAACCAAAAATATGAAACCTGCAAAATCTCATTCCTAAAGAATATTTACACAGAAAAATCACATCAATAAAGAGGATATTGGGAGACAACATCATTGACCGGCTAGTTCCTTCTACTATGTGGTCTATGCACTTAAATTTCAGCCTGGTTGGGGCTTTAGCATCTCTAAAACTGTACACAGGATATTGCTCAGAATATTATCTATAGCCCTTGAGGAGGAACTAAAGATCCTTGACTTTGCTTAATGGCTAAATCCTTATTATTTTATATTGCTTGATTATTTTCCTTTGTTTCTGCCTTTTCTAACTTCTCTGATTAAAATTACTCTTGGAACATGAGGAGGTCTACGATCCCCTATGTCTCTCTCTTTCTTTCATACTTTTCAATCTAAAGAACAGACTGCTTAGAACAAGAAAAGAAATACAGTGTTGGACTTAGAGGTTGATCTTAAATGTGACAGAAAATCTCAGTTGCAGGTTCAATTTCTGTTTTCAGTGTCCTGCCCCTCACCACCAAATCACTGAGCAAGTGAAAATGAATAAGAGGCTTCCACACCCTTGTTCATGTTGAAAACCAGACATGGGAGAGGCTTTCAAATAGAAGAAGAAAATATTAGCAAAGAAGTGTAAACCAACCCAGAGGTGACAGGTTCAATGGAATAACAGTCTGTAGTTAATGCTGAGACTGTTCACTTGAGGGGTAACAGTAGCCTTTCACATGTACAAGTTTAAAGAGACTATCTGACACTGTACTGACACCATAAAGCACAAAACAACTTCTTAGAAATTCTGAGGTCTATTTCTATAATTATGATTTCTTTAACTTTTAAAATTTTAGTTCTTTATTATTCCCTAAACTTTTATTTCTATTGACTATTATTACCTTTCTAAAAAATAAACATAAATCTAATTTTTAAACATTTGTTACATATATGAGAATGATTTTGGCCTCTTTTTTTTACACTACTTAAATGAGTCTAAATTTTATTCTTGGTTGTTTTATTCTGCTTTTTTAAAATGGTTATCAACTTTGTAACTTTAGGAACATAATCTTTAGGATCTGTTTTCACTTAGGGATTTGCTTCCTGAGTTGATTGCTCTCTCCTCTTTTGACTCTCCCTTTTCTCAACCTAGGCACCTCTATCTTCCTCCTCCTTTTTCTCTGCTCTATGTAACGCTGTGAATCCCTTTGACTGTTTCAGGATGAGGAGAGTTGTGTCACCATTAACCTAGGAATTTTAACTTCCGTATTGTGTGGATGTGGACTTTTGATGCTACTGTAACTTGGGGACAGAAACCAGAGGCCAGGATATTGATTCCAAAACTTTAGATCACCATAGAACACTTGACCTCAGGGAACATTAAAGGACAGGCACACACCCCAGAGTTTCCATGCCTACATGGAAAGCAAGCTCCAGGCTTGAGGCAGCAAGTCCAGTACAAGAGACCCCACACCTATTCTTCAGCAAAACAGAAACACGACAGTGAATATGATAAAAGGGGCTGCCTGAAACCATGCCAAACCCACAAACACCCCAAAGGACAATGCTGGAAAATTCATTGCACTCCAGAGAGAAGAGATCCAGATCCGCCTGGCAGTGCACACACACAAATTCCCCAAAGCCTTCAACCTGGACAAGTCACTGGTCCAATCCCACCCACAAAGGTCAGGTTCCACAATGAAGTGGAACCATAACCCTTTATAAGCCTTCAGAAAAGGGACCCAAACCACGCAATCTAAAGAAAATGAAAAGGGAGAGAGACATTCAGCTGGTGAAGGTACATGATAAAAACCCACCAAAACAAACAAAAGAAGAGGAGATAGGAAGTCTTCCTGAAAAGAATTCAGAAAAATGAGAATAAAGATGGCCAAAGTCTTCAAAGCTAAGAGGAGTCACCAGTAAATACACTGGAGGCCCGGACTGAGAAGAAATAAATATGTTTACCATGGATCTAGAAGAAATAAAGAAGAGTCAAGCAGTAATAATCAATTCAATAACTGAGATTAACAACACTCTGGAAGGAACCAACCGTAGAGTAAATGAGACAGAGAAAGAATTAATTAGCTGGAGGTAGAAACGAGGAAATAGATGAAGCACAGTGGAGTGTGCAAAAATAATGAAAGAAAGACACACATAAAGCTCTGAGACATCCGGGGCAATGATCAATGCTCCACAATGAGAAACCAGATGGAGAAAACCAAATGGAGAAACTAGATGGAGAAACCAGATGCCCAGAAGGAGAAAACTGGAAAAAAAAAAGGGGGGGGGGTTCATGGAAAATTCTTGAGGAGGTAAAATTTGAAACCACTCTTACATGAGTCAAGACACAAGAAATGGAACCAGACGTGGAACAATTAACCATTTCATAACTGGGAAAGGAGAGTGACAAACCAGTTCATAGCTCGGCTTATGTGAAACATATGTGGAGAATACTATGAAAATACCAGGTGAATGAATCACAAGCTGACATCAAATTTGTTGGGAGAAACATCAACAACCTCTGATATACAGATGGTAAAACAGAAAAAAAGAAAAGAAAGTTGAGAGGAAATAAAGAGCCTCATGATGAGGGTGAAAGAGAAGAGTGAAAAATCTTGCTGAAAACTCAACATTCATAAAAACAGAGATCAGGGCATCTGGTAACATCATTACTCAGCAAACAGAAGGGGTATATGTGTGGAAACTGTGACAAGCTTAATTTTCTTTGGCTCCAAAATCACTAAGAATTGTGACTGCAGTCATCAAGTTAAATGTCACTTGCTTCTTGATGTGTGTGATCTATGACACACCTAGACATTGCATTAACAAGAAGAGACATCACCTTACTAAATTCTCAGTAAATAAGAAAGTTCGATTATGGTAATAGTGGAGGCTATGGGATGTTGTTGAGTAATGCATATAGCTTTTGATTGGTTATTACATCTCTTTATTGCTAATTCAGTAAGTATGTAAAATATATCATTTGGCAGGCACTAAGTCTTAACTGATGTGCAAGATACATAAGGAAACTTGGGTAGACACGAAACATAGAAGAATCTGATACATGTGAATAACTTGGTAAGTAGGCAAACAGGTTATTTCCAATTCCATATGAGAGTTTAGGAAACATTGTGAAATGTGGCTTAGTATGACTGAAAATATTTAGCCTGATTGTAGCTCTAGAAACTCAGTGAAACAGATAGATAATGAAGCTACAAAGGGAAACAGATGTCATGTCTTCCAAGAACTGGTTAACCATGATGAGATGCTGCATTCAGCACAAGGATTTAAGTCTTTCTTTTAGGAACAGGAAAGCAACATCAAAATATACATTAGGAAATATAGGGTGGTGTCTTGGTGGGATGAAATGAAGACATTATATAAGGAGAGCAGTACAAAAATGACCCTTTATAATCTCGCTTGTAAAATACCTATCTTTTGCTGACTGTGGTGCAATCTTTGACTATGTCATGGTATTGTTGGTATTCCAGTGATGGTATGGTGGTGATCATGGTTACTGAGTACATCTCAGTATTTTCAAGTACGAAACAAATTTTTGTTTAATGAAGACAACATGCTGTCTAACCTCTTAGCTTTCCTCCTACTGACATGATATAATAAAACTGAGGAAGCAGCAAGGTACATATTCTTCATTTGCCTTTTCTAAATTTGATTTCTGTCTGTTCCTTCTCCCATACCATCCTAACTTAGACACCCAGTCAATTCAGCCTGGATGATTTCAAAATCATTTTATTTACATTTCATCTTTTCACTTTGTTCTAATTTTATATTTTTTAAACAATTTATTAGGTGTAATTTACATAGGATGCATATTGAATGATTCCTTGAATAGAAGAGTTTATATTAAAGCACAGTAAAATAGCCAGGTGCTGAAATAACACTCTTATTTTACTCTCAATTATTTCAAAATAGAAATTGACACTATGAAGATGAACATGTAACTTTATTCTTCAAATAAGAGAATTGTAGGAATTTGTTGATCTCTCCCAACATTAATTCTAATCACCATTATCCTGCATAATCTGACATCTGTTTTGTAGATCAGTTGTATTAGGATGATTTTCAAATAATGAAGATGGTTGATGAGTCGACCTTGAAAGAGAGGCAGCAGATGTATCAGGGATCTTTGGCCCTGGGAAACATGAAGGGCCTGCGTGTTATAGTTTGGGAAAAGCACTGTCATGGGCTGCCATATTACCGTAAAAAGCTGGAAAGTGAAAAGTCTCCACCCTCAGTCGAAAATAACTGTTCTGTAATGGAGATAAGATGTGGCACTGAGAAATAGATGTAGACATAGCTGCAAAATTCTCATTCGGGCCATTTGATTTCGTGTAGCTGCTATGTGAAGTCCCATGAAAAATGCTCAACCTAGAGTGTGGGATAGGGAGGGAGATGGGAGGGAGTTTCCAAAGGGAGGAAATATATGTATATCTATGGTTGATTCATTTTGAGGTCTGACAGAATACAGCAAAATTCGGTAAAGCAATCATTCTTCAATTAAAAGCAACAACGACAACAGTTGCAGGTTGATGTATCACAATATGCTTCTGTGGTCTAAATGATTTTGATGATGGAGAAGTGAAAACATTTTGAGTTGGAGCAATTGTATCAGCAACTATCTGAATGGTAGAAGGCTTTTTTAGGAATGGCATACTTAAACTTGTGCAGGCTGAAAACACGTCCTCTCCTCTAGTTTCAAGATGAAAGTCAGAGTTATGATCATCCACATTACCTCTTGCTTACAATGCTTCCTATAACCTCAGACTAATGAAGATAGTGTAGAGACATTTTTATTCCCAACTCTTCTTTCATTTTTACCAAATTTGGGGATAACCGCATTCAAAATTTGGATTATCATAGGGCTGCAACTGAAACCAAAGGAGAAAATTATTTAGTAACTTTTAAAACCCAGATAAATCAGAAAAACAAAGCTCAACTATAAACAAATTGATTCCTTTAATCATACAATGGTAATAGCATCAAATAAGCCCCCTCCATTCATAGTTTTAAAAACTTACATATTAGTAGAAATTATGCTCCTCAAATAAAATATTTTATAAATCTACAGTAAATACCACTTTACATGGCTTTAGGACTTGCATCTTGTTCCAAATTTTTTGTTTTTGTTTTGTCAGAATAATATTTACAGCATCTTCATTAAAATGGCCGAACAATGGGAAATCCCAAGAGAGTAAATGAACTATTTAGGCAACCCAAGATTTGTTAATCACTTTCTGGCTGAACAATTACGTCCTCTTGCTGAAAGGTTATGCCATAATCTGGCTCATCTTATGCTATTCTTTCTGTAATAAGAGATGGGTTTCATACAACTGATGAAACCTTGAACCTATAAAATTGCAACTTCAGGTGCTTAAAGATATTGTTCTAAGAAAGCAACTGCTATTCTTACATTGAAAAAAATGTTAAAGATTCAAGTTCCAGTAACACCGGAGCATATCTGAACAATATTCCCAGTGGTCAACTAGTTGCATTTGGGACAAGAGATATCCCACTTTTTAAAAATGTATTTCCCTTTAATGGGTAAAACAGATGTAGACTGCACAGTTCATAGGTCATAATCAGGCTATTCTGGGTAGCCTAACATTGAAATTAAATGATGTATAAATCAGAATCTCTTTTCCATATCTCAGTAGGTAAAATTTCCATTCACCACTAACTTTTTGTTCCAAATATTACAATAGAAAGCACTGATGAACCAAACTTCTGTCTCTTCATGCCACGGTGGTTCAGCTGCCTGTCCCCTCTCCATATCATATCTTCTTGGTACTGTCATCCTTTGTATTTGCCTAGTTTCCATATTAGGGAAAAACTAACTAGTTACCTTTAACAGGTTCAAGACATTATGTTAATGTGGAAATACTTTATAGGCTGGGTATTTCATCAACATTTCACCCAGTTGTCACAGAGGCATAGCACACATGCTTTCAGCAAGAAAATTAAAGCCATCAGTATTATATAAAATGAGTAGCTATAGTCTTAGAAAACGCTTCGAGAAGAGTTTCTTATCCTAAAAGCTGAGGTAAAACAAAGTTACAAGAAAACAATAATTGTCACTGTTTATAGGGAAACATTTGCTAAACAGTACATTTGAATACTCAATATTACAAAAAGTAAGATCATGGCATCTGTTCCCACCAGTTCAAGGCAAATACAAGGGGGAAATGCAGAAAGAGTGACAGATTTCATGTTTTGTGGCTCTAAAATTATTCATTAGAAAAGACCATGATCTTTAGGAAATGTTGAAAGCAGAAGGAGCAGTGAGTGAGAGAGGATGAAAAATTTGGATAGCATCAGCGATTCAAAGGATATGATCTCAGGGAAAATATGGGAGATGGTGAGGGTCAGAGAGGCCTGATGTGCTACAGTCCAAGGGGGCACAAAGAGCCAAATATAGCTTAGTGACTGAAGAACAACAACATTTCAGTTGATAAAATGTGTCTTGTAGGTTGATGGTTGGTCCCAAGATGTCAGAGGAATAGGAGGCAAAGACCACTCTCTCCCACACAAATTCATCTAAGGATCGACTGCACATGGAAGAACATCCAGAAAACAAATTGTGAACACTGTTGACTGGCCCTATTTACCCAGAACGTCAAACAAGTCTCTTCAAACAGAGTTAGAACAAAATAAAAGAGACATAAAGAGAGGTAAAGTATTTAGGGGTTGAGACCTGTCTTGAAGAAGAAGCTGTAAAGGAGGGGAAAATTGCAAACAATAGTAAACCCTCTCAGATCGGTAACAGTGGGGAAATCTGGGACTGCATAGAGCAACATACGCAGGGGGAAGAAAAAGAAAAACACATGTCCCTAACTGCAATTACCAGCAGAGAAGAAGCTCAGATGATCCCATGCACCATCACTGAGGTGGCCCTGGGAGGGTTGCCTGGACTGTATCATCTGCCCTGTGGTAAAGATCCCAGTTTTAATGCTCTGATACCTCTGAGGTGACAAAATGCAGGCCTGTGAAAGGAAGGGGACAAGGAGAATCAGAAGCACTGTGGGGCTGCTCTGTGCTTTGCTAAGAACTGGCTCTGCCGGGGGCCAGTGTCTCTGTCCAGTGCCAGCGCCTTCTGTGTGAGGGCGGTGCCCTGTCCCTGCTGCTGCCATGGGCCTCCTGCCCAATGGAACCTGCCAGGCTGACCAGCTCCTCACTGAGCAGGAGGGAGGGAGAGCCTGACTGTATGGTCCCAGTGCCCACTGGGATAAGACCCTACAGGAGCCTCATCTGATACGGGAGGGAAGGTAACACGGGTGGACCCCCAAGGCTCCAGGGCTCCCAAGCTGCAACAAGGGAGGGGAGCAGCTGGAGGGCCTCTGGGCTGGGGACACCAGGGTGGGTACTCCAAGCACAGGGGCAGGAGAACGAGGCTGAGAAAGGCAGGCCTTGGACATCATGATGGCTTGTGTGTGTCCTGAGCCACAGCTGACAAAGACCCCTCAGCTCCCTGGCCCCATCCTGCCCATGCTCTGCAGATCCCCCATCTCAGTCCGATGCTGCTGAGGGCACATCCATGCTAACAAATCTGTCCTCGGTCCTGGGGTGCCCTGGACCTCAGACGGCCCTGCCAGGTGTCTTCCCCATGCCTTATGGAAGCCACCTTCCTCCCAAACCTCCCCACTGCCTCCACTCTCAGCAGATGCCCCATCCCCTGCCCAGGGCCTAGAGAAAGAACAAAGGAGAGGAGGAACTATTGGGACAGGCATGCTCTGTGTCCTTGCCAGGGCCTGGGATGGCACCACGCAGGGATCAGAGAATTCAAACCTCACATAATCTGCTAGGTTACTGTCACCTCGTTCCATGGCTGAGCAGATGCTGAGAGATAGAGAGATAGCACATGACAGCACGGGACCTGACCACACACAGCTCCATCCTCACTTCTTTCCTTGTACCTGGAGGAGGGGTCCCTGTTCATTGGAGCAGGGTGATCGCAGAGCAGCACAGGCAGTTCAGGTGGAGGGCCTGGACCTCAGCAGGGTCTCAGCACCTCGCAGGGAGCCTCCGTTTCCATGTGGCGGTCAGGATGGGAAAACGGTCCCAGAGGAACCCAGCCCAGAGACTCCCGGGCCTCTCCTTCCCCAAGCACAGCAGAGCCACTGTTCTCATAGGCTCACGAGGCCCCACGTGATCTGGCTCCTACCCTGGCGCCCTGCTCTCCTCGCCCCTGGATTCACACCTGGTAGCCATGAAGGCCATCCTTCCATCCTTGGAACACTCCAGTCTGTTCCTACCTCAGAGCCTTTGTAGGGTGTGAGGAATCATATCGTGTCCCCTCAGAGTCAGGTGCTGGAGTGTCAGTCCCAACTGCCTCGTCATGACCTTACAAAGAATAGGTCTTCACAGCACTGATTGGGGTCAAGTGAGCTCATTAGGATGGACCATCCTCTAACAGGACGGCTGTCCCCATACAAAGGACACATTTAGATACAGACAGGCACATGGGAGAGCTCTAGGAAGGTGGAGCTCTCCAAGCCCAGACACGCCCACAATGGCCAACAATGCCCCAGAAGGGAAGGGGGAGAGATGGGACAGACTCTCCCCACAGCCCACAGAAGAGCCAACATCAGCTGACCCTTTGACCTCAGATGCTGGCCTCCTGAACCAACACGGAATGTAGTTGAGCCACCCAGCCTGTGGGACCCCGTAACGACTGTCAGCATTTGGAGACAGAGGGTCAGCCCAGTCCAGACATCATTCCGCAGGGGCAAGGGGGGAGTGGGGGGATGACTTCCACACTCCCAGTACCTCGGGCTCACTCCTCCACGTCTGCACAACTTCATGTGTCTGTTTTCACACTTACACTTATCCTGATTTAGTCTCCCCTTAGCCAGGTTCCCAATCTGCCAATGGTCACTGTATAGCCACCCAATACAACAGAAAGAGTGATGGAGACAGCAGAATGGACACAGAGTTGCCCTGAAACAACTGTGGCTAAACCACCTTTCATAGATTTTACAAACTAAATGACTGGCATATACCATAATGCTAGGGCCCCTTCTAAGCCTTGAAATGCCAATGACTCTGAAGCTTAATCTTAAGCTTCATTAGCTTCACTGTTCATCTCTGTCTGGTCCAGACACTTACAGAGGGAAATGAAACACTGAGAAAAGGCTTGGGACTCAGATAACAAGGCAGAAGGCAGGGAGGTATCTAACCAGAAGCAAGGATGAAGCAATCAGAATGGATTCCAAATAACCAGAATACAAAATTACCTGGGAGTGTGGGACTTCTCTGGTGGTCAGGTGGTTAAGACTCCTCACTTCCACTGAAGGGGACGTTGGTTCGATCCCTGGTTAGGGAACTAAGATTCCACATGCCTCACAGAAAGGCCAAAAGAAATAAGTACAAATTTAAAAAGCATCTACATTTACTGAGGGCTCATAAAGTAAAATAAAATTTAAAAAAAGTAAAAAGTACCTGGAAGTGAGTGACTAGCATGTGACCTAAGGAATGGAACAACAGCCTGAGCTGGAACACCACACAAGGACCCAAACTACACAGCTGTCTTTCCTCCATGGCTGAGGTGAGAAACTTGACGTGATGTTGGGTAGACACTGAGTGGTAGGAAGAGGAAGCAGTTCAGGGGAGGTGGGCTTCTTGAACCAGCATCAGAGAAGAACCTTGCTGGACCAGCACAGATTCAAGTCAAGTAACACAGAAACCAAAAAGACGGCTGACACAGACAACCCTCTGAGTCTGTCAAGACTGAATTCCTGGATGGTACAGTCATAGCATCCAATGTGTGCCAAGCTCGATAGGACCTCCTAGATCCCATGTTCCATGCCCCCACCCTCTATGGGGACAGGGAGCAGGTCACCAGTACAGGAGTCAGGACTGGCCCCTTGAGGTGGACTCCTGTCTCACTACCATCCACACACTACCCACTCTGCAGTGTACCACTCAGAGCCTGCCTCCTTCTCACAGGGAGAGGCATCCTAGCACAATGAGTGTTTCTAAAAAGAGTGGTGCTGTGTCCAGTGAGATTACTGACACACTTGCCTTGCTTGCCTGCCTTGCACACACTGACCCCTGGGCAGGGCCCTTATCATCACCTGCCGGGTCCAGAGTGGTACAACAGAGTTGATGAGTGCTAAGTGACTCAAAGTGAACAGACAGCACTGGTAAGTGCCTGCTCTGCAGAGGCAGCTCTGGGGACACTACCAAGGTAAGCTGGGTGGGGTCTTTATTCTCAGTTTGTGGTGTAGCTGGGGTAACAGTTCATACATGCACACATGCAGACACACACACCCATACATACACACACAAAGAAACCGACCGAGGTATCCTTGTACAAAAATAGTATTATAGAGAGGGTTCCCGAAGTTTGTGCACACGTACACACAGACACACACACACACACACACACACAAACATACAGATACCATCCAGGGTAACAATTCACAAAAAGAGTACTATGGAGAGGGTTCTGGAAGGTTGTGGGGAGGAAGGAACGGTCCTGAAGTCAGCCTCAGAGGCTTCAGGAGGGCACAGGAAGTGAGGAGGGAAGGATCTGCCATGAGCAGCAGTGTGGAGGGCTGGGCACCCGGAGAGTCAGGCTGCAGGAGTGGAGGCCTGGCCATGACCATCGAGGAGACAAGGGGAAGTGCTGCTGCGACGAAGGCAGAAAGGTCTGTGGTGGGGGTCAGAGCCCCGAGAAGCATGGGGAGCAAAGGCTGATCCTGGACCCAGAACTGTTTTCATTGACCTCATTTGACAGACGGGCAAGATGAGACCAGAGTGCTGCAGGCACTCGAACACCAAGTTGTGGGAGTCAGGGGTCGCTTCGGGAAAGCTGTGTTTTAGGATTCGTGGTTATACTACCAGGGTGGCCTGGGTGGCAGGGGCTGGAGAGGGATTAGAAATCTTCCATGTGTCATGTCACCAAGGGCCCTGGGTTTAAGAGAGCTCAGGAAGCACTGGATGATCAGGGTATTCTTCCAGAAACTTCTTAAGGATTCTATCTGAGACTCCTCTACTATCTGCTGATATTGTGCCAGAAGGACCTGAGTGGGAGAGGGGTGGTTGGGAAAAGAAACTCTCATACTTTGTCGAAGGTGTGCAAGAAAGGCTCAGGCACAGGCCCTCCACATGTACCTGAGGTGACCTGAATCCTCTGGGGACATGACGGGAAAGCAATGCACTCTGGATCAGCACCCCAGACACACACTGAGCTCCATGCCCTCCACGCCACCAACCCTGGCATCCCTCTTCAGATCCCAGATTCTAGGAGCAATGCCTTTCCTAAGGCCCCTTGTGCTGATCCCCTGTCTGCAGTTTGTCAGAAAGTTCCCCATCTTCTCCACCTTTGTAGACCCCATGCCAGGCACCAAGGCGGTGCTCACACACCAGTGAGTGAGGGGGTCAAAGAAGGAAGAAAGGTGACCAGTGGCCATTGACAGAGCTATTGATGGACCAGTCACCAGACTGTCTGCATCTGGAGGAGGGGGTGGTTGGGCACACGCCGTCTGTGCTTCCAACATGCCTGATGCTAAAGAAGCCCACTGACATGTCCTGGGAACACACATCCACTAGACTGTTCTCCTCATTGATTGACCACCAAAGGAACACCTCTGTTTGGATCCAGCCTCCCTGGTGTTCAGTCTCACTTCGCTTCCTCAGATGGTGCACATGCCACCTCCACCTCCATGGGAAAGTAACCATTCTTCTTAATGAAGGGCTTGGGCAATGCCACAGAGCACACAGTATTCTCCTGCCAAATTTCACAAAGGATACATGACATTTCAACACACTGGCTACTCTAGCAACTGGGCTTTTGTCTCCTTGCTGAAGTGGGTTCCCCACCTTAGCCATGATGTTACTGAATTAAAACAGAGACAGACTGACAAGCAAAGCCCTACAGACTCTCAACGCATCCAGTCTTCTGGACACCCATAGGAGGAGTCCCAACAGAGTGCAGAAGACAGAACATTCTATCAACACTGAACCTGGAGCACTCAACTCAGCAATGGACAGAAAGCATGGAGGCCACTTACATGAAGGTATCTTTCTTGATGCCACGTCATTATGAGTATCAAGAAAGCACATGGATGCCAGACACACCAACAGCTGTCCACAGTTCTGAACCTTCACTTAGACCTAGATTGTGGAGACAGGCCTCAGCCAGGGTCTGAAAGCAGGTCACTTGTTTCTATCAGAAGTTCCCTTAGAAAAGTGTCCGTTAGCTTACCTTGTGGCTCAGATGGCAGAGGATCTGCCTGCAATGCAGAAGAGCCAGGTTTGAACCCTGGGTCAGGAAGATCCCCTGGAGAAAGGAATGGCTACCCACTCCAATATACTTGCTTGGGAAATTCCATGGACAGAAAAGCCTGGCGGATTACACTCCATGGGGTTGCAAAGAGTCAGACATGACTCATTGACTAACACTTTCATTGTGATCCAGACTACAACCAAACCAAAGTGCAACTCTTCTTAACAAAGTGGAACAGTTTCTTAACCCAAATTGTGCTATTCGGAAAATATTTTCCACATGTTTCATACACTCACAGTTGAGAAACAAACACTTTCTCTCTCCTTCATATCTCAGGTCAGTTGTCACATCTGTAGAGGTGAGGATTTTGCCTTTAATAGAAACATTCATTTAATGCAGATTTTTATTTTATGACACAATCAGAATAACAGTAAGAACTCTGAATCAAAGGATGTGAAAGGTCAAAGGCAGTTTGTGATCAGACCCTTGCTTTTCAAATTGCTATCCACACACCAGACACTTAGGCATCAACTGGGATCTGGTCAGAAGCACAGAATCTCAGGTCCACCTCAGAGCATGTGAATCAGAGGCCACATTTGACAAGATCACTAAGGGATCTGAATGCACACTGAAATCTGAGTTCTAGGTCACTGGTTTACAAACTGTGTTCTTTGGGGGGCCTCTATCACTGCAGATGGTGATTGCAGCCATGAAATTAAAAGATGCTTACTCCTTGGAAGGAAAGTTGTGACCAACCTAGATAGCATATTAAAAAGCAGAGACATTACTTTGCTAACAAAGGTCCGTCTAGTCAAGGTTATGGTTTTTCCAGTGGTCATGTATGGATGTGAGAGTTGGACTGTGAAGAAAGCTGAGCACCAAAGAATTGATGTTTTGAACTGTGGTGTTGGGGCAGACTCTTGAGAGTCCCTTGGACTCCAAGGAGATCCAACCAGTCCATTCTAAAGCAGATCAGTCCTGGGTGTTCATTGGAAGGACTCATGCTGAAGCTGAAACTCCTATACTTTGGCCACCTGATGCAAAGAGTTGACTCATTGGAAATGACCCTGATGCTGGGAGGGATTGGGGGCAGGAGGAGAAGGGGACAACAGAGGATGAGATGGCTAGATGGCATCACCGACTCAAGGGACATGTGTTTGAGTAAACTCCGGGAGTTTGTGAAGGACAGAGAGGCCTGGTGTGCTGCGATTCATGGGTTTGCAAAGAGTCGGACACAACTGAGAGACTGAACTGAACTGAACTGAACTGATGCTAGGAGTGGGCCGGGAAGAGTTTAGGAAGAAGGGGGTTGGGGAACAGGCCTCAATTCAGCTGAGCATCTTGCCTCTGATTTTTTCAGAAAGCTGAACCACACTCTATCCCCTGGTCAGTTATCCCATGGACACAAAGTTTGGAGAATCACAGTTCTGGACCAATCATCTCATTTTCTAAATGCACAACTGAAATCTTCCAAATAGCATAAGGGAATTTTGCCAAAATCACATTATAGTCCCTTGAACACTGTTAGAGAATTTTGAAGTTTACAAAGCCTGGGAATCAAGAAAAATCTTCATATGTAGTGTTGCTGGGATAACCTCCCACCTGCAGAAGTAGAAGCAAAGACAGTCCCTGAGATCCAGTGGGAGACAACATGATGTCCAAGGCTGTGCCCTGGAAAAGCCCTGTGATATGAGTGGCATTTTGTGCTATCTGGTTTTCAACAGAGGAGAAAGACACCCAGAGATAGTAAGTGCCAAAGCTACACAGCAAGAGAGGAACTGATGTCCAAACCCAGGCCCCTGGATCCCAAAGCCCAGGCTGTGGATCATGTCATTCAAATAATGAGCACAAATAGATAGCCCCTCTGTGTGCCCTAAGCATCGGCCCAGCCTATGAGCTACACAGACACACATTCACTCAAAAAAGGAGCCATCTACACTCATGGACTTTGGAATACAAATAATGGGCATCTATGCCAATGCCTGGTCTCCTGCTATAAGTGCAAGGCAAGGGACATGCAAATTTGGTTGCTATATCTTTGTGGTAATGAGAATTAAGAATCCATTTTATTTTATTTTTTTTTTTTAATTGAGGTACAATTGACATAACATTTTATTAGTTTCAAGTATATGATGTAATGATACAACATTTGTATGTATTGCAAAATGATCACCACAATAAGACCAATTAACATCTGTCACCATACATAATAACAAAAATTTCTTTTCTTTTTTTTTTTTTTTTTTTTTTTTTAATATTATTTTATTAGTTGGAGGCCAATCACTTTACAACATTTCAGTGGGTTTTGTCATACATTGACATGAATCAGCCATATAGTTACATGTATTCCCCATCCCGATCCCCCCTCCCACCTCCCTCCCCACCCGACTCCTCAGGGTCCTCCCAGTGCACCAGGCCCGAGCACCTGACTCATGTATCCCACCTGGGCTGGTGGTCCGTTTCACCATAGATAATATACATGCTGTTCTTTCAAAACATCCCACCCTCACGTTCTCCCCCAGAGTTCAAAAGTCTGTTCTGTATTTCTGTGTCTCTTTTTCTGTTTTGCATATAGGGTTATCGCCACCATCTATCTAAATTCCGTATATATGTGTTAGTATACTGTAATGTTCTTTATCTTTCTGACTTACTTCACTCTGTATAATGGGCTCCAGTTTCATCCATCTCATTAGAACTGATTCAAATGAATTCTTTTTAACGGCTGAGTAATATTCCATGGTGTATATGTACCACAGCTTCCTTATCCATTCATCTGCTGATGGGCATCTAGGTTGAATCCATTTTAATATCCATTGATATGTATCAGACATCTCCATGCCTTGGGAAAGTTAGAAAGATTAAGAAGGCAGAAATGGTCAGGGGAGGAAAGGGAAAAGTAATATTTTACAATGTATTGACATTTAGGTTTAGCACCTCATTTTTATATTCATACCCTCCAAGCACTGCCTGGAGCTTTTTGCCACGGAAGCTCTTATTACTAACCGCCTTTCATTAAAATTTAAGCTGCAAAAAAAAAAAAAAAAAAAAGACAATCCAATCAAAAAATGGTCAGAACACCTGAACAGATATTTCTCCAAAGAAGACATAGATGGCCAAAAGACACATGAAAAGATGTCTCAACATTCCTAATTACTAGACAAATGCAAATGAAAACTCCAATGAAGTATCACCTTACACTGGAAAGAATGGCCATCATCCAAAAAACTACAAAGAATAAATGCTGGAGAGGTTGCAGAGAAAAGGGAACCCTTGTACCCAGTTGGTGGAAAAGTAAACTGGTACACTCAATATGAAGAACAGTATGGAGGTTCCTTAAACAACTACAAATAGAAGTATCATATGATCCAGCAATCCCACTCCTGCATATATACCTGAAAAAGGCAAAGCTCTACACTGAAAAGATACATGCATCCCAATGTTCATTGCAGCAATATTTACAATAGCCAAGATATGTAAACAATGTAAATGTCCTTCAACAGATAAATAGATAAAGAAGATGTGGTACACACACACACACACACACACACACACACACACACACACAGGAATACGCCTCAGCCCTGAAAAATAATGAAGTAATACCATTTGCGGAAACATGTGTTGACCCAGGGGTTATCATACTAAGTGGAGTATGTCAGAAAGAGAAAGACAAATATTCTATGATATCACATATTGATGGAATCTAAAATGATGGTACAAATGAAATTATTTGCAAAGCAGAAACAGACTCAGAGAAGAAATTTTGGTTACCAGAGTGAAAAAAGAAGGGGAAGGGATAAATTAGTACTTTGCGATTAACAGATGCACACTACTATGTATAAAATAGTACTACTGTCATGCTGGAGAAGACTCTTGATAGTCCTGGGGACAGCAAGGAGACCAAGTCAGTCAATTCCAAAGAAATCAAGCCTGAATATTCATTGGAAGGACTGATGCTAAAGCTGAAGCTCCAATATTTTGACCACCTGATGTGAAGAGCCAACTTACTGGAAAAGACCCTGATGTTTGGAAAGACTGAAGAAAGAAGGAGAAGAAGGTGCTAGAGGGTGAGCTGATTGGATGGAATCATTGACTCGATGGACAGGAGTTTGAGCAAACTCCGGGAGACAGTGAAATTCAGGGAAGCCTGGTGTGCTATAGTCCTTGGGGTCACAAAGTCAGACAAAACCGAGCGACTGAACAAAAATGTATAAAATGCATAAATAGGGTCCTACTGTAAAGAACAGGAAACTATACTCAATATCTCAATAACCTATAATGGAAAAGAATCTGGAAGTGTTTATATATATATAAAGTGAATCACCTTGCTATACACCAGACGGACACAACATTGTTAATCAACTATGTGAATATGAGTGAATGCCATTCAGTCATGTCAGAATCTTTGCAACCCCGTGAACTATGCAGTATACAGTTCATGGAATTCTCCAGGCCAAAATACTGGAGTGGGTAGCCTTTCCCTTCTCCAAGGGATCTTTTCCACCCAGGAATTGAACTGGGGTTCCTGCATTGCAGGCAGATTCTTTACCAACTGAGCTATGAGGGAAGCCCTAACTATATATCAATTAAAAAAAAAAAAGTGAAGTTGGAAGAGTGGGCCAGCAAATGGCACAATGAGCAAGCAGCATATTACTGTCAAACCCTAGTGTCATTACAGACACCAAGTTGATCCCTTTCTTAATGCTTCCTCCAAGTGTCATTTGGGAACACTCTAGTTGGGAAATAGAGCAGGCCAAGGCCAGCCCCCCATATTGTCTTGTCTTCACTGCCTGCACTATTCCTTCAAAGGCAGTAAGCGAGGGGCCCACACTGCTATACTCCCCCTGGCACTTGAAGCTACCATGGTTCATGCTGCCGGGGAGTTGGTCTGGGGAAACCTGTACCACATCTTCCTTCTCTGCCCAATGCATCAGCAGCAGCCACTCTGCTCAGCCTGGGGGACCCTGGGTGCCACAGAGGGCAAATCAACCTTCTTCTGGGGGCCAGGAGAATCTGGGTTCAACACCTTCACTTCTGTGTGTGTTCAGTCACCAAGTCGTTTGTGACTCTGTGACCCCATGGACCGCAGCATGCTAGGCTTCCATCCTTCACCATCTCCCAGAGTTTGCTCAAATTCACATCGATTGAGTTGGTGATGCTATCTAACCATCTTACCCTCTATCCCAGCAATAACTCTCAGACCATAAAGACCTAATGTCATCTCTCTAAACCTCATTCTGGAGTCAGGAAGAATTGGAAACCTCCACACAAGCCAGGAGAAGTCAGCCTGAAGAAGACAGTGCCCTTGTCTAGTTCAGTGAGGATATGCACCAGCTGCCAGGGCCGCTCATCCTGGAAAGAACCATGCTGGTCATCGCCTGACTCACCTGTGTGTCTCTCTTGTCTACTTGTTGCTTGACCCTGTGTATGGGAGGCACACAAAGTTTTTTTTTTTTTTTTTTTCCTCCAGTCACTGACTAACCAAATGACTGAATCAATGAATTCTTCTCAGGGAGAGAAGCAATGGCTTACCTTTAAAACTGCAAGTGAGGGCACCGAGCAACTGTACGCAGGGCACAGGTCAGATGCCCTAAGAGTTGCGTCTGAGTTTGACCCAGTCTAGTATCCCAGCCCTTTCCCATGACCTTGCTCCAGCTGCACACCTGGGCTCAGTTCCCTCCATGGGACACTTCTGGGGGCCCTTCTCCAATTTCCCAGCCAAAGAGACCCTCTTCATTACAAGACCCAGCTCAGACTGCCCTCCCATTAAAAAGGCCTCCACGGTCCCTTGATGGGAATCAGTGTTTGCTTTCCCACGCTTCATGCTCCTCAACCTCTGCCTTGTTTCAGGCTCTGAGCTTGACAAGTCTGCCAGAAAGATGCACTCCAGCCTCCCCACCCCCAGCCCTGAGTGATTCAGGGGTGAATGGACAGCTGATGCCCTGTGCAGTGGAGGAGCCTCTTGTAGGATGGATGTCCTTGGAGTTGAATGCACTTTGCCTTGTGAGTTCTGGTACCCAGACCTGTCCTCTCCCATCAGGCTGTGCTTACACCACAACTAGCAGATGGCCAGGTGACCAGAACACTGGAAGCAGTTCTCCTGCCCCACCCAGCAGTTGCATGATGCAAAAGTTACCAAGAACCCCTCCTTCCAGCCTGCATGCAGGGCAGAGCACAGTGCTACCTGGGCAAAGGCACTTGGTGTTCTGTGTGTACACACAGCCACCACTCAGGCACCAGTTCCTGGTTTCAGTTCTCCCACTTAGTCAATAGCACTTACGAGGCCTCAGGCACTGTGAGAGCCTGACCACTGGGGCCCACTGTGGCACCTCCAATGCCTGTCTATGCTCTGCACTTCCTGACGGGCTGGCAGGAACTGTCAGGTCAACATCGCAGGTAGAGGGATGCCCCACCCACTCCTGTCTGCTCCCAGTCCTTGGTGGTAAGTCCCCAGCCAGCCTATGGCACCAACTACCCTCCTCCCACCCACAGGAACAGCCTCATGAAGGACCCATCCTGAGAAGGCTGGCCCTGGCATGGTCCAAGGAGAGGTGGTGAGATGAGGCCTTGGTACAGGGTTGACATCCCCTGCCCCACGGCTTATGAGGACCCATCCTGGGGATAGTCAGTGTGCACTCAGCCCTGGACTCAAGGCCACAGCCCAGCTCCTACAACCTTTGCTGGGCTGGCAAGGGGAGAGGCATTTCCTAGCAAGTGAGAAGATCCAGGCATGTGGAACATGGGAGGCATAGAGGGAAGTGACTTCTTTGCTTTGCTGTCCACAGGGGGATGACCAGCCTAGGATGAAGAATAGTGAGAACCAAGTGGGGAGGGGCTTTCCCAGGGTTTTCCTGGTAGCTGAGAAAGCTTCAGGCAGTGGACCTACATGGGCTCATGATTCGACAGGAGTGTTTGAACCTTAAAGACACCGAATGTTCCACTAAGGCAGGCCTGACCTGCTGGCATCAGAAGTCCTCTTTGGAAAACCTGCATCCCTGATACGAGGGCCAGGGAGACCAGGAGGCAGGTCCCAGAAGACTGGGACATCTCAGACATCTCTGAACTTCTGAGCCTGTGGCAGCAGCCCAGCCTCTCACCCCATAAAGTGCTGGTCCCCCCACCCCAGTCACACCGCCAAGAGAGCAAATGGCACTGGAGTCCTCCCTCACAGGTGCCCTACATCCCGGGAAGCAGGGGAGTTGGCTGCCCTGATCTGTGGCAAGACTCACAGCACTACCAACACAAGAGCCGAGGAACCACAGGAAGAGCTGGTCACTTACTGTCCGGCTGCCAAGCAGAGCAAAGACACTGTGCAACACAGGCTGGGCTCACCAGGTCACATGATGGAGGAGACGGATGACACCCCTCAATCCCCATCCTCACTGCCAAGGGACTACAGCATAGGCCGCAGGGTCACACTGAGCGACCAGGAGCCAGGGGCCAAGATGAGGGCTGCCACTCCCCAGGAGGCTGGACCCACAGAGCAGGGCATGCGGTCAATACAACGTGGCCTCCTGGGGGCTTGATGGATGGGCAACCAACCAAGGTACAGTCCAAAATGACACTGAAGCCAAGGGCAGACGCCCCAGTAAACAGGTCACAATCCCTCATCCAGGTTCGGCCACAAAGCCAGTTCTCAGATCTGGCACCAAGGAACGGGGATGGGTTGGGTCCCCAGGGGAAGGACCACAGCAAACTGACACAGGAACAACCCCAGCCTCTCCCAAAGGGACCTCAGACTCTGCAATGATGAACCCACCCAAGGAGGTGGGACCACCAGAGGGGTGCAGGTTGCCAGACTTAGGGTCACCTAGGCACCGATATGAGAGACCCAGTTAACTCTGACTTTGCAGTCACTTCAGGAGAACCCCAAGGGCTGGGGTTTCTAGGCATAGCAGGTCAAGGAGCAAGGGTACACGGGGCCAGTCCCGAGGATTCATCAGTCAGTCTTGAGCTGGGAGAGCCTAGAATGCATGAGAATCAACTCACTGAAGTCCTCTCACCGTGGCTATGGGGTCGCAAGGCTCACTCCAGACCTCACTCCCTGCTCCTCGATCTCACAAACTAAACAGCTGAACAAGTTCAGTGGGTCGCAGCCTGGTGTCTGGACACCCCTCCAATGGTGGGCTGCTGTGAGCTGCCACAACCTGGGCCTGACCATGTAGGGCTCAGCTGCTTGTTTGCCTCTCCTCTCCTGGTGGGGCCCAACCATGTGTGCATGGAGAACAGCTGGCTGACTGTGGTGGCCCTCGGATCCTTCCAGAGTGGCAGTGTGAGGGGAGGAGTTGTGTCCCCTTGTTGTTGCACGGTTCTCCTGGGCTGTAACTCACCAAGACTCCTGGGGGATGACTTTCTATGCTGAGGTCTGAGATATCATGGGGTCCCTGTCCCAGCCATGTGAGGACAGGCCAGCTGCTGTGATGAGCAGAACCAACCCTGAGGGAACCTGCATGTGTGTTTCTCATCATTTGGGCCCTCCTGGGTCCCTGTGGCCTGCGGCCCCTGGCCAGGAGAACACTGTGGTGGCTTGTTGTCCAACACTGCTGTTTTGTCACTGGTGATTTTCTCCCTGTTCCTCTGGTCCTTGTGCAGGTGAAGACACCCAGACAAGCAGGTGGAAGAGTGTTTTCTCCCCCGGCCACCAAGAAGTCACCTTTTGCTTCCAGAGGTAGGAGTGCTTGCAGTCCTCTCTTGCTCCAGGATTCCACCCACACAGTTGAGATTAGGAGATGCCCAGGAGGAAGGGGTTGGGTTAGCTGAGAAACTGAATGGTGGAAACTGGGCAAGCCTGGGATCCTTTTTACCAGTCAATGAGCAGAAGGTAAATAATTTGGCAGGGATGCATGGAGTGAGACACTCATGGCCCTTTAAACTGCTGTTTAACCACTGTGAGCTGAAGATCACATGGCAATGAAGGTGATTAAACACTATGATGGTAGATCCCTGACTGACTCACATAAATCCTCTAAGCCAGCAATACTTGTTAGGATTAACGCACTAATAAAAAAAGGTTCACAGAAGTTGTGACAGAGAAATAGCTTCTTTGACAAAACCTTTCCTCTCGGGGCAAAGACAAGTGATCCTGTCAGCAAACCAGCTGCAGAGGTTACATGCACGGTCAGGTGAGGCCTGGCTAACATATTCACCCACAGCTTTGTCCCAGTGCTCCTCATTTGAGAACTGTGGGCCTGGCTATAAATAGTTTTCACGGGGATAGGGGAGCCTAGAAGGTTGAAAGTTACTCAGTGTGGAGCATCCATAGCATTGTTCTGAGTAGTCAATGAGAAGACCTCAACCTCTGAGATGCTCAACAGCAGCCTGAGAGTAACGAGATAGGTCTTAGGGTCAGCGGGCTTAGCAGAAGCTTTACTGCACACCCAGGGCAGCTTGCACTGTTCCTCAGAAGTCTGTTTCTCTCATAGTCACTTGGACTCCTATTCGGAAGCAACCCTCCCAACTGCATCCCCATGGACCATGAAAACATCACAACAGGTATTAGAGCAGCCCCATAAGGAAACATGTGTCTCATGCACAAAACAACTTAATAAATCCACCCCATCCTGATGCAAACACACCTACCCATCATGGAGATGTGATGCTAGAGCACAGGCTAAGCAAAGCCAATGAGGACACGGTGGGAGGAGAAGAGGGAGAGGGTGAGATGCATGGAGAGAGTAACATAGAGATTTACAAGACCACATGTAAGATAGACAGCCAATGGGAATTTGCTGTATGACTCAGGCAACTCAAACAGGGGCTCTGCGACAGACTGAAGGGTGGGATGAGGAGGGAGATGGGAGGCAGGTCAGGAGGGAGGGGTATGGGTGTACCTATGGCTGATTCTTGTTGATGTATGACAGAAAACCACAAAATGCTGCAAAGCGATTATCCTTCTATTTAAAAAATTTTTTTTAAAAAGCTCACAAGTACTGAAAAGATTGGGCTTTAGTGTTTATAGAAGAAAAAAAAAATGCAGCATAGTTGATTTGATGCAAAGGCCTTTCCACAAGGCAGGACTTCAGAACACCCTTTCCTGCAAGAAGAGGCCCCAGTGTTCATCAGTTGATGAACCACTATTTTACCACAGCAGGAATTTGATGCAATGTTGTTGATTAGTCACTAAGACATGTCTAACTCTTTCATGACCCCGTGGACTGTACCCTAACAGGCTCCTGTGTCCATGGAATCCTCCAGGAAAGAACACTGGAATGGGTTGCTATTTGCTTTTCCAGCGGATCTTCCTGACCTAGGGCCTGGGCCCGAGTCTCCTGCATTGACAGTCAGATTCTTTACCATTGAGCCACTAGGGAAGCCCCAATGCAGTATCTCGTCTCGTTAAATTAGAAACCACAGCAACATCTTTACCTATAGATGTTTCATATGCACACACAGGTAGCTAGAGGGCAGTTGTACCTAGTTCTGGGTCCACCAGAATCACAGCCTAAAATAAGAATTCTAAAGCAAGTTCTTTCCTTTGGAGATGTGCTTTGCAAAGGAAGGATGGAGAGTTTCCCTAGAGATAGAAAGGGAGCCAAGAGAAGGTGCATTTCAAGAAAGATTAAGGGAGATTTATGCTACTGGAGAACTCCACAAGCCTATGGAGTGTTATCTGAGTTATCATGTTTGAGGATGAGGGAGCTGGGGTATTTATACTCCAGTTCCCATGGGTCATGAAGCATCAATTCTCTGACATTTTCAGTCTTCCTTGAGCACTGACAAAGTAGGTTTCAGGCATGAGGAATAATCCTCCAAGCCACTGATGAGATGCTGGCAGTTTAATGTCTGGCTGGTATGTGCCATCGCCATGAGGCAGAGGGGACATGGGCAGGATCTGCCACAGAGGTCTTCCTCAGAAAAACTTCCAAATATTAAGCCAGGAGACAGAGTTTTTAGGCAAACATGTTTCTCCCAAAGTATAGTTTTCTCCCATTTCCTTCAAGCAGATCCCCATTTTCTGGAGTTACATCAGTAACTGCTAGTTACATCACTAGGAAGAGGCAAAGATCCAAAAGAAGAAACAGGTATTAGTTTGATAGGGCTGCCAGAACAAAGTGTCAGAGACTGGGTAGTATGCACAACAGAAATTCATTTTCTGTTGCTAAAAATAATTTTTAAAATTTATTTTGGCTGTGCTGGGTGTTTGTTGCTGCACAGGCTTTTCTCTAGTTGTGGTGAGCAGCAGTTACTCTCTAGTTGTAGTGCACAAGCTTCTAATTGTGGTGGCTTCTCTTGTTGCAGAGCATGGGTTCTAGGGCACACAGCCTACAACTGTTTCAGCCCACGGGTTCTAGAGCACAGAATCAACAGTAGTGGTGCATGGGGTAGTTGTTTTGTGGCATGTGGGATCTTCTCAGATTAGCGATCAAACCTGTGTCTTCTGCATTAGCAGGCAGGTTCTGTACTATTGAGCTACCGGGAAAGCCCCAGAAATTCATTTTCTGACAGTTCTGAAGGCTGGAAGTCCAAGATTAAGGTGTCAGCAGGTCAGGTTTCTCCTGAAGCCTCCTTTCTTGGCTTTTAGATGGTGGTCTTCATCCTGAATCTTCATATGGCACCTTCCCTGTGCATGCCCACCCCTGTGTCCCTTTATTTCTCCAAACTTCCTCTTCTTATAAGAACCACAGTCAGAATGAATTAGGGCCCACTCATATGACCTCATTTAACCTTAATTACCCTTTTAAAGTCCCTATCTTCAAGCAGAAGCACATTCTGAACTGCTGGGCTTAGGGCCTCAGCATGTGAATTTGGAGGGGGGCACACAATTCAGCCTATGACAGAGAGTAATGAGCATATTCAACACTCAGATTTTTAAAGTTTCTGTTAAGAAAGAAAGCAGTGTTTATACCAGTCTCAAGCAAACAATTACAGGCAAAAAACGAATAGGTGGAACTTTAACTGCTGTCTTAATTTGGAAGAGAACTTTCATGAGTTCCTTGGGATCTCAGTTCAGGATGTGTGGATCACCTTCAATAAGATCAGCCTTGCCTTTCAGTAAATCTTAGCTCTATTGTATTAAATCCTGAAATGCAGAAATGGTAAGGACCTAACAGAGCAGAAGAGATTAAGAAGAGGTGGCAAGAATGCACAGAAGACCTATACAGAAAATGTCTTAATGACCCAGATAATCACGACGGTGTGATCAGTCACCTAGAGCCAGACTTCCTGGAATTCCAAGTCAAGTGGGCCTTAGGAATCATCACTACAAACAAAGCTAGTGGAGGTGATGGAATTTCAGCTGAGTTATTTAAATCTTAAAATGTGATGCTGTTAAAGTGCTGCACTCAATAAGCCAGCCAACTTGGAATACTCAGCAGTGGCTACAGGACTGCAAAAGGACAGTTTTCTTTCCAATCCCAAAGAAGGGAAATGCCAAGGAATGTTAAAACTACTGCACAATTGTGCTCATGTCACATGCTAGCAAGTTAATGCTCAAAATGCTTAAAATCCTTCAAGCTAGGCTTCAACAGTATGTTAACCAAGAAATTCCAGGTGTACAGGTTGGATTTAGAAAAGGCAGAAGAACAAGAGATCAAATGGCAAACTTCTATTGGATCATAGAAAAAGCAAGAGAACTCCAGAAAAACATTTATGTCTGCTTCATTGACCACGTTGTAAAGACTTTGACTGTGTGGATCACAACAAACTGTGGAAAATTCTTAAAGAGATGGCAAAACGAGACCACCTTGTTTTCCTCCTGAGAAACCTGTAGGCAGGTCAGGAAGGAAGAGTTAGAACTCAACATGGAAGAGTGGACTGGTTCAAAATTGGGAAAAGAGTATATCAAGGCTGTATATTGTCACACATTTAACTTCTATGCAGAGTACATCATGTGAAATTCTGGGCTGGGTGAAGCCTGAGCTGTGATCAAGATTGCCAGGAGAAATATCAATAACCTCAGATATGCAGCTGACATGACCCTTATGGTAGAGGAAAGAGGAACTAAAGAGCCTCTTAGTAAAAGTGAAAGAGGAGAATGTAAAAGCAGGCTTGAAACTCAATATTCAAAAAATGAACCTAATGGCATCCAGTCTTATAATTTCATGGTGAATAGATGGGAAAACAATGGAAACAGTGACATACTTTATTTTCTTGGGCTCCAAAATCACCACAGATGGTGAGTGCAGCCATGAAACCAAAAGACACTTCCTCCTTGGAAGAAAAGCTATGACCAACCTAGAAAGCACAGTAAAAAGCAGAGACATTACTTGACTGACAAAGGTCTGTCTAGTCAAAGCTATGGTTTTTCCAGTAGTCATGTGTGGATGTGACAGTTTGACCAGAAAATGGCTGGGTGCCAAAGAATTGATGCTTTTGAACTGTGGTGTTGGAGAAGACTCTTGAGAGACCCTTGGACTGCAAGGAGATCAAACCACTCAATCCTAAAGAAAGCAACCCTAAATATTCATAGGAAGGACTGATGCTGAAGCTGAAGATCCAATACTCTGGCCACCTGATGCCAACAGTTGACTCACTGCAAAAGACCCTGTTGCTGGGCAAAACTGACAGTAAGAAGAGAAAGGGAAACAGTGGATGAGACAGTTGGATGGCAACATCAACTCAATGGACATGAGTTTGAGCAAGCTCCGGTAGATGGTGAAGGACAGGGAAGTCTGGACTGCTACAGTTCATGGGATGGAAAAGAGTCTAAACAACGATTGTATTAAATCATTAAAGCTGTCGCAACAAGTTGAATGGACCTCTTCTGAGTTCAATCTATGCATCAGGCGCTGTGCTATGCAATCTACACCTATTAGGTGATTCCCATAGGTTTGATAATACTTAATAGATGGGAAAGCAGGCTTAAAGAGGCAACATAGCTGCATTTTTAGTTCTTTATTAAAACAACAGAACGTGCCTTGTCATTAATAAGAATATGAAGGCAAGCCTCATCTGTACTGCAATTTTTAATATTTAATTCAGCAAGCATTAGAAAGGTAAACCTATTAAGTACTGAGATCAGACTTGGGGAAAGATGGGAAGAGTGAGGTAATTAGTAAGACTTTGGACTTGTCCCAAAACGACAATGCCAAAGAATGCTCAAACTACTGCACAACTACACTCATTTCACACGCTAGTAAAGTAATGCTCAAAAGCCAGGCTTCAGCAATATGTGAACTGTGAACTTCCAGATGTTCAAGCTGGTTAGAAAAGGCAGGGGAACCAGAGATCAAATTGCCACCATCCACTGGATCATTGAAAAAGCAAGAGAGTTCCAAAGGAACATCTATTTCTGCTTTCTTGGCTATGCCAAAGCCTTTGACTGTATGGCTCACAATATACTGTGGAAAATTCTGAAAGAGATGGGAATACCAGATCACCTGACCTGCCTCTTGAGAAGCCTGTATGCAGGTCAGGAAGCAACAGTTAGAACTGGACATGGAACAACAGACTGATCCCAAATAGGAAGAGGAGTATGTCAAGGCTGCATATTGTCACTCTGCTTATTTAACTTATATGCAGAGTACATCATGAGAAACACTGGGCAGGATGAAGCACAAACTGGAATCAAGATGGCTGGAAGAAATATCAATAACCTCAAATACGCAGATGACACCACCCTTACAGCAGAAAGTGAAGAAGAACTAAACAGCCTCTTGATGACAGTGAAAGAGGAGAGTGAAAAAGTTGGCTTAAAGCTCAACATTCAGAAAACTAAGATCATGGCATCTGCTTCTATCACTTCATGGCAAATAGATGGGGAAACAGTGGAAACAGTGGCTGACTTTTTTTGAAGGCTCCAAAGTCACTGCAGATGGTGACTGCAGCCATGAAATTAAAAGACACTTACTTCTTGGAAGTCTTGACCATCCTAGACAGCATAGTAAGAATCAGAGACACTACTTTACCAACAAAGGTCCATCTAGTTAAGGCTATGGTTTTTCCATTAGTCATGTTTGGATGTAGAGTTGGACCATAAAGAAAGTGGAGCATCGAAGAATTGATGCTTTTGAACTGTGGTGTGGGAGAAGACTCTTGAGAGTCCCTTGGACTGCAAGGAGATACAACCAGTTCACCCTAAAGGAGATCAGTCCTGGGTGTTGAAGCTGAAACTCCAGTACTTTGGCCACCTGATGTGAAGGGTTGACTCATTTGAAAAGGCCCTGATGCTGGGAAAGATTGAAGGCAGGAGGAGAAGGGGAAGACAGAGCATGAGATGGTTGGATGGCATCATCGACTCAATGGACATGATTTTGGGTAAACTGAGGTAGTTGGTGATGGACAGGGAGGCCTGGCATGCTGTGGTCCATGGGGTTGCAAAGAGTCAGACACAACTGAGTCACTGAGCTGAACTGAACTGGATTGAACTGGATTTGCCCCAAGAGGTTGACTGTGTAACTGGGAGAGAGGAGAAAATGACCAGGTAAAAGAAAGAAAGGATACAGCCAGATGCGGTGCAAAGCCTTGGGAGAACTTTGGCCAAGAGGACACTGATCCCTACAGAGAGGATGTGGGAAAGCTTGGAGGTGCAGTCCGAACTGAGCTGAGTAAACCACAAGAGACATGAAAGCAGGCGGGTTCCCCAAATCTTTCTCCACTCTTTAACAGCATAAGTTCCTGAAGCTGAGCAGACAGCTTGAGCCCAGGTGGGAGCACTTTCAGACAGAAGATCAATGTCTGAGAGCAAACCCCTGGCAAGGGGCACACTGTGTGGAGCCAGTGCAGTGGAGGAAGGAGAGGGCCACCTGTAGGCTCTGTGTGAGTGGCAGGTGTAGTCGGTTGGTATGGAGAGTGCCTTTATAAAATTAGGAAGCCAACATTCAAAAACCAGATCTCTTACTGAACTTCAGGTTTTTTGGCCATTCTGGGCTAATCAAAAGACCTGGCACCTGGCCTGCACACCCGCCTATTGTGAGTGGCAACTCCTCCTGGGCTAGATCATGCTCTCTCTGTGTGTTCTAGCCCCCTCACTCCCTGTGGTTTTCCCCCACTGACCCACTTCTTCAACCTATCTGCCAGAGCCCTGGAGCAGCAGGGACACTGTCACTTGGCTGAGTCTCATGGTGAGTCAGAGGACTAACAAGGTCAACAGGTTCTTTGCTCAAATCTTGTTGCTACGATTTTACTACCTGTTATCTTGGCTTCCTCAACTGTTAAGTGGGTGTAATGGTATACTCAAATCTATAGCGACCACTCAGTATGTGTGATTTGCTTAGCATAGCATCTGGGCCCATCAGTTGAGTTCAGTTGCTCAGTCGTGTCCAATTCTTTGTGACCCCATGGACTGCAGAACGCCAGGCTTCCCCATCCATCACCAACTCCCAGGGCTTGGTCAAACTCATGTCCATCGAGTCGGTGATGCCATCCAAGCAGCTCATCCTCTGTCACCCCCATCTCCTCCTGCATTCACTCTTTCCCATCATCAGGGTTTTTTTTTCCCCCAGTGAGTCAGTTCTTTGCATCAGGTTCCAGAGTACTGGAGTTTCAGCTTCAACATCAGTCCTTACAATGAATGTTTGGAACTGATTTCTTTTAGGATTGACTGGTTGGATCTCCTTGGAGTCCAAGGGACTCTCAAGAGTCTTCTCCAACACTACAATTCAAAAGCATCAGTTCTTTGGCCTTCAGCCTTCTTTATGGCAAAATCATAACTTTGACTAGACAGATCTATGTCAGCAAAGTAATATCTCTGCTTTTTACTATGTAGTTTAAGTTGGTCATAGCTTTTCTTCTGAGGAGCAAGTGTCTTTTCATTTCATGGCTGCACTCACCATCTGCAGTGATTTTGGAGTCCAAGAAAATAAAATATCTCACTGTTTCCATTGTTTCCCCATCTATTTGCTGTGAAGTGATGGGACCAGATGCCAAGATCTTAATTTTTTGAATGTTGAGTCTTTAGCCAACTTTTTCATCCCCCTCTTTCACTTTCACCAAGATGCTCCTCAGCTCCTCTTTGCTTCCTGTCACAATGGTTGTGTCATCTGCATATCTGAGGTAATCGATATTTCTTCTGGCAATGTTGCTATGCCAACAGCAAGCTGCTCAAAAACACTGCCCAGATCCCCAGAGGGACATGATAGCAGGCTGGCAACCAGGTGGCATGGAGCACACTTTTCTGCCCTTGCAGCCAAAGGTAGGTCCCAAAAGCAGATGAAAGACCCCAGCATAATTTTCCTGGTCCCCTTCCCCATAACATCTTTGTGCACCAAATCTATCCCAGCCTTTCAACACATGGAACCCTCCCTGGTGTCCTAGTGACTGTGCACTGCTACTACACCCAGCATACAGATGTGAAAACTGAGGCTGGAAAAGGGTCATCACTGGCTCAAGATCTAAAACCCTGGCCCCTGAGCCATGATGCCACAATGCCAAGGACAAACCCAGGCAAGGACACTGATCTGGGCTGCTCAGCCCTGCACTGTGTAGCTGATGGCCACACACCCTCATGGATAACCCGGGTACCTGGAGGGTCACTGGGGCACAGAAGCCGGTTGGGGTGGGCAAGCAAGAGGCAGCTTCCAGATCATGGGCTAACCGGAAACCACACTTTTGCTCAGGAAAAACCTGGCCTTTGCAATTTAGGGTCCAGGTTAATCCTAAGAAAATGATTAGTTACCAAGCATGGAGCAAGTGAGGCCCAGGTGCCACTCCCTAAAGGCAGCTTTCCATCTTGTCCAAAGGTAACACTCAGGTTTCCCCGAGACAGAGAAGGCAGCCCAGCAGGGCAAGTAGCACCAGCAGCAGCACAGTGCCCTTTCCGCTCACCTCCTCTACATGCATTTCCTATCGACACTTGAAAAGTGTGCTATGAAAGCAAGTCAACCAGGTGAGCCTAATGCTCCTGAGCTTCCGGTGTCATCGCTTGTATCTCAAAACCAGAGACTCCTGAATCACGTTAACACCCCAAAATTGTGTGCATGGACCCAGGTTTTCTGGGGCTGTACTGGGAGACCACAGAGGGCTCCGGATTCCTGAAACAAGACAATGGACAGGTTTTCAGCATTACCAACTAGTGACTACACGTGCTTGCCAAGGGTCCTTCTTCTCTTTTGCTCTAGGTCCTCCCATTCTACCACAGAAGACCATGGTTGGTACCAAAAGATACCACATACTAAGGCTGTTTGGCAGATGGTGGGGTGTGTAGTTATCTAGGTTGACCTGGGGCTGGCCCTTGGTCCTGCCTGTCCCAGGAAGGGCATCCCTCTAGGCAGAAGGCTGGAGGAAGGTAACACATCCAGTACCCCTGGGCCTCTGTCAGTCCTCTGAAAGTGTTGGGTCTTATTGGGGCTAGGATCACTTGTTCCCAATGCTTTGCCAAAAAGTCTTGGGGGCCACAAGAGTTTATGGATTTAGAAATCATTGACGGGGACACAGAGATCATCAACACCCAGGCAGGGGCTGGCAAACACACTGACGTGGCTGCAGTGAACCATGTGACTGTTAATACCAAGTGAGCTACGTAGGGAAAATTCGGGATACTATAAATAGCTTCTTGGTATCATCCATTTTTGGTTTTACTACCAAAAGTGCTTAGGTCAAGCTGGTGAAAACACTTGGCTGCTGAAGTGTTCTGGGTGATGGAGTGGTGGAAAGCAGATAATGGACCTGAGGCAGTGGTCAGATGCTGTCTCCTGCACAGTTCAGGGAAGAGGCCCCCAGCTTCATGGATTCCTGGTCCTGCTACAGTTCCCAGTTCACAAAGCCTGGCAGTTTGACTCAGCTCACACTGCCTTCTGTCCCAGGTGCCACTATGTACATCTTTGCTCAAAATCTGCCGATGGCCCTCAAGTCCCAACCCAGGCCACATCCTATAGAATCTTTGGCACTGGGGGCCAGTGGTGTCCATGTTCTCCTTTTTTCCTAATTGGAGGCTCTTCACTGTCTCCCTGTCTCCCAGCTGCAGGCTTCAAGGTACATGACTGCATTCCCACTCATTCTGGGGAAACCTCTCTTGGCAAGAGATGCCTCTTCAACTACTATTCAGAGTAGGTGCTTTCTGGTTTAGAGACTGCTTTTATGTGAATCATCCCAGACTGCCTCACTCTCATCAGATACACTGGCAAATACGACTATTCCTAATGGGGACATTTCACACCGTGTTCACCGTTCAGATAAAGAAACGGAGACTCAGAGAGGGAGTGATTTGCTGAGACTCACGCTCCAGCACTGGTGGTGCTGGGGACCAATCCAGCTTTGAGATGGCAGAGCAGAGTGTCTGCTTCCTCCCACACCACCTCTGTGGAGGACCAGAGCCTGCCCAGCCTACCTGGCTGCTGCACATGCCTGCACACAGCCTTGCCTCTGCAGTCAGTGGATGAAACTTCACAGCGCATCAAAGGCTTTAGAAATCCTTTGCCGAAAATCCCTCAGGGAACCTATACCGATAGTGTCAGGCTGGGGGCCCTCCACAAGCTCACTTGCTTCAGCTACACACCTGGGCTCAGTTCCCTCCATGGGTCTGACCCTTCTGGGTGCCCTTCCTCCATTTCCCTGCCAAGGAGACCCTCTTCACTACAAGACCCAGCACAGACGGCCCTCCCATCTGAAAAGCCCTCCATGGCCCCTCGATGTGACTCAGGGATTGGTTCCCCAGGCTTCATGCCCCCCAACCTCTGCCTCATTTCAGGCTCTGTGCTTTACAGATCTGTCTGGAAGATGCACTCCAGCCTCCCCATCCCCAGACCTAAGTGATGCAGGTGTGAATGGATACGTGACGCCCTGCACGCCATACCATCAGGGCCCACTGTGGACACCTCAATGCCTGTCTGTGCTCTGCACCTCCCGACGGGCTGGCAGGAACTGTCAGGTCAACATTGCAGGTGATGGGTGCCCTGCCCGGTCATGTCTGCTCCCTGTCCCCTTGGTGGTTAAGTCCCCAGCCAGCCTCTTGCACCAACTCCCTACCCTCCCCACCCCTGGGAACAGCCTCACGAAGGACCCATCCCAAGAAGGCTGGCTCTGGAGTGGTCTGAGGAGAAGTGGCACGATGGGGTCTTGGTAGGGGGTTGACATCCCTGCCCCATGGGTTATGAGGACCCATCCTGGGGGTAGTCAGTGTGTACTCAGCCCTGGGCTCAAGGCCACAGCCCAGCTGCTAGAACTTGTGCTGGGCTGGCAAGGGGAGAGGAATTCCCTGGCAAGTGAGAAGATCTAGGTGTGTGGAACGTGGAGGGGGGGAATACAGGAAAGTGACTTCCTTGCTTTGCTGTCTGCAGCGAGCTGACCAGCCTAGGATGAAGAAAATGAGAACCAAGGGAGGGGGCAGGGTCTCCCCAGTAGCTGACAAAGCTTCAGGCAGGGTTAAACATTGGCCCAGGATTCGACAGGAGTGGCTGAACTTAAAGACACTGAATGTTCCGCCAAGGCAGGACTGACACACTGGTATCTGATGTCCTCTCAGGAAAAAATGCATCAGTGACACAAAGGCCAGGGAGACTGGAAGGCAAGCCCCAGAAGACTGGGACATCCCAGACATCTCTGAACTTCTAAGCTGGTGCCCCCCACCCTCAAGGGAGCAAACTGGACCAGAGGCCTCCCTCACAGGTGCCCTCCATCCCAGGAAGCAGGGGAACTGGCCGCCCCGATCTGTGGCAGAGCCCACAGCACTACCAGGATGAGAACAAGGAAGCATGGGAAGAACTGGCCACCTACTGCCCGGCCACCAAGCAGAGACTGCAGCAGAGGTCGTGGGGTTGCGCTAGGCGGCCAGGAGCCAGGGACCATGATGAGGGCTGCTGCCTCCCCGGAGGCCGGACCCACAGAGCAGGGAAGGTGGACCATGCAACGCGGGCTCCCAGAGCTTTGATAGGTAGGCAACCAACCAAGGTACAGTCCAAAACGACACTGAGGACAAGGGCAGCCACCCCGGTAAACAGGTCAAAATACCTCACCCATGTTTGGCCCCTGAGCCAGTTCTCAGGTCTGGAACTGAGGAACAGGGATGGGGCAGGTCCCTGGATGAAGGACGCTACTGCACCACACCAAACAGACATGGGAACAACCCTAGGCCCGCCCAAAGGGATCTCGGGCTCTGAGATGGTGAACCCACACAGGCAGGTGGGACGACCAGAGGAATGGAAGTTGCCAGACACAGGGTCAAGTTGACAGCAATGTGAGAGACATGGTTAACTCTGACTCTGTGGCCCCTGTGGGATGACCAACTGGGCTGGGCTTTCTGGGCACAGGGGCTCAGCGGTCAAGAGACATGGGGCTAGTCCCGAGGATTCGTCAGTTGGTTGAGCTGGGAGGGCCTGAGGCCTAGAATGCAGTATCCCCCAGAGCCAGGTTCAGGGCTTAGCGAGATGTCTGTCGAGGAGTCCTTCAGAACCTGGGGGAACATGTGATGTGAGGGAAAGATGGTAAGGCCAAATGGAAACTTGGTGTGAACTCCAGTGGGTGAAAGAGAAACACAGAAAAAGAGGGGGGATACACGCCCCACTCATGAACTGGGGAACCTTCTCACCTCTGGTGGCAAATCATGGGCATCCTCTGCTCCTGACCCCTCACACACACTCTGCTTGACCAAGTCACCACAGTGGGCACACAGGTACTCAAAGGATAACCAATGGGGCTCCCACCCAGAGTACAAGAGTCCCCTCACTGAAGTCCTCTCACCATTGGTATGGGATGGCAATGTGCACTCCAGTTTGCCCTCCCTGCTCCTCGTTCTCAAAAACTAAATAGCTGGATCTGGTCTGTGCGCCTCAGCATGGTGTCTGGAAGCCCCCTCCAATGCTGGGGAGTGTGGCACCTGGGTTGTGGCCAACCTGCCCAGATGGAGGACAGTGAAGAACATGCAGACCCCAGAGCTTGGGAGTGATGGACACGTGCAAACCAGCACCTCACACCCCCGGGTCAAACGTGATATAAAGGCCTGTGATGTGAATGCGAGCAGGGCAGCACCAGAGGCTTACAAAAGCTCCCCCAGTCAGCCTGGGTGGTGCCCCATCCCCTGGGCAATCAGTACCCCAAGTAGCGGCAGCAGAATGGCCACCCGTGTCCGCAGGTCCCATGTGTGCCGCGTCTTCTCAAAGAACTGCAGTGGAACTGAGATGAAATCAGAAATGCGTCTGGTTCTCAGGCTGGCCCCTCCATCTGGCCTGTATGGAAAGGGCTGTGGTCAACGGGAGCTGCCCTGGAGACAGAGGGAAAGTAGGTCTGGCTGACCTCCCGGAGCTACACAGCTGCCCCTGGGCTTGTCCTGCATGTGAGAGTCCAAGACCCAGAACCAAAGCTAGGCAGGGACCGAGGGACTGACATGGATGTGAAGGGCCCCTCTCTCACTGGCAGAGTGCTGGACACCAGGGCAGTGTCTCCTTGGGGACTGCTCGCCCCAGGTGCCAAGCCTGGGGGTGGATGGTGACCCCCACTGGGAGGGCATGATGGACACATGCTGACCTGTGGGGCACTTATGGCTCTGAGACACCAAGCCAATACTGAGTCCATTGCTAGCCTGCAAACAGAAGAGGACAAATCTGTAATACAAACACCAGGGCGGGATGAGCGCCCAAAAGAAGTGCTCACAACTCGGCACAGAAAGGACACACAGCTCAGCAGAAAAATGGGCAACAGGCATTTCAGAGAGGAAACCACATCGTCCAAGGAGGACACGAGGGAAACCGAGAATCTGGATCGAGCGCTCCCAGGTCAGTGCTGCCGCAAATGCAGAGCAGGAGCAAAGTGGAACCCTCACCAAGCCTCAGAGACCCAGATGGGGTGGGAGGCAGCACTCCCCGGGGCTTGGTCTGCACATCTGGGCACGTGAGGAGAGCTGGCGCCAGCAGCTGGAAAGGGACAGGTGCAGAGAAACGCCACAGATTAGGTCCTCACAGCTGCCCCCATCAGCAGCCACACATCATAGGTGTCCAGTTCAGTGGGCAAGGTCTTGTTCAGAGCCAGGATGAGGGAAGAACAGCAGCAGCTCACCTACCATTCACAGGACCCTCCCTCATGATCTGAAACCACTACCAGCACGTTTTGGGGTATATGGAGTTAGCTGATAACCACTCTTGGGGCAAGGAGGAGAGCACCAGCATGAGGGAGCTGGGTGTGGTGATCGCTTGGGTCCCTGCAGCACTGAGGCCTCAAATCCAGGAGGCAGCCTCTGCCCCTCAACTCGTGGCTGGGAGGCTTCTGCAAGGAGAGAAGAGGCTGCATGTTAGAAGGGAAAGCACTGCTCGGACTCAACATTCCCAAAGCAGCAGTTGCGTGGGCGCCCAGCTAACGGGAACCAGTGAGACACCGACCCTGCCTTCCAGGGACTCGGTGACCCTCGGGGGTCCAGACTCATGCACAGCAGCCACAGCCTGGGAGGAAAAGGAGGGCAAAGGCATCAGCAGGAAGATCCAGGGCGCCCCAGAACTACCAGATGAGAGCAAGGGACACTTGGGCAGACGGAAAAGAGCAAGACGGACACTTATGTTATGGTTGTGCCTGGAAGGAGGACAGAGGGTTGTCAGGACAAGAGGAGCCAGCCGTCTAGGGGCAGGAACTGCAGGAGCTGAACTGTGGGGTCCTGGATGTGCTCTACACAGAGCCCAGGGCCAGCACAGTCACCCAGAGTGCTGGGCGATGAGGAAGGAGACCTGGGACCACAGGAAGCCCCCCAGGGCACCACGGTCAGGTTGGGGCTTAAACAGGAGAGGGCTCAACTGTGGTTTCCATCCGGGGTTGAGGACAGATGTGCATGCAGTGTGACACAGAATCAATGGTATGTACAACACCAGCTGGAGATGGAGAGACAGGTTTCCAGGCTGGTGGGGGGCCTAGGCTGACAGCACCACCCCGGCCCATGAGGCCTGAGTTCAGCTAGTAGCAGTGGGGACAGGAAGAGGAGCATTTACCGTGATCAGGCACTTGGGAGGCAGGGACACAGCAGGCAGGGCGGTGGATAGGAACAGAGTCAGATGGTTGCTCTGGGTGAGCTGAGCTCCCAGACGAAAGGAAGAGTTCAGGAAACAGTTCTGAAGGCAAAGCTGCCTTTCTCTGAGACATCTCAGGTCCCAGGGGCAGCAGGAAACACATTGAGGATTTTCTTTTGCCTCTGCAAAAAAACAGATAGACTGTTGCTCAGCACCGGGCCAGCAGTCTCAGGGTGGCTTGGAGGGGAGCCAGCCTCAGCCCAGCGATGGGGAACTATGCCCAGAGGTCGTGCCTCTCTCCGCTTCCCTGGCCCCTGGGGTCCACTCTGAAGTTCAGATGCAGTCGCTGAAGACACTGGGTCATGGTCACTTTGACTCTCGCCGATTCTCGCAGACTGGACACCTATGGCAAGGACTCAAAAGGGCACAGTCTGGCCTCTGCCATGAAGCTGGACAGGCCCACTCTCCGTGGGTTTCCTAGGCAAACAGCTCCATCTTTGCAGCCACGCCCTGCCTCTGATGGCTCCACCCCACCCACAGCCAGGCAGGAGCCTCACCCCAGTCCCACCCCAACCCAGCCCAGCCCCAGCCCCTTTCCTTCCCAGTCCAGCTCTGCTCCACCCCGCCCCACCCCAGCCCCAAGTATTTCTCCAGAAGCTCCACCTCACCCCGGTCTTTCCCATACTCTTCCTCCCACACTGCTCCTCCCACCTCCTCCCCTCTCTTCCACTAGGCTGCTCACTTCCTGGTCCTCCTCCGGGTCCCACTCCAGGCCCCTGGTCTCGAGGCTCCTCCCTGTCTGACCTTCCAGGTGCCTCAGAGCTGGGCGGATCTTAGTCTGTCTCCTAGCAGACAGCGCCAGTGAGGGAATGCACCTTTGTTCCTACGTGCGTGTCTATGTAACTGCGTGCCTGCGTGCCTACGTACCTGCGTGCCTACGTGAGTAAGGGAAGCCATACACACTGGAAATGATGGGCGTCAGTGTTTGTGGGCACGATGCGACTGAGGCCAGCCGGTGCTGTCAGCTGTCTCGGTCCCAGTGGCAGATCACTGTCCTGCCTGGTGGCCGCAGCCCAGCCATCCCAAAGCGATTGTGACTCTCTCTGCTTGCAGGAAGGCGGAGCCTGCCTCATGTACAGATGATACCTCCAGGCGGGGGTTTCCAGGCTCTGGGACAAGGAGTGCTTGCCAGGGGGCCGAGGCTGACCTTCTGGCCCCCTCCACGGCCACAATCCCCGCCCACTTTCTTTCCACGTGTGCATCCCAGTGATGCCCTGGGCCACATGGGAAGATGCCAGCAGACTTGCCCTCCAGCCTCCTACCCTGCCCCTGGACTATGACCTCAAACAAGGCCCACCCTCCCCCTGCGAGTCGTCCCGACCCAAGCTTGACCCTGCAGGGCTCAGCTGCTTGTCCCCAGTTCCCCTCCTGGTGGGGACCAACCACGAGTCCATGGAGGGCAGCCCACTGACTGTGGCGGCCCCCGGATCCTTCCAGAGTGGCAGTGTGAGGGAAGCAGTTGTTTTCTCCTGTATTGCAGGGTCTCCTGGGCTGTAAATCACAATCACTCCTGGGAGATGGGCTTATGTGCTATGGACTGAGACATCATGGGGTCCCTGTCCCAGCCACATGAGGACAGGCCAGCTGCTGTGATGAGCACAACCCACCCTGAGGGAAACTGCTCATGTGTTTCTCATCAGTTGGGCCCTCCTGGAAACCCGTGGCTTGAGGGCCCTGCCAAGGAGAAGACCGTGGTAGCTGTTGTCCAAGATTGCTGTATTGTCACTGGTGACTTTCTCCCTGTTCCTCCGGTCCTCGTGCAGGTGAAGATGCCCAGTCAAGCAGGCAGAAGCATGTTTTCTCCTCTGGCCATCAAGCAGGCACCCACTGCTTCAGGCTGTAGGAGTGCTTGCAGCCACTTCTTGCTCAGGGATTCCACCCACACAGGTGAGATTTGGAGGCTCTCAGGAGGAAGGGATTGGGTTGGCTGAGAAACTGAATGGTGGCCACTGGGCAAGCCTGGGATCCAGTCACATACCCCAGTAGAAGACACAGCAATGGCCAAGCCCCGGGGCCAGCCAGGTCCTTTGTAACCAAGCCAGACCCGGTGAAGAGTGTGACCCTTTGTCACCCAGCAGGTGGGCAAACGTTCAACCGAATGATGATGCTCAGGGCCAGCCAGTGCATGAGGCCATGACACCCTTGCCTGTGGTTGGTGGAGTGGAAACAGGGGAAGCCGTTGTGGGAGGCCATTTGCTGGTGTGTGTCAGCACCTCGGGTGTGTGTCATGTGGCCTGGGCCACCTCCTGCATGGTTTTTCAATGAGTGTGTGGTCATGTCGAGTGGCTGTATTGGCAGAATGAGCTTTCCCTTCCCTTCCATCAAGAGGGAAGCATCAGTAACTTGTGGGACCCCTGACACTGGCAGGTGTATACAGACACACGAAGATGTGCAGACGTAGAAGAGTGTGCCCGAGGTGCTGGGAGTGGAGAAGCCATCCCCCCACTCCCCACTTGCCCCTGCAGAGAGATGTTCGGACAGGGCTGACACTCTGGCTTCATTTGCCGGCAGTCACATCCGAATCACACTGGGTGGCTCATACTAGGATCCATGTTGGTTCAGGAGGCCCGGCAGCCGAATTTGAGGTGTTGGCTGGCGTTGGCTCTCATGAGGGCTGTGGAGCGTCTCTCCCATCTCTCCTCCATCTCTTCCAGGGCATTGCTGGCCTTGGTGGGTGTGTCTGGGCTTGGAGAGCTCTGCCTTCCTCTTCACCCCAGTTCCCTCGTGTGCCTGTCTGTCTTTAAATGTGCCCTTTATATGGAGACAGCTGTACTGTTAGAGGAGGGTCCATCCTTATTGTGCTCACTTGACCTCCATCAGCTCTGTGAAGAACTTTCCTTTGTCTGTAAGGTCACGCCAAGGTATTTGGGATTGGGACTCCAGCACCTGACTCTGAGGGTACACAATGTGAGTCCTCACACCCTACAAAGGCTCTGAGGAAGGAACACACTGGAATGTTAAAAGGATGGAAAGATGGCCTTTGTGGCTACTGGGGGTGAATCCAGGGTCGAGAAGAGCAGGCCACCAGGGTAGGAGCTAGATCACATAGGGCCTCGTGGGCCTGTGAGAACTGTGGCTCTGCTGTGCTCCGGGAGGGAAAGGTCCAGAAGGCCCTGAGCGGGGTGCCCATGGGACCTTGTCCCCATCCTCACAGTCATGTGGAAACGGAGGCCCCTTGCAAGGTGCTGAGACCCTGCTGACGTTAAGGCTCGTGGCTCTGCTCCTCTGCCTCCACCCCCCTCCAGTGAGCAGGGACCACCCCCCTCCAGGTACAGGGAAAGAAGTGAGAATGGTGGTGCGTGTGTTCAAGTCCCCTGCAGTCATGGGCTACATATCTATGCCTCTGTGCCTCCTCAGCTGTCAAACGAGGTGACGATAACCTAGTGGATTATTTGAAGTCTGAATTCTGTGATCCCTACATGGTGCCATCCTAGACCCTGGTGATGACATGGAGTGCACCCATCTCAGTAGTTCCTGCACTTCTTTGTTCTTTCTCTAGGCTCTGAGCAGGGCCCGGGACATCTGCTGACAGTGGAGGCAGTGGTATGGGAAGGACTGGGTGGAAAATGGCTCCCAAAGTTACAGGGAAGACACCTGGCAGGGTTTTTGAGGTCCAGGGTGCCCCATGGCCGAGTCCACATTGGTTAGCATAGATCTGCCCTCATCATCCCTGGGCTAAGACGGGGGATCTGCAGAGCATGGGCAGTGATGGGGCCGCAGAGCTGAAAAGTGGGGTGGTGGCAGGGAGTGGGGGAAGCCAAGCCCAGGACAATGCCTATCTGTGCTGGGAGAGGACCAGAGCCTGGTCTCTGGGCTGTGAAGCCAGGGGGCTTGTGCTCCCTCCTCAGTGCTCTCAGGGTTTCAGGGCCCTCTGTCTTGGATCTCACCTCATGCCTTTCTCCCACTGTCCCACCCTCCTTGCTGACCTCCCCACAGACTGCATGGGATGGATGGGTCCTCTCGGTTACCACCATGCCATCAGTGAACTGTGTGGAGATAGATGGAAAGAGCCAGCTTTCTCTGACCCATGCTTTCTGTGTCAGCAGATTTGGAGGATGCTCAGGCTCATGGGGCTGAGGTCCAGCCCAGGGCTGTGAGCTTGCAGGCCACTGAATCACACTCCTGACCTTTGTGGTTTTGTGTTTCTGCAGCCACATGAAGACCTGGGAGCCCTGGGAGATGAAGTTCGGCTGTCTGCTCTTCTGACGGCCCTATGCGGGTTTTGTCTTAAACGGTGTCAAGACCCTGGAGATGGAGATGCCATAGCAGCCCATGCTACGTGGCCACCAGCACTATACCCTGGCCGTCCACGTGGCACACCGGGACTGGGAGGACGCGGCCTGGCGGGAGCTGCTGGAGCAGAGGCTGGGGATGAGCCCCACCCAGATCCAGGCCTTGCTGCGGGACGGGGTAAAGTTCAGTCATGGAGTGATCGTGGGTAAGTGATGCCCTGCCTCCTGCTGCCCTCATGGCCCCCAGCACTGCCCTGGATCTTGGCCGGATTGTGCTTGTTTGTTTTCTGTTGAACTAGTTTGTGAGGTTGGGCGTGGCGGCTGAGGTTTCTTCAGAGGGACAGCAAGAGTCCCTGGGCTGGGAGCCAGCTGCCCGAGGTGCCTGATCACCACTCTGGGCCTCAGTCCCCGTTTGTGCTTGAGGCAGAGGTGGGTCCAGGTCTGCACGTGGCACTTGTCTGTGTGTCTGTTTCCCCACGTGTGTCTGTGTTCCCGGCAGAGACCATGAGAGGCAGTAAAGCACAAAGCCTGGGTTCCACACCCACACTGCCTGAAGCAGGGCCTAAGCAAGTCCCCTGACTCCCCAGGGGTGAGGCCCCACAGCAACACCTGTCTGCTGGTAAATCCCTTGGGGACCTGATGTTTGCTGGCCCCTGCTGGGGCCCTCCTGCTCTGTCCCTGTGGCCTGCAGTGGGCAGACTGAGAGCTGCCCGTGGCCTGGTGGGTTCATGGGGCACCAGGCCTCTCCGTTTCATTTTGCTCCCTCCCTCGCTTGGCCTCGCTGTGAGTTCCCTTTGCTGAGGTGAGCCCGTCTGAAATGCTCAGCCAGAGGACCCAGTTCACCTCGGGTTCCCTCCATGATATGGTCTTAGTCTCAAGCAGGTGCAACTTTGAATGACCTTGTTCTCATTCTGTGTCCTGTCTTTGCACACATCTCATGGTCATCGGGAGCATTTTGCTGTGCCTAGAAAACCTAGGTCCCGACTAGGTGGAGGAGCTGGAGAATCAAGGCCTGCTACCCGACCTGCAACAGAAGTACATGACTGCGCTTGCCAACCCCCGCTGGCTGCTGCAGTCCATCGATGGGAGGGGCGGGAAGGACATCTTCCAGGTGGACATCCTCCAGCACCTGGTCCTCTTTGGGCAGGAGGCCTGTCCAGACTGGGCTCTCGAGAGGAAAGTGACCGAGAGACCAGAACATGCTGATACCATGCAGTCACCATAGCGCTCGGACTTGCCCATCTGGTTCTGTCTGAATCGACCCTGTGCTGTGGTGCCCACTTGGTGCGGGGATAGGGACAGGGACTCCCCTCATGTGATGCTGCTCTGGAATCAGTGAGAGTCTCTGGGACTTTGACCTTTATGAATTGATGGCGTTGCCAGTTGTTTTGGCCCTGCTGGATCTGGGTGGTTGAGAGAAATGTGTTGTGGAAACAGGTTAGTGTTTTTCCCTCTCTGTTCTGGTCCGAAGTCCCAGATGTTGGAACAATGACCAGGGGGTGATAGGGGAAGACTGGGGGCAGGGCTGCACATCGGCAGGCAGAGAGGCCCACAGGCCCAGAAACAAGCCACTGTTTATCCTTGCACGTGACCCTTGTCCTACTGTAAAGTGTCCCTTGGCTCTCAAAGCATGTGTGTTGGACGCAGTGCCTGGCCGCCTCACGCCCAAAGAGAGGCTCCTAAATACAGCTGTGAGGGCAGAGCGACTAGGGCTGGTGTTCACCGTGTGGAAACCTTGTACTTGTCTTTGGGTTTGGGGTAATGTGTTTGCAAGGCACTTGGCGGCTGGCGTGACCCTGCTTTCCAGTGAGTCTCCTGGGGAGGCCCCTGGATAGGGAGCTGGGACACTCAGCTGCTGATCAGAAACTTGTGGCATCGTTGGGGGACACTTGAGGATCTCTTCTGCTGCAGGGTGCATGACTCATGGAAGGTGACACCCCAAAGGTCGGGAGCCCAGTTGGGCCGTCTGCTGAGTGGCAGGCAAGGCCCAGGGACCTGTCTGTCCTGGGCTTGCCTCAGCACTCGGCTCATGAGTCAGATGCTTGGATGAATCTGTGAAATGCTGCTGTTTCAGATGAAAAGGGACCGTGGGAACTGGACCAAAGCCTGCATGGGGTGTGGGCTTCTAGCCTTTTCTGGCTCGTCTTGTGCCATGTGTGAATACAATGGACAGATAGAAAGAACACAGACTCGCAGTTCTTGTTTGATTGTTTATTATCTCCAGTGGAGTTTTGCTTTACTTTATTAGAGCCAGAAATCTATTTTGATTACAAAAGAGTGCTTTTGAGTGTCCCTCGGGATCTGGCAGCTCAGCGATTGGGCTTGTTCTTGACCTGCTCACAGAGGGCACACTTATAATCTGAGGATTCTCCCTGCTCCTCCTTTGACTCAGGGGTTACGACTGGGACCATGACTGAAAAGAGCGCCATCAGGATGGAGTAACAGGTTGAAAGGTTGTTGCTGACCCATGAAGATTGGGATTCTTGGCCTTCGGAGGAGAATTCAATCCGGGGCCAGAGACAAGGCTTGATCACTCAGAGCTTTTGTGTAATAAAGTTTATCAAAGTATAAACGAGGTAGAGAAAGCTTCTGACATAGGCATCTGAAGGCGGCAGAAAGAGTACCCCCCTGCTAGTTTTGAGCTGGATGTTATATACTCACTAGTAGTCTGTTAATGAAAGAAAGGAATGTCTTAAAACTCAGAATGGCACCAGGCCTCTCATCCATAAGATGTATTTTGGGATACTCTTGGCACCAGAGGAGTCATCCTAGGCCATAAAGCAATTGACTTGAATCTTGTAGAAGGGCAGATCACCATACAAATAGTTTCGTTTACATAGGTTAAGGGAACAATGTCTGAGTATAACATAATGGTTTGTCAAGTCAGTTCTGAGCCATTAGAGTCTGGGGTAAAAGCATAGTATGTTAATACAGCTTGAGACAAGCATTTCCATAAGAAAAATACATTGGTTAACTCAAGGTTTGAGAATAGTCAACTTCAGGTGGAACCAGGTGTCATTATGGCAACACAGTATTTTAAGAGAAACCTCCTTTTAAAATTTGTGTTAGTTCAGTTCAGTTCAGTTCAGTCGCTCAGTCGTGTCCGACTCTACGACCCTGTGAACCACAGCACGCCAGGCCTCCCTGTCCATCACCAACTCCCAGAGTCCACCCAAACCCATTTCCATTGAGTTGGTGATGCCATCCAACCGTCTCATCCTCTGTCTGCAGGAGCAAGGAGGAGACTGGGAGCGAGGAGGTTGAGGTGGATGCAGCCTCCCCCGCCTCAGCCCCCAAGAGCTACACATTCACCGGGCCCTGGGCCTCTCCTGGATCCTAAAGGTCTTCCTTGGGCTTGCTCAGCTCAGTCATCCTGAGCACGAGTGTGATGCCTGGGATCAAACCACAGACAGGAATGAGGCAGGGGAATAGATGGGGATGATGGGCCTGGGGGAGAGAGGGGTTGTTAGTGGCCTAGGCTGAGAAATGCATCCTTAGTGGTCTGACACAGACCACTTACAGGTCTCCCCTTGAGGGGTGCTCTCAGACCTCACATGGGCATGCCTCTGGGGTGACCAGTCCCCTGGCTGCCTGAAGGAGGGTGTGAGGTGGCTCCCCAGGGTGCAGACAGCACAGTCCAAGATTTCTGGGGCTGACAAGGTGTGGGGGTTAGGCCCTTGTGGGGTCCCCTCTATTCTGGGAAGGGAAGCCCTGTTGCACACTTAGGACACCCTCCTTACTTGACTCCTAGCACTGGCTGGACCTCCCCTACTCTCTGACCTCAGGACATGGGCTTCAGACTTCTACCTTTGCCTTCTGGTTCCTGTGAGAGACATGGAGGGGGCACCTCAGCAGTATCCTGTGGCATAGCCCTGAGCATTCTGGAATGGTAAAAGGGGTGGACTCTGTGAGGTCACCCCAGTTGTGTGGTGGGAGGCCCCCTTGGGGTTCCCTTGTAATGATCACCTTTCCCGTGGCAGAACCTGATCCCTTCCCTCTGGGGGCCTGCATAGAAACTCAGAAAAAGAACAGAAAGTGCTAAGGAGCCCCACATGTGGCCACACCTTCTCAGGGTCTCCCGTAGGCTCTCAGCTCCTCCTGACATCCTGCCTGGCCATCCAGCACTAACCACAGGGGTAGGGGTCTGCTCAGTCCTCCCTCGGGATCCGGGAAGCCCACCCTCTGTGGACCTGAAGCCTCAGCCTTCCGCCTGATCACCTCAGGTCTCGAGGTCCCTAAGCCAGAGGTCAAGAAACTGCTCACCCTGTTCACCCCACTCTGCGGCCTCCAAGACCCCCATCAAAGGCAAGGATCCCTCCTCATGTTAGGGTCTAACTGCCTCATTCCTTCCTCTCATGGAGGCTGGGCTCCAGGCAGGATGCAGGATCATCCTGTCCTCCATTTTGAGGCCCTCCCTCTCTCATGAGGCCCCCAGTCTCTCTGAGACCTGCATGTGAGGAAGGCAGACGGGCCTAGTGTGCTCTTCTCACCTCAAGGGCTCCCACGTATGACTTCAGGGGCATGGATCTCTCGGGTTCCATCCATCCTCCCTCAGGGTCCCCTCAGTTCTCCTCAGGCATCTCACTTTGCCCCCGGGCAGGACCTGGATTCATGCCTCTCCCCAACTGAAGCCTTGTCCCTTATACCAGGGCCCCAATCTCTCGTAGACACGGATGTCAGGAAATCCGACCATGCCTGTTTCACTCATTCCATTCCACTGTCGCCCTGGACTGACAACGGAGATGGGCTTCTCTGAGGTGCCCTCTGATTGGGGTCCATGGTCCCCTAGTCCCTCCTAGGATCCTCAACTTGACACCCCGCAGAACCTGGGAAATTGTCTTCCTGAGTCCCCACCTCACATGTGAGGTCTCAGTCTGAGACCCAGATATCAGGAACTCCTCCCCCACACCGTGTCCATAGTATGAGACCTGTATGTCAGGAAGTCTGACCATGTTCTCCTGCACTCATCCTACCCCAGGGATGTCAAGGACCAACAGCAGGGACTGGCTTCTCTTAAGTCTCCTCTGATTGGGGTCCAGGCTCCCCTCAGCCCCCCCCCCCCTCAAGGTCCTCACATAAACTCCTTCAGAACCTAAGAATCTCCCCTCCAATCTCTGAGGCTTCGCCCTTTATATCAAGTCTCCAATGTCCCTGAGACCCAGAGCTCATGCCCCCGTGAGAGTCGTCCCGGGCTGACAGCAGGTGCCGGGACCGGAGGGGTTCCCTCTTTCCTCCCTCAAGGTCCTCATCTTGAGCCCTGGCAGTTCCAGGGATGCCCCTTGTGTTTACCAGCTGCAGGGCCATCACTCCAAGGCCATCACCTCACTGAGACCCCAAAGGGAAGCCTGTGGACGTGACACCAGGGCTCCAAACCCAGGGCTTCCCAGAGATGAGATGATGCCCTGGGCATTCCTCCACTCTCCTTCTGCTGTTTCCTCACTTTGACTCCCAGCAGGTCTGAGCACCATCATCTGTCCCTGACCTTGCTCCCCTTAGAACCAGGCCCTCCATAGCCAGGACCCCTGAGAAGCAAGCGGGAGTAGGGGGCTCATTCATACAACCCTGCTGTGGTCTCCCAGGGCTGAGATCAGTGTTGATCTGGATGTCCTGGGGCCCCAGAGCCGCCCTCAGGGTTCTACCTTGACTCCTAGCATAGCTGGGTTCCTTCACTCTGCTGACCTGAACCCAGGCACCTGACCCAGGCCCTCACTTCTCCCATCCCAGCGGGATCAGTGACATTACACCTGGACACCACGCCCCACAGTCATCCAGGGCTGTCAGGAGGGCTGCACGTGCACCCCCTGGGGACCCTCAGTCTCCTTTGGTCCTCACCTCGAGTCTCCACAACACATGGGCCCCTCCCTCTGCCCACCTGAGATTGGCCCCAAAGACCAAGCCTATGACTCCCTGAGTTAACTGACAAAGTGGGGGGGAGGGGGCTGCGGTGTGGAGACTCAGCCTGACAGCCCAGACCGGGGCCCCCAGGAGTCCCAGTTGGGCTGGAGTTGTATTCCATAGGATCCTCTATTCCGGGGTGACTGGATCCCATTGTCCTCTCTCAGGAGGGCACCTCGTTAACCTTTGAGAGAAGGCTGCAGTCCTAGCACAGATGCTGGATGGGGGTGCTGCTGTGCCCATGACCTTGGGGGAGCACTGGCAACCACTCACCTTCCCACCAGGGCTCCTCAGTGTCACCACACTTCGGAAACTTTTGTATAAATGATGTTTTAGCTGAATAGTGTGGGCAGCGGCAGGAGAGTTAGCAAGAACTCAGCAGCCTGGAGGTGGCCGTGGCCGCTCATAGTGACTTCACACTTCTCCTCTCTGGGGTAGCCCCAGGGTCGTCTCCTGGTGGCTCTCTTTGGTTGGTCTGCATGGATGCCCCCCCCACCCCCGGCTCCATGAGCTCTTCTTGTGCAGAGTGGCCAGAGGGGCACTCGGGGGCCACAACTTGTGAGTCGTGTGTTCAAAGTCCCCACTGGTCGGGCGACTTTAGACTCTTCCCCCAGGAAGGAGAAACGTTCAGGAGGAGGGTGGGTCGCTGACCTGCCCTGCCCCTGGGGCCTCTGAGGGCAAACTGTAGTTCGGCCCAGCCTCCATGATAGCCTGGCTGCCGTCTCCCCTCTACAACTTCCCAGAGCAACGCTCAGAGGCTGGAGGTGCTGCCTGAGTGAGGCTTGAGCATCCCCAGGTTTGCTGAGGGTGGGAACATACAGAGCTCATCGTCTGAGGGGTTTGCATTGGGCTTTGGTAGGCCCACTGGCCGTGACCTCAGACCCTGGAGATGGGGACCTTCCCTTCCTTTCCAGAGGCTCAGCAGACGGCTGAGCACCTTGCTGCCCAGTCACAGGCCTTGCTTGTGGGGTCGGGCATTCACAAGACACAGGCTGTGGGGACTCATCACCCTCCCCTGGCAGTTTGTAGCTCAAGTCATCCCAGGCCCTTGGTTCATGACAGTTCCCAGGGAGTCCCAGGCGGTTCCTCCCGCAGAGACCTGGCAATCCAAAGCACTGCCAGCTTTGCTCACCACAGGCTAAGCCTTGTTTCTGTCATCCAGAAATCAGCCTCTTCCAGCCTCCCCACCTCATCCATGTCTGGCCATGGCACTTCCCTTTGTGAAGGGACAGAGCAAAGGAGCACAGGGGAAGAAGGGGCCACTGAGGATCCAAGATGAACGCTGGGCCGAGGGAGGCTCAGGCAGAGCTGGTGGGAAGTGAGTTGGCCATGGATCACCGGCTCCCCAGGGTCTTCCTGGTTGGGCCTCCAGGGTCACCGTTACCTAGCTGGAGCCCTTGTGAGGCAGGCCCCCTCTCTGAGACATCCTGTCTGGTTAAATTGCATTTCCACTCTCTTAGACACTGTCACCCGTTCGGCCCTGGGGACTGAATTAAACCTGTGCCTCTGGAGCTGCCTGGCCTCTCCTCTGGTGACCTGGGCATGTGTGGGGTTCATGACAGTTTGATTGTCCAGGGCCAGCTCATCAAGACCATGCTCCCTCCCTGCAATCCTATGTGACCGCAGGCTGCCACTTCTGCCTGGCCCAGGAGGATGTGTGCTTAGCCACTTCACTCTGCAGACATCAGTCAAAATCTACCAAGGACTGAGTGGTGGGGGTGAAGTACCACATGGGTCTCTTGATATCAGGCAGTCTTGACTTTGTAAATAAAAGTTGCTTTTTGTGACAAGCAGGTGACTTGTGATTGCAATCTGCACATCTCTGCTTTCTCTATAGATTTACAGGTAAGCAGGTGCCACACATGCTGAGGTTTCTGGGAACGTAGTCTTTAGGTAGCAGTGTCTGCATGTGATTCCAGGTCAGGAGGCATATGGATGTCAAGACAGAAAAGCTAATGAAACCTTCTGAAATTTAAGCAGTTCCCCAGGCTGTGGACCTTCATAAGGGGCTGCATTTTGGCTTGGAATTGAGCAGCCCGGTCGGGCGTCACAACAGCTCAGTGCTGAGGCTGACAGAGCCCTGGGCTGCACAGCTCTGTGTCACTTCTCAGGGCCTCCTCTGCCTGCGACAGACTGCTAACAAGGGAGACCCAGCCTTCCGGTTCCGGTGATCTGCTGTGTGTGCTCTCCCCTCCCCTGACTTTGGAGCCATTGTCTCTGCAGCACGACCCTGGAGGGCTATTTGCTATGCTCCTCAGGACAAACAGTCTTTTAAGAGAAACTGCATTATAAACTGGACACCCCAGCAAGCAGAGGGTGCTGATGTGTCACACCCTCGGAGTGCTCAGCTGAAAAGGGAAAAGAAAAGAGAAACAAGAAAATGTCACCAGGTGCAGACCCTGCAATGAAGCCAAGCCTCAAGCCTGCTGTCCAGACACCAGCGAGCCCCCAACCTGAACACCTGCAGGCCTCAGGCAGAGACCACAGGCTCCAGCCCTGTGCATCTCAGGACAGTAAGGGCTCTTTTGGGGCCCCCAAGAAGGGTGGACCTAATTTCTCCTCTTTTGTCAAGTGAGTAGCCTGCTGGATGGACAATGTCCCTGTACCTGTGAAGCCACTCCACCAGGCTCTTGTCAAGCCCTTGATGTGTCTTTTAAATGAGTGGGTCCAGAGCATCTGAAGGGCTTCCCCAGCTGTATATGAGGTGCCCGCTCTATGCTGAGGGTGGGTGGCTATCTATTTTGCCTTCACAGGCAAGCAGCTGCCTGAGCGGACTCAAAATAATCAGCCGGACCCAGGATGAAGGCACTGAAGACGTGGGCTGGGTGGGAAATTGCTCATGTTATCAAGCACTTTATTGCCGTACAGTGTTCTGACCACAGGTCTGCCTCTACCTCTCTGAATAGGGTGTATATTTGGCGTCCTCTGGGGACGCACCTGAAGGGGGTGGGGATTACAGGAAAGAATGGCTGGAGATGATGAGAAAGAGGGGCTACCTGAGCAGTAATAGAAGGGGTTCTGGGGCTGAGCCACGATGTGCATCACGGAGGTGCACAGAAGCACCAGCGTGGCTTCTGGGAGCTGCCAGGGGGCAGGCTGAAGATCTGGGTGGGCACAGTGGTGGGGCCCACCACCATCACAAGAGGAGCCATCTGGGCAGGAGGCCAGGTGAAGCAGAGCCACAGGCTCTCGATGGGCAGGGTCACCTCCTCAGGACAGGGACTAGTGAGGCTAGAGTCTGCATCCCCTAGGGCTGCCAGGCATCAGGACCCATCAAGAGGGGTGTGGCTGCTGTCCCCAGACCAGCAGCAGGGACGGCTTAGGTCCTGGCCATGGTGGTGGTGGGGGCAAGTTTCAGGTTGCTCGCGGTCCCCTGGGCACCCTCAGGCCAAGGTGACAGGCTGTCCTGTGGCTGCATTGTGCTGGATGCAAGAGTGATGCCTAGGGCTGCCCTCCTGCCCTCCACCTGCTGAGACACAGGCTTAACACCCCTCTCCTCTTCATCTGCCCCAAGAGGTATGGGCTGTCTCTCTCCAACAGGGGACTGCAGCAGAACTGTAACTGGGATTCACTGAGAGAGGGAGGGAGGGGGGAGAGAGAGAGAGAGAGAGAGAGAGAATAGCAAAGTTCCCTTCTCATCAGGTTTACTGAAACTAGCACCCTCCTGGCTAGACCCTTGGGTGCTCTCACCCAGCTATTCCCAGGCCTCATGGAGAAAGTGGGACCCTGTCCCACAGGAGGCAGTGTCCCAGCTTGCACATCCTCATCACTCACTAACTCAACATTAACTCTCGCACTTGGAAAATGACTCAGAGTGGCCCAAGAGTATTGATACAAGACCCAGAGAGGAGACGACGTTTGCAGCGGGCAGACTGCAGAAGCTTCTCTGCTTTCTCTGCAGGTGTTGATCCCTGCCCTGCACTTCCACGGCTGACCAGGACACTTCGCAGGAAAGGACGTGTGCTTCCCTGCACTAAACTTCTGTTCCACAGCTATGGGAGCCATGTGCTTAGTCTCTCGGTCATGTGTGAATCTTTGCGACCCCATGGACAATAGATCGCCAGGCTCCTCTGTCCATGGGGATTCTCCCAGCAACAATACTAGAGTGGGCTGCTGTGACCTGCTCCAGGGGATCTTCTCAACTCAGTGATAGAGCCCAGGTCTTCCACCTTACAGGTGGATTATTTCAGGTCTGAGCCACGAGGGCGTCATAGAGGCACACAAACCCCTCTTCCCACCTGCTTCCACCCAGGGCACATACGCCAGTCCCCAGTCCTGTCTTTACACATAGCTTTCCCGGCAGACCTGCCGCCGTCCCTGGCGGCTCTGAGGTTGGCACCCACCCTGCCCCCAGGGCCCAGCAGGTACTCCCCTGCCTTTACCTTGCTCAGGAGACAGGCGGGCTCCTCTGTAAGCAGGTTGGTCAGGCAGAGCGAGGTGAGCAAACCCTGGCACACTTTGCTGAATCCATACAGGCTAACCTGGTGGATGAAGCTCTTCATACAGTCTGTCCCAAATACCTTGTCTGAGCCCACCCTCTCCAAAATGTTCTCTAAGAGCTCCTCACTGATGCCTATGCAAGTGCCATCCTCCCAGTAGATGGACACAAAGCAGTGACTGTTGACGATGGCCCACCTCTTCCTGGGAAAGGGGAGGGAGAGGAGGTTGCCCTCTCCCCCCAGGCAGGGCACCACACTCTGTGTGTGGTCTCTTCAACAAAGGCTCTCCACTCAAAGCCAGGAAAGCACTCTCTTCCAGCAGCAGCTTGAAGCTGCGGTGGCCCGTGGGCACGGGCTAGGCCAGGGCAACTGAAAGGTCCACAGCGAGGAGTGCAGCTCCCTGAGCTGAGGGCTGGAGCCCCTGTGTTTGGAAGAAAGTGAAGCCCCCCAAGTCGGGCACCCTGTGCATCACGGGGCCCTCCTTGTCCACAGCCATGTGGAGGGTGGTGCATCCCTCTTTCCTGGAAAAGGGACAGTACAGTGGCCAGGAGCAGTCCAGGCTCACAAGGGTGCTTGGCCCCTCACCAAAGGCCTCTGCTTGCTCGGGACTGACATCACAAGACAGTCATTAAGTGACCTAATGAAGGGCCGGCTGCACCCAGGCTAGTCAGCGTGCCAGCCTCCTGGTCCACAGTCATCATGGCAGTGGGCACCATGACACTAGTGCACAGGTGGGAAGTTTCAGGCCCAGCCTTTGTGTAAACCAGGCATGGCATTCTGGTCCTGGATCTCCGGCGCCAGGCAGACACACACAGACAGACGTGTGACCCTCAAAGTCAGCCCCCTCCTCTGTGTTCACGGTTGACTTGAGGGTTGTGCATGGCAACCTTGGGCTCAAACACAGCCACGTCCAGGGTGGGGATCCATGGTCAAGGGTACAGCCACCCGGCCCTCTGTGCACTGTTGCTGGCCAAGCAGCCGGCCCCCACACAGACCCTCTCCGGGCCCTGCCATTGGTCTGCGGGAACCCCAGGGTGGGGGCTGTAGAGAAATTGGCTAAAGTCCCAGGGACACAGGAGGAGGACAAGCCACTGTCCTCTGGGCTCCTCAGCCTGCCCATGTCCAACTCAGGCTGCCCTTGCTCTGCACACCATGGTCCCAGGCACGTGGGAGGGGGCAGTCACCTGAGCTTCTGCACACAGTGTGGCTCCCTTTCTTGAGATCACTGTCCATGGCACCTCCATCTGGCTCTGTGTCCAGGCTGTGACAGCTGCCATCCTGCTCTGGGGCCTGATGTTCTGGCATCAAAGAGGCAGCCATGCAGGGCAGCTCACATGGGTGGCCCACTCTATTAATGCCCTCCACTCCAACTCTGCTCCTGGGGTTGAGAATCTTCCCAAGATTTCCAGAATCAGAAATACCTCTGACCTTGAGGTATCAGCCAGCTGGGGCCCAGAAGCCCAGCCCAATGGGTGAGAGAGAGGGCTCAGATGAGGAGATCCCAAGGCGGGCACCTCAGCCCTGCTGATCCCCAGCTGCATGGCTCATCAATTCTGAGTTTCTGCTTCCCTACACAGGTAATCCTAGGGGCACCTGTCTCACTGGGTCCTGAGGACTCAGGGAAGGTACAGGAGGTTGCGAGGTTCCTGACACTTAAGCCTGCCACGTGGTTACTGGAAAGCGGGCTGTATCTCACAGCAAGTCTGCATCTAAGGTGCATAAGGACTGATCTCCCAGTGGGCCTTGGCTCTGTGCTGGAAGTCTCCTGTCACCAGCAAGGGATGGGTTTCCTTGTCAACTTTTGCAAACTGGGGGCTGAAACTCCACTTGAATTAAACGCCTCTAGAGACAGCTCTGTTGAGTGAGATAGAATTGCCCAGGTTTTTCCCCATAGACAGAAGCCCTACGCAGTGCCCTCCCATGTGATCCAGGGATGCCTCAGATCCCTGGAAAGCCAAGTTCCATTTTAGACTGCCTGGGACCCTGCAAACACTCTTGGTTGCCTCCTCAACTGTCAGGATTGAGGCATGTTACTCCCTGCCAATTGCTGAATCCCCAGCCTCCCCCCCTTCCCTCTCTGTATGTTCTGGCTGTCCCTGCATACTCCTGAGAGGTGATCAACCACCTCTAACCCCCTTGGCTGCTCATGGCAGCTTGAGATTCCCTTTTGTTGTGGCCAAGAGACCTCCCAGCTTCCTGGTCCAGAAACTACTAGAGCTCACCAATGAATTAAGTGAAGCTGCAGTATACAAAATTAACATATAAAAGTCTATTCACATTTCTGTACACTAACAGCAACTAGCAGAAAGATAACTTCAGGATATTATCTCATTGACCATTAAATAACCCCATTTAACTGCATCAAAAAAATAAACTACCTGGAAATAAACCTACCTAAGTTGGCAAAAGACCTGTACTTTGAAAACTGTAAGATATTGATGAGAGAAACTGAAGACAGTGCCGGACCAGCCGGGAGTTTTTAGCGAGCAACACGACGCGTTCCTTTAGGCTACGAAATAAAGACACAGGACAGATGGGGTCGAGAGGATCGCTGCAGTCAACGATGCTCCTTTATTTCTCTAAGCTTCATTTATACTTAAACCAAGAAGGAGACATCACAAAGAAAATTCTTCCCCATGTACATCATCTTAAGATAACAATAATTAGAACTCTCACTAGGCGTCAGAGCACAGGAATGGCATCCTGATTTAGATTAGGGGTAATTGTAAAAAGGCTGTCTGTCTGCGTCTTGTGTGCATTCAAGGCTTACTAGTGTTGTGTTTATCTTTGGATAGTAAATTCAGAGGGGTGGCGGGACAGAGAGCTATGTCCTTGAAGGAACCCTTGATAATCAAGGCAGCTCCCAGAGGCAGCTCTTTCAAGCCGCTCCCCGCAAGACAGCACAAGATGGAAAACTATACCATGTTCTTGGATTGGAAGAATCAATTTTGTAAGATGACTATACTACCTAAGGCAATCTACAGATTCAAAGTAATCCCTATCAAATTACCAATGGCATTTTTCACAGAACTAGAATTTTGTATGGACACAAAAGACCCCAAATAGCCAAAACCATCTCTAGAAAAAAGAACAGCCTTGGAGGGACTTTCCTGGTGGTGCAGTGGTTTAGACTCCATTCTCTCAAAGAAAGGGGACCCAGGTTTGATCCCTGATCAGAGAACTAGATTCCACATGCAGCAACTAAGAGTTAGCAGGCTTCAACTGAGATTCACATGCCACAACTTAGAGTTCATATGCTGCAGCTGCAGGTAAAGACACTGCATGCCACATCTAAAAAGATCCCAAGTGTCAAAACTGAGGGTTCCGAATGCCACGCCTGAGGATCCCACATGCCTCAATGAATATCAAAGATCCCATGTGCCGTACCAAAGACCAGGCTCTGTCAAATAAATTAAAAAGAAAAAAAGAACAGCACTGGAGGAATCAAGCTTCTTGACCTTAGACTATACTACAAAGCTATAGGAATCAAAACACTATGGTACTGGCACAACAATAGGCATACAAATCAATGAAATAGGATAGAAATAAGAAATAAACCTATGCACCTATGGTCAATTAATCTACAACAAAGAAGGCAAGAATACAGCATACAGTGGAGAAAAGACAGTCTCTCCAGTAAGTGGTGCTGGGAAAATTGGACAGCTGCATGTGAAAGAACGAAATTAGAACATTATCTAACACTATATACAAAAACAAACTCAAAATGGATTTAAGACAGATGTGTAAGGTTGATTATGGAAAACTTCTGCATGAAAACATGGGCAGAATACTCTTTGACATAAATCACAATAGCCTTGTTTTTGGATCCATCTCCTATAGTAAAGGAAATAACAGCAAAAATAAACAAATGGGCTTCCCAGGTGGCACTACTGGTAAAGAACTTGCCTGCCAAGGCAGAATACAAAAGAGAAGAAGGTTCACTCCCTGAGTTGGGAACATACCTTGGAGAAGGGCATGGCAACCCACTCCAGTATTCTTGCTCGGAGAATTCCATGGACAGAGGAGCCTGGCGGGCTACACTCCATAGGGTGGCAGAGAGTCAGACATGAATGAAGCTACTTAGCATAGCACAGGGACCTAATTAAACCTAAGAGCCACTGCATAACAAAAGAAACCACTGAAAAGAAATGAAAAGAACCTACTGAATGAGAGAAAATATTGCAAATGATTGATGTGGGATTAATATCCAACATATATAAATAGCTTAAAAACATAGTGTCAGTAAACACACACACACAGACAGACACACAAACACACACTTTAACAATGGGCAGAAAAAGTGAATAGAAACTTTTCCAAAGGAGATATACAGACGGCTAACAGGCACATGAAAAGTGCTGAACATCACTAACCCATCAGGGAAATGCAAATCAAAATCACAATGAAATGTCACCTCATACCTGTGAGAATGGCTATCATCAAAAAGAACACAAATAACAAATGGTACCAAAGATGTGGCAAAAAGGGAATCTTTGAGCACTGTTGATGGGAATGTAAATTGGTGCAGTCACTGTGGAAAATAGTAGGGACGTTTCTCAGAAAAATAAATTGAGCTATGTGACCCAGCAATTTCATTCCTGGGTATATATCTGAAAAGAACAAAAACACTAATTTGAAAAGATACATGCACCCGAATGTTCACAGTAGAATTATTTCCAATTGTTAAGATATGGAAGCAATCTAAGTGTCCATCAATGGATGAATGGATAAATGAGACATGGCACACATGCGCGTGCACACACACACACAAACACACACACACCACATACACATAATGGAATAGTACACAGCCATAAAAATGAATGGCATTTTGCCATTTGCAGCAACATGGATGGACTTTGAGGGCAATATGCTAAGTGAAATGAGTCAGACCGAGAAAGACAAATACTTACTTAGATGTTGATCTTACTTAGATGTTGAATTTAAAAAACAAAACAGACTAATAACCTCAGATAAGCAGATGGCACTACCCTTAAGTCAGAAAGTGAAGAGGAAATAAAAACACTCTTTATGAAGGTGAAAGAGGAGAGTGAAAAAGCTGGCTTAAAACTCAACATTCAAAAAATGAAGATCATGGCATTCGGTCCCATCACTTCACAGCAAATAGGTGGGAAACAATGGAAACTGTACAGACTTTATTTTCTTGGGCTCCAAAAACCACTGAAGATGGTGACTGCAGCCATGAACCTAAAAGATGCTTGCTCCTATATTAAAGGAAATAACAGCAAAAATTAACAAATGGGCTTCCCAGGTGCCACTACTGGTAAAGAACTTGCCGGCCAAGGCAGAAGACATAAGAGAAGAAGCTTCAGTCACTGAGTTGGGAAGATACCCTGGAGAAGGGCATGGCAACCCACTCCAGTATTCTTGCCTGGAGAGTTCCATGGACATAGAAAAGCTATGACAAACCTAGACAGTGTATTAAAAAAACAGAGACACTGCTTTGCTGACAAAGGTCCATCTAGTAAAAGCTGTGGTTTTTCCAGTAGTCATGCATGGATGTGTGAGTTGGACCATATAGAAGACTGAGCACTGAAGACTTGAAGCTTTTGAACTGTGGTATTGGAGAAGAATCTTGAGAGTCCCTTGAACTGCACGGAGATCCAACCAGTCCATCCTAAAGGAAATCAGTCCTGAGTTTTCACTGGAAGGACTGATGCTGAAGCTGAAACTCCAATATGTTGGCCACCTGATGCAAAGAACTGACCCATTAGAAAAGACCCTGATGTTGGGAAATATTGAATTCAGCAGAAGAAGGGCAGGAAAGAGGGTGAGATGGTTGGACGGCATCACCAACTCAATGGACGTGAGTTTGAGCAAGTTCTGGGAGATTGTGATTACTGGGAAGCCTGGAGTGCTGCAGTCCATGGGTTCTCAAAGAGTTGGACATGACTGAGCAACTGAACAACAATTGAATATTAAAATAGAAGAAGCTGACTCTCGGACACAAAGAACAAATTAGTGGTTACCAGTTGGGAGAGGGAAGGAGATAGGGGCAAAGTAGGAATAGGGGAGTAAGAGGTACAAACTATTATGTATAAAGTAAGCTACAAGGGTATATTGCAAACCATGGGGAATATAGCCAATATTTTGTGATAGCTATAAATGGTGTATAACCTTCAAAATTTTAAATAACTATAGTGTGCATCTGTAACATATAGTTCTGTTTAGCCACTATACTTAATTTAAAAAGTGAGTTTTCTTAATTGGTTCTGGGGTTTCTAGAATTAGCTCTGTAATCTGATTAGGATTAAAGGTGCTAATGATTCTGTATTAAAGACAGCATCGATAGTCTATGGCAACAGATATATGGAAAATATCTCCTTTGGATATGCCTGATGAACCACTTAAAAGAAGTGCTGGATGCAAGGTGTTCTGTGACTCTGTATATGATACTTTTGAACATTTTTGGAACATCGATACATATGATGAGCTTTCTGGTTGCCTCCAATGTAGTTGGAAAGAGTGGTGAAAGAAAAGGATTAGCTCAGTTTACAGTAAACGACCCAAAAGATTCTATGTGTACTCATAAGGAGACATGAATCTCCTATAGATACAGGGTTGAGATTGCTAATGATCACATGCAAATGCTCATCATTCAACTGGTTGAATTAGACTTGAACTTGAATTCTGCCCCTAGAGTTTCCTGTTAAAATGAGGGCCCTGACTTGGAAAGAATGGGATTCTGTACATTGTGATAGAGCTGTGTGCGGAGACCCTGATGAAGCTGGGGACACTGAGCCCATTGAGTCTGGTGAGTCCTTCTTGCCAGTAGAAGAATCCTCCCCACTGTCTCTGGGAAGCAGCCTCCTGACCCCAGTGGGATCAGCCTCCCTATATAAAGCTAGATCAGGCCAAAGTGATTCACTAAGCATAAATTCTGTATTTAATATTGCAACTCAGGGAGTTAGAAAGGGCTCTTATTAGTTTGTCTGGTTGGTTGAACTACGCGCCAAAAGTTGACCCACAGTGAGTGGAAATGTCAGACCTGCATTGGTTTAATACAGAGGAAGCCATTCAGAGGTTTATGGAGATTTGACTGTTGGTGTGGATTTGTCATTTAACACCTGTTCACAAATACTGGGAGAATCCCAAAGACATGCCTTTTATCAAGACTGTGAGGGAAGCCACTTGAAGAACTCTGTGAGTGCTCTTCTCTGCGGGCCAGAACTCACGGTAGGAACTGCAGTCTCTGAACTGGGAAACCTAAGGGCAGTGGGAGTATTTAGATCCCCAGATGGCCAGAGCAAAGTGGCTGCACACAACCACCAAGGGCATGGTAGGCCTGGTTACAGTAATGGAGAGCAGAGTCAAAGCACCAATCAGAAGAATCTGACTTGGGCAGCTCTATGGTTTTATCTAGCTGTTCACGATCTTCCTAGAAGTAAAAGAGTTAGGAAACCCAGTAAGTTCTTACATGATCTGAACAAGCACAGATGGCACCAGTCAAATGAACAAAAGTCTATTTTGAATGACAAAAGCAGAGAGCCTCAGTCCTTTGATCAATCCCCAGACCTGAGCCATTAAAACTCTCAGACGAAAATGCAGAAGTACATTTTTCTTCTGCTGTTTTTTTTTTTTTCATTTATTTTTATTAGTTGGAGGCTAATTACTTTACAATATTGTAGTGGTTTTTCTCATACATTGACATGAATCAGCCATGGATTTACATGTATTCCCCATCCTGGTCCTCCCTCCCACCTCCCTCTCCACCCGATCCCTCTGGGTCTTCCCAGTGCACCAGGCCCGAGCACTTGTCTCATGCATCCAGTCTGGACTGGTGATCTGTTTCACCCTAGATAATATACATGTTTGGATGCTGTTCTCTCAAAACATCCCACCCTCGCCTTCTCCCACAGAGTCCAAACTTCTGTCCATCTGTGTCTCTAAACAGAGGTACATTTTTATGACGTTGGATTTCAGAAGTAGATTCTTAGATGTGACACGAAATGCACAAAGAACAAAATGAAAAAAGACAGTGTGGGTGAACTTCGAAAACACCATGCTAGGTGAAGGAAGCCAGCCACCGAAGTTCACATATTATGATTCCACTTATATGAAATATCCAGAAGAGGGAAATCTACAGATAAGGAAAGAAGATTAATGGTTACCTCAGGCTGGGGGCTTCCCAGGTGGTGCAGTGGTATAGAATCCGCCTGCCAATATAGGAGACACAGGTTCAATACCTGGCTTGGGAAGATCCCCTGGTAAGGAAATGGCTACCCACTCCAGTATTCTTGGTTGGGAAATCCTATGGACAGAATGGCCTGGCAGGCTGCAGCCCATGGGATTGCAAAGAGTCAGACATGACTGAGCAACTGAACACACACACATACATTGCTGGGGTGGGTTGGGGGGAGGTGGTGGTGGATACAGTCTCTGTAAATGTTCATTCACTTTGGTTCTTACTGGTGTGTTGGAAATTTTCTAAAATTAATTGTGGTTATGCTTGTCTGACTCTTCAAACACACCAAAAATAATTGCATTTTACACTTTAAATGGGTGAATCGTGTGCTATATGAATTTGTATGAATAGACATATTTCAAAGAATGTTTAAAAAGAAGAAATAGAATATCTAAATGAAACTATTAAAAGTCAGGATTTTGGAGACTTCCCTGGTCATCCAATGACTAGGTATCGGCCTGCCACAGCGGGGAACAGGTGTTTGATCTCTGGAAGATTCTGTGTGCCATGGAGCAACTGGGCCCATGTGCCCCAAGTACTGAAGCCCGTGCACCCTAGAGCCCATGCTCCACAGCAAGCGAGTAGTCTCCATTAGCTGCAACTAGAGAAAGCCTGCATGTAGCAAAAAAGTCCCAGCACAGTCAAAAATAAAAGAAATAATTTTTTAATAGTAAGAATTTTGAATTAGTATGTAAAGTTCTTTCCACAAAGAAAAGCCCATGTTCAGATGGCTTTACTGGTGAATTCCGCCAAGCATTAAAATAATGAAGACTGATTTTTTCCAGACTGTACCAAAGTGTTAAAGAGAGGGGAAACACTTCCCAACTCTTTCTACACAGCCGGTATTATATACCAAACTGAATAAAGTCAGCAAAAGGAAAGACAATGATACACCATGACAAATGTAGAAAATGCTCAACGATATGCTGATCAACTGGATCCAGCACCACATAAGAGGGATGATACAGCATAGTCAGGTTGGGTTTATCCCGGATATGTAGTTGTTTTAACGTCTGCAAATCAATTAATGTCATGTATTTATTAATGGAAGAAAGGACAAAAACCACGGGATTGCCTCAATATATACAGGAAAAGCATTTGGCGAAATCCAACACACTTTTATAATAACAACTATTCAATGAGTTAAGAATAGGAGAATAACTCCTCAACCTGGTAAGGGTATCTATAAAGAAAAACTTAGAGCAAGCATCATACTCAATACTGAGATGCATTGAATGATACACTGAAAATGAGGGAAGAGTAAAATTTCTGGTATGTAAAATATATGTCAATAAAACTGGTAGAACAGTTGTTCGTCTTGGTTTCCTGGGTGCTATTTCTGACTGGTAGGGAGAATGAGCACCTACCAGGAACTTGTTGCTTTCCTCTCTGGAGAGTAAATGAGCTTGGTAGTTTCTTTTTTTATTTTTTTCTTTTTTCTTTTTTTTATTTTTCAGTGGGTTTTGTCATACATTGATATGAATCAGCCATAGAGTTACACGTATTCCCCATCCCAGTCCCCCATCCCACCTCCCTCTCCACCCGATTCCTCTGGGTCTTCCCTGCCCACCAGGCCCGAGCACTTGACTCATGCATCCCACCTGGGCTGGTGGTCTGTTTCACCACAGATAATATACATGCTGTTCTTTCGAAACATCCCACCCTCATCTTCTCCCACAGAGTTCAAAAGTCTGTTCTGTACTTCTGTGTCTCTTGTTCTGTTTTGCATATAGGGCCATCGTTACCATCTTTCTAAATTCCGTATATATGTGTTAGTATACTGTAATGTTCTTTATCTTTCTGGCTTACTTCACTCTGTATAATGGGCTCCAGTTTCATCCATCTCATTAGAACTGATTCAAATGAATTCTTTTTAACGGCTGAGTAATATTCCATGGTGTATATGTACCACAGCTTCCTTATCCATTCATCTGCTGATGGGCATCTAGGTTGCTTCCATGTCCTGGCTATTATAAACAGTGCTGCAATGAACATTGGGGTGCAAGTGTCTCTTTCAGATCTGGATTCCTCAGTGTGTATGCCCAGAAGTGGTATTGCTGGGTCATATGGTAGTTCTATTTCCAGTTTTTTAAGAAATCTCCACACTGTTTTCCACAGTGGCTGTACTAGTTTGCATTCCCACCAACAGTGTAAGAGGGTTCCCTTTTCTCCACACCCTCTCCAGCATTTATTGCTTGTAGACTTTTGGATAGCAGTCATCCTGACTGGCGTGTAATGGTACCTCATTGTGGTTTTGATTTGCATTTCTCTGATAATAAGTGATGTTGAGCATCTTTTCATGTGTTTGTTAGCCATCTGTATGTCTTCTTTGGAGAAATGTCTGTTTAGTTCTTTGGGCCATTTTTTGATTGGGTCATTTATTTTTCTGGAATTGAGCTTCAAGAGTTGCTTGTATATTTTTGAGATTAATCCTTTGTCTGTTTCCTCATTTGCTATTATTTTCTCCCAATCTGAGGGCTGTCTTTTCACCTTACTTATAGTTTCCTTTGAGCTTGGTAGTTCCAATCACCATGGCACTTTCTCTACCCCTCACCCTTTCCCACCCACCACCTGTTACCCACAGGTACCTTCTTGGCTCGGCGCAGTGTGGCCCTGGAAAAGGAGAGAAGAGAAAAGCAAAGGGAGTCATATGTGGGGGAACAGAACTGGGAGACATGTCAGTATGAGAGAAAGGATGCTTTTAGCATTTCCACAACGGTTGCCAACCATTTAAAATTGGGAGAGGACACATCAAAATCTGGATTTACAGCTCAATTAAAAAAAAATGGTGGGGGGTGGAGCACTGACACCAGTTGGCTCTTGTGTCGGGCCAGTGTTTCTCCTGCAGCTGGGCAGCTTCATTCATTTTTATCAGCCATCGAGCCCCCACCAGCATCTTCATTTCTGTGTTCCATTTGTCTTGCCCTGCACCACAACCTTCTGTTCGAGCCACAGAATGACCCTATTGGGAATGCTCACATAGGACTGCACTTGACCCTTCTGGGTTAGCAGAACATGCAATGACATTCCCCTCTCTCCTATTGCTAGCTCTTCCACGAAGCCTCCTCCCATTCTGCCATCCATATCTGACCTCACTCTTCAGTCTCTCTTCTGAACTTTGCTCAGATCTGAGTAGACAAACCCCACACCCGCCTCTGCCCTAGGTATCTGCATGCTGTTCTAAGGCCTTCACTAGACTCCCATCCTGGTTTCTGTCGTACCCCCTGCACATAGTCAGTTCAGTTCAGTCCCTCAGTCGTGTCCGACTCTTTACCACCCATTGGACAGAAGCTTGCTAGGCCTACCTGTCCATCGCCAACTCCCAGAGTTTACTCAAACTTAGGTCCATTGAGTCGGTGATGCCATCCAACCATCTCATCAGTAGGTGCCTAATATTTGACACACTGGATGGTCCTGCTCGCCTGCCTGGTGCTGAAGAAGGAAAGTTGCTACCACCATAGGGAAACATTCAGCAGAGAAAATCATGGTACACTAACTCAGATGAGCAGTGACAAGTGAAGGGATTTAGCAGCAAAGACAATGGGAAAACACTCCTTGCTTGAACTGAGCTAAGCTTGTTCAGCGATATGACAATTCAGAGATATCTCACAATGTGGCTCAGCAGTAAAGAATCTGCCTGCAATGCAGGAGATGAGTGTTCAATCCCTGGGTTGGGAAGAGCCCTTGGAGGAGGAAGTGACAACCCATTCTAGTATCCTTGCCTGGGAAATCCCATGGACAGAAGAACCTGGTGGGCTGCAGTCCATGGGGTCGCAAAGAGTCGGACACAACTGAGCGACTGAGCACACAGGATCTCACTCAGATTGGACGTGGTCTCATTCCATCCAACAGCAATGTTCTCCTGACAGTGGCTGGTAAATGGTATGTTGGCAGCTGAGGGAGTGAAAGGTGACCTGGCCTGTGCAGCCAGTGCTTGCAAATGCGACAATCATGCTTTCTGACAATCCCATGGGCAAAGCGCTACTTCTCCCTCCCACTAGAACAGGCTGGACTGCAGGGTTGATGTACAGAGCACAGAAATCAGTATTTATTGCCTGTCTCCACCTGAGAAACCACCTGGACAGTAGGAGAAAGCCAAGAACAGAGGTTCGGAAGTGGGATGGGGCTGGGAAGAGAAGTCCTAACTTCTCTTTTCCTTTAAACCATTAAGATCATTTTTTTTCTCCGTGGTCCTTGCTCTTCAGTCACAGAGAAATTTCTTCTCAAGAATGAATGAAATCACGCTCCTAAGGAACTGAGAACAACTCTTGCTAGGTGAGTAACTAACTGGAGCTTCCAGAGTCTCCACTGAAGAAATCAGGCTCAATTACTTCTGACTATTCGTTCTTGCTGAGTTGTTCATGGACTGTAGCCCACCAGGCTCCTCTGTCCATGGAATTTCCCAGGCAGGAAAGCTGGAGTGGGTTGCCATTTCCTCCTGCAAGGAATTTTCCCAGCCCAGCTCCTGCATTGCAGGCGAATTATTTGCCACTAGGTGGCGGTAGTGGTTATAGAACCCGCTGACCAACGCAGGACTGGCTTGAAGCGACAAAGCAGGCACGCAGGAGCCACTGGGGAAACCACTCCTGACTATGGAAGACACAATAACCCTGCATTCACAGACTATACAAGGCAGAGGACCACAGCACAAGGGGCAGTGAACACGTGGTAAGTTGCCCCCTTCCCCTCCTGGAAGTGAACATGTCAGTCTCTCAATCGTGTCTGACTCTTTGTGACCCCATGGAAGCCTGGCCAGTCTCCACTGTCCATGAAATTCTGGGGTTGCCATTCCGGTCTCCAGGGCATCTTTCCAACCCAGGGATCAAACCTGGGTCTCTTGCATTGCAGGCAGATTCTTTACCATCTGAGCCACCGGGGAAGCCCCTCCCCCTCCCGGGGATCTCGTTAATATGCAGATCCTCGCTGCGTAGCTCGGTGGAGCCTGAGATAGCAGTTCTCTTGTCTGCACCCGGGTGATGCGGATGCTATTGGTCCAATCCAGCGGTGGACTGCACAGGAGGGCAGGCGTTGGGGTGGGAGTAGGGGCGTGGATTGCAATGGAGACAAAGCAGCCAGAGTGGGCCTTGGCTCTCCCCAGACACAGGTGGACACACCCTGGTGGTCCTTGAGAGGTTCGGGATTTGTTCAAGCAGCCCTGGCTCCTCGCGGCTACTTTTGGCTCCTCCCTTCTTAGAGATCAGAGATTCCCTGGTTTCTAGGAATCATGGTAAAGCACCTGCCTGCAGTGCAGGAGACTCGGGTTCAATTCCCTGAAGAAGGGAGTGGAAACTCATTCCAGTGATGCCTCAAGATTTCCATGGACGGAGGAGACTGACAGAGTCGGACCCAACAGAGCGACTTTCACTTTTTCCCAAAGATTCACCAAAGTATGGTGATGGCCCTGGAACCGGTCACTGTGAGCAGGAAACTGTCTGTCTGTCACGTTGGCCACAGGATGGGACAGGCTGGGCCTAGCGAATGATCTCCCCAATCTGTCCTTTCCCGAAGTGCCAGGGAGATGAGTGGGATCGTCTTTTAGGGATGGCCTGGGGAACATAGGGGAGACCCCCACACCTCTCCCCAGTCTCTCTCCTCAAGGAGACCCCAGGTCCACTCTGGAGGTGCCCCGCAGTGCCTGACAGTTCTCCCTCATCCTTAAGCTTCTTTGATTCCCACCGGTCAAGGGCAGAGCCTCCAGGCTGCACCACACAGAAGGAGTCCTGGGGGCTGGGGGTCCAGGGGACCCGATGTCTCTGCCAGACCAGGCAAGTCCTTGGCCCCAAGCACGCAGGTGCCCCAGGGATGCTGGCCCACAGAAGTTTCCTCCCTGTCAGGGCGTCTCTCCATGGGTGCAGGTGGCAGCCCGCACTGCTCTCTTTGCTGCCCCTCCTCCAGGACCCCACGGTGCCCCCCTCGGGGGGACCATGCAGACCCTGGTCTCTCCCGTGACCAAGGCCATCTTCGTGGCTCTTTTCCTCTTCGCTATCCTTCTCATCCTCTACGTGAACCTGTGGTGCATTTGCCGGGACCTGGACAATGACCCCATCTGAAGCAGGTAAAGCACTGCCTCAGCCCCCTGAGGCCCCAGCCCTTCGACTCGCATTCATCCCTGGAATCTGCATCTCTTCCCAAGACCCCACGCTCTTCCTATGGGTTCTGTGTTGCTCCCCAGGACCCCAAGCCCTCTCCCAGTCCCGCATCCCTCCCTGTACTCTGGGTGCTCCCATCTCCGACCTCGTGCTTCTTCCTCCTGAGAGCGCCTGCCCTTCCCTTGTTTCTGAATTCCTTCCCAAGACCCTAGTGCCCTATCTTAAGCTCAGCACCCATTCCCTGGACCCCGTTGACCTCCCTGGACCCCTGGAGTCCTCTTGGAAATCCCCAGGACTCCAGTTCTTCACAAGACCCTGTGGCTCCATCCTGATCCTCTGATCCTGAGCCCTCTCCCCGGAACCCCCTCTCTTCCGTGGAACACTCTTCCCTCTCCCAAGCCTTGAGGCCCTCTCCCCATCTCTGAAATCTGCTTATTGCCCCAACTCCCCACCACAGCCCTGCATCCTCTTCTGTCCCCACACTCTGCAGCTTTCTCCAGACACTGGAGAAGCCCACCGTCTGTCTTCAAAAACTCATAGGCCACTGGCCAGCACTCCTCGTCCCTCTGCAGGCCCCGAGCCCCCCTCTCTCATGACCTTCCCAGGGCGCCTGGGCCTTCTCCCAAGCTTGTACCCTTCCCGGGGTCTGTTGCTCTTCTCTGAATTCTGCCCCCACCAACCCCTGTCCCCAGCCCCAGTACCTGCTCCCCTTTCTAGCTCCTGGCAGGTGCATAGAGTCACTTCACTACCCCTCCCACTCTGCTGTTGGGTTCTGTGTCTGAGCAGCAAGTGACTGAAGGCCAGTGGGGGAACTTTTGGTGGCCAGGGCCCTCCTGTACCCACCCCCCACACCATTGGCTTTCCACACTGCCCTTGCTTGTCCCTGGCATTGATGGGCTTTCTTCCCTCCTGCAAGTAGAACACCGGAGTTGCTTGAGCCTACGCACCAGCAAACAAATCGTGATTGGACACATCGCTCCTGTGTCCTGAGTTGCCTCACATGAGGTTCAGTCCCACAAAGAGGTTCCTGACACTGGGGCTGAGCTCGACCCTGGAGATTATATGGTGCACCAGGGATGAATTCTTTGGTGGACATGGAGTAATAGAGGCTGGACCATGCTACTTAGATCAATCCTTCTAGCTTTGCTCTTCCGATGGGGTGGGTCCCATCTGTGGGCAGATGGTTATTTGGAACTTGACCAGGTGGACACTGGGGCATCATCCACTAAAGCTGCTCTGGGAGAAGTATGTGGGAATGTGGGCAGGGAGTGCAAGGCTGCTGCCTTTGGTGGCCTTGGCATCACTCAGACATGAAGGCGGACCCAAAGACACGGTTGAACAGTGACTTGAAGGGAGTTCACCCCAGATTTTCCCTGGAGAGGCCAAGGATGTCCAGCAGGAAGGAGTATGGCATCACCAATGGGCACTCTGGATGGATATGTGTAGGGCGGTGCAGGTGCATGGTGTGAGAGCTGGATTCCTGTCCCAGACCAGCTGATTGCCAGCTGTGTCATTGCTCACAGTACATCTCCACGCATCTATTATTTTATCTGTAAATGGAAATTAATGACCCATTGATGTCACACTTATTGAGGGGATTACTTGAAATAATATATTTAAACTGATAAACAGTCTTACATGCAGAAAATCTGCAATTAGCAGTGGCAGTTACTTGTGGACAGCCAACCATCCTCTAATGATAACCTATTCTTTTACTTATTTGGGGGGCATAAGTTACATGGAGTAAAATTCACTATATTCCCCGTACACTGCTAAGTTTTGACAAACACATTAAGCTCTGTAGCTGCCCCTACAAGCAAGATATGAGTACCTTCTATTGATAACCTAATACTAAAAATATTTTCCTTTCCATGTCTTTAAGTTCAAGAAAACCAGGATCTAAAGCTTGCTTTGAAGTAGCAAGAGCAATATTCATTTATATTTATATTCAAAATAAATGTTCATTAATGTTTAATATTTTAGCAGTTTGAGATTTGCATGGTATTGATTTACTGGCCCACGATAATGCTTCATTACATTTTTCACCAGTATTCATGATACTTTACGTTAAAAAGAGATTGTATTTTTTTTACATCACCCGAGCAATAAAAATACTTTCTTGATAATATACATGTTTTGATGCTGTTCTCTTGAAACATCCCACCCTCGCTTTCTCCCACAGAGTCCAAAAGTCTGTTCTGTTCATCTGTGTCTCTTTTTATGTTTTGCATATAGGGTTATCATTACCATCTTTCTAAATTCCACATATATGTGTTAGTATACTGTAATGGTCTTTATAATTCTGGCTTACTTCACTCTGTATAATGGGTTCCAGTTTCATCCATCTCATTAGAACTGATTCAAATGAATTCTTTTTAATGGCTGAGTAACATATTATCTATGGTGGAATAGATCACCAGCCCAGGTGGGATGCATGAGACAAGTACTCGGGCCTGGTGCACTGGGAAGACCCAGAGGGATCGGGTGGAGAGGGAGGTGGGAGGGCGGATCGGGATGGGGAATACATGTAAATCCATGACTGATTCATGTCAATGTATGAGAAAAACCACTACAATATTGTAAAGTAATTAGCCTCCAACTAATAAAAATAAATGAAAAAAAAAAATACTTTTTTGACAACAACAACAACAACAACAAATCATATAGCCCAGAACTGAAAGGAGCAATCATTCCACACAGCCCACCCCCATCCTGCTTCCCAGAAGAGGTAGCACTGTTAACCATTCAGTCCTTCTGTTTCCTGCCTTTCTTTGCGCCCCATTCCCCACCCTGTTCTCAGTCTCCCGCTCAAACGCACAGTGCTATTCATTTATATTCTTCATATTAAATGGGATTCTATGTTAGATTTCAGAGGACCAGAAAAGAATTCCCAAGCAGAAGAAACTCTCCCAAGTAAGTGCTAGGGCCCTGCTCCCCTGTCCTCTCCTTCTGCCCTCAGACACTGCTGGGGAAGGGATGCCTGCGAACCAGGTCTATGAGCAGATTGCTTTGAGCTTCTTTTGTGAAATCCTCTGAAGAAAGATGTTACATGAAGTGCAAAGACTGTTTTTCAAGAGTCAGGTGGGAAGCACTGGGTATTTCCATACAGGGCAGAGGAGGTGCAAGGCCCACATTTCTGCGTGGCCCATGTCTTGAGAGTCCACTTCCTCCGGGAGTGCCAGCCAGCTCCGTGCCTCTTGTTCTGCCCCTTAGGCTGCAGGGTGGAATGCCAGATTGGCTGTCCAACAGTGCTGATGTGGGTTGCTTTTGAACTGGAGACTTCCTCCCCTTACCTACAGAAAGCCCAGAGCCTATCTCAGTGTTCCTGCCAGTGCTCCTAGATAGTTCCTCATCAGCAGTGTGGAAGGCAGATTTGAGGTCCTGGGAGTAGACAGCAGTTAGAAGACCAGAAATAACGAGGGCCTGAATTCAGACCATGGCGCATAGGAGAAAGCGGGGTCGAGACATCTCTGACTTAGAATTGGTGGACATTGGTGGTTGGATGAGTGTGGAGGCTCAGGTACTGGCGTGGGTGGGAAAAAGACAGGAGACCAAAGCCAATCCAGTCTTGGCCAGCCTAGTCGGGTAAGAGGCCACTTAACATGTCAGTGGCTCTGGGGAAAAGGCGGTTCCCTAAGCCTATGTTTCTGGCTCCTGATAACATTGCCATCCTTATTTTCCTTCCTCTTATCCTACCACCCAATGTGTCCAACCAAGGGAATGGCTCAGAGAGCAGTAGCCTAGTTATACCTCTTGAGGCTTTACTTGTAGCTTTCATTTCTGTAGAGGCCACTGCCTTTGTTCTCACTTGGCAAAGGTATTTGTCCCCATAGATGGGGCCTACGCAGAGCCCAGGGCAGATTGACCAGAATATGTGTGAGAGTCAGCTTGTACACACAAGCAGGTCCCTGCCTGACTGTGCAAACCAGAGCCTCCCCCACTACTAACTCAGTCTCTGAAGCAATTCCAACCGCGTGTTCAAACCTTGCTGTGTGACATGGACTATGGATTTTCCTTTCTTCCAATTCCTCCTTGAGAATGAACTTGTGTCTTGCAGCATCAAACAGCAGATTTGAATCTCTGAAGCAGGTCAGTGAGCTTAGAACTTCAACTCCCCCTTCCCAAACCCTGAACAGGTGTTACCACCCTAGAGTGTTGATCCAAGCCTGGCCTCCCCTACCATCTGCTGGTGCTTGTTCAGGGAAGTTAACACACATGATGAGTGCCAGGGACCCTCGTGTTTGGGATGCTGATGTTACTCTTGACACTGCAGCTGATAACCAGTCAGCAGATGCCTCACAAGGGCTTTGGAATACCTGCCATTTTGCTACATCCCTTCAGCCTGAACAGCAAGAACACTGGGAATGCTCCTGCCCTGTCATGGATTGGAGGCTGTAGGTGAGTTTCAGCTTTTATCAGAGACAAGCAAACGACTAAAGCCATGGGTTGCACTTTTTTCATATCCTTCCAAAAGTTGTCCTTTTAAAATGTTACATCCCTCCTCTAGGTGTTGCACCAGTAAGCTCAACCAGAGAGAAACTTTCATGTGTGTGTGAGTGTATATATACCTCTACTTCCAAGCCCTACCCAACATCTGAATCCCCTTCTAGAAAATAACTAGCTACAAATTACCCTTCACATCCTTCTCTAGAAAGAAAAGCCATTCTCTGGAACCTAACCCATTCAATTAGCTAAAGGTTGGTTCCAGTTGGAACAAGTATCAGTACTTCCTTCTTTTTTCCCCTTAGGTTATTAGTTCATTCTTTTCTAACAGTTGAATAATAAGTCATTGAGCAACTGAGCTATCTGGAAAGCCCTGCATAGATACACATTCTATTTATTCATCAATTAGTGTACATTTGGGTTTACATCTGTATAAATTGGTACACTGGTATATACCAATATACTGGTATACCCTGGTACAATGGTATTGATATACATGTATCAGGAGTGAGCAGCAGACTATCTGAAGATTAGATCAGAGAAGTCAGAGAGAGTCATTCATGGAGGACCAGAGTAACCAGAATAATCTAGAATAAACTAGGACGACCAAGATAACTTTTCTTGCCATATACAATCCCTCAGGGCCTTTCCAGGTTCAACATCATATACATTTAAAAGCAAAGGTGGCAGGGAAAACGGAAGGAGGAGTTTCCATTATGTTACAAGTGAAAACACAAGTGTGTACACAAGTGTGGACAAACCTACTAACATGCCCTTGAATCCTTCAGCTTCTCCACCAGCCTGACATCTCCCAGGAAATTGGGTCACAGTTGATTGGCTACCTCCCACGTGCCTGGAAGTGTGGCAGCTCTTGACATGATTCAGGAATTAAGCCCCACGGCAAGGCTTGCAAAGTTTCTTGAGACACTGGGCAATTTTGAGTAATGGCAGTTTTAATGTATTCACAACTAATTTTAAAGCAACTTGTTTGGGGTCCCTATAACAGAAGTGGCCCCTACAAAGAGCTGTTTTTCTGAAAGCATCACAGGAAGCTGCCTGTCTGGCTCATCTCGCTGGCGCTCCGTCCCTGTAGGGAACTGTCTGTGCAGGCGCTGGGTTATTTTTCTACCCTGGGCTACTGACCACCAGTGCTGGAAAGCAACATGCATCTTCAGGTACCAGGGAAGCAGACATATGGAAAAACACAGAGGTGGGCTCAGAAGAGCACAGAAATGATGGAACTAATTAGAAGCTGATCACAAACAATGAATATTCTTGTAGATATGAATTTCCCACTTGGACCAAGGCTCCCAGTTACCTCTGCTATAGCAGCAGGATGTGTTTGATGGCCAACAAAAGCACATGCCCATGAGAAGGATGTTCAGGTCAATACAGTTCAGTCCCTCAATTCTGTCTGACTGTGACCCCATGGACTGCAGCATGCCAGGCCTCCCTGTCCGTCACCAGCTCCCAGAGTTTACACAAACTCATGTCCATTGAGTCGGTGATGCCATCCAACCCTCTCATCCTTTGTCGTCCCCTTCTCCTGCACTCAATCTTTCCCAGCATCAGAGTCTTTTCAAATGAGTCAGCTCTTTGCATCAGGTGGCCAAATTGTTGGAGTTCCAACTTCAACATCAGTCCTTCTAGTGAACACTCAGGACTGATCTCCTTTAGGATGGACTGGTTGGATCTCCTCAAGAGTCTTCTCCAACATCACAGTTCAAAAGCATCAATTATTGGGCACTCAGGTTTCTTTACAGTCCAACTCTCACATCCATATGTGACTACTGGAAAAACCATAGCCTTGACTAGGCGGACCTTTGTTGGCAAAGTAATGTCTCTGCTTTTTAATATGCTCCCTAGGTTAGTCACAACTTTCCTTCCAAGGAGTAAGTGTCTTTTAATTTCATGGCTGCAGTCACCATCTGCAGTGATTTTGGAGCCTCAAAAAAATACAGTCAGCCACTGTTTCCACTGTTTCCCTCTCTAGTTGCTGTAGAGGGATGGGACTGGAGGCCATGATCTTAGTGTTCTGAATCTTTGAGCTTTAGGCCAAAAAAGTTGAGCTTTAAGCCAACTTTCTCACTCTCCTCTTTCACTTTCATCAAGAGACTCTTCAGTTTTTCTTCACTTTCTGCCATAAGGGTGGTGTCATCTGCATATCTGAAGTTATTGATATTTCTCCCAGCAATCTTGATTCCAGCATGAGAGGGTGGTAGAAAAGGCATAAATGAGTGTTTGGGGATGAGTAGCACATGTCAGGATGTTGATCTACTGCTACTTATTTATTTAAATGAGAAGAGGCTAAGGAATAGCAAACATCTGGTTTCAAAACATTACTGTGACCTCTGTGATCTGAAATGGCAGCAGAGATGACAGGGACAGTGAAACGCAAGTTATACCCTGCAGTTTAGCTAATACAGGCTTAAGTCTTGGGAAGGGAGGCCATCCATGTGTTCTGCCAAAAACTCTAGGAATAGAGCTCCCAATGTATTTATTTGGCTCCGGCTCAGTCAAAAGCCAGAATCTCAAGTCTATTGTGCCCTGTTGCTTGTTTTAGCAAATAAGATCATCTCCATGATGTACTGTATAACCTGCAGTGTAATGATAGGCAGTTACCATTGTTATTATGATGTATTTATGCATCCTGCAATAAGCCGGTGTATTCATGGACTACATTCAGGATGTTAAGGGACTTCACAGAATTGACCACTGGGTGGTTGCAGAAACAGTAAAAACACTCAAGAGGTGCAATAGCAAACTCTGGAGCATGGAAGGATCCGAGGGTTTCCAGGCCTCCATTAAGGATAACCATACAGCATGCTTTCCACAAGGCCTAGTGTTTCAAGTTCATCACAGCTCAGTGGAGCACAAGTTTTAGCCCTGTTTTACAAACTTCCCAAGTTCCATTTACCGAGCTGAATGACAAAATCCTACACAGCAGTGTCTGGTGAGGTCAGAATTTGCTGATTTAATAAGCACTCACTTGGCATTTACTATGTGCCAGGTGCTGTTGAATGTGCTTTACAGATATCACCTGGTTTTGTCCTCATAACTGCCCCATGAGTTAGGTACTATTGCTATCTGTGGTTTATAGATGACGGAACTGAGGAATAGAGAGGTTGAAAGCTTACACAAGGTCACATAGCCAGCAAGTGGCAGAGTCAGGATTGAAATCCAGGCTGGCTGGATTCAGAGCCTCTGTTCTTTGACAACTCCATTAAACCTAAGTCTGACTAAAGATTCTTACTCAAAAACAAACATGTATGTAATTACCCATTTTTGTTGTCTATATGCCTTGGCACTTCTAGAACATAAAGAAGGAACTTTCTTATGTGGCCATTTATTGTTATTCAGTTGCTAAGTCTTGTCTGACTCCTTGTAATCCCGTGGATTGCAGCACACCAGGCTCCTCTGTCCTACGCTATCTCGCGGAGTTTGCTCAAATTCATGCCCATTGATTTGGTGATGCTATATAACCATGTCCCCCTCTGAAGCCTCCTTCTCTTTTTGCCTTCAATCTTTCCCAGCATCATGGTACCCTTTATGGATCACAGCTTTGTTGAGGCAAAGGGGCTTGCATAACTCAAAGAAGCTATGAGCCATGTCATTCAGGGCCACCCAAAACAGAAAGGTCACAGTGAACAGTTGTGACAAAACGTGGTCCAGTGGAGGAGAAAATGGCAATCCAATCCATAATCTTGCCTCAAGAACTCCGTGAAGAGTATGTGGCCAGATCCCCTATTAGATGATGAGTTGCTCAAGTCAAAGCTCACATGTCATGCTTTGTGGTCCTGGTGGCCACCTTGGGCCTTGGCGGTCAGTAGAAGATCAGAAAATTTCTTACAGATCACATGATCTGGTCAGATCAAGTATATTTGACTCCCAATACATGTCAACATGACCATAAACACAAACGGGGGCAATGACACAAGTACATATCTGCAAACCTCTGTAGGAGAGGTGCCTGAAACTTACACAGCCAACATCAACAAACCATTTTAGCCCATGGGTAACTGTAAAAAGTCCCACTTTCCAGGAAACTCAGATCAAATCTGTGAAGCAACAAGATGGTGGCAAGAGAGAGCTCCTCATAGGATGACAAGCTGAGCCAGTGTCACACAAGTGCTGGGGGAACTGTGGTTGCATTTAGGATGAAATGACCCATCAGGCACAATAGGAAGGCAAGTTAAGCTTGGGGCTAGGAGTGGGGTGTGCTACAGAATGGTTACAGAAGTGTGAGATGGAGCCCTACCCTAAAATATTCCCCAAGAAGATTAAACTTTTGAACATCTAATTACTTTGAATATAGTCCAAATAAACTGATTTTCCCCATTTAGAACCTGCTTTCTGGGCATACCCTGAAAAACTGCACCCTAACCTCAGATATGCAGATGACACCACACTTATGGCAGAAAGTGAAGAAGAACTAAAGAGTTTCTTGATGAAAGTGAAAGAGGTGAGTGAAACAGTTGGCTTAAACTCAACATTCAGAAAAATATGATCATGGCATCTGGTCCCATCACTTCATGGCAAATAGATGGGGAAACAGTGGAAACGGTAACAGACTTTCTTTCTGGAGGCTCCCAAATCACTGCAGATGGTGACTGCAGCCATGAAATTAAAAGACACTTGTTCCTTGGAAGAAAAGTTATGACCAACCTAGACATTAAAAAATTAAAAAGCAGAGACATTACTTTCCCAACAAAGGTCTGTCTAGTCAAAGCTATGGTTTTTCCAGTAGTCATGTATGGATGTGAGAGTTGGACTATAAAGAAAGTTGAGTGCTGAAGAATTGATGCTTTTGAACTGTGATGTTGGTGAAGACTCTTGAGAGTCCCTTGGGTGGCAAGGAGATCCAAGCAGTCCATCCTAAAGGAAATCAGTCCTGAGTGTTCATTGGAAGGACTGATGCTGAAGCTGAAACTCCAATACTTTGGCCACCTGATGCAAAGAGCTGACTCATTTGCAAAGACCCTGCTGCTGGGAAAGATTGAAGGTGGGAGGACCTAAGGGGATGACAGAGGATGAGAGGGTTGGATGGCCTCACTGACTCAATGGACAGGAGTTTGACTAAACTCTGGGTGTTGGTGATGCACAGGGAAGCCTGGCTTGCTGCGGTCCATGGGGTTGCAAAGAATCGGACATGACTGAGGGACTGACCTGAACTGAAACCTGCTGGGCATAGATAACAGTAACTGGGCATAGATGAGATAAATATAACTTGCAACCGTAAGACTTCAAGCCACTGCTGCCTTTTGGAGCTCTCTGACCCAGGGATTCCCCACTGTGCAAGAAGGTGACATCGTTTTCTGATTCCTTTTCCTCTGGGACTTCCATTACATCTTGCCCTTCTGGGTGTTGAGTTTTTGCCACCATATCTCTGCAAGATCTCTTGTTGTGAGGGACTTCCCTTCACATGCCATCTTGTCGAAGTACTGCCCACATAAACTTGTCACATGCCACTGCCACACCATGGTCAGAATCAGTCCCCACATCCTCAAACTCACAAACAATTATTTTTGTGAGTCTAGAATCAGCTTTAAAATTACATACACCAGATCGTTAGTTGTGGATATTTCTGAAGATGGGGCTGAAATTTGAAGAAACTTTGTGGATGGAAAAATATGATTTCTCTGAAGTTTTGATTAAAAGCTTTTTCGAGAAGAGTGCATGCACTATTATCACTGTAAATACAATACTTAAGTAACTCTACCAACACCTTTATTAGTTACTGTTAGTCACTCAGTCATGTCCAACTCCCTGAGACCCCGTGGGGTGTAACTCGCCAGGCTCCTCTGTCCGTGCGATTCTCCGAGCAAGAATACTGGAGTGGGTTGCCGTGCTCTTCTCCAGGGGATCTTTCCGACCCAGGGATTGAACCCAAGTCTCCTGCATTGCAGGTGGTTTCTGTACCATCTGAGCCATCAGGGAAGCCAAAATAGTAGCTATATATCAGCTAAAGTAACTGCTAGTTGACACAACAGGCAAAACCTGAAATTTGAATGGCTCAACGTGGGCTTCCCTGGTGGCTCAGACTGTAAAGAAACCACCTGCAACACAGGAGACAGAAGATGCAGGTTCTATCCCTAGTTTGGGAAGATCCCCTGGAGAAGTGAATGGCAACCCACTCCAGTATTCCTGCCTGGAGCATCCGAGAAGAGCCTCGTGAACCTCAATCCACGGAGCTGCAAAGGATCAGACATGACTGAGCACCTGACACTAACTCTGACCTCAGGGGGCCCAAGTTCACATGCTGTTTCCATTCTGGAGTTTTACCATTGAACTGCCATGTATGCTGCTGAGTGAAAGAGAAAGCACAGAGATGGCATACTGGCTTCAGATGTGACCAACAATGCACCTGCTTGTATCTTGGTGGCGATGGCTAGTCCCATGACCCTTCCTAACTGCAAGTAGACAGGCGATGTAGCGTCCCCTGTGTCTGGGGTGGAGGAAAGGAAGACAAAATACGGAAGAGCACTTGTAGTCAGTCCCTCTCATACAGTGATCCATAATATGAACTCAATTAAGAGTGGACATTATCATTTGTTATGACTAGCTTCTTCATTTCTTGGAAGAGTTTCTGAGAAGGCCATATTTGCCTTGATATTCTTAAGATATTTAAGTGCCTTCTATATGTCAAATGTTTTCAAACACAATGTCACATTAATCTTTTTTTAAATTAATTAATTTTAATTTGAGGCTAATTACTTTACAATATTCTAGTGGTTTTTTTGCCATACATTGACATGAATCAGCCATGGGTGTACGTGTGTTCCCATCCTGAACCCTCCTCCCACCTCCCTCCCTATCTTGTCCCTCAGGGTCATCCCAGTGCACCAGCCCTGAGCACCCTCTCTCATGCATCGAACCTGGATTGGCAATCTATTTCACATATGGTAATGTACATGTTTCAGTGATATTCTCTCAAATCATCCGACCCTTGCCTTCTCCCACAGAGTCCAAAAGTCTGTTCTTTACATCTGTCTCTCTTTTGCTGTCTCGCATATAGGGTCATTGTTACCATCTTTCTAAATTCCATATATATTGGTGTTTTTCTTTCTGACTGAGTTCACTCTGTATAATAAATAGACTCCAGTTTCATCCACCTCATTAGAACTGATTCAAATGCATTCTTTTTAATAGGTAATATTCCACTGTGTCACATTAATCTTAAGAGGAGCATGTACATGTCAGTCAGGTGGATTTGCACATAACCACATAGCACATTTCTGTACCTCCCTTTGCATTCCTGACTGTAATACTGACTGTAGCGTCAGTCGATTGAGAAGGGTCTCTTTCCTTTTGTCCAAGGGTATCTTCTGCTGGGAGTCTCAGCTGCCTCCACACAACTGGACTTCCCTGAGCACCTGCTCGGGTACCATTAGACACACTGACTACCATGACCTTCCTGTGGGTCAGGTACCAGACAAGAGGCCAAGGAAACCTGGCTAGTTATTTTTTCTTTTAAAATTTGAGCTACCAAGGAACTATATTTTCATCTCAGAACAGGATCCCTCACTTTTCAAGAGTTCAACTTTGAAAACCTTGGCTCCACTTCTGGGGTCTTTCCTCATCTATCCCATAAGGTGGAGGCTTTGGATTTTGACCACCTACTAAGCTCATTCATCTGGGCATGGGTCTGGTGGCCAGTTTCAAAGACACTCATTAAAATCTGGCTGCAAATGTCGGGGGCGGGGAGAGTAAAAATCCCTCTCTTTAACTTCAGGTTTATGTCCAAGGAACCAGCTGATTACGTGACAAATGGGAGCACTCACACACCAAATGGGAAAGCATTTGGAGAATGTGTTAAAGTTGCCCAGAAGGATTACCAGGTGTCTAAATTTTACTAGCCAAAGCAAAGGGACTGTAGATGTCAGAGGGATTCCAGAGTGAGGGCTGGGACAGCCGGAGGACTTCTGCAGGGAGTCGGAATGCTCTGTCTAGGGAAGGACAGGAGATCCTCTTGTGCAGCATTAAGCAGGGGCAGCAACGAGGAGCTGCTCAGCCTGGCAGGTTCAGTTAGGCAGGAGGTCCCATGGCAGCAGCAGGAACAGGGTACTGCCCTCACACAGGAGGCGCTGGGACTGGAAAGAAATCCTGGCCGCCGGTAGAGTCAGCTCTCAGCAAACCCCAGAGCAGCCCCAGAGCACTTCTGATTCTCCTTGTCCCCTTCCTTCCACGGGCCTGCTTTTTGTCACCTCTGAGGCAGAGGCATCGTGTAGCACTGAGAGGAGGAAGGTGTGAGGAGTTGCAAGGTCAGGCCGAGGCCTGGGGTGGGCGGGAAGGGAGGGGTCTCCAGAGGAATTGAGATCAGGGCTCTGAGCCTACCCTGGCCCTCACTAGCATTTGGTCCTGGGAAGATGCCCAAGCCCCACGGCCTCAGTTCTTCATCTGGGAGGCGAGCGGGTGTGGGGAGCTCCATGTGTTGGGCTGCAGGATGCGCCTGAGGGACTGGGCAGAGCTTGCAGGGCCTGGTGGTGTTGGCTCTCTGATGGGAATGCATCAACAATTCACATTTAAGTATGTATGCTGTAGATATTAGGAAATGGAAGTTCCTTTCAAATCTTAATTTGTTAAAGTTGTGCTCATATTGAATTGATTTCAAAGGCTTTTCCACATCCATTGACATGCTTCAATGATTTCCCCTAATTGATTATTTTGGAGAATTATAATTGAGCTATTTTCTAGTTTGAATCATATTTTCATTCTTTAGCCATAACTTGTCTGTTCATGTAATTCACTGCTATACTGAATATGCTAGCTTAGGATATTTGCTACTGTGTGGGTGAACTTTGCTCAAGTGTTCTTTTCATGGCAGGAGTGGGGGTGCTCATCTGGTTTTATGGTAAAGGAAAGCTAGTCTGAGAAAATAAATAATTTCCCAGTTTTCTTGTGTGCTTCATAAGAGTTTACTGAAGACAGTGATTAACTTTCCCTGACATTTGGTAGAATTGGCCATCCAAATTGCCTGTCTGGGAACACCAGAGGGTAGCTTGGGTGTTGAGTACAGTTAAAGTTCATATTGTTTAAAATTTTCTATTTCTTTATGGACCAATTTGGTCGTTTAAAAAATAAAATTGTCCATTTCACCCAGAATTTCAAATTTAATTGCATGATAGTTATAATAAAACTTTATTATTATGAGAAACTGCAAGACACATACAGCAATATAGAATGGCTTAAGGGACCCAATATACTTTGCAGCTAGCATCAATCATCTGCAGTACATGGCCAATCTGGTTCCAATGTACCTTTACCTTCTCCACATCTCTGCCAATGGACTAATGTGAAGGTAGTCCAAGACATCAGGGTGTTTCATCTCTAAGTATGTCAGTATGCATATCTAAAACACAAGGAATCTTTTATAAAACATAAACCCAAAACAATGATCATTCCCCCAAATTTAAATGTTTTAACAAGAGCAGATATATAGCAATTTTCCACATTTATCTTATACCTTAATTTGCTTTTTAGTTTGTTTGTACCACAACAACCAGAAGGACCGTATTCATTCTGAAAAGCCTCTGATATCAAGTAAAAAATTTTTTTTTTCTGTTCCTTAAGTCTTTTTTAATCAATAGGGAAACTTTTTGCATCATCTTCTTTTCCTGTAGTTTTTGTTGTGAAAAAAAGCAGGTTTTGTATTTTTCAAGTTTCCCATAATACAGATTATGTTGAATGAAACGGTTTGATGTCGTTTAGCACGTTTGGCCCCTCAGTTCAGTTCAGTTCACTTCAGTCGCTCAGTCGTGTCTGACTCTTTGCAAACCCATGAATCGCAGCATGGCAAGCCTCCCTGTCCATCACCAACTCCCGGAGTTTACCCAAGCTCATGTCCATCAAGTTGGTGATGCCATCCAGCCATCTCATCCTTTTCCGTCTCCTTCTCTTCCTGCCACCAATCCCTCTCAGCATCAGGGTCATTTCCAATGAGTCAACTCTTCGCATGAGGTGGCCAAAGTATTGGAGTTTCAGCTTCAGCATCAGTCCTTCCAATGAACACCCAGAGCTGATCTCATTTAGGATGGACTGGTTGGATCTCTGAAAGGTTGCTGCTGAACAATAAGACGTGGGATTCTTGGCCTCCGGAGGAGACAAATTCAATCCGGGGCCAGAGATGAGGCTGGATCGTTCAGAGCTTTTGTGTAATAAACTTTTATTAAAGTAGAAAGGAGATAGAGAAAGCTTCTGACACAGGCATCAGAATGGGGAGGAGAGTACCCACCTCCTAGTCTTTAGCTGTAAGTTATATAGTCACTCACAGTCTGTTAATGAAAAGAAAGGAAGGTCTTAGAATTTAGAATGGCACCAGATAATTCATCCCTGGTCATAAAACGATTGACTTGAATCTTGTAGAAGGGCAGATTACCAAACAAATAGTTTCGTTTACATAGATTAGGGGAACGATATCTGAGTAAGGAGGTTAGGCCATTTGGCGGAACTTACAGAGTCTGGGGTAAATTAACATAGCTTTACGATAAACATTTCCATAAAAAATGTATTGGTTAACTCAAGGTTTGAGAATAGTTAGCTTCAGGTGAAACCAGGTGTCATGGCAGCACAGCATTTTAAGAGAAACCTCCTTTTAAATTTGTATAGAGAAGAAAAAAATATCGCTGGTTTGTTTCCTCCTGCCACTTAAGAGAGATAAAAATGTCTGGCACTTACAGCCTATTTCTTCCGTTTGGAGACCCCTGGCCTTCCTGCCTGTTGACCTCTCATCTCCTTGCAGTCCAAGAGACTCTCAGGAGTCTTCTCCACCACCACAGTTCAAAAGCATCAATTTTTCCGCACTCAGCTTTCTTCACAGCCCAACTCTCACATCTATACATGACCACCGGAAAAACCATAGCCTTGACTAGACGGACCTTTGTTGACAAAGTAATGTCTCTGCCATCATGGCCAACAAAAGAGTCCAAAATGCAGTACTTGGATGCAGTCTCAAAAACGACAGAATGATCTGTGTTTGTTTCCAAGGCAAACCATTCAATATCACGGTAATCCAAGCCTATGCTCCAACCAGTAACACTGAAGAACCTGAAGTTGAACAGCTCTATGAAGACCTACAAGATCTTTTAGAACTAACACCCAAAAAAGATGTCCTTTTTATTATAGGGGACTGGAATGCAAAAGTAGGAAGTCAAGAAACACCTGGATGGAGTAACAGGCAAATTTGGCCTTGGAGTACAGAATGAAGCAGGGCAAGGCTGATAGAGTTTTGCCAAGAGCATGCACTGGTCAGAGCAAACACCCTCTTGCAACAACACAAGAGAAGACTCTACACATGACATCACCAGATCATCAACACCGAAATCAGATTGGCCCCTCAACAGTTTTTTAAATTGGTAGTAACAGGTAGACGCTTGATTAACTTGTTTATTTACAATCCTGCTACCTAGGTGACACCATGTACTTCCATTAAGAAGAACATAATGCCTGTTGTCCTTTGTGCTGAGTTGGCAGTCATTGATGATCCTCACCTTCATTTACCCACTGGAGGTTGCAGAGGGGCAATTTTCAAATTCTCTCATTCAATTTTAGCTTATTACCTGAAATACTTTCATATGGAGAAAATTTTCCTTGATCACCATTTGCTTATTATGAGGGAATCATACAACATATTTGCTGTGTTTTTACAACATTTAAATATCTTTTGCATCTATAGTTTATACACTTTTAATTTATATTGTTTACATGTTATATTTTTTCTTTAGTATTTGGTCATATTTTGGGGAAAAAAAGTCTTTTTCATAAATATTTTCAAGTAATTGGCATTTCTTGTTTGGCCTTACTGCTTTCTAATTCAATATTTCTACACTTATCCTCATTAATCCCCTACCTTCTATTACTTAAGGTTTCATATGATGTTCATTACCTAGCTTCCTGAATTTCTTGGGTGATTTAAATATTTCTTGTTTTCTAATACATCTATTTAAGGTTATATATTTTCCTTTGAGTATCATTTTGGCTCTGTTACACAAGCCATGCTATTTAACTTCATGTATATTGCTTGAATTTTTTTACAAGTTGACTAAATCACTCTATCATGTATGCTATTTGAATTTTTCAATGTATGCCCCAAAACGAGTGAGTGTAAAAAATTAGTTTTGAGATGGCTGTGAAGATGATGGTGAAAGATACTTTATTTGGGGAAAGTTTCAGAGCCCAGGGGTATTTTGCTTTATTATTATTTTTATTAATTACAGAAGAGACAAACATTTGTAACTGCTGGTGACAGAGATGGGTTTATGTCAGGAATGCAAAGGAGTTTAACACTAGAAGATCAGTCATTATAATTGGCTGCATGTAACAGCCAAGGATTGTCCAGGAAAATAGTAGCCACTGCAAATATGTAAAATGGAGGGAACTTAATGCATGAGGTTGGTTACAAAACTGGTAAGAAGTCAAGCAGGAGAGAATTGGGAAACCCAATGATTAGCAACATGAGGAAATCACTCACCTCTAGGATGGAAGGACAAAGAAAGGAGATCGTGTTACTGGAACTTGGGTGTTGGAATCAACAGGATTCAGAGCCAGGATGGGTCAATCTCATGGTTGAATGGCAGGAGCCATGGAGAATATGGAACCACTGAAGGACAAGCCACTTGATGCAGAAAGTGAAAGTGAAGTCACTCAGTCATGTCCGACTCTCTGCCACCGCATGGACTGTAGCCTACCAGGTTCTTCTGTCCGTGGGATTTTCCAGGCAAGAGTACTGGAGTGGGTTGCCATTTCCTCCTCCAGGAGATCTCCCTGACCCAGAGATTGAAACCAGGTCTCCCGTATTGTAAGCAGACACTTTACTATCTGAGCCACCATGGGAGAAGTCAGAGGAAGGAGAAAAATCTTTGACTTCTCTGTCTTCCAAGATTCTAATCTCTTGCTGGTGTCTCTGGTAAGCTGAACCAAAATGGCAGCCAACTCTTTGCTAGTTCGATTGCAGCCTATCGGAGTCGGCTCCTGTATACACTAGAACAGAGCAAGGAGGAATGAGGGATGGATCTGGGAATGCATAAGCCCAGGATTGCCTTATTACAATAACAGATTGAGTGAGAAAAATCAGACCAATGTCAATACAGAAAAGCATCAAATAAAAATCAACATCCAGTCATCATAAAAATAAGTGTTAGTCCAAAGTATTCAACTGCGATAATGTGTTTTGGGGAGGAAGACCAGAGAGACAAAGTGCCATTCTTATCACATCATATCAAGGGTACATTCTATCAACATGATTTATCACCATTGATATTTACCTTGATCACCTAGCTGAAGGAGTGTTTGTCAGGTTTTCTCCTCTCTTGAACTCAGAGGCAGAAATAAGGAAGAGAGGAAGCTAGCACTTGGATCATTTCCTAAATAACCAGCCCAGAAATCACTATTAACAATGGCTAACTTGTGACACAAATTACAACCCAACAAAAAATATTAAGCCCTATTTCCTGCAGTGAAAGAGAAGTCTTCCAACATGGAAAGCAATAAATGGGATCATGGTGTAAATAGAGAATATATGGGGGTTTGTGTCCAACTTAGAGGGACCCTGAATATCAGAGGAAGTGGTGTGGACCTTATTTTACATGCTAAGTGGCTTCAGTCGTGGCAGACTCTTTGCAGGCCTGTGGATTTTAGTCCTCCAGGCTCCTCTGTCCATGGGATTCTCCAGGGAAGAATACTGGAGTGGGTTGCCATTTCCTTCTCTAGGAGATCTTCCCAACCCAAGGATCGAACCTGCATCTCTTATGTCTCCAGCATTGGCAGAAAGGTTTGTTTCCACTGGCAACACCTGTGAAGCTTTTTCTTTTATGGGTGGTAGAGAATTAAGCAGCAGAGTGACATGGTCACACCTGGGCTCCTCTCATCCTCCTCAGTTCCTTTTGGGTGTGGGATTTGGATCTGATTTCTTCTATACTATCCTCACTGGGTATGAGGAAGGCTTAAATGTTCTCAGTTTGCAATGTACTGATGAATACCTCAAAAGAAGGGCAGCATTTAAACTCCCATCTAAGAACAATCCTTTGCTCATTTTGAGATTAAAGTGTTTCAATAAGACACACATTCAGTTCACCTATGTTCTCTTTATTCTTTCAGGTCAAACTCCATCCAGTGACTGCTCAACATCATGGCCCCAAACCCAGGAAAGCATGAAGTCTTCATGAGGAGCTGAAAACACCAGATGAGCAGCCACATTGTGTATTATGAACTCCCTAAACTATGGTCATGTGCAATATTGCATTTCTATCTAAAAATACTGGAAATAGAACTGCCATGGGTAGCTTTAAAAAATCCCATTTTTCATGAAAATCTGATCACTGCTGTGAAAGAACAAAATGATGGCAAGAAAGAGCTCCTCAGAAAATGACAATCTGAGCCCACGTCCTCCAAGTGCTGGGTAACCAAAGTGGCATTTAGGAGGAAATGACCAACCAGGCACAATAGGAAGGGAATTTAGGTTTGGAGGAGTACAATATTCTGATGACTTCCAGAAGTATAAAACCCAGTCTTTCCTAAAGTATTCTCTGGCACATATCAAGACACAGAGACCTTTGACCCTTGTAACAGGATAAACATTCTGGCCCTTCCCTGATAGTGTATGAGTTTAATGTCAGTACACAAGAAACAAGTGCCCGCACAGTTTGAATTCCTTCCTGTCACTATTACACAAAAGTGAGTGTATGAAAGGAGTATTTAGTAATTCTATTTCACTTTCGCTTAAGTCAAAAGGACCTGGGACTGTGTTTGGTTAGGAAATCCACCCTTCTAGCAACAGAGAGGTCGAGACAGTAAGGTGATAGATACCTAAGCACAAAAAATAGGCCTATGACCAATGTTCATCGCAGCACTGTTTATAATAGCCAGGACATGGAAGCAACCTAGATGCCCATCTGCAGATGAATGGATAAGGAAGCTGTGGTACATATATACCATGGAATATTACTCAGCCATTAAAAAGAATTCATTTGAATCAGTTCTAATGAGATGGATGAAACTGGAGCCCATTATACAGCGTGAAGTAAGCCAGAAAGATAAAGACCATTACAGTATACTAACACATATATATGGAATTTAGAAAGATGGTAATGATAACCCTATATGCAAAACAGAAAAAGAGACACAGATGAACAGAACAGACTTTTGGACTCTGTGGGAGAAGGCGAGGGTGGGATGTTTCGAGAGAACAGCATTGAAACATGTATATTATCTAGGGTGAAACAGATCACCAGCCCAGGCTGGATGCATGAGACAAGTGCTCGGGCCTGGTGCACTGGGAAGACCCAGAGGGATCGGGTAGAGAGGGAGGTGGGAGGGGGGATCGGGATGGGGAATACATGTAAATCCATGGCTGATTCATGCCAATGTATGACAAAAACCACTACAATATTGTAAAGTAATTAGCCTCCAACTAATAAAAATAAATGGAAAAAAAAAAAAGCTACCCATGGTTTAAAATAGTTCTGTCTCTGTTGGCTATGTAAGTGTCAGGCACCTCTCCTACAGATGTTTGCCGAGGCGTACTTGTCACTGCTCCTGTTTGTGTTTGTGGTCACGTTGACCTGTTTCATGTATTGAGAGCCAAATAAAGTTGATCCAACTAGATTGCAGGAACTGTGAGTAAGACATTATTTAGCGAACACTTTCTGATCTCCCACTAATAGTTGTAGTACTATACAGGTTATGCATTTCATCAGGGGTGTGTTGGGTAGTTTCTGGATTTTGAGGAACTGTACAATTCTATTTAAGTTCTTGAATATATCTACTGTACATAAATTTGTTCTTAGTATTTTCTTTTTATCCTTCCACCATCTTTAGTGTAGGGCTTGTAGAATTGTAGTGCTAGTCAGCATTTCATTTCTGATATTAGTCATTTGTCTTCTCCTTTTCAATTTTGCTTATCTGGCTAGAGTTTTATCAATTTGTTGATCTTTTCGATAAATCAGTTTTCTTTTTTCCCCATAATTCCTTTCCTTATTTTTGATTTTAGTTTTTTTCTTTTCCTCTTGTGTTTTTGGTTTGTTTGTTTTCAGATTCTTTGGGTAAAGTTTTCTCTTTTTTTTCTAAGTTAAGGTGGAAGCATAGATTATTGATCTATTAGTCTTTATTCTTTCTTAATCTAAACATTAAATGGTATAATTTTCCCTCTTAACACTGATTTAGCTACATCCCATAAATTGTAATACATCGCATTTTCTTTTAATTCATCCCAGTGCAGTTTCTACTTCCTTGAGAATCTCTATTTGACCTATGGATGGTTGATTAATTTCTAAGTGTTTTGAGATTTTTCTTCTCCTTCCATACTGTTTGCCTTCCAGTTTCATTCTTTTCTTGTCAGAGAACAAACTCTACATCATTTAAATTTTTTCAATTAGTTTGGATGATATAGGATGCTATCTTGGTGAATGTTTCCCATGTGCTTGAAATAAACGTGCATTTTGCTCTGGTTGATACAGTGATACTTAGATGCATAGTGTTTGTGAATCACACAGGGCCCAGTCTGTCCCTTGGGGAATGGTGCAGTTCTCCAAGCTTTTGGTATCCTGCCTCTGGTGAGAGTCCTACATGCACAGCTCAGGTCGAACTTAGGAGTTACTACAGCTTGCTGGAATCCCTTGGTCATATTTGGTATTCTCCACTCTCTGCCCTCACTCTTTGGCTACCAGCAGGCTTTCCTTCTGGTCCTCTCACTCAGAGTGGCGGGGGTGGGTGGGTGGGTATAGTTTCTTCACTCTGTTGTGTACTTCCCTTGAATGGATTCGCCTAGATGACCAAGTGGTGAGATAATACAAAAATAGTGCAACAGTCACTTCTCACAGAAGTTTTCTTTACAAAAAGAAATACCACCCTCCCTCAAAATTTTAGGTGTCTGCCATGCTGTTAATGAGTCTCCCACCACAGGGTTACAGATTTGGGCCTAGGGCTTTTGCTTCTACCCATGTTATAAATCCCTCAGTATATTCATGCTATTTTGCTTTATTACAGGGATCAGCAAACTTTCCTGGTAAATGGTTAAATTGTAAATACCTTCGACTTTGTACGCCATATTTTTTGTGAGATAGACAGATTTTGTATTTTATGATTTATTATATTCATAATAACTTTGTATTTAATGTATTCATATTTAATGCTTATGATTTGTTACTTCATTGATCGATTTACTTTATTATAATATTATAATAGTAATTAGCTTATATTATATTTTAATATTTAGTCCTTACCCCATGTTCTTTTTTTGTTAGAGGATCATTTCACATCCAGCATACCACAGTCTATGTAGCTGTCATATTTCCTTTAACTTCTCTTTGCAGTGACAGTTTCTCAGACCTTCATGGTTTTTTCTTTTTTTTTTTTTTGATGACATTGACAATTTTGAGGCATCCTGGTTAAGAATACTGAAGGGACTTCCCTCAAGGTCCAGTAGTTGGGACTCTGTGCTTCCACCGCACGGGGTGTGGGTTTGATCCTTCGTTAGGGAACTAATATTCTGCATGCTGAGTGGCCAAAATAATTGAAAACATCCAACTAGTTTGTGGCAACCATGAGTCCCTCTTTATCCCTCACCACTTTACTCTTGAGCTCCACACAGTGCAGGACACTCTGGCTGTCCACTGAGTTAAGGGTGGGGTGCACAGCTATTTGAATATCATGGTCCTTGTCTCAAATAAAAGGACAATTTCATGGACTCCTACAAGAAAGTGATGGAGTTCTAGGAAATCAATCACAGCCACTCTCAGTTCAGCACAGCTTCTGCAGACATTGGTGCTTACTCATCACAGGAGCAACTGCTAACACTCGGTGGGAGACATGGTGTTACCATGATAGAGAACATTTCTCCAGTTCCCAGAGGGGGAAATGGGCATTCTCAAGATCTCACCCTGGAGAGCCAGCTCTCTGTGCAGCCTTTCCCGGCTGGCAGAGTTTGGAAAGGGTTTTGTGGAGGGAGAGTGGGAAAGACCCAGATAAGTCGAAGCAGGGGTAGAGTGGCTCTTGTCCTGGTCTCTGTTAACCTGGACATTGCATTCAAACCTAGAGCGGGGGAAATAGCCTGGGAAGCCCACAGTCAGGGCAATGTGACCTAGAACAGAGGTTCCTCTACATCAAGAAGGAAAGTCTCTGTTTATTATCTCTACAGATATTGCAACATAGATGCTCATCTCCTTGGGAGTGATTCTGGCTCCTGACTCCTGGGCGGTGAGGCCTTGACTCTAATCCAAGGCAGGTGGGTCTCTCTTTGTATCGCTTCATTCAGATAACTGGAACCAAGAGTAATTCATCACTTTGTGAAGGATTAATCAAGTGTGTTTCAAGTTCACTTCAAAGACAGTTCAACTGATGAAAATATACAACACCCATTACACATGAGGGCCATAGGCAGGTGCAAAATTCAGAATCGGACTTTAGGAGAGCAGAGCTCTATGGAGATACTGTTAGACAGTCTTCACCCATGTCTGCTGGTCTGTTGCATCTTGCTCTGTCATGTGGTGTTTACTAAACTTGACTGTGTGGTGGTAATCGTCAAAGCTGGGGAATGGACTCACATTGTTCTCTATTTGCATGTGGGGGGAGAGGTGACGCTTTCTGAGTAATCGATCTTTGAACCAGGAAAGCGATTCTTAACCTGCATGTGTCCTCTAGTCCCGTTAGGTATTCCTGCTGTTCAGTCAGGGAAGGTAAGGGAATTTGAAATTTAAAAAGTCTGACAGTGTACAGATGCCAACTTTAAGAAATTAGAACAAGCAGAAAAGGATTCTGATCTGCAGAATCCTTGTGGGATGTGGGCGTGTCATGTGGGATGCTGTACTGGAGCCAGAAGCGACAGTAGCTCCCAAGGGACGTTTAAAATTTCACTCACACTGTTTCTTGCTCCAATCTGGAAGTATCATATGGGTGAATGACACCACCAGTGCAGTTAGGTTTACTCCACTAGAAGAGAAACCTTGCTAGCAAGGAGGGATGGAGTTCAAGCAAAAATCTTGACATGTTGATATGATACATTTATAAATGGTGACGTCGTATTAGCTACCACCTCCATTCTATCACATTTGTGTGTGTGTGTGTGTGTGTGTGTGTGTGTGTGTGTGTGTGTGTGTTCAGAATGTAGAAGTTCTACTCTCTTAGCAATAGTCAAGTATTTGATGCAGAATAGAGCTATAAGCATCCTGCTGTACACTGGATTCCACAACCTGTTAGTATTATAAGTGGGGGCTAGTACCCTGTGAACAGTGTCTCCCTATTTCCCCATCCCCTAATTCTTTGTAAACACCACTCTCTTCCCCATTTCTCTGTTTGTCCTTTGTACTTTATAAATTTATTTTTATTTTTATTTTGTTTTTGTCCTCGTTGCTCAGCATGTGGGTTTTTAGTTCTCCAACCAGGGATCAAATTCATGTTCCCGGGACTGGAAGTGCAGAGTCTTAGCCACTGGACTACCAGGGTAGTCCCAGTTTGTCCTTTTTAGATTCCACATGTAACAAACCGTATTTATCTTTTTCAGTGTCACTTATTTTACTTAGCATAATGCCCTCAAGCTCCTTTCAAGTTGTTGGAGATGGCAGAATATGTTGAATATGTCGCATCTTCTTTATCCGTTCATCCACTGATGGACACTTAGATTGTATCCATATTTTGGATACTGTGAACAATGCTGTAATAAATGTAGGAGTGAAAATATCTTTTCGATATCTTGTTTTCATTTCCTTTTGAATATACACTCAGATGCGGAATTGCTGGATCTTATGGTAGCTTCCTTGATAGTGTTCTTTGATTCACAGACTTTTATTCATTTATTTATTTATTTATTTGATCAGGTCCAATTTATATATGTCTTTCTTTTTTTTTTTTTGCCTCTGTTTTTGCTGTCATATCCATGAAATCTTTACCACCTAAAATATTTCTAGATATATACATAAACACATGATAGGAAGTACATCTATAATTCTTTGCTCTCTCAACCAAGAGGTCCCCAGACCAATGACCCTTCAGTACCAATGAGCACAATGAGTGTACAGATCGAGATTTGCCAATACCTTTTGACAACAAAAGGAACAAGGGGTTCCATGGAAAAATTGATGATTCTAGAGTTGGGTCAGGAAATATGGAAAATGAGCCTGGAGCATCTTTGTATCATGTGAAAAAAAGTACTCAAAATTTTTTCAAAAAAGGAAGCAAAATGTCCAGGGATATGACAAAGTTATTTACAAAGGCAGCTGACAGGAAGAACTCCCAATAGCCAATCTGAGAACAATTTGAAAATAAAAATATATAATGTTGTATTGGATTTTAACCCAAAGTATAGTATAAATACCATGAGTCCATACTGAGAAAAATTAATGATTTCTTAATTACGCAAACAAGGATAGACAAATCTCCCACAGAGAAAAATTCCAGTTTATGCAGACACTCCCACTTCTAGAGAGTGGAGCGTAACTTCCTACCCCTGAAGCCATAGACCATACATCGAGACTTTCTTCCAAAGAGGACAGATGGAAAGGGGACATAAAACAATCACTTTATCGCATAGACACCTGACAAGCACTACCTCAGCCACATGATCAATGAGAGCATCACCAATGATGAATTGTACTAATAGAATACACACTTGCTATGCTGTGATGAGAATGGGATTTTACATCTGTAATATTCCTCCCCCAAACTCGTAATCCCAGACTAGTCATGAGTAAAATATCAGATAAATCTCCCAATCAAGGGACATTGTTCAAAACATCTACTGAGTACTCCTCAAAACTGTCAAGATCATCCAAAACAAAGAACTGTTAAAGCTGAGAGGAACCCAAGGAGACATTACAACTAAATGTTAGGGTGGTTTCCTGGCCAGGATCCTGGAGCAGGTAAAAACCTATAGAAATCTGAGTCAAGTGTGGGCTTTAGTTGATAATAAATAATGCATCAATACTTCCTCATTAATTGTAATAAATGTATCATATTAATGTAAGATATTAGGAATAGGGGAAACTGGGAGAGGGCATATGAGAATTCCACTATTTTCACAAATATTATTCAAATTTTAAAGGATTACAAAGGAAAAGGTCAAACTAAAGTCTATTGACAGTTTCAAAATAAAAGACACAAGGAAACTTACGGCAAAACATGCTGAGTATGTTAAAAAAGGAAATAGGAAACCAAGCACAAGCACACGGAACTTGTAAGTGTGAAACAACCCTTCCTAAATTATCTTCAGCTTTTCCTCTGCCTTAACCTCCAGTCTAATATAATACACTAACCGGGCCTCTTCCACCACAGAAACATCTCTGGATCCAATTTTTCTCAAGCCCCACAAACACTGCCCTTATCCAAACTCATAGATGTTTTCCCTGGATATGAGAAGAGCCACCAATCGAGGCCAGGTATAGACCTAGAACCCTGTAATGCTCAAAAACCACTTTAAGATGTCTGCCAGTGTTATTTGCCACAGATGTCTGACAAGTTCCAGGCAGGGATCAGTGTCTTGCCAAAGAAACAAGGGTCCAGAGCAAAACTTTAGCTGTGTGTATGTGTGAACATGCTTAGTCGCTCAGTATGTTTGACTCCTTGTGACCCCACAGACTGTAGCCCACCCCACGCCCTTGGGCTCTGGTCTATGGGATTTCCCAGGCAAGAATACCAGAGTGGGATGCCATTTCCTCCTCCAGAGTATCTTCCCACCCAGGGATTGAACCTGTGTCTCCCACTTTGCAGGTGGATTGTTTAACACTGAGCCTCCAGGGAAGCCATGAGGAAACACAGGGACTTCTCAGAGGAGCAGAACATTCACTGAATCCTTAAGCCAGGGGAGGCGCCTGTCCAAGTAGTGATGGCCTGGGCAAGATCAGCTTGGGAACAGGGTGGTGTGTTTTCACACAGAGGCAGCTGCTGAAGATGTTGGATCCTGAAAATGACCTCCAGATAAGTCGGTGGGGGCAGGGGGCAGTTTGGGCCTCCTAGCAGCCAAAGGCCTGAGGTTCTTATGTACCCAGAGCTAGATCCCATCCACACCTAACAGTCATATCCAATAAGGGGCATGAGGAGTACCTGCTATGATGGCTGTCACATGTCCATCCTGGAGTGACCCCCCGGGTCCCGGCCTTGGCCTCAGAGCACAGATGTCCTCATGGAGGCCAGGGAGGCAGCTCACCTGCAGCAGCATCTCCTCCCCGCTCCCTCTCCTGACCAGCCCTGGGCAGGTCAGGTGGGATCTCCAGGGGCTTGCTGCTTCTACCTCTCTGGGGCAGCCGGCTCTCTTTGCAGCCTGCACCCCTGGGACCCCAGTGTCCTCTCTGCCTGGTTCCTTTCCAAATCCTCGTTTGAGTCTGGAGACTCTGGCACCTAGGAGGGCATCCTGGGTACCACCCTTGCCATCTGCTAGAGCCTGTCCTCGGTTCAAACAGCCCGACTGGCTCCTAGTTGGCTCTGCAGGTGGCTGACCAGACACCCCTTTTCCTCTCATACTCAGGCTCAAAATCCATGACCTTACAGTCACATTTAGAAGACCCTGAGTTTTCTCCAACACGTGGGATTCCACAGGGAATGGTCTGATACACCTCAGGATCATAGAGATGCACCCCATGAATCCATGGCAATGATTACTACTGACTGACCATAAGGAGTGTCAAGTCCTGCCAGCTCTACCTGTAGCACTGTGGAAGGGGATGCTGCTCTGGGACTTTCAGATAAAGATACACACATGAGGTCATCAGGACCAGGGCCTAAGCCACTCTCAGTGGGGGGCAGGTAGGACAAAACCCAAGGCCAGGTTCTGAGGGAGTGGGGGCACTGTGGGCAGCAGGGTTGTTTCGGGCAGGGGGGCTCGTGGCTGGGGCCCATGAGGAGGATGCTCCCAACTCCAACAGGGACCTTTGACAGCTGGCTGCTATCCTCCCGAAGGAGAACGAGCAGAACCCCGAGGGGACTGACAGTGCAGCTCAGGGTGGGTGGGGGCACGCTGTGGGTTGGGGGTGCGTGGAATTCCTGTAGCCAGCTCCCTGCGGGCAGCCTCTCTCAAGGGTCAGAAGTACAGGACTTTAGTCTCTTCAAGAAAAACCTCACTCGGAGTGCTCTGTGTCTTAGTGTTGTCCTGACTTGAGGATTAACTCCCAGGTGCCTGTGTCCCTTCAAAACAAATGGTCATGACAAAAATGCTTCTTCTCAAAGTTCACTGATCACGGGTCATGGCATCACCCATCCTAAGTGAAGAGGCCTGGCAGGCTCATGTCCCCATGTGTGCAGGGAGAGAGGAAGACAAGAGGTGGTGGAGCACCTAAGATCTCTCCAATTCCACACTGCCTAACAGATGCTCAACAAAGAGCAGCAGTTAGAATTTATAATGACAAAATCTCAAAAAAAAAAAAAAGACAAAATCGCCTATGTTTTGGGGAAGAGAGTCTGAGCAGGTCACATGAGTCTTGAAATTCTCCACCTTTTCCAAGTGTCCATTGACTATGTGGCAGTGACCACATGTGTGGCCAGAATCACATCTCCTGTTCCCATTGTTCTCTGGCACTCAACAGGGAGAGCTACCCCTTAGAGTTGCCCCTTCAGCCCGTTGCACCCACATGCACACCCCACTGCAGTGACCTCACCACCTCCTTAGGCCCAGAACTCGCTCCTGTCATTTGATGCCAGGCACAGCCTTAGCCTGTGAGTCTCTGCTGTCTCCACACTTCTGAACCTGCGTGAACCCGGGGACGCTGGTGGATGTTGCATCTTTCCTGGCTAGCACTTATTTCTCGTGTTATTCAGATCTCAGACTCTGTCCCTCTCTCCTCTGGAAATAGTTTTGTTTTCAAGACACCTCATAGGATTGGCAGCTCAACAGGAAACGGAATAGAAAACCAGTCAAAATTGCTGTTCTGTGTGTTTTCCTCCTAGAGGTTATATTATTCAATTTGGCTGTTAGTGTGTGTTTGAGGGGGTGGGAAACAGTGTCTTTCCCGGCTGGGAATCAAAGTTCCCAGGATCCAGTCAGCCAGCAGGATTTCTCCACTTTCACTCATTTCATCCCTCTGAAATCTAGACCGTGCTCACAAGTGGCCAAAATAAAGTCCAGATGACCAAGTAAATGCTCATTTCAATATATTGGTAATCAGTTTTCCCAGGACAGAGAGAAGAGGGCCAACCCAGGGAATACTTGGCCATACTTCAAAGCAACATGCACATTTCTCCAGGATTCTGAGCAGATGGTGGGGCAGTGGTAGAAAACACCTCCTTTGTCCCTGTGGTTAACAGCAATGCAACAACTGTCAGGACCCCTTCCTTCCCAACCCAGAAAGAGATCTCTCTGTGTTTTACCCAAGATGCAAAAGGACACTTCACATCAATGATTCATTTCAGACTTTCCTGTCACGCCCAAGATACACTGTCGGCAGGTCTGAGGGATGCCATCATGCAGCCTCATCACAGTGACCTCCCACAGAAGGAACCCAGCTTCCCAAAGTCCCAGAACACCCTGGCTCAGACACTGACATTCCAGTGCTCCTCCTGGAGCCTCACCGCCCCGCCCCATGCTGCCTTGTTTAGTGGGACTAGGGGACTTCTCTCCACCTTCTTTGTGTGACTAGGGCTACTAGAGCATCGCTCTAGGTGTGGGGGTGTCCTGCTTCTCCTAGTGTCCCTACTGCAAACCCAGCCTTTCACGGAGCAGAGGCTCCGTAAAGGTCTTTGGAATACACGAGCCAGTGAGCAGGGGGCTCAATTAATTATCTGCTACTTCCTTAAATAACCCAGGCAAATCCAAATGCACAAGAGATAATTTAGTTTTTGAAAATGACACACAAGAAGGACAGAAGCATGAATTCTCTACAAGTATTTTTATCATCTAGTTCGTCCCCCATCAATGTTGCTGCTAAATAAGCTCACTTTTCCAAAACAGTTCTAATTCCAATTCCACTCCATTCTGTTCAGGACCACAAAACACAATGGAAGAGTTTCCAATATCTTTTACAAAACAGCAAAACTCTTGTTCATGAATTGGATAAGCACAAACGCTCTGTGATCAGCATCATTCATGAAGCTAAGACACTGAAGTTTATTTAGTCTTCTATGAAAACAAGCAAAGTTTGAAATTTTTCTAAGGAAAGCAGGTGAATCTCCAAGTCATCATAGAGAACAGGAACCCAAAGATGCAATAGACTGGTTTCCCAAAGTGCCCCAGGGCCTCACTTCTGAGAAGGCTGACCACTCCGTCTTCAATCACAGAGGGAAGGATCACCTGGATCCTGCTCTGGCTCAGGCAGCCTCATCCTCCTCCCTTGCAGCCTCTGCAGACAGGGGTGGGAAGGCCCTCGAAGCCCTTTCTTTGACCCTGAGCAGAAATGCCATGACTTCCTGCTTGCTGGTCTCCGCATAGGCCCGGGGACCCCACAGGAACTCATAGCGAGCAGGGTAGCTGTAAGGCACCTGCCGGTACTCCCGGTACCCCTGCTGCACCCACACATGTGTCAGAAGTGTCCTGGGATCCCCAAAGACACAGTGCACACTCCCAACACACACACCCAATCTGCTGAGTGCTCCCCAGACCTTCTCCTCAGGGGCGCGGTCCCCATTCCTCATGATCAGGCTGAGGATCAGCACCAGGAGGCCGGCCTTGGGCATGCTCTGCCCACCGCTCAGCATCACATCACAGGTGAGGCCCAGGTTGGGGACCATGATGTAGATGTGCTCCCTGGGGTCCACCTCCTTCACCTCCACACCACAGACCAGCTCCAGGCACTGTGAGGCTTGGCTGAAGACCACCGGGAAGTGCTCCTGGTTATCCCTGAGGACCTTCTTCAGTATTTCCGCCTGGGAGGTCAGCTCCTTGGCTCGATACTTGAAGAGCAGGAACTTTATTAGGTTAGCTTTCATCTCCTTCAGAGCCTCCTGGGGCAAGGGCTCCCCAGTGGCTACGGAGGACACTGTGAGGGAGGAGGCTGAGGTGGATGCAGCCACCCCTGCCTCAGCCCCCAAGAGCTGCACATTCACTGGGCACTGGGCCTCGCCAGGGTCCGGAAAGCCTTCCTCGGGCTTGCTCAGCTCACTCATCTCGACCACGAGCACGATGCCTGGGATGAAACCACAGACAGGAGTGGGGCAGGGGAATAGATGGGGATCACGGGCCAGGCTAGGGGAGAGAGGGGCTGTGAATGGCCTCAGCTGAGATCCACACCCTGGGCGGTCTCACACAGGCCACTTACAGGTCTCCTTTTGTGGGGTGCTCTCAGACCTCACAGGGGCAAGCCTCCAGGGCAGCCAGTCCGCTGGCTACCTGAAAGAGGAAGGGAGGTGTCTCCCCATGGTGCAGTCAGCACAGTCTGGGATTTCCAGGGCTGACAAGGTGGGGGATTAAGCCCTTGTGGGGTCCCCTCTGTTCTGGGATGGGGAGCTCCTGGTGCACACTCTGGGCACCCTCCTCACCTTGACTCCTGGGACTGCCTGGACCACCTCTGCCCTCTGACCTCAGGACTGGAGCCTCAGTCCTCTGCCTTCCTCTCCCGGTTCCTGGCGCTCCTGTGAGAGAAAGGGAGGGGGCAGCTCTGCGGTATCCTGTGGCACAGCCCTGAGCCTTCCATGACAGTACGAGGGGTAGACTCTGTGAGGTCCCCCAAGTTGTGTGGTAGGAGGTCCCCTCAGGGCTCCCTTGTAGTGCTCACCTTTCCCCTGGCACGACCTGGTCCCTCCCCTCTGGGGACCTGCATGGAAATTCTGAACAAGGTCCGAGCCTGAACAGAAAGCGCTGAGGGGCTCCACATGCAGCCGAACCTACTCAGGGTTTCCTGTGGGTCCTAGGCTGGGGAGATGCTCAGTCCTCAACTCCTCCTCATGTCCGGCCTTGGCCTCCCAGCACTGGCCACAGGGGCGGGGGTCTCCTCAGTCCTCCCTCGGGTTTGGGGAGTCCAGCCTCTGCCGACCTGAAGTCTCCACCCTCCGCCAGAAAAACCTCACCTCCTAAGGTCCCTAAGCCAGAGGCCAAGAAACTGCTCACCCTGCTCTAGGGCCTCTAAGAGTCCACATAAGGGCCAGGATCCCTGCCTCCCTGTTGGGGTCTTTCTGCCTCCTTCCATCCTCGCATGCAGCCTGGACTCCAGGCAGAACCGGGGACTGTCCCGTCCGCCATTTTGAGACCGTGCCGCTTTCACGAGATCCCCAGTCTCTCTGAGAACAGCATGTGAGGAAGGCAGACAGGCAGTGTGCTCTTCTTACCCCAAGCTCTCCCAGGGCCGACTACAGGGGCGGGGATCTGTGGGGTTCCGTCGGTCCTCACGCAGGGTCGCCTCAGCCCTCCTTCAGGCACCTCACCTCGCCTCTGAGCAGGACCAGGGATTCTCTGCTCTCCCCAACTGAAGCTCCGCCCCTTATACCAGGGCCCGGTCTCTCCAAGACCCGGATGTCAGGAAGTCAAATCATGCCTGCTGCACTCATTCTACCCCCACAGTTGCCCTGGACTGACAACAGAAACGTGTTTCTCTGAGGTGTCCTGTGAGTGGGGTCCAGGGTCCTCTAGTTCTCCTCCTCAGGGTCCTCAACCTGACACCCCGCCAGACCTGAGAATTGGACCGCCTGAGGCCCCACCCCATATGCAAGGTACCCAGTCTGAGACTCGGATGTCAGGAAGTCAGCCCCCATACCAGGTCCCCAGTCTGAGATCCGGATGTGAGGAAGTGAGACCATGCACGTTGGGCTCATCCTACCCCACGGCCGCCAAGGACCAACAGCAGGTACAGGCTTCTCTGAGGTCTCTTTTGATTGAGGTCAGAGTCCCCTCAGTCCTCCCTCAGAGTCTCCAAATTGAAACTCCGCAGGAGCTGGGCTTCTTCCCTCTGCTCACCTGAGGACACGCCCCCTCTCCCAGGTCCCCGGTTTCTCTGAGACCTGGATGCCAGGTAATGCAGCATGAGCTCATCCACCCTCTGTGCTCCCTGAGCCTTGATGTGAGGGTCCCACCTCTGGTCAACACAGGGGTCATCCCCAGATCTGCCAGGGCTCAGGATGAGGTCCCTGAGGGAGATTATAAGGAACCCCACAGATCCCTACCCCTGCTGTCAGCCCTGAGCCACCCTGCTGGTGGGATGAGCACTTGGCAGCCTGTTCTGACTTCCGCATCTGTGTCTCAGATACATTAGGCATCTGTCAGAAGGGGCAGGGCTTCAGATGGGCAGAGGGGAAGATCTTAGTTCTTTGGAGGGTCAAGGTGAGGATGCTGAGGGAGGACTGAGGGGACCCTGAACCCCAGAGCAGAGTGGGCTCTGGGAGGACATAGGGCGGATGAACATATGCTGCATTTCCTGACATCCAGGTCTCAGAGAGACTGGGGACCTGGTATAGGGGGCTGACTTCCTGACATCCAGTCTCAAACTGGGGACCTGGTATAGGCAGCTGGCTTCCTAACATACGGGGTTCAGCCTGGGTTCCTGATATAGGGAGCATACTTCCTGACATCTGGTTCTCAGGGTGACTGAAGTCCTGGTTTAAGGGCTGGGGGCTTAGTAGGGGAGAGGAGAGAATCCGAAGACCTACCCAGAGACAAGATGAGGTCCCTGAGGAGGGCTGAAGGGACCTCACAGATTCCCGCCTCTGTTGTCAGCCCTGGGAGCCCCTGGGGTGTGAAGAACACACTAGACCTGTCCTGACTTCCTGACATCCCGGGCTCTGAGAGACTGGGGACTTGGTGTGAGGAGTGGGGACTCAGGGGCAGAGAGGACAGAGCCCAGGTGAGTCGGTTTTTCCCATCAGGTGACCAGCTTTAGCATCAGTCCTTCCAATGGATATTCACAGTTGATATCCTTTAGGATGGGCTGGCTTGATCTCCTTGCTGTCCAAGGTACTTTCAAGAGTTCCCCAGCACCACAGTAGTACTATTTTATACATAGTCATGTGTATCTGTTAATCTCAAACTCCTAATTTATCGTTTCCCCTGCTTTTCCTCTTTGGTAACCATAAATTTGTTCTCTGAGTCTGTATCTGCTCTGTAAATAATTTCGTTTGTAGCATCTTTTTAGATTCCACATATAAGTGATACCATACAATATTTGTCTTTCTCTTTCTGACTTGCTTCTCTTAATATGATAATCTCTAGGTCCATTTATGTTGCTACAGATGGTATTACTTCATCATTTTCCATGGCTAAGAAGGATTCCTGTGTGTGTGTGTGTGTGTGTGTGTGTGTGTGTGTGTGTGTGCGCACCACATCTTCTTTCTTCTTTATCTAATCATCCGTTGATGGACATTTAGATTCCTCCATATCTTGTCTGCTGTAAATAGTGTTGCAATGAACATTGGGGTGCATGTATATTTTCATATTAGACTTTCTGTCTTTTCCATGTATATATTTAGGAGTGGGATTGTTGGATCATCTGGGAGTTCTGTTTGTAGTTGTTTAAGGATCCTCCATACGGTTCTCCCTATTGACTGTACCAATTTACATTTCACCAACAGTGTACAAAGGTTCCCTTTTCTCTGCATCCTCTCCAGCATTTATTCTTCATAGGTTTTTATGATGATGGCCATTCTGATCAGTGTAAGGTGATACTTCATTGGAGTGTTGATTTGTATTTGGATGTTAATTAGGAATGTTGAGTTTCTTTTCATGTGCCTGTTGGCCATCTGTGTCGTCTTTGAAGAAAGGGTCTTCTTTGGAGAAAGGGTTTTGTGTCAGGGTCACACAGACTGGGTGGCTCAAACTACAAACCGTGTTGGTTCCGGAGGCCAGCAACTGAGGTCAAGGTTTTGACTGACGCTGGTTCTCATGACGGAGGTGGAGGGTCTGTTCCATTTCTCCCCCCTCACTTCTGGGGCTTTGCTGGCCATGGTGGCCATGTCTGGGCATGGAGAGCTCCACCTTCCTCTTCTCCTGGAGCTCTCCTCTGTGTCTGTCTGTCTCTAAATGTGTCCTTTGTATGGAGACAGCCGTCCTGTTAGAGGAGGTTCCATCCGAATGAGCTCACTTGACCACCGTCAGCTCTGAGAAGACCTTTCCTTTGTCTGCAAGGTCACGCCGAGGTACTTGGGGTTGAGACTCCAGCACCTGACTCTGAGGGGACACGATGATACTCCTCACACCCTACAAAGGCTCTAAAGTAAGAACACACTGAATTGTTCTAAGGGTGAAAGGACGGCCTGCATAGCTACTGGGGGTGAATCCAGGGGTGAGGAGAGCAGACCACTAGGGTAGGAGCCAGATCAGGTGGGGCCTTGTGGGCCTGTGAGAACTGTGGCTTTGCTGTGTTTGGGGAAGGAGAGGCCCGTAAGGCCCTGAACTGGGTGCCTCTGGGACTTTGTCCCCGTCATCACAGAATCATGGAAACGGAGGCTCCCTGTGAGTTGCTGAGATGCTGCTGATGTTCAGGCCCTTGGCTCTGCTCCTCTGCCTCCACCCCCCTCGAGTAAACAGGGAACCCCAACCAGGTACAAGGAAAGAAGTGAGAATGGAGGGGCGAGTGGTCAGGTCCCTTGCAGTCATGGGCTATCTCTCTATCCCTCGGCTCCTCCTCAGCAGTCAAATGAGGTGACAGTAACCTAGCGGGTTATTTGAGGTTTGAATTCTGTGATCCTTGTGTGGTGCCATCCCAGGCCCTGGCAAGGACATGACCGTCCCAGTAGTTTCTGCTCTCTGTTCTACTCTAGGCTCTGGGCAGGGACCAGGGCATCTGCTGACAGTGGAGGCCATGGTGTGAGAAGGGATGGGAGGAAGGTGGCTCCCAAAGATGAAGACACCCGGGAAAGACACCTGGCAGGGCGTCTGAGATCCAGGGCAGCCCCAGGGTCGAGGCCAGATTGGTTAGCACAGATCTGCGCTCAGCAGCCCTGGGCTAAGATGGAGGATCTGCAGAGCATGGGCAGTGATGGGGCCAGGGAGCTGAGGGGTGGGGTGGGGCCCAGTGTTGGGGGAAACCAAGCCCAGGACTGTCCCTGTCTGTGCTGGGAGAGGACCAGAGCCCAGCCACTGGCTGTGAAGCCAGGGGACCCATCCTCCCTCCTGAGTGCTCCCAGGGTTTTAACTCCCTCTTTCTTCAAACTCACCTCATGCCTCTCTCCTGCTGTCCTGCCCTCCTTCCTGACCTCCCCACAGACTGCATGTGATGGACGGGTCCTCTGGCTCACCAAACCCAGTCAACAGACAGTGTGGAGATGGGTGGAAGGAACCAGCCCTCTGTGACCCTCCCCTCTGTGTCAGCTTGCTTGGAGGATGCCCAGACACGTGGGGCTGATGTCCGGCCCAGGGCTGTGAGCTTGCAGGCCGCTGTGTCAGGCTTCTGGCCCTTGTGGATCTGTGTTTCCACAGCCGCGTGAGGCCCTGGGAGCCCTGGGAGATGAAGTTCAGTTGTCTGTCCTGAAAGACTTATCCAGGTTTCTTCTTAAATGATGTCAAGAACCTGGAAACGCGGTCCGTGGCCTGTACTATGCAGACCTGGCACTGTACCCTGGCCGTCCACATCAGGCAGTGGACTGGGAGGACGCAGCCTCGTGGGAGCTCCTGGAGCAGAGGCTGGGGATGAGCCCCGCCCAGATCCAGGTCTGCATGTGGCACTTGTCTCTGTGCATGTACATGTGTGTGTGTTTGTGTGCCCGGCAGAGAACATGAGAGGCACCACAGCACCCAGCCTGGGTTCCCCATCCCCACTGCGTGCAGCAGGGCCTGAGCAAGTCCCCTGACTCCCCAGAGGTGAGGCCCCACAGCAACACCTCTCTGCTGGTGAATCACTTGGGGACCTGATATCCACAGGCTTCCCGCCGGGGCCCTCCTGCTCTGACCCTGCAGCCTGCAGTGGTCAGACTGAGAGCTGCCCACGTCCTGGTGGGTTCCTGGAGCGCCAGGCCTCTCCCTTTCATTTTTCTCCCTCCCTCACTTGGCATTGCCCTGAATTCCCTTTGCCAAGGTGAGCCCGCTGAAAGGCTCAGACAGAGGATCCAGTTCACCAAGGTTCCCTTCCGTAATGCGATCTTACTCTCTAGCAGGCGTGACTTTTGAATCACCTTGTTCTCCTTCTGTGCCCTGTCTTTGCACACAGATCTCGTGGACATTGGGGTCACTTTGCTGTGCCCAGAAAACCTAGGTCCTGACGAGGTGGAGGAGCTGGAGAATCAAGCCCTGCTGCCCGACCTGCAACAGAAGTAATGACTGCGCTTGCCAACTCCCAGTGGCTGCTGCATCCCGTCCCGGGGAGGGCTGGGAAGGACATCTTCCAGGTGGATATCCCCGAGCACCTGATCCCCTTTGGGCAGGAAGCCTGTCCAGACTAGGCTTTCAAGTGGAAGGTGACTGAGAGACTAGGTCATGGTGACACCGTCCAGTCGCCACTGTGCCCTGGACATGCTCGTCTGGTTCGGTCTGAATTGGCCCCGCCCTGTGGTGGGCTGCCCACTTGGGGCAGGGCCGGTCCAAGACTCCTATCGTGTGTTGCTGCCCTGGACTCAGGGAGAGTCCCCGGGACTTTGCCCTTTACAAAAAAATGACATCGCCACTCGTTTTGGCCCTGCTGGGTCTGGGTGGTTGTGAATGTGTTCTTAAGAAACCAGTTAGTGTTTTTCCCTCTATGTTCTGGTCCAAACTCCCCAGTTTTGGAAGTGTCCAGCAGGTGATGGGGGAGGGCCAGGGGCTGGGCTGAGTGTCAGCAGCCAGCGAGGCCTCGGGCACGTGGAGAGGCCTGCAGGCCCAGAAATAGGCCGTGGTTTGTCTTTGCAGGTGACCCTTGCCTTGCTGTAAAGTGTCCCTTGGCTCACAAAGTGTGTATTGGACGTGCTGCTTGGTTATTCCACGTCCAAAGACAAGGGCTGGCGTTCACCACCCTTGTGCTTGACTTTGGAAACCTTATACTTGGCTTTGCGTTTGGGGTCATGTGTTTGCGAGGCCTTTGGCTGGCGGGGTCACCCTGCTTTCCAGTAGGCCTCTTGGGGAGACCCCTGGATTGGGAGCTAGAGACTCTCAACTACTGATCAGAAACTTGTGGCATCACTGGGGGACCCAGGAGGAGCCCCTTCTGCTTTAAGGTGCATGACTCATGGAAGGTGACACCCCAAAGGTCAGGAGCCTGGCTGGGCTGTCTGCTGAGTGGCAGGCAAGGCACAGGGACCAGCCCGTCCTGGGCTCGCCTCAGCACTCAGCTTGTGGGTCAGAAGTTTGGCCGAGCGTGTGAAATGCTGCTGCTTCAGATGAAAATGGACCTTGAGGGCTGGACTGAAGCTGGCCTGGGGTGTGGGCTTCCAGCCTCATATGGCTCATCCAGTGTCATGTGTGAATAGCATGGACAGACAGAAAGAAGACAGACTCACAGTTCTTGTTCAATTCTTTATTTACTCCAGTGAAGTTTTTGGTTTTTTTTTTTGAGAAAGCCTTTGAACTAGTTTTTTTTTTTTTAAAAATATTATTTTATTAGTTGGAGGCCAGTTTTGCTTTACTTTATTAGAGCCAGAAATAGATTGCTTTATTACAAGGCAGTGATTTAGAGTGTCCCTGGGGACCTGGCAGGTCAGGGATTGGGGTTGTCCTTGAACTGCTCACAGAGGGCACACTTGTAATCTGAGGACTCCTTCTCCTCATCCACTTCAGGGGCCTCGTTTGGGGCCACAACTGAAACAGCCGCCTTCACGATGGAACAATAGGTGCTGTACATAATCATCTCATCACTGAACCATAATCTGGGTACTCTGGAAACTCTCCAGCAGTTCCCCTGTGGTGTCCCTTCCAGCAGTAGGTGGGGGTACAGACGTGGCATTGCTGGACGTACCCTCTCCACTGGGGCCACCCTGCTCACTGGGAAGATGGTTTGCCCCGGCCTGCACGGCTACACTGCCCATAAACCAAAGGCCACAGAACACAAAAGAGTGCAGGGGGTTCTGTGAGCAGTTGGGGATCCCTTCGGGGCCTTCTTGTCAGCTTCTTGGGTGGACTCATTGTGATGGAATCGAGGAGAGTGTCTGGTCATCAACACTCGCTTCTTTCTCTTTGGAGTCATTATTGTGCTGGTGGCGGGCTGAGCAGTTGTTATGGGATCGCCTTTTGTCCAGATGTTCTGCAGAAGAGAGGCTTGTCTCTCTGAAAGTTGAAGTAGTGATAGATCTGAAAGAAAATGGATTACTTTAGCCAATGTGGGGGAGAATAGCCATTCCTTGCCACCCTCCTCCCCACCACAGCCCTGAACTTCCCTAAGGAGGGAGACAAGGTCTCTTCATTCCTGGTAGGTTATGAGGCCCTAGTGAGTGTGCTCCCTAGAGCTCCCCGGGGGCCAGCCTCACCTGAGGTGTTACTGGCCATCCCTGACATCAAGTGGCCTCTCAGGGTCTGGAGGCACCCATGTGGATCCCATCTAAGGGGGTTTGTGGAACACAAAAGGCCCTGCTTTCTTCTCTTTCCTTGGTCACCCTCTCATGAGAAAAAAGTTCTCCTGGGAAACTAAACCTGTCTAGCACTCGGCTCATCTAGTCTAGTCTCCCTGGAAGGGATTTCTTCGGTGCCATCATCCTCTTCTTCCCCACAGAGCTACCCGAAGGATGGATTTTACTGAACTCATACAGGTTCAGTTCACAGATGAAACTGGATGTTGTCTGTGTGGAAGATCCTGTCCACAACTCTACCCTGGAGGACCTCTGTCTGGAAGATATCTGCCTTGATGACCACTGTGTCTCCCTTGTCGTTTCTAGTACACAGAGGTGAAGACCACATGCTCTTACGATCATCCAGAGCTTCCTGGGGAAGGACAGCCTGAGGACAGTGTTGTTCTCTTGCTTGTTGGCTGTTTCTGGGTTCGGGCCCTGTGGGCGGCAGGTTGTATTGGGAGCCCAGATCTGGGCTCTTGCGTTGGTCATCCTGCTTCACCAAAACCTCCTCTGAATGTACATTTGCATTGTGGAGGAATCAGGGGGGTCCCTTGCTGCAGGCTCCCCATTAGGTGATGGGGCCAGCAGGGCTACGTGTGCTTCATTGGAACTCTGACTATCCATGGAGCTAGTCAAGCTCAGGAGCATTCTCTAGCCAAGCAGTGCACACTCAGGGCAGAAGGACCTCAGACCAGGGTCGGGGTGCCCCATAAATAATCTCTGGAGATTCTAGAATCTGGCAGCCAATTAAGTGGCCAGCTCCCTTAATTGTTTCATGATGTCACAGAAGTAATGTGGAAAGGCAGCCCTGGCCCAATGTGGGGGAGGAGGTATGTGGACAGAGGTGGGGTCCGCAGCTTGTTTCTTGTCTGAAAGTACAGAAAAGCGTGTTTCAGTTTGCCTGCAAAAGCTCTTATCTGCTGCCAGGCACCTTGTTTCAGGGGGCCAAGCCCTGGATGGGTTGACAAACGTGCCCCTGGCTCCACCCCCCCTCCCTACCAACAGGCAGGCCTGTGGCTGCCTTCTGTTAAAGGGCCAGGCCCTGGCAAGTCCTGGCTCAGCTTCTACCGAGAGAGACCCCAGGGGTCAGATGGGCCCCTGGCGAATGTCCCTCCCAGAAGATGGGGTCTGTAGTAAGCTGGATGGCCTAGCCTGAGTTGTTGGTCCCACCCCCCCAACCCCCATCCCTGTCCTTGCCCCTCTTCGGGCTTTGGTCTCTTCCAGCTGGTGCTTCCGGTGGGTAGGTCCTGCTCAGATGGTTCCAAAGTCAGAGTCCTGTTGTCCTGCCCCCACCGCCCCCCAGGTCGAGCTCTCCCCAGAGTAGGGCCATGCTCAAGCACAGTGGGAATGACCTCACATTCCACTTGACTGTTCCCCAAGCACCTGAGACACAGACTCCACACGATGCTGTGTCGGAGGGCACAGCCAGGTGCTCTGCTGAACTTGCACCTCCTGAGTTCTGCCCACCCCCGGACATCATCCCACTGAATATTACAGGTAGTTATCTTCAGTTTCCATTTCTTCCTATAAAGACCACTCACATGGCCCTAGAGTGCTCACCTTGGGAACACCTGGGTGTGTGCTTTTCCTGCCCCCTTCCCAGAGTCTCAGACTTGGATTCGGACTTGCTGGAGGCTGCCTCGAAATCTCTGTTTCCTTTCATAAGTGGGGTGGTTTGGCTTCTGCTGTCCCCGGCCCTGGCCTCCCATGGCCAACTTGGGTGTCACGTGGGTACATGCCCTTTGAAGGAGTTGACTGGGGGCTCAAGGTACAGCCTGTTCTGTTGAAAGCAAGCACTTCACTGGTCCTCTCCAAGGCCAGCTCTGATCTTCTCTGTCCCTGTCCCTGTCCCTGTCCCCACCACCACTGTGGACCTGTTCTGCCTTACCCAGATGGCTGGTACATTGAATGATTTTGTTGCCTCGCAGGTTAGGTGCTTTTCAAGGGGCCTCCTTTACACACACTCACTCCCAGGGACAGTTCTGAGTTGTTGAGCTAGATGTGACCAAAGAAACCCCTGTCTACCTGTATTTGAAAACGGATGAGAGCCTGGGTGTGGGACTGGATGAAACCCAAGTGAGAGTCACCTGTCTTCACTACACGTGGACGATAGTGCAGTGGGTTTGGAGATGCATGTTCTCAGACCTTTGTGGGCCACTGTTCTTCAAAATCACCATGTAGGGGACAGAACAGCACCTGGGAAAGGCCTGCGTGTGAGGATCCTAGGGCACTGTGCCCCTAGAGACAGTGTCCCATTAGTTCTGCCATGCATCAGGGTCATTTGCCCTGTGTGAGGGACACAGCCTGGTGTCTGAAAGGGGAGAGCTAAGAGGGTGTGGAAGAGGCTCTCCCAGGGCATTTCAGCCTGAAGACTAGTGGCCAGAATGGAGCTTGTAGCCTCGACTTGGGCTTGCTCCGTTGCCTTTGCCTTCCTAAACAGGTTGACAAAGCATTTCTTCAGGTTGGTTCATCTGACTGGAACATGACCCTGGAGGCTGTGATTATCCATGGAGGCTCCTGGTGGCTCCTCCGAAGGGGGCTGAAGACTGGTATCTGTGGGCAGCCTGCCTTGGTCATTCCTCGTATGGAGCCTGTACTCCAGGCAAGACCTGCAATGTCCTGTCTGCAATTTGGAGGCTCTGCTGTTTTCACCTGTCTTTCGGAGAGGGATGTCAGGCAATGCAGCACAAGGTCTTCCTGCCTGGGGACTATCAGGGTTCCCCCTGGTCTCAGATCTAGCTACCCTCAGTCCTCTCTCAGGGTGTTCAACTTGACTTCTGGTAGGACCTAGACTCTGTCCTCTCCCCACCATAGTCCCTGCTCCTCACACCATGTCCCCAGTCTCACAGACCCCGATGTCAGGAAGTCAGGACAGATTTAGTATGCTCTTCTCACCCAAAGGGCTCCCAGGGCCGATAACAGGGCCTGGGACCTGTAGGGTTCCATCAGTCTTACCTTGGGGTCCCTAGAATCTTCACTCAGGGGTCCCTTCAGTCTTCCCTCAGGGACCTCAACTTGTCTCTGTGTAGGACTTCAGATTCGCTCCTCTGCCCTACTAATGCCCCATCCCTTATATCAGGACTCCAGTCTCTCTGAGACATGGATGTCAGGAAGTCCACTCCCTATACTAGGACACCAGTCTGAAATCCAGATATTAGGAAGTCAGCCGCCTATACCAGGTTCCCCAGTCTCTCTGAGGCCCAGATGTCAGGAAATGCAGCATGTGTTCCTTCCGCCCTATGTCCTCCCAGAGCCCACTCTGCCCTGGGGTCCAGGGTCCCCTCAGTCCTCCCTCAGCATCCTCACCTTGACCCTCCAAAGAACTAAGATCTTCCCCTCTGCCCATCTGAAGCACTACTTCTTCTAACAGTTGCCTCATGTCTCTGAGGTGCAGAGGCGGAGGTTAGAACAGGCTGCCATGTGCTCATCCCACCTCCAGGATCGTCCAGGCCTAACAGCAGGGTTAGGCATCTGTGAGGTTCCTTATATCCCCCATATGGGACCTCGTCTAGAGCCCAGGCAGATCCAGGGATGCCCCTTGTGTTGACCCGAGGTGGGACCCTCACATCAAGGCTCAGGGAGCACAGAAGGTGGATGAACTCATGCTGCATTTCCTGACATCCAAATCTCAGAGAATCTGGGGATCTGGGAAAGGGGGCGTGTCCTCAGGTGAGCAGAGGGAAGAAGCCCAGCTCCTCCAGAGTTTCAACATGAGGACCCTGAGGGAAGACTGAGGGGACCCTGGAACCCAAACAGAGGAGACCTCAGAGAAGGCTGTAGCTGCAGTTGGTCCTTGGCGACCCTGCGATAGGATGAGCCAAACGTGCATGGTCTGACTTCCTGACATCCAGGTCTTGGAGAGACTGGGTCCCAGGTATAAGGGGCAGGGCTTCAGGTGCAGAGAGGCGAGAATCCCAGGTCCTGCCCAGAGGCAAGGTGAGGTGCCTGAAGAAGGACTGAGGGGACCCTGAGTGAGGACTAAGGGGACCCTGAGTGAGGACCAATGGAAGCCCACAGATTCCTGCCCCTGTAGTCGGCCCTGGGAGCCCTTGGGGTGAGAAGCACACACTAGGCATGTCTGTCTTCCTCACATAAGGGTCTCAGAGAGACTGGGGATCTCGTGAAAACAGCAGGGTCTCAAAATGGTGGACAGGACAATCCCCGGTGCTACCTGGAGTCCAGTCTCCATGTCAGGAAGGACTGAGGAGGTTAGACCCCAGCAGGGAGGAATCTTGGCCCTTGCAGAAAGGTCTTGGAGGGCCCAGAGTGGGTTGCACAGGGTGAGCAGTTTCTTGACCTCTGGCGTAGAGACCTCGGGAGGTAAGGTTTATTGGGTAGAGGCCAGAGGCTTCAGGTCGGCAGCGGCTGGACTCCCCAACCCAGATGGAGGACTGAGCAGACCCACGCCCCTGTGGTCAGTGCTGGGAGGCCAGGCAGGGCGTGAGGAGGAGCTGAGGACAGAGCATGTCCCCAGCCAAGGACCCGCGGGAGGCCTTGGGCAGGTGCGGCTACATGTGGGGCCCCTCAGCGCTTTCTATTCAGTCTCGGGTCTTGTTCTGAGTTTCCCTGTATGCCTCCAAAGGGCAGGGTCCAAGCCGTGCCAGGGGGGAAAGGTGAGCACTACAAGGGCACCCCGAGGGGACCTCCTACCACACAACTGGATGTACTCACTGAGTCCACCCCTCTTACCATCACAGAAGGCCCAGGGCTGTGCCACTGTATAGCCCCTAGATGTTCCCTCCATTTCTCACACAGGAGCTCCAGGAACCAGGAAGCGAAGGCAGAGGTCTAAAGCCTATGTCCTGGAGATAAGAGAGCAGAGGAGGCCCAGGCAGAATCTGGAGTCAAGGTGAGAGGGTGCCCTGAGTGTGTACTAGAGGCTCCACATTCCAGAACAGAGGGGGGCACAAGAAGGCCCTAATCTCCCCCCAACATTGTGGGCCCCGGAAATCTCAAACTGTGCTGACCACACCCTGGGAAGCCACCACACTTCCTCCTTCAGGTAGCCAGGGGACTGTCTTCCTAGGAGGAGCACCCCTGTGAGGTCTGAGAGCACCCCTCAAGAGGAGACCTATAAGTGGCCTGTGTCAGACCACCTGGGATGCGTTTCTCATCCGAGGCTGCTCACATGCCCTCTGCCCCAAGGCCTGTGGTCCCCATCTGTACCTCTGCCTCACTTCCGTATCTTGTTTGATCCCAGGCATCATGGTCGAGATGAGTGAGCTGAGTAAGCCCAAAGAAGACCTTCAGGACCCAGTTGAGGCCCAGGGCCCAATGGAGGCACAGCTCTTGGAGGCTGAGGAGGACGAGGCCACATCCCATTTGGCCTCCTACCTCCCAACATCCTCCTTCGCTCCTATAGAGGCCTTGCCCCAAGAAATTCTGAATGAGATGGTGGCTAACCTGATGAAGTTCCTGCTCCTCAGTTATCAAGCCAAGGAGCTGACCTCCCAGGCAGAAATGCTGAAGGTCTTCAGGGATAACCAGGAGCACTTCCCAGTGGTCTTCAGGCAAGCCTTGCAGTGAATGCAGCTGGACTTTGGCATGGAGGTGAAGGAGGTAGATGCCAGGCAGCACATCAACATCCTGGTCACCACCCTGGGCCTCACCTGCCATACGAGGCATAGCGGTAGGCAGGGTCTGCCCAAAGCCAGCCTCCTGGTGCTGGTCCTCAGCCTCACCATATGGAATAAAGATCATGCCCCTGAGGAGGAGGTCTGGGGAACACTCAGCAGGATGTGGTTGTGTGCTGAGAGTGAGCACTGCATCTTTGGGGAGTCCAGGGAGCTGCTGCCCCACATGTGGGTGCGGGAGGGGAACCTGGAGTACCAGCAGTTGCCTGACAGCCACCTTGCCCGCTATGAGTTCCTGTGGGGTCCCCAAGCATATGCAGAGACCAGCAAGTGGCAATTAATGGCATTTCTGCTCAGGGTCAAACAAAGGGCTTTGAGGGCCTTCCCACCCCTGTCTGCAGAGGCTGCCAGGGAGGAGGATGAGGCAGCCTGAGCCACAGCAAGAGCCAGGCTGGTCCTTCCCTCTGTGATTGAACAGGGAGCGGTTAGCCTTCACAGAAGTGAGGACCGAGGCCAGTTGGGGGAACCAGTGTGTAGCATCTTTGGGTTCCTGTTCTTTACCATGGTATGGAGATTCATCTCTGATTTCCTTAGAAAATTTTCAAACTTTGACTGTTTTCATAGAAGTCTACATTAACTTCAGTGTCTTATCTTTGTGAATGATGTTAATCCCAGTATGTTTATGGTTACCCAGTTAACAAAAAACAGTTTTACTGTTTTGTAAAATTGATTGAAGCACGCCAGCTGCGACGGACCACGCAGAAGCGTGGCCTTGAGGAGCTACCCCTAGCCCAAGGTCAGGGGTAGCGACCGAGAGCGCCAGGCTGTGACGGTGCAGGTGTGCCCGAGAGGAGCTACCCCACGTGTGAGGTCAGGGGCGGTGACCAAGAGGAGCTACCACTTGCCCCAGGGCAGGGGCGTCGGCCGAGAGGAGCAACCCTACGTCCAAGGAGCGGTGGCTGTGCTGGCGCAGCAGGGCCGAGAGGAGCTATTCCATGTTCAAGATAAGGAGGGGCGGCCGTGAGGAGATACCCCTCATCCAAGGTAAGGAGCAGTGGCTGCACTTTCCTGGAGCAGCCATGAAGAGATACCCCACGTCCAAGGTAAGAGAAAACCAAGTAAGATGGTAGGTGCTGAGAGAGGGCATCAAAGGGCAGACACACTTAAACCATAATCAGAGAAAACTAGCCAATCGGATCATAGGACCAGAGCTTGTTTAACTCAATGAAACTAAGCCATGCCCTGTGGGACCACCCAAGACAGACGGGTCATGGTGGAGAGGTCTGACAGAATGTGGTCCACTGGAGAAGGGAATGGCAAACCACTTCAGTATTCTTGCCTTGAGAACCCCATGAACAATATGAGAAGGCAAAATGAGAGGATACTGAAAGGGGAACTCCCCAGGTCGGTACGTGCCCAATATGCTACTGGAGATCAGTGGAGAACTAACTCCAGAAAGGATGCAGAAATGGAGCCAAAGCAAAAACAATACCCAGTTGTGGATGTGACTGGTGATAGAAGCAAGGTCCAATGCTGTAAAGAGCAATATTGCATAGGAACCTGGAATGTTAGGTCCATGAATCAAGGCAAATTGGATGTGGTCAAACAGGAGATGGCAAGAATGAATGTCGACATTCTAGGAATCAGCGAACTAACATGGACTGGAATGGGTGAATTTAACTCAGATGACCATTATATCTACTACTGTGGGCAGGAATGCCATAGAAGAAATGGAGTAGCCATCATGGTCAACAAAAGACTCTAAAATGCAGTCCTTGGATGCAATCTCAAAAATGACAAATGATCTCTGTTCATTACCAAAGCAAACCATTCAATATCACTGTAATCCTAGGCTATGCCCCAACCAGTAACACTGAAGAACCTGAAGTTGAACGGTTCTATGCAGACCTACAAGACCTTTCAAAACTAACACCCCAAAGAGATGTCCTTTTCACTATAGCAGACTGGAATGCAAAAGTAGGAAGTCAAGAAACACCTGGAGTAACAGGCAAATTTGGCCTTGGAGTACAGAATGAAGCAGGGCAAAGGCTAATAGAGTTTTGCCACGGCAATGCACTGGTCATAGCAAACACCCTCTTCCAACAACACAAGAGAAGACTCTACACATGGACATCACCAGATGGTCAACACCAAAATCAAATTGATTATATTCTTTGCAGCCAAATGTGGAGAAGCTCTACACAGTCAGCAGAAACAAGACTGGGAGCTGATGGTGGCTCAGATCATGACCTCCATATTGCCAGATACAGACTTAAATTTAAGAAAGTAGGGAAATCCATTAGACCATTCAGAAATGGCCTAAATCAAATCCCTTATGACTATACAATGGAAGTGAGAAGTAGATTTAAGGTACTAGATCTGATAGACATAGTGCCTAAAGAACTATGGATGGAGGTTCGTGACATTGTGCAGGAGACAAAGATCAAGACCATCCTCATGGAACAGAAATGAAAAAGGGCAAAATGGTTATCTGAGGAGGACTTACAAACAGCTGTGTAAAGAAGAGAAGCAAAAAGCAAAGGAGAAAGGGAAAGATATTCCCATTTGAATGCAGAGTTCCAAAGTATAGCAAGGAGAGATAAGAAAGCCTTCCTCAGCGATCATTGCAAAGAAATAGAGGAAAATAGCAGAATGAGAAAGAGTAGAGATATCTTCAAGAAAATTAGAGATACCAAGGAAACATTTCATGCAAAGATGGGTTCGATAAAGGGCAGAAATGGTATGGACCTAAGAGAAGCAGAAGATATTAAGAAGAGGTGGCAAGGATACACAGAAGAGTTGTACAAAAAAGATCTGCATGACCCAGATAATCATGATGGTGTGACCACTCACCTAGAAACAGACATCCTGGAATGTGAAATCAACTGGGCCTTAGAAAGCATCACTATGAACAAAGCTAGTGGAGGTGATGGAATTCCAGTTGAGCTATTTCAAACCCTGAAAGATGATGCTGTGAAGGTGCTGCACTCAATATGCCAGCAAATTTGGAAAGCTCAGCAATGGCCACAGAACTGGAAAAGGTCAATTTTCATTTTAGTCCCAAAGAAAGGCAATGCCAAAGAATGCTCAAACTACTACACAATTGCACTCATCTCACACGCTACTAACATAATGCTCAAAATTCTCCAAGCCAGGTTTCAGCAATACGTGAACCGTGAACTTCCAGATGTTCAATCTGGTTTTAGAAAAGGTAGAGGAACCAGAGATCAAATTGCCACCATCCCCTGGATCATCGAAAAAGCAAGAGAGTTCCAGAAAAACATCTATTTCTGCTTTATTGATTATGCCAGAGCCTTCGACTGTGTGGATCACAATAAACTGTGGAACATTCTGAAAGAGATAGGAATACCAGACCACCTGACCTGCCCCTTGAGAAACCTGTATGCAGGTCAGGAAGCAACAGTTAGAACTGGACATGGACCAACCAACTGGTTGCAAATAGGAAAAGGAGTACGTCAAGGGTGTATATTGCCACCCTGCTTATTTAACTTCTATGCAAAGTGCATCATAAGAAATGCTGGGCTGGAAGAAGCACAAGCTGGAATCAAGATTGCTGGGAGAAATGTCAGTAACCTCAGATATGCAGATGACACCACCCTTATGGGAGAAAGTGAAGAGGAACTAAAGAGGCTCTTGATGAAAGTGAAAGAGGAGAGTGAAAATGTTGGCTTAAAGCTCAACATTCAGAAAACTAAGATCATGGCATCTGGTCCCATCACTTCATGGGAAATAGATGGGGAAACAGTGGAAACAGTGTCAGACTGTATTTTAGGGGGCTCAAAATCCCTGCAGATGGTGATTGCAGTCATGAAATTAAAAGATGCTTACTCCTTGGAAGGGAAGTTATGACCAATCTAGACAGCATATTAAAAAGCAGAGACATTACTCTGCCAACAAAGGTCCATCTAGTCAAGGCTATGGTTTTTCCAGTGGTCATTTATGGATGTGAGAGTTGGACTGTGATGAAAGTTGAGCACCGAAAAATTGATGCTTTTGAACTGTGGTGCTGGGGAAGACTCTTGAGAGTCCCTTGGACTGCAAGGAGATCCAACCAGTCCATCCTAAAGGAGATCAGTCCTGGGTGTTCATTGGAAGGACTGATGCCAAAGCTGAACCTCCAGCACTTTAGCCACCTCATGTGAAGAGCTGACTCATTAGAGAAGAGGATGATGCTGGGAGGGATTGGGGGCAGGAGAAGAAGGGGACGCCAGAGGATGAGATGGCTGGATGGTATCACTGACTCGATGGACATGAGTTTCTGTAAACTCCGGGAGTTGGTGATGGACAGGGAGGCCTGGCATGCTGCGGTTCTTGGGGTTGCAAAGACTCAGAAACGACTGAGCGACTGAACTGAACTGAAAAGTGATTGGGAACTCTTCTATTGTGTTTTCTGGTCCTGAACATGATACAATGGAATTGGAATTAGAACTGTTTTGAAAACGTGAACTTACTTAGCAATAGTGTTGAATGGAGAAGAATTAGATGATAAAAGTAAATATAGTGAATTCATGCTTGTTTCCTTCTTGTGTGTCACTCCCCGTAAGTATCTCTGTTTATTCAATTTTCCTGGGTTATTAAAGAAAGTATCAGACAATCTGAGTCCCCTGCTCACTGGCTCATTTATTCCAAAGATCTTTATGGAGACTCTGCTCCATGATATGCCCTATGTTAGCAGTGGGGACACTGTAGAAGCAGGACACCCCCACACTGAGAGTGATGGTCTAGGAGCTGCAGTCACATGGGTTTGTCTTGGGGGTGAGTGGAATCTCTGAAATGGATTATTGCTGTGAGGTGTCTTTTTGCTTCTTGGATAAGCCCCAGAGAGATCTCTTTCTGGGACAGGAAGGAAGGGGTCCCGGCTCTTGTCGCATACCTGTTGACCACAAGGATGAAATAGGTTTTTTCTACCCTCCATCTGCTAGGAATCCTAGAGAAATGTGAATCTTGCTCTTTTATGTATGGTCCTGTATTCCCTGTGCAGGCACTCCTCTCTCTGCCCTGGGAAGCTGATTACCAAGTACATTTGAAATGACAGTTTATTTGGTCATCTGGGCTTTATTATTTTCACTTGTGAGCATGGTCTAGCTTTCATATGGACGAAATGAGTAAAGAGAAGCTGCAAGAGTGGACAAGACCTACTGTTAGACTAGAATCCTGGGATCTTTGAGTGAGCTGTGCCCAGCTGGGAAAGACACTGCTCCCCACCCCAAGCACACACAAATACCCAAACTGAATAATATGTCCTCCAGGAGGAAAACACAGAACAGCAGTTTTGAGTGGTTTTTTATTCCATTTCCAATTGAGCTGCCAATTCTCTGAAGTGTCTTGAAAGCAAAACAATTTCCAGAGGAGAGAGGGACAGAGTCTGAGATCTGAATAACATGAGAAATAAGTACTAGCCAGTAAAGATGCAACATCAACCAGCGTCCCCAGGTTCAGGCAGGTTCAGAAGTGTGGAGGCAGTAGAGACTCACAAGTTAAGGCTGTGACTGGCATCACAAGGCAGGAGCGAGTTCCGGGCCTAAGGAGGTAGTGAGGTCACTGCAGTGGGGGTGCAGATAGGTGCAGGGGGCTGAAGGGGCAGCTCTCCCTGTTGAGTGCCAGAGAACAATGGGAACAGGAGATGTGATTCTGGCCACGTATGTGGCCCCTGCCACATAGTCAATGGACACTTGGAAATGGTGGAGAATTTCAAGACCCATGTGACCTGCTCAAAATCTCCTCCCCAAAACCAAGGAGATTTTTAACCACTGCTCGTTGTTGAGCATCTGCTAGGCAGTGTGTAATTGAGAGATGTCAGGTGCTCCACCACCTTTTGTCTTTCTCTCTCCCTGCACACATGGGGTCATGAGCCTGCCAGGCCTCTTCACTTAGGATGGATCGTGTGATGACCCATGGCCAGTGAATTTTGAGGAGAAAAATATTTGTTTTGAAGGGACACAGGCACAGGGGGTTAATCCTCAAGCCAGGACAACACACAGACACAGACCACTCGAAGTGGGGTTCCTCTCCAAGAGTCTAAATTTCCACATCTCTGACCCTTGAGAGAGGGTGCCCCACAAGAAGCTGGCTTCAGGAATTCTCCCCACCCCTGAGCTTCACTGTCAGCCCCCTCAGAGCTGTGCTCAGTCTCCATCAGGAGGGCAGCAGCTAGCTGCCAAAGGGCCCTGTTGGGGTTGAGTGAATCCTCCTCGTGGGCCCCAGCCCCAAGGCTCCCCAACCCTGCTGCCCATAGTGCTCCCTGTCCCCTGGAACCTGGCCTTGGGTTTTGTTCTGCCTGCCCCCCACTGAGAGTGGCTTAGGTCCTGATTACCTTATGTGTGTATCTTTATCTGAAAGTCCCAGAGCAGCATCCCCTTCCATGGTGCTTCAGGTGGAGCCGGCAGGACTTGAAGCAGCCCCTGGTCGAATCTGCTCTATGGTGGGTCAGTCGTAGTCATTGCTATGGAAGTCCAGGTCACATCTCTCTGACCCCGAGGAGTATCAGAGCATTCCTTGTGGAATCCCATGTGTTGGAGTAAACTCAGGGTCTTGTGAATGTGACTGTGAGGTCCTGGCTTTTGAGCCTGAGTGTGAGAGGCAGAGATGTGTCTGGTCAGTCACCCACACAACCAGCTAGGGCTTTGGTGTCCCCACTCGGGCTGTTTGAGCATAGGGCTGGCTCTAGCAGATGGCTGGGAGGATGCTCATCCAGGTGCCGGAGTCCCCAGAATCCAATGAGTATTCAGAAAGGAAGCAGGCAGGAGAGGACTCTGGAGTCCCAGGGGTGCAGGCTGCAGAGAGGGTTGGCCACCCCAGAGAGGTGGAAGCAGAAAGCCCCTGGAGATCCATCTGACCTGCCCGGGGCTGGCCGGGAGAGTGAGGGGGGAGCAGAGGTCACTGCAGGTGAGCTGCCGCCCTGGCCTCCATGAGGATATCCGTGCTCTGGGGCCAAGACCGGGATCACAGCCCCTGGGGGCACTCCAGAATGGACACATGACAGCTCTCATGAGAGGTACTCTCATGCCCCTTATTGGATATAACTGTTAGGTGTAGTTGGGATCTTGCTCTTGGTACATAAGAACCTCAGGCCTTTGGCTGCTAGGAGGCCCAAAATGCCCCCTGCCCCCACCGACTTATCTGGAGGTCATTTCCAGGATCCAGCATCTTCAGCAGCTGCCCCTCTGTGGAAACACACCACCCCGTTCCCAAGCTGATCTTGCCCAGGCCATCATCATCTGGACAGGCGCCTCCCCTGGCTTAAGGATTCATTGAATGTTCTGCTCCTCTGGGAAGTCCCTGTGTTTCCTCATGGCCTCCCTGGAGGCTCAGTATTAAACAATCTGCCTGCAGTGTGGGAGACACAAGTTCGATCCCTGTGTGGGAAGATACTCTGGAGGAGAAAATGACATCCCACTCCAGTCTTCTTGCCTGGGAAATCCCATGGACTCAGGAGCCTGGGGGTGGTGGGGGTGGGGGGACTACAGTCCCTGAGGTCAGAAAGAGTCGGACATGACTGAGCAACTAAGCATACTCACACGTGCGCACAGCTAAAGATTTGCTCTGGACCCTTGTATCTTCCGCAAGACACTGACCCCTGCCTGGATCTTGACAGACTTCTTTGGTAGCAACTAACACTGGCTGACATCTTAAAGTGGTTTTTTAGCAAGTACAGGTTCCAGGTCTATACCTAGTCTCGGTTGGTGTCTCTTGCCATATCTGATATGCAAGATATGCATATCTTGCAAAACATTGATGAGGTTGGATCAGGGAAGTGTTTGTGGACCTTGAGAAGAAAGTGGATCCAGAGATGTTTCTCTGGTGGAAGAGGCCCAGTTAGTATATTATATGGAATTGGAGGTAAGGGAGAGGAAAAGTGTAAAAAAATGTAGCAAGGGTTGTTTCACACTTACAGGTTCTGTGTGCTTGCATTTGGTTTCCTTCCTATTTCACTTTTTAACATACTCAGCATGTTTTGCCCGAAGCTTCACTGTCTTTTTTATTTTGAAAATAGACTTTATTTTCATCTTTTCCTTTGTAACCATTTTAACCCTTGTGATCCTTTAAGAATTGGAAAAACAATTGTGAAAATAGCAGAAATCTCTTAGGCCCCTCACCCAGTTTCCCCTATTCCTAATATCTAATATTAATATGATACATTATTACAATTAATGCAAAAGTATTGATGCATTATTTATTACCAATTAAAGCCCATACTTTACTCAGTTTTCTGTAGGTTTTACCCACTCCCAGATCCTGGCCAGGAAACCACCCTAACGTTTAGCTGTAATGTCTCCTTGGGTTCCTCTTAGCTTTAACATTTCTTTGTCTGCGATGATCTTGACATTTTTGAGGAGTACTCGGTAGATGTTTGGTACAATGTTCCTTGGCTGGTATTTGTCTGCTACTTTACTCGTGACTAGTCTGGGATTACAAGTTTGGTGGAGGCATATTACAGATATAAAATTCCATTCTCATCACATTGTGTCAAGTGTATATTCTATTAGCACCATTGATCCCTGATGATGCTCTCATTGATCATGTGACTGAGGTAGTGCTTCTCAGGTGTCTATGTGATAAAGTGATTGTCCTATGCCCCCTTTCCATCCTATCCTCTTTGGAAGAAAGCCACAATGTGCAGTCTATGCTTCAGGGGTGGGAAGTTATGCTCCACTTTCTAGAAGTGGGAGTGTCTGCATAAACTGGAATTCTTCTGTGTGGAACACTTGTCTATCCTTGTGTGCATAATTAAGAAATCATTTATGTTTCTCAGTACGGACTCATGGTATTTTTATTACACTTTGGGTTAAAATCCAATACAACATTATATATTTTTATTTTCAAATTGTTCTCATATTGGCCACTGGGGGCTCTTCCTCTCAACTCCCTTTGTATATACCTTTGTCATACCCCTAGAAATATTGCTTCCTTTTTTGAAAGTTCTTTGAACATTTCTATTTTTTCACAACCTACAAGATGCTCCAGCCTGATTTTCCATATTTCCTGACCCAATTTTAGAATCATCAATTTTTCCATGGAGCCCTTGTTCCTTTTATTGTCGAATGGTATTGACAAAACTAGATCTGTGCACTAAGCGTGCTCATTGGTACAGAAGAGTCATTGCTTCTGGGCACACATTGGTTGACAGGGCAAAGAATTATATGTGTACTTCTTATCCTGTGTTTATTTATATATCTAGAAGTATTTTAGATGGTAATGATTTTGTGGATATGACATCAAAAACACTGGCAAAAAAAAAAAAAAAAGTAAAACATAGATAAATTGGACCTCATCAAAATAAAAAAAGTCTGTGCATCAAAGAACATAATCAAGGAAGCTACCATATGATCCAGCAATTCCACTTCTGAGTGTATATTCAAAAGGAAATGAAAATAGGATACTGAAAAGATATCTGCACTCCTACATTTATTGCAGCATTGTTCACAATATCCAAAATATGGATACAACATAAGCGTCCACCAGTGGATGTGAATGGATAAAGAATCTGTGACATACTCAATATACAGCCACATGAGAGATGGGAATCCTGTCGTTTGCAACAACTTGGAAGGAGCTTTAGGGAATTATGCTAAGTAAAGTAAGTGAGACAGTAACAGATAAAGACGGTTTGTTGTCAATTATAGGTGGAATCTAAGAAGGACAAACCAGGACTTCCCTGGCAGTCCAGTGGCTAAGACACTGCACTTCCAATACAGGAGGAATGGATTTGATCCCTGGTTAGGGGACTAAGATCCCACATGCTGAACAGCAAGGCCAAAAATAACAAAATAAAAACATATAAATAAATTTAAAAAGTAAAAAGACAAACAGAGAAACAGAACAGAGTGGTGCTCCCCAAGGGTTAGGGGATGGGGAAATAGGGAGGGATTGTTCACAGGGTACCAGCCCCCACTTATAATACTAACAATTTTGGGATCCAGTGTACACCAGGATACTAATAGCTCACTATTCTGAGTCAAATACTTGACTGTTGCTAAGAGAATATAATTTCTACATTATCACCAAAAAAAAAAAAAATAATAATAATAATAAATGTGACAGGAAGGAGGTGGTAGCTAACACTATGTCAGTAATCACTTCACCATTTTTAAATGTATCATATCAACATGTCAAGATTTTTGCTTGAACTCCATCCCTCCTTGCTAGCGAGGCCTCTCTTCTAGTGGAGTAAACCTAACTGCACTGGTGGTGTCATTCACCCATGTGATGCTTCCAGATTTCAGCAAGAAACAGCTCTCAATGTGAGGGAAATTTTAAACGTCCCTTAGGAGATGCTGTCACTTCTGGCTCCAGTACAGCATCCCACATGACACTCTGGAAACCAGTCTGCAGATCAGAATCCTTTTCTGCTTGTTTCATGTTTTACAGTTGGCATCTCTACACTGTCAGACTTTTTAAATTTCAAATTCCCTTACCTTCCCTGACTGAACAGCAGGAATACCTAATGGGACTAGAGGACACATGCAGGTTAAGAATCACTTCCCTGGTTCAAAGATCGATTACTCAGAAAGCGTCACCTCTCCCACCACACACAAACAGAGAACAATGTGAGTCCATTTTCCAGCTTTGACAACTACGACCACACAGTCGAGTTTAGTAAACACCACATGAGAGAGCAGGATGTAACAGAGCAGCAGACATAGGTGAAGGCTGTCTAACAGTATCTCCATAGTGCTCTGCTCTCCTAGAATCCTATTCTGAATTTTGCACCTGGTCTATGGCACTCAAATGTAATAGGTCTTCTATACTTTCATCAATTGACCTGTCCTTGAAGTGAACTTGAAACACACTTGATTAATCCTTCACAAAGTGATGAATTACTCTTGGTTCCAGTTATCTGAATGAAGAGATACAGAGGGAGACCCACTTGCCCTGGATTAGAGCTAAGGCCTCCCCGCCCAGGGTTCAGGAGCCAGAATCACTTCCAAAGAGATGAGCATCTATGTTGCAATATCTGTAGAGATAAAAAACAGAGACCTTCATTCTTAATGTAGAGGAGCCTTAGTTCTAGGTCACATTGCCCTGACTCTGGGCTTCCCAGGCCATTTCCCCAGCTCTAGTGTTGAACCCAAAGTCCAGGTATACAGAGGCCAGGACAAGGGCCACTCTACCCCTGCTCTGACTGTATCTGGGTCTTTCCCACTCTCCCTCCATAAAACACTTTCTCCCAACCCCTGCCAGATGGAAGGGGCTGCAAAGAGAACTGGCTCTCCAAGCTGAGATCTTGAGGACACCCTTTTCCCCCTCTTGGAACTGGAGAAATGATCTCTAACATAGTAACTCCATGTCTCCCACCGAGTGTTAGCAGTTGCTCCTGTGATGAGTAAGCACTAATGTCTGCAGAAGCTGTGCTGAATTGAGAGTGGTTGTGATTGATTTCCTAGAACTCCATCGCTTTCTTGTAGGAGTCCATGAAATTGTCCTTTTATTTGAGAAAAAGACCAAGATACTCAAATAGCTGTGCACCCCACCCTTAACTCAGTGGACAGCCAGAGTGTCCTGCACTGTGTGGAGCTCAAGAGTAAAGTGGTGAGGGATAAAGAGGGACTCGTGGTTGCCACAACCTAGTTGGATGTTTTAAACTATTTTGGCCCCTCAGCATACAGGATCTTAGTCCCCCTTCCAACGATCAATCCCGCGCCCCCTGCAGTGGAAGCACAGAGTCCCAACTACTGGACGATGAGGAAAGTCCTTACAATATTCTTAACCAGGATGCCTCAAAATTGTCAATGTCATCAAAAAAAAAAAGAGGAAAATCTGAGAAACTGTCACTGCAAAGAGAAGTTAAGGAAATATGACAGCTACATAGACGGTGGTATGCTGGATGTGAAATGATCCTCTAACAAAGAAAGAACATGGGGTAAAGACTAAATATTAAAATATAATATAAGCTAATTACTATTATAAAATTATAAATATTAAATAAATTAAGCCTTAATACTAAGGAAATCAATCAATTAAGTAACTAAATTAGTCATAAACATCAAATATGAATACATTAAACACAAAATTATTATGAATATAATGCAAAAATAAAATTCAAACTCTATCTATCTCAGAGAAAATATGGCCTACAAAGTCAAAAATATTTACAATTTAGCCATTTACCGGGAAAGTTTGCTGATACTTGGTGTGCAGAAAAATAGCATGAATATACTGAGGGATTTATAACATGGGTAGAAACAAAAGCCCCAGGCCTAGATCTGTAACCCTGTGGTGGAAGACTCAATAAGAGCATGGCAGACACCTAAAACTTTGAGGGAGGGAGGTATTTCTCTCTGTAAAGAAAAACTTTTATAAGAAGTGACTGTTGTGCTATTTTGTATTACCTCACTGCTTGGTCATCTAGGTGAATCCATTCAAGGGAAGTACACAACAGAGCGAGGAAACTAAATCACTCCCACTCTGAGTGAGAGGACCAGAAGGAGAGCCTCTTGGTAGCCAAAGAATGTGGGCAGAGAGTGGAGAAGAGCAAATATGAACAAGGGATTCCAGCAAGCTGTAGGAACTCCTGAGTTCAACCTGAGCTATGCATGTAGGAATCTCACCATAGACAGAATACCAAAAGCAGGCAGAAATGAACCATTGCCCAATGGGCAGGCTGGGATCTGTGTGAATCACAAAGACTATGCATCTAAGTATCACTGCATCAACCACAGCAACATGCGCATTTCTTTCAAGCACATGGGAAATATTCACCAAGATAGCATCCTGTATCATCAAAACAAATTTATAAAATTTAAATGATGCAGAGTTTGTTCTCTGACAAGAAAAGAATCAAACTAGAAATCAAACACTATGGAAGGAGGAGAAAAATCTCAAAACACTTGGAAATTAAACAACCATTCATAGATCAAAGAGAGAATCTCAAGGAAGTAGAAACTGCATTGGAATGAATTAAAGTGAAAGAGCCACATATTGCAATTCATGGCACGCAGCTAAATCAGTGTTAAGAGGGAAAATCATAGAATTTAATATTTAAATTAAGAAAGAATAAAGACCACAAGCAATAATCTGCACTTCCACCTTAGATTAAATAAAGAAGAGAAAACTTCACCCAGAGCGATCTGAAAACAAACTAACCAAAACCACAAGAGAGATAAATTGAAATCGAAAATAAAGAAAAAAAAAATCCTGGAAAAAAACTAGTTCATTGAAAAGGTCAACAAAATTGATAAAATTCTAGCCAGATAAACAAAATCAAAGAAGAGAAGACAAATGACTAATATCAGAAATGAAATACTGACTATCGCTAGAATTCTACAAGCCCGACACTAAAGATGTTGGAAGGAAAAAAAGAGGAAATACTAAGAACAGCTCTATGTACAGGACATAAATTCAAGAACTTAAATGGAATTGTGAAATTCCTCAAAATCCAGAAACTACCCTATTCATCCCTGATGAAATGCATCAATTTATAATACTACAACTATTAGAGAATGGATATCACATTTTCAAACTTTCTAAAAAGAAAATCTTTAGTTCCTCAGAAATATCAAAAAACTCAAGCAGAAATTGTCAGAGCCAACTTTATCAGAACTCTGAAGAATAGTCAAAAGTTTGTAGCAACTAAGCTAACAAGATGTGAGCTCCTCTGGGTAAGCGTTACTGGTCATGCTCTGTGGTCCTGGTGTCCACCATGAGCCTTGGCACTCAATGGGAGATCAAAAAGTGTTTGCTAAATAATGTCTTACTCACGGTGCCTGCAATCTGGTTGGATCAAGTTTATTTGGCCCCCAATACATGTAACAGGTCAACATGACCATAAACACAAACAGGAGCAATGACACAATTACGCCTCTGCAAACATCTGTAGGAGAGGTGCCTGACACATAGCCAACAGAGACAGAAACATTTTAGCCCATGGGTAGCTTTAAAAAAATCCCAGTTTTCATGAAAAACTGATCACTGCTGTGAAAGAACAAAATGATGGGAAGAAAGAGCTCCTCAGAGAATGACAGTCTGAGCCCATGTCTTCCAAGTGCTGGGTAACCAAAGTGACATTTAAGAGGAAATGACCAACCAGGCACAATAGAAAGGCAATTTAGGTTTGGAGGAGTACAATATTCTGATGACTTCCAGAAGTAGAAAACCCAGTCTTTCCTAAAGCATTCTCTTGCACATATCAAGACACAGAGATCTTTGACTCTTGTAACAGGATAAACATTCTGGCCCTTCCAGTACACAAGAAACAAGTGCCCGCACAGTCCGAATTCCAGGCCTGGCTTTCCTGTCACTGTTACAGAAAAGTGAGTGTATGAAACGAGTATTTAGTAATTCTGTTTCACTTTCGCTTAAGTCAAAAGGACCTGAGACTGTGTTTGGTTAGCAAATCCACCCTTCTAGCAACAGAGAGGTCAAGACAGTAAGGTGATAGATACCTAAGCACAAAAATAGGCCTATGACCAATATTCAGATGGAAATGAAATATTTCACATGACCATAGGTTAGGAAGACCATAATACACAATGAGGATGCTCATCTGGTGTTTTCAGCTCCTCAAGACTTCATGCTTTCCAGGGTTTGGGGCCATGATGTTGAGCAGTCACTGGATGGAGTTTGATCTGAAAGAATAAAGAGAACACAGGTGTACTGAAAGGGTGTCTTATTGAAACACTTTAATCTCAAAATGAGCAAAGGATTGTTCTTAGATGGGAGTTTAAATGCTGCCCTTCTTTTGAGGTATTCATAAGTACATCACAAGCCGAGAACATTTAAGCCTTCCTCATACCCAGAGAGGATAGTATAGAAGAAATCAGATCCAAATCCCACACCCAAAAGGAACTGAGGAGGATGAGAAGAGGCCAGGTGTGATCATGTCACTCTGCTGCTTAATTCTCTACCACCTATGAAATAAAAGCTTCCCAGGTGGCACCAGTGAAAAATAACCTGCCTACCAATCCTGGAGACATAGGAGATGCAGGTTGGATCCCTGTGTTGGGAAGATCTCCTGGAGAAGGAAAGGGCGACCCACTCCAGTATTCTTCCCTGGAGAATCCCATGGACAGAGGAGCCTGGAGGAATATAGTCCGTAGGGTTGCAGAGAGTCTGACACGACTGAAGTGACATAGCATATAAAGTAAGGTCCACACCACTTCCTCTGATATTCAGGGTCCCTCTAAGTTGGACACAAACACCCATATATTATCTATTTACACCATGATCCCATTTATTGCTTTCCATGTTGGAAGACTTCTGTTTCACTGCAACAAATTGGCTGAATATTTTTTGTTGGGTTGTAATTTGTGTCACAAGTTAGCTACAGTTAGCAGTGATTTCTGGGCTGGTTATTTAGGAAATGATCCATGTGCTAGCTTCCTCTCTTCCTTATTTCTGCCTCTGAGCTCAAGAGAGGAGAAAACATGACAAACACTATTTCAGCTAGGTGATCAAGGTAAATATCCATGTGAAATATCATGTTGATAATATGTACCTTTGATATGATATGATAAGAATTGCACTTTGTCTCTCTGGTCTTCCTCCCCAAAACTCATTGCCCCATTTGAATACTTTGGACTAACACTTATTTTTATGATGACTGGATGTTGATATTTTTATTTATTTATTTATTTTCATTTATTTTTATTAGTTGGAGGCTAATTACTTTACAATATTGTAGTGGGTTTTGTCATACATTGACATAAATCAGCCATGGATTTACATGTGTTCCCCATCCCGATCCCCCCTCCCGCCTCCCTCTCTACCCGATCCCTCTGGGTCTTCCCAGTGCACCAGGCCCGAGCACTTGTCTCATGCATCCAACCTGGGCTGATGATCTGTTTCACTATAGATAATATACATGTTTCCATGCCGTTCTCTCGAAACATCCCACCCTTGCCTTCTCCCACAGTGTCCAAAGTCTGGATGTTGATATTTATTAGATGCTTTTCTGTATCGATGTTGGTCTGATTTTTCTCAGTCAATCTGTTATTGTAATAAGGCAATCCTGGTATTATGCATTCCCAGATCCAGCCCTCATTCCTCCTTGTGCTGTTCTAAATTATACAGGGGCCGACACCGGCAGGCTGCAATCAAACTAGCCAACAGTTGACTGCCATTTTGCTTCAGCTAACCAGAAACACTGGCAAGAGATTAGAAGTCTGGAAAACAGAGCAGTCAAAGATTTTTCTCCTTCCTCTGCATCAGGTGGCTTGTCCTTCAATGGTTCCATATTCTCCATGGCTCCAGCCATTCAACCATGAGACTGAGCCATTCTGGCTGTGGATCCTATTGCATCCAACACCCAGGTTCCAGTAACACAATCTCCTTTCTTTGTTGTTCCATCCAAGAGGTGAGTGATTTCCTCGTGTTCTAATAATTGGGTTTCCCAATTCTCTCCTACTTGGCTTCCTACCACTTTTGTAACCAACCCCACACTTTAAGTTCCCTCCATGTTAAATATTTGCAGTGGCTTCTATTTTCCTGGACAATCCTTGACTGTTACATGCGGCCAGTTATAATGACTGATCTTCTAGTGTTAAACTTCTTTACATTCCTGGCATAAACCCAGCTCTGTCACCAGCAGTTAAATATGTTAGTCTCTTCTGTAATTAATAAAAATAATACTAAAACAAATACTAAAATAAAATACCCCTGGGCTCTGAAACTTCCCCCAAATAATGTGTCTTTCATCATCATCTTCACAGCCTTCTCAAAAGTAATTTTTACACTCACTAGTTTTGGGGCATATATGGAAAAATTTTAATAACATAAGTGATTATAAGGTGATTTAGTCAAATTGTAAAAAAAGATTTCAGCAATATACATGAAGTTAAATAGTGTGACTTGTGCAACAGAGACAAAATGGTACTCAAAGGGAAATATATAGCCTTAAATAGATGTATTAGAAAATAAGAAATATTTAAATCATCCAAGAAATCCAAGAAGCTAGGTATGAACATCATAGGAAACCTTAAGTAATAGAAGGTAGGAAATAATGAAGTTAAGTATGGAAATAATGAATTAGAAAGCAGTACGGACAAAAGACAAATGCCAATTACTTGAAAATACTTATGAAATGTACATTTAAAAAAATATGACCAGATACTAAAGAAAAAAATAATACATAAACAATTTAAGTTAAAACTCTATAAACTATAGATGCAGAAGATATTTAAATGATGTAAAAACACAGCAAGTATGTTATATGATTCCCTCAAGATAAGCAAACGGTGGTCAAGGAAAAGTTTCTCCATGTGAAAGCATTTCAGGTAATAAACTAAAACTCAATGAGAGAATTTGAAAATTACCCCTCTACAACCCCCAGTGGGTAAATGAAGGTGAGAATCATCAATGACTGCCAACTCAGCACAAAGGACAACAAACGTTATGTTCTTAATGGAAGTACACGGTGTCACCTAGGTAGCAGGCTTGTAAATAAACAAGTTAATCAAGCTTCTACCTGTAACTAGCTGTTTAAAGAACTGTTGAGTGGCCAAACGTGTTAAATGACATCAAGCTGTTTCATTCAACATAATCTATATAATGGAAAAATTGAAAAATGCAAAACATGCTCTTTTCACAACAAAAACTACAAGAATAAAAGATGATGCAGGGGAAACCTCCTGATTAAAAAGGACTCAAGGAACATAAAGAAAATCAAAATAAATATACCTTATTTCTGATCCAAACTAATTTTTTTAATTTATAAGGTAAATGTGAAAAATTACTAGATATTTGCTCTTGTTAAAACATTTAAACTTTTAGGGATGATCATCGTTTTCTGTTTATGTTTTATCAAAGATTCCTTGTCTTTTAGAAATGCATACTGACATATTTAGAGATGAAACAGGAAGAAGACAAAGATGCATGCTCTCCCTTGGACAATGCAAAAATTCACTGGAACACAGTTAGAACTGTCCACATCAAAGGAAATAAGAAGTATTAATATTGAAAAAGATAATATTTGTGACAATATGGTAATCTACATAGGGAATTCACAGAAATCAATACACATAATACTTGAATTAATAAGAGAGCAGATAAAAAACTTTGTATGGAAGATTACTAGAGCAAAACCAAGAGCTTTACCACAGACACACACACAAAGCAGTGACTATTCAGAACATGTAATTTAAAAATGTCCCATTCACAACAAAAATGCAGAAATTGTCTAAGAAGTCTAACAAAAACATGTAAAATCTTAATAGAGGCTACAATACAGATTTGTAGTTCGATATGGTTAAGAAAAAAGTCTTTAGCAGTATACCATATTTATTTATGGGGAAAACTGTTATAAAGATGTCAAGTCTGCTTAAATTATTTATAGATTTTGTGCTTTTCCTGTACCACTCAAGATGGTGGTGAAGTGTAGTCTGCTGTCTTCTGTTCCCAGAAGCTAAACAACAAAACATGAGAAGCCTCTGGAGGAGAGTGAATTCTGTGTTGAACAGGATAATAAAATAAAATGCAGGAGAAGAGAGCAGGGGAGTGTCTGGGGGCAACAGTGTGAGAGATTCCTGCTTGGCTGTCACAGTGCCAACAGCTGCCAGGCACTGCAAACTCTTGTCTCATCCCTCAGGCACATCCTGCTGCCCAAAACACAGGGCTCCTCACACCAGTTCACCTCCCAAATGAAGAACTGAGGCCGTGGGGCTTGGGCATCTCCCCAGGATCACGTGCTAGTGAGGGCTGGGATGGGCTCAGAGACCCTGTCTCAATTCCTCCAGAGCCCCCACCCTTCCCACCCATCCTAGGCCGCTGTGGAAAGTGACAAGGACAATCAGAAGCACTGTGGGGCTGCTCTGTGCTTTGCTGAGAACTGACTCTGCCAGGGGCCAGGATCTCTGTCCCATGCCAGTGCCTCCTGCGTGAGGGCAGCACCCTGTCCCTGCTGCTGCCATGGGACCTCCTGCCCAACTGAACCTGCCAGGCTGACCAGCTCCTCGCTACTGCCCCTTCTCAAGGCTGCACAAGAGGATCTCCTGTCCTTCCCCACACAGAGCATTCCAACTTCCTGCAGAAGTCCTCTGGCTGTCCCAGCACTCACTCTGGAACACCTCTGACACCTACAGTCCCTTTGCTTTGGATAATAACCTTTAGACACCTGGTAATCCTTCTGAGCAACTTCCACACCTTTGCCAAATGTTATCCCTTTGAGTTTTTGAGTACTCTGATTTGCCACATAATCAGCTGGTTCTTTGGATATAAACCTGAAGTTAAAGAGAGGGATTTTTCTACCTCCCTGACACTTGCACCCGGATTGTAATGGGGTATCTTTGAAACAGGCCACCGAACACATGCCCAGATGAATGAGCTTACTAGGTGGTCAAAATCCAAATACTCCATTCTAGGGGTACATGAGGAAGGACCACAGAAGTGGAGCCAGTGTTTTCAAGGCTGAAATCTTGATAACTGTGGGACCCTCCTCTGAGGTGAAAAAATAGTTCCTTGGTACGTCAGATTTTAAAAGTAAAAGTAATTACCCAACCTTCCTCTTTTCTGGTACCTGACCACAGGAAGCTCATGGTTGTCAGTGTACCTAATGGTACCTGGGCAGGTGCTCAGGCAAGTCCAGTTGTATGGAGGCAGCTCAGCCTCCCAGGAGAAGTTAACCTTGCATCAAAAGGAAAGAGACTGTTCTCAGTCGACTGATGTTACAGTCAGTGTTATAGTCAGGATCACAAAGGGAAGTACAGAAAGGTGCTATGTGGTAACGTGCAAATTCACCTGATTGATATCTACATGATCCTCTTTAGATTAATGTGACATTGTGTTTGAAAACATCTGACATATAGGAGGCACTTAGATATCTGGAGGATATCAAGGCAAATGTGTCCTTCTCAGAAAGTCTTCCATGAAATGAAGAAGCTAGTCATAACAAATGATAATGGCCACTCTTAATTGAGCACCTACTCTGATCACAGTATGGGAGAGACTACAAGTGCTTGTCCGTATCCTGTCTGTCTTTCCTCCACCCCAGACACAGGGGATGCTTCATTGTCTGTCACCTTGTGGTTAAGAAGCATCCTCTGACTAGCCATTGCCACTGAGATACGAGCAAGAGCATTGTTGGTCACGTCTGGAGCCAGTATGCCATTTCTGTGCTTTGTCTTTCACTCAGCAGCAAACATGGCAATCCAGTGGTAGAACTCCAGAATGGAAACAGCATGGAAACTTGGTCCCCCTGAGATCAGAGTTAGTGTTAGTCACTCAGACATGTCCAACTCTTGCTGTCCCATGGACGGCAGCACACCAGGACTCCCTGTCCATCATCAACTTCCGGAGTTTACTTAAACCTATGTCCACCAAGTCGGTGATTCCATGCAACCATCTCATTCTCTGTTGTCCCCTTCTCCTCAAGCCTTCAATCTTTCCCAGCATCAGGGTCTTTTCAAATGAGTCAGTTCTTCACATCAGATGGTCAAAGCATTGGAGTTTAAGCATCAGCATCACTCCTTTCAGTGAATATTCAGGACTGATTTCCTTTAGGATGCACTGGTTGGATTTCCTTGCAGTCCAAGGGACTCAAGAGTCTTCTCCAACATCCCAGTTCAAAAGCATCAATTGTTCTACGCTCAGCTTTCTTTATAATCCAACTTTCATAACCATACATGTCTACTGGAAAAACCATAGCTTTGACTAGATGGACATTTTTTTTTTTTACAAAGTAATGTCTCTGCTTCTTAATAAGCTGTCTATATTGGTCATAACTTTTCTTCCCAGGAGCAAGCATCTTTTCATTTCATGTCTGCAGTCACCATCTGCAGTGATTTTTGAGCCCACAGAAATAACAGCTGTCATGTTTCCCCATCTATTTGCCATGAAGTGATGGGACCAGATGCCATGATCATAGTTTTCTGAATGTTGACTTTTAAGCCAACTTTTTCACTCTCCTCTTTCCCTTTCATTAGTTCTTCACTTTCTGTGGCAAGTGTGGTGTCATCTGCATATCTGAGGTTGGGGTACAGTTTTTCAGGGTATACCAAGAAGGTGGGTTCTAAATGGTGAAAATCAGCTTATTTGGGCTACAATGAAAGTAATTAGATGTTCAAAAATTTGAGTTTGTTCAGGAATATTTTAGGGAAGGGCTCCATCTAGCACTTCTGTCACCATTCTATAGCACACTCCACTCCCAGCCCCAAGCTTACCTTGCCTTCCTATTGTGCTTGATGGGTCACTTCCTCTTAAATACCACCACAATTCCCCCAGCACTTGGGGGACACTGGCTCAGTTTATCATTCTATGAGGAGCTCTCTCTTTCCACCATCTTGTTCTTTCATAGCATTGATTGGATTTTCCTTGAAAGTGGGATGTTTTAAAGTTACCCATGGGCTAAAATGGTTTGTCTATGTTGGTTGTGTATGTATCAGGCACCTCTCCTACAGATGTTTGCAGGAATGTACTTGTGCCATTGTTCCTGTTTGTGTTTACGGTCATGGTGACATTTATTGGGGGCCAAATAAAGTTGATTCAACCAGATCATGTGATCTGTGAGATATTTTCTGATCTTCTACTGACTGCCAAGGCCCGTGGTGGCCACTAGGGCCACAGAATATGGCATTTGAACTGTGACTTGAACAACTCATGATCTAATAGGGGGTCTGGCCACACACTCTTCATGGGGTTCTCAAGGCAAGAATACTGGACTGGATTTCCATTTCCTCCTCCAGTGGACCATGTGTTGTCACAACTCTTCACTGTGACCCATCCTTCTTGGGTGGCCCTGAATGCCATGGCTCATAGCTTCATTGAGTTATGGAAGCCCTTTTGCCTCGACAAGGCTGTGATCCATGAAGGGTACCCTGATGCTAGGAAAGATTGAAGGCAAAAGGAGAAGGAAGCTGCAGAGGATGAGATGGTTAGATAGCATCACCCAAGCGATAGGCCTGAATTTGAGCAAACTCCGCAAGATAGTAGAGGAAAGAGTTGCCTGGCATGTTTCAGTCCATGGGGTCACAAAGAGTCATACATGATGTAGCAACTGAATAACAATAAATGGCCACATAATAAAGTTCCTTCTTTACATTCTAGAAGTGCCAAGGCATATAGACAATAAAAATGGATAATTCCAAATATGTCAGGAAGCTTCCATAAGCCTTTTGTCCTTCTCCATCAGAGAGTAGACAGACAGAAAACCATAATCACAGAAAACTAACCAATCTGATCACATGGACCACAGCCTTGTCTAACTCAATGAAACTATGAGTCATGCCATTTAGGGCCAGCCAAGATGGGCAGGTCACAGTGAAGAGTTGTAACAAAACTCTTTAAGAAAATTAGATACCAAGGGAACTTTTCATGCAAAGATGGGCATAATAAATGACAGAAATGGTATGGACCTAACAGAAGTAGAAGATATTAAGAAGAGGTGGCAAGAATACACAGAAGAGCTATACAAAAAAGATCTTCACGACCCATATATTCATGATGGTGTAACCACTAACCTAGAGCTAGACATCCTGGAATGCGAAGTCAAGTAGGCCTTGGGAATCATCATTACAAACAAAGCTAGTTAAAGTGATGGATTTCCAGTTGAGCTATTTCAAATCCTAAAAATTGAAAGGTTGTTGCTGAACGATAAGACGCGGGATTCTTGGCCTCCGGAGGAGACGAATTCAATCCGGGGCCAGAGACGAGGCTGGATCGCTCAGAGCTTTTGTGTAATAAAGTTTTATTAAAGTATAAAGGAGATAGAGAAAGCTTCTGACATAGGCATCAGAAGGGGGCAAAAGAGTACCCCCCTCCTAGTCGTTAGCTGTATGTTATATAGTCACAGTCTGTTAATGAAAGGAAAGGAATGTCATAAAATCTAGAATGGCACCAGATAATTCATCCCAGGCCATAAAACTATTGACTTGCATCTTGTACCAACAAATAGTTTCGTTTACATAGATTAGGGGAACAATACCTGAATAAGTAAGTTAGGCCCTTTGGCGGAACCAACTTGAAGATGGAGTCTGGGGTTCATTAACATAGCTTAAGACAACATTTCCATACGAAAAAGAAATGTATTGGTTAACTCAAGGTTTGGGAGTAGTTAGCTTTAGGTGAGACCAGGTGTCATGGCCACACAGAATGTTAGGAGAAACCTCCTTTTAATTTTGTATAGAGAAGGAAAAACAGATCGCTGGTTTGTTCTTTTCTGCCGGTTAAGAGAGATAAAAATGTCTGGCACTTACAGTCTCATACCTCCATTTGGAGACCCCTGGCCTTCCTGCCTGTTACTCTCTCAAAATGATGCTGTGAAAACACTGCACTCAATATGCCAGCAAATTTGGAAAACTCAGCAGTGGCCACAGGACTGGAAAAAGTCAGTTTTCATTCCAATCCCAAAGAAAGTGAAAGTGAAAGACGCTAAGTATGTCTGACTCTTTGTGACCCCATGGACTATACAGTCCTTGGAATTCTCCAGTACAGAATACAGGAGTGGGTAGCTTTTCCCTTCTCCAGGGGATCTTCCCAACCCAGGGGTTGAACCCAGGCCCCCCGCAATGCGGGCAGATTCTTTACCAGCTGAGCCACAAGGGAAGCCCAAAGAAAGTCAATGCCAAAGAATATTCAATCTACCGCACAATTGCACTCATCTCTCTTGATAGTCAAGTAAGCTAAAAATTCTTCAAGCCAGGCTTCAGCAATACGTAAACCATGAACATTCCAGATGTTCAAGATGGATTTAGAAAAGACAGAACAACCGGAGATCAAATTGCCAACATCCGGTGGATCAATGAAAAAGCAAGAGAGTTCCAGAAAACCATCTACTTCTGGCTTATTGATTATGCCAAAGCCTTTGACTGTGTGTACCACAACAAACTATGAAAAATTCTTAAAGATATGGGAATAACAGACCACCTGACCTGCATCCGGAGAAATCTGTATGAAGGTCAAGAAGCAGCAGTTAGAACTGGACGTGGAACGGCAGACTGGTCCCAAATCGGGAAAGGAGTATGTCAAGGTTGTATATTGTCACCGTTCTTATTTAACTTATATGCATAAATGAGAAACATCATGAGAAATGTGGGACTGGGTGAATCACAAGCTGGAATCAAGATTGTTGGGAGAAATATCAACAGCCTCAGATATGCAGAGGACACCACACTTGTGACAAAAAGTAAAGAAGAACTAAGAGGCTCTTGATGAAAGTGAAAGTGGAGAGTGAAAAAGTTGACTTAAAACTCAACATTCAGAAAACTAAGATCATGGCATCTGGTCCCACCACTTCATGGCAAATAGATGGGGAAACAGTGACAGACTATTTTTGTGGGCTCCAGAATCACTGAAGTTATTGACTTCAGCTGTGAAATTAAGACACTTGCTCCTGAGAAGAAAAGTTATGACCAATCTAGACAGCTTTTTAAGAAGAAGAAACATTACTTTACCAACAAGTGTCCATCTAATCAAAGCTCTGGTTTTTCCAGTAGTCATGTATGGCTGTGAGAGTTGGATTATAAAGAAAGCTGAGCACTAAAGAATTGATGCTTTTGAACTGTGGTGTTGGAGATGATTCTTGAGAGTCCCTTGGACTGTAAGGAGATCCAGCCAGTCCATCATAAAGGAAATCAGTCCTGAATATTCACTGGAATGAGTGATGCTGAAGCTTGAACTGCAATACTTTGGCCACCTTATGTGAAGAATTGACTTATTTGAAAACATACAGATGCTGGAAAAGATCAAAGTCTTGAGGAGAAGGAGACAACAGAGGATGAGTTGGTTGCATGGCATCACCGACTCAATGGACATGATTTAGAGTAAACCCCGGGAGGTGGTGATGGACAGGGTGGCCTTGCATGCTGCAGTCCATGGGGCACAAAGTATCAGACAGGACTGAGCAACTGAACTGAACTGAACTATATATATATACATATATATATATATATATATATATATATATATATATATATATATATATAATATTTAGTCATACTTAGGTTTAAAGGAGTTTGCAAAGCACATGGCTATGAGCAAGGGCTCTGAGTCCAGCCAGCCTGGATTTCAATCCTGACTCTGCCACTTCCTGGCTGTGTGATCTTGTGTAAGCTTTAGACCTCTCTGTGCCTCAGTTTGCTCATCTGTAAACCATGGATAGCAATAGTACCTAACTCCTGGGGCAGTTATGAGGACAAAATCAGGTAATATCTGTAAAGCACATTCAACAGCACCTGGTACATAAAAATGCCAAGTGAGTGCAGTTTAAATCAAATTCTGACCTCACCAGACACTGCTATGTAGCCTCAGGAATCTCATTCAGCTCAGTAAGTTGAACTTGGAAAGTCTGTAAAACAGGACTAAAACGTGTGCTCCACTGAGCTGTGATGAACTTGAAACACTTAGCCCCCTGCAAAGCATGCTGTATGGTTATCCTTATCCTTGACAGACGCCTGGAAGCCCTCAGATCCTCCTATGCTCCAGAGTGTGCTATTGCACCTCTCAACTGTTCTTACTGTTTCTGCAGTCACCCAGTGGTCAATTCTGGTGAAGCCTCTCAACATCCTGAATGTAGTCCATGACTACATCAGCTTACTGTGGGATGCATAAATACATCATAATAACAACGGTAACTGCTTACCAGTACATTGCAGGTTATACAGTGGATCACAGAGATGATCTCTTTTGCTAAAACAAGCAACAGGGCACAATAGGCTTGAGATGCTGGCTTCTGACTGAGCCCGAATCAAGTAAATACTTTGAGAGTTATTTTCCTGGAGTTTTTGACAGAACACAAGGATGGTTTCCCTTCCCATGACTTAAGCCTCCAATAGATAAACTTCAGGGTATAACTTGCTGCATTTCAGTTTCCCAGTCACCTCTGCTGCCCTTTCAGATCACAGAGGTCACAGTAATAATGTGAAACCAGATGTTTGCTATTCCTTAGCCTCTTCTCATTTAGATACATATGTATCACTAGATCAACACCCTGACATGTGCTTCTCATCCCCAAATACTCATTTATGCCTTTTCCACCACCATTTTATGGACATGTGCTTTCATTGCCCATCAAACACATCTTGCTGTTATATCAGAGGTAACTAGGAGCCTCGGCCTGAGTAGAAAATTCATATCAACAGGAATACTCATTATTTGTGACAAGCTTCTAATTAGTTCCATCATTTTGGTGCTCTTCTGAGCCCAGCTCTGGATTTTCCCATATGTCTGCTTCCCTGGTCCTTGAAGATACATGTTGCTTTCCGGGACTGGTGGTCAGTAGCTCAGGGTAGACAAAATAACCCAGCACCTCCAAAGACAGTTCCCTACAGGGAAGAAAGAAGTGCCAGTGAGAAGAGCCAAACAGGCAGCTTCCTGCAATTCTCTCAGAAAAACAGCTGCTGAAGGGACCACTTCTTTTGAAGGGACCCCAAAGAAGTTGCTTTAAAATTACTTGTGAATATATTAAAACTACCATTACTCAAAGTTGCCCAGTGTCTCAAGAAACTTTGTAGGCCTCACCTTGGGGCTTAATTCCTGAATCATGTCAACAGCTGCCACAATTCTAGGCACACTGGAGGTAGCTAATCAACTGTGACCCAATTTCCTAGGTGATATCAGATTGGTGGAGGAGTTGAAGAAATCAAGGGTATGCCTGTGGGTTTGTCCACACTTGTGTTTTCACTTATGACATAATGGAAACTTCTTCGATCTTCCCTGCCACCTTTGTTTTTATTTTTTTTAATTTTTTTTTGTTGTTGTTGTTTAAGTGTATTTATTTTAAACCTCAGGTTAACTTTTTTTTTTTTTACTGTCCATTTTTTATTAATTTTATTTTATTAGTTGGTGGCCAATCACTTCACATTTCAGTGGGTTTTGTCATACATTAACACGAACCAGCCATAGAGTTATACGTATTCCCCATCCTGATCCCCCCTCCCACCTCCCCCTCCACCCGACCCCCCTGGGTCCTCCCAGTGCACCAGGCCCGAGCACTTGTCTCATGCACCTCACCCGGGCTAGTGATCTGTTTCACCATAGATAATATACATGCTGTTCTTTTGAAACATCCCACCCTCACCTTCTCCCACAGAGTTCAAAAGTCTGTTCTGTACTTCTGTGTCTCTTTTTCTGTTTTGCATATAGGGTTATCATTACCATCTTTCTAAATTCCATATATATGTGTTAGTATGCTGTAATGTTCTTTATCTTTCTGGCTTACTTCACTCTGTATAATGGGCTCCAGTTTCATCCATCTCATTAGAACTGATTCAAATGAATTCTTTTTAACGGCTGAGTAATATTCCATGGTGTATATGTACCACAGCTTCCTTATCCATTCATCTGCTGATGGGCATCTAGGTTGCTTCCATGTCCTGGCTATTATAAGCAGTGCTGTGATGAACATTTATGATGTTGAACCTGAAAAGGCCCTGAGGGATTGCATCAGGCAGGAAAGGCTAGATTATTCTGGTCCTCCATGAGTGACTCTCTTTGACATTTCTTATTTAATCTTCAGGGAGTCTTCTGCTCATTCTTAATATATGTATATGAATACCAATATACTAGTGTATACCAATATATATTGGTATATAGCAGTATACCAATTTATACTGATATAAAACCAAATGTACAAAAATTGATGAATAGACAGAATGTGTATCTATGCAGAATATGTATCTTCCCTGATGGCTCAGTTGTTCAATGACATATTATTCAACTATTAGAATGGTATGAACTAAAAACTTAAGGGGAAAAAAAGAAAGAAGTACTGATATTTGTTCCAACCCGAACCATCCTTTAACTATTTGAATGGGGGTAGGTTCCAGATAATGGCTTTTCTTTCCAGAGAAGGATGTGATGGGTCATTTCTAGCTAGTGATTTTCTAGAGGGGGATCAGATGTTGGGTAGGGCTTGGGAGTTGACGTATGTACACACACACACGTGAAAGGTCCTCTCTGACTGAACTTACTGATGCAACAACTAGAGGAGGGATTTAACATTTTATAAAGGACAACTTTGAGAAGAATATGAGGAAAGTGCAATATTAGTGCAGTATTAGTCATTTGCTTGTTTCTGATAATAGCTGCAACTCAACTACAGCCTTCAATCCATGAGAGGGCAGCGGAATTCCCAGGGATCTCGCTGTTCAGACTGAAGGGACATAGCAAAAGTGCAGGTATTCCAAAACCTGTGTGAGGCATCCACTGACTGTTTGTCAGGTACAATGTCAAGAGTAACATCAGCACCCCAAATGTGTGGGTCCCTGGCACCCATCGTGTTTGTTAACTTCCTTGAACAAGCACCAGCAGACAGTAAGTGAGGCCAACCTTGGAGCAGCACTCTAGGGTGAAAGCACCTGTGTGCAGTTGGGGGGGGGGTGCAGTTGAACTTCTAAGCTCACTAACCTGCTTCAGGGATTCAAATGTGCTGTTCATTGCTGCAAGACACAAGTTCATTCTCAAGGAGGAATTGGAAGAAAGAAAAACTCCATAATCCATGTCACACACCAAGGTTTGAACATGCTGTTGTAATTGGTTCAGAGGTTGTTCTTTAAGTTGAGTTAGGAGAGGGTTAGGCTATGGTTTTTACAGTCAGACAGGGACCTGCTTGTGTGTATAAGCTGACTTTCACACATATTCTGGTCAATATGCCATGAATGCTGCATAGACCCCATCTCTGGGCACAAATAAATTTGTCAAGTGAGATCAAAGCCAGTGGCCTCTGCAGAAACCAAAGCAATAAGTGAAGCCTCAATAGGTATAACTAGGCTTTTGCTCTCTGAGCCAGGCTCTTGGTTAGACACATTGGGCAGTAGGATGAGAGGAAGGAAAATCAAGGAAGCAATGTTATCAAGAGCCAGGAACACAGGCTTAGGGAACCTCCTTTCCCCAGAGACACTGACATGTTAATGACATCACTGGCCTCTTACCCAGCTAGAAGTGGATCAGGTTTGTGTCTCCTGGGCTTTTTCCACCCACTCCAGTACCTGAGCTTCCACACTCATCCAACCAGCAAGGTCCACCAATTCTAAGACAGAGATATCTCGACCCCGCTTTCTCCCATGGCCATGGTCTGAATTCAGGACTTCTTTCTGGAATTCCAGCTGAAAACAGTGGAAACAGTGACTGACTTTATTTTGGGGGGCTCCAAAACCACTGGAGATTGTGATTGAAGCCATGAAATTAAAAGATGCTTACTCCTTGGAAGGAAAGTTATGACCAACATAGACAACATATTAAAAAGCAGAGACATTACTTTGCCAACAAAAGTTCATCTAGTCAAGGCTATGGTTCTTCCAGTAGTCGTGTATGGATGTGAGAGTTGGACTATAAAGAAAGCTGAGCACTGAAGAATTGATGCTTTTGAACTGTGGTGTTGGAGAAGACTCTTGAGAGTCCCTTGGACTGCAAGGAGATTCAACCAGTGCATCCTAAAGATTATTCTTGGGTGTTCACTGGAAAGACTGATGTCGAAGCTGAAACTCCAATACTTTGGCCACTTGATGAGAAGAACTGACTCATTTGAAAAGACCCTGATGCTGGGGAAGTTTGAAGGCAGGAGGAGAAGGGGACGGCAGAGGATGAGATGGTTAGTTGGCATCACTGACTCAATGGACACGGGTTTGGGTGGACTCCAGGAGGTGGTGATGGACAGGGACGCCTGGCGTGCTGCGGTTCATGGGGTCGCAAAGAGTCGGACATGACTGAGTGACTGAACTGTACTGAATTGCTCTCTACTCCCAGGACCTCAAAACTGTCCTCCACACCGCTGATGAGGAACTATCTAGAAGCACTGTCAGGACCACAGAGATAGGCTTTGGGCTTTCTGTAGGTAAGGGGAGGAAGTCTCCAGTTCAAAAGCAACCCACACCAGCAGCATTGGACAGCCAATGTGGCATTCCACCCTGCAGCCTAAGGGGCAGAACAAGAGGAATGGAGCCGGCTGCCACTCGTGGGGGAAGTGGGCAGTCATGAAGTGGGCCACCCAGAAATGTGGAACTTGCCCCTCCTCTGCCCTGTATGCAAATGCCTGGTGCTTCCCACCTGACTCTTAAAAATAGTCTTTGAACTTCATGTAGCACCTTTCTTCAGAGGATTTCACAAAATAAACTCAAAGTGATCTGCTTAAAGACCTGGTTCGCAGGCGTCCTTTCCCCAACAGTATCTGAGGGCAGGAGAAAATAGGGGAGCAGGGCCCTGCCACTACCTTGGGAGACTTCTTCTACTTATGATTTCCTTCCAGGCCCTCTGCAATCTAAAGTGGAATCCCATTTAATATGAAGATTATAAACAAATAGCGCTGTGTGTTTGAGCATGAGAGTGAGAAGGGGGGGAGCAAAGAAAGGCTGGAAACAGAAGGACTGAGTGGTTAACAGTGTTACCTCCTCTGGGGAGGAGGGTGGGGGCAGGCTGTGTGGAATGATTGCTCCTTCCACTTCTGGGCTGTATGATTTTTTTTTTTTTTTGCAAGAAAGTATATTTATGGCTTGGGTAATATTGAAAAAAAAAAAGAATGTGTTTGTAATGTGAAGTATCAAGAATATTGTTGAAAAAAGTAATGAAGCATTTTGTTGGGCTGGTAACATCCTGGTAACATGTTGGGCAGTAACATGCAAATCTCAAACTGCTAAAACAGGTAATGAGCATTTATATTGAATATAAATATAAAAGAATATTGCCCTTGCTTCTTCAATACAAGGTTTAGATGCTATTCTTCTTGAACCTAAGACATGGAAAGGAAAATATTTTTAGTATTAGGTTATCAATAGAAGGTACTCACAGTTTGCTTGTAGTGGCAGTTACAGAGCTTAATGTGTTTGTCAAAACTTAGCAGTGTACATGGAAAATAGTGTATTTTACTCCATGTAACTTATGCTCCCCAAATAGATAAAACAATAGGTTATCATTAGAGAATGGTTGGCTGTCCACCAGTAACTATCACCACTAATTGCATATTTTCTGCATGTAAGTCTGTTTATAAGCTTAAATATATTATTTCACATAATTCCCTCAATAATCATGACATTAATGAGTCATTAAGTCCAATTTGCAGATAAAATATTAGATGTTTGGAGATGTATTGTGAGCAATGGCACAGCTGGCAATCAGCTGGTTTGGAATGGGAATTCAGCTCTCACACCATGCACCTGCACTGTCCTACACATGTCCATCCAGACGGTCCATTGGAGATGCTGTACTCCTTTCTGCCAGACACCCTTGGCCTCTCCAGCAAAAATCTGGGGTGAACTCACTTCAACTCTCTGTTCAACCATGTGTTTGAGTTTGCCTTCATGTCTCAGTGATTCCAAGGGCACACAAAGGCAGCAGTCTTGCACTCCCTGCCCACATTCCCACCTACTTCTCCCAGAGCAGCCTCAGTGGATGATGCCCCAGTGTCGATCTGGTCAAGTTCCAAATAACCATCTGCCCACCGATGGACCCGTCCCATTGGAAGAGCAAAACTAGAAGTGATTGATCTAACTAGCGTGTCCCAGCCTCTATTACTCCATGTCCACCAAATAATTCATCCCTGGTGCACTCTTCAATCTCCAGGGTTGAGCTCAGCCCCAGTGCCAGGAAGTTATTTGTGGGACTGAACCTCATTTGAGGCAATTCAGGACACAGGAGTGACATGTCCAATCATGATTTGTATAGGCTCAAGCAACCCTGGAGTTCTACCTGCAGGAGGGAGGAAAGCACATTCATGCCAGGAACGAGCAAGGGTAGTGCGGAAAGCCAATGGGGTGGGGGAGTGGAGACAGGAGGCCCCTGGCCACCAAAGTCCCCCCACTGGCCTTCAGTCACCTGTTGCTCAGACACAAAACCCAACAGCAGAGTGGGAGAGAGCAGTGAAGTGAGCCTGTGCACCAGCCAGGAGCTAGAAAGGGGAGCAGGTACTGGGGGTGGGAACAGGGGTTGGATGGGGAAGAATCTAGAGAAGGGTGAAGGACCTTGGTAAGGGCAAAAGGTTGGGAGAAGGCCCAGGCATCCTAGGAAGGTCATGAGAGAGGGGAGGTCCAGGACTAGAGAAGGACGAGGGGGTGATGCCGGGTGGCCTATGGCTTTCTGATGAAAGACAGTGGGTTTCTCCAGTTTCTGGAGAAAGCTGCAGAGTATGGGGTGAGAAGAGGATGTGGAGATGTGGTGGGAAGTAGGGCCAATAAGCAGATTTCAGAGATGGGGAGAGTGTCTCAGGCTTGGGGGAGGGGAGAGTGCGCCAAGGAAGACAAGGGAGTCCGGGAGAGGGCTCAGGATCAAGATAAGGATGGAGCCACAGGGTCTTGGGAAGAACAGGGAGTCCTGAGGATTTCCAAGAGGACCCCAGGGGTCCAGGGAGGTCAACGTGGTAAGAGAGGTTGCTAGGTTCCTAGGAAGGGGCGCAGGGTCCGGGGGAGGAATTTGGAAACAAGGGCAGGGCAGGGGATCTCTGGAAGAAGCATGGGGTTGGAGATGGGTGCACCCAGAGTACGGGGAGGAATTCGGGGCTGGCAGAGGGCTTGGGGTCCCAGGAAGCAACTCAGGATCCATAGGAAGAGCATGGGGTCCTGGGAAGAGATGCAAATAATGGGGACGAAGCCAGGGTCACAGGGCTGGGGCCTCAGGGTGCTGAGGCAGCGCTTTACCTGCTTCAGATGGGGTTGTCCAGACCCCATAAAATGTACCACAGGATCACATAGAGGATGAGCAGGATAGCGAAGAGGAACAGAGCCACGAAGATGGCCTTGGTCACTGTGGAGAACAGAGCCTGCATGGTCCCCCCGAGGGGGCACCGTGGGGTCCTGAAGGAGGGATAGTGATGAGAGCAGCATGGGCTGCCACTTGCACCCACGGAGAGATGCCCTGACAAGGAGGAAACTTCTGTTGGCCAGCATCCCTGGGACAACTGTGCACTTGGGGCCAAGGGCTTGCCCGGTCGGTGGAGACATCAGGTCCCCTGGACCCCCAGCCCACAGCTCCTTCCATGTGGTGCAACCTGGAATGCCATTGGCTGGTGGGAATCAAAGAAGCTTAAGGATGAGGGAGAACTGTCAGGTGCTTCGGGGCACCTCCAGAGTGGACCAGGGGTCTCCTTGAGAAGAGAGACTGGGGAGAGGTGTGGGGGTCTCCTTTGTTCCCCAGGGCATCCCTAAAAGATGATCCCACTCATCTCTCTGGCACTTCAGGAAAGGACAGATTGGAGAGGTCATACGCTAGCCCCAGCCTGTCCCAACTGGTGCCCAAAATTACACACTGAAATTTTCCTGCACACAGTGACCTGTTGCAGGGTCATCCTTTGGTGGGTCTTAAGGGAAAAGTGAAAGTCGCTCTCTCATGTCTGACTCTCTGCCAGTCTCCTCCATCCATGGAAATCTTGAGGCAAGAACACTGGAATGGTTTGCCATTCCCTTCTGCAGGGGATTTTCCTGACCCTGGAATTGAACCCAGGTCTGCTGCCCTGGAGGCAGGTGCTTTACCATGATTCCCAGACACCAGGGAATCTCTGATCTCTAAGAAGGGAGGAGTCAAAAGGAGCCACGAGGGGCCAGGGCTGCTTGAACAAATCCCGAACCTTCTCAAGGACCACCAGGGTGCGTCCACCTGTGCCTGGGGTGAGTAAAGGACCACTCTGGCTGCTTTGTCTCTATTGCAACCCACCCAACCCCCCACCCCACTCCTGCCCTCCTGTGCAACCCACCAGTGGTTCTGGACCAGCAGCATCCCCACCACCTTGGTGCAGAGAAGAGAACCAAGATCTCAGACTCCACCCAACTACACAGCGAAGATCTTCATATTAACGAGATTCCCAGAATGGGGAGGGACTTCCCTGGTGGCTCAGATGGTAAAGAATCTGCCTGCAATCCTAGAGACTCAGGTTCGATCCCTGGGTCGGGAAGATGCCCTGGAGAAGGGAATGGCAACCCCAGAATTTCATGGACAGAGGAGACTGGCGGCTTCCATGGGGTCACAAAGAGTCTGATGCGACTCAGAGCCTCACACTTTCACTTTCTGGATGGGGTAAGTCACCACGTGTTCACTGCCCCTTGTGCTGTGGTCATCTGCCTGGTATAGTCTGTGAATGCAGGGTCATTGTGTCTTCCATAGTCAAGAATGGCTTCCCCAGTGGCTCCTGCAAGCCTACTAAGTCGCTTCAGTCCTGTATTGTGTTGACAAGCGGGTTCTTTAACCCCTACCGCCTGCCAGTGGTAAATAATTCGCCTGTAATGCAGGAGATGCAGGACACACGTGTTTGATCCCTGGGTCCGGAAAATTCCTAACGGGAGGAAATGGCAACACATGCTAGCATTCCTGCCTGTGAAATTCCATGGACAGGAGAGCCTTTTGGGCTACAGTCCATGAACAACTTAGCACAAACACATAGTCAGAAGTAATCAAGCCTGATTTCTTCAGTGGAAACTTTCTAGAAGCTCCAGTTAGTTATCTAGCAAGAGTTGCTTCCAGTTTTTTAGGAGCATGATTTCATTCATTCTTGAGAAGACATTTTTTCATGACTGACGAGCAAGGACCATGGAGACAAAAACTGATCTTAATGGTTTAAAGGAAAACAGAAGTTAATACTTCTCTTCCCAGCACCCGCTCCACCTCCAAACCTCTGTTCTTTACTTTGTCCTACTCTCCAAGTGGTTTCTCAGGTAGAGACAGGTAATAAGTAGGGATTTCTGTGCTATGCACGTCAACCCTGCAGTCTAGCCTGTTCTAGTGTGAGGGAGAAATAGCATTTTGCCCATGGGGTTGTCAGGAAACATGACTGTCAGATTTGCAAGCACTGGCTGTACAGGCCAGATCACCTTTCACTCCTCCAGCTGCCACCATGCCATTTACCAGCTACTGTCAGGAGAGAACTTCTGCTGGAAGGAATGAGGCCACTTCCAATTTGAGTGAGATCCTGTGTGCTCAGTCGCTCAGTTGTGTCCAGCTCTTTGTGACCCCATGGACCACAACTGCCAGACTCTTCTGTCCATGGGATTTCCCAGGCAAGAATACTACAGTGGGTTGTCATTTCCTCCTCTAGTGGCTCTTCCCAAACCAGGGACCAAACCCTCATCTCCTGCATTGTAGGCAGATTCTTTTTTTTTTTTTTTTAAGTAGCAAAACCAAAGCAAAACTTTTGTTTATTTATTTATTATTTAGTTATTTAACTTTACCATATTGTATTGGTTTTGCCATACATTGAATTAGATCCACCATGGGTGTACATGTGTTCCCCATCCTGAACCCCACTCCCACCTCCCTCCTCAACCCATCCCTCTGAGTCATCCCAGTGCACCAGCCATGAGCACCCTGTCTCATGCATTGAACCTGGACTGGTGATCCAATTCACATATGGTAATATACATATTTCAATGTCATTCTCCCATATCATCCTGCCCTTGCCCTCTTCCAGAGTCCAAAAGACTGTTCCATACATCTGTGTCTATTTTGCTGTCTCGCATACAGGGTTATCATTACCATCCTTCTAAATTCCATATGTATGCATTAGTATACTGTATTGGTGTTTTTCTTTCTGGCTTACTTCACTCTGTATAATGTTTCATCCACCTCATTAGAACTGGTTCAAATGTATTCTTTTAATGGCTGAGTAATATTCCATTGTGTATATGTATCACAGCTTTCTTATCCATTCATCTGCTGTTGGACATCTAGGTTGCTTCCATGTCCTGGCTATTATAAACAGTGCTGTTATGAACATTGAAGTACACGTGTCTCTTTCAATTCTGATTTCCTCAGTGTGTATGCCCAGCAGTGGGATTGCTGCATCATGTGACAGTTCTATTTCCAATTTTTTTTAAGGAATCTCCACACTGTTCTCCATAGTGGCTGTATTAGTTTGCATTCCCACCAACAGTGTAAGAGGGTTCCCTTTTCTCCACACCCTCTCCAGCATTTATTGCTTGTAGACTTTTGGATAGCAGCCATTCTGACTGGCGTGAAATGATACTTCACTGTGGTTTTGAATAGCCTATCTCTGATAATGAGGGATGTTGAGCATCTTTTCATGTGTTTGTTAGCCATCAGTATGTCTTCTTTGGAGAAATGTCTGTTTAGTTCTTTGACTCACTTTTTGATTGGGTCTTTTATTTTTCTGGAATTGAGCTGCAGTAGTTGCTTGTATATTTTTGAGATTACTTCTTTGTCCATTGCTTTGTTTGCTATTATTTTCTCCCATTCTGAAGGCTGTCTTTTCACCTTGCTTATAGTTTTCTTTGTTGTGCAGAAGCTTTAAATTTTAATTAGGTCCCATTTGTTTATTTTTGCTTTTATTTCCAATGTTCTGGGAGGCAAGCCATAGAGGATCCTGTTGTGGTTTATGTCAGAGAGGGTTTTGCCAATGTTTTCCTCTAGGAGTTTAATAGTTTCTGGTCTTATATTTAGATCTTTAATCCATTTTGAGTTTATTTTTGTGTATGGTGTTAGAAAGTGTTCTAGTTTCATTCTTTTACAAGTGGTTGACCAGTTTTCCCGGCATCACTTGTTATAGAGATTGACTATTCTTCATTGTATATTCTTGTTTCCTTTGTCAAAGATAAGTTGTCCATAGGAGCATGGATTCATCTCTGGGCTTGCTATTTTGTTCCATTTATCTATCTTTCTGTCTTTGTGCCAGTACCATGCTGTCTTGATGACTGTGGCTTTGTAGTAGAGCCTGAAGTCAGGCAGGTTGATTCCTCCAGTTCCATTCTTCTTTCTCAAGATTGCTTTGGCTATTCGAGGTTTTTTGTATTTCCATACAAATTGTGAGATTATTTGTTCTAGTTCTCTGAAAAACTCTGTTGGTAGCTTGATAGGGATTGCATTGAATCTGTAGATTGCTTTGAGTAGTATACTCATTTTCATTATATTGTTTCTTCCAATCCATGGATACGGTATATTTCTCCATCTATTTGTACCCTCTTTGATTTCTTTCATCAGTGTTTTATAGTTTTCTAAATATAGGTCTTTTGTTTCTTTAGGTAGATATGTTCCTAAGCATTTTATTCTTATCATTGCAATGATGAATGGAATTGTTTCCTTAATTTCTCTTTCTGTTTTCTCATTGTTAGTGTATAGGAATGCAAGGGATTTCTGTGTGTTAATTTTATATCCTGCAAATTTACTATATTCATTGTTTAGCTCTAGTAATTTTCTGGTGGAGTCTTTGGGGTTTTCTATGTAGAAGATCATGTCATCTGCAAACAGTGAGATTTTCACTTCTTCTTTTCCCATCTGGATTCCTTTTATTTCTTTTTCTGCTCTAATTTCTGTGGCCAACACTTCCAAACTATGTTGAATAGTGGTGGTGAGAGTGGGCACCCTTGTCTTGTTCCTGATTTTGGGGGAAATGTTTCAATTTTTCACCACTGAGAATAATGTTTGCTGTGGGTTTGTCATATATAGCTTTTATTAGCTTGAGGTAGGTTCCTTCTATTCCTGCTTTCTGGAGTATTTTTTTTTTTTTTAATCATAAATGGATGTTAAATTTTTTCAAAGGCCTTTTCTACATCTATTGATATAATCATATGGTTTTTATTTTCCAATTTGTTAATGTGGTGTATTATATTGATTGATTTGTGGATATTGGAGAATCCTCACATCCCTGGGAGAAAACCCACTTGGTCATGATGTATGATCTTTTTAATATGTTGTTGGATTCTGTTTGCTAGAATTTTGTTAAGGATTTTTGCATCTATGTTCATCAGTGATATTGGCTTGTAGTTTTCTTTTTTTGTGACATCTTTGTCTGGTTTTGGTAGTAGGGTTTTGGTGGCCTTATAGAATGAGTTTGGAAGTTTACCTTCCTCTGCAATTTTCTGGAAGAGTTTGAGTAGGATAGGTGTTAGTTCTTCTCTGAATTTTTGGTAGAATTCAGGTGTGAAGCCGTCTGGTCCTGGGCTTTTGTTTGTTGGAAGATTTCTGATCACAGCTTCAATTTCCGTGATTGTGATGGGTTTGTTAAGATTTTCTATTTCTTCCTGGTTCAGTTTTGGAAAGTTGTACTTTTCTAAGAATTTGTCCATTTCTTCCAAGTTGTCCATTTTATTTGCATATAGTTGCTGATAATAATCTCTTATGATCCTTTGTATTTCTGTGTTGTCTGTTGTGATCTCTCCATTTTCATTTCTAATTTTGTTGATTTGATTTTTCTCCCTTGTTTCTTGATGAGTCTGGTTAATGGTTTGTCAATTTTATTTATCTTCTCAAAGAACCAGCTTTTGGTTTTGTTGATTTTTGCTATGGTCTCTTGTTTCTTTTGCATTTATTTCTGCCCTAATTTTTAAGATTTTTTTTCCTTCTACTAACCCTGGAGTTCATAATTTCTTCCTTTTCAAGTTGCTTTAGGTGTAGAGTTAGGTTATTTATTTGACTTTTTTTTCTTGTTTCTTGATGTAAGCCTGTATTGCTATGAACCTTCCCCTTAGCACTGCTTTTACAGTGTCCCATAGGTTTGCGGTTGTTGTGTATTCATTTTCATTCGTTTCTATGTAAATTTTGATTTCTTGTTTGATTTCTTCTGTGATTTGCTGGTTATTCAGCAGCATGTTGTTCAGCCTCCAAATGTTGAAATTTTTAGTAGTTTTTCTCATGTAATTGATATCTAATCTTACTGCGTTGTGGTCAGAAAAGATGCTTGGAATGATTTCATTTTTTTTTTTTTTTTTTTTTTTTGTTAAATTTACCAAGACTAGATTTATGGCCCAGGATGTGATCTATCCTGGAGAAGGTTCCATGTGCCCTTGAGAAAAAAGTGAAATTGATTGTTTTGAGGTGAAATATCCTATAGATACCAATTAGGTCTAACGGGTCTATTGTATCATTTAAAGTTTGTGTTTCCCTGTTAATTTTCTGTTTAGTTGATCTATCCATAGGTGTGAGTGGCATATTAAAGTTTCCCACTATTATTGTGTTATTGTTAATTTCCCCTTTCATACTTGTTAGCATTTTTCTTACATATTGTGGTGCTCTTATGTTGGGTGCTTATATATGTATGATAGTTATATCTTCTTCTTGGATTGATCCTTTGATCATTATGTAGTGTCCTTCTTTGTCTCTTTTCACAGCCTTTATTTTAAAGTCTATTTTGTCTGATATGTGTATTGCGACTCCTGCTTTCTTTTGGTCTCTATTTGCATGGAATATCTTTTTCCAGCCCTTCACTTTCAGTCTGTATGTGTCCCTTGTTTCGAGGTGGGTCCCTTGTAGACAACATATATAGGGGGTCTTGTTTTTGTGTCCATTCAGCCAGTCTTTGTCTTTTGGTTGGGGCATTCAACCCAATTACATTTAAGGTAACTATTGATAAGTATGATCCCATCGCCATTTACTTTACTGTTTTGGGTTCGAGTTTATACACCCTTTCTTTGTTTCCTGTCTAGAGAAGATCCTTTAGCATTTGTTGGAGAGCTGGTTTGATGGTGCTGAATTCTCTCAGCTTTTGCTTGTCTGTAAAGCCTTTGATTTCTTCTTCATATTTGAATGAGATCCTTGCTGGGTACAGTAATCTGGGCTGTAGGTTATTTTCTTTCATCACTTTAAGTATGTCCTGCCATTCCCTTCTGGCCTGAAGCATTTCTATTGAAAGATCAGCTGTTATCCTTATGGGAATTCCCCTTGTGTCTTATTTGTTGTTTTCTCCCTTGCCGCTTTTATTTTTTTCCCTTGTATTGCAAAGAAAATCTTTACCTTTTATTGAAAAGTGCAAAGAAAATCTTCAAAGTGTTTAATGTCTGACAACTGAAAGGAAAACAAATCCATTACATAAATTTCAGTAAGGCCCACAACTACATATAAAAATTTTATAGGAAGATTATGATCCAAAAGAAAACAGTTCTTAAGTCTCAGACAAGAAGACTACACTAAAGAGGGGGGACAAATTGAGCATGCGAGGAAAAGCAACATCAGCAGTCAAGTGTCACAAAATCACAGTTCACGGAAATAGGCCATGTGGTATTGGACTCATTATCTTCCCAAATCTACTGCCATAAGCACACTGATCCAATTATTTTCCTACCTGTGCCTGCCAATACAGTTGAGACTAAATTGTCAACTCATTTTCATTCTTCTGTGCAATTTATCACTCCATTTGAGGGCTATGCCACAGTCAATTCTATTACATACTTTCTGGCAACTCCTTACTTGATAATAAAATAATCAAAGGATTCAAGATTTTACCTACACATGTATTTTACTTTATACTTGAATTTGGGGAAAGACCATTATGTACAGTATGCCTTTAATAAATAATTGCTGAGTGAATGAATGAAATGTTGAGCTGAATCACATTATTGTAAATATTGTGCTTTGTGTTTTATCTTTGTTAATTTGATTAATATGTGTCTTGGGGTGTTTTGCCTTGGGTTTATCACGTTTGGGACTCTCTGGGTTTCTTGGACTTGGGTGATTATTTCCTTCCACATTTCAGGGAAGTTTTCAACCATTATCTCTCAAGTATTTTCCCATGGTCTTTCTTTTTGTCTTCTTCTTCTAGGACTCCTGTGATTCAAATGTTGGGGTGTTTAACATTGTCCCAGAAGTCTCTGCAGTTGTCCTCATTTCTTTTAATTATTTGCTCCTCTCTTTTTTATTTATTTCTACCAATCTGTCTTCTACCTCACTTATCCCATCTTCTGCCTCCGTTATTCTACTGTTGGTTCCCTCCAGAGTGTTTTTAATCTCACTTATTGCATTATTCATTATTTATTGACTCTTTTTTATTTCTTCTAGGTGTTTATTAAACCTATCTTGCATCTTATTGATCCTTGTCTCCAGGCTATTTATCTGTAACTCAAATATGTTTTCACGATTTTGGACCATTTTCACTATCATTATTTGGAATTCTTTATCAGGTAGATTCCCTGTCTCTTCCTCTTTTGTTTGGCTTGGTGGGCATTTATCCTGTTCCTTTACCTGCTGGGCATTTCTCTGCCTTTTCCTCTTGTTTATATTGCTGTGTTTGGGATGGCCTTTCTGTATTCTGGCAGTTGGTGGTTCCTCTTTATTGTGGAGGTTCCTTGCTGTGGGTGGGATTGGATGGGTGGCTTGTCAAGGTTTCCTGGTTAGAGAAGCTCGTGTCGGTGTTCTGGTGGGTGGAGCTGGATTTCTTCTCTCTTGAGTGCAACGAAGTGTCCAATAATGAGTTTTGAGATGTCAGTGGGTTTGGTGTGACTTTGGGCAGCCTATATATTGAGGCTCAAGGTTATGTTCCTGTGTTGCTGGAGAATTTGCATGATATGTCTTGCTCTGGAGTTTGTTGGCCCTTGGGTGGTACTTGGTTTCAGTGTAGGTATGGAGGCATTTGATGAGCTCCTATCGATTACTGTTCCTTGGAGTCAGGAGTTCTCTGGTTTTCTCAGGATTTGGACTTGAACCTCTTGCCTCTGGTTTTCAGTCTTATTCTTTACAGTAGCCTCAAGACATCTCCATCTATACAGCACCAATGATAAAGAATCTAGGTTAATAATGAAAAGTTTCTCCACAGTGAGGGACACCCAGAAAGGTACACAGAGTTACATGGAGAAGAGAAGAGGGAGTAGGGAGATAGAAGTGACCAGGAGGAGAAGAGGGGCAATCAAAAAGGGCGAGAGCAAGATAGCCAGTAATCACTTCCCTATGTGCTCTCCAGAGTCTGGATCACTCAGAGATGTTCACGGAGTTAGACAGAGAAGAGAAGAGGGAGGAAGGAGACAGAGGTGGCCAGGAAGATAAAAGGGGGAATCAAAAGTAGAGAGACAGATGCAGCCAGTAATCAGTTCCCTAACTGTTCTCCACAGCCCAGAACACACAAAGAGATTCACAGTGTTGGGTAGAGAAGAAAATGGGGAGGAGGGAGATAGAGGTGACTTGGTGGAGAAAAAGGAGAGCCAGAAGGGGGAGAGAGCACTCAGGCCAGTGATCTCACTCCCAAGTGAAAATGGATACTGAAGATTGGGTCCTTAAAGGTACAAAGTTGATAACAAATATCAAAAAGCAAAGATTAAAAGCCTAGACTAGAGGTTAGATTCTCAAAAATACAATATTAAAAAAATAAACAAAGTCACAGAATTTATAAAATATATATATGAAATTTGCTTTAAAAATAGGGTCTTTTTTTTTGCAAGGTAATAGTAGGCTATAAAAATGAAAATCAAAGGAGTAATGGGGACTTTAAAATTAAATAAAATACTTTAAGTAAAAAAATGATATTAGTAAAAAATATATCTAAGACTTTATCTGGAGCTGTTGCAGACAGTGTGGGGTCAGTTCATTTTCAGGTCCGGCTTATCCATCTCAAGGTCTATAGGCCCCTTTCTGTGTAGTCGGTGCTAACTACAGGATTTTAATCTATTGTACCTGTCACCTCCAAAGTGGTTCCCTCTGTTTATTTTAGCTTCTTCTGTTTGCTGGTCTCTTCAGTGTCTAATTTCTGCCCTGACACAAGGGGCGTGGTGGTGGTCAGATTTTTTTAGGCTCACTTGTTCAGTCATGCTGTGGGGAGGGAGGAACACTACGAACAAATCTTACTGGTGTGTGCTCACAGTGATTCAGCCACACTGGGTTTGTCCCCGCTCACGGCGTGTGTGCGTTCATGGTCTACACTGTTCAGGCTCTAGGCTGCTCTGCAGGGAACTGTCTGATGGGGGCCCTGGTTTGCATGCACTTCCCAGGTCTAAGCTGCTCAGGTTAAGGTTCTCGGGTACTCCACAAAGGCGCAGACTTGGTTAGGCCTGCATTTTGCAACTGTACCAGGTCCAAGCAGCTCAGATGACCAGGTGCTTGGTGCATGAAGTTGCCCCCAGTTGAAGGCTGCAACTTATCCCCTCCCCCGTCCCAGCCGCTCAGTTTTCTGGGTATACAATGGGCGCGCCTTCTCAGGTGTGCCCTGTGTCTCTTCTGGGGAGCTGAACTCTAGCTGCGACCCTACCAGCAGATGTCAGCTGTCCAGAACCCCAAGGATTCTTGGTTAGCAAGGAAGTCTGCTTGCAGTTTGGTATAGGATGCCTCTCTGGGACCGAGATTGCCCCCTTCCGGCTCTAGCTGCCTCCGCTTGCTGGTCTCCAGCACGGGAAGGGCCGGTCCACACCTGGCTAGCTCTGCTCAGTCCTTTGTTCTGTGAGTGTGCCTAGTGGTGTCTTAGGTTAGGGCTTTTCGTGGGATAGCTATCCCATATTCTGGGTTGCTATCTTAAGCTAGTTCCCTCAGATTGCCCTCAGTGCATTCAGGCCCGGTCCTTACTCTAAGCAATGCAGCCCACTCCTCCCTGTCCCACCCCACTTGCTAGTGGGGGATGTGAGCGTCTGGGCTGCTGCTCTACTGGGAGTTGCTGTTAGGCACATAATCTGCAAGTTTTAATAATTTATTTATTTTTCCTGGTTATTTTGCCCTCTGAGATTCCAAGGCTCACCACAGACCCGCCGGAGAGAGTGTTTCCTGGTGTTGAGAAACTTCTCTCTTTTTTAAGACTCCCTTCCCGGAATGGATCTCTGTCCCTACCTCTCTTGTCTCTCTTTTTATCTTTTATATTTTGTCCTACCTCCTTTCGAAGACAATGGGCTGCCTTTCTGGGTGCCTGATGTCCTCTGCCAGCATTCAGAAGTTGTTCCGTGGAATTTGCTCGGTGTTCAAGTGTTCTTTTGATGAATTTGTGAGGGAGAAAGTGGTCTCCCGGTGCAATTCCTCCACCACCTTAGGGCCACCTCTGCAGGCAGGCTCTTTACCACTGAGCCACATTGTGAAATATCTCTGAATTGGGATATCTCTGGACAGGCTTAGCTCAATTCAAGCAAGGAGTGTTTTCCCATGGTCTTTGCTGCTAATTTCCTTCACTTGTCACTGTTCCTCTGAGTTAGTATACCATGATTTTCTGTGCTGAATCTTTTCCCATGGTAATAGCAACTTTCCTTCCTCAGCAACAGTCCAGGCCAGTGGGACCTTGCGGTATGTCAAATATTAGGCACCTACTGTCTACAGGGTGTCTAGGGGATACAGCAGTCAAGGCAGCAATCAGTAAGACAGAATCCACAATGAGAATCTAGTGGAGGCCCTATAATAGCATGCAAATACCTAGGGCAGAGGCAGGTGTGGAATTTGCCTACTTAGATCTGAGCAAGGTTCAGAAGAGAGACTGAACAGTGAGGTCAGATATGAATGGCAGAATGGGAGGAGGCTTCCTGGAAGAGCTAACAATAGGAGAGAGAGGGGGAGGTCACTGCATGCACCAGAAGTGCACCAGCACTGCATGTTAACCCAGAAGTGTGAAGTGCAGTCCTATGTGAGAAGTCCCAATAGGGTCATTCTATGGCCAGAACAGAAGGTCCTGGCACAGGGCAAGACAAAAGGAACAAAGAAATGCAGATGCTGATGTGGGCTCAATGGTTGATAAAAATGAATAAAGCTGCCCAGTGCAGGAGAAACACTGGCCCAGTACAGGGGCCAAGTGTTGCCAGTGCTTCCCACACCCCCCCCCTTTTTTTTTTCTAATTGAGATGTAAATCCAGATTTTGATGTGGCTTCTCCCAATTTTAAATGGTTGGCAACCATTGTGAAAATGCTAAAAGTATCCTTTCTCTCATAGTGACATATCTCCCAGCTCTGTTCCCCCACATATGACTGCCTCTGCTTTTCTTTTCTCTCCTTTCCCAGGGTCACACAGAGCCCAGCCACGATGGTACCTGTGGGTAACAGGTGGTGGGTGGGAAAAGGTGAAGGGGAGAGAAACTGCCATGGTGATTGAAACTACCAAGTTAAGTTATTCTCCAGAGAGACAAGCAATAAGTTCCTGGTAGTTGCTCTTTCTCCCTACCAATCAGAAATAGCACCCGGGAGACCAAGATGAACAACTGATCTACCAATTTTATTGACATATTTTTTATACCAAAAAATTTACTCTTCCCTCATTTTCAGTGTATCATTAAATGCATCTCAGTATTGAGTATGATGCTTGCCGTAAGGTTTTCTTTATAGATACCCTTGTCAGGTTGAGGAATTATTCTTCTATTTTAAACTCATACAATAGTTTTTATTATAAAAGGATGGGTTTCCCTGGTGGCTTAGATGGTAAAACATCTGCCTACAATGTGGGAGACCTGGGTTCAATCCCTGGGTTGGGAAGATCCCCTGGAGAAGGAAATGGCAACCCACTCCAGTACTCTTGCCTGGAAAATCCCACGGATGGAGAAGCCTGGTAGGCTACAGTCCATGGGATCGCAAAGAGTCAGACATTCCTGAGCAACTTCACTTTTCAATTTGAATTTTGCCAAATGCTTTTCCTGTATATATTGAGGTAATCCTGTGTTTTTTGTCCTTTCTTCTATTAGTATAATACATGATGTTAATTGATTTTCACATGCTAAAACAACTGCATATCTAGGATAAACTCAACTTGGCTAAGGTGTATCATCCCTCTGTATGGTGCTGGATCCAGTTGATTAACATATGGTTTAGCATTTTGTACATTTGTCATGGTCTATTGTCTTTCCTTGCACTGACTTTATTCAGTTTGGTATATAATACTGGCTGCGTATAATGAGTTGGGAAGTATTCCCCCTCTCTTTAACATTTTGGTGCAGTGTTTGAGGATCAATGTTCATTCTTTTAATGTTTTGTAGAATTCACCAGTAAAGCCATCTTAACATGGGCTGTTTCTTTGTGGAAAGAATTTTTACATGCTAATTCAAAATTATTAGTCTTTAAAAAAATAGTACTTCTATTTTTGAACTGCCATATGACCCAGCAATACCACTTCTGGGCATACACACCGAGGAAACCAGATCTGAAAGAGACATGTGCACCCCAATGTTCATCGCAGCACTGTTTATAATAGCCAGGACATGGAAGCAGCCTAGATGCCCATCAGCAGATGAATGGATAAGGAAGCTGTGGTACATATACACCATGGGATATTACTCAGCCATTAAAAAGAATTCATTTGAATCAGTTCTAATGAGATGGATGAAACTGGAGCCCATTATACAGAGTTAAGTAAGCCAGAAAGATAAAGAACATTACAGCATACTAACACATATATATGGAATTTAGAAAGATGGTAACGATAAGCCTATATGCAAAACAGAAAAAGAGACACAGAAGTACAGAACAGACTTTTGAACTCTGTGGGAGAAGGTGAGGGTGGGATGTTTCAAAAGAACAGCATGTATATTATCTATGGTGAAACAGATCACCAGCCCAGGTGGGATGCATGAGTCAAGTGCTCGGGCCTGGTGGGCTGGGAGGACCCTGAGGAGTCAGGTGGAGAGGGAGGTGGGAGGGGGGATCGGGATGGGGAATACGTGTAACTATATGGCTGATTCACGTCAATGTATGACAAAACCCACTGAAATGTTGTGAAGTGATTGGCCTCCAACTAATAAAATAATATTAAAAAAAATAAAAAAATAAAAAATAAAAAATAAAGTTAAAATGCAAATTTAAACTCAAAAAAAATATTACTTCTATTTTTGGCTGTGCTGGGTCTTTGTTGGTGCATGCAGGCTTTCTCTAGTTGTGGCTAGTGGAGACTACTCTCTTGTTGTGGAGGACAAGCTCTAGGCTGCACAGACTTCAGTAGTTGTGGCACATTGGCCCAGTTGCTCCATGGCACATGGAATCTTCTCAGACCAGAGATCAAACCCATGTTCCCCACTGTGGCAGGCAGATTCCTAACCGTTGGAACACCAGGGAAGTTCCCGAAATTCTGACGTTTAATAGTTTTATTTAGATATTCTATTTCTTCTTTTTAAATATAGTTTAAAATCTGTTTATTGATACAAATTTATATAGCACACAATTTATCCATTTAAAGTGCAAAATGCAATCATTTAGTGTGTTTGGAGAGTCAGACAAGCATACAACCAATTTTAGAAAATTTCCAGCACACCAGTAAGAGCCAAAGTGGATGAACATTCACATACACTGTATCCACCACGACCTCCACCTAGCACACCCCAGCCTTGTATGTGTGTGTGTTCAGTCATGTTTGGCTCTTTGCAGCCCCATGGGATGCAGCCTACTAGGCCCTTCTGTCCATAAGATTTCCCAGACAAGAATATTTGAGTGGGTAGCTATTTCCTTCTCCAGGGGATCTTCCCAAGCCAGGGATTGAACCCACATCTCCTGTGTCTCCTGCATTGGTAGGCAGATTCTATACCACTGCACCACTTGGGAAGTCCCCAGACTTAGGTGACCATTAATTTTTTTTTCTTATCTGTAGATTTCCCTATTCTGGATATTTAACATAAATGGAATCATAATATGTGGTCTTTGGGGGCTGGCTTCCTTCACCTAGCATGATGTTTTTGAGGTTCACCCACATTGTGTTTTTTCACTTTATTTTTCATGCATTTGGTGTCACATCTAAGAATCTATTTCTGAAATCCAACATCATAAAAATATACCTCTGCATTTTCACCTGAGAGTTTTATTGGCTCAAGTCTGGGAATTGATCAAACGACTGGGACTCTCTGTTTTTGTGATTCAGAATAGACTTTTTTTGTTCATTTGACTGGTGGCATCTCTGCTTATACAGATCAAGTAAGAACTTACTGGGCTTCCTAACTCTTTTACTTCTAGGAAGATTGTGAGGAACTAGATAAAACCATAGAGCTGCCCAAGTCAGCCTATTCTGATTGATGCTTTGACTCTGTTCTCCATTACTGTAACCAGGCCCACCTTGCCCTTGGTAGTTGTGTGCTGCCACTTGGCTCCGGCCATCTGGGGATCTAAATATTCCCACTGCATTTAGGTTTCTGAGTTTGATGACTGCCATTCCTACTGTGAGTTCTGGCCTGCACAGAAGAGCAATCACAGAGTTCTTCAAGGGTTCTGGGGCTCCCCTCACAGTCTTGGTGAAAGGTATGTCTTCAGGGATTCTCCCAGTATGAAAGAGTTAAATGATAAATCCACACCAACAGTGAAATCTCCACAAACCTCTGAATGTCTTGCTCTGTATTAAACCAAGGCAGGTCTGACATTTCCAACTCACTGTGGGCCAACTTTTTGTCCATAGTTCAGGCAACCAGACAAACTAATAAGAGTCCTATCTAACTCCCTGAGTTGCAATACTAAATGCAGAATTGATGCTTAGTGAATCATTTTGGCCTGATCTAGCTTTATGTGAGGAGGCTGATCCCACTGGGGGTCAGGAGGCTGCTTCCCACTGACAGTGGGGAGGATTCTTCTACTGGCAAGGATGACTCACCAGACTTGATGGGCTCGGTGTTCCCAGCTCATCAGGGTCTCTCCACACACCTCTATCCAAGTGTACAAAATCCCATTCTTTCCAAGTCAGCACCCTCATTTTAACAGGAAACACTCTAGTGGCAGAGTTCAACTTCTAGTGCAGTTCAACTAGTTGCAGGATGAGCCTCTGCATGTGATCATTAGCAGTCTCAACCCTCTATCTACAGGAGATAAGGGTCTCCTTATGGGTACACATGGAATCTTTTAGGTGTTTAACTGTAAACTGAGCTAATCCTTTTCTTTCACCACTCTTTCCAAATACATTGGGAGTAACCAGAAATCTCATTAGGTCTATTGATGATCCAAAAATGCTCAAAAGTATCATATACACAGTCACTGAACACCTTGCACCCAGCACTTCTTTAAAGTGGTTCATCAGGCATATCCCAAGCAGATATTTTGCATGTTTCTACTGTCATGGTCTATCATTGCTGTCTTTACTACAGAGTCATTAGCAGCTTTAAAACTAAAGAGATTACAGAGCTAATTCTAAAAATCCCAGAACCAATTGAGAAAACTCATTTTTTTAAAATGGAAGTATAGTGGCTATACAGAACTATATGTTACAGATATACAATATAGTGATTTACAATTTAAAGGTTATACTCCATTTATAGGTATTACAAAATATTGGCTATATTCCCCATGTTTTGAAATATATCCTTGTAGCTTATTTTATACAAAATAGTTTGTACCAATTACTTCCCTATTCCTAACTTGCCCCTTCCTCCTTCCCTCTCCCAACTGGTAACCACCAATTTGCCTTCTGTGCCTGTGTGTCATCTTCTCTATGTTAATATTCAGTTGTTGTTCAGTTGCTCAGGGGTGTCCGGTTCTTTGTGACTGACCTCAGGGACTGCAGCACGCCAGGCTTCCCACTCCTTAACAATCTCCCAGAACTTGCTCAAACTCATGTCCATTGAGTTGGTGATGACATCCAACCATCTCGTCCTCTGTCCTCCCCTTCTTCTCCTGCCTTCAACCTTTTCCAACATCAGGGTCTTTACTAATGAGTCAGTTCTTCGCATCAGGTGGCCAAAGTATTGGAGTTTCTGCTTCAGTATCACTCCTTCCAATGAATATTCAAGACTGATTTCCTTTAGGATGGGCTCGTTTGATCTCCTTGCAGTCCAAGGGACTCTCAGGAGTCTTCTCCAATACCACAGATTTCAAAAGCATCAATTCTTCAGTGCTTAGTCTTTTTTGTTGGTCAGCTCTAACATCCATGCATGACTACTGGAAAAACCATAGCTTTGACTAGATGGACCTTTGTCAGCAAAGCAATGTCTCTGCTTTTCAATATACTGTCTAAGGTTGTTATAGCTTTTGTTCCAAGGAGCAAGCATCTTTTAATTTCTTGGCTGCACTCACCATCTGTGGTGATTTTGGAGCCCAAGGAAATAATGTTTCCATTGTTTCCCCATCTATTTGCCATGAAGTGATGGGACTGGATGCCATGATCTTCATTTTTTGAATGTTGAGTTTTAAACCAGCTTTTTCACTCTCCTCTATCACCTTCAGCAAGAGCCTCTTTGTTTTCTGGCATAAGGGTAGTGTCATCTGCATATCTGAGGTTATTAGTCTGTTTTATTTTTTAAATTCAACATCTAGCGAGATCATATAGTGTTTGTCATTCCCTGTCTGACTCTTTTCACTTAGCATATGGCCCTCCTAGTCCATTCATGTTGCTGCAAATGACAAAATATAATTCATTTTTATGGTTGTGTAGTATTCCTTTATGTGTGCATGGTGTATGTGTGTGCCATGCCTTATTTATCCATTCATCCATTGATGGACACTTGGATTGCTTCCATATCTTGACAGTTGTAAATAATTCTACTGTAAACATTGGGGTGCATGTAACTTTTCAAATTAGTGCTTTTTTTTCAGATATATACCCAGGAATGGAATTGCTGTGTCACAAAGCTCAATTTTACTTTTATGATAAAGGTCCCGACTATTTTCAAAAGTGACTGCACCAATTTACATTCCAAACAACAGTGCACAATGATTCCCTTTTGCCACATCCTTGCTAGCATTTGTTATTTGTGTTCTTTTTGATGATAGCCATTCTCACATGTATGAGGTGACATCTCATTGTGATTTTGACATGCATTTCCCTGATATGTTATTAATGTTGAGCATCTTTTCATGTTCCTATTAGCCACCTATATTCTACTTTGGAACAGATCCTATTCAGTTTTTCTGCCCATTTTTAAAGCTGTTTGTTTTTCTGACATTGTGTTTTTGAACCATTTATATGTTGGATATTAACCCCAAATCAGTCATCTGCAATATTTTCTTTCATTCATTAGGTTCTTTTCATTTTTTCAATGGTTTCTTCTGCTATGCAAGAGCTTTTAGTTTTAGTTAGGTCCCTGTGCTATGCTATGTTGCTTCAGCTGTGTCTGACCCTTTGCAACCCTATGGACTGTAGCCCACCAGGCTCCTCTGTCCATGGAATTCTCCATGCAAGAATACTGGAGTGGGTTGCCATGTCCTTCTCCAGGGTGTCTTCCTGACCCAGGGATAGAATCCTCATCTCTTATGTCTTCTGCCTTGGCAGGCAAGTTCTTTACCAGTAGTGCCACCTGGGAAGCCCATTTGTTTATTTTTGCTTTTATTTCTTTCACTTTAGGAGATGGATTCAAAAACAACGCTGTTGTGATTTATGTCAAAGATTGTTCTGCCCATGTTTTCATCTAGTAGTTTTACATTTTCAATCTTACACATAGGTCTTAAATTTATTTTGAGTTTATTTTGTATATAGTGTTAGACAATGTTCTAATTTCATTCTTTTACATGCAGTTGTCCAGTTGTCCCAGCACCACTTCCTGGAGAGACTGTCTTTTCTCCACTGTATACGGTATCCTTGCCTCCTTTGTTGTAGATTAATTGACCATAGGTGCATAGGTTTGTTTCTATGATTTCTATCCTATTTCATTGATCTATATGTCTGTTTTTATGCCAGTACCATACTGTTTTGATTACTATAGCTTTCTGGTATAGTGTAAAGTCAAGAAGCTTGTTTCCTCCAGCTCTGTTCTTTTTTCTTTTCTTTTTACTGTATTTGACAGTGTCTGTTCTTTGTTGCAGCACATGGGATCTTTGATATTCATTGAGGCATGTGGGATCCTCAGGTGTAGCATTTAGAATCCTCAGTTTCAGAACTTGGGGTCTTTTAAAATGTGGCATGCATGGTCTTTAGCTGCAGCACATGAACTCTAAGTTGTGGCATGTGAAACTCAGTTGCAGCTTGCTAACTCTTAGTTGCTGAATGTGGGATCTAGTTCTCTGATCAGGGATCAAACCTGGGCCCCCTACATTGAGAGCATAGAGGCTTAGCCACTGGACCACAAGGGACATCCCTCCAGGGCTGATTTTTTTCTTTTTCCCAAGATGGTTTTGGCTATTTGGGGTCTTTTGTGTCCATATAAATTTCTAGTTATGTGAAAAATGTAATTGACAATTTAATAGGGATTACACCGAATCTGTAGATTGTCTTGGGTAGTATAGTCACCTTTCAAAATTGATTCTTCCAATCCAAGAACATGTCATAATTTTCCATCTTGTTGTGCTGTCTTCAATTTCTCTTGTCAATATTTTACAGTTTTCCAAGGTCTTTTACCTTCCTAGGTAGGTCTATGTCTATGTAGTTTATTCTTTTTGATGCAGATAAATGGGATAACTTAATGGTAAATGGGATAATATCCTGGACTTCTCTTTCTGTTAGTCACTGTTAGTGTAGAGAAATGCAAATAGATTTTATATATTAATTTTGTTTACTGCAACTTCGCTGAATTCATCAATGAGCTCTAGTAGTTTTCTGGACCAGGACACTGGGAGGTCTCTTGGCCAGAACAAAATGGAACCTCAAGCTGCCATGGACACCTGAGGGGAGCAGGTGTGGGTGAGCATCTCTCAGGAGTATGCATGGACAGCCAGAACATACAGAGAGGAAAGGGGGGGTGACCCGGGGATTCAGCCATTGGCAGGGAGCACCCTGCCACAATCCTGACAGCTGAGAAAGTAGGAGAGAGTGTTTGCGGGATCCCAGACAGTCTAAAATGGAACTCGGATTTTCAGTGGTCTGAGGCCCCCCAGGTCACATGGGTGGGCCCTGAGTAGGGCTTCTGTCTATGGGAAACACTGGGCAATTCTATCTAAACCCCCCCGAGATATCTCTGGAGACATTTAATTCAGGTGGTGTTTCAGCTCCCATTTTGCAAGAATCGACAAGGAAGCCCACCCCTCACTATTAACGGGAGGCTTCCAGTATAGAGCCAAGGTCCACCAGGAGATCAGTGTTTACACACCTTAGATGCAGACTTGCTGTGAGACAGAGCACACTTCCCCGTAACCACGTGGCAGACTTAAGTGTCAGGAACCTTGCCACCTCCTTTACCTCCCCGAGTCCTCAGGACCCTGTGAGGCAGGTGCCCCTAGGAGTACCCAAGTGGGGAAACACAGGCTAAGAGTGGGTGAGCCAGGCAGCTGGGGATCAGCAGGGCTGAGGTGCCTGCCTTGGCATCTCCTCACCTGAGCCCTCTCTCTCACCCACTGGGCCAGGTTCCTGAGCCCCGGATGGCTGATGCCTCAAGGTAAGAGGCATTCCTGATTCTGGAAATCTCGGGAAGATCCTCAACCCCAGGAGCAGTGGGGTTGTGAGACATTATTGGGGTGTGCCACTCATGTATGGCTTGAGCCACCTTGTATGGCTGCCTCTCTGATGCTAGAGCACCAGGCCCCAGAGCAGGATGTCAGCTCTCATGGCCTAGACACAGAGCCAGATGGAGGTCCCATGGACGGAGGTCACAGGAAAGGGAGTCACAGTGTGTGTGAAGGCCCAGGGTGACCATCCCCTCCTGTATGCCTGGGACTGGGGTGTGCAGAGCAAGGCCGGCCTGGGGTGGACATGGGTCGGCTGCAGAGTGCAGAAGACAGTGGCCTGTCCTCCTTCTGTGTCCCTGGGACCTCACCCACCACATCTACAGCCCCCAACCTGGGGCTCCCACAGAACAATGGCAGGTCCCAGAGAGGGTCTGTGTGGGGGACTGGCTACCCAGCCAGCAACAGTGCACAGAGGACCCGATGCCTGTACTCTTGACCATGGACCCCCACCCTGGACATGGCTGTGCTTGAGCTCAAGAGTGCCATGCCATACCCTCAAGGCAACTGTGAACACAGAGGAGGGGCTAACTTTGAGGGTTGCATGTCTGTTGGTGTGCGTCTGCCTGGCCCTGGGGTTCCAGGACCAGAAGGCTATGACTGGTTTACACAAATGCTCAGCCTGACTTCACGCCCATGCCCAAGTGTCATGATGCCCATTGCCATGACAAGCATGGACCAGAACTCTGACACGCTGACCATCCTGGGTGCAACTGGCCCTATATTAGGTCACTTAATGACTGCCTTGTGATGTCGGCCCCGAGCAAGCAGAGACCTTTGCTGAGGGGCTGAGCACCCTTGTGAGCATGAACTGCTCCTGACCATTGCAATGTACCCTTTCTAGGAAGGAGGGACACACCACCCTCCACATGACTGTGGACAAGGAAGGCCCTGTAATGGACTGTGTGCCCGATATTGGGGGGGGGCTCCCTTTCTTCCATACACAAGGTCTCGGGCCCTCAGCTCAGGGAGCTGGGACCTTTCAGTTGCCCAGGACCAGCCCGTGCCCACCAGCCACCAAAACTTCAGGCTGCTTCTGGAAGAGAATGCTTTCCATGCTTTGAGTGAAGAGACTTTGTTGAAGAGGCTACACACCAAGTGCGGTGCCCTGCCTGGGGGAGAGGGCAGCCTCCTCTTCCTCCCTTTTCCCAGGAAGTGGACACCGCTTTGTGTCCATCTGGTGGGAGAAAGATGGCAAGTGTTTTGGTCCGCCAAGAAAGTGCAGGCCAGGGGTCGACACCTGCATAGAAAGCAGAGAAGCTTCTGCAGTCTGCCCACTGCAAATGTCAAGTCCCCTCTCTGGGTCTTATATGGATACTCTTGGGCCACTCTGAGTCATTTTCCAAGGGCAACAGGTGATGATGAGTTAGTGAGCCTCAAGGATGGGCAAGTTGAAGCACTGCCTCCTGTGGAACAGGGTCCCACTTTCTCCAAAGAGGCGTGGGGATGGCTGGCTGAGGGCACCCAAGGGCCTAGCTGGAGGGTGCTGGTTTCAGTAAGCCTTGTGAGACTTGAACTTTGCTATTCTCTCTCTCTCTCGGAGAACCCCAGTTACAGTTCTGCTACAGTCTTCTGTTTAAGAGAGACAGCCCACACCTCCTGGAGAAGATGAAGAGGAGAAGGAGCGTTAAGTTTACGTCTCGGCAGGTGGAGGGCAGGCCAGACGCCCTGGGCAACCCTCCTGTGCCCAGCACCATGCAGCCACAGGATGGCTTTTCACTTTCCCCTGAGGGTGCCCAGGGGACTGTGAGCCACCTGGAATTCCCCCCGTTACCACCCTAGCCGAGACCTATGCCTCCCCAGCTGCTGGTCTGGGGACAGCAGCCCCACACCCCTTGATGGGTCCTGATGCCTGGCAGCCCAGGCGCACACAGGCTCCAGTCTCTCTAATCCCTGTCCTAACAGAATTGGCACTGTACATCAAGAGCCCATAGCTCTGCTTCACCTGGCCTCCTGCCCAGATGTGTCCTCCCATGATGGTGGGGGGCCCCATCACTGTGACCCACCCAGATCTTCAGCCTGCCCCCTGGGAAGCTCCCAGTGGCCATGCTGGTGCCTCTGTGCACCACATGGGTGCCCTCATGGCTGCCAGGCCAGACCCCAACCTGACATTGACCGCTCAGGCCCAGAATTCCTTCTACTTTATTGCTCAGGGAGTCCCTCTTTCCCATAATATGCAGCCAATCTTTCCCATAATCCCCACCCCTTTCAAGCACACTCCCAGAGGACCCCAAGTATGTACCCTATTCAGACAGGTAGAGGTGGCCCTGTGGTCAGAACACTGCAGGAAAGTAAGAGCCTGAAAACACGAGGGATTTCCTGCCCAGCACACTTCTTCAGTACCTCCATCCTGGACCTGGCTGAGCATTTCAGTCCCCTCGGCAGCTGCTTGCTCGAGAAGTCAAAACAAATGGCTGCCCACCTCTGGCACAATGCAGGTACCGCATGCACACCCATGGAAGCCCCTCAGACACTCTGCACCCACTCATTGAAAAGATGCATCAAGGGCTTGACAAGAGCCTGGTGGAGTGGCTTCATGGGTTCAGGGACACTGTCCCGCAGGCTCCTCACTTGACAGATGAGAAGTTAGGCCTCCCCTTATCGGGGGCCCTGAAAGAGCCCTTACTATCCTGAGACACACAGGGCTGGAACCTGTGGTTCCGAGCAGCTCCGAGGTTTGGCTTCATTGCAGGGCCTGCATCTGGTGACATTTTCTTATCTCTCTTTTCTTTTCCTTTTTCAGATGAGCATTCCAAGAGTGTCACAACTCAGCACCCTCTGCTCGCTGGGGTGTCCAGTTTATAACATGCTTTCTCTTAAAAGAGTGTTTGTCCTGAGGAGCATAGCAACTAGTCCTCCAGGGTTGCCCTGCAGAGACAATGTCTCTGAGATCAGGTGAGGGAACAGTGCCAGTCCACTGGAAGCAGAAGCCTGGGTCTCCCTTGTTGGCAGTCTGGCGCAGGCAGAGGAGACCCTGAGAAAGGACCCGAGGTGGTGCAGGCCAGGGCTCTGTCAGTCACAGCACTGAGCTGCTGTGACGCCTGACTAGGCTGCTCACTTCCAAGTCAAATGCAGCCCCTTACGAAGGTCTGCTGCCTGGAGGACACCTTAAATTTCAGAAGGTTTCATTCGTTTTTTGGTCTTGACTTCCGTATGCCTCCTGACATGGAATCACCTGCAGATGTTGTTATTTAAAAATCATGTTCCCAGAAACCTCAGCATGTGTGGCACCTGCTTACCTGTAAATCTACAGAGAAAGCGGAGATGAGCCAATTGCAATCTCAAGTCATCTGCTTGTCACAAAAGGCACCTTTTATTTACCAAGTTAAGGCTGCCTGACATCAAAAGAGATCCATGTGGTACTTCACTCCCACCACTCAGTCCTTGGTAGATTTTGACTGATGTCTGCAGAGTGAAGTGGCTAAGCACACGTCCTCCGGGGCCAGGCAGTCAGCAGCCTAAGATCACACAGGAGTGTAGGGAGGGAGCATGACTTTGATGGGGTGGCCATGGACAGTCAAACTGTCTCAAGTCACACGTGAGCCCAGGTCAACAGGAGAGGCCAGGCGGCTCTAGAAGTATGGGTTAAGTTCTGTCCCCAAGGCTGTACAGGTTACATTGTTTTGGAGAGTTAAATGCAATTCAACCAGACAGCGTATCTCAGAGAGGAGGCCTGCCCCACAAGTGCTCCAAAGAGTTAAGGGTGACCCTGGAGGCTCAGCTTGGCAGACCCTGGGGAGCCAGTGATCCATGGCCAACTCACTTCCCACCAGCTCTGCCTGAGCCTCCCTTGGCCCAGTGCTCATCTTGGGTTCTCTGTGACCCCTGCATCCCCTGGGCTTCCTTGCTCTGTTGCTTCTCAAAGGGAGGTAACATGGCCAAACAGGGATGAGGTGGGGAAGCTGGAAGAGGTTGATTTCTGAATGACAGAAACAAGGCTTAGCCTGTGGTGAGCAAAGCTGGTGGTGATCTGGAGTGCCAACTCTCTGCAGGAGGAACTGCCTGGGACTCTGTGGGAACTGTCATGTGCCAAGGTCCTGGAATAAATTGAACTACAGACTGACAGGGAGGCTGATGAGACGCCACAGCCTGGGTCTTGTCCATGCCCAACCCCACAAGAACATACTTTGACTGGGCAGCAAGGTTCTCAGCCATCCGCTGAGCCTCTGGATAGGGAGGGAAGGTCCCGACCCCCAGGATCTGAGGTCCCAGTCAGAGGGGACCTGGAGGCCCCATGCAACCCCCCAGATGATGAAGTCTGTATGCTCCTGCCCTCAGCAAACCTGGGGAGGCCCAAACCTCATTCAGGCAGCACCTCTGGCCTCTGAGCAATGCTCTTGGGGTTTGTAGGTGGGCTGGTGGCAACCAGACCATTGTAGAGGCTGGGCTGGAGAGCTATGAGGCTGAGTCTTTGACCCTCAGGGGCCCCAGGGGCAGGGCAAGGCAGATCAGCCACCCACACAACTCCAGAATGTCTCTCCTTCCTGGGGGAAGAGTCTAAAGTCGCTTGACCAGTGGGGACTTACAACCCACAATTCACAAATTCTTGGCCCTCAGAGCCCCTCTGGACACTCTGCACAAGAAAGACCATTGAGAGGGGGAGGGTATCCGTGCAGACCAGTGGAAGAGAGCCACCAGGAGACAACCCTGGGGATATCCCAGAGAGGAGGAGTGTAAAGTCACTATGAGCAGCCAAGGCCATCTCCAGGCTGCTGAGTTCTTGCTAACTCACCAGCCACTGCTGACCCGCTTCAGCCAAAACAACATCATTTACACAAAAGATTCTGAAGTCTGGTGACACTGAGGGGCTCCCATGGGAAGGCAAATGGTTCCCTGTGCTTCCCTCCGGTCATGGTCATGGCAGCCCCTCATCCAGCATCTGTGCTAGGACTAGGACTGCAGCCTTCTCTCATGGGTTAAGGAGACCCCCTCCTGAAAGAGGATGAGGGGGTCCAGTCACCCCAGAACAGTGGGTACTATAGAACACAGTTTGACCCTGACTGGGATTTCTGGGGGCCCTAGTCTGGGCTGTCAGGCTGAGATCGCACACCTCCTCATTTCCTCAGTGAACTCAGGGAGTCAGAGGCTTGGTCTTTGGGGCACAGCCTCAGATGAGCAGAGGGAGGTGCCCACGTCCTGCAAAGATTTGAGGTGAGGACTAGAGGAGACTGATGGCCCTCAGGGGATGCATATGAAGCCCTCCTGACAGCCCTAGGGGACCAGGTGTCACAGCATTCAGATGTAACCTCACTGATCTTGATGGGAGGGGAGATGTGAGGGTCTGGGCCGGTGCCCGGGTTCAGGACAGCAGAGTAAAGGAACCCAGCTGTGCTAGGAGTCAAGGTAGAACCCTGAAGGGGGTTCTGGAACCCTAGGACATCCAGGTCGTCAATGCTCTCAGCCCTGGGAGACCCTGGCATGGTTGTAGGAATGAGCCCCCTACTCCTGCTTGCCTCTCCAGGGTCTTATCTAGGGAGGGCCTGGTTCTAAGTGTAGCAAGCTCAGGAACAGATGGTGGTGCCCAGATCTGCTGAGAGTCAAAGTGAAGAGTGGAAGGAGAATTGAGAATGGCCTGGAGTATCATCTCAGCTCTGGAAAGCCCTGGGCATGGAGCCCTGATGTCATCTCTGCAGACACCCCTGAGGGACCCAGTGAATTGTTGGCCTTGGTGTGAGGGTCCTGCTTCTAGTCAACACAAGGGGCATCCCCGGACCTGCCAGGGATCAATATGAGGACCTTGAGGGAGGACACAGGGAATCCCACAGGTCCCAGAACCGTCTGATAGCCTGGGACAACTCTGGTGTAGGCTTGAGTACCGGGTCTCAGAGACACTGGAGAGTTGATATAAGGGGTGAGACCTCAGACATTGGAGGGGTGATTCTTAGTTTCTGAAGGAGTTTAGGTAAGGACCCTGAGGGAAGACTGAGGGGATGTTGGACCCCAATTAGAGGAGACCTCAGAGAAGCTCATCTCTGTTGTCAGTTCAGGGCTATCATGGAGTAGGATGAATGCAACAGGCATGGTCTGTCTTCCTGACATCTGGGTCTTGGAGAGACTGGGACCCTGGTATAAAGGGCAGAGCTTCAGTTGGGGAGAAGTGAGAATCCCAGGTCCTGCCAAGAGGCAAGGTGAGGTGCCTGAAAGAGGACAGAGGGGACCCTGCCTGAGGACCAACAGAACCCCACAGATCCCCGCCCCTGTAGTCAGCCCTGGGAGACCTTGGTATGAGATGAGCACACTAGGCCTGTCTGAATTCCTGACATGGGGATCTCAGAGAGACTGAAGACTTCGTGAATGCAGAAAGGTCTCAAAATGGTGTACAGGACAATCCCAGACCCTGCCTGGAGTCCAGGCTCCACAGTAGGAATGAGTGAGGTGGTTAGACCTTAAGACAGGGAGGGATCCTTGCCTTTGATGGGGGTCTTGGAGGCCCCAGAGCGGTATGAGCAATTTCCTGATCTATGGCTTAGGGACCTCAGGATCTGAGATGTTAGGCCAGAGTGGGGAGTGTTCAGGTCCACAGAGGGTGTACTCCCTGGATACAGAGGGAGAACTAAGCAGACTCCCATCCTGTCCCTATGGTCAGTTTTAGGAGGCCAGGCAGGATGTGAGGAGGAGCTGAGGACCAAGCATCTCCCCAGTCCAGAACCCACAGGAGGCCCTGGGCAGGTGCGGCCACACGTGGGGCCCATCAGCACTTTCTGTTCAGACTCGGATCTTGTTCTGAGTTTCCCCGCAGGCCTCCAAAGAGGAGGGACCAGGTCATGCCAGGGGAAATATGAGCACTACAAGGGAGCCCTAAGGGGATTTCCTACCCCACAACTGGGGGAGGGAACCTCACAGAGTCCACCCCTCCTACCAGCACAGAAGGCCCAGGGATATACTTCAGTCTACCCCCCAGGTGTCCCTTCCATGTCTCTCACAGGAGCTCCAGGAACCAGGAGGTGAAGCAGAGGTCTGAGGCCCATGTCCTGAGGTCAGAGAGCAGAGGAGGTCCAGGAAGCGCCAGGAGTCAAGGTGAGGAGGGTGTCCTGAGTGTGCACCAGGGGCACCCCTTCCCAGAACAGAGGGGAAACTACAAGGTCTATATCCCCAAACCATGTCAGCCCAGGAACCTCTGGCTGTGCTGACTGCACCCTTTGGAAACACCACTCCTCCTCCTTCAAGTAGCCAGGTGTCCAGCCTCACTGGAAGAGCACCCCTCAAGAGGAAACCTGTAAGTGGCCTGTTTCAGACTTCCCAGGGTGTGTTTCACAGGTGAGACTACTCACACCCCCTATCTCCTCCAGACACATGGTCTGCATCTTTCCCCTGCCTCTCTCCTGTCTGTGGTTCCATCTCAGGCAGGCATAACACTTGGGATCAAGATGAGTGAGCTGAGCAAGCCTGAGGAAGACCTTCAGGGCCCAGGTGATGCCCAGGGCCAGGTAGAGGCACAGGTCCCGGGGTCTGAGGCAGGGAAGGCTGCAAACCCCCTCAGCCTCCTCTCCCCCAGTCTCCTCCTCCACCCCTGCAGAGGCCTTGCCCCAGGAAGCTCTGAAAGATGATGGCTATCCTGGTGAAGTTCCTGCTCCTCAAGTATCATGTCAAGGAGCTAATCACCAAGACCCAATGCTGAATACGATCCTCTCAGATATTCAGGACCATTTCCCTATGGTCTTCCGTAAAGCCTCCCAGTGCCTACAGCTGGTCTTTGGCATGGCAGTGAAGGAGGTGGGCCCCAGAGAGCACATCTACATCCTGGTCCCCACCCCGGGCCTTGCCTATGAAGCAATGCAGAGCAGTGTGCAGAGCATGCCCAAGGCCGGCCTCCGGGTGCTGGTCCTCAGCCTGATCATCCGAAATGGAGACTGTGCCCCTGAGGAAGTGGTCTGAGAAACACTCAGCAGGATGGGGGCGTGTCCTGGGAAGGAGCACTCTGTCTTTGGGGATCCCAGGGAGCTGCTGACACACGTGTGGGTGCAGGAGGATTACCTGGTGTACCGACAGGTGCCTGACAGCGACCCTGCTCGCTATGAGTTCCTGTGGGGTCCCTGGGCCTATGCGAAGACCAGTAAGTGGCAAGTCACAGTGTATCTGCTCAGGATCAATGAAAGGTTTTCCAGGGTCTTCCCATCCCTGTCTGCAGAGGCTGAGAGGGAGGAGGAAGATGTGCCCTGAGACAGAGGAGCATCCAGGTGATCCTTCGTTCTGTGACTGAAGAGGGAGTGGTCAGCTTTCTCAGTAGTGAGGGCCCGGGCCAGTTGGGGGAATCCCGTGTGTAGCAGCATTGGGTTCCTGTTCTCTATGATGACATGGAGATTCATCTCTGTTTTCTTAAGAAATTGTTCAAATGTTTCTTTATTTTTTTTCAGCTGAAAACTTAATAAATTTCAATATCTAACTTCATGAATGGCATTGATCACACTGTATTTGTACTTACCCAGTTTAAGGACCAGAGTTTTGCTGTTTTGTAAAAGAGATCGAAAACTGTCCCATTTTATTTTTGAACCTGAGTAAGGTAACATGGATTGGAATTACGATTATTTTGCACAGGCAAACTTACTTACCAGTATATAATTGGTGGAAGAATTAGAAAATAAAATAAACAAAATACTATAGTGAATTCTTGCTTCTTATGCTTTTAGTCTGTCCTTTTCTAAAGCACCAGCAGCAGACAGAAGAGATCAAAGCCTGAAGAGGGGAAAGGTCATGGCCAGTGGGGTGGGGGTGGTGGGACCACCAACTCAGGCTAGGCCTACCAGCCTGCTATGGATCCCATCTTCTGGGAGGGACAGTCGCCACGGGCCCATGGGACCCTTGGGATCTCTCACAGTGGTAGCTGAGCGAGGACTTGCCAGGACCCGGCCCTGCAGCAAAAGCCAACCACAGGCCTGCACATTGGTAGGGTAGGGCCAGGGGCACGTTTGTCAACCCATCCAGGGCCTGGCCCCCTGAAACAAGGCACTTGGCAGCAGATGGGAGCCTTTTCAGGCAACCAGAAACAAACTTTTCTGTACTTTCAGACAAGAGACAAGCTGGGGATCCCATCTCCATCCCCAGGCCCCCTTACCCAGGGCTGCCTCTCCACATCACCTTTGTGACATCATGAGAAAAATTGAGGAAGCTGACCACTCAATTGACTGTCTAGCCCACAACCCAGATTCTAGAATCTTCAGAGAGTATTTGTGGGGCACCCCATCCCTGGTTTGGAGGCTGTTCTGCACTGAGCATTCAATGCTTGGGTAGATAATGCTCCTGAGCTAGACTGGCTCCATGGCTACTCAGAGTTCCCATGAGGCATGGGCAACTCCGCTGGCCCCATCAACTCATGGGGAGCCCGCAGCAGGGAATCCCTGTGATTCGTCCCCAGATCCAAACATGGATTCAGGGGAGGCTCTGGAGAAGCAGGGTGACCAACCTGAGAGCCCCAATCCAGGCCTCCATGACAATCTGCCCCCACAGGGCCCGAACCCAGAAATGGCCGAGGAAGAGAACAATGATATCCTCGGGCTGTCCTTCCCCAGGAAGCTCTGGAGGATCATGGAGGATTTGGCCTTCACCTCTGTGCACTGGAATGGCGAGGGAGACATGGTGGTCATCAAGGCAGATCGTTTCCAGACAGAGGTCCTTCTGTGCAGAGGCATGGACCAGATCTTCGAGACAGACAGCATTAAGAGCTTCATCTATGAACTGAACCTGTATGGTTTCATTAAAATCTGCCCTTTGGGTTGCTCTGCAGAGAATAACTTGATGGTAATGTAGAAAGCCCTTCTAGGGAGGCTAGACTAGATGACCTGAGTGCTGGATGGTTTTCATTTCCCAGGAGAACACTGTTCTCTTGAGAGGGTGGTTAAGGAAAGAGGAGAACCAGGGTCTGTCGTGTTCCTCCACCCCCATGAGACTTGATCCACCGGGGTGACTCTAGACCCTGAGGGGCCATTTGAAGTAAGGGAGGGCCAGTAAAGCCTCAGGCGAGGATGGCACCAGGGGAACTCTAGGGAGTAACATGTTAGGGCCTCATAACCTGCCAGAATGAAGAGAACTTGTCTCCACACATAGGCATGGCCAGAACAGTGGTGGGGAAGAAGGCAGCAAGGAAGGCCTCTTCTCCCCCTTGCTGTCTAAAGTGATTCATTTCTTTTCAGATCTATCACAACTCCAATTTTCAGAGAGACAAACCTCTCCTCCTGCAGAACATCCTAAAGAGAAAGAAGCGAGCAGTGGCGACTAGACACTCTCCTCGACTCCAACACAACTTGCACCAATAGGCGGGCAAGAAAGTCCAGAAGGGAACCCAACCTGCTCACAGAACCCCCAGCCGGCAATCATTTGTGTCCTCTTACCTTTGGTCTATGGGCAGTGTAGCTGGGCGGTCCAGGGCAAACCATCTCCCCAGCGAGCAGGGTGGCCCCAGTGGAAAGGGCATGTCCAGCAATGCCACGTCTGTACAGCTGGCTACTTCTGGAAGGGAGAGCACAGCGCAAATGCCCGAGAGCCCCCCGGAGTACCCAGCTTGTGCCTCAGTGATGGCCTTGTACAACACCTGTTCCTCCATCCTGATGGTGGCCCTGTCAGTCACAGCTCCAAAAGAGGCCCCTTCAGCAGAGGAGGAGCAGGGAGAATCCTCAGATTACAAGTGTGTCCTCTGTGAGCAGGTCAAGGACAAGCCCAATCCTTGACCTCCCAGGTTCCTAGGGACACTCAAAAGTACTCTCTTGTAATCAAAAATCGATTCCTGGTTCTAATAAAGTGGAGCGAATCTCCACAGGAGTAAATAAAGAATTGAACAAGAACTATGAGTCTGTGTTCTTTCTGTCTGTCCACACTATTCACATGATGCGGGTGAGCCAGATGAGGCTGGAAGCCCACACCCCATGCAGGCTTCAGTCTGGTCCCCGTGATCCTTTTTCAACTGAAGCAGCAGCAATTCACGTGCTTTGCCAAGGATCTTGCTCAATAGCTGAGTGCTGAGGCCAGCCCAGGACGGGCTGGTCACTGGACATTGCCTGCTGCTCAGCAGTTGGCCCAGCTGGGCTCCTGACCTTGGGGGGTGTCACCTTCCATGAGTCATGCACCCTGAAGCAGAAGGGGCTCCTCCTGGGTCCCCCAATGATGCCACAAGTTTCTGATCTGCGGCTGAGCATCTCCAGCTGTCAATCCAGGGGCCCCACCTCAAGAAACTGACCGGAAAGCAGGGCCACCCCACCCACAAAGCCTTGCAAACACATGACCCCAAACCCAAAGACAAGTACAAGGTTTCCACAAGGTGAACACCAGCCCTTGTTGCTCTGCCCTCACAGGTATACTTAGGAGCCTGTCTTTGGACGTGAGGCGGCCAGGAACCGCATCCAGCACACACCCTTTGTGAGCCAAGGGGCACATTAGAAAAGGGCAAGGGTCACCTGCAAGGACAAACTGCAGCCTGTTTCTGGGCCTGCTGGCCTCTCTGCCTGCTGATGCTCAGCCCTGCCCCCAGCCTTCCCCTTCACCCCCTGGACACTGTTCCAACATTGGGGAGTTTGAACCAGAACAGAGAGGGAAAAACACTAAGCAGTTTCCCAACAACACATTTCTTTCAACCACCCAGACCCAGCAGGGCCAAAATGAGTGATGAAGTCATTTTATCATAAAGGTCAGTCTTGGAGACTCACGCTGAGTCCAGAGCAGCACCACGAGGGTTGTCCCGATTCTCCGACCCACACCAAGCTGGCAGCACACCCCAGGGTGGGGCTAATTCAGACCAAACCAGACGGGCACGTCCAGGGCACAGTGGTGACTGGACCATGTCACCATGACCTGGTATCTTGGTCACCTTCCTCTCGAGAGCCCAGCCTGGACAGGCCTCCTGCCCAAAGGGGATCAGGTGCTCAGGGATGCCCACCAGGAAGATGTCCTTCCCGTCCCTCCCAGGGATGGACTGCAGCAGCCAGCGGGGGTTGGCAAGCACAGTCAGGTATTTCTGTCAAAGGTCAGGTACCAAGGCTTGATTCTCCACCTCCTCCACCTCATTGGGTCTAGGCTTTCTGGGTACAGCAAAGTGTCCCCAATGTCCATGGGACCTGTGTGCAAAACAGGACACAGAAGGAGAACAAGATGATTCAAAGTCACACCTGCTAGAGACTAAGACGGTATCATGGAGGGGACCCTAGATGAACTCGGTCCCCTGGATGAGCATTTCCGTTGGGCTCACCTTGGCAAAGGGAATTCGGGGCAAGGCCAAATGAGGGAGTGAGCAAAATGAAAGGAAGAGGCCTGGTGCTCCACAAACCCACCAGGCCATGGGCAGCTCTCAGTCTGACCACTATAGGCCACAGGGACAGAGCAGGATGGTCCCAGGGAGAGTCTGCGGGCATCAGATCCACAAGAAATTCACCAACAGACATGTACTGCTGTGTGGCCTCACCTCTGGGGAGTCAGGTGACTTGCTCAGGGCCTGCAACAGGCAGTGGGGGTGGGGAACACAGGCTGGGTGTTTTCTTGCCTCTCATGGTCTCTGCCGAGCACACACACACATGGGGACACACACACACAGACAAGTGCCACATACAGACATGGACCTGCCTCAGACTCAGAGCACAAATGGGGACTGAGGCCCAGAGAGGCGGTCAGGCACTTTGGGCTATCGCCTCTCAGACAAGGAAAACTTGCTGCTTCTCTGAAGAAACCTCAGCACCCCCCCACCCCACCAACTGGTTCAACAGAAAACAAATGAGCACAATCTGGCTGAAACCCAGGGCAGCACTGGGGCCGTTCGGGCAGCACGGGGAACGGCATCACTTGCCTGAGATCACTCCAGGGTCAGACTTGTCCCTGTCCCACAGCAAGGCCTGGATCTGGGCAGGGCTCATTGCCAGCCTCTGCTCCAGCACCTCCCACCAGGCCTCACTCATCAGTCCCACTGTGCAATGTGGACAGCCATAGTACAGAGCTGGTGTCTGCATAGCATGGGCTGCCACTGCCTTTCCAGGGCTTGACACTATATAAGATGAAATGTGCAAAGGCTGTTGATGGAAGGACAGACAGTCGAACTTCATCTCTCAGGACTCCCAGGGCCTCACGTGGCTGCAGATACACAGAACCACAAAGGTCAGGAGCCTAACACAGAGGTCTCCAAGCTCACAACCCTGGCCTGGACCTCAGCCCCACATGCCCAAGCATCCTCCAAGCCTGCTGACACAGAATGCAGGGGGTCAGAGAACCCTGGGTCTTTCCATCCATCTCTATGCAGTCCACTGATAGGGGGGTGGAGACCCAGAGGACACGTCCATCAATGGAGTCTGTGGGGAGTTCAGGAAGGAGGGCAGGGCAGTGGGAGAGAGAGGCACATGAGTGCCACATGAGTTCCAAGACAGACGGCCCTGAAATCCTGGGAGCACTGAGGAGGGACGGTGGGTTCCCTTGCTTCACAGTGCAGTGGCCAGGCTCTGGTCCTCTCCCAGCACAGCCAGGAACAGTCCTGGGCTTGGGTTCCCCCACCCCCAGCCCCCATTCCACCCCTCAGCTCCTGGGCTGTCCCTGCCCGTGTTCTGCAGATCCACATCTTAGCCCAGGGCTGCTGAATGCAGATCCATGCTAACAAATCTGGCCTCAGTCCTGGGGCTGCCCTGGACCTCAGACAGCCCTGCCAGGTGTCTTCCCCACATCTTTAGGAGCCACCTTCCTTCCAGCTCTTCCCACACCATGGCCTCCACTGTCATCAGATGCCCTGTCCCCTGCCCAGAGCCTAGAGAAAGAACAAAGAAGAGAAGGAAACCTCTGGGATGGGCACACTCCCTGTCCTCTCCTGGGCCTGGGACAGCACCATGCAGGGATCCCAGAATTCAAACCCCAAATAACCCGCTAGGTCACTGTCACCTTGTTCAACACCTGAGAAGGAACCGAGGGCTAGAGAGAGACACCATGACTGTAGGGGACCTGACCACACCCACCTCCATTCTCACTTCATTCTTTATACCTGGAGGGGGTCCCTGTTCACTGGAAGGGGTTGGAGGCAAAGGAGCGGAGCCATGGGCCTGAACCTCAGCAGGGTCTCAGCACCTTTCTAAGAGCCTCCATTTCCACGTGGCTATGAGGACAGGGACATGGTCCCAGAGGCACCCAGCCCAGATCCTCCTGGGCCTTTCCTTCCCCAAGCACAGCAGATCCACGGTTCTTACAGGCCTGTGAGGCCCCATGTGATCTCACTCCTGCCCTGGAGGCCTGTTGTTCTTGCCCCTGGATTCACCCCTGGTAGCCACGAAGGCCGTCCTTCCATCCTTGGAACATTCCAATGTGTTCCTCCCTCAGAACCTTTGTAGTGTGTGAGGAGTCACATTGTGTCCCGTCAGAGAGACATGCTGGAGTCTCAATCTCATGTACCTCAGTGTGACCTTACAGACAAAGGAAAGGTCTTCACAGAGCTGATGGGTGTCAAGTGAGCTCATTAGGATGGACCATCCTCTAACAGGACAGCTGTCCCCATATGAAGGACACATTTAGAGACAGACAGGCACACAGGAGAACTCAGGGTGAAGAGGAAGGCAGAGCTCTTCAAGCCCAGACATGCCCACCATGGCCAGCAATGCCCCAGAAGTGAGGCAGGAGAGATGGGCAGACTCTCCATAGCCCTTATGAAAGCCCACGTCAGATGACACCTCGACCTCGGCTGCTGGACTCCTGAACCAACATGTTTTGTACTTTGAGCCCCCAGGTGTGATCCTGATGTGACTGCCAGCAAATGAAGACAGAGGGTCAGCTCTGTTCAGACATCTCTCCGCAGGGGCAAGGGGGTGTGGGGGGATGGCTCTCTACTCCCAGCACCTCAGGCACACTCCTCCATGTCTGCACAACTTCATGTGTCTGTTTTCACCATTACATGGTATCTGTTTACACTTCCCAGTTTTGGGGGTCCCACAGGTTACTGATGCTTCCCCCTGATGGAAGGAAAGGGAAAACTCATTTTGCTAATGCAGCCACTTGACATGACCACACACTCACTGACTAAAGAGTCATGCAGGAGGAGGCCCAGGGCACAGGACAAACCCCGAGGGTGCTGACACACACCAGCAAACTGCCTTCCCCAAAGGCTCCCGTGTCCACTCCCCCAACCACAGGCAAGGGTGCCATGTCCTCATGCACTGGCTGGCCCTGAACATCATCATCTGATTGAACCTCTGTCCCCCTGCTGGGTGATAAATGGTCACCCTCTTCACTGGGTGAACACATCCCAATGTTCCCTCCAGCCTCTCTCACCTCTTGTCCTGATACTGTGCACAGGCATGGTAAGTTCAAGTATTCCTGAAAGCTATTTCAATATAGGATGGCTAGGTATAACTTGAATGTGTATAGAACTGGTTGGGAGCCCCTAAAATTTGTTTCTCCAAATCCAAGCTACTTTATCTTGATTATTCTCCCCTTAGCCAGATTCCCAATATGCCTATGGTCACTGTATAGACACCCAATACAAGAGCAAGAGTGATGGAGATAGCAGAATGGACATAGAGATGACTTGGGCCAACTGTGGCTAAACTACCTTTCGCTGATTTTACAAACCAGATAACTAGCATATACCATAATGCTAGGGCCCCTTCCAGGCCTAGAAATGCCAATGACTCTGAAGTTTAATCTTAAACTTCATTAGCTTTGTTTTTCATCTCTGTCTGGTCCAGAGACTTACAGAAGGGAAACCAAACAGTGAGAAAAAGTCTTGGGATTCAGATAACAAGGCAGAAGGCAGGATGGTACCTATCCAGAAGCAAGGATAAGGCAATTAGGATGAATTCCAGATAACCAGAATGCAAAAGTCCCTGGGAGTGTGGGACTTCTCTGGTGGTCCAGTGGTTAAGACTCCTCACTTCCACTGCAGGGGACATGGGTTCACTCCCTGGTCAAGGAACTAAGATTCCACATGCCTCACAGAATGGAGTCATTACAAATAAATAAGTAAAAATTAAAAAGACATCAACATTTACGGAGGGCTCAAAAAATTAAAAAAAATTAAAAAGTACCTGGGAGTGAGTGACTAGCATGTGACCTAAGGAATGGAACAACAGCCGGAGCTGATACACTACACAAGGATCCAAAGTACAGAGCTGTTTTTCCTCCACTGCTGAGGTGAGAAACCTGGAATGACATTGGGTAGACACTGAGTGGTAGGAAGATGAAGCAGTTCAGGGGAGATGGGCTTCTTGAACCAACATCAGAGAAGAACCATGCTAGGCCAGCACAGAATCCAGTCTAGTGTCACAGAAACCAAAAAGACAGCTGTCATAGACAACCCTCTGAGTCTGTCAAGACTGAATTCCCAGATGGTATAGTCATACCATCCAATGTGCACCAAGCTTGATAGGACCTCCTAGGTACCATGTTCCAGCCCCCACCCTCTATGGAGAAAGGGAGTAGGTCACTAGTGTAGGAGTCAGAACTGACCCCTTGGGGGTAGACTCCTGTCTTCCTACCATTCACTCCCTACCCACTCTGCAGTGTACTACTCAGAGCCCGCCTTCCTCTTCTTGCAGGGAGAGGCATCCTAGCACTTCAGATGTTTCTACAAAGAGTGGCCCTGCATCCAATGAGATTACTGACATACTTGCCTTGCTTACCTGCCTCGCACACACTGATGCCTGGGCGGGGCCCATCTCATCACCTGCCGAGTCCAGAGTGGTACAACAGAGTTGATGAGTGCTAAGTGACTCAAAGCCAACAGACAGAACTGGTACGTGCCTGCTCTGCAGAGGCAGCTCTAGGGACAGTACCAAGGTAAACTGGGTGGAGTCTTTATCCTCAGAGGGTTTGTGGTGTAACTGTGCATGCACACACATACACACACAGAGAAGCCAACCAAGGTATCCTTGCACAAAAAGAGTATTATAGGGAAGGTTCTAGAAGGTTGCGCGCACGCACACACACAAACACACACACACAGAAATCGCCCAAAATAACCTTTCACAAAAGAGTACTATAGACAGGGTTTTGGAAGGTGGTGGGGAGGAAGGAATGGTCCTGAAGTCAGCCTCTGAGGCTTCAGAAGGACACAGGATGTGAGTAGGGAGGGATTTGCATTGAGCAGCAGTGTGGAGTGGAGGCAAGGCCATGACCATCTAGGAGGCAGGGGGAAGTGCTGCTCTGAGGAAGGGAGGAAGGCCCACGGTGGGGGTAGGAGCCCTGAGAAGCGTGGAGAGCAATGGCTGGACCTGGGCCCAGAACTGTTTACATTGACCTCATTTGACAGATGGGCAAGATGAGGCCAGAGCTTGGCAGGTATTCGAACACCAAGTTGTGGAAGTCAGGGGTCAACTTCCAGGAAAGCTGTGTTTTAGGATTCGTGGTTATACTACCAGGGTGGCCTAGGTGGCAGCAGCTGGAGAGGGATTAGAAATCAGCCTGTGTCATGTCACCAAGGGCCCTGGGTTTAAGAGAGCTCAGGAAGCACTGGATGAACAGGGTATTCTTCCAGAAACTTCTTAAGGATTCTTCCTGAGATTCCTCTACTCCTAACTGCTGACTTTATGCCAGGGGGACCTGAGCGGGAGAAGGGTGACTGGGAAAATAGACTCTCATGCTTCGTTGAAGGTGTGCAAGGAAGGCTCAGGCACAGGCCCTCCACGTGTACCTGTGGTGACCCGAACACTCTGGGGATACAATGAGAAGGGAATGCCCTCTGGGTCAGTACTTCAGACACACACTGAACTCCATGGCACCTGTGCCACCATCACTGGCATCACTACTCAGAGATTCCAGATACTAGGAGCTGAGCCGTTTGGAAGGCTCCTTGTGCTCCACTTGTCTGGAGCTTGTCAGCAAGTTCCCCATCTTCTCCAACTTTGCAGATCCAACGCCAAGCACCAAGGAGGTGCTTACACACCTGAGAGTGAGGGGATCAAAGAAGGAAGGAAGGTGACTAGTGGCCATTAACAGAGCTATTGACAGACCAGTCACCAGATTGTCCACATCTGAAGGAGTGAGGTTGGGCACATTCTGTCTGTGCTTCTCATATGCCTGATGCTAAAGAAGCCCATCAACAAGTCCTGGGAACACAAATCCACCAGACTCACTGACTGACCACAAAAGGAACACCTCTGTGTTTGGATCCAGCCTCCCTGGTATTCAGTCTTACCTCGCTTCCTCAGATGATGCACATGCCGCCTCCACCCCTATGGGAAAGTGGTCATCCTTCTTAATGAAGGGCTTGGGCAATACCACAGAGCACACACTGTTCTCCTTCCATATTCTATAAAGGATACATGACATTTCAACACACTGGCTACTCTAGCAACTGAGCTTTTGTCTCCTTGCTAAAGTAGGTTCCCCACCTTAACCATGTTGTTTCTGAATTGAAACAGACACAGACTGACAAGCAAAGCCCTACAGACTGTCAAAGCATCCAGTCTTCTGGACACACACAGGAGGAGTCCCAGCAGAGTGCAGAAGACAGAACACTCTACCAACACTGAACCTGGAACTCTCAACTCAATAATGGACAGAAAGGGTGGAGTCCACTTACATGAAGGTATCTTTCTAGATGCCATATCATTAAGACTATCAAGAAAGTACATGCATGCCAGACACACCAACAGCTGTCCACAGTTGTTTTTTTTTTTTTTTTTTTTTTTTTCTGGTTGCTGTCCACAATTCTGAACCTTCACTTAGACCTAGAGTGTGGAGACAGGCCTCAGCCAGGGTCTGAAAGTAGGTCACCTGTTTCCATCAGAAGTTCCCTTGGAAAAGTGTCCATTAGCTTACCTTGTGGCTCAGATGGTAAAGAATCTGCCTGCAATGCAGAAGACCCAGGTTCGATCCCTGGGTCAGGAGGATCCCCTGCAGAAAGAAATGGCTACCCACTCCAGTATTCTTGCCTTGGAAATTCCATGGACAGAAAAGTCTGGTGGATTATAGTCCATGGGGTCGCAAAGAGTCAGAGATGACTCATCAACTAACACTTTGGCTATGATCCAGACTACAACTAGATCAAAGTGCAACTTTTCTTATCAAAGTGTAACAGCTTCTTAACCCAAATTGTGTTCTTCAGAAAATATTATACAGATGTTTCAGAAATAGTTGAGAAAAAAGTACTTCTTGACTCCTTCATATCCCAGATCAATTTCCACATCTCTATAGTTGAGGATTTTGCACTTAATAGAAACATTCATTCAACACAGATTTTTATTTATGGTGCAGTCAGAATAACAGTAAGAACTCCAAATGAAAGGATGTGAAATGTCAAAGGCAGTCTGTGATCAGAACCTTGCTTTTCAAAATGCTATCCATGAACCAGACACTTAGGCATCAACTGGGATCCGGTGAGAAGCACAGAATCTCAGGTCCCCCTCAGAACATATGAGTCAGAAGCCATATTTGAGAAGATCACTCAGGGACCTGAACGCACACTGAAGCCTGAGATCTAGGTCATTGGTTTTCAAACTGTGTTCTGTGGCACACTTTGGGGGGTGCCTCTATAAGGAGTGAGCCAGGAAGAGATTAGGAAGAAGGGGGATGGGGAGCAGGCCTCACTTCAGCTGAGCAGCCTGCCTCTGATTTGTTTGGGAGGTTGAACACCCCCAGTCAGATATCCCATGGACACAAAGGTTGGAGAATCACTGTTCTGGACCAATCATCTCATTTTCTACGTGCACAACTGAGATCTTCCAAATAGCATAAAGGAATTTTAAAAAGATCACATTATAGTCCCTTGAACACTGTTAGAGAATTCTGAAATTTAAAAAGCCTGGGAATCAAGAAAAATCTTCATATGCAGTGTTGCTGGAATAACCTCCCACCTGCAGAAGTAGAAGCAAAGACAGACCCTGAGCCCCAGTGGGAGACCACATTATGTTCAAGGCTGTACCCTGGAAAAGCCTTGAGCAGCGTTTTGTGCTACCTGGTTTTCAACAGAAGAGAGAGACACCCAGAGATAGCAAGTGCCAAGGCTACATAGCAAAAGAAGAGCTGATGTCCAAACCCAGGTCTCTGGATTCCAAAGTTCAGGCTCTGGGTGATGTAATTTGCATCATGATCAAAAATAAGCAGCCCCTCTATGTGCCCTATGCATTGGCCCACCCTATGAGCTACATGGACACACATCCACTCAAAAAAGTAGTTGTCTACCCTCACGGATCCGTGGGATACAAATAATGGGCTTCTGTGCCAGTGCCTGGGCTCCTGCTATAAGCTCAAGTCACAGAACATGCAAATTTGGTTGCTATTTCTTTGTGGTAATGAGAGTTAAGAATCCATTTTAATATCTATGGCTATGTATCTGACATCTCCATGCCTTGAGAAAATTAGAAAGATAAAGGCAGAAATGGTCAGAGGAGAAAATGGGAAAGAAATGCTTTACAGTGTATTGACATATTAGGTTTAGCACCTCATTTTTATATTCATATCCTTCAAGCACTGCCTGGAGTTTCTGCCAGGGAAGCTCTTATTACTAACCACCTTTAATTAAAACTGAAGCTGAAAAAAAAAAAAGACAATCCAATCAAAAAATGGTCAGAACACCTGAATAGACATGTCTCCAAAGAAGACACAGATGTCCAAAAGGCATATGAAAAGATGCTCAACATTCTTAATTATTAGACGAATGCAAATCAAAACTCCAGAGAAGTATCACCTTACACTGGAAAGAATGACCGTCATCAAAAAATCTACAAAGAATAAATGCTAGAGAGGATGCAGAGAAAAGGGAACACTTGTACACTGTTGAGGGAATAGTCAGTTGGTACACTCAATATGAAGAACAGTATGGAGGTTCCTTAAACAGTTACAAACAGAACTACCATATAATCCAGCAATCCCACTCATGAATATATACCAGGAAAAGACAAAAACTTTAGTTTGAAAACATACATGCACCCCAATGTTCATGGCAGCACTATTTACAATAGGTAAGATATGGAAGAAATGTAAGTGCCCATCAACAGATAAATGGATAAAGATGTGGAACACACACACACACACAAACACACACACACACACACACACACACACACAGAGGAATACTGCTCAGCCTGAAAAATAATGAAGTAATACCATTTGCGGAAACATGGGTGGACCTAGGGATTATCATACTAAGTGGAGTATGTCAGAAAGAGAAAGACAAATATTCTATGATATCACTTATTGATGGAATCTCAAAAGATGATACAAATGAAATTATTTGCAAAGCAGAAACAGACTCAGAGAAGAAACTTTTGGTTACCAAAGGGAAAAAGCAGGGGAAGGGATAAATTAGGAGTTTGGGATTAACAGATACACCCTACTAGGTATAAAATAGTAGTACTGTGGTGCTGGAGGAGACTCATTAGAGTCCCTTGGACAGCAAGGAGACCAAGTCAGTCAATTCTAAAGAAATCAAGCCTGAATATTCATTAGAAGGACTGATGCTAAAGCTGAAACTCCAATATTATGGGCATCTGATGTGAAGAGCCAACTTACTGGAAAAGACCCTGATGCTGGGAAAGACTGAAGACAGAAGGAGAAGAGGGTGCAGAGGATGAGATGATCGGATGGCATCATGAACTCAATGGACATGAGTTTGAGCAAACTCTGGGAGAGAGTGAAAGACAGGGAAGCCTTCTGTGCTGCAGTCCATTGAGTCACAAAGTTGAACACGGCTGAACGACTGAATACCAATGTATAAAATGCATAAATATGGTCCTACTGTATCTAACAGGGAACTATACTCAATATCTGCAATAACCTATAATGGAAAAGAATCAGGAAGTGTTTTATATATATAAAACACTTTATATATATATATATATATATATATATATATATATATATATATATATATACACACACACACACTTTATATATATATATATATATATACTTCTTTTATATATAGATACTTATATATATATATTATATATATAATATATATATAAAGTGAATCACCTTGCTGTACACCAGAAATGGACACAGCATTGTTAATCAACTATGGGAAAGTAAGTGAAAATCACTCAGTCATGTCCAACTCTTTGCTACCTCATGAACTACGCAGTAGACAGTTCACGGAATTCTCCAGGTCAGAACACTGGAGTGGGTAGCCTTTCCCTTCTGGTGGCCCTTCCCCCATTTCCCAGCCAAAGGCACCCTCTTCACTACAAGACCCAACTCAGATGGCAACTCATCTAAAAAGCCCTCCATGGTCCCTTGATATGAGTCAGCATCCATTTCCCCACTCTTCATGATCCCCAATCTCTGCCTCATTTCAGGCTCTACTCTTTACAGGTCTACCTGGAAGATGCACTCCAGCCTCCCCACCCCCAGCCTTGAGTGATGCAGGGGTGAGCAGACACTTGACGCCCTGCACAGTGGAGGAGCCTCTTGCACGACAGGTGTCCTTGGATTTGAATGCACTTTGCCTTGTGAGGTCTGGCACCCAGACCTGCCCTCTCCCATCAGGCTATACTTACACCGGTGCTAGCAGATGGCTGGGTAGCCAGCACACTGGAAGCAGTTCTCATTCCCAACCCAGAAGTTGTCTGATGCAAAAGACACCAAGAGCCACTCCCACTAAGCTGCATGCATGGTGGAGCATGGTGCCACCCAAGCAAAGGCACTTGGTGTCCCGTGTGTACACACAGCCACCGCTCAGGCACCAATTCCTGGTGTCAGTTCTCCTGCTCTGTCAATAGTGATCAAGAGGCCTCAGGCACTGTGATGGCCCAACCACCAGGGCCCACTGTGGACACCTCCAATACCTGTCTGTGTTCTGCACCTCCTGACAGGCTGGCAGGAACTGTCAGGTCAATATCGCATGTGAAGGGATGCCCTGCTCAACCCTGCCTGCTCCCTCTCCCCTTGATGGTGCATCCCCAGTCAGCCTCCAGTATCAACTCCCCCCCACAACCCATGAGAACGGCCTCATGAAGGACCCATCCTGAGAAGGCTGGCCCTGGAGTGGTCTGAGGAGAGGTGGTGAGATGGGGCCTTGGTACAAGGTTGACATCCCCTGCCCCACTGGTTATGAGGACCCATCCTGGGGGTAGTCTGTGGTGCACTCAGCCCTGGGCTCAAGGCCACAGCCCAGCTGCTAGAACTTTCACTGGACTGGTGGGGGAGAGGAGTTTCCAGGTAAGTGAAAAGATCCAAGTGTGTGGAACGTGGGAGGAATAGAGGAGAGTGGATTCTTTGCTTTGCTGTCTGCAGGGGGATGACCTGCCTAGGATGAAGTACAGTGAGAACCAAGGTGGGGGGGGCAGGGTCTCCCTGGTAGCTGTCAAAGCTTCAGGCAGTGGACAAACATCAGCCCAGGATTCAACAGGAGTGACTGAATCTCAAAGAGACTGAACATTCTACCAAGGCAGCCTTGACCCGCTGGCATCAGACATCCTCTCAGGAAAATATGCATCCCTGACACAAGGGCCAGGGAGACTGGGAGGCAGGCCCCGGAAGACCATGACATCCCAGACATCTCTGAACTTATGAGCCTGTGGCAGCAGCCCACCTACCCTACCCCATAAAGAGCTAGTGCCCCCCCACCCCCAAGGGAGCCAATTTGACCAGAGTCTTCTGTCACAGGTGCCCTCCTTCCCAGGAAGCAGGGGAGCTGGCCACTCCAGTCTGCGGCAGGACCTATAGCACTACCAGCACGAGACCCAAAGAACCACAGGAAGAGCTGGTCACCTACTGCCAGGCCGCCAAGTAGAGCGAAGTCACTGTGCAACACAGGCCAGGCTCATCAGGCCTGGTGATGGAGGAGATGGATGACACACCCCTCCCCCCATGCCTGCTGCCCAGGGACTGCAGCAGGGGGCACAAGGTCTCACTGAGCAGCCAGGAGCCAGGGACCATGACGATGGCAGCCACTTCCCAGGAGGCTGGCCATGCCCCACAAAGTTGGGCATGTGATCAAAGCAACGCAGCCTCCTGGAGGCTCAATCAGTAGGCAACCAACCAAGGTACAGTTCAAAATGACACTGAGGCCAAGCAAAGCCACCCCAGTAAACAGGTCAAGATCCCTTGCCCAGGTTTGGCCCCCGAGCCAGTTCTCAGGTCTGGAACTGAGGAACAGGGATGAGGTGGGTCCCAGGAGAAGGATGCTGATGCTCCACAGCAAACAGACACAGTAATGATTCCAGCCCCTCCCAAAGGGACCTCGGGCTCTGAGATGGTGAACCCATGCAGGGAGGTAGGACCACCAGAGGAGTGAAGGTTGCCAGACACAGTGTCAACTTGACACCAACATGAGAGACACAGTTAACACTGACTCTGTGGCCACTTTGAGATGACCCCCCCTGGGTTGGGGTTTCTAGGCACAGGGGCATCAAGGGGCAAGGGACACAGGGCCAATCTGGAAGATTTGTCAGTCGTTCTTGATCTGGGAGAGCCTAGAATGCAGTATCTCCCACAGCCAGCTGCAGGGCTTAGTGAGACATCAGTCCAGAAGTCCTTCAGAACCTGGGGATGTGAGGGAAAGATGGTAAGGCCGAACGGAAACCCTGAGTGAACTCCATCGAGTAAAAGAGAAACACACGGAAAAGGCGGGGGGTGATACACGCCCCACTCATGAACTGGAGAACCTTCACACCTCTGGTGGGGCCTCATGGGCCCTGACTTCTCACACCCTCTCTGGGTTTGGCCAAGTTACCATGGTGGGCACACAAGTACTCAAAGGGTAGCCAGACGGGGCTCTCACCCAGAGCAAGAGAGTCCACTCACCGAAGTCCTCTCACCATGGGTATGGGATGGCAATGCACACTCATATCCGCCCTCCGTGGTCCTCGATCTCACAAACTAACCTGCTGGATCCATTCAGTGGGCTACAGCCTGGTGTCCAGAAGCCCCTTCCAGTGCTGGGGGGCATAGCATGTGGGTCGTGGCCAACCTGCCCAGATGGAAGACAGTGAAGAGCACATAGACCCCAGAGCATGGGAGTGATGGACACGTGGAAACCAGCATCTCTCACTCCCAGGTCAGACGTGATATAAAGGCCTGTGATGTGAGTGCGAGCAGGACAGTGCCAGAGGCTCAGAGAAGCTCCCCCACCCCCCTGAGTGGTGCCCCATCTCCTGGGCAGTCAGCACCCCGAGCAGCGGCAGCAGAGTGGCAATCCGTGTCTGCAGCTCCCATGTGTGCTGCGTCCTCTCAAAGATATGCAGTAGAACTGAGATGAAATCAGAAATGTGTCCAGTTCTCAGGATGGCCCCTTCATCTGGGCCCCATGGAGAGGGATGCGGTCAACGGGTTGCTGCCCTGGGGATAGAGGGGAAGTAGGTCTGCTAACCTCCCAAAGCTACACAGCTGCCCCTGGGCTTGTCCTGCATGCAGGAGTCCAAGGCCCAGAGCTAAAGCTAGGCTGGGTCCAACAGACTGACACGGACTTGAAGGAGCCCACTCTCATGGGCAGAGTGCTGGATGCCAGGGTAGTATCTCCTTGGGGACTGCTTGCCCCAGGTGCCAAGCTTGGGGGTAGACAGTGGTGCCCAGTGGAAGGGCCTGACGGACATGTGCTGACCTGTAGGGTACTTACAGCTCCGAGAGACCAGGTGAATACTGGGTTCATTGCTAGCCTGCAAACAGAAGAGGATGAATCTGCAATACAAACACCAGGACGGGATAAACACCCAGACCCTGAAAGAAGTGCCCACAACTCAGCACAGAAAGGACACACAGCTCAGCAGAGAAGTGGGCAACAGGCATTTCAGAGAGGAAACCACATCGGCCAAGGAGGACACAAGGGAAACCGAGAATCTGGATCGAGCATTCCCAGGTCAGTGCTGCTGCAAATGCAGAGCAGGAGCAAAGTGGAACCCTCACCAAGCCTCAGAGACACAGATGGGGTGGGAGACAGCATTCCCCATGGCTAAGTCCACATATCTGTGCATGTGAAGAAAGCTGGGGCCAGCAGCAGGGAAGGGACGGGTGCAGAAAAATGCCACGGAGCAGGTCCTCACAGCTGCCCCTATCAGCAGCTACACGTCATAGGTCTCCAGTTCACTGGGCAAGATCTAGTTCAAAGCCAGGATTTGGAGGAACAGCAGCAGCCCACCCACCATTCAAAAGACCCTCCTTCATGATCTGAAACCACTACCAGGAGGTTCTCGGGTGTCTGGAGGTAGCTGGTAACCACTCTTGGGGCAAGGAGCAGGGCACTAGCATGAGGGAGTTGGGTGTGGTCATCGCTCGGGTCCCTGCAGAGCTGAGGCCTCAAATCCAGGAGGCAGTTTCTGCCCCTCAACTCGTGGCTGGGAAGCTTATTCAAGGAGAGAGCAGGCTGCCTGCTGGAAAGAAAAGCACTGCTCAGACTCAACATTCCTGTGGCAGCAGTTGCGTGGGTGCCTGGCTAACAGGAACCAGTGAGACACCCACCCTGCCTTCCTGGGACTTGGTGACCCTCGGGATTTCAGACTCATGCACAGCAGCCACAGCCTGGGAGGAAGAGGAGGGCAAAGGCAGCAGCAGAAAGATGCAGGGTGCCCCAGAAATCCCAGATGACAGCACCTAACACTCGGGAAGACGGAAAAGGTATGCTACAGTCATGCCTGGAAGGAGGACAGTAGGTTGTCAGGACAAGAGGAGCCAGAGGTCCAGGGAGAGAACTGCATGACAAACCGTGGAGTCCCGGATGAGCTCTGCACAGAGTGCAGGGCCAGCACAGCCACCCAGAGTGCTGGGCAATGAGGAAGGAGACCTGGGACCACTGGAAGTCCTCCAGGGCACCACGGATGGGTTAGGACTTATTCAAGAGATTGCTCCACTGTTCTTTCCATCCGGGGTTGAGGACAGATGTACATGTGGTGTGACAAAGAATCAATGGTGTGTGTAGCACCAGCTGGAGGAGGGGAGAGAGAAGGGGTCCAGGCTGTTGGGGGGCCCAGGCCACGAGACCTGAGCTGAGCTAGTAGTAATGGGGACAGGAAGAGGAGCATTTACTGTGATCAGGCACTTGGGAAACAGGGACATAGCAGGCAGGGCGGTGGTCAATAGTCGAGTCAGGTGGCTGCCCTGGGTGGGCTGAGCCCCCAGACGAGAGGAAGAGGACAAGAAACAGTTTTGAAGGTGAAGCTGCCTTTCTCTGAGACATCTCAGGTCCCAGGGGCAGCAGGAAACATAGTGAGGATTTTCCTTCACATCTGTGAAAGAACAGATAAACTGTTGCTCAGCACTGGGCCAGCAGTCCCAGGGTGGCTTGGAGGGGAGCCAGCCTGGGCTTTCAGCCCAGAGATGGGGAACTCCGCCCAGAAGCCGCCCCTCTCCCTGCTTCCCTGGCCCCTGGGGTCCACTCTGAAGCTCAGATGCAGTCACTGAGGACACTGGGTCATGGTCACTTTGACTCTCGCCGAGTCTCATGGACTGGACGCAAATGGCAAGGGCTTAAAAGGGCACAGTCTGGCCTCCACCATGACTGGACGCCTATGGCAAGGGCTGAAAAGGGCAGTCTGGCCTCGACCATGAAACTGAACTCTCTGTGGGTTCCCTGGACCCACAGCTTCATCCCTGTCAGCCCCACCACACCTCAGGTGGTTCCACCCCAGCCCCAGCCCCACCCCACCCCACCTCCTTCTCCAGAGGCTCCTCCTCACCCAGGTCTTTCCCACACTTCAGCCCCAGACTCCTAGCCCTTCTCCTCCAACTTCCTCCCCTCACTTCCTGGTCCTCCTCCCAGTCGTGCTCCAGGCCGCTGGTCTCAAGGCTCCTCCCGGCCTGACCTTCTAGATGCCTCAGAGCCTGACGGATCTTACTTTGTCGCCTAGTGGACAGGGCCGGCGAGGGAATGTGCCTTTGTTCGTATGTGCATGTCTACGTAACATTGTGCCTGCATGCCTGCCTGCCTACGTGAGTAAGGGAAGCCATACACAATCAGTATTTGTGGGTGTGACACGACTGAGGCCAGCCAGTACTGTCAGTGGTCTCGGTCCCAATGGCGGACCACTGTCCTGCCTGGTACCACAACCTAGCCATACCAAAGTACCCGCGACTCACTCTGCTTGCAGGAAAGTGGGACCTGCCTCATGCTCAGAAGGTACCTCCAGGCGGGGGTTTCCAGGAACCTCTCCAGGGGGCCGAGCCGGACATCCTGGCCCCCCTCCACGGGCCACAGCCCCCGCCTGCTTTCCTTTCACGTGTGCATCCCGGTGATGCTCTGGGGCACACATGGGAAGATACCAAAAGACCTGCCCTCCAGCCTCCTACCCTGACCCTGGACTGTGACCTCACACTAGTCCCACCCGCCCACTGTGAGTCATCTCCACCGGAGCCTGACCCTGACAAGCAGGGCTCAGTTGCTTGTCTGCAGTTCCCCTCCTGGTAGGGACCAACCACAAGTCCATGGAGGGTGGCCCACTGACTGTGGCGGCCCCCAGATTCTTCCAGAGTGGCAGTGTGAGCAGAGGAGTCATTTTCTCTTGTTCTTTGCAGGGTTTCCTGGGCTATAAATCACCATCACTCCTGGAGAATGGGTTTCTGTGCTGCAGGCTGAGGCATCCTGGGGACAAGCCAGCTGCTGTGATGAGCAGAACACACCTTGAGGGAACCTGCATGTGTGTTTCTCATCAGTTGGGCCCTCCTGGGACCCCATGGTCTGAGGACCCCACCAAGGAGAAGACTGTGGTGGCTTGTTGTCCAAGATTGCTGTATTGTCACTGGTGACTTTCTCCCTGTTGCTCTGGTCCTCGTGCAGGTGAAGAAGTCCAGTCAAGCAGGCAGAAGAGTGTTTTCTACTCTGGCCACCAAGTAGGCACCCTCTGCTTCAGCCATAGGAGTGCTTGCAGCCACTTCTTATTCAGGGATTCCACCCATACAGGTGAGATTTGGAGTCACTCAGGAGGAAGGGGTAAGGTTGGCTGAGAAACTGAATGGCAGAAACTGGGCAAGCCTGGGATTGAGTCACATACCCCAGTAGAAGACATAGCAATGATCAAGCCCCAGGGGCCAGCCAGGTCCCTTGTACCAAGCCAGACCCAGTGAACAGTGTGACCCTTTGTCACCCAGCACATGGGGAAACTTTCAACTGAATGATGATGCTCAGTGCCAGCCAGGGCGTGAGGACATAACACTCTTGCCTGTGGTTGGGGGAGTGGAAACGGGGAAAGCCTTTGTGGAAGGCCATTTGCTGGTGTGTATCAGCATCTCGGATGTGTGCCCTGTGCCCCAGGCCTCCTCCTGCATAGCTCTTCAGTGAGTGTGTGGTCATGTCAAGTGGCTGTATTGGCAAATGAGTTTTCCCTTCCCTTCCATCAGGAGGGAAGCATCGGTAACTTGTGGGACCCCAGACACTGGGAGGTGTAAACAGACACCATGTAAGAGTGAAAACAGACACGTGAAGATGTGCAGACATGGAGGAGTGTGCCTGAGGTGCTGGGACTGGATAAGCCATCCCTCTACTCTCTCCTTGCTCCTGTGGAGAGATGTCCGGACAGGGCTGACCCTCTGGCTTCATTTTCTGGCAGTCATGTCAGGGTCCCACAGGCTGGGTGGCTCAATCTGTGAACCGTGTTCATTCAGGAGGCCAGCAGCTGAGGTCGAGGTGTCGGCTGATGTTGGCTATCATGAGAGCTGTGGAGAGTCTGTCCCATCTCTCCCCACTCACATCCAGGGCATTGCTGGCCTTGGTGGGTGTGTCTGGGCTTGGAGAGCTCCACTTCCTCTTCACCCCATTTCTCCTGTGTGCCCGTCTGTCTCTAACTATGTCCTTTGTATGGGGACAGCTGTCCTGTTAGAGCTGGGTCCAACCTAATGAGCTCACTTGACCCCATCAGCTCTGTGAAGACCTTTCCTTTGCCTGTAAGGTCACGCTGAGGTACTTGGGATTGAGACACCAGCACTTGAATCTGAAAGGACATGATGTGATTCCTCACAACCTACAAAGGCTCTGAGGTAGGAACACACTGGAATGTTCTAAGGATGGAAGGACGGCCTTTGTAGCTACTGGGGGTGAATCCAGGGGCGAGGAGAGCAGGTCGCCAGGGTGGGAGCCAGATCACGTGGAGCCTTGTGGGCCTGTGAGGACTGTCTGTCTTCTGTGGTCAGGGAAGGAAAGGCCCAGGAGGCTCTAGGCTGGGTTCCTCTGGGCTTTGTCTCTGTCCTCACTGTCTCGTGGAAATGTAGGCTCCCTGCTAGGTGCTGAGACCCTGCTGGGGTTCAGGCCCATGGCTGTGCTTATCTGACTCTCCACCATACAATAAGCAGAGACTCTGCTCCAGATACAAGAATAAATGTGAGTATGGATTGCCTGTGGTCAGGTCCCCTGCAGTCATGGGTTATCTCTTTATCTCTTGGTGCCTCCTCAGCCATCGAACGAGGTGACAGTAGCCTAGTGAATTATTTGAAGTTTGAATTCTGTGTTCCCTGCCATCCCAGGCCCTGGCAAGGACACAGATCGTGCCCATTCCAGTAGATCCTGCTCTCCTTCTTTCTTTCTCTAGGCTCTGAGCAGGGTCCAGGGTATCGGCTGAGAGTGGAGGAAGTGGTACGGGAAGGGCTGGAATGAAGTTGGCTCTGAAAGGCGTGGGGAAGACACGTGGCAGGGCCAAGTGAGGTCCAGGGTGGCCTCAGGGCCAAGGCCAGATTGGTTAGCATGGATCTGCACTCAGTAGTCCTGGGCTAAGATGGGGGATCTGCAGAGCCTGGGTAGGGATGTGGCTGGGGAGCTGAGGCATGGGGTTTTGTACCAGGGATGGGACAAGCCAAGCCCAGGACTGTGCCTGTCTTTGCTGGGAGAGGACCAAAGTCCGGCCACTGGGCTTTGAAGCCAGGGGACCCATCCTCCCTCCTCAGTGCTCCCAGGGTTTCGAGTCCCTCTGTCTTGAATCTCACCTCGTGCCTCTCTCTTGCTGTCCTGCCCTCCTTCCTGACCTCCCCACAGACTGCATATGATGGACACCACCCCCCTATCATCAGACCACGTGGAGACGGATGGAAGGAGCCAGACCTCTGTGACCCTCCCCTCTGTGTCAGCAGGCTTGGAGGATGCTCAGACATGTGGGGCTGATGTCCGGCCCAGGGATTTGAGCTTGGAGACTGCTGTGTCAGGCTCCTGACCTTTGTGGTTTGTTTCCACAGCCACATGAGACCCTGGGAAATGAAGTTCAGCTGTCTGTCCTTCCGACAGCCTTATGCAGGTCTCATCTTAAATGGTGTCAAGACCCTGTAGACAAGGTGGCGGTCCATGCTATGTGGACCCAGCACTGTACCCTGGCTGTCCACATTGAGCACCAGGACTGGGAGGATCCAGCCTGGCAGGAGCTGCTGGAGCAGAGGCTGGGGATGAGCCCCGCCTACATCCAGGCCTTGATGTCGGTCAGGGACAAGTTTAGCCATGGGGTGACTGGTGGCAAGTGACGTGGTGCCTGCTTAGCCCCTAGCGCTGCCCTGGATCTCAGCCAAGGCTATGCTCATTTATTTTCTGTTGAACTGGTTGGTGAGGGGCGGGGTGGGTCTGAGGTTTCCTCAGAGGGGCAGTGAGGGTCCCTGGGCTGGAAAATGGTGGCCTGAGGTCCCTGACCAAAACTGTGGGCCTCAGTCCTTGTTTGTGTTTTGAGATACAGAGACGTGTCCAGGTCTGCACGTGGCATTTGTCTTTCTATGTTTGTCCCCATGTGTGTGTGTGTGTGCCCGACAGAAATTATGATAGGCAGTGCAGCAACCAGCCTGGGTTCCTCACCCCCACTGCCAGAAGCCAGGCCTGAGCAACTCACCTGACTGCCCAGGGGTGAGGCCCCACAGCAACACCTGCCTGTTGGTGAATCGCTTGAGGACCTGATGCCCACAGGCTCCCTGCCAGGGCCTTCCCTCTCTGTCTCTGCGGCCTGCAGTCGTCAGACTGAGAGCTGCCCCTGTCCTGGTGGGTTCGTGGAGTACCAGGCCTCTACCTTTCATTTCGCTCCCTCCCCTGCTGGGTCTCACCCCGAATTCCCTTTGCTGAGGTGAACCCTTCTGAAAGGCTCAGCCAGAGGATCAAGTTCACCCCAGTTCTCCTCCTTAGTCTCTAGGAGGTGCAACTGTTAATCACCTTGTTCTCCATCTGTGTCCTGTCTTTGCACACAGGTCTCGTGGACATTGGGTCACTTTGCTGTGCCCAGAAAACCTAGGTCCCAACGAGATGTAGAAGTGGGAGAATCAAGCCCTGCTACCTGACCTTCGACAGAAGTACCTGACTTTGCTCGCCAACCCCTGGTGGCTGCTGCAGCCTGTCCCAGGGAAGGCTGGGAAGGACATCTTCCAGGTGGACATCCCTGAGCACCTGATCCCCTTTGGGCAGGAGGCCTGTCCAGACTGGGCTCTCAAGTGGAAGGTGACCGAGAGATGAACTCATGGTGACACCATCCAGTTGCCATCCTGCCCTGGATGTGCCCATCTGGTTTGGTCTGAATCAGCCCCACCCTTGGGTTCACTGCCCACTTGGTGCAGGGCTGGGGGCCAGGACTCCCCTCATGTGGTGCTGCTCTGGACTCAGGGAAAGTCTGCAGGAATTTGACCTTTACAATAACATGGCCTTGACACTCATTTTGGCCCTGCTGTGTCTGGGTGCTTGAGAGAAATGTGTTGTTAGGAAACTGGTTAGTGATTTTCCCTCTGTGTTCTGGTCCAAACTCCCTGATGTTGGAACGGTATCCAGGGGGTGATGGAGAAGGCTGGGGGCGGGCCTGAGCCTGAGCAGCCGGCGAGGCCTCTGGCAGGCAGAGAGGCCCCCAGGCCCTGAAACAGGCCGCGGTGTGTCCTTGCAGGTGACCCTTGCCCTGCTCTAAAGTGTCCCTTGGCTCACAAAGTGTGTGTGTTGGTCACAGTGTCTGGCCACTCCCGGTCCAAACACAGGCTCCTAAACACAGCTGTGAGGGCAGAACGACAAGGGCTAGTGTCCACCTGGTAAAACCTTGTACTTGTTTTTGGGTTTGGGGTCATGTGTTTGCAAGGCCCTTGGTGGGTGGGGTGACCCTGCTTTCTGGTGGGCCTCTTGGGGAGGCCCCTGGATCAGGAGCTGGAGACGCTCAGCTGCTAATCAGAACCTTGTGTCATCGTCGGGGGGACCCAGCAGGAGCCCCTTCTGCTTCAGGGTGCATGACTCATGGAAGGTGACACCCCCCATAGTCAGGAGCCAGACTGGGTCTTCTACTGTGAGGCAGGCAAGGACCAGGGACCAGCCCGTCCTGGGCTGGCCTCAGCACTTGGCTCGGGAGCCACACTCTTGGCTGAGGGCTTGAAATGCTGCTGCTTCAGATGAAAAGGGACCATGGGGACTGGACTGAGGCCTGCCTGGGGTGTGGGCTTCCAGCCTCATCTGGCTCACCCAGGGCCCCGTGTGAATAGCATGGACAGATAGAAAGAACACAGACTCGCAGTTCTCAATTGATTATTTATTTACTCCTGTGGAGTTTTGCTATACTTTATTAGAGCCAGAAATATATTTTTGATTACAAGAGAGTGGTTTTGAGTGTCCCTGGGCACCTGGCAGCTCAGGGATTGGGGTTGTTCTTAAACTGCTCAGAGGGCACACTTGTAATCTGAGGATTCCTCCTGTTCCTCCTCCGCCTCAGGGGCCTTGTTTTGGGCCACGACTGAAACGGCTGTCATCATGATGGAAAAATAGGTGTTGTACATAGTCATTGCTCAACCATGCAGTAGCTGTAGGTACAGATGTGGCATTACTGGATGTGCCCTCGCAACTGGGGCTGCCCTGCTTCTGGGGAGATGGTTTGCCCTGGCCCACACGGCTCTACCCTGCCCATATACCAAAGGCCACAGAACAGAAATGAGCACTGGCCCGGGATTGCGTCAGCAGTTGGTGTATTGTTCTGGGCCTTCTTGTCAGCCTCTTGGGTGGACTCATTGCGATGGAATCGCTGAAAGCGTCTGGTCACCACTGCATGCTTCTTTCTTTTTGGGGTCATTGTTGCGCTGGTGATGGGCTGAGCAGTTGTTCTGGGGTTGCCTTTCCTCCGGATGTTCTGTAGGAGAACAGGTTTATCTCTCTGAAAGTTGGAGTTGCGATAGATCTGAAAGAAATGAATCACTTTAGCCATCTTTGGGGAGAATAGCTGTTCCTTGCCACCCTCCTCCCCACTACCTTCCCAGCCTTGCCTAACTATGAAGACGAGGTCTCTTCATTCCTGGTAGGTTATGAGGCCCTAGCAAGTGCACTCCCTAGAGCTCCCCTGGGGCCGGCCTCTCTTGAGGTGTTACTGGCCGTTCCTGACATCAAGTGGCCTTTCAGGGTCTAGAGTCACCCCTGTGGATCCTGTCTAAGGGGATTTGTGGAACACGATAGGCCCTGCTTTCTCCTCTTTCCTTAACCACCCTCTCACAAGAATAAATTATCCTAAGAAATTAAACCTGTACAGCACTTGGCTCATCAAGTCTAGTCTCCCCAGAAGGGCTTTCTACATTACCATCATCTTCTCTGCAGAGTGACCCAAAGGGCGGATTTTACTGAAACCCTACAGGTTAAGTTCACAGATGAAGCTCTTGATGCTGTCTGTCTCAAAGATCTGCACCTCTCGAAGAGGTCTGCACCTCTGCGCTGGAGGACCTCTGTGTGGAAGAGATCTGCCTCGATGACCACCATGTCTCCCTCGTCGTTCCAGTGCACAGAGGTGAAGGGGTTATCCTCCACGATCCTCCAAATCTTCCTGGGAAAGGACAGCATGAGGACGGCATTGTTCTCTTCCTCGTTGGCTGTTTCTTGGTTCGGGCCCTGTGGGGGTGGGCTGTCTTGGGAGCCTGGAACTGGGCTCTCTGGTTGGTCCCACTGCTTCTCTAAAGCCTCCCCTGAATTGACATTTGGATCTGGGGATATATCAGGGTGGTGCCCTGCTGCAGGCGCCCCATCAGTTGATGGGGCCAACGGGGCTGTGTGTGCCTCGTGGGAACTCTGACAAGCCATGGAGCCAGTCTAGCTCAGAAGCATTCTCTACGCATGCAGTGAACGTTCAAGGAAGAAGGGCCTCAGACCAGGGTCAGGATGCCCAATAAATACTTTCTGGAGATTCTAGAATCTGGATCATGGGCCAGGAAGTCAATTAAGTGGTCAACTTCCTTAACTGGTTCATGATGTCCCAGAGGTGATGTGGAGAGGCAGCCCTGGCCCAGTGTAGGGGAGGGAGTCTGGGACGGAATGAGATCCCCAGCTTGTCTCTTGTCTGAAAGTACAGACAAGTATGTTTCAGGTTGGCTGCAATGGCTCCTATCTGTTGCCAGGCCCCTTGTTTCAGGGGGCCAGGCCCTGGATGGGTTGACCAACCTGCCCCTGACTCCATCCCCCGCTCCCTACCAAGGGGCAGTCCTGTGGCTGGCTTCTGCTAAAGGTCCAGGCCCTGGTGAGTCCTAACTTGGCTACCACCGAGAGAGACCCCAGGGATTAGATGGGCCCCTGGCAACTGTCCTGCCAAGAAGATTGGGTCCATAGGGGGCTGTATGGCCTAGCTTAATTTGGTGGTTCCCACCCCCCAGACCCCTGGCCATGGCCTTGCCTCTCTTCCAGCTTTGGTCTCTTCTGGCTGGTGTTGTCGGTTGGTAGCTCCCATTCAGAGGGCCCCAAAGTCAGAGTCCTGTTGTCCTGTCCTAGCTGTCCCCCAGGACAAGCTCTCCCCAGAGTAGGGATGTGCTTGAGCACAGGGGGAGCAACTTCACATTCCACTTGATTGTTCCCCAAGCACCTGAGACACATACTCCCCAGGACACCGTGTGGTAGGGCACAGCCAGGCGCTTTGCTGAGCTTGCAGCCTTCTGAGCTCTGCCCACCCCCAGACATCATCCCACTGCAGATCATAGGCTGCTGTCTTCAATTTCCATTTCTTCCCATAAAGACTGCTCCCGTGGCCCCAGAGTGCTCACTTTGGGAATACCTATGTGTGTGTTTTTCTCATCCAATTCCCAGAGCCTCAGATTCAACCTCCCTGGAGGCTGCCTCAAAATTACTGTTTCCTTTCATCAGTGGGTTGCTTGGACTTCTGCTCTCCCGGGTCCTGCCTCCCATGTCCAACTTGCGTGTCTGTGGGTACCTGCCCTTTGAAGGAGTTCATTGGGGGTTCAAGGTACAGCCTGTTTTGTTGAAAACAAGCACTTCACTGGTCCTCTCCGAGGCCATGTCTGATCTTCTCTGCCTTTGCCCCTGTTTCCACTGTGGACCTGTTCTCCCTTACCCAGATGGCAGGTACATTGAATGATTTAGTTGGCTCATGGATTGGGTGCTTTGCAAGGGGCCTCGTTTACACACACTCACTCCCAGAGGCATGTCTGACTTGTTGACCTAGATGTGACCAAAGGAAGCCCCCATCTACCTGTATTTGAAAATGGATGAGAGTGGGACTGGATGAAAACCCAGTGAGCATCACCTGTCTGCACATGGGCAATAGGGCAGTGTGTTTGGAGATGCATGTTCTCTGACCTTTCTGGGCCACTGGTCTTCAAAATCACCATGTATGGAACAGACCAGCACCTTGGAAAGGCCCGTGTGTGAGGACCCTAGGACACTATTCCCCTAGAGACAGTGACCCCGCAGTTCTGCCACTCAGCAGGGTCATTTGCCCTGTATGAGGGTCAGAATCTGGTGTCTGAAAGGGGCAAGTTGAGAGGGTGTGGAAGAGGCTCACCAAAGGGCCTTTCAGCCTGAGGACTGGCTGCCAGAATGGAGGTCGCAGGCATCCACCTGTGCGTGCTCCATTGCTTTTGCCGCCTAAACAGGTTGACAAAGCATTCCTTCAGATCAGTTCACCTGACTGGGACACGGTCCTAGAGGCTGTGATCGTTGGTGGGGGCCCCTGGGGGCTCCTCTGAAGGGGACTGAAGACCATGGTATCCGTGGCAGCCTGGCTAGGTGGCCTTTCCTGCCTTCACCCCTGCCACTCGGGGCCCCTCCTTATCCCTGGGTCCCGAGGGATCTGCCTTTTCTGGTCCCCCTCTTCCAGGTACAACCCAGGCCCTGGCAGTGGGTTTGCATGGCACTGAGGAGTTTTTGTCAGCTTTGGCTCAGGACACTTGTGTTGTACACACACAAGCCCTCATGACTTCCAAGGCCTGCCCTTCTCAGCCTCACTCTCCTGTCCCTGCCCTTGGCATCCGCAGCCCAGAGGCACTCCTGCTGCTCTCCTCCCGCACTGAGGCTGTGGAGATCTGGAGCCTTGGGGATCTGCCTGTGTTAACTTCTCTCCCTTATCAGAGGAGGCTCCTGTAGGGCCTTATCGAAATGGGCACCGGGGCCATACAGTCAGGCTCTCCCTCCCTCCTGCTCGGTGAGGAGCTGGTCAGCCTGGCAGGTTCAGCTGGGCAGGAGGTCCCATGGCGATAGCAGGGATAGGGCGCTGTCCTCAGGAGGGAGGCACTGGGACCTGATGGAGATGCCGGCCCCTGGCAAAATCAGTTCTCAGCAAATCACAGAGCAGCCCCACAGTGCTTCTGATTTTCCACATACCCTTCCTTCTGTGGGCCTGCTTTTTGTCACCTCAGAGGCATTGTGTAGCACTGAGAAGAGGAAGGCGTGAGAAGTCAGAAGGTCAGGCAGTTTACTGGGGTGGCCCAGAAGGGCTGGGACTCCAGAGGAATTGAGATCAGGGCTCTGAGCCCACCCCGTCCCTCACAAGCATGTGGTCCTGGGAAGATGCCCAAGCCCTGTGGCTTCAGTTCTTCGTCTCTGAAGCCAGCCGGTTTGAGGAGCCCATATGCTGGGCTGCAGGATGTGCCTGAGGGATGTGATGCTGCTGGCAAGGCCTGGCAGACATTGGCACTGTGATATCGGGGCAAGAATCCCTTACAGTTGCCTGAAGACACTCCTCCACTCTCCACTGTGGGAAGGGGTTGGCTGCTCTGTGGTCCAGCACGTGTCACAGAATATGCACCTCAATAGGATGTAGAATAGCTAACCAGCCAAACATGATGATTCATAAATAAAACTAGGTAACTTTTCCAGTTAGACCATAGTGGACCACAGTGTTATTAGCTAGTTGTGTTCGATTCTTTGAGACTCCTTGGACTATAGACCACCAGTGTCCTCTGTCCATGAGATTCTCCAGGCAAGAATACTGAAGTGGGTTGCCATGCCCTACTCCAGACAATCTTCCTGACCCAGGGTTCGAACCCAGGTTTCCCACAATGCAAGCATGCTTTTATCCTTTGAGATACCCCAGAAGCCCCATTTCCAGTTACAGAGCCTGTTAAATGTGGGTGTTGAGGAGTGTTCCAGCAGGAACACTTCCAACAGGAACACCTGTTTCAGCAGGGAAAGCAAGAACCACTCTTTGCCTCTGTCCCAGGTGGTCTTCCATCCAAACCATTATATTCCTTCATTGCAGCCCCAGCAAGCCTCAAGTGTTTGATTAATGGCCAATTGCAAAAAGAGATAATTTGCAGCTCATTAACACCTTGGGTTCTGGGTCTGCCATACCAGAAATGAGAGGGTAGTTCCATGGATTGTTTGGGTATCTTTCAAGGGAGTGAGACCAAAGTTCTGCAGGATTCCTTGCAGTTATGGGGTGGAAAACACCTCCTTTAACCCTCTGGTCAACAGCAATGTGACAAGAGCCAGGACCCCTTCCTTCCTGCCCCAGAAAGAGATCTCTTTGGGCTTTATCCAAGATGCAAAAGGACACCTCAGAGCAATGATCCATTTCAGACTTTCCCATCACCCCAAGACACAATGCAATACTGAGGAGTCCCACCACCGAGCCTCATCACAATCACATCCCACAGAAGGAACCCAGCTTCCCTAAGTTACAAACCACTCTGGTTCAAGCACAAACCCCAGGGTGTTCCTCCTGTAGCCCCACCACCCTGCCCTGTGTTGCCTTGTTCTATGGGACTAGGGGATGTCTCTCCAACTTCCCCTTGTGACTGTGGCTCCTAGACCATCGCTGTAGGAGTGGGAGGTGTCCTGCTTCTCCCAGTGTCCCCACTGCTAACATGGCCTTTCAGGGAGCAGAGGCTCTGTAGAGGTCTTCAGAATAAATGAGCCAGTGGGCAAGGGGCTCAGATTAATTGTCTGCCCCGTCCTTAAATAACCCAGACAAATCCAAATAAACAGAGATAACTTAGCTTTTGAGAATGATACCCAAAAATGACAGAAACGTGAATTCACTATGATCAACTTTATTATTACCTAAATCTTCCCCCATCAACATTGCTACTAAGTAAGCTCAGGTTTCCAAAACAGTTCTAATTCCAATTCCAATGTATCCTTTTCAGGGTCACAAAACAAAATGGAAAAGTGTCCAATCTCTTTTATGAAAAAGCAAAACTCTTGTACTTGAACTGGGTAACCACAAACACATTTTGAGCCTCATCATTCACAAACTAGGACATTAAAGGTTGTTTAGCCTTCTATTAAACTATCAAAGTTTGTCATTTTTCTAAAGAAAACAGAAATGAATCTCCATGTCATCCTAGAGAAGAGGAACCCAAAGATGCTACATACCAGTTTCCCCCAACTGGCCCGGTCCCTCACTTCTGAGAAGACTGACTGCTCTGTCCTCAATCACAGAGGGAAGGATCACCTGGCTGCTGCTCTGACTCAGGCCCCCTTTTTCTCCTCTCTCACCACCTCTGCAGACAGGGGTGGGAAGACCCTCAAAGCATTTTGGTTGACTCTGAGCATAAATGCCACGGCTTGCCACTTGCTGGTCTCCACAGGAACTCATAGCGAGCAGGGTGGCTGCCCTCCCCAGGGGCAGAGGAGGCCAAGGGGGATGAAGCCTCCCCCGACTCAGCCCCCAAAAGCTGCACCTCCATGGGGCCCTGGGCCTTGCCTGGGTCCTGAAAGTCTTCCTCGGGCTTGACTTGGATTCTCAGCTCACTCATCTTGACCATGAGCGTGGTGCCTGGTATCAAACCACAGACAGGAGTGACACAGGGGAACAGATCCGGACCATGGGCTTCAGCTGAGAAACACAGCCGGGATGGTCTGGCACAGGCCATTTAAAAGTCTCCTCTTGAGGGGTCCCCTCAGTCTTCCCTCAGGGTCCTCAGTCCTCCCTCAGGGTCCTCACCTAAACTGCTTCAGAACCTAAGAATCTCCTCTCCAATCTATAAGGCCTCACCCCCTATATCAAGTCTCCAATGTCCCTGAGACCTTGTGCTCATGCAGCCAACAGGGTTGTCCCTGGGCTGACAGCAGGTGCCGGGACCGGGGGGATTCCCTGTGTCCTCCCTCAAGGTCCTCATCTTGAGCCTTGGTAGGTCTGGGGATGCCCCTTGTGTTGACCGGAGGCAGGACCCTCACACCAAGGCCGTCATTCCACCGAGACCCTCAGGGAGAGTCTGTGGACATGACGTCAGGGCTCCATGCCCAGAGTTTCCCAGAGCTGAGATGATGCCCCCGGCTGTCCTCATCCCTCCTTCTCCTCTTCACTTTGACTCTCAGCAAATCTGGGCACCACCATCTTTCCCTGACTTTACACCCCTTAGAACCAGGCTCTCCCCAGCCAGGACCTCTGAGAGGCAAGTGGGAGTAGAGGGTTCATTCCTACAACCCTGTCAGGGACTCCCAGGGCTGAGAGCATTGACAATGTGGATGCCCTGGGGTCCCAGAGCCCCCTTCAGGGTTCTACCGTGATTCCTAGTGCAACTGGGTTCCTTTACTCTGCTGACTCGAACCCAGGCACCTGACCCAGGCCCTCACTTCTCCCCTCCCATCAGGATCAGTGAGGTTACATCTGAATGCTGTGCTCCCTGTTCCTCCAGGGCTGTTGGGAGGGCCACACATGCATCCGCTATGGACCCTCAGTCTCCTCTGGTCCTCATCTCAAGTCTTCACAGTACATGGGCACCTCCTTCTGCCCATATGAGACTGTGTCCCAAAGACCAAGCCTCTGACTCCCTGAGTTCATTGAGGAAGTGAGGGGGCGCTGTGAGCTCAGGCTGACAGCCTGGACCAGGGCCCCCAGGAGTCCCAGTTGGGGTTGAGTTGTGTTCTATAGGTTCCACTGGGTGGAGTGACTGGACCCCCACATCCTGTCTCAGCAGGGGGCCTCGTTAACACTTCAGAGAAGGTTGCAGTAATAGCACAGATGCTGGATGGGGGACTGTTGCGCCCATGACCATGGGGAAGCACATGGAACCACTCACCTTCCCATGGGGGTCCCTCAGTGTAACCGCACTTCAGAAACTTCTGTATAAATGATGTTGTTTTAGCTGAAGAGGGTGAGCAGAGGCAGGTGAGTTAGCAAGAACTCCGCAGCCTGGAGATGGCCTTGGCTGCTCATAGTGACTTCACACTCCTCCTTTCTGGAGTATCTCCAGGGTCATCTCCTGGTAACTCTCTTCCACTGGTCTGAACGGATACCCTTCCCGCCCCAATGGCCCTTCTTGTGCCAGAGGGGCTCTCTGGGGCCAAGAATTTGTGAGTTGTGGGTTCTAAGTCCCCACTGGTCGGGTGACTTTAGACTCTTCCCCCAGGAAGGAAATACATTAGGGAAGAGGGTGGGTGGCCGTACTGCCCTGTCCCCGGGGCCCCTGATGGCCAAGAGCTCAGCCTTACTGCAGTCCAACTCAACCCCCACGATGGCCTGGCCGCCACCTGCCCACCTACAACCCACCAGAGCACCGCTCAGAGGCCATAGGTGCTGCCTGATCAAACCTTGGGAATCCCCAGGTTTGCTGAGGGTGAGAGCATGCCGAGTTCATCCTCTGGGGGGTTTGCTCGGTGGCTCGGGGGGCTCCCTGGCTGGGACATCAGACCCTGGAGGCGGGGACCTTGCCTCCCTTTCCAGAGGCACATCGGATGGGTGAGCACCTTGATGCCCAGTCACACGCCTTGCTTGTGGGGTAGGGTGTGGACAAGACTCAGGCCATGTGGTCTTATCAGCCTCCCTTGCTGGTTTGTAGCTCGATTCATCCCAGAGCCTTGGCTCATGACAGTTGCCACGGAATCCCAAGCAGTTCCTCCGAAGGAGAGCTGGCACTCCAGAGCACCACCAGCTTTGCTCACCGCAGGCTAAGCCTTGTTTCTGTCATCCAGAAATCAGCCTCTTCCAGCCTCCCCACCTCATCCCTGTTTGGCCATGGCACCCCCTTTGTGAAACGACAGAGCAAGGGAGCCCAGGGGACGAAAGAGCCACTGAGGACCCAAGATGAGCACTGGGCCAAGAGAGACTTGGGCAGAACCGGTGGGAAATGAGTTGGCCATGGATCACCGGCTCCCAGGGGTCTGCCAAGTTGGGCCTCTAGGGTCACACTTACCTAGATGGAGCACTTGTGAGGCAGGCCCCCTCTCTGAGACACACTGTCTGATTGAATTGCATTTCCATTCTCCTAGACACTGTCGCCTCTGCAGCCCCAGGGGACAGAACTAAACCCATGCCTTTGGAGCCACCTGGCCTCTCTTCTGGAGACCTGGGCATGTGTGGGGCTCGAGACAGTTTGATTGTCCAGGGCCAGCCCATCAAGGCCATGATCCCTCCCTCCACTCCTGTGTGACTTTAGGCTGCCGACTCTGCCCGGCCCCGGAGGACGTGTGCTTAGCCACTTCACTCTGCAGACATCAGTCAAAATCTACCAAGGACTGAGTGGTGGGAGTGAAGTACCACATGGGTCTCTTTTGATGTCAGGCAGCCTTCACTTGGTAAATAAAAGGTGCATTTTGTGACAAGCACATGACTTGAGATTGCAATTGGCTCATCTCCGCTTTCTCTGTAGATTTACAGGTAAGCAGGTGCCACACATGCTGAGGTTTCTGAGAACATGGTTTTGAAATAGCAGCATCTGCATGTGATTCCATGTCAGGAGGCAAATGGAAGTCAAGACAAAAAAACGAATGAAATCTTCTGATATTTAAGGTGTTCCCCAGGCAGTGAACCTTTAAAAGGGGCTGTGTTTTGGCTTGGAAGTGAGCACCTGGTCAGGCATCACCGCAGCTCAGTGCTGCGGCTGACAAAGCCTTGGCCTGCACTGCCCTGTGTCCTTTCTCAGGGCCTCCTCTGCCTGCACAAGACTGCCAACAAGGGAGACCCAGCCTTCCGGTTCCTGTGGACTGGTGTGTGCACTCTCCCCTCACCTGACCTCAGAGCCCTTGTCTCTGCCGTGCTACCCTGGAGGGCTATTTGCTATGCTACTCAGGATAAACAGTCTTAAGAGAAAAAGTGGTTTATAAGTTTATAAATTGTTGTATTACAAACTGGACACCCCAGTTAGCAGAGGGTGCTGAGGTGTGGCACCCTCAGAGTGCTCAGCTGAAAAAGGAAAAGAAAAGAGAAACAAGAAAATGCCACCAGGTACAAGCCCTGCAATGAAGCCAAACCTTGGGCCTGTTGTCCAGACACCAGCGAGCCCCCAGACTGAACACCCGCAGACCTCAGGCAGGGACCACAGGCTCCAGCCCTGTGCATCTCAGGACAGTAAGTGCTCTTTTGGGGCCCCCGAAAAGGGGAGGCCTAACTTCTCATCTCTCAAGTGAGGAACCAGCTTGACAGTGTCCCTGTGCCCGTGAAGCCACTCTGCCAAGCTCCTGTTAACCCCTTGTCAGGTCTTTTCAATGATTGGGTGCAGAGAGTCTGAGGGTCTTCTCCGGGTGTGTAGGAGGTGCCTGCATTGTGCCGGAGGTGAGCGGCCATCTGTCTTGCTTTCACGAGCAAGCAGCTGCTTGAGGGGACTCAAATACTCAGCCAGGCGCAGGATGGAGGTGTTGAAGACGTGTGCTGGGTGGGAAATCCCTTGTGTTTTCAGGCTGTTTATTGTGCTGCAGTGTTTTGAACACAGGGCCGCCTCTATCTGTCTGAATAGGGTGCATGTTTGGTGTCCTCTGGGGGTGCACCTGAAAGGGGTAGGGATTACGGGAAAGAGTGGCTGGAGATTATGGGAGAGAGGGGTTTCCTGATCAGTAACAGAAGGGGTTCTGGGCCTGAGCATTCATGGTCAGGCTGGGGTCTGGCCCACCAGCCACAACAATCATCCAGGTGGTGCACAGAGGCACCAGTGTGGCCACTGGGAGCTGCCCAGGCAGCAGGCTGAAGATCTGGTGAGCACAGTGGTGGGGCCCACCACCACCACATGAGGAGTCATCTGGGCAAGAGGCCAGATGAAGCAGAGCCACTGGCCCTTATTGGACAGGGCCACCTCCATGAGGACAGGGACTAGAGTGAATGGAGCCTGCAAGCCCTTGGGCTGTCAGGACCCATCAAGGCAGGGCAGAGCTGTTGTCCCTGGACCAGGAGCAAGGGTGGCATAGGTCCTGACCAGAGCGGTGGCAGGGGCATGTTCCAGGTGACTGGCGGTTCCCTGGACACCCTCAGGGCAGGATGACAGGCCGTCCTATGCCTATGTGGTGCTGGGCACAGGAGGGACGCCCAGGGCTGCCGGCCTGCCCTCCACCTGCCGAGATGCAAACTTAATGCCCCCTCTCTTCTTCAACTTCCCCGGGAGGTGTGGGCTGTCTCTCTTAAACAGGGGACTGCAACAGAACTGTAACTGGGGTTCACCGAGAGAGAGAGAGAATAGCAAAATCCGAGTCTCAAAAGGCTTAAGGAACAAGCACCCTCCTGGCTAGGCCCCTGGGTGCCCTCACCCAGGCATCCCCAGGCCTCATGGAGAAAATGGGACCCTGTCTCCCAGGAGGCGGTGCCCCAGCTTGCACATCCTTGAGACTCACTAACTCACCATCACCTCTCACCTTTGGAAAATGACTCCGAGTGGCCCAAGAGTATCTGTACAAGGACTGGAGAGGGGACATGGCATTTGCAGTGGGCAGATTGCAGAAGATTCTCTGCTTTCTATGCAGGGGTCAGCTCCTGGCCTGCACTTCCTCGACTGACCAGGACAATTCCCAGGAAAGGACCTGTGTTCCCTCCACTAAACTTCTGCTCCACAGTTATGGGAGTCATGTGCTTAGTCACTCAGTCATGTGCGACTCTTTATGACCCCATGGACAGTAGCCCACCAGGCTTCTCTGTCTGTGGGGATGATCCCGGCAAGAATACTGGAGTGGGTTGCCATGCCCTCCTCCAGATCTTCCCAACCCAGGGATCGACCCCAGGTCTCCTGCCTTGCAGGTGGATTCTTTCCAGTCTGAGCCATGAGGTAATCATGGGGGCACACAATCCCCTCCCCCCACCTGCCTCCACTCAGGGCCCATTTGTGCCCTGGCTGGAGGACAGGAAGGTCCAGAATTTGAGCAGTGTCATCTCTTTCCCCCATGTGACTGTGATCTAAGGACCCATGGGTCAGCAGTACAGAGTGACTCCTCGCCCCCGGGTATTACGATCTGATCTGTACTGTGCATCCAGCTCACCTCCATCATCTCACACAGATATCCCCACCAGAGAAAGAGAGGAGGGGCAGTGACTTCTTTCTGCTGAGAACGCTTAGGATCTCCCTCTCACAACTCCCCAATGCAGCACGCAGCACTGGCAGCTCCTGCAGACATGCTGGTCCCCCGTCCTATCTTTACACACAGCTTCCCGGCAGGCCGGCCACCATACCCTGTGGCCCTGAGGTTGGCACACACCTGGCCACTAGGGTCCAACAGATACTCCCCCACCCTTACCTTGCTCAGGAATCAGACAGCTGGCTCCTCCGTGAGCATGCTGGTCAGGCAGAGGGAGGTGAGCACATCCTGGCATGCTTTGCTGAATCCGTACAGGCTAATCTGGCAGACGAAGCTCTTCATGCAGTCTGTCTCATATATCTTGTCTGAGCCCACTCTCTCCAATATGTTCTTGAAGAGTTCCTCATTGACGCCTATGCAAGTGCCGTCTTCCTCCCACCAGATGGACACAAAGTGGTGACTGTTGACAACGGTCCACCGCTTTCTGGGAAAGTGGAGGGAGAGGAGGCTGCCCTCTCCCCCAGGCAGGGCACCACACTTGGTGTGTGGCCTCTTCAACAAAGGCTCCTCACTCAAAGCCTGGAAAGCACTCTCTTTCAGCAGCAGCCTGAAGCTGTGGTGGCCCATGGGCACAGGCTGGGCTAGGGGGACCGAAAGATCAGTAGGGAGGGGCACAGAACCCTGAACTGAGGGCCAGAGGCCCTATGTTTGGAAGAAAGGGAGCCCCACTGAAGCTGGGCACCCCGTCCATCGTGGGACCCTTCTTGTCCGTAGGCAAGTGGAGGGTGGTGCATCCCTCCTTCCTGGAAATGGGACAGTGTAGTGGCCAGGAGCAGTCCAGGCTCACACTGGTGCTTGGCCCCACATCAAAGGCCTCTGCTTGCTCAGGGATGACATGACAAGGCAGTCATTAAGTGACCTAATAAAGGGCTGGCTGCACCCAGGCTGGTCAGCATGCCAGCCTCCTGGTCCACTCTCATCATGGCAGTGGGCACCATGACACTCGTGCATGGATGTCAAGTCTCAGGCTGAGCACTCATGTAAATTAGGCACGACCTTCTGGTCCTGGAGCCCCAGCGCCAGGGAGACGCACACCGACAGAGATGTGACCCTCAAAATCAGCCCCTCCTCTGTGTTCACAGATGCCTTGAGGGTCTGCATGGCACTCTTGCACTGAAGCACAAGCACATCCAGCATGGAGATCCAAGGTCAAGGGTACAGCCACCCAGTCCTCTGTGCATTATAGCTGGCTGGGTATCAGGTCCCCCACACTAACTCCCTCTGAGCCCTGTAGTCAGTCTGTGGGAGCCACCTGGTGGGGACTGTAGTGGTGATGGATGAGGACCCGGGGACACAAGAAGGAAGACAGGTCACAGTCCACTGGGCTCCACAGCCTGCACATGTTCACCCCAGACTGGGCTTGCCCTGCACACCATCATCCCAGGCTGCCTCCTCAGCTGTCAGGATTGTGGCAGGGTGCTCCCTGACACAATTCAGCAAATGACTGAATCCCTGGACCCTCCCTTTCCTCTCTCTATGATCTGGCTGCCCCTGCATACTCCTGAGATATGCTCAACCACCTCTGCTCCCCATGGCTGCCCATGGCAGTTTGAGAGTCCCTTTTGTTCTGGCCATGAGAACACCCAGTGTCCTGGTCCAGAAAACTACTAGAGTTCATCGATGAATTCAGTGAAGTTGAGGTATACAAAATTAATATATATAAATCTATTTGCATTTCTGTACACTAGCAGTGACTAGCAGAAAGAGAACTTCAGGATATTATCCCATTTACCATTAAGTAATCCCATTTAACTGCATCAGAAAGAATAAACTACCTAGAAATAAACCTACCTAAGGAGACACAAGACCTGTACTTTGTTTTTTGTTTGTTTGTTATAATTTTTGGGTTTTTCAGTCTCAGTTTATTTTATTTTTAGTTTTTAATTTATTTTTTTTTCCATTTATCTTTATTAGTTGGAGGCTACTTACTTTACAATATTGTAGTGGTTTTTGCCATACATCGACATGAATCAGCCATGGATTTACCTGTGTTCCCCATCCTGAGCTCCCCTCCCACATCCCTCCCCATCCCATCCCTCTGGGTCATCCCAGCGCACCAGCCCCGAGCACTTGTCTCATGCATCCAACCTGGACTGGCGATCTGTTTCACACTTGATAAAATACATGTTTCGATGCTGTTGTCTCAGATCATCCCACCCTTGCCTTCTCCCATAGAGTCCAAAAGTCTGTTCTATACATCTGTGTCTCATTTTCTGTCTTGCATACAGGGTTATCATTACCATCTTTCTAAATTCCATATATATGCATTAGTATACTGTATTGGTGTTTATCATTTTGGCTTACTTCACTCTGTATAATGGGCTCCAACTTTACCCATCTCATTAGAACTGATTCAAATGTATTGTTTTTAATGGATGAGTAATATTCCATTGTGTATATGTACCACAGCCTCTTATCCATTTGTCTGCTGATGGGTATCTAGGTTGCTTCCATGTCCTGGCTATTATAAACAGTGCTGCGATGAATATTGGGGTGCATGTGTCTCTTTCAGATCTGGTTTCCTAGGTGTGTATGCCCAGGAGTGGGATTGCTGGGTCATATGGAAGTTCTATTTCCATTTTTTTAAGGAATCTCCACACTGTTCTCCATGGTGGCTGTACTAGTTTGCATTTCCACCAACAGTGTAAGAGGGTTCCCTTTTCTCCACACCCTCTCCAGCATTTATTGGTTGTGGACTTTTGGATAGTAGTCATTCTGACTGGCATGTAATGGTACCTCATTGAGGTTTTGATTTGCATTTCTCTGATAATGAGTGATGTTGAGCATCTTTTCATAGGTTTGTTAGCCATCTGTATGTCTTCTTTGGAGAAATGTCTGTTTAGATTTTTGGCCCATTTTTTGATTGGGTCATTTATTTTTCTGGAATTGAGCTGCAGGAGTTGCTTGTATATTTTTGAGATTAATCCTTTGTCTGTTGCTTCATTTGCTATTATATTCTCCCATTCTGAAAGCTGTCCTTTTACCTTGCTTATAGTTTCCCTTGTTGTGCAAAAGCTTTTAAGTTTGATTAGGTCCCATTTGTTTATTTTTGCTTTTATTTCCAATATTCTGGGAGGTGGGTCATAGAGGATCTTACTATGATTTGTGTCAGAGAGTGTTTTGCCTATGTTCTCCTCTAGGAGTTTTATAGCTTCTGGTCTTACATTTAGATCTTTAATACATTTTGAGTTAATTTTTGTGTATGGTGTTAGAAGGTTTTCTAGTTTCATTCTTTTACAAGTGGTTGACCAGTTTTCCCAGCACCACTTGTTAAAGTGGTTGTCTTTTTTCCATTGTATATTCTTGCCTCCCTTGTCAAAGATAAGGTGTCCACAGGCATATGGATTTATCTCTGGGCTTTCTATTTTGTTCCATTGATCTATATTTCTGTCTTTGTGCCAGTACCATGCTGTCTTGATGACTGTGGCTTTGTAGTAGAGCCTGAAGTCAGGCAGGTTGATTCCTCCAGTTCCATACTTCTTTCTCAAGATTGCTTTGGCTATTCGAGGTTTTTTGTATTTCTTTCTTTCTTTCTTTTTTTTTTGTATTTCCATACAAATTGTGAAATTACTTGCTCTAGATCTGTGAAGAATACTGTTGGTAGCTTGATAGGGATTGCATTGAATCTATAGATTACTTTGGGTAGTATATTCATTTTCACAATATTGAATCTTCTGATCCATGAATACAGTATGTTTCTCCATCTATTTGTGTCCTCTTTGATTTATTTCATCAGTGTTTTATAGTTTTCCATGTATAGGTCTTTTGCTTCTTTAGGTAGATATACTCCTAAATATTTTATTCTTTTTATTGCAATGGTGAATTGTTTTGCTTCCTTAATTTCTTTTTCTCTTTTCTCATTATTAGTGTAAAGGAATGCAAGGGATTTCTGTGTGTTAATTTTATATCCTGCAACTTTATTATATTCATTGATTAGCTCTAGTTATTTTCTGGTAGAGTCTTTATGTTTTTTTTTTTTTTTTTTTTTTTTTTTTTTTTGTAGAGGGTTTTTTATGTAGAGGATCATATCATCTGCAAAGAGTGAGAGTTTCACTTCTTTTCCCATCTGGATTCCTTTTATTTCTTTTTCTTCTCTGATTGCTGTGGCCAAAACTTCCAAAACTATGTTGAATAGTAGTGGTGAAATTGGGCACCCTTGTCTTGTTCCTGATTTTAGGGGAAATGCTTTCAATTTTTCACCATTGAGGATAATGTTTGCTGTGGGTTTGTCATATATAGCTTTTATTATGTTGAGATATGTCCCTTCTATTCCTGCTTTCTGTAGGGTTTTTTATCATAAATGGATGTTGAATTTTGACAAAGTTTTTTTCTACATCTATTGAGATAATCATATGGATTTTATCTTTCAATTTGTTAATGTGGTGTATTACATTGATTGATTTGCGTATATTAAAGAATTCTTACATCCCTGGGATAAAGCCCACTTGGCCATGATGTATGATCTTTTCAATGTGTTGCTGGATTCTGTTTGCTAGAATTTTGTTAAGGATTTTTGCATCTATGCTCATCAGTGATATCGGCCTGTAGTTTTCTTTTTTTGTGGCATCTTTGTCTGGTTTTGGAATTAGCGTGATGATGGCCTCATAGAATGAATTTGGAAGTTTACCTTCTTCTGAAATTTTCTGGAAGAGTTTGAGTAAGATAGCTTCAATTTCCATGCTTGTGATGGGTCTGTTAAGATCTTCTGTATCTTCCTCGTTCAGTTTTGGAAAGTTATACTTTCCTAGAAATTTGTCCATTTCTTCCAAGTTCTCCATTTTATTGGCATAGAGCTGCTGGTAGTAATCTCTTATGATCCTTTGTATTTCTGTGCTGTCTGTTGTGATCTCTCCATTTTCATTTCTAATTCTGTTGATTTGGTTCTTCTCCCTTTGTTTTTTAATGAATCTTGCTAACAGTTTGTCAATTATTTTGTTTATCTTTTCAAAAAACCAGCATTTAGCTTTGTTGATTTTTGCTATGGTCCCTTTTGTTTCTTTTGCATTTATTTCTGCAGTAATTTTTAAGATTTCTTTCCTTCTACTAACCCTGGGGTTCTTCATTTCTTCCTTCTCTAGTTGCTTTAGGTGTAGAGCTAGGTTATTTATTTGACTTTTTTCTTGTTTCTTGAGGTACGCCTGTAATGCTATGAACCTTCTCCTCAGCACTGCTTTTACAGTGTCCCATAGACTTGGGTTTTTGTGTTTTCATTCGTTTCTATGCATGTTTTGATTTTGTTTTTGATTTCTTCTATGATTTGTTGGTTATTCAGAAGTGTGTTATTTAGCCTCCATACGTTTGAATTTTTAATAATTTTTTTCCCTGTTATTAACATCTAATCTTACTGCACTGTGGTCAGAAAAGATGACTGGAATGATTTCGAATTTTTTTGAATTTACCAAGGCTAGATTTATGACCCAGGATGTGATCTATTCTGGAGAAGGTTCTGTGTGCACTTGAGAAAAAGGTGAAATTGATTGTTTTGAGGTGTAATGTCCTATAGATATCAATTGGGTCTAGCTGATCCATTGTGTCATTTAATGTTTGTGTTTCTCTGTTAATTTTCTGTTTAGTTGATCTATCCATAGGTGTGAGTGGGGTATTAAAGTCTCCCACTATTATTGTGTTATTGTTAATTTCCCCTTTCATACTCGTTAGCATTTGCCTTACATATTGTGGTGCTCCTATGTTGGGTGCACATATATATTTATAATTGTTATATCTTCTTCTTTGATTGATCCTTTGATCATTATGTAATGTTCTGCTTTGTCTCTTTTCACAGCCTTTATTTTAAAGTCTATTTTATCTGATATGAGTATTGCGACTCCTGCTTTCTTTTGGTCTCCATTTGCATGAAATATTTTTTTTCCAGCCCTTCATTTTCAGTCTGTATGTGTCCCTTGTTTTGAGATGGGTCTCTTGTAGACAGCATATACAAAGGTTTTGTTTTTGTATCCATTCAGCCAGTCTTTATCTTTTGGTTCAGGCATTCAACCCATTTACATTTAAGGTAATTATTGATAGGTATGTTCCTGTTGCCATTTACTTTGTTGTTTTGGGTTCGCATTCATACAACCTTTCTGTGTTTCCTGTCTAGAGAAGATCCTTTAGCATTTGTTGAAGAGCTGGTTTGGTGGTGCTGAATTCTCTCAGCTTTTGCTTGTCTGTAAAGCTTTTTAATTCTCCTTCATATCTGAATGAGATCCTTGCTGGGTACAGTAATCTGGTTTGTAGTTTATTCTCTTTCATTACTTTAAGTATGTCCTGCCATTCCCTTCTGGCCTGAAGAGTTTCTGTTGATAGATCAGCTGTTATCCTTATGGGAAACCCTTTGTGTGTTCTTTGTTGTTTCTCCCTTGCTGCTTTTAATATTTGCTGTTTTTGTTTGATCTTTGTTAATTTGATTAACATGTATCTTGGGGTGTTTCACCTTGGGTTTATCCTGTCTGGGACTCTCTGGGTTTCTTGGACTTGTGTGACTATTTCCTTCCCCATTTTGGGGAAGTTTTCAACTATTATCTCCTCGAGTATTTTCTCATGGCCTTTCTTTTTGTCTTCTTCTTCTGGGACTCCTATGATTAGAATGTTGGGGCACTTCACATTGTCCCAGAGGTTCCTGAGGTTGTCCTCATTTCTTTTGATTCTTTTTTCTTTTTTCCTCTGCTTCATTTATTTCCACCATTTTATCTTCTACCTCACATATCCTATCTTCTGCCTCCGTTATTCTATTGTTGGTTCCCTCCAGAGTGTTTTTGATCTCATTTATTGCACTATTAATTTTTAATTGACTTTTTAAAATTTCTTCTAGGTCCTTGTTAAACATTTCTTGCATCTTCTCAATCCTTGTCTCCAGGCTATTTATCTGTAACTCCATTTTGTTTTCAAGATTTTGGATCATTTTTATTGTCATTATTCTAAATTCCTTTTCAGGTAAATTCCCTATCTCTTCGTGTTTTATTTATTTTTATTTTTATTTATTTATTTATTTATTTTTTTGTCTTGGTGGGCATTTTTCATGTTCCTTTACCTGCTGGGCATTTCTCTGCCTTTTCATCTTGTTTTGATTGATGTGTTTAGAGTTGCCTTTCTGTATTCTGGTGGTCTGTGTTTCCTTTTTATTGTGGAGGTTCCTCCCAGTGGGTGGGGTTGGACGATTGGTTTGTCAAGGTTTCCTGGTTAGGGAAGCTTTCGTCGGTGTTCTGGTGCATGGAGCTGGATTTCTTCTCTCTGGAGTGCAGTGGAGTGTCCAGTAGTGAGTTTTGAGATGGGTCTATGTGTTTGGTGTGACTTTGGGCAGCCTATATGTTGACGCTCAGGGCTATGTTCCTGCGTTGCTGGAGAATTTGCATGGTATGTCTTGCTCTGGAACTTATTGTCTCTTGGGTTTCAGTGTAGATATGGAGGCTTTTGAATGATCTCTTATTACTTAATGTTCCCTGTAGTCAGGAGTTCTCTGGTGTTCTCAGGTTTTGGGCTTAAGTCTCCTGCCTCTGGGTTTCAGTCTTATTCTTCCAGTAGCCTCAAAACTTCTCCAACTATACAGCACTGACAATAAAACTTCTCGGTTAATGGTGAAAAGATTCTCCACCGTGAGGGACACCCAGAGAGGTTCACAGAGTTACTTGAAGAAGAGGGGAGGGAGGAAGGACATAGAGATGAGCAGGAGGAGAAAAAGGGGAACTCAAGAGGAGAGAGACAGATCTACACAGTTCTCTGTTTCCAAAGTGTTCTCCATGGCCCAGACACCTACAGAGATTCACAGAATTGGATTGGGAAGAGAAGGGGAAGGGAGGAAATAGAGGTGTTCTGAGGTAGAAAACGGAGAGTCAAAGTGGGAGGGAGTAATCAACACACTCCTGAGTAAAAATGGGTACTGAATATTGGATTCTTAAATGTCAAAATTGATATCAAATACTGAAAAACAAAGATTAAAAATCTAGAGTAGAGGTAAAACTCTTAAAAATATAATATTAAAAACAAAAACAAAAGCACAAAAAGTTTAAGAAATATATATGAAGTTCGCTTTAAAAACAGAGTCTTCTTTTTGCAAGGTTAAAGTGAAATGTAAATGAAAATTAAGGAGTAATAGAGGACTTTAAAAGAAAATAAATAAAATAAAATAAAAACTTTTAAAATTAAAAATAGTAAAATATATGAAAATGACAATTAAGGATCAATAGAGGAGTAATACAGGGCTTTAAAAGAAAATAAAAGGAAAAAAGAAAAAAATTAATTAAAAAATAGTAAAAATATATGAAAATGAAAATTAAGGAGTAATAGAGGACTTTAAAAGAAAATAAAAGAAAATGAAAATTAAGGAGTAATAGAGGAATAATAGGGAATTTTAGAAGAAGATAAAGGAAAAAATAAAATAAAATAATTTAAAAAAGGAAAAAAAGAAAAAATTTAATTAAAAATAGTAAAAATATATCTAGGAATTTCTCTGTAGCTGTTGCGGGCAGTGTGGTTTGGTTCAGTTTCAGATAGCTCCTTGTTCCAACTTACACTTCTTGATATCTATAGGCCCCTTCCAGTGTAGTCGGTGTTAACTACAGGTATTTTAATCTGTTGCACCTGTCACTTCTGAAGTGGTTCCCTTTATTTATTTGGCTTCTGTTTGCAGGTCTTGTCAGTATCTAATTTCTGCCTTGACACAAGCGGGTGGAGGTGGTTGCTTGTTTAGGTTCGCTTGTTCAGTCGTGCTGTGGGGAGGGAGGGGCACTGCACACAAATATCACTGGCCTGTGTGGGGAGCACTCGCAGTGTTCCGGTTACACACTGGGTTTGTCCCCGCTCGCGCGTGTGTGCTTTCCGCGTCTACAGTGCTCAGGCTCCAGGCTGCTCTATAGGGAGCAGGCCCTGAGTTGCATGTGTTTACAGTTTTTGGGTACTCCACAAAAGCACAGACTAGGTTGGGCCTGCGTTTTGTGCCTTCCCTGGCCAAGCAGCTCAGGCAGCCAGGAGCTTGATGAGCGCACTCTCCCCAGGTGCAGTGTGCCTTATCCCCTCCACAGTCCCAGCCTCAGTTTCTGTGCTCACTGTTTGGGCGCACCTTGTGTTTGTTCTGGGGAGCTGGTCTCTAGCTGCGACCCTCCCAGCAGATGTCAACCATCCAGAATCTCAGGAAGTCTTTGGTTAGAAACTGGAAGCCTGTTTGCAGTTTGGTAGGGGATGCCGTCTCTGGGGTTGAATTTGCCCCCTTCCCCTTCCCCCTGCCTCCTGCCTCTGGCGGTGGATGGGCCAGTCCACAGTCGGCTAGCTCTTCTCTGGATTTGCTCAGTCCTTCCTTTGTTCCTAAGCAATGCCGCCCACTCCTCTCCGTTCAGCCCCCACTTGTTGGTGGCAGATGCGAGCGTCTGGGGTACTTTTCTGCTGGGAGTTGCTTTTAGACATGTAATCTGTGGGTTTTATTTATTTTTCCTCCTGGTTAGGTTGCCCTCTGAGATTCGAAAACTTCCCCCAGACCCGCCAGTGAGAGGGTTTCCTGGTGTTTGGAAACTTCCTTTATTAGGACTCCCTTCTGGGACATGTTCCACCCCTAACTCTTTTGTCTCACTTTTTATCTTTTATATTTTGTCCTACCTCCTTTCAAATACAATGGGCTGCTTTTCTGGGAGCCTGATGTCCTCTGCTAGCGATCAGAAGTTGTTTTGTGGAGTTTGCTCAGCATTCAACTGTTCTTTTGATGAATTTGTAGGGGAGAAAGTGGTCTCCCCATCCTATTCCTCTGCCATCTTAGCTCCTCCAGAAGACCTGTACTTTGAAAATTGTAAGATATTGATGAGAGAAATTGAAGACAGCACAGCAAGATGGAAAACTATACTGTGTTCTTGGATTGGGAGAATAGATTTTGTAAGATGACTATACTACCCAAGGCAATCTACAGATTCAATGTAATCCATATCAAATTATCAATGGCATTTTTCACAGAACTATAAACTTGTATGGACACAAAAGACCCCAAATAGCCAAAACAATCTTGGGAAAAAAGAACAGAGCTTGAGGGACTTCCCTGGTGGTCCAGTGGCTAAGCCTCCATGCTCTCAATGTAGGGGGCCCAGGTTTGATCCCTGATCAGAGAACTAGATCCCACATGCAACAACTGAGAATTAGCATGCTGCAACTGAGATTCACATGCCACAATTTAGAGTTCATGTGTTGCAGCTCAAGACCCTGCATGCCACATCTAAAAAGATCCCAAGTGCTGAAACTGAGGATTCCAAATCCCACATCTTAGGATCCTGCATTTTTCAATGAATATCAAAGATCCCATGTGCCACAACAAAGACCAGACATTGTCAAATAAAGTAAAAGGAAAAAAGAACAGAGCTGGAGGAATCAAACTTCTTGACCTTAGACTTTACTACAAAGCTATAGGAATCAAAACAGTATGGTACTGGCACAAAAACAGACATACAGATCAATGATATTGGATGAAAATTGTAGAAACAAACCTATGTACCTGTGGTCAATTAATCTATAGCAAAGGAGGCAAGAATCCCATATACAATAGAGAAAAGAGAGTCTCTCCAGGAAGTGGTGCTGGGAAAACTGGACAGCTGGATGTAAAATAATCAAATTAGAACATTATCTAACACTATATACAAAAATGAACTCAAAATGGATTTATGATCTACGTGTAAGATTGAATATGTAACACTTCTGAATGAAAACATGGGCAGAACACTCTTTGACATAAATCACAACAGCAGTGTTTTTGGACCCATCTCCTCAAGTAAAGGAAATAAAAGCAAAAATAAACAAATGAGTTTTCCACGTGGTGCTACTGGTAAAGAACTTGCCTGCCAATGCAGAAGAGAGAAGAAACGAGGGTTCAATCCCTGGGTCGGGAAGATACCCTGAAGAAGGGCATGGTAACCCACTCCAGTATTCTTGCCTGGAGAATTCCATGGCCAGAGGAGCCTGGCGGGCTACAGTCCATAGGGTTGCAAAGAGTCAGACATTACTGGAATGGCTTAGCATAGCACAGGGACCAAATTAAACCTAAAAACTCTTGCACAGCAAAACAAACCATTTAAAAAATGAAAAGGACCTACTGAATGAGAGAAAACATTGTAAATGACTGATTTGGGGTTAATATCCAACATATAAAAATAGCTCAAAAACACAATGTAGGAAAAACCAACCACTTTAAAAATTGGCAGAAAAACTGAATAGAAACTTTTCCAAAGGAGATATACAGATGGGTAACAGACATATGAAAAGATGCTCAACATCACTGCCCCACCAAGTAAATGCAAATCAAAATCACAATGAGATATCACCTCATACCTGTGAGAATGGCTATCATCAGAAAGAACACAAATAACAAATGTTGCCAAGGATGTGGCAAAAGGGAATCTTTGTGAACTGTTGGTGGGAATGTAAATTAGTGTAGTCACTTTGGAGAATAGTTTGGAATTTCTCATAAATTTAAAATTGAGCTATGTGACCCAGAAATTCTATTACTGGGTATATATCCAAACAAAGCAAAAACAAAAACACTAATTTGAAAAGATACATGCACTCCAATGTTCACAGTATGATTATCTATAATGGTCAAGATATGGAAGCAATCTAAGTGTCCATCAATGGATGAATAGATAAATAAGGCATGGTGCACACACACACACATGCACACATAATGGAATATTGCTGCCGCTGCTAAGTCACTTCAGTCGTGTCCAACTCTTGGCGACCCCATGGACTGCAGCCTACCAGGTTCCTCCATCCATGGGATTTTCCAGTCAAGAGTACTAGAGTGGGGTGCCACTACCTTCTCTGAATGGAATATTATACAGCCATAAAAATGAATGACATTTTGCCTTTTGCAGCAACATGGATGGACTTGGAGGGCAATATGCTAAGTAAAATGAGTCAGACAGAGAAAGACGAATACTGTGTGATCTCACTCAGATGTTGAATTTAAAAAATAAAACAGACTAATAACATCAGATATGCAAATGAAACCACCCTTATGGCAGAAATTGAAGAGGAACTATAGAGCCACTTGATGAAGGTGGAAGAGGAGAGTGAAAAAGCTGGCTTAAAATTCAACATTCAAAAAATGAAGATCATGTCATCTGGTCCCATCACTTCATGGCAAATAGATGGGGAAACAATGGAAACAGTGATAGACTTATTTTCTTGGTCTCCAAAATTACTGCTGATGGTGACTGCAGCCATGAAATTAAAAGATGCTTGCTCCTTGGAAGGAAAGCTATGACAACCCTCGACTGCATATTAAAAAGCAGAGACATTGCTTTGCCAACAAAATTCCAACTAGTCAAAGCTATGGTTTTACCAGTAGTCATGTATGGATGTGACAATTGTCCATAAAGAAGGCTGAGCAACGGAGACTTGATGCTTTTGAACTGTGGTGCTGGAGAAGACTCCTGAGAGTCCCTTGGACTGCAAGGAGAGCCAACCAGTCCATCCTAAATGAGATCAGCCCTGGGTGGTCATTAGAAGGACTGATGCTGAAACTGAAACTCCAATAATTTGGCCACCTATTGTGAAGAACTGACTCATTAGAAAAGACCTTGGTGTTGGGAAAGATTGAAGGCAGGAGAAGAAGGGGAGGACAGAGGATGAGATGGTTGGATGGCATCACCAACTCAATGGACATGTGTTTGAGCAAGTTCCGGGAGATGGAGAAGGACTGGGAAGCATGGTGTGCTGAAGTCCATGGGGTCACAAGGAGTCAGACATGACTGAGCAACTGAATAACAACTGAATATTAATATAAAAGAAGCTGACTCACAGACACAGAGAACAAATTAGTGGTTACCAGTTGGGAGAGGGGAGAAGGAAGGGGCAAGGTAGGAATAGGGGAGTAAGAGGTATAAACTGTTATGTATAAAAGAAGCTGAAAAGGTATATTGCAAAACATGGGGAATATAGTCAATATTTTATAATAACTATAAATGAAGTATAACTTTTAAAATTGTAAATCACTGTACTGTACATCTGTAAAATAAAGTTCTATATAGTCACTATACTTCAATTAAAAAAATGAATTTCCTCAGTTGGTTCTGGGGTTTCTAGAATTAGCTCTGAAATAAGATTAGGTTTAACGCTGTCAATGACTCTGTAGTAAAGACAGAGATGGTAGTCCATGGCAATAGATATACGCAAAATATCTGCTTTGGATACACCTGATGAACCACTTGAAAGAAGTGCTGGGTGCAAGGTGTTCTGTGACTGTGTATATGATACTTTTGAGCATTTTTGGAACATCAGTAGACCTAATGAGATTTCTGGTTACTCCCAATGTATTTGGAAAGAGTGGTGAAAGAAAAGGATTAGCTCAGTTTACAGTAAAAAACCTAACAGATTCTATGTGTACCCATAAGGAGACCCTTATCTCCTGTAGATGCAGGGTGGAGATTGCTAATGATCACATGCAAATGCTCATCTTGCAACTGGTTGAACTGCACTAGAAGTTGAATTCTGCCACTAGAGTGTTTCCTGTTAAAATGAGGGTACTGACTGGAAAGAATGGTATTCTGTACATTGTGATAGAGCTGTGTGGGGGAGACCCTGAAGATGCTGAGGAAACTAAGCCCATTAAGTCTGGTGAGTCATCCTTTCCAGTAGAAGACTCCTCCCCACCCTCAGTTGGAAACAGCCTCCTGACCCCCAGTGGGATCAGCCTCCCACATAAAGCTCAGTTCAGTTCAGTTCGGTCACCTAGTCATGTCCTATTCCTTGCAACCCCATGGACTGCAGCACGCCAGGCCTCCCTGTCCATCATCAACTTCCGGAGTTTACCCAAATTCAAGACCATTGAGTCGGTGATGCCATCCAACCATCTCACCCTCTGTCGTCCCCTTCTCCTCCCACCCTCAATCTTTCCCAGCATCAGGGACTTTTCAAATAAGTCAGTTCTCCGCATCAGGTGGCCAAATTAAAAACAACAACAACAACAACTAGATCAGACCAAAATGATTCACTAAGCATAAATTCTGCATTTAATATTACAACTCAGGGAGTTAGAAAGGGCTCTTATCCATGTGTCTGGTTGGCTGAATTATGGGCCAAAATTTGGTCCACTGTGAGTGAGTTGGAAATGTCAGACCTGCCTTGGTTTAATACAGAGGAAGGCATTCAGAGGTTTGCGGATATTTCACTTTTAGTGTGGATTTGTCATTTAAGACCTACTTATCCATACTCAGAGAGTCCCAAAGACATATCTTTCACCAAGGCTGTGAGGGGAGTCCCAGAACCCTTGAAGAACTCTGTGATTGCTCTTCTCTGCAGGCCAGAACTCACAGTAGGAACTGCAGTCACTGAATTGGGAAACCTAAATGCAGTGGGAGTATTTAGATCCCCAGATGGCAGGAGCCAAGTTGCAACACAAAACCACCAAGCACAAGGTGGGCCTGGTTACACTAATGGAGAGAAGAGTCAAAGCACCAATCAGAACAGGATGACTTGGGCAGCTCAACAGTATTATCCAGTTGCTCATGATCTTCCTAGAAGCAAAAGTGTTAGGAAGCCCAGTAAACTCTTACTTGATTTGTATAAGCAGAGATGTCACTGGTCAAATGAACAAAAGTCTATTCTGAATCACAAAAACAGAGAGTCACAGTCCTTTGATCAATTCACAGACTTGAACCATTAAAACTTTGAGAAGAAAATGAAGACATTGATTTCAGAAATGAAGTTAGATTTCAGAAATGGATTCTTTGATGTGACACTAAATGCATGAAAAACAAAATGAAAAAAGAAAAACAAAATGAAAAAAGAAAATGTGACTGAACCTCAGAAACATAATGCTAGGTTTAGGAAGCCAGCCACCAAAGACCACATATTACAATTCAATTTATATGAAATATCCAGAATAGTGAAATCTAGAACAAGGAAAGAAGATAAAAGGTTACCTAAAGCTGGGGGCTTCTGAGGTGGCACACTGGTATAGAATCTGCCTGCCAATGCAGAAGACACGGGTTCGATCCTTGGTTTGGGAAAATCCCCTGGAGAAGGAAATGGCTACCCACTCTAGTATTCTTGCCTGGGAAATCCCATGGACAGACGAGCCTGGAGGGTTGAAGTCCATGGAGTCGCAAAAAGTCTGACACAACTGAGCCACTGAGCACACAATATCTGACTCAAACTGCAAGTGGCCTCATTCCTTCCAGCAACAATGCTCTCCTGACCATGGCTGGTAAATGGCATGGTGGCAGCTAGGGGAGTGAAAGGTGATCTGGCCTGTGCAGCCAGTGCTTGCAAATGTGACAATCATGTTTTCTGATAACCCCATCAGCAAAGCAATACTTCTCCTTCCCACTAGAACAGGCTAGACTCCAGGGTTGACGTGCAGAGCACAGACATCACTATTTATTGCCTGTCTCCACTGGACAAACCACCTGGAGAGCAGGAGAAAGCCAAGAACAAAGGTTTGGAGGTGGGGTGGGAGCTGGGAAGAGAAGTCCTAGCTTCAGTTTTCCTTGAAATCATTAAGATCAATTTTTTCTTTTCTCCATGGTCCTTGCTCTTCAGTTATGAAAAAAAAAATTCTTATCCAGAATGAATGAAATCTCGCTCCTAAGGAACTGAGAACAACTCTTGCTAGGTGAGCAACTAACTGGAGCTTCTAGAAAGTCTCCACTGAAGAAATCAGGCTCAATTACTTCTGACTATGCGTGCATGCTAAGTCATTCATGGACTGGCCCACCAGGCTCCTCTGTCCATGGAGTTTCCCAAGCAGGAATGCTGGAGTCGGTTGCCATTTCCTCCAGCAAGGAATTTTCCTAATTCAGGGATGGAACCTGCATCTCCTGCATCTCCTCTAGGTGGCAGTAGGGGTTAAATAACTCGCTTGCCAACGCAGGACATGACTGAAGTGACTTAGCAAGCACACAGGAGCCACTGGGGAAGACATTCCTGACTATGGAAGACACAATGACCCTGCATTAACAGACTATACAAGGCAGAGGACCACAGCACAAGGGGCAGTGAACATGTGGTGACTTGCCCCCTCTCCCTCCTGAAAGTGAACCTGTGAGTCACTCAGTCCTGTCTGACTCTTTGCGACCCCATGGAAGCCACCAGTCTCTGCTGTCCATGAAATTCTGGGGTTGCCATTCCCTTCTCCAGGGCATCTTCCCGACCCAGGGATCGAAACTGAGTCTCTCGATTTGTGGGCAGATTCTTTATCATCTGAACCACTAGGGACGGCCCTCCCCCTCCTGGGGATGTGGTTAATGTGCAGATCCTCACTGTGTAGCTGGATGGAGTCTGAGATCTCAGTTTTCTTCTCTGCACCCAGGGGATGGGGATGCTGCTGGTGCAGAACCACTGGTATGCTGCAGAGGAGGGCAAAAGTCAGGGTGGGGGCAGGGAGGGTGGGCTGTAATGGAGACAAAGCAGGCAGAGTGGGCCTTGGCTCACCCCAGGCACAGGTGGGTGCACACTGGTGGCCCTTGAGAACGTTCGGGATTTCTTCAATCAACCCTGGCCCATCGCGGCTACTTTTGGCTCCTCCCTTCTTAGAGAGCAGAGATTCCCTGGTGTCTAGGGATCATGGTAAAGCACCTGCCTGCAGTGCAGGAGACCCGGGTTCAGTTCCAGGGTTAGGAAAATCCCCTGGAGAAGGGAATAGCAACCATTCCAGTGTTGCCTGAAGCTTTTCATGGAAGGAGGAGACTGGCAAGAGTGTCAGACACGACTGAGCGACTTTCACTTTACCTTAAAGATCCACCAAAAGATGGTGACGGCGCTGGAAATGGTCACTGTGTGCAGGAAAATGTCAGTGTGTAATGTTGGGCATGGGATGGGACAGATTGGGACTAGTGTATGACCTTCCCAATCTGTCCTTTCCCAAAATACCAGAGAGATGAGTGGGATCGTCTTTTAGGGACGCCCTGGGAAACATAGGGGAGAACCCCATACCTCTCCCCAGTCTCTCTCCTCAAGACCCCAGGTCCACTCTGGAGGTGTCCTGCAGTGCCTGGCTTTTCTCCCTCAGCCTTAACCTTCTTTGACTCCTGCCGGCCAAGGGCAGAACCTCCCGGCTGCACCACATGGGAAGAGTCGCGGGCTGGGGTCCAGGGGTCTACACCAGATCAGGCAAGCCCTTGGCCTCAAACACGCAGTTGCCCAGAGATGCTGGCCAGCAGAAGTTTCCTACCTGACAGGACTTCTCTCCACGGGTGCAGGTGGCAGCCCCCTCTGCCCTCTTAGCTGTCCCTCCTCCAGGACTTCACGGTGCCCCCTTGGCGGGACCATGCAGGACCTGGTCTCCCCAGTGACCAAGGCCATCTTCGTGCCTCTATTCCTCTTCGCTATCCTGCCCATCCTCTACGTGATCCTGTGGTACATTTGCCGGGATCTGGACAACAATCCCATCTGAAGCAGGTAAAGTGCTGCCTCAGCCACTGGAGGCCCTGGCCCTGTGACCCCGAGTTCATCTCAAGAATCCGCCTCTCTTCCCAGGACCCTAGTTCCTTCTCTTAGTCTGTTGACCTCCCTTGACCCTCAGGATCCCCTTGAAAATCCCCAGGACTCCGTGTTGTTCCCGAGACCTTGTGGCTCCATCCTGATCTCTGATTCTGAGCCTTCTCCCCAGACCCTCTCTCTTCCTTGGAGCACTCTCCCCTCCCCCAAACCCCCGGCCCTCGCCCCATCTCTGAAATCTGTTTATTGCCCCTACTCCTCACCACAGCCCAGCATCCTCTTCTGAACTCACAATCGTCAGCTTTCTCCAGACACTGGAGAAACCCAGTGTCTCTTCAGAAACCCATAGCCCACTGGCCAGCACTCCTCGTCCATCCCCAGGCCCAGAGCCCCCCTCTCTCATGACCTTCCCAGGACACCTGGGCCTTCTTCCAAGCTTGTGCCCTTTCTGGGGTTCTACGCCCTTCTCCAGATTCTGCCCCGACCAACCCTTGTGCCCACCCCCAGTACCTGCTCCCCTTTCTAACTTCTAGCAGGTGCACAGGCTCACTTCACTGCCCCCTCCCACTCTGCTGCTGGGATTTCTGTCTGAGCAGCAGGTGATTGAAAGCCAGTGGGGGGACTTCTGGTGGCCAGGGGCCTACTTTCCTCACACTCCACCCCATTGGATTTCCACACTGCCTTTTTTCCTGGCATGGATGGGTTTCCTCCCTCCCACAAGAACTCTGGGGTTGCCTGAGCCTATACACCAGCAAGAAAATCGTGATTGGACACGTCACTCCTGTGTCCTGAGTTGCCTCAATGAGGTTCAGTCCCACAAAGAGGATCCTGGCACTGTGACTGAATTCAACCTTGGAGATTAAAGGGTGCACCAGGGATGAATTCTTTCATGGACATGGAGTAATAGTGGGTGGATCATGCTAGTTAGATCAATCACTTCTAGTTTTTCTCTACTGATGGGTTGGGTGCATCTATGGGCAAATGTTTAGTCAGAACTTGACCAGGTGGACCCTGAGGCATCATCCACTGAGGCTGCTCTGGGAGAAGCAGGTAGGATATGGGCAGGGAGTGCAAGGCTGATGCCTTTGGTGGCCTTGGCATCACTTGGACATGAAAGTGTACACAAACATACAGTTGAGCAGAGACTTGAAGTGAGTTCACCCAAGATTCTCCCTGGAGAGGCCAAGGGTGTCCTGCAGGAAGGAGTACGGTATCTCCAGTGGACCCTCTGGACGAATATGTGTAGGGCGGTGCAGGTGCATGGTGTGAGAGCTGGATTCACGTTCCAGACCAGCTGACTACCAGTTGTGTCATTGCTCACATTACATCTCCAAGCATCTATTATTTTATCTGTAAATTGGAATTAATGACTCATTAATGTCATGCTCATTAAGGGGATTACATGAAATAATATATTTAAACTGATAAACATTCTTACATACAGAAAATCTGCAATTAGCAGTTGTAGTTTCTTGTGGACAGCCAAATATCCTCTAATGATAACCTATTGTTTTACTTATTTGGGGGGCATAAATTACATGGAGTAAAATTCACTACTTTCATTATACACTGCTAAGTTTCAACAAACACATTAAGTTGTGTAACTGCCACTACAAGCAAGATATGAGTACCTTCTATTCATAAACTAATACTGAAAATATTTTCCATTCCATGACTTTAAGTTCAAGAAAAACAGCATCTAAAGCTTGTTTTGAAGAAGCAAGAGCAATATTCATTTATATTTATATTCAATATAAATGCTCATTACCTGTTTAACTCTTTAGCAGTTGGAGATCTGCATGGTACTGCTTTACTGCCCCACTTAAATGTTTCATTTTTTTCACCAATATTCATGATACTTTACATTACAGATTTTTTATATTCCTCAAGCAATAAATATACTTCCCTGAAAAAAAAAAAATCATACAGCCCAGAAGTGAAAGGAGCAATTATTCCACACAGCCCATACTGATCCTCCTCCCCAGAGGAGGTAACACTGTCAACCATTCAGTCTTTCTGTCTCCTGCCTTTCTTTGCTCCCCTCCCTCTTCTCAGTCCACGCTCAAACACACAGTGCTATTTGTTTATATTCTTCATATTAAATGGGGTTCTACTTTAGATTTCAGAGGGACAGGAAGGAATTCCCAAGCAGAAGAAAGTCACCCAAGGAAGTGGCAGGACCCTGCTCCCCTGTCTTTTCCTCCTGCCCTCAGACACTACTGGGGAAGGGACGCCTGCGAACCAGGTCTGTGAGCAGATTGCTTTGAGCTTCTTTTGTGAAATCCTCTGAAGAAAGGTGTTACATGAAGTGCAAAGACTATTTTAGAAATAGTCAGGCAGGTAGCACTGGGCCTTTGAAAATGAAATGAAAATTAAAAGAAATGAAAGGATGCTTGCTCCTGGGAAAAAAAGTTATGACCAACCTAGACAGCTTATTAAGAAGCAGAAACATTATTTTGCCAACAAATGTCCATCTAGGCAAAGTTATGGTTTTTCCAGTAGACATGTATGGCTATGAAAGTTGGATTATAAAGAAAGCTGAGCACCGAATAGTTGATGCTTCTGAATTGCAATGTTGGAGAAAACTCTTGAGAGCCCCTTGGACTGCAAGGAGATCCAGCCAGTTCATCATAAAGGAAATCCGTCCTGAATATTCACTGGAAGGAGTGATGCTGATGCTTAAACTCCAATGCTTTGACCATCTGATGTGAAGAACTGACTCATTTGAAAAGACCCTGATGTTGGGAAAGATTGAAGGCTTGAGGAGAAGGGGACAACAGAGAACGAGATGGTTGCATGGCATCACTGACTCAATGGATATAAGTTTGAGTAAGCTGGGAGTTGATGATGAACTGGGAGTCCTGGTGTGCTGCCATCCATGGAGCAGCAAGAGTTGGACATGTCTGAGAGACTAACACTAACTCTGATCTCAGGGGGCTCAAGTTTCCATGCTGTTTCCATTCTGGAGCTCTACCACTGGATTGCCATGTTTGCTGCTGAATGAAAGACAAAGTGCAGAAATGGCATACTGGCTCCAGACGTGACCAACAATGCTCCTGCTTGTCTCTCAATGGCAATGGCTAGTCACATGATGCTTCCTAACTTCAAAGGGACAGGCAATGAAGCGTCCCCCGTGTCTGGGGTGGAGGAAAGACAGACAAGATATGGACAAGCACTTGTAGTCTCTCCCATACTGTGATCCATAGTAGGTGCTCAGTTAAGGGTGGCCATTATCATTTGTTATGACTAGCTTCTTCATTTTGTGGAAGATTTTCAGAGAAGGCCAGATCTACCTTGATATCCTCCAGATATCTAAGTGCCTCCTATATGTCATATGTTTTCAAACAACAATGTCACATTAATCTGAAGAGGATCATGTAAATGTCACTCAGGTGAATTTGCACGTTACCACATAGCACCTCTCTGTACTTCCCTTTGCGATCCTGACCATAACACTGACTGTAAGATCAGTCGACTGAGAACGGTCTCTTTCCTTTTGATGCAGGGTTAACTTCTCCTGGGAGGCTGAGCTGCCTCCATACAACTGGACTTGCCTGAGCACCTGCCCAGGTACCATTAGGTACACTGACAACCATGAGCTTCCTGTGGGTCAGGTACCAGAAAAGAGGCCAAGGAAGGTTGGGTAATTATTTTTACTTTTAAAATCTGACGTACCAAGGAACTATTTTTTCACCTCAGAGAAGGATTCCACAGTTCAGCCTTGAAAACCTTGGCTCCACTTCTATGATCTTTCCTCATCTACTACCTAGCATGGACTATTTGGATTTTGACCACCTAGTAAGATCATTCATCTGGGTATATGTTTGGTTGACTGTTTCAAAGAAGATACCCCATTAAAATTCGGCTGCAAGTGTCAGGGAGGTAGAAAAATCCCTCTCTTTAACTTCAGGTTTATATCCAAAGAACCCGCTGATTATGTGGCAAATAAGAGCACTCACAAACTCAAAGGGATAACATTTGGCAAATGTGTGGAAGTTGCCCAGAAAGATTACCAGGTGTCTAAAGGTTAGTATCCAAAGCAAAGGGACTGTAGGTGTCAGAGTGGTTCCAGAGTGAGGGCTGGGACAGCCGGAGAACTTCTGCAGGGAGTCGGAATGCTCTGTCTAGGGAAGGACAGGAGATCCTCTTGTGCAGCATTGAGCAGGGGCAGCAACGAGGAGCTGGTCAGCCTGGCAGGTTCAGTTGGGCAGGAGGCCCCATGGCAGCAGCAGGGACAGGGCGCTGCCCTCACGCGGGAGGCACTGGCATGGGACAGAGGTCCCGGCCCCCGGCACAGTCAGTTCTCAGCAAACCACAGAGGAGCCCCACAGTGCTTCTCATTCTCCTTGTCACTTTCCTTAGCGGCCTGGGGAGGGAGGAAAGGGCGGGGACTCTGGAGGAATTGAGACTGGAGCTCTGAGCCCACCCCGGCCCTCACTAGCATGTGGTCCTGGGAAGATGCCCAAGCACCACGGCCTCAGTTTTTCATCTGGGAGGCGAGCGGGTGTGAGGAGCCCTGCGTGTTGGGCTGCAGGATGAGCCTGAGGGATGAGACAGAGCTGCAGTGCCTGGCATCTCGTGGCACTGTGATGACCAAGCAGGAATCTCTCATGCTGTTGTCCCCAGACACTCCCCTGCTCTCTCCTCCTGCACTTTATTTTATTATCTTGTTCAACACAGAATTCCCTCTCCTCCAGAGGCATCTCATGTTTTGTTGTTTAGTTTTTGGGAGCAGAAGACAGCAGCCTACACTTCGACACCATCTTGAGAGCTACAGGTAAAGCACAAAATCAATAAATAATTTAAGCAGACTTGACCTCTTTATAACAATTTTCCCCATAAATGAATATGGTATACTGCTAAAGACTTTATTTCTTACCCATATCTATCTACAAATCTGTATTGTAGCCTCTATTAAGATTTTATATATTTTTGTTAGACTTTTTAGGTAATTTTTGGACTTGTGCTGTGAATAGAGTATTTTTAAATTACACATTCTAAATAGTTACTGATTTGTGTGTGTGTCTGTGGCAAAGCTCTTGGTTTTGCTGTAGCAATCTTCCACACAAAGTTTTTTTCTGGTCTCTTATTAATTTGAGTATTCCATGTATCGATTTCTTTGAATTCCCTATGTAGATTACCATATTGTCACAAATATTGTCTTTTTCAATATTAATAATCTTACTTCCTTTGATGTGCACAGTTCTGTGTTCCAGTGAATTTATGCATTGTCCAAGGGAGAGCATGCATCTTTGTCTTCTTCCTGTTTTTAATGGAAATGCATCGGGCATTTCACATTTAAGTATGTTTGCTATAGATATTAGGAAATGGAAGTTCGTTTCTAATCTTACTTTGTCAAAAGTTGTACACATGTTGAATTGCTTTCAAAGGCTTTTTCCACATCCATTGGCATGCTTCAATGTTTTGTCCTAAGTTGTTATTGTGGAGAATTATACTTGAGCTAATTTCAAGTTTGAATCATATTTTCATTCTTTAGCCATAACCTGTCTGTTCATGTAATTCATTACTATATTGAACGCACTATTAGTTTGCTTAGAATATTTGCTACTGTGTGGGTGAACTTTGCTCAAGTGTTCTTTTCGTGGTAGGAGGGGGAGTACTCATCTGGTTTTATAGTCAAGGAGAGCTAGTCTGGGAAAATAAGTTTAATAAATTCCCAGTTTTCTTGTGTACTTCACAAGAGTTTACATAAGATGGAGATTAGTTCTCCCTGACCATTGGTAGAATTGGCCACCCAAACTGCCTGTCTTGGAATATTTGAAAGTAGCTTGGGTGTTGACTACAGTTAACGTTTGTATTTTTTAAAGTTTTCTATTTCTTTATGGACCGATTTGATCTTTTTTTTTAAGTGTCCATTTCACCCAGAATTTCCAATTTAATTGCATGAAATTTATAATAAAACTGTATTATTATAACAGAAACTATAAGACACAAACAGCAGTAGAGAATGGTACAAGGGACCCAATATAGTTGACAGCCAGCATCAATCATCTGCAGTACATGGCGGGTCTGGTTCCAATGTACACTCACCTTCCCCACATCTCTGCCAATGGACTAATGTGAAGGTAGTCCAAGGCATCAGGATGTTTCATCTCTAAGTATGTCAGTATGCATTTCTAAAAGACAAGAAATTTTTGATAAAACATAAACCAAAAATGATGATCAATCCTGAAAATTTAAATGTTTTAACAAGAACAAATATCTAGTAATTTTTCACATTTACCTTATAAATTAAAAAAAAATTAGTTTGGGCCAGAAATATGGTATATTTACTATGATTTTCTTGAGTTCCTCGAGTACTTTTTAATCAGGAGGTTTCCCCTGCATCATCTTTTTTTCTTGTAGTTTTTTGCTGTGAAAAAAGCAGGCTTTGTATTTTACAAGTTTTCCATAATATAGATTATGTTGAATGAAACAGTTTGGTGCCATTTAACACATTTGGCCCCTCAACAGTTCTTTAAATTGGTAGTTACGGGTAGAAGCTTGATTAACTTGTTTATTTGCAAGCATGCTACCTAAGTGACACAATGTACTTCCATTAAGAAGAAGATAATGCTTGTAGTCCTTTGTGCTGAGTTGGCAGTCATTAATGATCCTCACCTTCATTTACCCACTGGGGGTTTCAGAGGGGTAATTTTTAAATTCTCTCATTCAGTTTTAAGTTTATTACCTGAAATACTTTCATATGGAGAAACTTTTCCTTGACTACCATTTGCTTATCTTGAGGGAATCATATAACATATTTGCTGTGTTTTTACATCATTTAAATATCTTTTGCATCTATAGGGTATAGAGTTTTAACTTATATTGTTTATGTACTATTTTTTTCTTTAGCTTCTGGTCATATTTTCAAAAAAAGTCTGTTTAATAAATATTTTCAAGTAATTGGCATTTGTTTTTTGTCCTTACTGCTTTCTAATTCATTATTTCTATACTTCATTATTTCCTACCTTCTATTACTTAAGGTTTCCTATGATGTTCATACCTAGCTTCTTGGATTTCTTGGGTGATTTAAATATTTATTGTTTTCTAATACATCTATTTAAGGCTATATATTTCCCTTTGAGTACCATTTTGTCTCTGTTGCACAAGTCACACTATTTAACTTCATGTATATTGCTGAAATTTTTACAAGTTGACTAAATCATTCTATTACTTATGTTATTAGAATTTTTCCATATATGCCCCAAAACTAGTGCGTGTAAAAATTACTTTTGAGAAGGCTATGAAGATGATGATGAAAGATATTTTATTTGGGGAACATTTCAGAGTCCAGGGTTATTTTGTTTTATTATTATTTTTATTAATTACAGAAGAGATAAACATATTTAACTGTTGGTGGCAGAGCTGGGTTTATGCCAGGAATGCAAAGGAGTTTAACACTAGAAGATCAGTCATTATAATTGGCTGCAGGTAACAGTCAAGGATTGTGCAGGAAAATAGAAGACACAGTAAGTATTTAACATGGAGGGAACTTAATGCATGGGGCTGGTTACAAAAGTGGTAGGAAGCCAAGCAGGAGAGAAATAGGAAACCCAATTATTAGCAACATGAGGAAATCACTCACCTCTTGGATGGAATGACAAGGAAAGGAGATCTTGTTACTGGAACCTGGTGGATTCAACAGGATCCAGAGCCAGGATGGGTCAATCTCATCTTTGAATGACTGGTGCCATGGAGAATATGGAACCACTGAAGGACAAGCCATCTGATGCAGAGGAAGGAGAAAAATTTTTGACTGCTCTGTCTTCCAGGATTCTTTCTAACCTCTTGCTGGTGTTTCTGGTTAGCTAAAGCAAAATGGCAGCCAAGTATTAGTTAGTTTGATTGCACCCTGCCGGTGTCGGCCCCTGTATAATCTAGAAGAGAACAAGGAGGAATGAGGGCTGGATCTGGGAATGCAGAAGCCCAGGATTGCCTTATTACAATAACAGATTGACTGAGAAAAATCAGACCTACATTGATACAGAAAAACATCGAATAAAAATCAACATCCAATCATCATAAAACTAAGTGTTAGTCCAAAGTATTCAACTGGGGTAATGAGTTTTGGGGAGGAAGACCAGAGAGACAGTGCAATTCTTATCACATCATATCAAGGGTAGACACTATCAACATGATTTATCACCATTGATATTTAGCTTGAACACCTAGCTGAAGTAGTGTTTGCCAGATTTACTCCTCTCTTGAGCTCAGAGGCAGAAATAAGGATGAGAGGAAGCTAGCACATGGATCATTTCCTAAATAACCAGCCCAGAAATCACTGCTAACTATAGCTAACTTGTCACACAGATTACAACCCAACAAAAATATTCAACCTATTCCCTGCAGTGAAACAGAAGGATTCCAACATGGAAAATAATAAATGGGATCATGGTATAAATAGAGAATATATGGGGGTTCATGTCTAACTTAGAGGGACCCTGAATATCAGAGGAAGGAGTGTTACATGCTAAGTAACTGCAGTCGTGGCAGACTCTTTGTGGGCCTATGGATTGTAGTCCTCCAGGCTCCTCTGTCCATGGGATTCTCCAGGCAAGAATACCTGAGTGGGTTGTCATTTCCTTCTCCAGGAGATCTTATACAGGGATCAAACCTGCATCTCCTATGTCTCCAGGATTGGTAGGCAGGTTCTTTTCCACTGGCGCCACCTGGGAAGCTTTTCTTTCATGGGCGGTAGAGAATTAAGCAGCAGAGTGACATGCTCACACCTGGGCTCCTCTCATCCTCCTCAGTTCCTTTAGGGTGTGGGATCTGGATCTGTTTTCTTCTATACTATCCTCACTGGGTATGAGGAAGGCTTAAATGTTCTCAGTTTGCAATGTATTTATGAATACCTCAAAAGAAGGGCATCATTTAACTCCCATCAAAGGATAAACCTTTGCTCATTTTGAGATCAAAGTTTTTCAAAACAACACACTTTCAGTTCACCTGCGTTCTCTTTATTCCTTCAGGTCAAACTCCATCCAGTGACTGCTCGACATTATTGCCCCAAACCCTGGAAAGCATGAAGTTTTGAGGAGCTGAAAACACCAGATGAGCATCCTCGTTGTGTATTACAGTCTCCCTAAACTATGGTCATGTGAAATATTTCATTTCCATCTGAATTTTGGTCATAGGCTTATTTTTGTGCTTAGATATCTATCACCTTACTCTCTTGACCTCTCTGTTGCTAGAAGGGTGGATTTGCTAACCAAACACAGCCTCAGGTCCTTTTGACTTAAGCGAAAGTGATACAGAATTACTAAATACTCGTTTCATACACTCACTTTTCTGTAACAGTGACAGGAAAGCCAGGCCTGGAATTCCGACTGTGCAGACACTTGTTTCTTGTGTACTGACATTTAACACATATACTATCAGGGAAGTGCCAGAATGTTTACCCTGTTACAAGAGTCAAAGGTCTCTGTGGTTTGATATGTGCCAGAGAATACTTTAGGAAAGACTGGGTTTTCTACTTCTGGAAGTCATCAGAATATTGTACTCCTCCAAACCTAAACTGCCTTTCTATTGTGCCTGGTTGGTCATTTCCTCCTAAATGTCACTTTGGTTACCCAGCACTTGGAGGACATGGGCTCAGATTGTCATTCTCTGAGGAGCTCTTTCTTCCCATCATTTTGTTCTTTCACAGCAGTGATCAGATTTTCATGAAAACTGGGATTTTTTTAAAGCTACCCATGGGCTAAAATGTTTCTGTCTCTGTTGGCTATGTGTCAGTCACCTCTCCTACAGATGTTTGCAGAGGCGTAATTGTGTCATTGCTCCTGTTTGTGTTTATGGTCGTGTTTACCTGTTACATGTATTGGGGGCAAATAAACTTGATCCAACCAGATTGCAGGCACCGTGAGTAAGACGTTATTTAGCAAACACTTTCTGATCTCCCATTGAGTGCCAAGGCTCATGGTGGACACCAGGACCACAGAGCATGACCAGTAATGCTTACCCAGAGGAGCTCACATCTTGTTAGCTTAGTTGCTACAAACTTTTGACTATTCTTCAGAGTTCTGATAAAGTTGGCTCTGACAATTTCTGCTTGAGTTTTTTGATATTTCTGAGGTACTAAAGATTTTCTTTTTAGAAAGTTTGAAAATGTGATATCCATTCTCTAATAGTTGTAGTATTATAAATTGATGCATTTCATCAGAGATGAATAGGGTAGTTTCTGGATTTTGAGGAATTTCACAATTCCATTTAAGTTCTTGAATTTATGTCCTGTACATAGAGCTGCTCTTAGTATTCCTTTTTTTTTTTTCCTTCCAACATCTTTAGTGTCGGGCTTGTAGAATTCTAGCGATAGTCAGTATTTCATTTCTGATATTAGTCATTTGTCTTCTCTTCTTTGATTTTGTTTATCTGGCTAGAATTTTATCAATTTTGTTGACCTTTTCAATGAACCAGTTTTTTCCAGGATTTTTTTTCTTTATTTTTGATTTCAGTTTACCTCTCTTGTTTTTGGTTTGTTTGTTTTCAGATTGTTCTTGGTGAAGTTTTCTCTTCTTTATTTAATCTAAGGTGTAAGTGTAGATTATTGCTTGTGGTTTTTATTCTTTCTTAATTTAAACATTAAATTCTATAATTTTCCCTCTTAACACTGATTTAGCTGCGTGCGAAGAATTGCAATATGTGACTCTTTCACTTTAATTCATTCCAATGCAGTTTCTACTTCCTTGAGATTCTCTCTTTGATCTATGAATGGTTGTTTAATTTCCAAGTGTTTTGAGATTTTTCTCCTCCTTCCATAGTGTTTGATTTCTAGTTTGATTCTTTTCTTGTCAGAGAACAAACTCTGCATCATTTAAATTTTATAAATTTGTTTTGATGATACAGGATGCTATCTTGGTGAATATTTCCCATGTGCTTGAAAGAAATGCGCATGTTGCTGTGGTTGATGCAGTGATACTTAGATGCATAGTCTTTGTGATTCACACAGATCCCAGCCTGCCCATTGGGCAATGGTTCATTTCTGCCTGCTTTTGGTATTCTGTCTATGGTGAGATTCCTACATGCATAGCTCAGGTTGAACTCAGGAGTTCCTACAGCTTGCTGGAATCCCTTGTTCATATTTGCTCTTCTCCACTCTCTGCCCACACTCTTTGGCTACCAAGAGGCTCTCCTTCTGGTCCTCTCACTCAGAGTGGGGGTGATTTAGTTTCCTCACTCTGTTGTGTACTTCGCTTGAATGGATTCACCTAGATGACCAAGCAGTGAGGTAATACAAAATAGCACAACAGTCACTTCTTATAAAAGTTTTTCTTTACAGAGAGAAATACCTCCCTCCCTCAAAGTTTTAGGTGTCTGCCATGCTCTTATTGAGTCTTCCACCACAGGGTTACAGATCTAGGCCTGGGGCTTTTGTTTCTACCCATGTTATAAATCCCTCAGTATATTCATGCTATTTTTCTGCACACCAAGTATCAGCAAACTTTCCCGGTAAATGGCTAAATTGTAAATATTTTTGACTTTGTAGGCCATATTTTCTCTGAGATAGATAGAGTTTGAATTTTATTTTTGCATTATATTCATAATAATTTTGTGTTTAATGTATTCATATTTGATGTTTATGACTAATTTAGTTACTTAATTGATTGATTTCCTTAGTATTAAGGCTTAATTTATTTAATATTTATAATTTTATAATAGTAATTAGCTTATATTATATTTTAATATTTAGTCTTTACCCCATGTTCTTTCTTTGTTAGAGGATCATTTCACATCCAGCATACCACCGTTTATGTAGCTGTCATATTTCCTTAACTTCTCTTTGCAGTGACAGTTTCTCAGATTTTCCTCTTTTTTTTTTTTTGATGACATTGACAATTTTGAGGCATCCTGGTTAAGAATATTGTAAGGACTTTCCTCATCGTCCAGTAGTTGGGACTCTGTGCTTCCACTGCAGGGGGCGCGGGATTGATCGTTGGAAGGGGGACTAAGATCCTGTATGCTGAGTGGCCAAAATAGTTTAAAACATCCAACTAGGTTGTGGCAACCACGAGTCCCTCTTTATCCCTCACCACTTTACTCTTGAGCTCCACACAGTGCAGGACACTCTGGCTGTCCACTGAGTTAAGGGTGGGGTGCACAGCTATTTGAGTATCTTGGTCTTTTTCTCAAATAAAAGGACAATTTCATGGACTCCTACAAGAAAGCGATGGAGTTCTAGGAAATCAATCACAACCACTCTCAATTCAGCACAGCTTCTGCAGACATTGGTGCTTACTCATCACAGGAGCAACTGCTAACACTCGGTGGGAGACATGGAGTTACTATGTTAGAGATCATTTCTCCAGTTCCAAGAGGGGGAAAAGGGTGTCCTCAAGATCTCAGCTTGGAGAGCCAGTTCTCTTTGCAGCCCCTTCCATCTGGCAGGGGTTGGGAGAAAGTGTTTTATGGAGGGAGAGTGGGAAAGACCCAGATACAGTCAGAGCAGGGGTAGAGTGGCCCTTGTCCTGGCCTCTGTATACCTGGACTTTGGGTTCAACACTAGAGCTGGGGAAATGGCCTGGGAAGCCCAGAGTCAAGGCAATGTGACCTAGAACTAAGGCTCCTCTACATTAAGAATGAAGGTCTCTGTTTTTTATCTCTACAGATATTGCAACATAGATGCTCATCTCTTTGGAAGTGATTCTGGCTCCTGAACCCTGGGCGGGGAGGCCTTAGCTCTAATCCAGGGCAAGTGGGTCTCCCTCTGTATGTCTTCATTCAGATAACTGGAACCAAGAGTAATTCATCACTTTGTGAAGGATTAATCAAGTGTGTTTCAAGTTCACTTCAAGGACAGGTCAACTGATGAAAGTATAGAAGACCTATTACATTTGAGTGCCATAGACCAGGTGCAAAATTCAGAATAGGATTCTAGGAGAGCAGAGCACTATGGAGATACTGTTAGACAGCCTTCACCTATGTCTGCTGCTCTGTTACATCCTGCTCTCTCATGTGGTGTTTACTAAACTCGACTGTGTGGTCGTAGTTGTCAAAGCTGGAAAATGGACTCACATTGTTCTCTGTTTGTGTGTGGTGGGAGAGGTGACGCTTTCTGAGTAATCGATCTTTGAACCAGGAAAGCGATTCTTAACCTGCATGTGTCCTCTAGTCCCATTAGGTATTCCTGCTGTTCAGTCAGGGAAGGTAAGGGAATTTGAAATTTAAAAAGTCTGACAGTGTAGAGATGCCAACTGTAAAACATGAAACAAGCAGAAAAGGATTCTGATCTGCAGACTGGTTTCCAGAGTGTCATGTGGGATGCTGTACTGGAGCCAGAAGTGACAGCATCTCCTAAGGGACGTTTAAAATTTCCCTCACATTGAGAGCTGTTTCTTGCTGAAATCTGGAAGCATCACATGGGTGAATGACACCACCAGTGCAGTTAGGTTTACTCCACTAGAAGAGAGGCCTCGCTAGCAAGGAGGGATGGAGTTCAAGCAAAAATCTTGACATGTTGATATGATACATTTAAAAATTGTGAAGTGATTACTGACATAGTGTTAGCTACCACCTCCTTCCTGTCACATTTATTATTATTATTATTTTTTTTTTTTTGGTGAGAATGTAGAAATTATATTCTCTTAGCAACAGTCAAGTATTTGACTCAGAATAGTGAGCTATTAGTATCCTGGTGTAAACTGGATCCCAAAATTGTTAGTATTATAAGTGGGGGCTGGTACCCTGTGAACAATCCCTCCCTATTTCCCCATCCCCTAACCCTTGGGGAGCACCACTCTGTTCTGTTTCTCTGTTTGTCTTTTTACTTTTTAAATTTATTTATATGTTTTTATTTTGTTATTTTTGGCCTTGCTGTTCAGCATGTGGGATCTTAGTCCCCTAACCAGGGATCAAATCCATTCCTCCTGTATTGGAAGTGCAGTGTCTTAGCCACTGGACTGCCAGGGAAGTCCTGGTTTGTCCTTCTTAGATTCCACCTATAATTGATAACAAACCGTCTTTATCTGTTACTGTCTCACTTACTTTACTTAGCATAATTCCCTAAAGCTCCTTCCAAGTTGTTGCAAACGACAGGATTCCCATCTCTCATGTGGCTGTATATTGAGTATGTCACAGATTCTTTATCCATTCACATCCACTGGTGGACGCTTATGTTGTATCCATATTTTGGATATTGTGAACAATGCTGCAATAAATGTAGGAGTGCAGATATCTTTTCAGTATCCTATTTTCATTTCCTTTTGAATATACACTCAGAAGTGGAATTGCTGGATCATATGGTAGCTTCCTTGATTATGTTCTTTGATGCACAGAGTTTTTTTATTTTGATGAGGTCCAATTTATCTATGTTTTACTTTTTTTTTTTTTGCCAGTGTTTTTGATGTCATATCCACAAAATCATTACCATCTAAAATACTTCTAGATATATAAATAAACACAGGATAAGAAGTACACATATAATTCTTTGCCCTGTCAACCAATGTGTGCCCAGAAGCAATGACTCTTCTGTACCAATGAGCACGCTTAGTGCACAGATCTAGTTTTGTCAATACCATTCGACAATAAAAGGAACAAGGGCTCCATGGAAAAATTGATGATTCTAAAATTGGGTCAGGAAATATGGAAAATCAGGCTGGAGCATCTTGTAGGTTGTGAAAAAATAGAAATGTTCAAAGAACTTTCAAAAAAGGAAGTAATATTTCTAGGGGTATGACAAAGGTATATACAAAGGGAGTTGAGAGGAAGAGCCCCCAGTGGCCAATATGAGAACAATTTGAAAATAAAAATATATAATGTTGTATTGGATTTTAACCCAAAGTGTAATAAAAATACCATGAGTCCATACTGAGAAACATAAATGATTTCTTAATTATGCACACAAGGATAGACAAGTGTTCCACACAGAAGAATTCCAGTTTATGCAGACACTCCCACTTCTAGAAAGTGGAGCATAACTTCCCACCCCTGAAGCATAGACTGCACATTGTGGCTTTCTTCCAAAGAGGATAGGATGGAAAGGGGGCATAGGACAATCACTTTATCACATAGACACCTGAGAAGCACTACCTCAGTCACATGATCAATGAGAGCATCATCAGGGATCAATGGTGCTAATAGAATATACACTTGACACAATGTGATGAGAATGGAATTTTATATCTGTAATATGCCTCCACCAAACTTGTAATCCCAGACTAGTCACGAGTAAAGTAGCAGACAAATACCAGCCAAGGAACATTGTACCAAACATCTACCGAGTACTCCTCAAAAATGTCAAGATCATCGCAGACAAAGAAATGTTAAAGCTAAGAGGAACCCAAGGAGACATTACAGCTAAACGTTAGGGTGGTTTCCTGGCCAGGATCTGGGAGTGGGTAAAACCTACAGAAAACTGAGTAAAGTATGGGCTTTAATTGGTAATAAATAATGCATCAATACTTTTGCATTAATTGTAATAATGTATCATATTAATATTAGATATTAGGAATAGGGGAAACTGGGTGAGGGGCCTAAGAGATTTCTGCTATTTTCACAATTGTTTTTCCAATTCTTAAAGGATCACAAGGGTTAAAATGGTTACAAAGGAAAAGATGAAAATAAAGTCTATTTTCAAAATAAAAAAGACAGTGAAGCTTCGGGCAAAACATGCTGAGTATGTTAAAAAGTGAAATAGGAAGGAAACCAAATGCAAGCACACAGAACCTGTAAGTGTGAAACAACCCTTGCTACATTTTTTTACACTTTTCCTCTCCCTTACCTCCAATTCCATATAATATACTAACTGGGCCTCTTCCACCAGAGAAACATCTCTGGATCCACTTTCTTCTCAAGGTCCACAAACACTTCCCTGATCCAACCTCATCAATGTTTTGCAAGATATGCATATCTTGCATATCAGATATGGCAAGAGACACCAACCGAGACTAGGTATAGACCTGGAACCTGTACTTGCTAAAAAACCACTTTAAGATGTCAGCCAGTGTTAGTTGCTACCGAAGAAGTCTGTCAAGATCCAGGCAGGGGTCAGTGTCTTGCGGAAGATACAAGGGTCCAGAGCAAATCTTTAGCTGTGCGCACGTGTGAGTATGCTTAGTTGCTCAGTCATGTCCGACTCTTTCTGACCTCAGGGACTGTAGTCCCCCCACCCCCACCACCCCCAGGCTCCTGAGTCCATGGGATTTCCCAGGCAAGAAGACTGGAGTGGGATGTCATTTTCTCCTCCAGAGTATCTTCCCACACAGGGATCGAACTTGTGTCTCCCACACTGCAGGCAGATTGTTTAATACTGAGCCTCCAGGGAGGCCATGAGGAAACACAGGGACTTCCCAGAGGAGCAGAACATTCAATGAATCCTTAAGCCAGGGGAGGCGCCTGTCCAGATGATGATGGCCTGGGCAAGATCAGCTTGGGAACGGGGTGGTGTGTTTCCACAGAGGGGCAGCTGCTGAAGATGCTGGATCCTGGAAATGACCTCCAGATAAGTCGGTGGGGGCAGGGGGCATTTTGGGCCTCCTAGCAGCCAAAGGCCTGAGGTTCTTATGTACCAAGAGCAAGATCCCAACTACACCTAACAGTTATATCCAATAAGGGGCATGAGAGTACCTCTCATGAGAGCTGTCATGTGTCCATTCTGGAGTGCCCCCAGGGGCTGTGATCCCGGTCTTGGCCCCAGAGCACGGATATCCTCATGGAGGCCAGGGCGGCAGCTCACCTGCAGTGACCTCTGCTCCCCCCTCACTCTCCCGGCCAGCCCCGGGCAGGTCAGATGGATCTCCAGGGGCTTTCTGCTTCCACCTCTCTGGGGTGGCCAACCCTCTCTGCAGCCTGCACCCCTGGGACTCCAGAGTCCTCTCCTGCCTGCTTCCTTTCTGAATACTCATTGGATTCTGGGGACTCCGGCACCTGGATGAGCATCCTCCCAGCCATCTGCTAGAGCCAGCCCTATGCTCAAACAGCCCGAGTGGGGACACCAAAGCCCTAGCTGGTTGTGTGGGTGACTGACCAGACACATCTCTGCCTCTCACACTCAGGCTCAAAAGCCAGGACCTCACAGTCACATTCACAAGACCCTGAGTTTACTCCAACACATGGGATTCCACAAGGAATGCTCTGATACTCCTCGGGGTCAGAGAGATGTGACCTGGACTTCCATAGCAATGACTACGACTGACCCACCATAGAGCAGATTCGACCAGGGGCTGCTTCAAGTCCTGCCGGCTCCACCTGAAGCACCATGGAAGGGGATGCTGCTCTGGGACTTTCAGATAAAGATACACACATAAGGTAATCAGGACCTAAGCCACTCTCAGTGGGGGGCAGGCAGAACAAAACCCAAGGCCAGGTTCCAGGGGACAGGGAGCACTATGGGCAGCAGGGTTGGGGAGCCTTGGGGCTGGGGCCCACGAGGAGGATTCACTCAACCCCAACAGGGCCCTTTGGCAGCTAGCTGCTGCCCTCCTGATGGAGACTGAGCACAGCTCTGAGGGGGCTGACAGTGAAGCTCAGGGGTGGGGAGAATTCCTGAAGCCAGCTTCTTGTGGGGCACCCTCTCTCAAGGGTCAGAGATGTGGAAATTTAGACTCTTGGAGAGGAACCCCACTTCGAGTGGTCTGTGTCTGTGTGTTGTCCTGGCTTGAGGATTAACCCCCTGTGCCTGTGTCCCTTCAAAACAAATATTTTTCTCCTCAAAATTCACTGGCCATGGGTCATCACACGATCCATCCTAAGTGAAGAGGCCTGGCAGGCTCATGACCCCATGTGTGCAGGGAGAGAGAAAGACAAAAGGTGGTGGAGCACCTGACATCTCTCAATTACACACTGCCTAGCAGATGCTCAACAACGAGCAGTGGTTAAAAATCTCCTTGGTTTTGGGGAGGAGATTTTGAGCAGGTCACATGGGTCTTGAAATTCTCCACCATTTCCAAGTGTCCATTGACTATGTGGCAGGGGCCACATACGTGGCCAGAATCACATCTCCTGTTCCCATTGTTCTCTGGCACTCAACAGGGAGAGCTGCCCCTTCAGCCCCCTGCACCTATCTGCACCCCCACTGCAGTGACCTCACTACCTCCTTAGGCCCGGAACTCGCTCCTGCCTTGTGATGCCAGTCACAGCCTTAACTTGTGAGTCTCTACTGCCTCCACACTTCTGAACCTGCCTGAACCTGGGGACGCTGGTTGATGTTGCATCTTTACTGGCTAGTACTTATTTCTCATGTTATTCAGATCTCAGACTCTGTCCCTCTCTCCTCTGGAAATTGTTTTGCTTTCAAGACACTTCAGAGAATTGGCAGCTCAATTGGAAATGGAATAAAAAACCACTCAAAACTGCTGTTCTGTGTTTTCCTCCTGGAGGACATATTATTCAGTTTGGGTATTTGTGTGTGCTTGGGGTGGGGAGCAGTGTCTTTCCCAGCTGGGCACAGCTCACTCAAAGATCCCAGGATTCTAGTCTAACAGTAGGTCTTGTCCACTCTTGCAGCTTCTCTTTACTCATTTCGTCCATATGAAAGCTAGACCATGCTCACAAGTGAAAATAATAAAGCCCAGATGACCAAATAAACTGTCATTTCAAATGTACTTGGTAATCAGCTTCCCAGGGCAGAGAGAGGAGTGCCTGCACAGGGAATACAGGACCATACATAAAAGAGCAAGATTCACATTTCTCTAGGATTCCTAGCAGATGGAGGGTAGAAAAAACCTATTTCATCCTTGTGGTCAACAGGTATGCGACAAGAGCCGGGACCCCTTCCTTCCTGTCCCAGAAAGAGATCTCTCTGGGGCTTATCCAAGAAGCAAAAAGACACCTCACAGCAATAATCCATTTCAGAGATTCCACTCACCCCCAAGACAAACCCATGTGACTGCAGCTCCTAGACCATCACTCTCAGTGTGGGGGTGTCCTGCTTCTACAGTGTCCCCACTGCTAACATAGGGCATATCATGGAGCAGAGTCTCCATAAAGATCTTTGGAATAAATGAGCCAGTGAGCAGGGGACTCAGATTGTCTGATACTTTCTTTAATAACCCAGGAAAATTGAATAAACAGAGATACTTACGGGGAGTGACACACAAGAAGGAAACAAGCATGAATTCACTATATTTACTTTTATCATCTAATTCTTCTCCATTCAACACTATTGCTAAGTAAGTTCACGTTTTCAAAACAGTTCTAATTCCAATTCCATTGTATCATGTTCAGGACCAGAAAACACAATAGAAGAGTTCCCAATCACTTTTCAGTTCAGTTCAGTCGCTCAGTCGTTTCTGAGTCTTTGCAACCCCAAGAACCGCAGCATGCCAGGCCTCCCTGTCCATCACCAACTCCCGGAGTTTACAGAAACTCATGTCCATCGAGTCAGTGATACCATCCAGCCATCTCATCCTCTGGCGTCCCCTTCTTCTCCTGCCCCCAATCCCTCCCAGCATCATCCTCTTCTCTAATGAGTCAGCTCTTCACATGAGGTGGCTAAAGTGCTGGAGGTTCAGCTTTGGCATCAGTCCTTCCAATGAACACCCAGGACTGATCTCCTTTAGGATGGACTGGTTGGATCTCCTTGCAGTCCAAGGGACTCTCAAGAGTCTTCCCCAGCACCACAGTTCAAAAGCATCAATTTTTCGGTGCTCAACTTTCATCACAGTCCAACTCTCACATCCATAAATGACCACTGGAAAAACCATAGCCTTGACTAGATGGACCTTTGTTGGCAGAGTAATGTCTCTGCTTTTTAATATGCTGTCTAGATTGGTCATAACTTCCCTTCCAAGGAGTAAGCATCTTTTAATTTCATGACTGCAATCACCATCTGCAGGGATTTTGAGCCCCCTAAAATACAGTCTGACACTGTTTCCACTGTTTCCCCATCTATTTCCCATGAAGTGATGGGACCAGATGCCATGATCTTAGTTTTCTGAATGTTGAGCTTTAAGCCAACATTTTCACTCTCCTCTTTCACTTTCATCAAGAGCCTCTTTAGTTCCTCTTCACTTTCTCCCATAAGGGTGGTGTCATCTGCATATCTGAGGTTACTGACATTTCTCCCAGCAATCTTGATTCCAGCTTGTGCTTCTTCCAGCCCAGCATTTCTTATGATGCACTTTGCATAGAAGTTAAATAAGCAGGGTGGCAATATACACCCTTGACGTACTCCTTTTCCTATTTGCAACCAGTTGGTTGGTCCATGTCCAGTTCTAACTGTTGCTTCCTGACCTGCATACAGGTTTCTCAAGGGGCAGGTCAGGTGGTCTGGTATTCCTATCTCTTTCAGAATGTTCCACAGTTTATTGTGATCCACACAGTCGAAGGCTCTGGCATAATCAATAAAGCAGAAATAGATGTTTTTCTGGAACTCTCTTGCTTTTTCGATGATCCAGGGGATGGTGGCAATTTGATCTCTGGTTCCTCTACCTTTTCTAAAACCAGATTGAACATCTGGAAGTTCACGGTTCACGTATTGCTGAAACCTGGCTTGGAGAATTTTGAGCATTATGTTAGTAGCGTGTGAGATGAGTGCAATTGTGTAGTAGTTTGAGCATTCTTTGGCATTGCCTTTCTTTGGGACTAAAATGAAAATTGACCTTTTCCAGTTCTGTGGCCATTGCTGAGCTTTCCAAATTTGCTGGCATATTGAGTGCAGCACCTTCACAGCATCATCTTTCAGGGTTTGAAATAGCTCAACTGGAATTCCATCACCTCCACTAGCTTTGTTCATAGTGATGCTTTCTAAGGCCCAGTTGATTTCACATTCCAGGATGTCTGTTTCTAGGTGAGTGGTCACACCATCATGATTATCTGGGTCATGCAGATCTTTTTTGTACAACTCTTCTGTGTATCCTTGCCACCTCTTCTTAATATCTTCTGCTTCTCTTAGGTCCATACCATTTCTGCCCTTTATCGAACCCATCTTTGCATGAAATGTTTCCTTGGTATCTCTAATTTTCTTGAAGATATCTCTACTCTTTCTCATTCTGCTATTTTCCTCTATTTCTTTGCAATGATCGCTGAGGAAGGCTTTCTTATCTCTCCTTGCTATACTTTGGAACTCTGCATTCAAATGGGAATATCTTTCCCTTTCTCCTTTGCTTTTTGCTTCTCTTCTTTACACAGCTGTTTGTAAGTCCTCCTCAGATAACCATTTTGCCCTTTTTCATTTCTGTTCCATGAGGATGGTCTTGATCTTTGTCTCCTGCACAATGTCACGAACCTCCATCCATAGTTCTTTAGGCACTATGTCTATCAGATCTAGTACCTTAAATCTACTTCTCACTTCCATTGTATAGTCATAAGGGATTTGATTTAGGCCATTTCTGAATGGTCTAATGGATTTCCCTACTTTCTTAAATTTAAGTCTGTATCTGGCAATATGGAGGTCATGATCTGAGCCACCATCAGCTCCCAGTCTTGTTTCTGCTGACTGTGTAGAGCTTCTCCACATTTGGCTGCAAAGAATATAATCAATTTGATTTTGGTGTTGACCATCTGGTGATGTCCATGTGTAGAGTCTTCTCTTGTGTTGTTGGAAGAGGGTGTTTGCTATGACCAGTGCATTGCCGTGGCAAAACTCTATTAGCCTTTGCCCTGCTTCATTCTGTACTCCAAGGCCAAATTTGCCTGTTACTCCAGGTGTTTCTTGACTTCCTACTTTTGCATTCCAGTCTGCTATAGTGAAAAGGACATCTCTTTGGGGTGTTAGTTTTGAAAGGTCTTGTAGGTCTGCATAGAACCGTTCAACTTCAGGTTCTTCAGTGTTACTGGTTGGGGCATAGCCTAGGATTACAGTGATATTGAATGGTTTGCTTTGGTAATGAACAGAGATCATTTGTCATTTTTGAGATTGCATCCAAGGACTGCATTTTAGAGTCTTTTGTTGACCATGATGGCTACTCCATTTCTTCTATGGCATTCCTGCCCACAGTAGTAGATATAATGGTCATCTGAGTTAAATTCACCCATTCCAGTCCATGTTAGTTCGCTGATTCCTAGAATGTCGACATTCATTCTTGCCATCTCCTGTTTGACCACATCCAATTTGCCTTGATTCATGGACCTAACATTCCAGGTTCCTATGCAATATTGCTCTTTACAGCATTGGACCTTGCTTCTATCACCAGTCACATCCACAACTGGGTATTGTTTTTGCTTTGGCTCCATTTCTGCATCCTTTCTGGAGTTAGTTCTCCACTGATCTCCAGTAGCATATTGGGCACGTACCGACCTGGGGAGTTCCCCTTTCAGTATCCTCTCATTTTGCCTTCTCATATTGTTCATGGGGTTCTCAAGGCAAGAATACTGAAGTGGTTTGCCATTCCCTTCTCCAGTGGACCACATTCTGTCAGACCTCTCCACCATGACCCGTCTGTCTTGGGTGGTCCCACAGGGCATGGCTTAGTTTCATTGAGTTAAACAAGCTCTGGTCCTATGATCCGATTGGCTAGTTTTCTCTGATTATGGTTTAAGTGTGTCTGCCCTTTGATGCCCTCTCTCAGCACCTACCATCTTACTTGGTTTTCTCTTACCTTGGACGTGGGGTATCTCTTCATGGCTGCTCCAGGAAAGTGCAGCCACTGCTCCTTACCTTGGATGAGGGGTATCTCCTCACGGCCGCCCCTCCTTATCTTGAACATGGAATAGCTCCTCTCGGCCCTGCTGCGCCAGCACAGCCACCGCTCCTTGGACGTAGGGTTGCTCCTCTCGGCCGACGCCCCTGCCCTGGGGCAAGTGGTAGCTCCTCTTGGTCACCGCCCCTGACCTCACACGTGGGGTAGCTCCTCTCGGGCACACCTGCACCGTCACAGCCTGGCGCTCTCGGTCGCTACCCCTGACCTTGGGCTAGGGGTAGCTCCTCAAGGCCACGCTTCTGCGTGGTCCGTCGCAGCTGGCGTGCTTCAATCAATTTTACAAAACAGTAAAACTGTTTTTTGTTAACTGGGTAACCATAAACATACTGGGATTAACATCATTCACAAAGATAAGACACTGAAGTTAATGTAGACTTCTATGAAAACAGTCAAAGTTTGAAAATTTTCTAAGGAAATCAGAGATGAATCTCCATACCATGGTAAAGAACAGGAACCCAAAGATGCTACACACTGGTTCCCCCAACTGGCCTCGGTCCTCACTTCTGTGAAGGCTAACCGCTCCCTGTTCAATCACAGAGGGAAGGACCAGCCTGGCTCTTGCTGTGGCTCAGGCTGCCTCATCCTCCTCCCTGGCAGCCTCTGCAGACAGGGGTGGGAAGGCCCTCAAAGCCCTTTGTTTGACCCTGAGCAGAAATGCCATTAATTGCCACTTGCTGGTCTCTGCATATGCTTGGGGACCCCACAGGAACTCATAGCGGGCAAGGTGGCTGTCAGGCAACTGCTGGTACTCCAGGTTCCCCTCCCGCACCCACATGTGGGGCAGCAGCTCCCTGGACTCCCCAAAGATGCAGTGCTCACTCTCAGCACACAACCACATCCTGCTGAGTGTTCCCCAGACCTCCTCCTCAGGGGCATGATCTTTATTCCATATGGTGAGGCTGAGGACCAGCACCAGGAGGCTGGCTTTGGGCAGACCCTGCCTACCGCTATGCCTCGTATGGCAGGTGAGGCCCAGGGTGGTGACCAGGATGTTGATGTGCTGCCTGGCATCTACCTCCTTCACCTCCATGCCAAAGTCCAGCTGCATTCACTGCAAGGCTTGCCTGAAGACCACTGGGAAGTGCTCCTGGTTATCCCTGAAGACCTTCAGCATTTCTGCCTGGGAGGTCAGCTCCTTGGCTTGATAACTGAGGAGCAGGAACTTCATCAGGTTAGCCACCATCTCATTCAGAATTTCTTGGGGCAAGGCCTCCATAGGAGCGAAGGAGGATGTTGGGAGGTAGGAGGCCAAATGGGATGTGGCCTCGTCCTCCTCAGCCTCCAAGAGCTGTGCCTCCATTGGGCCCTGGGCCTCAACTGGGTCCTGAAGGTCTTCTTTGGGCTTACTCAGCTCACTCATCTCGACCATGATGCCTGGGATCAAACAAGATACGGAAGTGAGGCAGAGGTACAGATGGGGACCACAGGCCTTGGGGCAGAGGGCATGTGAGCAGCCTCGGATGAGAAACGCATCCCAGGTGGTCTGACACAGGCCACTTATAGGTCTCCTCTTGAGGGGTGCTCTCAGACCTCACAGGGGTGCTCCTCCTAGGAAGACAGTCCCCTGGCTACCTGAAGGAGGAAGTGTGGTGGCTTCCCAGGGTGTGGTCAGCACAGTTTGAGATTTCCGGGGCCCACAATGTTGGGGGGAGATTAGGGCCTTCTTGTGCCCCCCTCTGTTCTGGAATGTGGAGCCTCTAGTACACACTCAGGGCACCCTCTCACCTTGACTCCAGATTCTGCCTGGGCCTCCTCTGCTCTCTTATCTCCAGGACATAGGCTTTAGACCTCTGCCTTCGCTTCCTGGTTCCTGGAGCTCCTGTGTGAGAAATGGAGGGAACATCTAGGGGCTATACAGTGGCACAGCCCTGGGCCTTCTGTGATGGTAAGAGGGGTGGACTCAGTGAGTACATCCAGTTGTGTGGTAGGAGGTCCCCTCGGGGTGCCCTTGTAGTGCTCACCTTTCCCCCCTGGCACGGCTTGGACCCTGCCCTTTGGAGGCATACAGGGAAACTCAGAACAAGACCCGAGACTGAATAGAAAGCGCTGAGGGGCCCCACATGTAGCCGCACCTGCCCAAGGCCTCCCGCGGGTCCTTGGCTGGGGACATGCTCTGTCCTCAGCTCCTCCTCACGCCCTGCCTGGCCTCCCAGCACTGACCACAGGGGCGTGGGTCTGCTCAGTCCTCCATCTGGGTTGGGGAGTCCAGCCGCTGCCGACCTGAAGCCTCTGGCCTCTACCCAATAAACCTTACCTCCCGAGGTCTCTACGCCAGAGGTCAAGAAACTGCTCACCCTGTGCAACCCACTCTGGGCCCTCCAAGACCTTTCTGCAAGGGCCAAGATTCCTCCCTGCTGGGGTCTAACCTCCTCAGTCCTTCCTGACATGGAGACTGGACTCCAGGTAGCACCGGGGATTGTCCTGTCCACCATTTTGAGACCCTGCTGTTTTCACGAGATCCCCAGTCTCTCTGAGACCCTTATGTGAGGAAGACAGACATGCCTAGTGTGTGCTTCTCACCCCAAGGGCTCCCAGGGCCGACTACAGGGGCAGGAATCTGTGGGCTTCCATTGGTCCTCACTCAGGGTCCCCTTAGTCCTCACTCAGGGTCCCCTCAGTCCTTCTTCAGGCACCTCACCTTGCCTCTGGGCAGGACCTGGGATTCTCGCCTCTCTGCACCTGAAGCCCTGCCCCTTATACCTGGGACCCAGTCTCTCCAAGACCTGGATGTCAGGAAGTCAGACCATGCACGTTTGGCTCATCCTATCGCAGGGTCGCCAAGGACCAACTGCAGCTACAGCCTTCTCTGAGGTCTCCTCTGTTTGGGTTCCAGGGTCCCCTCAGTCTTCCCTCAGGGTCCTCATGTTGAAACTCTGGAGGAGCTGGGCTTCTTCCCTCTGCTCACCTGAGGACACGCCCCCTTTCCCAGATCCCCAGATTCTCTGAGATTTGGATGTCAGGAAATGCAGCATGAGTTCATCCACCTTCTGTGCTCCCTGAGCCTTGATGTGAGGGTCCCACCTCGGGTCAACACAAGGGGCATCCCTGGATCTGCCTGGGCTCTAGACGAGGTCCCATATGGGGGATATAAGGAACCTCACAGATGCCTAACCCTGCTGTTAGGCCTGGACGATCCTGGAGGTGGGATGAGCACATGGCAGCCTGTTCTAACCTCCGCCTCTGCACCTCAGAGACATGAGGCAACTGTTAGAAGAAGTAGTGCTTCAGATGGGCAGAGGGGAAGATCTTAGTTCTTTGGAGGGTCAAGGTGAGGATGCTGAGGGAGGACTGAGGGGACCCTGGACCCCAGGGCAGAGTGGGCTCTGGGAGGACATAGGGCGGAAGGAACACATGCTGCATTTCCTGACATCTGGGCCTCAGAGAGACTGGGGAACCTGGTATAGGCGGCTGACTTCCTAATATCTGGATTTCAGACTGGTGTCCTAGTATAGGGAGTGGACTTCCTGACATCCATGTCTCAGAGAGACTGGAGTCCTGATATAAGGGATGGGGCATTAGTAGGGCAGAGGAGCGAATCTGAAGTCCTACACAGAGACAAGTTGAGGTCCCTGAGGGAAGACTGAAGGGACCCCTGAGTGAAGATTCTAGGGACCCCAAGGTAAGACTGATGGAACCCTACAGGTCCCAGGCCCTGTTATCGGCCCTGGGAGCCCTTTGGGTGAGAAGAGCATACTAAATCTGTCCTGACTTCCTGACATCGGGGTCTGTGAGACTGGGGACATGGTGTGAGGAGCAGGGACTATGGTGGGGAGAGGACAGAGTCTAGGTCCTACCAGAAGTCAAGTTGAACACCCTGAGAGAGGACTGAGGGTAGCTAGATCTGAGACCAGGGGGAACCCTGATAGTCCCCAGGCAGGAAGACCTTGTGCTGCATTGCCTGACATCCCTCTCCGAAAGACAGGTGAAAACAGCAGAGCCTCCAAATTGCAGACAGGACATTGCAGGTCTTGCCTGGAGTACAGGCTCCATACGAGGAATGACCAAGGCAGGCTGCCCACAGATACCAGTCTTCAGCCCCCTTCGGAGGAGCCACCAGGAGCCTCCATGGATAATCACAGCCTCCAGGGTCATGTTCCAGTCAGATGAACCAACCTGAAGAAATGCTTTGTCAACCTGTTTAGGAAGGCAAAGGCAACGGAGCAAGCCCAAGTCGAGGCTACAAGCTCCATTCTGGCCACTAGTCTTCAGGCTGAAATGCCCTGGGAGAGCCTCTTCCACACCCTCTTAGCTCTCCCCTTTCAGACACCAGGCTGTGTCCCTCACACAGGGCAAATGACCCTGATGCATGGCAGAACTAATGGGACACTGTCTCTAGGGGCACAGTGCCCTAGGATCCTCACACGCAGGCCTTTCCCAGGTGCTGTTCTGTCCCCTACATGGTGATTTTGAAGAACAGTGGCCCACAAAGGTCTGAGAACATGCATCTCCAAACCCACTGCACTATCGTCCACGTGTAGTGAAGACAGGTGACTCTCACTTGGGTTTCATCCAGTCCCACACCCAGGCTCTCATCCGTTTTCAAATACAGGTAGACAGGGGTTTCTTTGGTCACATCTAGCTCAACAACTCAGAACTGTCCCTGGGAGTGAGTGTGTGTAAAGGAGGCCCCTTGAAAAGCACCTAACCTGCGAGGCAACAAAATCATTCAATGTACCAGCCATCTGGGTAAGGCAGAACAGGTCCACAGTGGTGGTGGGGACAGGGACAGGGACAGGGACAGAGAAGATCAGAGCTGGCCTTGGAGAGGACCAGTGAAGTGCTTGCTTTCAACAGAACAGGCTGTACCTTGAGCCCCCAGTCAACTCCTTCAAAGGGCATGTACCCACGTGACACCCAAGTTGGCCATGGGAGGCCAGGGCCGGGGACAGCAGAAGCCAAACCACCCCACTTATGAAAGGAAACAGAGATTTCGAGGCAGCCTCCAGCAAGTCCGAATCCAAGTCTGAGACTCTGGGAAGGGGGCAGGAAAAGCACACACCCAGGTGTTCCCAAGGTGAGCACTCTAGGGCCATGTGAGTGGTCTTTATAGGAAGAAATGGAAACTGAAGATAACTACCTGTAATATTCAGTGGGATGATGTCCGGGGGTGGGCAGAACTCAGGAGGTGCAAGTTCAGCAGAGCACCTGGCTGTGCCCTCCGACACAGCATCGTGTGGAGTCTGTGTCTCAGGTGCTTGGGGAACAGTCAAGTGGAATGTGAGGTCATTCCCACTGTGCTTGAGCATGGCCCTACTCTGGGGAGAGCTCGACCTGGGGGGCGGTGGGGGCAGGACAACAGGACTCTGACTTTGGAACCATCTGAGCAGGACCTACCCACCGGAAGCACCAGCTGGAAGAGACCAAAGCCCGAAGAGGGGCAAGGACAGGGATGGGGGTTGGGGGGGTGGGACCAACAACTCAGGCTAGGCCATCCAGCTTACTACAGACCCCATCTTCTGGGAGGGACATTCGCCAGGGGCCCATCTGACCCCTGGGGTCTCTCTCGGTAGAAGCTGAGCCAGGACTTGCCAGGGCCTGGCCCTTTAACAGAAGGCAGCCACAGGCCTGCCTGTTGGTAGGGAGGGGGGGTGGAGCCAGGGGCACGTTTGTCAACCCATCCAGGGCTTGGCCCCCTGAAACAAGGTGCCTGGCAGCAGATAAGAGCTTTTGCAGGCAAACTGAAACACGCTTTTCTGTACTTTCAGACAAGAAACAAGCTGCGGACCCCACCTCTGTCCACATACCTCCTCCCCCACATTGGGCCAGGGCTGCCTTTCCACATTACTTCTGTGACATCATGAAACAATTAAGGGAGCTGGCCACTTAATTGGCTGCCAGATTCTAGAATCTCCAGAGATTATTTATGGGGCACCCCGACCCTGGTCTGAGGTCCTTCTGCCCTGAGTGTGCACTGCTTGGCTAGAGAATGCTCCTGAGCTTGACTAGCTCCATGGATAGTCAGAGTTCCAATGAAGCACACGTAGCCCTGCTGGCCCCATCACCTAATGGGGAGCCTGCAGCAAGGGACCCCCCTGATTCCTCCACAATGCAAATGTACATTCAGAGGAGGTTTTGGTGAAGCAGGATGACCAACGCAAGAGCCCAGATCTGGGCTCCCAATACAACCTGCCGCCCACAGGGCCCGAACCCAGAAACAGCCAACAAGCAAGAGAACAACACTGTCCTCAGGCTGTCCTTCCCCAGGAAGCTCTGGATGATCGTAAGAGCATGTGGTCTTCACCTCTGTGTACTAGAAACGACAAGGGAGACACAGTGGTCATCAAGGCAGATATCTTCCAGACAGAGGTCCTCCAGGGTAGAGTTGTGGACAGGATCTTCCACACAGACAACATCCAGTTTCATCTGTGAACTGAACCTGTATGAGTTCAGTAAAATCCATCCTTCGGGTAGCTCTGTGGGGAAGAAGAGGATGATGGCACCGAAGAAATCCCTTCCAGGGAGACTAGACTAGATGAGCCGAGTGCTAGACAGGTTTAGTTTCCCAGGAGAACTTTTTTCTCATGAGAGGGTGACCAAGGAAAGAGAAGAAAGCAGGGCCTTTTGTGTTCCACAAACCCCCTTAGATGGGATCCACATGGGTGCCTCCAGACCCTGAGAGGCCACTTGATGTCAGGGATGGCCAGTAACACCTCAGGTGAGGCTGGCCCCCGGGGAGCTCTAGGGAGCACACTCACTAGGGCCTCATAACCTACCAGGAATGAAGAGACCTTGTCTCCCTCCTTAGGGAAGTTCAGGGCTGTGGTGGGGAGGAGGGTGGCAAGGAATGGCTATTCTCCCCCACATTGGCTAAAGTAATCCATTTTCTTTCAGATCTATCACTACTTCAACTTTCAGAGAGACAAGCCTCTCTTCTGCAGAACATCTGGACAAAAGGCGATCCCATAACAACTGCTCAGCCCGCCACCAGCACAATAATGACTCCAAAGAGAAAGAAGCGAGTGTTGATGACCAGACACTCTCCTCGATTCCATCACAATGAGTCCACCCAAGAAGCTGACAAGAAGGCCCCGAAGGGATCCCCAACTGCTCACAGAACCCCCTGCACTCTTTTGTGTTCTGTGGCCTTTGGTTTATGGGCAGTGTAGCCGTGCAGGCCGGGGCAAACCATCTTCCCAGTGAGCAGGGTGGCCCCAGTGGAGAGGGTACGTCCAGCAATGCCACGTCTGTACCCCCACCTACTGCTGGAAGGGACACCACAGGGGAACTGCTGGAGAGTTTCCAGAGTACCCAGATTATGGTTCAGTGATGAGATGATTATGTACAGCACCTATTGTTCCATCGTGAAGGCGGCTGTTTCAGTTGTGGCCCCAAACGAGGCCCCTGAAGTGGATGAGGAGAAGGAGTCCTCAGATTACAAGTGTGCCCTCTGTGAGCAGTTCAAGGACAACCCCAATCCCTGACCTGCCAGGTCCCCAGGGACACTCTAAATCACTGCCTTGTAATAAAGCAATCTATTTCTGGCTCTAATAAAGTAAAGCAAAACTGGCCTCCAACTAATAAAATAATATTTTTTAAAAAAAAAAAACTAGTTCAAAGGCTTTCTCAAAAAAAAAAACCAAAAACTTCACTGGAGTAAATAAAGAATTGAACAAGAACTGTGAGTCTGTCTTCTTTCTGTCTGTCCATGCTATTCACACATGACACTGGATGAGCCATATGAGGCTGGAAGCCCACACCCCAGGCCAGCTTCAGTCCAGCCCTCAAGGTCCATTTTCATCTGAAGCAGCAGCATTTCACACGCTCGGCCAAACTTCTGACCCACAAGCTGAGTGCTGAGGCGAGCCCAGGACGGGCTGGTCCCTGTGCCTTGCCTGCCACTCAGCAGACAGCCCAGCCAGGCTCCTGACCTTTGGGGTGTCACCTTCCATGAGTCATGCACCTTAAAGCAGAAGGGGCTCCTCCTGGGTCCCCCAGTGATGCCACAAGTTTCTGATCAGTAGTTGAGAGTCTCTAGCTCCCAATCCAGGGGTCTCCCCAAGAGGCCTACTGGAAAGCAGGGTGACCCCGCCAGCCAAAGGCCTCGCAAACACATGACCCCAAACGCAAAGCCAAGTATAAGGTTTCCAAAGTCAAGCACAAGGGTGGTGAACGCCAGCCCTTGTCTTTGGACGTGGAATAACCAAGTAGCACGTCCAATACACACTTTGTGAGCCAAGCGACACTTTACAGCAAGGCAAGGGTCACCTGCAAAGACAAACCACGGCCTATTTCTGGGCCTGCAGGCCTCTCCACGTGCCCGAGGCCTCGCTGGCTGCTGACACTCAGCCCAGCCCCTGGCCCTCCCCCATCACCTGCTGGACACTTCCAAAACTGGGGAGTTTGGACCAGAACATAGAGGGAAAAACACTAACTGGTTTCTTAAGAACACATTCACAACCACCCAGACCCAGCAGGGCCAAAACGAGTGGCGATGTCATTTTTTTGTAAAGGGCAAAGTCCCGGGGACTCTCCCTGAGTCCAGGGCAGCAACACACGATAGGAGTCTTGGACCGGCCCTGCCCCAAGTGGGCAGCCCACCACAGGGCGGGGCCAATTCAGACCGAACCAGACGAGCATGTCCAGGGCACAGTGGCGACTGGACGGTGTCACCATGACCTAGTCTCTCAGTCACCTTCCACTTGAAAGCCTAGTCTGGACAGGCTTCCTGCCCAAAGGGGATCAGGTGCTCGGGGATATCCACCTGGAAGATGTCCTTCCCAGCCCTCCCCGGGACGGGATGCAGCAGCCACTGGGAGTTGGCAAGCGCAGTCATTACTTCTGTTGCAGGTCGGGCAGCAGGGCTTGATTCTCCAGCTCCTCCACCTCGTCAGGACCTAGGTTTTCTGGGCACAGCAAAGTGACCCCAATGTCCACGAGATCTGTGTGCAAAGACAGGGCACAGAAGGAGAACAAGGTTATTCAAAAGTCACGCCTGCTAGAGAGTAAGATCGCATTACGGAAGGGAACCTTGGTGAACTGGATCCTCTGTCTGAGCCTTTCAGCGGGCTCACCTCGGCAAAGGGAATTCAGGGCAATGCCAAGTGAGGGAGGGAGAAAAATGAAAGGGAGAGGCCTGGCGCTCCAGGAACCCACCAGGACGTGGGCAGCTCTCAGTCTGACCACTGCAGGCTGCAGGGTCAGAGCAGGAGGGCCCCGGCGGGAAGCCTGTGGATATCAGGTCCCCAAGTGATTCACCAGCAGAGAGGTGTTGCTGTGGGGCCTCACCTCTGGGGAGTCAGGGGACTTGCTCAGGCCCTGCTGCACGCAGTGGGGATGGGGAACCCAGGCTGGGTGCTGTGGTGCCTCTCATGTTCTCTGCCGGGCACACAAACACACACACATGTACATGCACAGAGACAAGTGCCACATGCAGACCTGGATCTGGGCGGGGCTCATCCCCAGCCTCTGCTCCAGGAGCTCCCACGAGGCTGCGTCCTCCCAGTCCACTGCCTGATGTGGACGGCCAGGGTACAGTGCCAGGTCTGCATAGTACAGGCCACGGACCGCGTTTCCAGGTTCTTGACATCATTTAAGAAGAAACCTGGATAAGTCTTTCAGGACAGACAACTGAACTTCATCTCCCAGGGCTCCCAGGGCCTCACGCGGCTGTGGAAACACAGATCCACAAGGGCCAGAAGCCTGACACAGCGGCCTGCAAGCTCACAGCCCTGGGCCGGACATCAGCCCCACGTGTCTGGGCATCCTCCAAGCAAGCTGACACAGAGGGGAGGGTCACAGAGGGCTGGTTCCTTCCACCCATCTCCACACTGTCTGTTGACTGGGTTTGGTGAGCCAGAGGACCCGTCCATCACATGCAGTCTGTGGGGAGGTCAGGAAGGAGGGCAGGACAGCAGGAGAGAGGCATGAGGTGAGTTTGAAGAAAGAGGGAGTTAAAACCCTGGGAGCACTCAGGAGGGAGGATGGGTCCCCTGGCTTCACAGCCAGTGGCTGGGCTCTGGTCCTCTCCCAGCACAGACAGGGACAGTCCTGGGCTTGGTTTCCCCCAACACTGGGCCCCACCCCACCCCTCAGCTCCCTGGCCCCATCACTGCCCATGCTCTGCAGATCCTCCATCTTAGCCCAGGGCTGCTGAGCGCAGATCTGTGCTAACCAATCTGGCCTCGACCCTGGGGCTGCCCTGGATCTCAGACGCCCTGCCAGGTGTCTTTCCCGGGTGTCTTCATCTTTGGGAGCCACCTTCCTCCCATCCCTTCTCACACCATGGCCTCCACTGTCAGCAGATGCCCTGGTCCCTGCCCAGAGCCTAGAGTAGAACAGAGAGCAGAAACTACTGGGACGGTCATGTCCTTGCCAGGGCCTGGGATGGCACCACACAAGGATCACAGAATTCAAACCTCAAATAACCCGCTAGGTTACTGTCACCTCATTTGACTGCTGAGGAGGAGCCGAGGGATAGAGAGATAGCCCATGACTGCAAGGGACCTGACCACTCGCCCCTCCATTCTCACTTCTTTCCTTGTACCTGGTTGGGGTTCCCTGTTTACTCGAGGGGGGTGGAGGCAGAGGAGCAGAGCCAAGGGCCTGAACATCAGCAGCATCTCAGCAACTCACAGGGAGCCTCCGTTTCCATGATTCTGTGATGACGGGGACAAAGTCCCAGAGGCACCCAGTTCAGGGCCTTACGGGCCTCTCCTTCCCCAAACACAGCAAAGCCACAGTTCTCACAGGCCCACAAGGCCCCACCTGATCTGGCTCCTACCCTAGTGGTCTGCTCTCCTCACCCCTGGATTCACCCCCAGTAGCTATGCAGGCCGTCCTTTCACCCTTAGAACAATTCAGTGTGTTCTTACTTTAGAGCCTTTGTAGGGTGTGAGGAGTATCATCGTGTCCCCTCAGAGTCAGGTGCTGGAGTCTCAACCCCAAGTACCTCGGCGTGACCTTGCAGACAAAGGAAAGGTCTTCTCAGAGCTGACGGTGGTCAAGTGAGCTCATTCGGATGGAACCTCCTCTAACAGGACGGCTGTCTCCATACAAAGGACACATTTAGAGACAGACAGACACAGAGGAGAGCTCCAGGAGAAGAGGAAGGTGGAGCTCTCCATGCCCAGACATGGCCACCATGGCCAGCAAAGCCCCAGAAGTGAGGGGGGAGAAATGGAACAGACCCTCCACCTCCGTCATGAGAACCAGCGTCAGTCAAAACCTTGACCTCAGTTGCTGGCCTCCGGAACCAACACGGTTTGTAGTTTGAGCCACCCAGTCTGTGTGACCCTGACACAAAACCCTTTCTCCAAAGAAGACCCTTTCTTCAAAGACGACACAGATGGCCAACAGGCACATGAAAAGAAACTCAACATTCCTAATTAACATCCAAATACAAATCAACACTCCAATGAAGTATCACCTTACACTGATCAGAATGGCCATCATCATAAAAACCTATGAAGAATAAATGCTGGAGAGGATGCAGAGAAAAGGGAACCTTTGTACACTGTTGGTGAAATGTAAATTGGTACAGTCAATAGGGAGAACCGTATGGAGGATCCTTAAACAACTACAAACAGAACTCCCAGATGATCCAACAATCCCACTCCTAAATATATACATGGAAAAGACAGAAAGTCTAATATGAAAATATACATGCACCCCAATGTTCATTGCAACACTATTTACAGCAGACAAGATATGGAGGAATCTAAATGTCCATCAACGGATGATTAGATAAAGAAGAAAGAAGATGTGGTGCGCACACACACACACACACACACACACACACACACACACACACACACAGGAATCCTTCTTAGCCATGGAAAATGATGAAGTAATACCATCTGTAGCAACATAAATGGACCTAGAGATTATCATATTAAGAGAAGCAAGTCAGAAAGAGAAAGACAAATATTGTATGGTATCACTTATATGTGGAATCTAAAAAGATGCTACAAACGAAATTATTTACAGAGCAGATACAGACTCAGAGAACAAATTTATGGTTACCAAAGAGGAAAAGCAGGGGAAACGATAAATTAGGAGTTTGAGATTAACAGATACACACGACTATGTATAAAATAGTACTACTGTGGTGCTGGGGAACTCTTGAAAGTACCTTGGACAGCAAGGAGATCAAGCCAGCCCATCCTAAAGGATATCAACTGTGAATATCCATTGGAAGGACTGATGCTAAAGCTGGTCACCTGATGGGAAAAACCGACTCACCTGGGCTCTGTCCTCTCTGCCCCTGAGTCCCCACTCCTCACACCAAGTCCCCAGTCTCTCAGAGCCCGGGATGTCAGGAAGTCAGGACAGGTCTAGTGTGTTCTTCACACCCCAGGGGCTCCCAGGGCTGACAACAGAGGCGGGAATCTGTGAGGTCCCTTCAGCCCTCCTCAGGGACCTCATCTTGTCTCTGGGTAGGTCTTCGGATTCTCTCCTCTCCCCTACTAAGCCCCCAGCCCTTAAACCAGGACTTCAGTCACCCTGAGAACCAGATGTCAGGAAGTATGCTCCCTATATCAGGAACCCAGGCTGAACCCCGTATGTTAGGAAGCCAGCTGCCTATACCAGGTCCCCAGTTTGAGACTGGATGTCAGGAAGTCAGCCCCCTATACCAGGTCCCCAGTCTCTCTGAGACCTGGATGTCAGGAAATGCAGCATATGTTCATCCGCCCTATGTCCTCCCAGAGCCCACTCTGCTCTGGGGTTCAGGGTCCCCTCAGTCCTCCCTCAGCATCCTCACCTTGACCCTCCAAAGAACTAAGATCTTCCCCTCTGCCCATCTGAAGCCCTGCCCCTTCTGACAGATGCCTAATGTATCTGAGACACAGATGCGGAAGTCAGAACAGGCTGCCAAGTGCTCATCCCACCAGCAGGGTGGCTCAGGGCTGACAGCAGGGGTAGGGATCAGTGGGGTTCCTTATAATCTCCCTCAGGGACCTCATCCTGAGCCCTGGCAGATCTGGGGATGACCCCTGTGTTGACCAGAGGTGGGACCCTCACATCAAGGCTCAGGGAGCACAGAGGGTGGATGAGCTCATGCTGCATTACCTGGCATCCAGGTCTCAGAGAAACCGGGGACCTGGGAGAGGGGGCGTGTCCTCAGGTGAGCAGAGGGAAGAAGCCCAGCTCCTGCGGAGTTTCAATTTGGAGACTCTGAGGGAGGACTGAGGGGACTCTGACCTCAATCAAAAGAGACCTCAGAGAAGCCTGTACCTGCTGTTGGTCCTTGGCGGCCGTGGGGTAGGATGAGCCCAACGTGCATGGTCTCACTTCCTCACATCCGGATCTCAGACTGGGGACCTGGTATGGGGGCTGACTTCCTGACATCCGAGTCTCAGACTGGGTACCTTGCATATGGGGTGGGGCCTCAGGCGGTCCAATTCTCAGGTCTGGCGGGGTGTCAGGTTGAGGACCCTGAGGAGGAGAACTAGAGGACCCTGGACCCCACTCACAGGACACCTCAGAGAAACACGTTTCTGTTGTCAGTCCAGGGCAACTGTGGGGGTAGAATGAGTGCAGCAGGCATGATTTGACTTCCTGACATCCGGGTCTTGGAGAGACCGGGCCCTGGTATAAGGGGCGGAGCTTCAGTTGGGGAGAGCAGAGAATCCCTGGTCCTGCTCAGAGGCGAGGTGAGGTGCCTGAAGGAGGGCTGAGGCGACCCTGCGTGAGGACCGACGGAACCCCACAGATCCCCGCCCCTGTAGTCGGCCCTGGGAGAGCTTGGGGTAAGAAGAGCACACTGCCTGTCTGCCTTCCTCACATGCTGTTCTCAGAGAGACTGGGGATCTCGTGAAAGCGGCACGGTCTCAAAATGGCGGACGGGACAGTCCCCGGTTCTGCCTGGAGTCCAGGCTGCATGCGAGGATGGAAGGAGGCAGAAAGACCCCAACAGGGAGGCAGGGATCCTGGCCCTTATGTGGACTCTTAGAGGCCCTAGAGCAGGGTGAGCAGTTTCTTGGCCTCTGGCTTAGGGACCTTAGGAGGTGAGGTTTTTCTGGCGGAGGGTGGAGACTTCAGGTCGGCAGAGGCTGGACTCCCCAAACCCGAGGGAGGACTGAGGAGACCCCCGCCCCTGTGGCCAGTGCTGGGAGGCCAAGGCCGGACATGAGGAGGAGTTGAGGACTGAGCATCTCCCCAGCCTAGGACCCACAGGAAACCCTGAGTAGGTTCGGCTGCATGTGGAGCCCCTCAGCGCTTTCTGTTCAGGCTCGGACCTTGTTCAGAATTTCCATGCAGGTCCCCAGAGGGGAGGGACCAGGTCGTGCCAGGGGAAAGGTGAGCACTACAAGGGAGCCCTGAGGGGACCTCCTACCACACAACTTGGGGGACCTCACAGAGTCTACCCCTCGTACTGTCATGGAAGGCTCAGGGCTGTGCCACAGGATACCGCAGAGCTGCCCCCTCCCTTTCTCTCACAGGAGCGCCAGGAACCGGGAGAGGAAGGCAGAGGACTGAGGCTCCAGTCCTGAGGTCAGAGGGCAGAGGTGGTCCAGGCAGTCCCAGGAGTCAAGGTGAGGAGGGTGCCCAGAGTGTGCACCAGGAGCTCCCCATCCCAGAACAGAGGGGACCCCACAAGGGCTTAATCCCCCACCTTGTCAGCCCTGGAAATCCCAGACTGTGCTGACTGCACCATGGGGAGACACCTCCCTTCCTCTTTCAGGTAGCCAGCGGACTGGCTGCCCTGGAGGCTTGCCCCTGTGAGGTCTGAGAGCACCCCACAAAAGGAGACCTGTAAGTGGCCTGTGTGAGACCGCCCAGGGTGTGGATCTCAGCTGAGGCCATTCACAGCCCCTCTCTCCCCTAGCCTGGCCCGTGATCCCCATCTATTCCCCTGCCCCACTCCTGTCTGTGGTTTCATCCCAGGCATCGTGCTCGTGGTCGAGATGAGTGAGCTGAGCAAGCCCGAGGAAGGCTTTCCGGACCCTGGCGAGGCCCAGTGCCCAGTGAATGTGCAGCTCTTGGGGGCTGAGGCAGGGGTGGCTGCATCCACCTCAGCCTCCTCCCTCACAGTGTCCTCCGTAGCCACTGGGGAGCCCTTGCCCCAGGAGGCTCTGAAGGAGATGAAAGCTAACCTAATAAAGTTCCTGCTCTTCAAGTATCGAGCCAAGGAGCTGACCTCCCAGGCGGAAATACTGAAGAAGGTCCTCAGGGATAACCAGGAGCACTTCCCGGTGGTCTTCAGCCAAGCCTCACAGTGCCTGGAGCTGGTCTGTGGTGTGGAGGTGAAGGAGGTGGACCCCAGGGAGCACATCTACATCATGGTCCCCAACCTGGGCCTCACCTGTGATGTGATGCTGAGCGGTGGGCAGAGCATGCCCAAGGCCGGCCTCCTGGTGCTGATCCTCAGCCTGATCATGAGGAATGGGGACCGCGCCCCTGAGGAGAAGGTCTGGGGAGCACTCAGCAGATTGGGTGTGTGTGTTGGGAGTGTGCACTGTGTCTTTGGGGATCCCAGGACACTTCTGACACACGTGTGGGTGCAGCAGGGGTACCGGGAGTACTGGCAGGTGCCTTACAGCTACCCTGCTCGCTATGAGTTCCTGTGGGGTCCCCGGGCCTATGCGGAGACCAGCAAGCAGGAAGTCATGGCATTTCTGCTCAGGGTCAAAGAAAGGGCTTCGAGGGCCTTCCCACCCCTGTCTGCAGAGGCTGCAAGGGAGGAGGATGAGGCTGCCTGAGCCAGAGCAGGATCCAGGTGATCCTTCCCTCTGTGATTGAAGACGGAGTGGTCAGCCTTCTCAGAAGTGAGGCCCTGGGGCACTTTGGGAAACCAGTCTATTGCATCTTTGGGTTCCTGTTCTCTATGATGACTTGGAGATTCACCTGCTTTCCTTAGAAAAATTTCAAACTTTGCTTGTTTTCATAGAAGACTAAATAAACTTCAGTGTCTTAGCTTCATGAATGATGCTGATCACAGAGCGTTTGTGCTTATCCAATTCATGAACAAGAGTTTTGCTGTTTTGTAAAAGATATTGGAAACTCTTCCATTGTGTTTTGTGGTCCTGAACAGAATGGAGTGGAATTGGAATTAGAACTGTTTTGGAAAAGTGAGCTTATTTAGCAGCAACATTGATGGGGGACGAACTAGATGATAAAAATACTTGTAGAGAATTCATGCTTCTGTCCTTCTTGTGTGTCATTTTCAAAAACTAAATTATCTCTTGTGCATTTGGATTTGCCTGGGTTATTTAAGGAAGTAGCAGATAATTAATTGAGCCCCCTGCTCACTGGCTCGTGTATTCCAAAGACCTTTACGGAGCCTCTGCTCCGTGAAAGGCTGGGTTTGCAGTAGGGACACTAGGAGAAGCAGGACACCCCCACACCTAGAGCGATGCTCTAGTAGCCCTAGTCACACAAAGAAGGTGGAGAGAAGTCCCCTAGTCCCACTAAACAAGGCAGCATGGGGCGGGGCGGTGAGGCTCCAGGAGGAGCACTGGAATGTCAGTGTCTGAGCCAGGGTGTTCTGGGACTTTGGGAAGCTGGGTTCCTTCTGTGGGAGGTCACTGTGATGAGGCTGCATGATGGCATCCCTCAGACCTGCCGACAGTGTATCTTGGGCGTGACAGGAAAGTCTGAAATGAATCATTGATGTGAAGTGTCCTTTTGCATCTTGGGTAAAACACAGAGAGATCTCTTTCTGGGTTGGGAAGGAAGGGGTCCTGACAGTTGTTGCATTGCTGTTAACCACAGGGACAAAGGAGGTGTTTTCTACCACTGCCCCACCATCTGCTCAGAATCCTGGAGAAATGTGCATGTTGCTTTGAAGTATGGCCAAGTATTCCCTGGGTTGGCCCTCTTCTCTCTGTCCTGGGAAAACTGATTACCAATATATTGAAATGAGCATTTACTTGGTCATCTGGACTTTATTTTGGCCACTTGTGAGCACGGTCTAGATTTCAGAGGGATGAAATGAGTGAAAGTGGAGAAATCCTGCTGGCTGACTGGATCCTGGGAACTTTGATTCCCAGCCGGGAAAGACACTGTTTCCCACCCCCTCAAACACACACTAACAGCCAAATTGAATAATATAACCTCTAGGAGGAAAACACACAGAACAGCAATTTTGACTGGTTTTCTATTCCGTTTCCTGTTGAGCTGCCAATCCTATGAGGTGTCTTGAAAACAAAACTATTTCCAGAGGAGAGAGGGACAGAGTCTGAGATCTGAATAACACGAGAAATAAGTGCTAGCCAGGAAAGATGCAACATCCACCAGCGTCCCCGGGTTCACGCAGGTTCAGAAGTGTGGAGACAGCAGAGACTCACAGCCTAAGGCTGTGCCTGGCATCAAATGACAGGAGCGAGTTCTGGGCCTAAGGAGGTGGTGAGGTCACTGCAGTGGGGTGTGCATGTGGGTGCAACGGGCTGAAGGGGCAACTCTAAGGGGTAGCTCTCCCTGTTGAGTGCCAGAGAACAATGGGAACAGGAGATGTGATTCTGGCCACACATGTGGTCACTGCCACATAGTCAATGGACACTTGGAAAAGGTGGAGAATTTCAAGACTCATGTGACCTGCTCAGACTCTCTTCCCCAAAACATAGGCGATTTTGTCTTTTTTTTTTTTTTGAGATTTTGTCATTATAAATTCTAACTGCTGCTCTTTGTTGAGCATCTGTTAGGCAGTGTGGAATTGGAGAGATCTTAGGTGCTCCACCACCTCTTGTCTTCCTCTCTCCCTGCACACATGGGGACATGAGCCTGCCAGGCCTCTTCACTTAGGATGGGTGATGCCATGACCCGTGATCAGTGAACTTTGAGAAGAAGCATTTTTGTCATGACCATTTGTTTTGAAGGGACACAGGCACCTGGGAGTTAATCCTCAAGTCAGGACAACACTAAGACACAGAGCACTCCGAGTGAGGTTTTTCTTGAAGAGACTAAAGTCCTGTACTTCTGACCCTTGAGAGAGGCTGCCCGCAGGGAGCTGGCTACAGGAATTCCACGCACCCCCAACCCACAGCGTGCCCCCACCCACCCTGAGCTGCACTGTCAGTCCCCTCGGGGTTCTGCTCGTTCTCCTTCGGGAGGATAGCAGCCAGCTGTCAAAGGTCCCTGTTGGAGTTGGGAGCATCCTCCTCATGGGCCCCAGCCACGAGCCCCCCTGCCCGAAACAACCCTGCTGCCCACAGTGCCCCCACTCCCTCAGAACCTGGCCTTGGGTTTTGTCCTACCTGCCCCCCACTGAGAGTGGCTTAGGCCCTGGTCCTGATGACCTCATGTGTGTATCTTTATCTGAAAGTCCCAGAGCAGCATCCCCTTCCACAGTGCTACAGGTAGAGCTGGCAGGACTTGACACTCCTTATGGTCAGTCAGTAGTAATCATTGCCATGGATTCATGGGGTGCATCTCTATGATCCTGAGGTGTATCAGACCATTCCCTGTGGAATCCCACGTGTTGGAGAAAACTCAGGGTCTTCTAAATGTGACTGTAAGGTCATGGATTTTGAGCCTGAGTATGAGAGGAAAAGGGGTGTCTGGTCAGCCACCTGCAGAGCCAACTAGGAGCCAGTCGGGCTGTTTGAACCGAGGACAGGCTCTAGCAGATGGCAAGGGTGGTACCCAGGATGCCCTCCTAGGTGCCAGAGTCTCCAGACTCAAACGAGGATTTGGAAAGGAACCAGGCAGAGAGGACACTGGGGTCCCAGGGGTGCAGGCTGCAAAGAGAGCCGGCTGCCCCAGAGAGGTAGAAGCAGCAAGCCCCTGGAGATCCCACCTGACCTGCCCAGGGCTGGTCAGGAGAGGGAGCGGGGAGGAGATGCTGCTGCAGGTGAGCTGCCTCCCTGGCCTCCATGAGGACATCTGTGCTCTGAGGCCAAGGCCGGGACCCGGGGGGTCACTCCAGGATGGACATGTGACAGCCATCATAGCAGGTACTCCTCATGCCCCTTATTGGATATGACTGTTAGGTGTGGATGGGATCTAGCTCTGGGTACATAAGAACCTCAGGCCTTTGGCTGCTAGGAGGCCCAAACTGCCCCCTGCCCCCACCGACTTATCTGGAGGTCATTTTCAGGATCCAACATCTTCAGCAGCTGCCTCTGTGTGAAAACACACCACCCTGTTCCCAAGCTGATCTTGCCCAGGCCATCACTACTTGGACAGGCGCCTCCCCTGGCTTAAGGATTCAGTGAATGTTCTGCTCCTCTGAGAAGTCCCTGTGTTTCCTCATGGCTTCCCTGGAGGCTCAGTGTTAAACAATCCACCTGCAAAGTGGGAGACACAGGTTCAATCCCTGGGTGGGAAGATACTCTGGAGGAGGAAATGGCATCCCACTCTGGTATTCTTGCCTGGGAAATCCCATAGACCAGAGCCCAAGGGCGTGGGGTGGGCTACAGTCTGTGGGGTCACAAGGAGTCAAACATACTGAGCGACTAAGCATGTTCACACATACACACAGCTAAAGTTTTGCTCTGGACCCTTGTTTCTTTGGCAAGACACTGATCCCTGCCTGGAACTTGTCAGACATCTGTGGCAAATAACACTGGCAGACATCTTAAAGTGGTTTTTGAGCATTACAGGGTTCTAGGTCTATACCTGGCCTCGATTGGTGGCTCTTCTCATATCCAGGGAAAACATCTATGAGTTTGGATAAGGGCAGTGTTTGTGGGGCTTGAGAAAAATTGGATCCAGAGATGTTTCTGTGGTGGAAGAGGCCCGGTTAGTGTATTATATTAGACTGGAGGTTAAGGCAGAGGAAAAGCTGAAGATAATTTAGGAAGGGTTGTTTCACACTTACAAGTTCCGTGTGCTTGTGCTTGGTTTCCTATTTCCTTTTTTAACATACTCAGCATGTTTTGCCGTAAGTTTCCTTGTGTCTTTTATTTTGAAACTGTCAATAGACTTTAGTTTGACCTTTTCCTTTGTAATCCTTTAAAATTTGAATAATATTTGTGAAAATAGTGGAATTCTCATATGCCCTCTCCCAGTTTCCCCTATTCCTAATATCTTACATTAATATGATACATTTATTACAATTAATGAGGAAGTATTGATGCATTATTTATTATCAACTAAAGCCCACACTTGACTCAGATTTCTATAGGTTTTTACCTGCTCCAGGATCCTGGCCAGGAAACCACCCTAACATTTAGTTGTAATGTCTCCTTGGGTTCCTCTCAGCTTTAACAGTTCTTTGTTTTGGATGATCTTGACAGTTTTGAGGAGTACTCAGTAGATGTTTTGAACAATGTCCCTTGATTGGGAGATTTATCTGATATTTTACTCATGACTAGTCTGGGATTACGAGTTTGGGGGAGGAATATTACAGATGTAAAATCCCATTCTCATCACAGCATAGCAAGTGTGTATTCTATTAGTACAATTCATCATTGGTGATGCTCTCATTGATCATGTGGCTGAGGTAGTGCTTGTCAGGTGTCTATGCGATAAAGTGATTGTTTTATGTCCCCTTTCCATCTGTCCTCTTTGGAAGAAAGTCTCGATGTATGGTCTATGGCTTCAGGGGTAGGAAGTTACGCTCCACTCTCTAGAAGTGGGAGTGTCTGCATAAACTGGAATTTTTCTCTGTGGGAGATTTGTCTATCCTTGTTTGCGTAATTAAGAAATCATTAATTTTTCTCAGTATGGACTCATGGTATTTATACTATACTTTGGGTTAAAATCCAATACAACATTATATATTTTTATTTTCAAATTGTTCTCAGATTGGCTATTGGGAGTTCTTCCTGTCAGCTGCCTTTGTAAATAACTTTGTCATATCCCTGGACATTTTGCTTCCTTTTTTGAAAAAATTTTGAGTACTTTTTTTCACATGATACAAAGATGCTCCAGGCTCATTTTCCATATTTCCTGACCCAACTCTAGAATCATCAATTTTTCCATGGAACCCCTTGTTCCTTTTGTTGTCAAAAGGTATTGGCAAATCTCGATCTGTACACTCATTGTGCTCATTGGTACTGAAGGGTCATTGGTCTGGGGACCTCTTGGTTGAGAGAGCAAAGAATTATAGATGTACTTCCTATCATGTGTTTATGTATATATCTAGAAATATTTTAGGTGGTAAAGATTTCATGGATATGACAGCAAAAACAGAGGCAAAAAAAAAAAAAGAAAGACATATATAAATTGGACCTGATCAAATAAATAAATAAATAAATGAATAAAAGTCTGTGAATCAAAGAACACTATCAAGGAAGCTACCATAAGATCCAGCAATTCCGCATCTGAGTGTATATTCAAAAGGAAATGAAAACAAGATATCGAAAAGATATTTTCACTCCTACATTTATTACAGCATTGTTCACAGTATCCAAAATATGGATACAATCTAAGTGTCCATCAGTGGATGAACGGATAAAGAAGATGCGACATATTCAACATATTCTGCCATCTCCAACAACTTGAAAGGAGCTTGAGGGCATTATGCTAAGTAAAATAAGTGACACTGAAAAAGATAAATACGGTTTGTTACATGTGGAATCTAAAAAGGACAAACTGGGACTACCCTGGTAGTCCAGTGGCTAAGACTCTGCACTTCCAGTCCCGGGAACATGAATTTGATCCCTGGTTGGAGAACTAAAAACCCACATGCTGAGCAACGAGGACAAAAACAAAAATAAAAATAAATTTATAAAGTACAAAGGACAAACAGAGAAATGGGGAAGAGAGTGGTGTTTACAAAGAATTAGGGGATGGGGAAATAGGGAGACACTGTTCACAGGGTACTAGCCCCCACTTATAATACTAACAGGTTGTGGAATCCAGTGTACAGCAGGATGCTTATAGCTCTATTCTGCATCAAATACTTGACTATTGCTAAGAGAGTAGAACTTCTACATTCTGAACACACACACACACACACACACACACACACACACACACACAAATGTGATAGAATGGAGGTGGTAGCTAATACGACGTCACCATTTATAAATGTATCATATCAACATGTCAAGATTTTTGCTTGAACTCCATCCCTCCTTGCTAGCAAGGTTTCTCTTCTAGTGGAGTAAACCTAACTGCACTGGTGGTGTCATTCACCCATATGATACTTCCAGATTGGAGCAAGAAACAGTGTGAGTGAAATTTTAAACGTCCCTTGGGAGCTACTGTCGCTTCTGGCTCCAGTACAGCATCCCACATGACACGCCCACATCCCACAAGGATTCTGCAGATCAGAATCCTTTTCTGCTTGTTCTAATTTCTTAAAGTTGGCATCTGTACACTGTCAGACTTTTTAAATTTCAAATTCCCTTACCTTCCCTGACTGAACAGCAGGAATACCTAACGGGACTAGAGGACACATGCAGGTTAAGAATCGCTTTCCTGGTTCAAAGATCGATTACTCAGAAAGCGTCACCTCTCCCCCCACATGCAAATAGAGAACAATGTGAGTCCATTCCCCAGCTTTGACGATTACCACCACACAGTCAAGTTTAGTAAACACCACATGACAGAGCAAGATGCAACAGACCAGCAGACATGGGTGAAGACTGTCTAACAGTATCTCCATAGAGCTCTGCTCTCCTAAAGTCCGATTCTGAATTTTGCACCTGCCTATGGCCCTCATGTGTAATGGGTGTTGTATATTTTCATCAGTTGAACTGTCTTTGAAGTGAACTTGAAACACACTTGATTAATCCTTCACAAAGTGATGAATTACTCTTGGTTCCAGTTATCTGAATGAAGCGATACAAAGAGAGACCCACCTGCCTTGGATTAGAGTCAAGGCCTCACCGCCCAGGAGTCAGGAGCCAGAATCACTCCCAAGGAGATGAGCATCTATGTTGCAATATCTGTAGAGATAATAAACAGAGACTTTCCTTCTTGATGTAGAGGAACCTCTGTTCTAGGTCACATTGCCCTGACTGTGGGCTTCCCAGGCTTTTTCCCCCGCTCTAGGTTTGAATGCAATGTCCAGGTTAACAGAGACCAGGACAAGAGCCACTCTACCCCTGCTTCGACTTATCTGGGTCTTTCCCACTCTCCCTCCACAAAACCCTTTCCAAACTCTGCCAGCCGGGAAAGGCTGCACAGAGAGCTGGCTCTCCAGGGTGAGATCTTGAGAATGCCCATTTCCCCCTCTGGGAACTGGAGAAATGTTCTCTATCATGGTAACACCATGTCTCCCACCGAGTGTTAGCAGTTGCTCCTGTGATGAGTAAGCACCAATGTCTGCAGAAGCTGTGCTGAACTGAGAGTGGCTGTGATTGATTTCCTAGAACTCCATCACTTTCTTGTAGGAGTCCATGAAATTGTCCTTTTATTTGAGACAAGGACCATGATATTCAAATAGCTGTGCACCCCACCCTTAACTCAGTGGACAGCCAGAGTGTCCTGCACTGTGTGGAGCTCAAGAGTAAAGTGGTGAGGGATAAAGAGGGACTCATGGTTGCCACAAACTAGTTGGATGTTTTCAATTATTTTGGCCACTCAGCATGCAGAATATTAGTTCCCTAACGAAGGATCAAACCCACACCCCGTGCGGTGGAAGCACAGAGTCCCAACTACTGGACCTTGAGGGAAGTCCCTTCAGTATTCTTAACCAGGATGCCTCAAAATTGTCAATGTCATCAAAAAAAAAAAAAAGAAAAAACCATGAAGGTCTGAGAAACTGTCACTGCAAAGAGAAGTTAAAGGAAATATGACAGCTACATAGACTGTGGTATGCTGGATGTGAAATGATCCTCTAACAAAAAAAGAACATGGGGTAAGGACTAAATATTAAAATATAATATAAGCTAATTACTATTATAATATTATAATAAAGTAAATCGATCAATGAAGTAACAAATCATAAGCATTAAATATGAATACATTAAATACAAAGTTATTATGAATATAATAAATCATAAAATACAAAATCTGTCTATCTCACAAAAAATATGGCGTACAAAGTCGAAGGTATTTACAATTTAACCATTTACCAGGAAAGTTTGCTGATCCCTGTAATAAAGCAAAATAGCATGAATATACTGAGGGATTTATAACATGGGTAGAAGCAAAAGCCCTAGGCCCAAATCTGTAACCCTGTGGTGGGAGACTCATTAACAGCATGGCAGACACCTAAAATTTTGAGGGAGGGTGGTATTTCTTTTTGTAAAGAAAACTTCTGTGAGAAGTGACTGTTGCACTATTTTTGTATTATCTCACCACTTGGTCATCTAGGCGAATCCATTCAAGGGAAGTACACAACAGAGTGAAGAAACTATACCCACCCACCCACCCCCGCCACTCTGAGTGAGAGGACCAGAAGGAAAGCCTGCTGGTAGCCAAAGAGTGAGGGCAGAGAGTGGAGAATACCAAATATGACCAAGGGATTCCAGCAAGCTGTAGTAACTCCTAAGTTCGACCTGAGCTGTGCATGTAGGACTCTCACCAGAGGCAGGATACCAAAAGCTTGGAGAACTGCACCATTCCCCAAGGGACAGACTGGGCCCTGTGTGATTCACAAACACTATGCATCTAAGTATCACTGTATCAACCAGAGCAAAATGCACGTTTATTTCAAGCACATGGGAAACATTCACCAAGATAGCATCCTATATCATCCAAACTAATTGAAAAAATTTAAATGATGTAGAGTTTGTTCTCTGACAAGAAAAGAATGAAACTGGAAGGCAAACAGTATGGAAGGAGAAGAAAAATCTCAAAACACTTAGAAATTAATCAACCATCCATAGGTCAAATAGAGATTCTCAAGGAAGTAGAAACTGCACTGGGATGAATTAAAAGAAAATGCGATGTATTACAATTTATGGGATGTAGCTAAATCAGTGTTAAGAGGGAAAATTATACCATTTAATGTTTAGATTAAGAAAGAATAAAGACTAATAGATCAATAATCTATGCTTCCACCTTAACTTAGAAAAAAAAGAGAAAACTTTACCCAAAGAATCTGAAAACAAACAAACCAAAAACACAAGAGGAAAAGAAAAAAACTAAAATCAAAAATAAGGAAAGGAATTATGGGGAAAAAAGAAAACTGATTTATCGAAAAGATCAACAAATTGATAAAACTCTAGCCAGATAAGCAAAATTGAAAAGGAGAAGACAAATGACTAATATCAGAAATGAAATGCTGACTAGCACTACAATTCTACAAGCCCTACACTAAAGATGGTGGAAGGATAAAAAGAAAATACTAAGAACAAATTTATGTACAGTAGATATATTCAAGAACTTAAATAGAATTGTACAGTTCCTCAAAATCCAGAAACTACCCAACACACCCCTGATGAAATGCATAACCTGTATAGTACTACAACTATTAGTGGGAGATCAGAAAGTGTTCGCTAAATAATGTCTTACTCACAGTTCCTGCAATCTAGTTGGATCAACTTTATTTGGCTCTCAATACATGAAACAGGTCAACGTGACCACAAACACAAACAGGAGCAGTGACAAGTACGCCTCGGCAAACATCTGTAGGAGAGGTGCCTGACACTTACATAGCCAACAGAGACAGAACTATTTTAAACCATGGGTAGCTTTTTTTTTTTTCCATTTATTTTTATTAGTTGGAGGCTAATTACTTTACAATATTGTAGTGGTTTTTGTCATACATTGGCATGAATCAGCCATGGATTTACATGTATTCCCCATCCCGATCCCCCCTCCCACCTCCCTCTCTACCCGATCCCTCTGGGTCTTCCCAGTGCACCAGGCCCGAGCACTTGTCTCATGCATCCAGCCTGGGCTGGTGATCTGTTTCACCCTAGATAATATACATGTTTCAATGCTGTTCTCTCGAAACATCCCACCCTCGCCTTCTCCCACAGAGTCCAAAAGTCTGTTCTGTTCATCTGTGTCTCTTTTTCTGTTTTGCATATAGGGTTATCATTACCATCTTTCTAAATTCCATATATATGTGTTAGTATACTGTAATGGTCTTTATCTTTCTGGCTTACTTCACGCTGTATAATGGGCTCCAGTTTCATCCATCTCATTAGAACTGATTCAAATGAATTCTTTTTAATGGCTGAGTAATATTCCATGGTATATATGTACCACAGCTTCCTTATCCATTCATCTGCAGATGGGCATCTAGGTTGCTTCCATGTCCTGGCTATTATAAACAGTGCTGCGATGAACATTGGTCATAGGCCTATTTTTTGTGCTTAGGTATCTATCACCTTACTGTCTCGACCTCTCTGTTGCTAGAAGGGTGGATTTCCTAACCAAACACAGTCCCAGGTCCTTTTGACTTAAGCGAAAGTGAAATAGAATTACTAAATACTCCTTTCATACACTCACTTTTGTGTAATAGTGACAGGAAGGAATTCAAACTGTGCGGGCACTTGTTTCTTGTGTACTGACATTAAACTCATACACTATCAGGGAAGGGCCAGAATGTTTATCCTGTTACAAGGGTCAAAGGTCTCTGTGTCTTGATATGTGCCAGAGAATACTTTAGGAAAGACTGGGTTTTATACTTCTGGAAGTCATCAGAATATTGTACTCCTCCAAACCTAAATTCCCTTCCTATTGTGCCTGGTTGGTCATTTCCTCCTAAATGCCACTTTGGTTACCCAGCACTTGGAGGACGTGGGCTCAGATTGTCATTTTCTGAGGAGCTCTTTCTTGCCATCATTTTGTTCTTTCACAGCAGTGATCAGATTTTCATGAAAAATGGGATTTTTTAAAGCTACCCATGGCAGTTCTATTTCCAGTATTTTTAGATAGAAATGCAATATTGCACATGACCATAGTTTAGGGAGTTCATAATACACAATGTGGCTGCTCATCTGGTGTTTTCAGCTCCTCATGAAGACTTCATGCTTTCCTGGGTTTGGGGCCATGATGTTGAGCAGTCACTGGATGGAGTTTGACCTGAAAGAATAAAGAGAACATAGGTGAACTGAATGTGTGTCTTATTGAAACACTTTAATCTCAAAATGAGCAAAGGATTGTTCTTAGATGGGAGTTTAAATGCTGCCCTTCTTTTGAGGTATTCATCAGTACATTGCAAACTGAGAACATTTAAGCCTTCCTCATACCCAGTGAGGATAGTATAGAAGAAATCAGATCCAAATCCCACACCCAAAAGGAACTGAGGAGGATGAGAGGAGCCCAGGTGTGACCATGTCACTCTGCTGCTTAATTCTCTACCACCCATAAAAGAAAAAGCTTCACAGGTGTTGCCAGTGGAAACAAACCTTTCTGCCAATGCTGGAGACATAAGAGATGCAGGTTCGATCCTTGGGTTGGGAAGATCTCCTAGAGAAGGAAATGGCAACCCACTCCAGTATTCTTCCCTGGAGAATCCCATGGACAGAGGAGCCTGGAGGACTAAAATCCACAGGCCTGCAAAGAGTCTGCCACGACTGAAGCCACTTAGCATGTAAAATAAGGTCCACACCACTTCCTCTGATATTCAGGGTCCCTCTAAGTTGGACACAAACCCCCATATATTCTCTATTTACACCATGATCCCATTTATTGCTTTCCATGTTGGAAGACTTCTCTTTCACTGCAGGAAATAGGGCTTAATATTTTTTGTTGGGTTGTAATTTGTGTCACAAGTTAGCCATTGTTAATAGTGATTTCTGGGCTGGTTATTTAGGAAATGATCCAAGTGCTAGCTTCCTCTCTTCCTTATTTCTGCCTCTGAGTTCAAGAGAGGAGAAAACCTGACAAACACTCCTTCAGCTAGGTGATCAAGGTAAATATCAATGGTGATAAATCATGTTGATAGAATGTACCCTTGATATGATGTGATAAGAATGGCACTTTGTCTCTCTGGTCTTCCTCCCCAAAACACATTATCGCAGTTGAATACTTTGGACTAACACTTATTTTTATGATGACTGGATGTTGATTTTTATTTGATGCTTTTCTGTATTGACATTGGTCTGATTTTTCTCACTCAATCTGTTATTGTAATAAGGCAATCCTGGGCTTATGCATTCCCAGATCCATCCCTCATTCCTCCTTGCTCTGTTCTAGTGTATACAGGAGCCGACTCCGATAGGCTGCAATCGAACTAGCAAAGAGTTGGCTGCCATTTTGGTTCAGCTTACCAGAGACACCAGCAAGAGATTAGAATCTTGGAAGACAGAGAAGTCAAAGATTTTTCTCCTTCCTCTGACTTCTCCCATGGTGGCTCAGATAGTAAAGTGTCTGCTTACAATACGGGAGACCTGGTTTCAATCTCTGGGTCAGGGAGATCTCCTGGAGGAGGAAATGGCAACCCACTCCAGTACTCTTGTCTGGAAAATCCCATGGACAGAAGAACCTGGTAGGCTACAGTCCATGCGGTGGCAGAGAGTCGGACATGACTGAGTGACTTCACTTTCACTTTCTGCATCAAGTGGCTTGTCCTTCAGTGGTTCCATATTCTCCATGGCTCCTGCCATTCAACCATGAGATTGACCCATCCTGGCTCTGAATCCTGTTGATTCCAACACCCAAGTTCCAGTAACACGATCTCCTTTCTTTGTCCTTCCATCCTAGAGGTGAGTGATTTCCTCATGTTGCTAATCATTGGGTTTCCCAATTCTCTCCTGCTTGACTTCTTACCAGTTTTGTAACCAACCTCATGCATTAAGTTCCCTCCATTTTACATATTTGCAGTGGCTACTATTTTCCTGGACAATCCTTGGCTGTTACATGCAGCCAATTATAATGACTGATCTTCTAGTGTTAAACTCCTTTGCATTCCTGGCATAAACCCATCTCTGTCACCAGCAGTTACAAATGTTTGTCTCTTCTGTAATTAATAAAAATAATAATAAAGCAAAATACCCCTGGGCTCTGAAACTTTCCCCAAATAAAGTATCTTTCACCATCATCTTCACAGCCATCTCAAAACTAATTTTTTACACTCACTCGTTTTGGGGCATACATTGAAAAATTCAAATAGCATACATGATAGAGTGATTTAGTCAACTTGTAAAAAAATTCAAGCAATATACATGAAGTTAAGTAGCATGGCTTGTGTAACAGAGCCAAAATGATACTCAAAGGAAAATATATAACCTTAAATAGATGTATTAGAAAACAAGAAATATTTAAATCACCCAAGAAATTCAGGAAGCTAGGTAATGAACATCATATGAAACCTTAAGTAATAGAAGGTAGGGGATTAATGAGGATAAGTGTAGAAATATTGAATTAGAAAGCAGTAAGGCCAAACAAGAAATGCCAATTACTTGAAAATATTTATGAAAAAGACTTTTTTTCCCCAAAATATGACCAAATACTAAAGAAAAAATATAACATGTAAACAATATAAATTAAAAGTGTATAAACTATAGATGCAAAAGATATTTAAATGTTGTAAAAACACAGCAAATATGTTGTATGATTCCCTCATAATAAGCAAATGGTGATCAAGGAAAATTTTCTCCATATGAAAGTATTTCAGGTAATAAGCTAAAATTGAATGAGAGAATTTGAAAATTGCCCCTCTGCAACCTCCAGTGGGTAAATGAAGGTGAGGATCATCAATGACTGCCAACTCAGCACAAAGGACAACAGGCATTATGTTCTTCTTAATGGAAGTACATGGTGTCACCTAGGTAGCAGGATTGTAAATAAACAAGTTAATCAAGCGTCTACCTGTTACTACCAATTTAAAAAACTGTTGAGGGGCCAATCTGATTTCGGTGTTGATGATCTGGTGATGTCATGTGTAGAGTCTTCTCTTGTGTTGTTGCAAGAGGGTGTTTGCTCTGACCAGTGCATGCTCTTGGCAAAACTCTATCAGCCTTGCCCTGCTTCATTCTGTACTCCAAGGCCAAATTTGCCTGTTACTCCATCCAGGTGTTTCTTGACTTCCTACTTTTGCATTCCAGTCCCCTATAATAAAAAGGACATCTTTTTTGGGTGTTAGTTCTAAAAGATCTTGTAGGTCTTCATAGAGCTGTTCAACTTCAGGTTCTTCAGTGTTACTGGTTGGAGCATAGGCTTGGATTACCGTGATATTGAATGGTTTGCCTTGGAAACAAACACAGATCATTCTGTCGTTTTTGAGACTGCATCCAAGTACTGCATTTTGGACTCTTTTGTTGGCCATGATGGCAGAGACATTACTTTGTCAACAAAGGTCCGTCTAGTCAAGGCTATGGTTTTTCCGGTGGTCATGTATAGATGTGAGAGTTGGGCTGTGAAGAAAGCTGAGTGCGGAAAAATTGATGCTTTTGAACTGTGGTGGTGGAGAAGACTCCTGAGAGTCTCTTGGACTGCAAGGAGATGAGAGGTCAACAGGCAGGAAGGCCAGGGGTCTCCAAACGGAAGAAATAGGCTGTAAGTGCCAGACATTTTTATCTCTCTTAAGTGGCAGGAGGAAACAAACCAGCGATATTTTTTTCTTCTCTATACAAATTTAAAAGGAGGTTTCTCTTAAAATGCTGTGCTGCCATGACACCTGGTTTCACCTGAAGCTAACTATTCTCAAACCTTGAGTTAACCAATACATTTTTTATGGAAATGTTTATCGTAAAGCTATGTTAATTTACCCCAGACTCTGTAAGTTCCGCCAAATGGCCTAACCTCCTTACTCAGATATCGTTCCCCTAATCTATGTAAACGAAACTATTTGTTTGGTAATCTGCCCTTCTACAAGATTCAAGTCAATCGTTTTATGACCAGGGATGAATTATCTGGTGCCATTCTAAATTCTAAGACCTTCCTTTCTTTTCATTAACAGACTGTGAGTGACTATATAACTTACAGCTAAAGACTAGGAGGTGGGTACTCTCCTCCCCATTCTGATGCCTGTGTCAGAAGCTTTCTCTATCTCCTTTCTACTTTAATAAAAGTTTATTACACAAAAGCTCTGAACGATCCAGCCTCATCTCTGGCCCCGGATTGAATTTGTCTCCTCCGGAGGCCAAGAATCCCACGTCTTATTGTTCAGCAGCAACCTTTCAGAGATCCAACCAGTCCATCCTAAATGAGATCAGCTCTGGGTGTTCATTGGAAGGACTGATGCTGAAGCTGAAACTCCAATACTTTGGCCACCTCATGCGAAGAGTTGACTCATTGGAAATGACCCTGATGCTGAGAGGGATTGGTGGCAGGAAGAGAAGGAGACGGAAAAGGATGAGATGGCTGGATGGCATCACCAACTCGATGGACATGAGCTTGGGTAAACTCCGGGAGTTGGTGATGGACAGGGAGGCTTGCCATGCTGCGATTCATGGGTTTGCAAAGAGTCAGACACGACTGAGCGACTGAAGTGAACTGAACTGAACTGAGGGGCCAAACGTGCTAAACGACATCAAACCGTTTCATTCAACATAATCTGTATTATGGGAAACTTGAAAAATACAAAACCTGCTTTTTTTCACAACAAAAACTACAGGAAAAGAAGATGATGCAAAAAGTTTCCCTATTGATTAAAAAAGACTTAAGGAACAGAAAAAAAAAATTTTTTACTTGATATCAGAGGCTTTTCAGAATGAATACGGTCCTTCTGGTTGTTGTGGTACAAACAAACTAAAAAGCAAATTAAGGTATAAGATAAATGTGGAAAATTGCTATATATCTGCTCTTGTTAAAACATTTAAATTTGGGGGAATGATCATTGTTTTGGGTTTATGTTTTATAAAAGATTCCTTGTGTTTTAGATATGCATACTGACATACTTAGAGATGAAACACCCTGATGTCTTGGACTACCTTCACATTAGTCCATTGGCAGAGATGTGGAGAAGGTAAAGGTACATTGGAACCAGATTGGCCATGTACTGCAGATGATTGATGCTAGCTGCAAAGTATATTGGGTCCCTTAAGCCATTCTATATTGCTGTATGTGTCTTGCAGTTTCTCATAATAATAAAGTTTTATTATAACTATCATGCAATTAAATTTGAAATTCTGGGTGAAATGGACAATTTTATTTTTTAAACGACCAAATTGGTCCATAAAGAAATAGAAAATTTTAAACAATATGAACTTTAACTGTACTCAACACCCAAGCTACCCTCTGGTGTTCCCAGACAGGCAATTTGGATGGCCAATTCTACCAAATGTCAGGGAAAGTTAATCACTGTCTTCAGTAAACTCTTATGAAGCACACAAGAAAACTGGGAAATTATTTATTTTCTCAGACTAGCTTTCCTTTACCATAAAACCAGATGAGCACCCCCACTCCTGCCATGAAAAGAACACTTGAGCAAAGTTCACCCACACAGTAGCAAATATCCTAAGCTAGCATATTCAGTATAGCAGTGAATTACATGAACAGACAAGTTATGGCTAAAGAATGAAAATATGATTCAAACTAGAAAATAGCTCAATTATAATTCTCCAAAATAATCAATTAGGGGAAATCATTGAAGCATGTCAATGGATGTGGAAAAGCCTTTGAAATCAATTCAATATGAGCACAACTTTAACAAATTAAGATTTGAAAGGAACTTCCATTTCCTAATATCTACAGCATACATACTTAAATGTGAATTGTTGATGCATTCCCATCAGAGAGCCAACACCACCAGGCCCTGCAAGCTCTGCCCAGTCCCTCAGGCGCATCCTGCAGCCCAACACATGGAGCTCCCCACACCCGCTCGCCTCCCAGATGAAGAACTGAGGCCGTGGGGCTTGGGCATCTTCCCAGGACCAAATGCTAGTGAGGGCCAGGGTAGGCTCAGAGCCCTGATCTCAATTCCTCTGGAGACCCCTCCCTTCCCGCCCACCCCAGGCCTCGGCCTGACCTTGCAACTCCTCACACCTTCCTCCTCTCAGTGCTACACGATGCCTCTGCCTCAGAGGTGACAAAAAGCAGGCCCGTGGAAGGAAGGGGACAAGGAGAATCAGAAGTGCTCTGGGGCTGCTCTGGGGTTTGCTGAGAGCTGACTCTACCGGCGGCCAGGATTTCTTTCCAGTCCCAGCGCCTCCTGTGTGAGGGCAGTACCCTGTTCCTGCTGCTGCCATGGGACCTCCTGCCTAACTGAACCTGCCAGGCTGAGCAGCTCCTCGTTGCTGCCCCTGCTTAATGCTGCACAAGAGGATCTCCTGTCCTTCCCTAGACAGAGCATTCCGACTCCCTGCAGAAGTCCTCCGGCTGTCCCAGCCCTCACTCTGGAATCCCTCTGACATCTACAGTCCCTTTGCTTTGGCTAGTAAAATTTAGACACCTGGTAATCCTTCTGGGCAACTTTAACACATTCTCCAAATGCTTTCCCATTTGGTGTGTGAGTGCTCCCATTTGTCACGTAATCAGCTGGTTCCTTGGACATAAACCTGAAGTTAAAGAGAGGGATTTTTACTCTCCCCGCCCCCGACATTTGCAGCCAGATTTTAATGAGTGTCTTTGAAACTGGCCACCAGACCCATGCCCAGATGAATGAGCTTAGTAGGTGGTCAAAATCCAAAGCCTCCACCTTATGGGATAGATGAGGAAAGACCCCAGAAGTGGAGCCAAGGTTTTCAAAGTTGAACTCTTGAAAAGTGAGGGATCCTGTTCTGAGATGAAAATATAGTTCCTTGGTAGCTCAAATTTTAAAAGAAAAAATAACTAGCCAGGTTTCCTTGGCCTCTTGTCTGGTACCTGACCCACAGGAAGGTCATGGTAGTCAGTGTGTCTAATGGTACCCGAGCAGGTGCTCAGGGAAGTCCAGTTGTGTGGAGGCAGCTGAGACTCCCAGCAGAAGATACCCTTGGACAAAAGGAAAGAGACCCTTCTCAATCGACTGACGCTACAGTCAGTATTACAGTCAGGAATGCAAAGGGAGGTACAGAAATGTGCTATGTGGTTATGTGCAAATCCACCTGACTGACATGTACATGCTCCTCTTAAGATTAATGTGACACAGTGGAATATTACCTATTAAAAAGAATGCATTTGAATCAGTTCTAATGAGGTGGATGAAACTGGAGTCTATTTATTATACAGAGTGAACTCAGTCAGAAAGAAAAACACCAATATATATGGAATTTAGAAAGATGGTAACAATGACCCTATATGCGAGACAGCAAAAGAGAGACAGATGTAAAGAACAGACTTTTGGACTCTGTGGGAGAAGGCAAGGGTCGGATGATTTGAGAGAATATCACTGAAACATGTACATTACCATATGTGAAATAGATTGCCAATCCAGGTTCGATGCATGAGAGAGGGTGCTCAGGGCTGGTGCACTGGGATGACCCTGAGGGACAAGATAGGGAGGGAGGTGGGAGGAGGGTTCAGGATGGGAACACACGTACACCCATGGCTGATTCATGTCAATGTATGGCAAAAAAACCACTAGAATATTGTAAAGTAATTAGCCTCAAATTAAAATTAATTAATTTAAAAAAAGATTAATGTGACATTGTGTTTGAAAACATTTGACATATAGAAGGCACTTAAATATCTTAAGAATATCAAGGCAAATATGGCCTTCTCAGAAACTCTTCCAAGAAATGAAGAAGCTAGTCATAACAAATGATAATGTCCACTCTTAATTGAGTTCATATTATGGATCACTGTATGAGAGGGACTGACTACAAGTGCTCTTCCGTATTTTGTCTTCCTTTCCTCCACCCCAGACACAGGGGACGCTACATCGCCTGTCTACTTGCAGTTAGGAAGGGTCATGGGACTAGCCATCGCCACCAAGATACAAGCAGGTGCATTGTTGGTCACATCTGAAGCCAGTATGCCATCTCTGTGCTTTCTCTTTCACTCAGCAGCATACATGGCAGTTCAATGGTAAAACTCCAGAATGGAAACAGCATGTGAACTTGGGCCCCCTGAGGTCAGAGTTAGTGTCAGGTGCTCAGTCATGTCTGATCCTTTGCAGCTCCGTGGATTGAGGTTCACGAGGCTCTTCTCGGATGCTCCAGGCAGGAATACTGGAGTGGGTTGCCATTCACTTCTCCAGGGGATCTTCCCAAACTAGGGATAGAACCTGCATCTTCTGTCTCCTGTGTTGCAGGTGGTTTCTTTACAGTCTGAGCCACCAGGGAAGCCCACGTTGAGCCATTCAAATTTCAGGTTTTGCCTGTTGTGTCAACTAGCAGTTACTTTAGCTGATATATAGCTACTATTTTGGCTTCCCTGATGGCTCAGATGGTACAGAAACCACCTGCAATGCAGGAGACTTGGGTTCAATCCCTGGGTCGGAAAGATCCCCTGGAGAAGAGCACGGCAACCCACTCCAGTATTCTTGCTCGGAGAATCGCACGGACAGAGGAGCCTGGCGAGTTACACCCCACGGGGTCTCAGGGAGTTGGACATGACTGAGTGACTAACAGTAACTAATAAAGGTGTTGGTAGAGTTACTTAAGTATTGTATTTACAGTGATAATAGTGCATGCACTCTTCTCGAAAAAGCTTTTAATCAAAACTTCAGAGAAATCATATTTTTCCATCCACAAAGTTTCTTCAAATTTCAGCCCCATCTTCAGAAATATCCACAACTAACGATCTGGTGTATGTAATTTTAAAGCTGATTCTAGACTCACAAAAATAATTGTTTGTGAGTTTGAGGATGTGGGGACTGATTCTGACCATGGTGTGGCAGTGGCATGTGACAAGTTTATGTGGGCAGTACTTCGACAAGATGGCATGTGAAGGGAAGTCCCTCACAACAAGAGATCTTGCAGAGATATGGTGGCAAAAACTCAACACCCAGAAGGGCAAGATGTAATGGAAGTCCCAGAGGAAAAGGAATCAGAAAACGATGTCACCTTCTTGCACAGTGGGGAATCCCTGGGTCAGAGAGCTCCAAAAGGCAGCAGTGGCTTGAAGTCTTACGGTTGCAAGTTATATTTATCTCATCTATGCCCAGTTACTGTTATCTATGCCCAGCAGGTTTCAGTTCAGGTCAGTCCCTCAGTCATGTCCGATTCTTTGCAACCCCATGGACCGCAGCAAGCCAGGCTTCCCTGTGCATCACCAACACCCAGAGTTTAGTCAAACTCCTGTCCATTGAGTCAGTGAGGCCATCCAACCCTCTCATCCTCTGTCATCCCCTTAGGTCCTCCCACCTTCAATCTTTCCCAGCAGCAGGGTCTTTGCAAATGAGTCAGCTCTTTGCATCAGGTGGCCAAAGTATTGGAGTTTCAGCTTCAGCATCAGTCCTTCCAATGAACACTCAGGACTGATTTCCTTTAGGATGGACTGCTTGGATCTCCTTGCCACCCAAGGGACTCTCAAGAGTCTTCACCAACATCACAGTTCAAAAGCATCAATTCTTCAGCACTCAACTTTCTTTATAGTCCAACTCTCACATCCATACATGACTACTGGAAAAACCATAGCTTTGACTAGACAGACCTTTGTTGGGAAAGTAATGTCTCTGCTTTTTAATTTTTTAATGTCTAGGTTGGTCATAACTTTTCTTCCAAGGAACAAGTGTCTTTTAATTTCATGGCTGCAGTCACCATCTGCAGTGATTTGGGAGCCTCCAGAAAGAAAGTCTGTTACCGTTTCCACTGTTTCCCCATCTATTTGCCATGAAGTGATGGGACCAGATGCCATGATCATATTTTTCTGAATGTTGAGTTTAAGCCAACTGTTTCACTCACCTCTTTCACTTTCATCAAGAAACTCTTTAGTTCTTCTTCACTTTCTGCCATAAGTGTGGTGTCATCTGCATATCTGAGGTTAGGGTGCAGTTTTTCAGGGTATGCCCAGAAAGCAGGTTCTAAATGGGGAAAATCAGTTTATTTGGACTATATTCAAAGTAATTAGATGTTCAAAAGTTTAATCTTCTTGGGGAATATTTTAGGGTAGGGCTCCATCTCACACTTCTGTAACCATTCTGTAGCACACCCCACTCCTAGCCCCAAGCTTAACTTGCCTTCCTATTGTGCCTGATGGGTCATTTCATCCTAAATGCAACCACAGTTCCCCCAGCACTTGTGTGACACTGGCTCAGCTTGTCATCCTATGAGGAGCTCTCTCTTGCCACCATCTTGTTGCTTCACAGATTTGATCTGAGTTTCCTGGAAAGTGGGACTTTTTACAGTTACCCATGGGCTAAAATGGTTTGTTGATGTTGGCTGTGTAAGTTTCAGGCACCTCTCCTACAGAGGTTTGCAGATATGTACTTGTGTCATTGCCCCCGTTTGTGTTTATGGTCATGTTGACATGTATTGGGAGTCAAATATACTTGATCTGACCAGATCATGTGATCTGTAAGAAATTTTCTGATCTTCTACTGACCGCCAAGGCCCAAGGTGGCCACCAGGACCACAAAGCATGACATGTGAGCTTTGACTTGAGCAACTCATCATCTAATAGGGGATCTGGCCACATACTCTTCACGGAGTTCTTGAGGCAAGATTATGGATTGGATTGCCATTTTCTCCTCCACTGGACCACGTTTTGTCACAACTGTTCACTGTGACCTTTCTGTTTTGGGTGGCCCTGAATGACATGGCTCATAGCTTCTTTGAGTTATGCAAGCCCCTTTGCCTCAACAAAGCTGTGATCCATAAAGGGTACCATGATGCTGGGAAAGATTGAAGGCAAAAAGAGAAGGAGGCTTCAGAGGGGGACATGGTTATATAGCATCACCAAATCAATGGGCATGAATTTGAGCAAACTCCGCGAGATAGCGTAGGACAGAGGAGCCTGGTGTGCTGCAATCCACGGGATTACAAGGAGTCAGACAAGACTTAGCAACTGAATAACAATAAATGGCCACATAAGAAAGTTCCTTCTTTATGTTCTAGAAGTGCCAAGGCATATAGACAACAAAAATGGGTAATTACATACATGTTTGTTTTTGAGTAAGAATCTTTAGTCCGACTTAGGTTTAATGGAGTTGTCAAAGAACAGAGGCTCTGAATCCAGCCAGCCTGGATTTCAATCCTGACTCTGCCACTTGCTGGCTATGTGACCTTGTGTAAGCTTTCAACCTCTCTATTCCTCAGTTCCGTCATCTATAAACCACAGATAGCAATAGTACCTAACTCATGGGGCAGTTATGAGGACAAAACCAGGTGATATCTGTAAAGCACATTCAACAGCACCTGGCACATAGTAAATGCCAAGTGAGTGCTTATTAAATCAGCAAATTCTGACCTCACCAGACACTGCTGTGTAGGATTTTGTCATTCAGCTCGGTAAATGGAACTTGGGAAGTTTGTAAAACAGGGCTAAAACTTGTGCTCCACTGAGCTGTGATGAACTTGAAACACTAGGCCTTGTGGAAAGCATGCTGTATGGTTATCCTTAATGGAGGCCTGGAAACCCTCGGATCCTTCCATGCTCCAGAGTTTGCTATTGCACCTCTTGAGTGTTTTTACTGTTTCTGCAACCACCCAGTGGTCAATTCTGTGAAGTCCCTTAACATCCTGAATGTAGTCCATGAATACACCGGCTTATTGCAGGATGCATAAATACATCATAATAACAATGGTAACTGCCTATCATTACACTGCAGGTTATACAGTACATCATGGAGATGATCTTATTTGCTAAAACAAGCAACAGGGCACAATAGACTTGAGATTCTGGCTTTTGACTGAGCCGGAGCCAAATAAATACATTGGGAGCTCTATTCCTAGAGTTTTTGGCAGAACACATGGATGGCCTCCCTTCCCAAGACTTAAGCCTGTATTAGCTAAACTGCAGGGTATAACTTGCGTTTCACTGCCCCTGTCATCTCTGCTGCCATTTCAGATCACAGAGGTCACAGTAATGTTTTGAAACCAGATGTTTGCTATTCCTTAGCCTCTTCTCATTTAAATAAATAAGTAGCAGTAGATCAACATCCTGACATGTGCTACTCATCCCCAAACACTCATTTATGCCTTTTCTACCACCCTCTCATGCTGGAATCAAGATTGCTGGGAGAAATATCAATAACTTCAGATATGCAGATGACACCACCCTTATGGCAGAAAGTGAAGAAAAACTGAAGAGTCTCTTGATGAAAGTGAAAGAGGAGAGTGAGAAAGTTGGCTTAAAGCTCAACTTTTTTGGCCTAAAGCTCAAAGATTCAGAACACTAAGATCATGGCCTCCAGTCCCATCCCTCTACAGCAACTAGAGAGGGAAACAGTGGAAACAGTGGCTGACTGTATTTTTTTGAGGCTCCAAAATCACTGCAGATGGTGACTGCAGCCATGAAATTAAAAGACACTTACTCCTTGGAAGGAAAGTTGTGACTAACCTAGGGAGCATATTAAAAAGCAGAGACATTACTTTGCCAACAAAGGTCCGCCTAGTCAAGGCTATGGTTTTTCCAGTAGTCACATATGGATGTGAGAGTTGGACTGTAAAGAAACCTGAGTGCCCAATAATTGATGCTTTTGAACTGTGATGTTGGAGAAGACTCTTGAGGAGATCCAACCAGTCCATCCTAAAGGAGATCAGTCCTGAGTGTTCACTAGAAGGACTGATGTTGAAGTTGGAACTCCAACAATTTGGCCACCTGATGCAAAGAGCTGACTCATTTGAAAAGACTCTGATGCTGGGAAAGATTGAGTGCAGGAGAAGGGGACGACAAAGGATGAGAGGGTTGGATGGCATCACCGACTCAATGGACATGAGTTTGTGTAAACTCTGGGAGCTGGTGACGGACAGGGAGGCCTGGCATGCTGCAGTCCATGGGGTCACAGTCAGACAGAATTGAGGGACTGAACTGTATTGACCTGAACATCCTTCTCATGGGCATGTGCTTTTGTTGGCCATCAAACACATCCTGCTGCTATAGCAGAGGTAACTGGGAGCCTTGGTCCAAGTGGGAAATTCATATCTACAAGAATATTCATTGTTTGTGATCAGCTTCTAATTAGTTCCATCATTTCTGTGCTCTTCTGAGCCCACCTCTGTGTTTTTCCATATGTCTGCTTCCCTGGTACCTGAAGATGCATGTTGCTTTCCAGCACTGGTGGTCAGTAGCCCAGGGTAGAAAAATAACCCAGCGCCTGCACAGACAGTTCCCTACAGGGACGGAGCGCCAGCGAGATGAGCCAGACAGGCAGCTTCCTGTGATGCTTTCAGAAAAACAGCTCTTTGTAGGGGCCACTTCTGTTATAGGGACCCCAAACAAGTTGCTTTAAAATTAGTTGTGAATACATTAAAACTGCCGTTACTCAAAATTGCCCAGTGTCTCAAGAAACTTTGCAAGCCTTGCCGTGGGGCTTAATTCCTGAATCATGTCAAGAGCTGCCACACTTCCAGGCACGTGGGAGGTAGCCAATCAACTGTGACCCAATTTCCTGGGAGATGTCAGGCTGGTGGAGAAGCTGAAGGATTCAAGGGCATGTTAGTAGGTTTGTCCACACTTGTGTACACACTTGTGTTTTCACTTGTAACATAATGGAAACTCCTCCTTCCGTTTTCCCTGCCACCTTTGCTTTTAAATGTATATGATGTTGAACCTGGAAAGGCCCTGAGGGATTGTATATGGCAAGAAAAGTTATCTTGGTCGTCCTAGTTTATTCTAGATTATTCTGGTTACTCTGGTCCTCCATGAATGACTCTCTCTGACTTCTCTGATCTAATCTTCAGATAGTCTGCTGCTCACTCCTGATACATGTATATCAATACCATTGTACCAGGGTATACCAGTATATTGGTATATACCAGTGTACCAATTTATACAGATGTAAACCCAAATGTACACTAATTGATGAATAAATAGAATGTGTATCTATGCAGGGCTTTCCAGATAGCTCAGTTGCTCAATGACTTATTATTCAACTGTTAGAAAAGAATGAACTAATAACCTAAGGGGAAAAAAGAAGGAAGTACTGATACTTGTTCCAACTGGAACCAACCTTTAGCTAATTGGATGGGTTAGGTTCCAGAGAATGGCTTTTCTTTCTAGAGAAGGATGTGAAGGGTAATTTGTAGCTAGTTATTTTCTAGAAGGGGATTCAGATGTTGGGTAGGGCTTGGAAGTAGAGGTATATATACACTCACACACACATGAAAGTTTCTCTCTGGTTGAGCTTACTGGTGCAACACCTAGAGGAGGGATGTAACATTTTAAAAGGACAACTTTTGGAAGGATATGAAAAAAGTGCAACCCATGGCTTTAGTCGTTTGCTTGTCTCTGATAAAAGCTGAAACTCACCTACAGCCTCCAATCCATGACAGGGCAGGAGCATTCCCAGTGTTCTTGCTGTTCAGGCTGAAGGGATGTAGCAAAATGGCAGGTATTCCAAAGCCCTTGTGAGGCATCTGCTGACTGGTTATCAGCTGCAGTGTCAAGAGTAACATCAGCATCCCAAACACGAGGGTCCCTGGCACTCATCATGTGTGTTAACTTCCCTGAACAAGCACCAGCAGATGGTAGGGGAGGCCAGGCTTGGATCAACACTCTAGGGTGGTAACACCTGTTCAGGGTTTGGGAAGGGGGAGTTGAAGTTCTAAGCTCACTGACCTGCTTCAGAGATTCAAATCTGCTGTTTGATGCTGCAAGACACAAGTTCATTCTCAAGGAGGAATTGGAAGAAAGGAAAATCCATAGTCCATGTCACACAGCAAGGTTTGAACACGCGGTTGGAATTGCTTCAGAGACTGAGTTAGTAGTGGGGGAGGCTCTGGTTTGCACAGTCAGGCAGGGACCTGCTTGTGTGTACAAGCTGACTCTCACACATATTCTGGTCAATCTGCCCTGGGCTCTGCGTAGGCCCCATCTATGGGGACAAATACCTTTGCCAAGTGAGAACAAAGGCAGTGGCCTCTACAGAAATGAAAGCTACAAGTAAAGCCTCAAGAGGTATAACTAGGCTACTGCTCTCTGAGCCATTCCCTTGGTTGGACACATTGGGTGGTAGGATAAGAGGAAGGAAAGTAAGGATGGCAATGTTATCAGGAGCCAGAAACACAGGCTTAGGGAACCGCCTTTTCCCCAGAACCACTGACATGTTAAGTGGCCTCTTACCCGACTAGGCTGGCCAAAACTGGATTGGCTTTGGTCTCCTGTCTTTTTCCCACCCACGCCAGTACCTGAGCCTCCACACTCATCCAACCACCAATGTCCACCAATTCTAAGTCAGAGATGTCTCGACCCCGCTTTCTCCTATGCGCCATGGTCTGAATTCAGGCCCTCGTTATTTCTGGTCTTCTAACTGCTGTCTACTCCCAGGACCTCAAATCTGCCTTCCACACTGCTGATGAGGAACTATCTAGGAGCACTGGCAGGAACACTGAGATAGGCTCTGGGCTTTCTGTAGGTAAGGGGAGGAAGTCTCCAGTTCAAAAGCAACCCACATCAGCACTGTTGGACAGCCAATCTGGCATTCCACCCTGCAGCCTAAGGGGCAGAACAAGAGGCACGGAGCTGGCTGGCACTCCCGGAGGAAGTGGACTCTCAAGACATGGGCCACGCAGAAATGTGGGCCTTGCACCTCCTCTGTCCTGTATGGAAATACCCAGTGCTTCCCACCTGACTCTTGAAAAACAGTCTTTGCACTTCATGTAACATCTTTCTTCAGAGGATTTCACAAAAGAAGCTCAAAGCAATCTGCTCATAGACCTGGTTCGCAGGCATCCCTTCCTCAGCAGTGTCTGAGGGCAGAAGGAGAGGACAGGGGAGCAGGGCCCTAGCACTTACTTGGGAGAGTTTCTTCTGCTTGGGAATTCTTTTCTGGTCCTCTGAAATCTAACATAGAATCCCATTTAATATGAAGAATATAAATGAATAGCACTGTGCGTTTGAGCGGGAGACTGAGAACAGGGTGGGGAATGGGGCGCAAAGAAAGGCAGGAAACAGAAGGACTGAATGGTTAACAGTGCTACCTCTTCTGGGAAGCAGGATGGGGGTGGGCTGTGTGGAATGATTGCTCCTTTCAGTTCTGGGCTATATGATTTGTTGTTGTTGTTGTTGTTGTCAAAAAAGTATTTTTTTTTTCATTTATTTTTATTAGTTGGAGGCTAATTACTTTACAATATTGTAGTGGTTTTTCTCATACATTGACATGAATCAGTCATGGATTTACATGTATTCCCCATCCCGATCCGCCCTCCCACCTCCCTCTCCACCCGATCCCTCTGGGTCTTCCCAGTGCACCAGGCCCGAGTACTTGTCTCATGCATCCCACCTGGGCTGGTGATCTATTCCACCATAGATAATATGTTACTCAGCCATTAAAAAGAATTCATTTGAATCAGTTCTAATGAGATGGATGAAACTGGAACCCATTATACAGAGTGAAGTAAGCCAGAATTATAAAGACCATTACAGTATACTAACACATATATGTGGAATTTAGAAAGATGGTAATGATAACCCTATATGCAAAACATAAAAAGAGACACAGATGAACAGAACAGACTTTTGGACTCTGTGGGAGAAAGCGAGGGTGGGATGTTTCAAGAGAACAGCATCAAAACATGTATATTATCAAGAAAGTATTTTTATTGCTCGGGTGATGTAAAAAAAATACAATCTCTTTTTAACGTAAAGTATCATGAATACTGGTGAAAAATGTAATGAAGCATTATCGTGGGCCAGTAAATCAATACCATGCAAATCTCAAACTGCTAAAATATTAAACATTAATGAACATTTATTTTGAATATAAATATAAATGAATATTGCTCTTGCTACTTCAAAGCAAGCTTTAGATCCTGGTTTTCTTGAACTTAAAGACATGGAAAGGAAAATATTTTTAGTATTAGGTTATCAATAGAAGGTACTCATATCTTGCTTGTAGGGGCAGCTACAGAGCTTAATGTGTTTGTCAAAACTTAGCAGTGTACGGGGAATATAGTGAATTTTACTCCATGTAACTTATGCCCCCCAAATAAGTAAAAGAATAGGTTATCATTAGAGGATGGTTGGCTGTCCACAAGTAACTGCCACTGCTAATTGCAGATTTTCTGCATGTAAGACTGTTTATCAGTTTAAATATATTATTTCAAGTAATCCCCTCAATAAGTGTGACATCAATGGGTCATTAATTTCCATTTACAGATAAAATAATAGATGCGTGGAGATGTACTGTGAGCAATGACACAGCTGGCAATCAGCTGGTCTGGGACAGGAATCCAGCTCTCACACCATGCACCTGCACCGCCCTACACATATCCATCCAGAGTGTCCATTGGTGATGCCATACTCCTTCCTGCTGGACATCCTTGGCCTCTCCAGGGAAAATCTGGGGTGAACTCCCTTCAAGTCACTGTTCAACCGTGTCTTTGGGTCCGCCTTCATGTCTGAGTGATGCCAAGGCCACCAAAGGCAGCAGCCTTGCACTCCCTGCCCACATTCCCACATACTTCTCCCAGAGCAGCTTTAGTGGATGATGCCCCAGTGTCCACCTGGTCAAGTTCCAAATAACGATCTGCCCACAGATGGGACCCACCCCATCGGAAGAGCAAAGCTAGAAGGATTGATCTAAGTAGCATGGTCCAGCCTCTATTACTCCATGTCCACCAAAGAATTCATCCCTGGTGCACCATATAATCTCCAGGGTCGAGCTCAGCCCCAGTGTCAGGAACCTCTTTGTGGGACTGAACCTCATGTGAGGCAACTCAGGACACAGGAGCGATGTGTCCAATCACGATTTGTTTGCTGGTGCGTAGGCTCAAGCAACTCCGGTGTTCTACTTGCAGGAGGGAAGAAAGCCCATCAATGCCAGGGACAAGCAAGGGCAGTGTGGAAAGCCAATGGTGTGGGGGGTGGGTACAGGAGGGCCCTGGCCACCAAAAGTTCCCCCACTGGCCTTCAGTCACTTGCTGCTCAGACACAGAACCCAACAGCAGAGTGGGAGGGGTAGTGAAGTGACTCTATGCACCTGCCAGGAGCTAGAAAGGGGAGCAGGTACTGGGGCTGGGGACAGGGGTTGGTGGGGGCAGAATTCAGAGAAGAGCAACAGACCCCGGGAAGGGTACAAGCTTGGGAGAAGGCCCAGGCGCCCTGGGAAGGTCATGAGAGAGGGGGGCTCGGGGCCTGCAGAGGGACGAGGAGTGCTGGCCAGTGGCCTATGAGTTTTTGAAGACAGACGGTGGGCTTCTCCAGTGTCTGGAGAAAGCTGCAGAGTGTGGGGACAGAAGAGGATGCAGGGCTGTGGTGGGGAGTTGGGGCAATAAGCAGATTTCAGAGATGGGGAGAGGGCCTCAAGGCTTGGGAGAGGGAAGAGTGTTCCACGGAAGAGAGGGGGTTCCGGGGAGAGGGCTCAGGATCAGAGGATCAGGATGGAGCCACAGGGTCTTGTGAAGAACTGGAGTCCTGGGGATTTCCAAGAGGACTCCAGGGGTCCAGGGAGGTCAACGGGGTCCAGGGAATGGGTGCTGAGCTTAAGATAGGGCACTAGGGTCTTGGGAAGGAATTCAGAAACAAGGGAAGGGCAGGCGCTCTCAGGAGGAAGAAGCACGAGGTCGGAGATGGGAGCACCCAGAGTACAGGGAGGGATGCGGGACTGGGAGAGGGCTTGGGGTCCTGGGGAGCAACACAGAACCCATAGGAAGAGCGTGGGGTCTTGGGAAGAGATGCAGATTCCAGGGATGAATGCGAGTCGAAGGGCTGGGGCCTCAGGGGGCTGAGGCAGTGCTTTACCTGCTTCAGATGGGGTCATTGTCCAGGTCCCGGCAAATGCACCACAGGTTCACGTAGAGGATGAGAAGGATAGCGAAGAGGAAAAGAGCCACGAAGATGGCCTTGGTCACGGGAGAGACCAGGGTCTGCATGGTCCCCCCGAGGGGGGCACCGTGGGGTCCTGGAGGAGGGGCAGCAAAGAGAGCAGTGCGGGCTGCCACCTGCACCCATGGAGAGACGCCCTGACAGGGAGGAAACTTCTGTGGGCCAGCATCCCTGGGGCACCTGCGTGCTTGGGGCCAAGGACTTGCCTGGTCTGGCAGAGACATCGGGTCCCCTGGACCCCCAGCCCCCAGGACTCCTTCTGTGTGGTGCAGCCTGGAGGCTCTGCCCTTGACCGGTGGGAATCAAAGAAGCTTAAGGATGAGGGAGAACTGTCAGGCACTGCGGGGCACCTCCAGAGTGGACCTGGGGTCTCCTTGAGGAGAGAGACTGGGGAGAGGTGTGGGGGTCTCCCCTATGTTCCCCAGGCCATCCCTAAAAGACGATCCCACTCATCTCCCTGGCACTTCGGGAAAGGACAGATTGGGGAGATCATTCGCTAGGCCCAGCCTGTCCCATCCTGTGGCCAACGTGACAGACAGACAGTTTCCTGCTCACAGTGACCGGTTCCAGGGCCATCACCATACTTTGGTGAATCTTTGGGAAAAAGTGAAAGTCGCTCTGTTGGGTCCGACTCTGTCAGTCTCCTCCGTCCATGGAAATCTTGAGGCATCACTGGAATGAGTTTCCACTCCCTTCTTCAGGGAATTGAACCCGAGTCTCCTGCACTGCAGGCAGGTGCTTTACCATGATTCCTAGAAACCAGGGAATCTCTGATCTCTAAGAAGGGAGGAGCCAAAAGTAGCCGCGAGGAGCCAGGGCTGCTTGAACAAATCCCGAACCTCTCAAGGACCACCAGGGTGTGTCCACCTGTGTCTGGGGAGAGCCAAGGCCCACTCTGGCTGCTTTGTCTCCATTGCAATCCACGCCCCTACTCCCACCCCAACGCCTGCCCTCCTGTGCAGTCCACCGCTGGATTGGACCAATAGCATCCGCATCACCCGGGTGCAGACAAGAGAACTGCTATCTCAGGCTCCACCGAGCTACGCAGCGAGGATCTGCATATTAACGAGATCCCCGGGAGGGGGAGGGGCTTCCCCGGTGGCTCAGATGGTAAAGAATCTGCCTGCAATGCAAGAGACCCAGGTTTGATCCCTGGGTTGGAAAGATGCCCTGGAGACCGGAATGGCAACCCCAGAATTTCATGGACAGTGGAGACTGGCCAGGCTTCCATGGGGTCACAAAGAGTCAGACACGATTGAGAGACTGACATGTTCACTTCCAGGAGGGGAAGGGGGCAACTTACCACGTGTTCACTGCCCCTTGTGCTGTGGTCCTCTGCCTTGTATAGTCTGTGAATGCAGGGTCATTGTGTCTTCCATAGTCAGGAGTGGTTTCCCCAGTGGCTCCTGCGTGCCTGCTTTGTCGCTTCAAGCCAGTCCTGCGTTGGTCAGCGGGTTCTATAACCACTACCGCCACCTAGTGGCAAATAATTCGCCTGCAATGCAGGAGCTGGGCTGGGAAAATTCCTTGCAGGAGGAAATGGCAACCCACTCCAGCTTTCCTGCCTGGGAAATTCCATGGACAGAGGAGCCTGGTGGGCTACAGTCCATGAACAACTCAGCAAGAACGAATAGTCAGAAGTAATTGAGCCTGATTTCTTCAGTGGAGACTCTGGAAGCTCCAGTTAGTTACTCACCTAGCAAGAGTTGTTCTCAGTTCCTTAGGAGCGTGATTTCATTCATTCTTGAGAAGAAATTTCTCTGTGACTGAAGAGCAAGGACCACGGAGAAAAAAAATGATCTTAATGGTTTAAAGGAAAAGAGAAGTTAGGACTTCTCTTCCCAGCCCCATCCCACTTCCGAACCTCTGTTCTTGGCTTTCTCCTACTGTCCAGGTGGTTTCTCAGGTGGAGACAGGCAATAAATACTGATTTCTGTGCTCTGTACATCAACCCTGCAGTCCAGCCTGTTCTAGTGGGAGGGAGAAGTAGCGCTTTGCCCATGGGATTGTCAGAAAGCATGATTGTCGCATTTGCAAGCACTGGCTGCACAGGCCAGGTCACCTTTCACTCCCTCAGCTGCCAACATACCATTTACCAGCCACTGTCAGGAGAACATTGCTGTTGGATGGAATGAGACCACGTCCAATCTGAGTGAGATCCTGTGTGCTCAGTCGCTCAGTTGTGTCCGACTCTTTGCGACCCCATGGACTGCAGCCCACCAGGTTCTTCTGTCCATGGGATTTCCCAGGCAAGGATACTAGAATGGGTTGTCACTTCCTCCTCCAAGGGCTCTTCCCAACCCAGGGATTGAACACTCATCTCCTGCATTGCAGGCAGATTCTTTACTGCTGAGCCACATTGTGAGATATCTCTGAATTGTCATATCGCTGAACAAGCTTAGCTCAGTTCAAGCAAGGAGTGTTTTCCCATTGTCTTTGCTGCTAAATCCCTTCACTTGTCACTGCTCATCTGAGTTAGTGTACCATGATTTTCTCTGCTGAATGTTTCCCTATGGTGGTAGCAACTTTCCTTCTTCAGCACCAGGCAGGCGAGCAGGACCATCCAGTGTGTCAAATATTAGGCACCTACTGATGAGATGGTTGGATGGCATCACCGACTCAATGGACCTAAGTTTGAGTAAACTCTGGGAGTTGGCGATGGACAGGTAGGCCTAGCAAGCTTCTGTCCAATGGGTGGTAAAGAGTCGGACACGACTGAGGGACTGAACTGAACTGACTATGTGCAGGGGGTACGACAGAAACCAGGATGGGAGTCTAGTGAAGGCCTTAGAACAGCATGCAGATACCTAGGGCAGAGGCGGGTGTGGGGTTTGTCTACTCAGATCTGAGCAAAGTTCAGAAGAGAGACTGAAGAGTGAGGTCAGATATGGATGGCAGAATGGGAGGAGGCTTTGTGGAAGAGCTAGCAATAGGAGAGAGGGGAATGTCATTGCATGTTCTGCTAACCCAGAAGGGTCAAGTGCAGTCCTATGTGAGCATTCCCAATAGGGTCATTCTGTGGCTCGAACAGAAGGTTGTGGTGCAGGGCAAGACAAATGGAACACAGAAATGAAGATGCTGGTGGGGGCTCGATGGCTGATAAAAATGAATGAAGCTGCCCAGCTGCAGGAGAAACACTGGCCCGACACAAGAGCCAACTGGTGTCAGTGCTCCACCCCCCACCATTTTTTTTTAATTGAGCTGTAAATCCAGATTTTGATGTGTCCTCTCCCAATTTTAAATGGTTGGCAACCGTTGTGGAAATGCTAAAAGCATCCTTTCTCTCATACTGACATGTCTCCCAGTTCTGTTCCCCCACATATGACTCCCTTTGCTTTTCTCTTCTCTCCTTTTCCAGGGCCACACTGCGCCGAGCCAAGAAGGTACCTGTGGGTAACAGGTGGTGGGTGGGAAAGGGTGAGGGGTAGAGAAAGTGCCATGGTGATTGGAACTACCAAGCTCAAAGGAAACTATAAGTAAGGTGAAAAGACAGCCCTCAGATTGGGAGAAAATAATAGCAAATGAGGAAACAGACAAAGGATTAATCTCAAAAATATACAAGCAACTCTTGAAGCTCAATTCCAGAAAAATAAATGACCCAATCAAAAAATGGCCCAAAGAACTAAACAGACATTTCTCCAAAGAAGACATACAGATGGCTAACAAACACATGAAAAGATGCTCAACATCACTTATTATCAGAGAAATGCAAATCAAAACCACAATGAGGTACCATTACACGCCAGTCAGGATGACTGCTATCCAAAAGTCTACAAGCAATAAATGCTGGAGAGGGTGTGGAGAAAAGGGAACCCTCTTACACTGTTGGTGGGAATGCAAACTAGTACAGCCACTGTGGAAAACAGTGTGGAGATTTCTTAAAAAACTGGAAATAGAACTACCATATGACCCAGCGATACCACTTCTGGGCATACACACTGAGGAATCCAGATCTGAAAGAGACACTTGCACCCCAATGTTCATTGCAGCACTGTTTATAATAGCCAGGACATGGAAGCAACCTAGATGCCCATCAGCAGATGAATGGATAAGGAAGCTGTGGTACATATACACCATGGAATATTACTCAGCCGTTAAAAAGAATTCATTTGAATCAGTTCTAATGAGATGGATGAAACTGGAGCCCATTATACAGAGTGAAGTAAGCCAGAAAGATAAAGAACATTACAGTATACTAACACATATATACGGAATTTAGAAAGATGGTAACGATGGCCCTATATGCAAAACAGAACAAGAGACACAGAAGTACAGAACAGACTTTTGAACTCTGTGGGAGAAGATGAGGGTGGGATGTTTCGAAAGAACAGCATGTATATTATCTGTGGTGAAACAGACCACCAGCCCAGGTGGGATGCATGAGTCAAGTGCTCGGGCCTGGTGGGCAGGGAAGACCCAGAGGAATCGGGTGGAGAGGGAGGTGGGATGGGGGACTGGGATGGGGAATACGTGTAACTCTATGGCTGATTCATATCAATGTATGACAAAACCCACTGAAAAATAAAAAAAAGAAAAAAGAAAAAAATAAAAAAAGAAACTACCAAGCTCATTTACTCTCCAGAGAGGAAAGCAACAAGTTCCTGGTAGGTGCTCATTCTCCCTACCAGTCAGAAATAGCACCCAGGAAACCAAGACGAACAACTGTTCTACCAGTTTTATTGACATATATTTTACATACCAGAAATTTTACTCTTCCCTCATTTTCAGTGTATCATTCAATGCATCTCAGTATTGAGTATGATGCTTGCTCTAAGTTTTTCTTTATAGATACCCTTACCAGGTTGAGGAGTTATTCTCCTATTCTTAACTCATTGAATAGTTGTTATTATAAAAGTGTGTTGGATTTCGCCAAATGCTTTTCCTGTATATATTGAGGCAATCCCGTGGTTTTTGTCCTTTCTTCCATTAATAAATACATGACATTAATTGATTTGCAGACGTTAAAACAACTACATATCCGGGATAAACCCAACCTGACTATGCTGTATCATCCCTCTTATGTGGTGCTGGATCCAGTTGATCAGCATATCGTTGAGCATTTTCTACGTTTGTCATGGTGTATCATTGTCTTTCCTTTTGCTGACTTTATTCAGTTTGGTATATAATACCGGCTGTGTAGAAAGAGTTGGGAAGTGTTTCCCCTCTCTTTAACACTTTGGGACAGTCTGGAAAAAATCAGTCTTCATTATTTTAATGCTTGGCGGAATTCACCAGTAAAGCCATCTGAACATGGACTTTTCTTTGTGGAAAGAACTTTACATACTAATTCAAAATTCTTACTATTAAAAAATTATTTCTTTTATTTTTGACTGTGCTGGGACTTTTTTGCTACATGCAGGCTTTCTCTAGTTGCAGCTAATGGAGACTACTCGCTTGCTGTGGAGCATGGGCTCTAGGGTGCACGGGCTTCAGTACTTGGGGCACATGGGCCCAGTTGCTCCATGGCACACAGAATCTTCCAGAGATCAAACACCTGTTCCCCGCTGTGGCAGGCCGATACCTAGTCATTGGATGACCAGGGAAGTCTCCAAAATCCTGACTTTTAATAGTTTCATTTAGATATTCTATTTCTTCTTTTTAAACATTCTTTGAAATATGTCTATTCATACAAATTCATATAGCACACGATTCACCCATTTAAAGTGTAAAATGCAATTATTTTTGGTGTGTTTGAAGAGTCAGACAAGCATAACCACAATTAATTTTAGAAAATTTCCAACACACCAGTAAGAACCAAAGTGAATGAACATTTACAGAGACTGTATCCACCACCACCTCCCCCCAACCCACCCCAGCAATGTATGTGTGTGTGTTCAGTTGCTCAGTCATGTCTGACTCTTTGCAATCCCATGGGCTGCAGCCTGCCAGGCCATTCTGTCCATAGGATTTCCCAACCAAGAATACTGGAGTGGGTAGCCATTTCCTTACCAGGGGATCTTCCCAAGCCAGGTATTGAACCTGTGTCTCCTATATTGGCAGGCGGATTCTATACCACTGCACCACCTGGGAAGCCCCCAGCCTGAGGTAACCATTAATCTTCTTTCCTTATCTGTAGATTTCCCTCTTCTGGATATTTCATATAAGTGGAATCATAATATGTGAACTTCGGTGGCTGGCTTCCTTCACCTAGCATGGTGTTTTCGAAGTTCACCCACACTGTCTTTTTTCATTTTGTTCTTTGTGCATTTCGTGTCACATCTAAGAATCTACTTCTGAAATCCAACGTCATAAAAATGTACCTCTGTTTAGAGACACAGATGGACAGAAGTTTGGACTCTGTGGGAGAAGGCGAGGGTGGGATGTTTTGAGAGAACAGCATCCAAACATGTATATTATCTAGGGTGAAACAGATCACCAGTCCAGACTGGATGCATGAGACAAGTGCTCGGGCCTGGTGCACTGGGAAGACCCAGAGGGATCGGGTGGAGAGGGAGGTGGGAGGGAGGACCAGGATGGGGAATACATGTAAATCCATGGCTGATTCATGTCAATGTATGAGAAAAACCACTACAATATTGTAAAGTAATTAGCCTCCAACTAATAAAAATAAATGAAAAAAAAAAAACAGCAGAAGAAAAATGTACTTCTGCATTTTCGTCTGAGAGTTTTAATGGCTCAGGTCTGGGGATTGATCAAAGGACTGAGGCTCTCTGCTTTTGTCATTCAAAATAGACTTTTGTTCATTTGACTGGTGCCATCTGTGCTTGTTCAGATCATGTAAGAACTTACTGGGTTTCCTAACTCTTTTACTTCTAGGAAGATCGTGAACAGCTAGATAAAACCATAGAGCTGCCCAAGTCAGATTCTTCTGATTGGTGCTTTGACTCTGCTCTCCATTACTGTAACCAGGCCTACCATGCCCTTGGTGGTTGTGTGCAGCCACTTTGCTCTGGCCATCTGGGGATCTAAATACTCCCACTGCCCTTAGGTTTCCCAGTTCAGAGACTGCAGTTCCTACCGTGAGTTCTGGCCCGCAGAGAAGAGCACTCACAGAGTTCTTCAAGTGGCTTCCCTCACAGTCTTGATAAAAGGCATGTCTTTGGGATTCTCCCAGTATTTGTGAACAGGTGTTAAATGACAAATCCACACCAACAGTCAAATCTCCATAAACCTCTGAATGGCTTCCTCTGTATTAAACCAATGCAGGTCTGACATTTCCACTCACTGTGGGTCAACTTTTGGCGCGTAGTTCAACCAACCAGACAAACTAATAAGAGCCCTTTCTAACTCCCTGAGTTGCAATATTAAATACAGAATTTATGCTTAGTGAATCACTTTGGCCTGATCTAGCTTTATATAGGGAGGCTGATCCCACTGGGGTCAGGAGGCTGCTTCCCAGAGACAGTGGGGAGGATTCTTCTACTGGCAAGAAGGACTCACCAGACTCAATGGGCTCAGTGTCCCCAGCTTCATCAGGGTCTCCGCACACAGCTCTATCACAATGTACAGAATCCCATTCTTTCCAAGTCAGGGCCCTCATTTTAACAGGAAACTCTAGGGGCAGAATTCAAGTTCAAGTCTAATTCAACCAGTTGAATGATGAGCATTTGCATGTGATCATTAGCAATCTCAACCCTGTATCTATAGGAGATTCATGTCTCCTTATGAGTACACATAGAATCTTTTGGGTCGTTTACTGTAAACTGAGCTAATCCTTTTCTTTCACCACTCTTTCCAACTACATTGGAGGCAACCAGAAAGCTCATCATATGTATCGATGTTCCAAAAATGTTCAAAAGTATCATATACAGAGTCACAGAACACCTTGCATCCAGCACTTCTTTTAAGTGGTTCATCAGGCATATCCAAAGGAGATATTTTCCATATATCTGTTGCCATAGACTATCGATGCTGTCTTTAATACAGAATCATTAGCACCTTTAATCCTAATCAGATTACAGAGCTAATTCTAGAAACCCCAGAACCAATTAAGAAAACTCACTTTTTAAATTAAGTATAGTGGCTAAACAGAACTATATGTTACAGATGCACACTATAGTTATTTAAAATTTTGAAGGTTATACACCATTTATAGCTATCACAAAATATTGGCTATATTCCCCATGGTTTGCAATATACCCTTGTAGCTTACTTTATACATAATAGTTTGTACCTCTTACTCCCCTATTCCTACTTTGCCCCTATCTCCTTCCCTCTCCCAACTGGTAACCACTAATTTGTTCTTTGTGTCCGAGAGTCAGCTTCTTCTATTTTAATATTCAATTGTTGTTCAGTTGCTCAGTCATGTCCAACTCTTTGAGAACCCATGGACTGCAGCACTCCAGGCTTCCCAGTAATCACAATCTCCCAGAACTTGCTCAAACTCACGTCCATTGAGTTGGTGATGCCGTCCAACCATCTCACCCTCTTTCCTGCCCTTCTTCTGCTGAATTCAATATTTCCCAACATCAGGGTCTTTTCTAATGGGTCAGTTCTTTGCATCAGGTGGCCAACATATTGGAGTTTCAGCTTCAGCATCAGTCCTTCCAGTGAAAACTCAGGACTGATTTCCTTTAGGATGGACTGGTTGGATCTCCGTGCAGTTCAAGGGACTCTCAAGATTCTTCTCCAATACCACAGTTCAAAAACTTCAAGTCTTCAGTGCTCAGTCTTCTATATGGTCCAACTCACACATCCATGCATGACTACTGGAAAAACCACAGCTTTTACTAGATGGACCTTTGTCAGCAAAGCAGTGTCTCTGTTTTTTTAATACACTGTCTAGGTTTGTCATAGCTTTTCTATGTCCATGGAACTCTCCAGGCAAGAATACTGGAGTGGGTTGCCATGCCCTTCTCCAGGGTATCTTCCCAACTCAGTGACTGAAGCTTCTTCTCTTATGTCTTCTGCCTTGGCCGGCAAGTTCTTTACCAGTAGTGGCACCTGGGAAGCCCATTTGTTAATTTTTGCTGTTATTTCCTTTAATATAGGAGCAAGCATCTTTTAGGTTCATGGCTGCAGTCACCATCTTCAGTGGTTTTTGGAGCCCAAGAAAATAAAGTCTGTACAGTTTCCATTGTTTCCCACCTATTTGCTGTGAAGTGATGGGACCGAATGCCATGATCTTCATTTTTTGAATGTTGAGTTTTAAGCCAGCTTTTTCACTCTCCTCTTTCACCTTCATAAAGAGTGTTTTTATTTCCTCTTCACTTTCTGACTTAAGGGTAGTGCCATCTGCTTATCTGAGGTTATTAGTCTGTTTTGTTTTTTAAATTCAACATCTAAGTAAGATCAACATCTAAGTAAGTATTTGTCTTTCTCGGTCTGACTCATTTCACTTAGCATATTGCCCTCAAAGTCCATCCATGTTGCTGCAAATGGCAAAATGCCATTCATTTTTATGGCTGTGTACTATTCCATTATGTGTATGTGGTGTGTGTGTGTTTGTGTGTGTGTGTGCACGCGCATGTGTGCCATGTCTCATTTATCCATTCATCCATTGATGGACACTTAGATTGCTTCCATATCTTAACAATTGGAAATAATTCTACTGTGAACATTCGGGTGCATGTATCTTTTCAAATTAGTGTTTTTGTTCTTTTCAGATATATACCCAGGAATGAAATTGCTGGGTCACATAGCTCAATTTATTTTTCTGAGAAACGTCCCTACTATTTTCCACAGTGACTGCACCAATTTACATTCCCATCAACAGTGCTCAAAGATTCCCTTTTTGCCACATCTTTGGTACCATTTGTTATTTGTGTTCTTTTTGATGATAGCCATTCTCACAGGTATGAGGTGACATTTCATTGTGATTTTGATTTGCATTTCCCTGATGGGTTAGTGATGTTCAGCACTTTTCATGTGCCTGTTAGCCGTCTGTATATCTCCTTTGGAAAAGTTTCTATTCACTTTTTCTGCCCATTGTTAAAGTGTGTGTTTGTGTGTCTGTCTGTGTGTGTGTGTTTACTGACACTATGTTTTTAAGCTATTTATATATGTTGGATATTAACCCCACATCAATCATTTGCAATATTTTCTCTCATTCAGTAGGTTCTTTTCATTTCTTTTCAGTGGTTTCTTTTGTTATGCAGTGGCTCTTAGGTTTAATTAGGTCCCTGTGCTATGCTAAGTAGCTTCATTCATGTCTGACTCTCTGCCACCCTATGGAGTGTAGCCCGCCAGGCTCCTCTGTCCATGGAATTCTCCGAGCAAGAATACTGGAGTGGGTTGCCATGCCCTTCTCCAAGGTATGTTCCCAACTCAGGGAGTGAACCTTCTTCTCTTTTGTATTCTGCCTTGGCAGGCAAGTTCTTTACCAGTAGTGCCACCTGGGAAGCCCATTTGTTTATTTTTGCTGTTATTTCCTTTACTATAGGAGATGGATCCAAAAACAAGGCTATTGTGATTTATGTCAAAGAGTATTCTGCCCATGTTTTCATGCAGAAGTTTTCCATAATCAACCTTACACATCTGTCTTAAATCCATTTTGAGTTTGTTTTTGTATATAGTGTTAGATAATGTTCTAATTTCGTTCTTTCACATGCAGCTGTCCAATTTTCCCAGCACCACTTACTGGAGAGACTGTCTTTTCTCCACTGTATGCTGTATTCTTGCCTTCTTTGTTGTAGATTAATTGACCATAGGTGCATAGGTTTATTTCTTATTTCTATCCTATTTCATTGATTTGTATGCCTATTGTTGTGCCAGTACCATAGTGTTTTGATTCCTATAGCTTTGTAGTATAGTCTAAGGTCAAGAAGCTTGATTCCTCCAGTGCTGTTCTTTTTTTCTTTTTAATTTATTTGACAGAGCCTGGTCTTTGGTACGGCACATGGGATCTTTGATATTCATTGAGGCATGTGGGATCCTCAGGCGTGGCATTCGGAACCCTCAGTTTTGGCACTTGGGATCTTTTTAGATGTGGCATGCAGTGTCTTTACCTGCAGCTGCAGCATATGAACTCTAAGTTGTGGCATGTGAATCTCAGTTGAAGCCTGCTAACTCTTAGTTGCTGCATGTGGAATCTAGTTCTCTGATCAGGGATCAAACCTGGGTCCCCTTTCTTTGAGAGAATGGAGTCTAAACCACTGCACCACCAGGAAAGTCCCTCCAAGGCTGTTCTTTTTTCTAGAGATGGTTTTGGCTATTTGGGGTCTTTTGTGTCCATACAAAATTCTAGTTCTGTGAAAAATGCCATTGGTAATTTGATAGGGATTACTTTGAATCTGTAGATTGCCTTAGGTAGTATAGTCATCTTACAAAATTGATTCTTCCAATCCAAGAACATGGTATAGTTTTCCATCTTGTGCTGTCTTGCGGGGAGCGGCTTGAAAGAGCTGCCTCTGGGAGCTGCCTTGATTATCAAGGGTTCCTTCAAGGACATAGCTCTCTGTCCCGCCACCCCTCTGAATTTACTATCCAAAGATAAACACAACACTAGTAAGCCTTGAATGCACACAAGACGCAGACAGACAGCCTTTTTACAATTACCCCTAATCTAAATCAGGATGCCATTCCTGTGCTCTGACGCCTAGTGAGAGTTCTAATTATTGTTATCTTAAGATGATGTACATGGGGAAGAATTTTCTTTGTGATGTCTCCTTCTTGGTTTAAGTATAAATGAAGCTTAGAGAAATAAAGGAGCATCGTTGACTGCAGCGATCCTCTCGACCCCATCTGTCCTGTGTCTTTATTTCGTAGCCTAAAGGAACGCGTCGTGTTGCTCGCTAAAAACTCCCGGCTGGTCCGGCACTGTCTTCAGTTTCTCTCATCAATATCTTACAGTTTTCAAAGTACAGGTCTTTTGCCAACTTAGGTAGGTTTATTTCCAGGTAGTTTATTTTTTTGATGCAGTTAAATGGGGTTATTTAATGGTCAATGAGATAATATCCTGAAGTTATCTTTCTGCTAGTTGCTGTTAGTGTACAGAAATGTGAATAGACTTTTATATGTTAATTTTGTATACTGCAGCTTCACTTAATTCATTGGTGAGCTCTAGTAGTTTCTGGACCAGGAAGCTGGGAGGTCTCTTGGCCACAACAAAAGGGAATCTCAAGCTGCCATGAGCAGCCAAGGGGGTTAGAGGTGGTTGATCACCTCTCAGGAGTATGCAGGGACAGCCAGAACATACAGAGAGGGAAGGGGGGGAGGCTGGGGATTCAGCAATTGGCAGGGAGTAACATGCCTCAATCCTGACAGTTGAGGAGGCAACCAAGAGTGTTTGCAGGGTCCCAGGCAGTCTAAAATGGAACTTGGCTTTCCAGGGATCTGAGGCATCCCTGGATCACATGGGAGGGCACTGCGTAGGGCTTCTGTCTATGGGGAAAAACCTGGGCAATTCTATCTCACTCAACAGAGCTGTCTCTAGAGGCGTTTAATTCAAGTGGAGTTTCAGCCCCCAGTTTGCAAAAGTTGACAAGGAAGCCCATCCCTTGCTGGTGACAGGAGACTTCCAGCACAGAGCCAAGGCCCACTGGGAGATCAGTCCTTATGCACCTTAGATGCAGACTTGCTGTGAGATACAGCCCGCTTTCCAGTAACCACGTGGCAGGCTTAAGTGTCAGGAACCTCGCAACCTCCTGTACCTTCCCTGAGTCCTCAGGACCCAGTGAGACAGGTGCCCCTAGGATTACCTGTGTAGGGAAGCAGAAACTCAGAATTGATGAGCCATGCAGCTGGGGATCAGCAGGGCTGAGGTGCCCGCCTTGGGATCTCCTCATCTGAGCCCTCTCTCTCACCCATTGGGCTGGGCTTCTGGGCCCCAGCTGGCTGATACCTCAAGGTCAGAGGTATTTCTGATTCTGGAAATCTTGGGAAGATTCTCAACCCCAGGAGCAGAGTTGGAGTGGAGGGCATTAATAGAGTGGGCCACCCATGTGAGCTGCCCTGCATGGCTGCCTCTTTGATGCCAGAACATCAGGCCCCAGAGCAGGATGGCAGCTGTCACAGCCTGGACACAGAGCCAGATGGAGGTGCCATGGACAGTGATCTCAAGAAAGGGAGCCACACTGTGTGCAGAAGCTCAGGTGACTGCCCCCTCCCACGTGCCTGGGACCATGGTGTGCAGAGCAAGGGCAGCCTGAGTTGGACATGGGCAGGCTGAGGAGCCCAGAGGACAGTGGCTTGTCCTCCTCCTGTGTCCCTGGGACTTTAGCCAATTTCTCTACAGCCCCCACCCTGGGGTTCCCGCAGACCAATGGCAGGGCCCGGAGAGGGTCTGTGTGGGGGCCGGCTGCTTGGCCAGCAACAGTGCACAGAGGGCCGGGTGGCTGTACCCTTGACCATGGATCCCCACCCTGGACGTGGCTGTGTTTGAGCCCAAGGTTGCCATGCACAACCCTCAAGTCAACCGTGAACACAGAGGAGGGGGCTGACTTTGAGGGTCACACGTCTGTCTGTGTGTGTCTGCCTGGCGCCGGAGATCCAGGACCAGAATGCCATGCCTGGTTTACACAAAGGCTGGGCCTGAAACTTCCCACCTGTGCACTAGTGTCATGGTGCCCACTGCCATGATGACTGTGGACCAGGAGGCTGGCACGCTGACTAGCCTGGGTGCAGCCGGCCCTTCATTAGGTCACTTAATGACTGTCTTGTGATGTCAGTCCCGAGCAAGCAGAGGCCTTTGGTGAGGGGCCAAGCACCCTTGTGAGCCTGGACTGCTCCTGGCCACTGTACTGTCCCTTTTCCAGGAAAGAGGGATGCACCACCCTCCACATGGCTGTGGACAAGGAGGGCCCCGTGATGCACAGGGTGCCCGACTTGGGGGGCTTCACTTTCTTCCAAACACAGGGGCTCCAGCCCTCAGCTCAGGGAGCTGCACTCCTCGCTGTGGACCTTTCAGTTGCCCTGGCCTAGCCCGTGCCCACGGGCCACCGCAGCTTCAAGCTGCTGCTGGAAGAGAGTGCTTTCCTGGCTTTGAGTGGAGAGCCTTTGTTGAAGAGACCACACACAGAGTGTGGTGCCCTGCCTGGGGGGAGAGGGCAACCTCCTCTCCCTCCCCTTTCCCAGGAAGAGGTGGACCATCGTCAACAGTCACTGCTTTGTGTCCATCTACTGGGAGGATGGCACTTGCATAGGCATCAGTGAGGAGCTCTTAGAGAACATTTTGGAGAGGGTGGGCTCAGACAAGGTATTTGGGACAGACTGTATGAAGAGCTTCATCCACCAGGTTAGCCTGTATGGATTCAGCAAAGTGTGCCAGGGTTTGCTCACCTCGCTCTGCCTGACCAACCTGCTTACAGAGGAGCCCGCCTGTCTCCTGAGCAAGGTAAAGGCAGGGGAGTACCTGCTGGGCCCTGGGGGCAGGGTGGGTGCCAACCTCAGAGCCGCCAGGGACGGCGGCAGGTCTGCCGGGAAAGCTATGTGTAAAGACAGGACTGGGGACTGGCGTATGTGCCCTGGGTGGAAGCAGGTGGGAAGAGGGGTTTGTGTGCCTCTATGACGCCCTCGTGGCTCAGACCTGAAATAATCCACCTGTAAGGTGGAAGACCTGGGCTCTATCACTGAGTTGAGAAGATCCCCTGGAGCAGGTCACAGCAGCCCACTCTAGTATTGTTGCTGGGAGAATCCCCATGGACAGAGGAGCCTGGCGATCTATTGTCCATGGGGTCGCAAAGATTCACACATGACCGAGAGACTAAGCACATGGCTCCCATAGCTGTGGAACAGAAGTTTAGTGCAGGGAAGCACACGTCCTTTCCTGCGAAGTGTCCTGGTCAGCCGTGGAAGTGCAGGGCAGGGATCAACACCTGCAGAGAAAGCAGAGAAGCTTCTGCAGTCTGCCCGCTGCAAACGTCGTCTCCTCTCTGGGTCTTGTATCAATACTCTTGGGCCACTCTGAGTCATTTTCCAAGTGCGAGAGTTAATGTTGAGTTAGTGAGTGATGAGGATGTGCAAGCTGGGACACTGCCTCCTGTGGGACAGGGTCCCACTTTCTCCATGAGGCCTGGGAATAGCTGGGTGAGAGCACCCAAGGGTCTAGCCAGGAGGGTGCTAGTTTCAGTAAACCTGATGAGAAGGGAACTTTGCTATTCTCTCTCTCTCTCTCTCTCTCTCTCTCCCCCCTCCCTCCCTCTCTCAGTGAATCCCAGTTACAGTTCTGCTGCAGTCCCCTGTTGGAGAGAGACAGCCCATACCTCTTGGGGCAGATGAAGAGGAGAGGGGTGTTAAGCCTGTGTCTCAGCAGGTGGAGGGCAGGAGGGCAGCCCTAGGCATCACTCTTGCATCCAGCACAATGCAGCCACAGGACAGCCTGTCACCTTGGCCTGAGGGTGCCCAGGGGACCGCGAGCAACCTGAAACTTGCCCCCACCACCACCATGGCCAGGACCTAAGCCGTCCCTGCTGCTGGTCTGGGGACAGCAGCCACACCCCTCTTGATGGGTCCTGATGCCTGGCAGCCCTAGGGGATGCAGACTCTAGCCTCACTAGTCCCTGTCCTGAGGAGGTGACCCTGCCCATCGAGAGCCTGTGGCTCTGCTTCACCTGGCCTCCTGCCCAGATGGCTCCTCTTGTGATGGTGGTGGGCCCCACCACTGTGCCCACCCAGATCTTCAGCCTGCCCCCTGGCAGCTCCCAGAAGCCACGCTGGTGCTTCTGTGCACCTCCGTGATGCACATCGTGGCTCAGCCCCAGAACCCCTTCTATTACTGCTCAGGTAGCCCCTCTTTCTCATCATCTCCAGCCATTCTTTCCTGTAATCCCCACCCCCTTCAGGTGCGTCCCCAGAGGACGCCAAATATACACCCTATTCAGAGAGGTAGAGGCAGACCTGTGGTCAGAACACTGTACGGCAATAAAGTGCTTGATAACATGAGCAATTTCCCACCCAGCCCACGTCTTCAGTGCCTTCATCCTGGGTCCGGCTGATTATTTTGAGTCCGCTCAGGCAGCTGCTTGCCTGTGAAGGCAAAATAGATAGCCACCCACCCTCAGCATAGAGCGGGCACCTCATATACAGCTGGGGAAGCCCTTCAGATGCTCTGGACCCACTCATTTAAAAGACACATCAAGGGCTTGACAAGAGCCTGGTGGAGTGGCTTCACAGGTACAGGGACATTGTCCATCCAGCAGGCTACTCACTTGACAAAAGAGGAGAAATTAGGCCCACCCTTCTTGGGGGCCCCAAAAGAGCCCTTACTGTCCTGAGATGCACAGGGCTGGAGCCTGTGGTCTCTGCCTGAGGCCTGCAGGTGTTCAGGTTGGGGGCTCGCTGGTGTCTGGACAGCAGGCTTGAGGCTTGGCTTCATTGCAGGGTCTGCACCTGGTGACATTTTCTTGTTTCTCTTTTCTTTTCCCTTTTCAGCTGAGCACTCCGAGGGTGTGACACATCAGCACCCTCTGCTTGCTGGGGTGTCCAGTTTATAATGCAGTTTCTCTTAAAAGACTGTTTGTCCTGAGGAGCATAGCAAATAGCCCTCCAGGGTCGTGCTGCAGAGACAATGGCTCCAAAGTCAGGGGAGGGGAGAGCACACACAGCAGATCACCGGAACCGGAAGGCTGGGTCTCCCTTGTTAGCAGTCTGTCGCAGGCAGAGGAGGCCCTGAGAAGTGACACAGAGCGGTGCAGCCCAGGGCTCTGTCAGCCTCAGCACTGAGCTGTTGTGACGCCCGACCGGGCTGCTCAATTCCAAGCCAAAATGCAGCCCCTTATGAAGGTCCACAGCCTGGGGAACTGCTTAAATTTCAGAAGGTTTCATTAGCTTTTCTGTCTTGACATCCATATGCCTCCTGACCTGGAATCACATGCAGACACTGCTACCTAAAGACTACGTTCCCAGAAACCTCAGCATGTGTGGCACCTGCTTACCTGTAAATCTATAGAGAAAGCAGAGACGTGCAGATTGCAATCACAAGTCACCTGCTTGTCACAAAAAGCAACTTTTATTTACAAAGTCAAGACTGCCTGATATCAAGAGACCCATGTGGTACTTCACCCCCACCACTCAGTCCTTGGTAGATTTTGACTGATGTCTGCAGAGTGAAGTGGCTAAGCACACATCCTCCTGGGCCAGGCAGAAGTGGCAGCCTGCGGTCACATAGGATTGCAGGGAGGGAGCATGGTCTTGATGAGCTGGCCCTGGACAATCAAACTGTCATGAACCCCACACATGCCCAGGTCACCAGAGGAGAGGCCAGGCAGCTCCAGAGGCACAGGTTTAATTCAGTCCCCAGGGCCGAACGGGTGACAGTGTCTAAGAGAGTGGAAATGCAATTTAACCAGACAGGATGTCTCAGAGAGGGGGCCTGCCTCACAAGGGCTCCAGCTAGGTAACGGTGACCCTGGAGGCCCAACCAGGAAGACCCTGGGGAGCCGGTGATCCATGGCCAACTCACTTCTCACCAGCTCTGCCTGAGCCTCCCTCGGCCCAGCGTTCATCTTGGATCCTCAGTGGCCCCTTCTTCCCCTGTGCTCCTTTGCTCTGTCCCTTCACAAAGGGAAGTGCCATGGCCAGACATGGATGAGGTGGGGAGGCTGGAAGAGGCTGATTTCTGGATGACAGAAACAAGGCTTAGCCTGTGGTGAGCAAAGCTGGCAGTGCTTTGGATTGCCAGGTCTCTGCGGGAGGAACCGCCTGGGACTCCCTGGGAACTGTCATGAACCAAGGGCCTGGGATGACTTGAGCTACAAACTGCCAGGGGAGGGTGATGAGTCCCCACAGCCTGTGTCTTGTGAATGCCCGACCCCACAAGCAAGGCCTGTGACTGGGCAGCAAGGTGCTCAGCCGTCTGCTGAGCCTCTGGAAAGGAAGGGAAGGTCCCCATCTCCAGGGTCTGAGGTCACAGCCAGTGGGCCTACCAAAGCCCAATGCAAACCCCTCAGACGATGAGCTCTGTATGTTCCCACCCTCAGCAAACCTGGGGATGCTCAAGCCTCACTCAGGCAGCACCTCCAGCCTCTGAGCGTTGCTCTGGGAAGTTGTAGAGGGGAGACGGCAGCCAGGCTATCATGGAGGCTGGGCCGAACTACAGTTTGCCCTCAGAGGCCCCAGGGGCAGGGCAGGTCAGCGACCCACCCTCCTCCTGAACGTTTCTCCTTCCTGGGGGAAGAGTCTAAAGTCGCCCGACCAGTGGGGACTTTGAACACACGACTCACAAGTTGTGGCCCCCGAGTGCCCCTCTGGCCACTCTGCACAAGAAGAGCTCATGGAGCCGGGGGTGGGGGGGCATCCATGCAGACCAACCAAAGAGAGCCACCAGGAGACGACCCTGGGGATACCCCAGAGAGGAGAAGTGTGAAGTCACTATGAGCGGCCACGGCCACCTCCAGGCTGCTGAGTTCTTGCTAACTCTCCTGCCGCTGCCCACACTCTTCAGCTAAAACATCATTTATACAAAAGTTTCCGAAGTGTGGTGACACTGAGGAGCCCTGGTGGGAAGGTGAGTGGTTGCCAGTGCTCCCCCAAGGTCATGGGCACAGCAGCACCCCCATCCAGCATCTGTGCTAGGACTGCAGCCTTCTCTCAAAGGTTAACGAGGTGCCCTCCTGAGAGAGGACAATGGGATCCAGTCACCCCGGAATAGAGGATCCTATGGAATACAACTCCAGCCCAACTGGGACTCCTGGGGGCCCCGGTCTGGGCTGTCAGGCTGAGTCTCCACACCGCAGCCCCCTCCCCCCCACTTTGTCAGTTAACTCAGGGAGTCATAGGCTTGGTCTTTGGGGCCAATCTCAGGTGGGCAGAGGGAGGGGCCCATGTGTTGTGGAGACTCGAGGTGAGGACCAAAGGAGACTGAGGGTCCCCAGGGGGTGCACGTGCAGCCCTCCTGACAGCCCTGGATGACTGTGGGGCGTGGTGTCCAGGTGTAATGTCACTGATCCCGCTGGGATGGGAGAAGTGAGGGCCTGGGTCAGGTGCCTGGGTTCAGGTCAGCAGAGTGAAGGAACCCAGCTATGCTAGGAGTCAAGGTAGAACCCTGAGGGCGGCTCTGGGGCCCCAGGACATCCAGATCAACACTGATCTCAGCCCTGGGAGACCACAGCAGGGTTGTATGAATGAGCCCCCTACTCCCGCTTGCTTCTCAGGGGTCCTGGCTATGGAGGGCCTGGTTCTAAGGGGAGCAAGGTCAGGGACAGATGATGGTGCTCAGACCTGCTGGGAGTCAAAGTGAGGAAACAGCAGAAGGAGAGTGGAGGAATGCCCAGGGCATCATCTCATCTCTGGGAAGCCCTGGGTTTGGAGCCCTGGTGTCACGTCCACAGGCTTCCCTTTGGGGTCTCAGTGAGGTGATGGCCTTGGAGTGATGGCCCTGCAGCTGGTAAACACAAGGGGCATCCCTGGAACTGCCAGGGCTCAAGATGAGGACCTTGAGGGAGGAAAGAGGGAACCCCTCCGGTCCCGGCACCTGCTGTCAGCCCGGGACGACTCTCACGGGGGCATGAGCTCTGGGTCTCAGGGACATTGGAGACTTGATATAAAGGGCGAAGCCTCAGAGATTGGAGGGGAGATTCTTAGGTTCTGAAGGAGTTTATGTGAGGACCTTGGGGGGGGGGGGCTGAGGGGAGCCTGGACCCCAATCAGAGGAGACTTAAGAGAAGCCAGTCCCTGCTGTTGGTCCTTGACATCCCTGGGGTAGGATGAGTGCAGGAGAACATGGTCAGACTTCCTGACATACAGGTCTCATACTATGGACACGGTGTGGGGGAGGAGTTCCTGATATCTGGGTCTCAGACTGAGACCTCACATGTGAGGTGGGGACTCAGGAAGACAATTTCCCAGGTTCTGCGGGGTGTCAAGTTGAGGATCCTAGGAGGGACTAGGGGACCATGGACCCCAATCAGAGGGCACCTCAGAGAAGCCCATCTCCGTTGTCAGTCCAGGGCGACAGTGGAATGGAATGAGTGAAACAGGCATGGTCGGATTTCCTGACATCCGTGTCTACGAGAGATTGGGGCCCTGGTATAAGGGACAAGGCTTCAGTTGGGGAGAGGCATGAATCCAGGTCCTGCCCGGGGGCAAAGTGAGATGCCTGAGGAGAACTGAGGGGACCCTGAGGGAGGATGGATGGAACCCGAGAGATCCATGCCCCTGAAGTCATACGTGGGAGCCCTTGAGGTGAGAAGAGCACACTAGGCCCGTCTGCCTTCCTCACATGCAGGTCTCAGAGAGACTGGGGGCCTCATGAGAGAGGGAGGGCCTCAAAATGGAGGACAGGATGATCCTGCATCCTGCCTGGAGCCCAGCCTCCATGAGAGGAAGGAATGAGGCAGTTAGACCCTAACATGAGGAGGGATCCTTGCCTTTGATGGGGGTCTTGGAGGCCGCAGAGTGGGGTGAACAGGGTGAGCAGTTTCTTGACCTCTGGCTTAGGGACCTCGAGACCTGAGGTGATCAGGCGGAAGGCTGAGGCTTCAGGTCCACAGAGGGTGGGCTTCCCGGATCCCGAGGGAGGACTGAGCAGACCCCTACCCCTGTGGTTAGTGCTGGATGGCCAGGCAGGATGTCAGGAGGAGCTGAGAGCCTACGGGAGACCCTGAGAAGGTGTGGCCACATGTGGGGCTCCTTAGCACTTTCTGTTCTTTTTCTGAGTTTCTATGCAGGCCCCCAGAGGGAAGGGATCAGGTTCTGCCACGGGAAAGGTGATCATTACAAGGGAACCCCAAGGGGGCCTCCCACCACACAACTGGGGTGACCTCACAGAGTCCACCCCTTTTACCATTCCAGAATGCTCAGGGCTATGCCACAGGATACTGCTGAGGTGCCCCCTCCATGTCTCTCACAGGAACCAGAAGGCAAAGGTAGAAGTCTGAAGCCCATGTCCTGAGGTCAGAGAGTAGGGGAGGTCCAGCCAGTGCTAGGAGTCAAGTAAGGAGGGTGTCCTAAGTGTGCAACAGGGCTTCCCTTCCCAGAATAGAGGGGACCCCACAAGGGCCTAACCCCCACACCTTGTCAGCCCCAGAAATCTTGGACTGTGCTGTCTGCACCCTGGGGAGCCACCTCACACCCTCCTTCAGGCAGCCAGGGGACTGGTCACCCCAGAGGCATGCCCATGTGAGGTCTGAGAGCACCCCTCAAGGGGAGACCTGTAAGTGGTCTGTGTCAGACCACTAAGGATGCATTTCTCAGCCTAGGCCACTAACAACCCCTCTCTCCCCCAGGCCCATCATCCCCATCTATTCCCCTGCCTCATTCCTGTCTGTGGTTTGATCCCAGGCATCACACTCGTGCTCAGGATGACTGAGCTGAGCAAGCCCAAGGAAGACCTTTAGGATCCAGGAGAGGCCCAGGGCCCGGTGAATGTGTAGCTCTTGGGGGCTGAGGCGGGGGAGGCTGCATCCACCTCAACCTCCTCGCTCCCAGTCTCCTCCTTGCTCCTGCAGACAGAGGATGAGACGGTTGGATGGCATCACCAACTCAATGGAAATGGGTTTGGGTGGACTCTGGGAGTTGGTGATGGACAGGGAGGCCTGGCGTGCTGTGGTTCACAGGGTCGTAGAGTCGGACACGACTGAGCGACTGAACTGAACTGAACTGAACTAACACAAATTTTAAAAGGAGGTTTCTCTTAAAATACTGTGTTGCCATAATGACACCTGGTTCCACCTGAAGTTGACTATTCTCAAACCTTGAGTTAACCAATGTATTTTTCTTATGGAAATGCTTGTCTCAAGCTGTATTAACATACTATGCTTTTACCCCAGACTCTAATGGCTCAGAACTGACTTGACAAACCATTATGTTATACTCAGACATTGTTCCCTTAACCTATGTAAACGAAACTATTTGTATGGTGATCTGCCCTTCTACAAGATTCAAGTCAATTGCTTTATGGCCTAGGATGACTCCTCTGGTGCCAAGAGTATCCCAAAATACATCTTATGGATGAGAGGCCTGGTGCCATTCTGAGTTTTAAGACATTCCTTTCTTTCATTAACAGACTACTAGTGAGTATATAACATCCAGCTCAAAACTAGCAGGGGGGTACTCTTTCTGCCGCCTTCAGATGCCTATGTCAGAAGCTTTCTCTACCTCGTTTATACTTTGATAAACTTTATTACACAAAAGCTCTGAGTGATCAAGCCTTGTCTCTGGCCCCGGATTGAATTCTCCTCCGAAGGCCAAGAATCCCAATCTTCATGGGTCAGCAACAACCTTTCAACCTGTTACTCCATCCTGATGGCGCTCTTTTCAGTCATGGTCCCAGTCGTAACCCCTGAGTCAAAGGAGGAGCAGGGAGAATCCTCAGATTATAAGTGTGCCCTCTGTGAGCAGGTCAAGAACAAGCCCAATCGCTGAGCTGCCAGATCCCGAGGGACACTCAAAAGCACTCTTTTGTAATCAAAATAGATTTCTGGCTCTAATAAAGTAAAGCAAAACTCCACTGGAGATAATAAACAATCAAACAAGAACTGCGAGTCTGTGTTCTTTCTATCTGTCCATTGTATTCACACATGGCACAAGACGAGCCAGAAAAGGCTAGAAGCCCACACCCCATGCAGGCTTTGGTCCAGTTCCCACGGTCCCTTTTCATCTGAAACAGCAGCATTTCACAGATTCATCCAAGCATCTGACTCATGAGTCGAGTGCTGAGGCAAGCCCAGGACAGACAGGTCCCTGGGCCTTGCCTGCCACTCAGCAGACGGCCCAACTGGGCTCCCGACCTTTGGGGTGTCACCTTCCATGAGTCATGCACCCTGCAGCAGAAGAGATCCTCAAGTGTCCCCCAACGATGCCACAAGTTTCTGATCAGCAGCTGAGTGTCCCAGCTCCCTATCCAGGGGCCTCCCCAGGAGACTCACTGGAAAGCAGGGTCACGCCAGCCGCCAAGTGCCTTGCAAACACATTACCCCAAACCCAAAGACAAGTACAAGGTTTCCACACGGTGAACACCAGCCCTAGTCGCTCTGCCCTCACAGCTGTATTTAGGAGCCTCTCTTTGGGCGTGAGGCGGCCAGGCACTGCGTCCAACACACATGCTTTGAGAGCCAAGGGACACTTTACAGTAGGACAAGGGTCACGTGCAAGGATAAACAGTGGCTTGTTTCTGGGCCTGTGGGCCTCTCTGCCTGCCGATGTGCAGCCCTGCCCCCAGTCTTCCCCTATCACCCCCTGGTCATTGTTCCAACATCTGGGACTTCGGACCAGAACAGAGAGGGAAAAACACTAACCTGTTTCCACAACACATTTCTCTCAACCACCCAGATCCAGCAGGGCCAAAACAACTGGCAACGCCATCAATTCATAAAGGTCAAAGTCCCAGAGACTCTCACTGATTCCAGAGCAGCATCACATGAGGGGAGTCCCTGTCCCTATCCCCGCACCAAGTGGGCACCACAGCACAGGGTCGATTCAGACAGAACCAGATGGGCAAGTCCGAGCGCTATGGTGACTGCATGGTATCAGCATGTTCTGGTCTCTCGGTCACTTTCCTCTCGAGAGCCCAGTCTGGACAGGCCTCCTGCCCAAAGAGGACCAGGTGCTGGAGGATGTCCACCTGGAAGATGTCCTTCCCGCCCCTCCCATCGATGGACTGCAGCAGCCAGCGGGGGTTGGCAAGCGCAGTCATGTACTTCTGTTGCAGGTCGGGTAGAAGGCCTTGATTCTCCAGCTCCTCCACCTAGTCGGGACCTAGGTTTTCTAGGCACAGCAAAATGCTCCCGATGACCATGAGATGTGTGCAAAGACAGGACACAGAATGAGAACAAGGTCATTCAAAGTTGCACCTGCTTGAGACTAAGACCATATCATGGAGGGAACCCGAGGTGAACTGGGTCCTCTGGCTGAGCATTTCAGACGGGCTCACCTCAGCAAAGGGAACTCACAGCGAGGCCAAGCGAGGGAGGGAGCAAAATGAAACGGAGAGGCCTGGTGCCCCATGAACCCACCAGGCCACGGGCAGCTCTCAGTCTGCCCACTGCAGGCCACAGGGACAGAGCAGGAGGGCCCCAGCAGGGGCCAGCAAACATCAGGTCCCCAAGGGATTTACCAGCAGACAGGTGTTGCTGTGGGGCCTCACCCCTGGGGAGTCAGGGGACTTGCTTAGGCCCTGCTTCAGGCAGTGTGGGTGTGGAACCCAGGCTTTGTGCTTTACTGCCTCTCATGGTCTCTGCCGGGAACACAGACACACGTGGGGAAACAGACACACAGACAAGTGCCACGTGCAGACCTGGACCCACTTCTGCCTCAAGCACAAATGGGGACTGAGGCCCAGAGTGGTGATCAGGCACCTCGGGCAGCTGGCTCCCAGCCCAGGGACCCTTGCTGTCCCTCTGAAGAAACCTCAGCCGCCACGCCCAACCTCACAAACTAGTTCAACAGAAAACAAACAAGCACAATCCGGCCAAGATCCAGGGCAGTGCTGGGGGCCATGCGGGCAGCAGGAGGCAGGGCATCACTTACCCACGATCACTCCATGACTGAACTTTACCCCGTCCCGCAGCAAGGCCTGGATCTGGGTGGGGCTCATCCCCAGCCTCTGCTCCAGCAGCTCCCGCCAGGCTGCGTCCTCCCAGTCCCGGTGTGCCACGTGGACGGCCAGGGTATAGTGCTGGTGGCCACGTAGCATGGGCTGCTATGGCATCTCTATCTCCAGGGTCTTGACACCGTTTAAGACAAAACCCGCATAGGGCCGTCAGAAGAGCAGACAGCCGAACTTCATCTCCCAGGGCTCCCAGGTCTTCATGCGGCTGCAGAAACACAAAACTACAAAGGTCAGGAGTGTGATTCAGTGGCCTGCAAGCTCACAGCCCTGGGCTGGACCTCAGCCCCATGAGCCTGAGCATCCTCCAAATCTGCTGACACAGAAAGCATGGGTCAGAGAAAGCTGGCTCTTTCCATCTATCTCCACACAGTTCACTGATGGCACGGTGGTAACCCAGAGGACCCATCCATCCCATGCAGTCTGTGGGGAGGTCAGCAAGGAGGGTGGGACAGTGGGAGAAAGGCATGAGGTGAGATCCAAGACAGAGGGCCCTGAAACCCTGAGAGCACTGAGGAGGGAGCACAAGCCCCCTGGCTTCACAGCCCAGAGACCAGGCTCTGGTCCTCTCCCAGCACAGACAGGCATTGTCCTGGGCTTGGCTTCCCCCACTCCCTGCCACCACCCCACTTTTCAGCTCTGCGGCCCCATCACTGCCAATGCTCTGCAGATCCCCCGTCTTAGCCCAGGGATGATGAGGGCAGATCTATGCTAACCAATGTGGACTCGGCCATGGGGCACCCTGGACCTCAAAAGCCCTGCCAGGTGTCTTCCCTGTAACTTTGGGAGCCATTTTCCACCCAGTCCTTCCCATACCACTGCCTCCACTGTCAGCAGATGTCCCGGGCCCTGCTCAGAGCCTAGAGAAAGAACAAAGAAGTGCAGGAACTACTGAGATGGGTGCACTCCATGTCATCACCAGGGCCTAGGATGGCACCATGTAGGGATCACAGAATTCAGACTTCAAATAATCCACTAGGTTATCGTCACCTCGTTCGACAGCTGAGGAGGCACGGAGGCATAGATATGTAGCCCATGACTGCAGGGGACTTGAACACACGCACCACCATTCTCACTTCTTTCCCTGTACCTGGAGGGGGGTGGTCCCTGCTCACTGGAGGGGGGTGGAGGCAGAGGAGCAGAGCCACGAGCCTTAACGTCAGCAGGGTCTCAGCACCTTGCAAGGGGCCTCCGTTTCCACATGGCTGTGAGGATGGGGACAAGGTCCCATGGGCACCCCGCTCAGGGCCTTCTGGACCTTTCCCTCCCGGAGCACAGCAGAGCCACAGTTCTCACAGGCCCACGAGGCCCTATGTGATCTAGCTCCTACCCTGGTGGCCTGCTCTTCTCGACCCTGGATTCACCCCCAGTAGCCACAAAGGCCATCTTTCCATCCTTTTAACATTCCAGTGTGTTCCTTCCTCAGAGCCTTTGTAGGGTGTGAGGACTCACATTGTGTACCCTCAGAGTCAGGTGCTGGAGTCCCAATCCCAAATACCTTGGCGTGACCTTACAGACAAAGGAAAGTTCTTCACAGAGCTGATGGAGGTCAAGTGAGCACAATAAGGATGGACCCTCCTCTAACAGTACAGCTGTCTCCATATAAAGGGCACATTTAAAGACAGACAGGCACACGAGGGAACTGGCGTGAAGAGGAAGGCAGAGCTCTCCAAGCCCAGACACACCCACCAAGGCCAGCAATGCCCTGGAAGAGATGGAGGAGAGATGGGAGAGACGCTCCACAGCCCTCATGAGAGCCAACGCCAGCCAACACCTCGACCTCGGCTGCCGGGCCTCCTGAACCAACATGGATCCTAGTATGAGCCACCCAGTGTGATTCGGATGTGACTGCCGGCAAATGAAGCCAGAGTGTCAGCCCTGTCTGAACATCTCTCTGCAGGGGCAAGTGGGGAGTGGGGGGATGGCTTCTCCACTCCCAGCACCTCGGGCACACTCTTCTACGTCTGCACATCTTCATGTGTCTGTATACACCTGCCAGTGTCAGGGGTCCCACAAGTTACTGATGCTTCCCTCTTGATGGAAGGGAAGGGAAAGCTCATTCTGCCAATACAGCCACTCGACATGACCACACACTCATTGAAAAACCATGCAGGAGGTGGCCCAGGCCACATGACACACACCCGAGGTGCTGACACACACCAGCAAATGGCCTCCCACAAAGGCTTCCCCTGTTTCCACTCCACCAACCACAGGCAAGGGTGTCATGGCCTCATGCACTGGCTGGCCCTGAGCATCATCATTCGGTTGAACGTTTGCCCACCTGCTGGGTGACAAAGGGTCACACTCTTCACCGGGTCTGGCTTGGTTACAAAGGACCTGGCTGGCCCCGGGGCTTGGCCATTTCTGTGTCTTCTACTGGGGTATGTGACTGGATCCCAGGCTTGCCCAGTGGCCACCATTCAGTTTCTCAGCCAACCCAATCCCTTCCTCCTGAGAGCCTCCAAATCTCACCTGTGTGGGTGGAATCCCTGAGCAAGAAGTGGCTGCAAGCACTCCTACAGCCTGAAGCAGTGGGTGCCTGCTTGATGGCCAGAGGAGAAAACATGCTTCTGCCTGCTTGACTGGGCATCTTCACCTGCACGAGGACCAGAGGAACAGGGAGAAAGTCACCAGTGACAATACAGCAATCTTGGACAACAGCTACCACGGTCTTCTCCTTGGCAGGGCCCTCAAGCCACGGGTTTCCAGGAGGGCCCAACTGATGAGAAACACATGAGCAGTTGCCCTCAGGGTGGGTTGTGCTCATCACAGCAGCTGGCCTGTCCTCATGTGGCTGGGACAGGGACCCCATGATGTCTCAGTCCATAGCACATAAGCCCATCTCCCAGGAGTGATTGTGATTTACAGCCCAGGAGACCCTGCAATACAGGAGAAAACAACTGCTTCCCTCACACTGCCACTCTGGAAGGATCCGGGGGCCGCCACAGTCAGTGGGCTGCCCTCCATGGACTGGTGGTTGGGCCCCACCAGGAGGGGAACTGGGGACAAGCAGCTGAGCCCTGCAGGGTCAAGCTTGGGTCGGGACGACTCGCAGGGGGAGGGTGGGCCTTGTGTGAGGTCATAGTCCAGGGGCAGGGTAGGAGGCTGGAGGGCAAGTCTGCTGGCATCTTCCCATGTGGCCCAGGGCATCACTGGGATGCACACGTGGAAAGAAAGCGGGCGGGGATTGTGGCCGTGGAGGGGGCCAGAAGGTCTGCCTCGGCCCCCTGGCAAGCACTCCTTGTCCCAGAGCCTGGAAACTCCTGCCTGGAGGTATCATCTGTACATGAGGCAGGCTCCGCCTTCCTGCAAGCAGAGAGAGTCACAATCGCTTTGGGATGGCTGGGCTGCGGCCACCAGGCAGGACAGTGATCTGCCACTGGGACCTAGACAGCTGACAGCACCGGCTGGCCTCAGTCGCATCGTGCCCATAAACACTGACGCCCATCATTTCCAGTGTGTATGGCTTCCCTTACTCACGTAGGCACGCAGGTACGTAGGCACGCAGGCACGCAGTTACATAGACACGCACGTAGGAACAAAGGTGCATTCCCTCACTGGCGCTGTCTGCTAGGAGACAGACTAAGATCCGCCCAGCTCTGAGGCACCTGGAAGGTCAGACAGGGAGGAGCCTCGAGACCACGGGCCTGGAGTGGGACCCGGAGGAGGACCAGGAAGTGAGCAGCCTAGTGGAAGAGAGGGGAGGAGGTGGGAGGAGCAGTGTGGGAGGAAGAGTATGGGAAAGACCGGGGTGAGGTGGAGCTTCTGGAGAAATACTTGGGGCTGGGGTGGGGCGGGGTGGAGCAGAGCTGGACTGGGAAGGAAAGGGGCTGGGGCTGGCCTGGGGTGGGGTGGGACTGGGGTGAGGCTCCTGCCTGGCTGTGGGTGGGGTGGAGCCATCAGAGGCAGGGCGTGGCTGCAAAGATGGAGCTGTTTGCCTAGGAAACCCACGGAGAGTGGGCCTGTCCAGCTTCATGGCAGAGGCCAGACTGTGCCCTTTTGAGTCCTTGCCATAGGTGTCCAGTCTGCGAGAATCGGCGAGAGTCAAAGTGACCATGACTCAGTGTCTTCAGCGACTGCATCTGAACTTCAGAGTGGACCCCAGGGGCCAGGGAAGCGGAGAGAGGCACGACCTCTGGGCATAGTTCCCCATCGCTGGGCTGAGGCTGGCTCCCCTCCAAGCCACCCTGGGACTGCTGGCCCGGTGCTGAGCAACAGTCTATCTGTTTTTTTGCAGAGGCAAAAGAAAATCCTCAATGTGTTTCCTGCTGCCCCTGGGACCTGAGATGTCTCAGAGAAAGGCAGCTTTGCCTTCAGAACTGTTTCCTGAACTCTTCCTTTCGTCTGGGAGCTCAGCTCACCCAGAGCAACCATCTGACTCTGTTCCTATCCACCGCCCTGCCTGCTGTGTCCCTGCCTCCCAAGTGCCTGATCACGGTAAATGCTCCTCTTCCTGTCCCCACTGCTACTAGCTGAACTCAGGCCTCATGGGCCGGGGTGGTGCTGTCAGCCTAGGCCCCCCACCAGCCTGGAAACCTGTCTCTCCATCTCCAGCTGGTGTTGTACACACCATTGATTCTGTGTCACACTGCATGCACATCTGTCCTCAACCCCGGATGGAAACCACAGTTGAGCCCTCTCCTGTTTAAGCCCCAACCTGACCGTGGTGCCCTGGGGGGCTTCCTGTGGTCCCAGGTCTCCTTCCTCATCGCCCAGCACTCTGGGTGACTGTGCTGGCCCTGGGCTCTGTGTAGAGCACATCCAGGACCCCACAGTTCAGCTCCTGCAGTTCCTGCCCCTAGATGGCTGGCTCCTCTTGTCCTGACAACCCTCTGTCCTCCTTCCAGGCACAACCGTAACATAAGTGTCCGTCTTGCTCTTTTCCGTCTGCCCAAGTGTCCCTTGCTCTCATCTGGTAGTTCTGGAGCGCCCTGGATCTTCCTGCTGATGCCTTTGCCCTCCTTTTCCTCCCAGGCTGTGGCTGCTGTGCATGAGTCTGGACCCCCGAGGGTCACCGAGTCCCTGGAAGGCAGGGTCGGTGTCTCACTGGTTCCCGTTAGCTGGGCGCCCACGCAACTGCTGCTTTGGGAATGTTGAGTCCGAGCAGTGCTTTCCCTTCTAACATGCAGCCTCTTCTCTCCTTGCAGAAGCCTCCCAGCCACGAGTTGAGGGACAGAGGCTGCCTCCTGGATTTGAGGCCTCAGTGCTGCAGGGACCCAAGCGATCACCACACCCAGCTCCCTCATGCTGGTGCTCTCCTCCTTGCCCCAAGAGTGGTTATCAGCTAACTCCATATACCCCAAAACGTGCTGGTAGTGGTTTCAGATCATGAGGGAGGGTCCTGTGAATGGTAGGTGAGCTGCTGCTGTTCTTCCCTCATCCTGGCTCTGAACAAGACCTTGCCCACTGAACTGGACACCTATGATGTGTGGCTGCTGATGGGGGCAGCTGTGAGGACCTAATCTGTGGCGTTTCTCTGCACCTGTCCCTTTCCAGCTGCTGGCGCCAGCTCCCCTCACGTGCCCAGATGTGCAGACCAAGCCCCGGGGAGTGCTGCCTCCCACCCCATCTGGGTCTCTGAGGCTTGGTGAGGGTTCCACTTTGCTCCTGCTCTGCATTTGCGGCAGCACTGACCTGGGAGCGCTCAATCCAGATTCTCGGTTTCCCTCGTGTCCTCCTTGGACGATGTGGTTTCCTCTCTGAAATGCCTGTTGCCCATTTTTCTGCTGAGCTGTGTGTCCTTTCTGTGCCGAGTTGTGAGCACTTCTTTTGGGCGCTCATCCCGCCCTGGTGTTTGTATTGCAGATTTGTCCTCTTCTGTTTGCAGGCTAGCAATGGACTCAGTATTGGCTTGGTGTCTCAGAGCCATAAGTGCCCCACAGGTCAGCATGTGTCCATCATGCCCTCCCAATGGGGGTCACCATCCACCCCCAGGCTTGGCACCTGGGGCGAGCAGTCCCCAAGGAGACACTGCCCTGGTGTCCAGCACTCTGCCAGTGAGAGAGGGCCCCTTCACATCCGTGTCAGTCCCTCGGTCCCTGCCTAGCTTTGGTTCTGGGTCTTGGACTCTCACATGCAGGACAAGCCCAGGGGGCAGCTGTGTAGCTCCGGGAAGTCAGCCAGACCTACTTTCCCTCTGTCCCCAGGGCAGCTCCCGTTGACCACAGCCCTTTCCATACAGGCCAGATGGAGGGGCCAGCCTGAGAACCAGACGCATTTCTGATTTCATCTCAGTTCCACTGCAGTTCTTTGAGAAGACGCGGCACACATGGGACCTGCGGACACGGGTGGCCATTCTGCTGCCACTACTTGGGGTACTGATTGCCCAGGGGATGGGGCACCACCCAGGCTGACTGGGGGAGCTTTTGTAAGCCTCTGGTGCTGCCCTGCTCGCATTCACATCACAGGCCTTTATATCACGTTTGACCCGGGGGTGTGAGGTGCTGGTTTGCACGTGTCCATCACTCCCAAGCTCTGGGGTCTGCATGTTCTTCACTGTCCTCCATCTGGGCAGGTTGGCCACGACCCAGGTGCCACACCCCCCAGCATTGGAGGGGGCTTCCAGACACCATGCTGAGGCGCACAGACCAGATCCAGCTATTTAGTTTTTGAGAACGAGGAGCAGGGAGGGCAAACTGGAGTGCACATTGCCATCCCATACCAATGGTGAGAGGACTTCAGTGAGGGGACTCTTGTACTCTGGGTGGGAGCCCCATTGGTTATCCTTTGAGTACCTGTGTGCCCACTGTGGTGACTTGGCCAAGCAGAGTGGGTGTGAGGGGTCAGGAGCAGAGGATGCCCTTGATTTGCCACCAGAGGTGAGAAGGTTCCCCAGTTCATGAGTGGGGCGTGTATCCCCCCTCTTTTTCTGTGTTTCTCTTTCACCCACTGGAGTTCACACCAAGTTTCCATTTGGCCTTACCATCTTTCCCTCACATCACATGTTCCCCCAGGTTCTGAAGGACTCCTCGACAGACATCTCGCTAAGCCCTGAACCTGGCTCTGGGGGATACTGCATTCTAGGCCTCAGGCCCTCCCAGCTCAACCAACTGACGAATCCTCGGGACTAGCCCCATGTCTCTTGACCGCTGAGCCCCTGTGCCCAGAAAGCCCAGCCCAGGGGGTCATCCCACATGGGCCACAGAGTCAGAGGTAACCATGTCTCTCACATTGCTGTCAACTTGACCCTGTGTCTGGCAACTTCCATTCCTCTGGTCGTCCCACCTGCCTGTGTGGGTTCACCATCTCAGAGCCCGAGATCCCTTTGGGCGGGCCTAGGGTTGTTCCCATGTCTGTTTGCTGTGGTGCAGTAGCGTCCTTCATCCAGGGACCTGCCCCATCCCTGTTCCTCAGTTCCAGACCTGAGAACTGGCTCAGGGGCCAAACATGGGTGAGGTATTTTGACCTGTTTACCGGGGTGGCTGCCCTTGTCCTCAGTGTCGTTTTGGACTGTACCTTGGTTGGTTGCCTACCTATCAAAGCTCTGGGAGCCCGCGTTGCATGGTCCACCTTCCCTGCTCTGTGGGTCCGGCCTCCGGGGAGGCAGCAGCCCTCATCATGGTCCCTGGCTCCTGGCCGCCTAGTGCAACCCCACGACCTCTGCTGCAGTCTCTGCTTGGTGGCCGGGCAGTAGGTGGCCAGTTCTTCCCATGCTTCCTTGTTCTCATCCTGGTAGTGCTGTGGGCACTGCCACAGATCGGGGCGGCCAGTTCCCCTGCTTCCTGGGATGGAGGGCACCTGTGAGGGAGGCCTCTGGTCCAGTTTGCTCCCTTGAGGGTGGGGGGCACCAGCTTAGAAGTTCAGAGATGTCTGGGATGTCCCAGTCTTCTGGGGCTTGCCTTCCAGTCTCCCTGGCCTTTGTGTCACTGATGCATTTTTTCCTGAGAGGACATCAGATACCAGTGGGTCAGTCCTGCCTTGGCAGAACATTCAGTGTCTTTAAGTTCAGCCACTCCTGTCGAATCCTGGGCCAATGTTTAACCCTGCCTGAAGCTTTGTCAGCTACTGGGGAGACCCTGCCCCCTCCCTTGGTTCTCACTGTTCTTCATCCTAGGCTGGTCAGCTCCCTGCAGACAGCAAAGCAAGGAAGTCACTTTCCTGTATTCCCCCCCTCCACGTTCCACACACCTAGATCTTCTCACTTGCCAGGGAATTCCTCTCCCCTTGCCAGCCCAGCACAAGTTCTAGCAGCTGGGCTGTGGCCTTGAGCCCAGGGCTGAGTACACACTGACTACCCCCAGGATGGGTCCTCATAACCCATGGGGCAGGGATGTCAACCCCCTACCAAGACCCCATCGTGCCACTTCTCCTCAGACCACTCCAGAGCCAGCCTTCTTGGGATGGGTCCTTCGTGAGGCTGTTCCCAGGGGTGGGGAGGGTAGGGAGTTGGTGCAAGAGGCTGGCTGGGGACTTAACCACCAAGGGGACAGGGAGCAGACATGACCGGGCAGGGCACCCATCACCTGCAATGTTGACCTGACAGTTCCTGCCAGCCCGTCGGGAGGTGCAGAGCACAGACAGGCATTGAGGTGTCCACAGTGGGCCCTGATGGTATGGCGTGCAGGGCGTCACGTATCCATTCACACCTGCATCACTTAGGTCTGGGGATGGGGAGGCTGGAGTGCATCTTCCAGACAGATCTGTAAAGCACAGAGCCTGAAATGAGGCAGAGGTTGGGGGGCATGAAGCCTGGGGAACCAATCCCTGAGTCACATCGAGGGGCCATGGAGGGCTTTTCAGATGGGAGGGCCGTCTGTGCTGGGTCTTGTAGTGAAGAGGGTCTCCTTGGCAGGGAAATGGAGGAAGGGCACCCAGAAGGGTCAGACCCATGGAGGGAACTGAGCCCAGGTGTGTAGCTGAAGCAAGTGAGCTTGTGGAGGGCCCCCAGCCTGACACTATCGGTATAGGTTCCCTGAGGGATTTTCGGCAAAGGATTTCTAAAGCCTTTGATGCGCTGTGAAGTTTCATCCACTGACTGCAGAGGCAAGGCTGCGTGCAGGCATGTGCAGCAGCCAGGTAGGCTGGGCAGGCTCTGGTCCTCCACAGAGGTGGTGTGGGAGGAAGCAGACACTCTGCTCTGCCATCTCAAAGCTGGATTGGTCCCCAGCACCACCAGTGCTGGAGCGTGAGTCTCAGCAAATCACTCCCTCTCTGAGTCTCCGTTTCTTTATCTGAACGGTGAACACGGTGTGAAATGTCCCCATTAGGAATAGTCGTATTTGCCAGTGTATCTGATGAGAGTGAGGCAGTCTGGGATGATTCACATAAAAGCAGTCTGTAAACCAGAAAGCACCTACTCTGAATAGTAGTTGAAGAGGCATCTCTTGCCAAGAGAGGTTTCCCCAGAATGAGTGGGAATGCAGTCATGTACCTTGAAGCCTGCAGCTGGGAGACAGGGAGACAGTGAAGAGCCTCCAATTAGGAAAAAAGGAGAACATGGACACCACTGGCCCCCAGTGCCAAAGATTCTATAGGATGTGGCCTGGGTTGGGACTTGAGGGCCATCGGCAGATTTTGAGCAAAGATGTACATAGTGGCACCTGGGACAGAAGGCAGTGTGAGCTGAGTCAAACTGCCAGGCTTTGTGAACTGGGAACTGTAGCAGGACCAGGAATCCATGAAGCTGGGGGCCTCTTCCCTGAACTGTGCAGGAGACAGCATCTGACCACTGCCTCAGGTCCATTATCTGCTTTCCACCACTCCATCACCCAGAACACTTCAGCAGCCAAGTGTTTTCACCAGCTTGACCTAAGCACTTTTGGTAGTAAAACCAAAAATGGATGATACCAAGAAGCTATTTATAGTATCCCGAATTTTCCCTACGTAGCTCACTTGGTATTAACAGTCACATGGTTCACTGCAGCCACGTCAGTGTGTTTGCCAGCCCCTGCCTGGGTGTTGATGATCTCTGTGTCCCCGTCAATGATTTCTAAATCCATAAACTCTTGTGGCCCCCAAGACTTTTTGGCAAAGCATTGGGAACAAGTGATCCTAGCCCCAATAAGACCCAACACTTTCAGAGGACTGACAGAGGCCCAGGGGTACTGGATGTGTTACCTTCCTCCAGCCTTCTGCCTAGAGGGATGCCCTTCCTGGGACAGGCAGGACCAAGGGCCAGCCCCAGGTCAACCTAGATAACTACACACCCCACCATCTGCCAAACAGCCTTAGTATGTGGTATCTTTTGGTACCAACCATGGTCTTCTGTGGTAGAATGGGAGGACCTAGAGCAAAAGAGAAGAAGGACCCTTGGCAAGCACGTGTAGTCACTAGTTGGTAATGCTGAAAACCTGTCCATTGTCTTGTTTCAGGAATCCGGAGCCCTCTGTGGTCTCCCAGTACAGCCCCAGAAAACCTGGGTCCATGCACACAATTTTGGGGTGTTAACGTGATTCAGGAGTCTCTGGTTTTGAGATACAAGCGATGACACCGGAAGCTCAGGAGCATTAGGCTCACCTGGTTGACTTGCTTTCATAGCACACTTTTCAAGTGTCGATAGGAAATGCATGTAGAGGAGGTGAGCGGAAAGGGCACTGTGCTGCTGCTGGTGCTACTTGCCCTGCTGGGCTGCCTTCTCTGTCTCGGGGAAACCTGAGTGTTACCTTTGGACAAGATGGAAAGCTGCCTTTAGGGAGTGGCACCTGGGCCTCACTTGCTCCATGCTTGGTAACTAATCATTTTCTTAAGATTAACCTGGACCCTAAATTGCAAAGGCCAGGTTTTTCCTGAGCAAAAGTGTGGTTTCCGGTTAGCCCATGATCTGGAAGCTGCCTCTTGCTTGCCCACCCCAACCGGCTTCTGTGCCCCAGTGACCCTCCAGGTACCCGGGTTATCCATGAGGGTGTGTGGCCATCAGCTACACAGTGCAGGGCTGAGCAGCCCAGATCAGTGTCCTTGCCTGGGTTTGTCCTTGGCATTGTGGCATCATGGCTCAGGGGCCAGGGTTTTAGATCTTGAGCCAGTGATGACCCTTTTCCAGCCTCAGTTTTCACATCTGTATGCTGGGTGTAGTAGCAGTGCACAGTCACTAGGACACCAGGGAGGGTTCCATGTGTTGAAAGGCTGGGATAGATTTGGTGCACAAAGATGTTATGGGGAAGGGGACCAGGAAAATTATGCTGGGGTCTTTCATCTGCTTTTGGGACCTACCTTTGGCTGCAAGGGCAGAAAAGTGTGCTCCATGCCACCTGGTTGCCAGCCTGCTATCATGTCCCTCTGGGGATCTGGGCAGTGTTTTTGAGCAGCTTGCTGTTGGCATAGCAACATTGCCAGAAGAAATATCGATTACCTCAGATATGCAGATGACACAACCATTGTGACAGGAAGCAAAGAGGAGCTGAGGAGCATCTTGGTGAAAGTGAAAGAGGGGGATGAAAAAGTTGGCTAAAGACTCAACATTCAAAAAATTAAGATCTTGGCATCTGGTCCCATCACTTCACAGCAAATAGATGGGGAAACAATGGAAACAGTGAGATATTTTATTTTCTTGGACTCCAAAATCACTGCAGATGGTGAGTGCAGCCATGAAATGAAAAGACACTTGCTCCTCAGAAGAAAAGCTATGACCAACTTAAACTACATAGTAAAAAGCAGAGATATTACTTTGCTGACATAGATCTGTCTAGTCAAAGTTATGATTTTGCCATAAAGAAGGCTGAAGGCCAAAGAACTGATGCTTTTGAATTGTAGTGTTGGAGAAGACTCTTGAGAGTCCCTTGGACTCCAAGGAGATCCAACCAGTCAATCCTAAAAGAAATCAGTTCCAAACATTCATTGTAAGGACTGATGTTGAAGCTGAAACTCCAGTACTCTGGAACCTGATGCAAAGAACTGACTCACTGGGGGAAAAAAAAACCCTGATGATGGGAAAGAGTGAATGCAGGAGGAGATGGGGGTGACAGAGGATGAGCTGCTTGGATGGCATCACCGACTCGATGGACATGAGTTTGACCAAGCCCTGGGAGTTGGTGATGGATGGGGAAGCCTGGCGTTCTGCAGTCCATGGGGTCACAAAGAATTGGACACGACTGAGCAACTGAACTCAACTGATGGGCCCAGATGCTATGCTAAGCAAATCACACATACTGAGTGGTCGCTATAGATTTGAGTATACCATTACACCCACTTAACAGTTGAGGAAGCCAAGATAACAGGTAGTAAAATCGTAGCAAGATTTGAGCAAAGAACCTGTTGACCTTTTTAGTCCTCTGACTCACCATGAGACTCAGCCAAGTGACAGTGTCCCTGCTGCTCCAGGGCTCTGGCAGATAGGTTGAAGAAGTGGGTCAGTGGGGGGAAACCACAGGGAGTGAGGGGGCTAGAACACACAGAGAGAGCATGATCTAGCCCAGGAGGAGTTGCCACTCACAATAGGCAGGTGTGCAGGCCAGGTGCCAGGTCTTTTGATTAGCCCAGAATGGCCAAAAAACCTGAAGTTCAGTAAGAGATCTGGTTTTTGAATGTTGGCTTCCTAATTTTATAAAGACACTCTCCATACCAACCGACTACACCTGCCACTCACACAGAGCCTACAGGTGGCCCTCTCCTTCCTCCACTGCACTGGCTCCACACAGTGTGCCCCTTGCCAGGGGTTTGCTCTCAGACATTGATCTTCTGTCTGAAAGTGCTCCCACCTGGGCTCAAACTGTCTGCTCAGCTTCAGGAACTTATGCTGTTAAAGAGTGGAGAAAGATTTGGGGAACCCGCCTGCTTTCATGTCTCTTGTGGTTTACTCAGCTCAGTTCGGACTGTACCTCCAAGCTTTCCCACATCCTCTCTGTAGGGATCAGTGTCCTCTTGGCCAAAGTTCCCCCAAGGCTTTGCACCGCATCTGGCTGTATCCTTTCTTTCTTTTAGCTGGTCATTTTCTCCTCTCTCCCAGTTACACAGTCAACCTCTTGGGGCAAATCCAGTTCAATCCAGTTCAGTTCAGCTCAGTGACTCAGTTGTGTCTGACTCTTTGCAACCCCATGGACCACAGCATGCCAGGCCTCCCTGTCCATCACCAACTACCTCAGTTTACCCAAAATCACGTCCATTGAGTCGATGATGCCATCCAACCATCTCATGCTCTGTCTTCCCCTTCTCCTCCTGCCTTCAATCTTTCCCAGCATCAGGGCCTTTTCAAATGAGTCAACCCTTCACATCAGGTGGCCAAAGTACTGGAGTTTCAGCTTCAACATCAGTCCTTCCAATGAACACCCAGGACTGATCTCCTTTAGGGTGAACTGGTTGGATCTCCTTGCAGTCTAAGGGACTCTCAAGAGTCTTCTCCCACACCACAGTTCAAAAGCATCAATTCTTCGATGCTCCACTTTCTTTATGGTCCAACTCTACATCCAAACATGACTAATGGAAAAACCATAGCCTTAACTAGATGGACCTTTGTTGGTAAAGTAGTGTCTCTGATTCTTACTATGCTGTCTAGGATGGTCAAGACTTCCAAGAAGTAAGTGTCTTTTAATTTCATGGCTGCAGTCACCATCTGCAGTGACTTTGGAGCCTTAAAAAAAAGTCAGCCACTGTTTCCACTGTTTCCCCATCTATTTGCCATGAAGTGATAGAAGCAGATGCCATGATCTTAGTTTTCTGAATGTTGAGCTGTAAGCCAACTTTTTCACTCTCCTCTTTCACTGTCATCAAGAGGCTGTTTAGTTCTTCTTCACTTTCTGCTGTAAGGGTGGTGTCATCTGCGTATTTGAGGTTATTGATATTTCTTCCAGCCATCTTGATTCCAGTTTGTGCTTCATCCTGCCCAGTGTTTCTCATGATGTACTCTGCATATAAGTTAAATAAGCAGAGTGACAATATGCAGCCTTGACATACTCCTCTTCCTATTTGGGATCAGTCTGTTGTTCCATGTCCAGTTCTAACTGTTGCTTCCTGACCTGCATACAGGCTTCTCAAGAGGCAGGTCAGGTGGTCTGGTATTCCCATCTCTTTCAGAATTTTCCACAGTATATTGTGAGCCATACAGTCAAAGGCTTTGGCATAGCCAAGAAAGCAGAAATAGATGTTTCTTTGGAACTCTCTTGCTTTTTCAATGATCCAGTGGATGGTGGCAATTTGATCTCTGGTTCCCCTGCCTTTTCTAACCAGCTTGAACATCTGGAAGTTCACAGTTCACATATTGCTGAAGCCTGGCTTTTGAGCATTACTTTACTAGCGTGTGAAATGAGTGTAGTTGTGCAGTAGTTTGAGCATTCTTTGGCATTGTCGTTTTGGGACAAGTCCAAAGTCTTACTAATTACCTCACTCTTCCCATCTTTCCCCAAGTCTGATCTCAGTACTTAATAGGTTTACCTTTCTAATGCTTGCTGAATTAAATATTAAAAATTGCAGTACAGATGAGGCTTGCCTTCATATTCTTATTAATGACAAGGCACGTTCTGTTGTTTCAATAAAGAACTAAAAATACAGCTATGTTGCCTCTTTAAGCCTGCTTTCCCATCTATTAAGTATTATCAAACCTATAGGAATCACCTAATAGGTCTAGATTGCATAGCACAGCGCCTGATGCATAGATTGAACTCAGAAGAGGTCCATTCAACTTGTTGCGACAGCTTTTATGATTTAATACAATCGTTGTTTAGACTCTTTTCCATCTCATGAACTGTAGCAGTCCAGACTTCCCTGTCCTTCACCATCTACCGGAGCTTGCTCAAACTCATGTCCATTGAGTTGATGTTGCCATCCAACTGTCTCATCCACTGTTTCCCTTTCTCTTCTTACTGTCAGTTTTGCCCAGCAACAGGGTCTTTTGCAGTGAGTCAACTGTTGGCATCAGGTGGCCAGAGTATTGGATCTTCAGCTTCAGCATCAGTCCTTCCTATGAATATTCAGGGTTGCTTTCTTTAGGATTGAGTGGTTTGATCTCCTTGCAGTCCAAGGGTCTCTCAAGAGTCTTCTCCAACACCACAGTTCAAACGCATCAATTCTTTGGCACCCAGCCTTTTTCTGGTCAAACTGTCACATCCACACATGACTACTGGAAAAAGCATAGCTTTGACTAGACAGACCTTTGTCAGTCAAGTAATGTCTCTGCTTTTTACTGTGCTTTCTAGGTTGGTCATAGCTTTTCTTCCAAGGAGGAAGTGTCTTTTGGTTTCATGGCTGCACTCACCATCTGTGGTGATTTTGGAGCCCAAGAAAATAAAGTATGTCACTGTTTCCATTGTTTTCCCATCTATTCACCATGAAATTATAGGACTGGATGCCATTAGGTTCATTTTTTGAATGTTGAGTTTCAAGCCTGCTTTTTCATTCTCCTCTTTCACTTTTATCAAGAGGCTCTTTAGTTCCTCTTTCCTCTACCATAAGGGTCATGTCAGCTGCATATCTGAGGTTATTGATATTTCTCCTGGCAATCTTGATCACAGCTCAGGCTTCATCCAGCCCAGAATTTCACATGATGTACTCTGCATAGAAGTTAAATGTGTGACAATATACAGCCTTGATATACTCTTTTCCCAATTTTGAACCAGTCCACTCTTCCATGTTGAGTTCTAACTCTTCCTTCCTGACCTGCCTACAGGTTTCTCAGGAGGAAAACAAGGTGGTCTCGTTTTGCCATCTCTTTAAGAATTTTCCACCGTTTGTTGTGATCCACACAGTCAAAGTCTTTACAACGTGGTCAATGAAGCAGACATAAATGTTTTTCTGGAGTTCTCTTGCTTTTTCTATGATCCAATAGAAGTTTGCCATTTGACCTCTTGTTCTTCTGCCTTTTCTAAATCCAACCTGTACACCTGGAATTTCTTGGTTAACATACTGTTGAAGCCTAGCTTGAAGGATTTTAAGCATTTTGAGCATTAACTTGCTAGCATGTGACATGAGCACAATTGTGCAGTAGTTTTAACATTCTTTGGCATTTCCCTTCTTTGGGAATGGAAAGAAAACTGTCCTTTTGCAGTCCTGTAGCCACTGCTGAGTATTCCAAGTTGGCTGGCTTATTGAGTGCAGCACTTTAACAGCATCACATTTTAAGATTTAAATAACTCAGCTGAAATTCCATCACCTCCACTAGCTTTGTTTGTAGTGATGATTCCTAAGGCCCACTTGACTTGGAATTCCAGGAAGTCTGGCTCTAGGTGACTGATCACACCGTCGTGATTATCTGGGTCATTAAGACATTTTCTGTATAGGTCTTCTGTGCATTCTTGCCACCTCTTCTTAATCTCTTCTGCTCTGTTAGGTCCTTACCATTTCTGCATTTCAGGATTTAATACAATAGAGCTAAGATTTACTGAAAGGCAAGGCTGATCTTATTGAAGGTGATCCACACATCCTGAACTGAGATCCCAAGGAACTCATGAAAGTTCTCTTCCAAATTAAGACAGCAGTTAAAGTTCCACCTATTCGTTTTTTGCCTGTAATTGTTTGCTTGAGACTGGTATAAACACTGCTTTCTTTCTTAACAGAAACTTTAAAAATCTGAGTGTTGAATATGCTCATTACTCTCTGTCATAGGCTGAATTGTGTGCCCCCCTCCAAATTCACATGTTGAGGCCCTAAGCTCAGCAGTTCAGAATGTGCTTCTGCTTGAAGATAGGGACTTTAAAAGGGTAATTAAGGTTAAATGAGGTCATATGAGTGGGCCCTAATTCATTCTGACTGTGGTTCTTATAAGAAGAGGAAGTTTGGAGAAATAAAGGGACACAGGGGTGGGCATGCACAGGGAAGGTGCCATATGAAGATTCAGGATGAAGTCCACCATCTGCAAGCCAAGAAGAGAGGCTTCAGGAGAAACCTGACCTGCTGACACCTTAATCTTGGACTTCCAGCCTTCAGAACTGTCAGAAAATGAATTTCTGGGGCTTTCCCGGTAGCTCAATAGTACAGAACCTGCCTGCTAATGCAGAAGACACAGGTTTGATCGCTAATCTGAGAAGATCCCACATGCCACAAAGCAACTACCCCATGCACCACTACTGTTGAGTCTGTGCTCTAGAACCCATGGGCTGAAACAGTTGTAGGCTGTGTGCCCTAGAACCCATGCTCTGCAACAAGAGAAGCCACCACAATTAGAAGCTTGTGAACTACAACTAGAGAGCAACTGCTGCTCACCACAACTAGAGAAAAGCCTGTGCAGCAACAAACACCCAGCACAGCCAAAATAAATTTTAAAAATTATTTTTAACAACAGAAAATGAATTTCTGTTGTGCATGCTACCCAGTCTGTGACCCTTTGTTCTGGCAGTCCTATCACTCTAATACCTGTTTCTTCTTTTGGATCTTTGCCTCTTCCTAGTGATGTAACTAGCAGTTACTGATGTAACTCCAGAAAATGGGGATCTGCTTGAAGGAAATGGGAGAAAACTATACTTTGGGAGAAACATGTTTGCCTAAAAACTCTGTCTCCTGCCTTAATATTTGGGAGTTTTTCTGAGGAAGACCTCTGTGGCAGATCCTGCCCGTGTCCCCTCTGCCTCATGGCGATGGCACATACCAGCCAGACATTAAACTGCCAGCATCTCATCAGTGGCTTGGAGGATTATTCCTCATGCCTGAAACCTACTTTGTCAGTGCTCAAGGAAGACTGAAAATGTCAGAGAATTGATGCTTCATGACCCATCGGAACTGGAGTATAAATACCCCAGCTCCCTCATCCTCAAACATGATAACTCAGATAACTCTCCATAGGCTTGTGGAGTTCTCCAGTAGGATAAATCTCCCTTAATCTTTCTTGAAATGCACCTTCTCTTGGCTCCCTTCCTATCTCTAGGGAAACTCTCCATCCTTCCTCTGCAAAGCACATCTCCAAAGGAAAGAACTTGCTTTAGAATTCTTATTTTAGGCTGTGATTCTGGTGGACCCAGAACTAGGTACAACTGCCCTCTAGCTACCTGCGTGTGCATATGAAACATCTATAGTTAAAGATGTTGCTGTGGTTTCTAATTTAACGAGATGAGATACTGCATTGGGGCTTTCCTGGTGGCTCAATGTTAAAGAATCTGACTGTCAATGCAGGAGACTCGGGCCCAGGCCCTAGGTCAGGAAGATCCCCTGGAAAAGCAAATAGCAACCCATTCCAGTGTCCTTTCCTGGAGGATTCCATGGACACAGGAGCCTGTTAGGCTACAGTCCACGGGGTCATGAAAGAGTTAGACACGTCTTAGTGACTAAACAACAACATTGCATCAAATTCCTGCTATGGTAAGGTAGTGGTTCATCAACTGATGAACACTGGGGCCTCTTCTTGCAGGAAAGGGTGTTCTGAAGTCCTGCCTTGTGGAAAGGCCTTTGCATCAAATCAACTATGCTGCATTTTTTTTTCTTCTATAAACCCTAAAGCCCAATCTTTTCAGTACTTGTGAGCTTTTTTAAAAAATTTTTTAAACAGAGGGATAATCGCTTTGCAGCATTTTGTGGTTTTCTGTCATACATCAACAAGAATCAGCCATAAGTACACCCATGCCCCTCCCTCCTGACCTCCCTCCCATCTCCCTCCTCATCCCACTCTTCAGTCTGTCGCAGAGCCCCTGTTTGAGTTGCCTGAGTCATACAGCAAATTCCCATTGGCTGTCTATCTTAAATGTGGTCTTGTAAATCTCTATGTTACTCTCTCCATGCATCTCACCCTCTCCCTCTTCTCCTCCCACCGTGTCCTCATTGGCTTTGCTTAGCCTGTGCTCTTGCATCACATCTCCATGATGGGTAGGTGTGTTTGCATCAGGATGGGGTGGATTTATTAAATTGTTTTGTGCATGAGACACATGTTTCCTCATGGGGCTGCTCTAATACCTGTTGTGATGTTTTCATGGTCCATGGGGATGCAGTTGGGGGGGGTTGCTTCTGAATAGGAGTCCAAGTGACTATGAGAGAAACAGACTTCTGAGGAACAGTGCAAGCTGCCCTGGGTGTGCAGTAAAGCTTCTGCTAAGCCCGCTGACCCTAAGCCCTATCTCGTAACTCTCAGACTGCTGTTGAGCATCTCAGAGGTTGAGGTCTTCTCATTGACTACTCAGAACAATGCTATGGATGCACCACACTGAGTAACTTTCAACCTTCTAGGCTCCCCTATCCCCGTGAAAACTTTTTATAACCAGGACCACAGTTCTCAAATGAGGAGCCCTGGGACAAGGCTGTGGATGAATATGTTAGCCAGGCCTCACCTGACCGTGCATGTAACCTCTGCAGCTGGTTTGCTGACAGGATCACTTGTCTTTGCCCCGAGACGAAAGGTTTTGTCAAAGAAGCTATTTCTCTGTCACAACTTCTGTGAACCTTTTTTATTAGTGCGTTAATCCTAACAAGTATTGCTGGCTTAGAGGATTTATGTGAGTCAGCCAGGGATCTACCATCATAGTGTTTAATCACCTTCATTGCCATGTGATCTTCAGCTCACAGCGGTTAAACAGCAGTTTAAAGGGCCATGAGTGTCTCACTCCATGCATCCCTGCCAAATTATTTACCTTCTGCTCATTGACTGGTAAAAAGGATCCCAGGCTTGCCCAGTTTCCACCATTCAGTTTCTCAGCTAACCCAACCCCTTCCTCCTGGGCATCTCCTAATCTCAACTGTGTGGGTGGAATCCTGGAGCAAGAGAGGACTGCAAGCACTCCTACCTCTGGAAGCAAAAGGTGACTTCTTGGTGGCCGGGGGAGAAAACACTCTTCCACCTGCTTGTCTGGGTGTCTTCCCCTGCACAAGGACCAGAGGAACAGGGAGAAAATCACCAGTGACATAACAGCAGTGTTGGACAACAGGCCACCACAGTGTTCTCCTGGCCAGGGGCCGCAAGCCACAGGGACCCAGGAGGGCCCAAATGATGAGAAACACACGTGCAGGTTCCCTCAGGGTTGGTTCTGCTCATCACAGCAGCTGGCCTGTCCTCACATGGCTGGGACAGGGACCCCATGATATCTCAGACCTCAGCATAGAAAGTCATCCCCCAGGAGTCTTGGTGAGTTACAGCCCAGGAGAACCGTGCAACAACAAGAGGACACAACTCCTCCCCTCACACTGCCACTCTGGAAGGATCCAAGGGCCACCACAGTCAGTCAGCTTTTCTCCATGCACTCATGGTTGGGCCCCACCAGGAGAGGAGATGCAGACAAGCAGCTGAGCCCTACATGGTCAGGCCCAGGTTGTGGCAGCTCACAGCAGCCCACCATTGGAGGGGTGTCCAGACACCAGGCTGTGACCCACTGAACTTGTTCAGCTGTTTAGTTTGTGAGATCGAGGAGCAGGGAGTGAGGTCTGGAGTGAGCCTTGCAACCCCATAGCCACGGTGAGAGGACTTCAGTGAGTTGACTCTCATGCATTCTTGGCTCTCCCAGCTCAAGACCGACTGATGAATCCTCGGGACTGGCCCCATGTACCCTTGCTCCTTGACCCCCTATGCCTAGAAACCCCAGCCCTTGGGGTTCTCCTGAAGTGACTGCAAAGTCAGAGTTAACTGCGTCTCTCATATCAGTGCCTAGGTGACCCTAAGTCTGGCAACCTGCACCCCTGTGGTGGTCCCACCTCCTTGGGTGGGTTCATCATTGCAGAGTCTGAGGTCCCTTTGGGAGAGGCTGGGGTTGTTCCTGTGTCAGTTTGCTGTGGTCCTTCCCCTGGGGACCCAACCCATCCCCGTTCCTTGGTGCCAGATCTGAGAACTGGTTTGTGGCTGAACCTGGATGAGGGATTGTGACCTGTTTACTGGGGCGTCTGCCCTTGGCTTCAGTGTCATTTTGGACTGTACCTTGGTTGGTTGCCCATCCATCAAGCCCCCAGGAGGCCACGTTGTATTGACCGCATGCCCTGCTCTGTGGGTCCAGCCTCCTGGGGGGTGGCAGCCCTCGTCGTGGCCCCTGGCTCCTGGTCGCTCAGTGTGACCCTGCGGCCTATGCTGTAGTCCCTGGGCAGTGAGGATGGGGATTGGGGGGTGTCATCCGTCTCCTCCATCATGTGACCTGGTGAGCCCAGCCTGTGTTGCACAGTGTCTTTGCTCTGCTTGGCAGCCGGACAGTAAGTGACCATCTCTTCCTGTGGTTCCTGGGCTCTTGTGCTGGTAGTGCTGTGAGTCCTGCCACAGATCAGGGCAGCCAACTCCCCTGCTTCCCGGGATGTAGGGCACCTGTGAGGGAGGACTCCAGTGCCATTTGCTCTCTTGGCGGTGTGACTGGGGTGGGGGGACCAGCCCTTTATGGGATGAGAGGCTGGGCTGCTGCCACAGGCTCAGAAGTTCAGAGATGTCTGAGATGTCCCAGTCTTCTGGGACCTGCCTCCTGGTCTCCCTGGCCCTCGTATCAGGGATGCAGGTTTTCCAAAGAGGACTTCTGATGCGAGCAGGTCAGGCCTGCCTTAGTGGAACATTCGGTGTCTTTAAGGTTCAAACACTCCTGTCGAATCATGAGCCCATGTAGGTCCACTGCCTGAAGCTTTCTCAGCTACCAGGAAAACCCTGGGAAAGCCCCTCCCCCCTTGGTTCTCACTATTCTTCATCCTAGGCTGGTCATCCCCCTGTGGACAACAAAGCAAAGAAGTCACTTCCCTCTATGCCTCCCATGTTCCACATGCCTGGATCTTCTCACTTGCTAGGAAATGCCTCTCCCCTTGCCAGCCCAGCAAAGGTTGTAGGAGCTGGGCTGTGGCCTTGAGTCCAGGGCTGAGTGCACACTGACTATCCCCAGGATGGGTCCTCATAAGCCGTGGGGCAAGGGATGTCAACCCTGTACCAAGGCCTCATCTCACCACCTCTCCTTGGACCATGCCAGGGCCAGCCTTCTCAGGATGGGTCCTTCATGAGGCTGTTCCTGTGGGTGGGAGGAGGGTAGTTGGTGCCATAGGCTGGCTGGCGACTTACCACCAAGGACTGGGAGCAGACAGGAGTGGGTGGGGCATCCCTCTACCTGCGATGTTGACCTGACAGTTCCTGCCAGCCCGTCAGGAAGTGCAGAGCATAGACAGGCATTGGAGGTGCCACAGTGGGCCCCAGTGGTCAGGCTCTCACAGTGCCTGAGGCCTCGTAAGTGCTATTGACTAAGTGGGAGAACTGAAACCAGGAACTGGTGCCTGAGTGGTGGCTGTGTGTACACACAGAACACCAAGTGCCTTTGCCCAGGTAGCACTGTGCTCTGCCCTGCATGCAGGCTGGAAGGAGGGGTTCTTGGTATCTTTTGCATCATGCAACTGCTGGGTGGGGCAGGAGAACTGCTTCCAGTGTTCTGGTCACCTGGCCATCTGCTAGTTGTGGTGTAAGCACAGCCTGATGGGAGAGGGCAGGTCTGGGTACCAGAACTCACAAGGCAAAGTGCATTCAACTCCAAGGACATCCATCCTACAAGAGGCTCCTCCACCGCACAGGGCATCAGGTGTCCATTCACCCCTAAATCACTCAGGGCTGGGGGTGGGGAGGCTGGAGTGCATCTTCCTGGCAGACCTGTCAAGCTCAGAGCCTGAAACAAGGCAGAGGTTGGGGAGCATGAAGCGTGGGAAAGCAAACACTGATTCCCATCAAGGGACCGTGGAGGCCTTTTTAATGGGAGGGCAGTCTGAGCTGGGTCTTGTAATGAAGAGGGTCTCTTTGGCTGGGAAATTGGAGAAGGGCCCCCAGAAGTGTCCCATGGAGGGAACTGAGCCCAGCTGTGCAGCTGGAGCAAGGTCATGGGAAAGGGCTGGGATACTAGACTGGGTCAAACTCAGACGCAACTCTTAGGGCATCTGACCTGTGCCCTGCGTACAGTTGCTCGGTGCCCTCACTTGCAGTTTTAAAGGTAAGCCATTGCTTCTCTCCCTGAGAAGAATTCATTGATTCAGTCATTTAGTTAGTCAGTGACTGGAGGAAAAAAAAAAAAAAAAAAAAAACTTTGTGTGCCTCCCATACACAGGGTCAGGAAACAAGTAGACAAGAGAGACACACAGGTGAGTCAGGCGATGACCAGCATGGTTCTTTCCAGGATGAGCGGCCCTGGCAGCTGGTGCCTATCCTCACTGAACTAGACAAGGGCACTGTCTTCTTCAGGCTGACTTCTCCTGGCTTGTGTGGAGGTTTCCAATTCTTCCTGACTCCAGAATGAGGTTTAGAGAGATGACATTAGGTCTTTATGGTCTGAGAGTTATTGCTGGGATAGAGGGTAAGATGGTTAGATAGCATCACCAACTCAATCAATGTGAATTTGAGCAAACTCTGGGAGATGGTGAAGGACGGAAGCCTAGCATGCTGCGGTCCATGGGGTCACAGAGTCACAAACGACTTGGTGACTGAACACACACAGAGGTGAAGGTGTTGAACCCAGATTCTCCTGGCCCCCAGAAGAAGGTTGATTTGCCCTCTGTGGCACCCAGGGTCCCCCAGGCTGAGCAGAGTGGCTGCTGCTGATGCATTGTGCAGAGAAGGAAGATGTGGTACAGGTTTCCCCAGACCAACTCCCCGGCAGCATGAACCATGATATCTTCAAGTGCCAGGGGGAGTATAGCAGTGTGGGCCCCGCGCTTACTGCCTTTGAAGGAATAGTGCAGGCAGTGAAGACAAGACGATATGGGGGGCTGGCCTTGGCCTGCTCTATTTCCCAACTAGAATGTTCCAAAATAACACTTGGAGGAGGCTTTAAGAAAGGGGTCAGCTTGGTGTCTGAAATGACACTAGGGTTTGACAGTAATATGCTGCTTGCTCATTGTGCCATTTGCTGGCCCACTCTTCCAACTTCACTTTTTTTTTTTTTTAATTGATATATAGTTAGGGCTTCCCTCATAGCTCAGTTGGTAAAGAATCTGCCTGCAATGCAGGAACCCCAGTTCAATTCCTGGGTGGAAAAGATCCCCTGGAGAAGGGAAAGGCTACCCACTCCAGTATTTTGGCCTGGAGAATTCCATGAACTGTATACTGCATAGTTCACAGGGTTGCAAAGGTTCTGACATGACTGAATGGCATTCACTCATATTCACATAGTTGATTAACAATGTTGTGTCCGTCTGGTGTATAGCAAGGTGATTCACTTTATATATATATAAACACTTCCAGATTCTTTTCCATTATAGGTTATTGAGATATTGAGTATAGTTTCCTGTTCTTTACAGTAGGACCCTATTTATGCATTTTATACATTTTTGTTCAGTCGCTCGGTTTTGTCTGACTTTGTGACCCCAAGGACTATAGCACACCAGGCTTCCCTGAATTTCACTGTCTCCCGGAGTTTGCTCAAACTCCTGTCCATCGAGTCAATGATTCCATCCAATCATCTCACCCTCTAGCACCTTCTTCTCCTTCTTTCTTCAGTCTTTCCAAACATCAGGGTCTTTTCCAGTAAGTTGGCTCTTCACATCAGGTGGTCAAAATATTGGAGCTTCAGCTTTAGCATCAGTCCTTCCAATGAATATTCAGGCTTGATTTCTTTGGAATTGACTGACTTGGTCTCCTTGCTGTCCACAGGACTATCAAGAGTCTTCTCCAGCATGACAGTAGTACTATTTTATACATAGTAGTGTGCATCTGTTAATCGCAAAGTCCTAATTTATCCCTTCCCCTTCTTTTTTCACTCTGGTAACCAAAATTTCTTCTCTGAGTCTGTTTCTGCTTTGCAAATAATTTCATTTGTACCATCATTTTAGATTCCATCAATATGTGATATCATAGAATATTTGTCTTTCTCTTTCTGACATACTCCACTTAGTATGATAACCCCTGGGTCAACACATGTTTCCGCAAATGGTATTACTTCATTATTTTTCAGGGCTGAGGCGTATTCCTCTGTGTGTGTGTGTGTGTGTGTGTGTGTGTGTGTACCACATCTTCTTTATCTATTTATCTGTTGATGGACATTTACATTGTTTACATATCTTGGCTATTGTAAATATTGCTGCAATGAACATTGGGATGCATGTATCTTTTCAGGGTAGAGCTTTGCCTTTTTCAGGTGTATATGCAGGAGTGGGATTGCTGGATCATATGATACTTCTATTTGTAGTTGTTTAAGGAACCTCCATACTGTTCTTCATATTGAGTGTACCAGTTTACTTTTCCACCAACTGTGTACAAGGGTTTCCTTTTCTCTGCAACCTCTCCAGCATTTATTCTTTGTAGTTTTTTGGATGATGGCCATTCTTTCCAGTGTAAGGTGATACATCATTGGAGTTTTCATTTGCATTTGTCTAGTAATTAGGAATGTTGAGACATCTTTTCATGTGTCTTTTGGCCATCTATGTCTTCTTTGGAGAAATATCTGTTCAGGTGTTCTGACCATTTTTTGATTGGATTGTCTTTTTTTTTTTTTTTTTTTTGCAGCTTAAATTTTAATTAAAGGCGGTTAGTAATAAGAGCTTCTGTGGCAAAAAGCTCCAGGCAGTGCTTGGAGGGTATGAATATAAAAATGAGGTGCTAAACCTAAATGTCAATACATTGTAAAATATTACTTTTCCCTTTCCTCCCCTGACCATTTCTGCCTTCTTAATCTTTCTAACTTTCCCAAGGCATGGAGATGTCTGATACATATCAATGGATATTAAAATGGATTCTTAATTCTCATTACCACAATGATATAGCAACCAAATTTGCTTGTCCCTTGCCTTGCACTTATAGCAGGAGACCAGGCATTGGCATAGATGCCCATTATTTGTATTCCAAAGGTCCATGAGTGTAGATGGCTCCTTTTTTGAGTGAATGTGTGTCTGTGTAGCTCATAGGCTGGGCCGATGCTTAGGGCACACAGAGGGGCTATCTATTTGTGCTTATTATTTGAATGACATGATCCACAGCCTGGGCTTTGGGATCCAGGGGCCTGGGTTTGGACATCAGCTCCTCTCTTGCTGTGTAGCTTTGGCACTTACTATCTCTGGGTGTCTTTCTCCTCTGTTGAAAACCAGAGAGCACAAAATGCCACTCATATCACAGGGCTTTTCCAGGGCACAGCCTTGGACATCATGTTGTCTCCCACTGGATCTCAGGGACTGTCTTTGCTTCTACTTCTGCAGGTGGGAGGTTATCCCAGCAACACTACATATGAAGATTTTTCTTGATTCCCAGGCTTTGTAAACTTCAAAATTCTCTAAGAGTGTTCAAGGGACTATAATGTGATTTTGGCAAAATTCCCTTATGCTATTTGGAAGATTTCAGTTGTGCATTTAGAAAATGAGATGATTGGTCCAGAACTGTGATTCTCCAAACTTTGTGTCCATGGGATAACTGACCGGGGGATAGAGTGTGGTTCAGCTTTCTGAACAAATCAGAGGCAAGCTGCTCAGCTGAATTGAAGCCTGTTCCCCAACCCCCTTCTTCCTAAACTCTTCCCGGCCCACTCCTCGGATCAGTTCAGTTCAGTTCAGTTCAGTCTCTCAGTTGTGTCCGACTCTTTGCAAACCCATGAATCCCAGCACACCAGGCCTCTCTGTCCTTCACAAACTCCCCGAGTTTACTCAAACAGATGTCCCTTGAGTCGGTGATGCCATCTAGCCATCTCATCCTCTGTTGTCCCCTTCTCCTCCTGCCACCAATCCCTCCCAGCATCAGGGTCATTTCCAATGAGTCAACTCTTTGCATCAGGTGGCCAAAGTATAGGAGTTTCAGCTTCAGCATCAGTCCTTCCAATGAACACCCAGGACTGATCTGCTTTAGAATGGACTGGTTGGATCTCCTTGGAGTCCAAGGGACTCTCAAGAGTCTGCCCCAACACCACAGTTCAAAACATCAATTTTTTGGTGCTCAGCTTTCTTCACAGTCCAACTCTCACATCCATACATGACCACTGGAAAAACCATAGCCTTGACTAGACGGACCTTTGTTAGCAAAGTAATGTCTCTGCTTTTTAATATGCTATCTAGGTTGGTCACAACTTTCCTTCCAAGGAGTAAGCATCTTTTAATTTCATGGCTGCAATCACCATCTGCAGTGATAGAGGCCCCCCAAAGAACACAGTTTGTAAACCAGTGACCTAGAACTCAGATTTCAGTGTGCATTCAGATCCCTTAGTGATCTTGTCAAATGTGGCCTGTGATTCACATGCTCTGAGGTGGACCTGAGATTCTGTGCTTCTGACCAGATCCCAGTTGATGCCTAAGTGTCTGGTGTGTGGATAGCAATTTGAAAAGCAAGGGTCTGATCACAAACTGCCTTTGACCTTTCACATCCTTTGATTCAGAGTTCTTACTGTTATTCTGATTGTGTCATAAAATAAAAATCTGCATTGAATGAATGTTTCTATTAAAGGCAAAATCCTCAACTCTACAGATGTGGCAACTGACCTGAGAGATGAAGGAGAGAGAAAGTATTTGTTTCTCAACTGTGAGTGTATGAAACATGTGGAAAATATTTTCCGAATAGCACAATTTGGGTTAAGAAACTGTTCCACTTTGTTAAGAAGAGTTGCACTTTGGTTTGGTTGTAGTCTGGATCACAATGAAAGTGTTAGTCAATGAGTCATGTCTGACTCTTTGCAACCCCATGGAGTGTAATCCGCCAGGCTTTTCTGTCCATGGAATTTCCCAAGCAAGCATATTGGAGTGGGTAGCCATTCCTTTCTCCAGGGGATCTTCCTGACCCAGGGTTCAAACCTGGTTCTTCTGCATTGCCAGCAGATCCTTTGCCATCTGAGCCACAAGGTAAGCTAACGGACACTTTTCTAAGGGAACTTCTGATAGAAACAAGTGACCTGCTTTCAGACCCTGGCTGAGGCCTGTCTCCACAATCTAGGTCTAAGTGAAGGTTCAGAACTGTGGACAGCTGTTGGTGTGTCTGGCATCCATGTGCTTTCTTGATACTCATAATGACATGGCATCAAGAAAGATACCTTCATGTAAGTGGCCTCCATGCTTTCTGTCCATTGCTGAGTTGAGTGCTCCAGGTTCAGTGTTGATAGAATGTTCTGTCTTCTGCACTCTGTTGGGACTCCTCCTATGTGTGTCCAGAAGACTGGATGCTTTGACAGTCTGTAGGGCTTTGCTTGTCAGTCTGTGTCTGTTTCAATTCAGTAACATCATGGCTAAGGTGGGGAACCCACTTTAGCAAGGAGACAAAAGCCCAGTTGCTAGAGTAGCCAGTGTGTTGAAATGTCATGTATCCTTTGTGGAATTTGGCAGGAGAATACTGTGTGCTCTGTGGCATTGCCCGAGCCCTTCATTAAGAAGAATGGTTACTTTCCCATGGAGGTGGAGGTGGCATGTGCACCATCTGAGGAAGCGAAGTGAGACTGAACACCAGGGAGGCTGGATCCAAACAGAGGTGTTCCTTTGGTGGTCAATCAATGAGGAGAACAGTCTAGTGGATGTGTGTTCCCAGGACATGTCAGTGGGCTTCTTTAGCATCAGGCATGTTGGAAGCACAGACGGCGTGTGCCCAACCACCCCCTCCTCCAGATGCAGACAGTCTGGTGACTGGTCCATCAATAGCTCTGTCAATGGCCACTGGTCACCTTTCTTCCTTCTTTGACCCCCTCACTCACTGGTGTGTGAGCACCGCCTTGGTGCCTGGCATGGGGTCTACAAAGGTGGAGAAGATGGGGAACTTTCTGACAAACTGCAGACAGGGGATCAGCACAAGGGGCCTTAGGAAAGGCATTGCTCCTAGAATCTGGGATCTGAAGAGGGATGCCAGGGATGGTGGCGTGGGGGGCATGGAGCTCAGTGTGTGTCTGGGGTGCTGATCCAGAGTGCATTGCCTTCCCGTCACGTCCCCAGAGGATTCAGGTCACCTCAGGTACATGTGGAGGGCCTGTGCCTGAGCCTTTCTTGCACACCTTCGACAAAGTATGAGAGTCTCTTTTCCCAACCACCCCTCTCCCACTCAGGTCCTTCTGGCACAATATCAGCAGATAGGAGTAGAGGAGTCTCAGATAGAATCCTTAAGTTTCTGGAAGAATACCCTGATCATCCAGTGCTTCCTGAGCTCTCTTAAACCCAGGACCCTTGGTGACATGACACATGGAAGATTTCTAATCCCTCTCCAGCCCCTGCCACCCAGGCCACCCTGGTAGTATAACCACGAATCCTAAAACACAGCTTTCCCGAAGCGACCCCTGACTCCCACAACTTGGTGTTCGAGTGCCTGCAGCACTCTGGCCTCATCTTGCCCGTCTGTCAAATGAGGTCAATGAAAACAGTTCTGGGTCCAGGATCAGCCTTTGCTCCCCATGCTTCTCGGGGCTCTGACCCCCACCACAGACCTTTCTGCCTTCGTCGCAGCAGCACTTCCCCTTGTCTCCTCGATGGTCATGGCCAGGCCTCCACTCCTGCAGCCTGACTCTCCGGGTGCCCAGCCCTCCACACTGCTGCTCATGGCAGATCCTTCCCTCCTCACTTCCTGTGCCCTCCTGAAGCCTCTGAGGCTGACTTCAGGACCGTTCCTTCCTCCCCACAACCTTCCAGAACCCTCTCCATAGTACTCTTTTTGTGAATTGTTACCCTGGATGGTATCTGTATGTTTGTGTGTGTCTGTGGGTGTGTCTGTGTGTGCGTGTGCACAAACTTTGGGAACCCTCTCTATAATACTATTTTTGTGCAAGGATACCTCGATCGGTTTCTTTGTGTGTGTATGTATGGGTGTGTGTGTCTGCATGTGTGCATGTATGAACTGTTACCCCAGCTACACCACAAACTGAGGATAAAGACCCCACCCAGCTTACCTTGGTAGTGTCCCCAGAGCTGCCTCTGCAGAGCAGGCACTTACCAGTGCTGTCTGTTCACTTTGAGTCACTTAGCATTCATCAACTCTGTTGTACCACTCTGGACCCGGCAGGTGATGATAAGGGCCCTGCCCAGGGGTCAGTGTGTGCAAGGCAGGCAAGCAAGGCAAGTGTGTCAGTAATCTCATTGGACACAGCACCACTCTTTGTAGAAACACTCATTGTGCTAGGATGCCTCTCCCTGTGAGAAGGAGGCAGGCTCTGAGTGGTACACTGCAGAGTGGGTAGTGTGTGGATGGTAGTGAGACAGGAGTCCACCTCAAGGGGCCAGTCCTGACTCCTGTACTAGTGACCTGCTCCCTGTCCCCATAGAGGGTGGGGGCATGGAACATGGGATCTAGGAGGTCCTATCGAGCTTGGCACACATTGGATGCTATGATTGTACCATCCAGGAATTCAGTCTTGACAGACTCAGAGGGTTGTCTGTGTCAGCCGTCTTTTTGGTTTCTGTGTTACTTGACTTGAATCTGTGCTGGTCCAGCAAGGTTCTTCTCTGATGCTGGTTCAAGAAGCCCACCTCCCCTGAACTGCTTCCTCTTCCTACCACTCAGTGTCTACCCAACATCACGTCAAGTTTCTCACCTCAGCCATGGAGGAAAGACAGCTGTGTAGTTTGGGTCCTTGTGTGGTGTTCCAGCTCAGGCTGTTGTTCCATTCCTTAGGTCACATGCTAGTCACTCACTTCCAGGTACTTTTTACTTTTTTTAAATTTTATTTTACTTTATGAGCCCTCAGTAAATGTAGATGCTTTTTAAATTTGTACTTATTTCTTTTGGCCTTTCTGTGAGGCATGTGGAATCTTAGTTCCCTAACCAGGGATCGAACCAACGTCCCCTTCAGTGGAAGTGAGGAGTCTTAACCACCTGACCACCAGAGAAGTCCCACACTCCCAGGTAATTTTGTATTCTGGTTATTTGGAATCCATTCTGATTGCTTTATCCTTGCTTCTGGTTAGATACCTCCCTGCCTTCTGCCTTGTTATCTGAGTCCCAAGCCTTTTCTCAGTGTTTCATTTCCCTCTGTAAGTGTCTGGACCAGACAGAGATGAACAGTGAAGCTAATGAAGCTTAAGATTAAGCTTCAGAGTCATTGGCATTTCAAGGCTTAGAAGGGGCCCTAGCATTATGGTATATGCCAGTCATTTAGTTTGTAAAATCTATGAAAGGTGGTTTAGCCACAGTTGTTTCAGGGCAACTCTGTGTCCATTCTGCTGTCTCCATCACTCTTTCTGTTGTATTGGGTGGCTATACAGTGACCATTGGCAGATTGGGAACCTGGCTAAGGGGAGACTAAATCAGGATAAGTGTAAGTGTGAAAACAGACACATGAAGTTGTGCAGACGTGGAGGAGTGAGCCCGAGGTACTGGGAGTGTGGAAGTCATCCCCCCATTCCCCCCTTGCCCCTGCGGAATGATGTCTGGACTGGGCTGACCCTCTGTCTCCAAATGCTGACAGTCGTTTCGGGGTCCCACAGGCTGGGTGGCTCAACTACATTCCGTGTTGGTTCAGGAGGCCAGCATCTGAGGTCAAAGGGTCAGCTGATGTTGGCTCTTCTGTGGGCTGTGGGGAGAGTCTGTCCCATCTCTCCCCCTTCCCTTCTGGGGCATTGTTGGCCATTGTGGGCGTGTCTGGGCTTGGAGAGCTCCACCTTCCTAGAGTTCTCCCGTGTGCCTGTCTGTATCTAAATGTGTCCTTTGTATGGGGACAGCCGTCCTGTTAGAGGACGGTCCATCCTAATGAGCTCACTTGACCCCAATCAGCGCTGTGAAGACCTATTCTTTGTAAGGTCATGACGAGGCAGTTGGGACTGACACTCCAGCACCTGACTCTGAGGGGACACGATATGATTCCTCACACCCTACAAAGGCTCTGAGGTAGGAACAGACTGGAGTGTTCCAAGGATGGAAGGATAGCCTTCATGCCTACCAGGTGTGAATCCAGGGGCGAGGAGAGCAGGGCGCCAGGGTAGGAGCCAGATCACGTGGGGCCTCGTGAGCCTATGAGAACAGTGGCTCTGCTGTGCTTGGGGAAGGAAAGGCCCGGGAGTCTCTGGGCTGGGTTCCTCTGGGACCGTTTTCCCATCCTGACGGCCACATGGAAACAGAGGCTCCTTGCGAGGTGCTGAGACCCTGCTGAGGTCCAGGCCCTCCACCTGAACTGCCTGTGCTGCTCTGCGATCACCCTGCTCCAATGAACAGGGACCCCTCCTCCAGGTACAAGGAAAGAAGTGAGGATGGAGGTGTGTGTGTCAGGTCCCGTGCTGTCATGTGCTATCTCTCTATCTCTCAGCATCTGCTCAGCCGTGGAACGAGGTGACAGTAACCTAGCAGATTATGTGAGGTTTGAATTCTCTGATCCCTGCGTGGTGCCATCCCAGGCCCTGGCAAGGACACAGAGCATGCCTGTCCTAATAGTTCCTCCTCTCCTTTGTTCTTTCTCTAGGCCCTGGGCAGGGGATGGGGCATCTGCTGAGAGTGGAGGCAGTGGGGAGGGTTGGGAGGAAGGTGGCTTCCATAAGGCATGGGGAAGACACCTGGCAGGGCCGTCTGAGGTCCAGGGCACCCCAGGACCGAGGACAGATTTGTTAGCATGGATGTGCCCTCAGCAGCATCGGACTGAGATGGGGAATCTGCAGAGCATGGGCAGGATGGGGCCAGGGAGCTGAGGGGTCTTTGTCAGCTGTGGCTCAGGACACACACAAGCCATCATGATGTCCAAGGCCTGCCTTTCTCAGCCTCGTTCTCCTGCCCCTGTGCTTGGAGTACCCACCCTGGTGTTCCCAACCCAGAGGCCCTCCAGCTGCTCCCCTCCCTTGTTGCAGCTTGGGAGCCCTGGAGCCGTGGGGGTCCACCCGTGTTACCTTCCCTCCCATATCAGATGAGGCTCCTGTAGGGTCTTATCCCAGTGGGCACTGGGACCATACAGTCAGGCTCTCCCTCCCTCCTGCTCAGTGAGGAGCTGGTCAGCCTGGCAGGTTCCATTGGGCAGGAGGCCCATGGCAGCAGCATGGACAGGGCACCGCCCTCACACAGAAGGCGCTGGCACTGGACAGAGACACTGGCCCCTGGCAGAGCCAGTTCTTAGCAAAGCACAGAGCAGCCCCACAGTGCTTCTGATTCTCCTTGTCCCCTTCCTTTCACAGGCCTGCATTTTGTCACCTCAGAGGTATCAGAGCATTTAAACTGGGATCTTTACCACAGGGCAGATGATACAGTCCAGGCAACCCTCCCAGGGCCACCTCAGTGATGGTGCATGGGATCATCTGAGCTTCTTCTCTGCTGGTAATTGCAGTTAGGGACATGTGTTTTTCTTTTTCTTCCGCCTGCGTATGTTGCTCTATGCAGTCCCAGATTTCCCCACTGTTACCGATCTGAGAGGGTTTACTATTGTTTGCAATTTTCTCCTCCTTTACAGCTTCTTCTTCAAGACAGGTCTCAACCCCTAAATACTTTACCTCTCTTTATGTCTCTTTTATTTTGTTCTAACTCTGTTTGAAGAGACTTGTTTGACTTTTTGGGTAAATAGGGCCAGTCAACAGTGTTCACAATTTGTTTTCTGGATGTTCTTCCATGTGCAGTCGATCCTTAGATGAATTTGTGTGGGAGAGAGTGGTCTTTGCCTCCTATTCCTCTGACATCTTGGGACCAACCATCAACCTACAAGACACATTTTATCAACTGAAATGTTGTTGTTCTTCAGTCACTAAGCTATATTTGGCTCTTTGTGCCCCCTTGGACTGTAGCACGTCAGGCCTCTCTGACCCTCACCATCTCCCATATTTTCCCTGAGATCATATCCTTTGAATTGCTGATGCTATCCAAATTTTTCATCCTCTCTCACTCACTGCTCCTTCTGCTTTCAACATTTCCTAAAGATCATAGTCTTTTCTAATGAATAATTTTAGAGCCACAAAACATGAAATCTGTCACTCTTTCTGCATTTCCCTCTTGTATTTGCCTTGAACTGGTGGGAACAGATGCCATGATCTTACTTTTTGTAATATTGAGTATTCAAATGTACTGTTTAGCAAATGTTTCCCTATAAACAGTGACAATTATTGTTTCTTGTAACTTTGTTTTACCTCAGCTTTTAGGATAAGAAACTCTTCTCGAAGCGTTTTCTAAGACTATAGCTACTCATTTTATATAATACTGATGGCTTTAATTTTCTTGCTGAAAGCATGTGTGCTATGCCTCTGTGACAACTGGGTGAAATTTTGATGAAATACCCAGCCTATAAAGTATTTCCACATTAACATAATGTCTTGAACCTGTTAAAGGAAACTAGTTAGTTTTTCCCTAGTATGGAAACTAGACAAATACAAAGGATGACAGTACCAAGAAGATATGATATGGAGAGGGGGCAGGCAGCTGAACCACCGTGGCATGAAGAGACAGAAGTTTGGTTCATCAGTGCTTTCTATTGTAATATTTGGAACAAAAAGTTAGTGGTGAATGGAAATTTTACCTACTGAGATATGGAAAAGAGATTCTGATTTATACATCATTTAATTTCAATGTTAGGCTACCCAGAATAGCCTGATTATGACCTATGAACTGTGCAGTCTACATCTGTTTTACTCATTAAAGGGAAATACATTTTTAAAAAGTGAGATGTCTCTTGTCCCAAATGCAACTAGTTGACCACTGGGAATACTGTTCAGATATGCTCCGGTGTTACTGGAACTTGAATCTTTAACATTTTTTTCAATGTAAGAATAGCAGTTGCTTTCTTAGAACAATATCTTTAAGCACCTGAGAGTTGCAATTTTATAGGTTCAAGGTTTCATCAGTTGTATGAAACCCATCTCTTATTACAGAAAGAATAGCATAAGATGAGCCAGATTATGGCATAACCTTTCAGCAAGAGGACGTAATTGTTCAGCCAGAAAGTGATTAACAAATCTTGGGTTGCCCAAATAGTTCATTTACTCTCTTGGGATTTCCCATTGTTTGGCCATTTTAATGAAGATGCTGTAAATATTATTCTGACAAAACAAAAACAAAAAATTTGGAACAAGATGCAAGTCCTAAAGCCATGTAAAGTGGTATTTACTGTAGATTTATAAAATATTTTATTTGAGGAGCATAATTTCTACTAATATGTAAGTTCTTAAAACTATGAATGGAGGGGGCTTATTTGATGCTATTACAATTGTATGATTAAAGGAACCAATTTGTTTATAGTTGAGCTTTGTTTTTCTGATTTATCTGGGTTTTAAAAGTTACTAAATAATTTTCTCCTTTGGTTTCAGTTGCAGCCCTATGATAATCCAAATTTTGAATGCGGTTATCCCCAAATTTGGTAAAAATGAAAGAAGAGTTGGGAATAAAAATGTCTCTACACTATCTTCATTAGTCTGAGATTATAGGAAGCATTGTAAGCAAGAGGTAATGTGGATGATCATAACTCTGACTTTCATCTTGAAACTAGAGGAGAGGACGTGTTTTCAGCCTGCACAAGTTTAAGTATGCCATTCCTACAAAAGCCTTCTACCATTCAGATAGTTGCTGATACAATTGCTCCAACTCAAAATGTTTTCTCTTCTCCATCATCAAAATCAGTTAGACCACAGAAGCATATTGTGATACATCAACCTGCAACTGTTGTCATTGTTGCTTTTAATTGAAGGATGATTGCTTTACAGAATTTTGCTGTATTCTGTCAGACCTCAAAATGAATCAACCATAGATATACATATATTTCCTCCCTTTGGAAACTCCCTCCCATCTCCCTCCCTATCCCACACTCTAGGTTGAGCATTTTTCATGGGACTTCACATAGCAGCTACACGAAATCAAATGGCCCGAATGAGAATTTTGCAGCTATGTCTACATCTATTTCTCAGTACCACATCTTATCTCCATTACAGAACAGTTATTTTGGACTGAGGGTGGAGACTTCTCACTTTCCAGCTTTTTACGGTTATATGGCAGCCCATGACAGTGCTTTTCCCAAACTATAACACGCAGGCAATTCATGTTTCCCGGGGCCAAAGATCCCTGATACATCTGCTGCCTCTCTTTCAAGGTCAACTCATCAACCATCTTCATTATTTGAAAATCATCCTAATACAACTGATCTACAAAACAGGTGTCAGATTATGCAGGATAATGGTGATTAGAATTAATGTTGGGAGAGATCAACAAATTCCTACAATTCTCTTATTTGAAGAATAAAGTTACATGTTCATCTTCATAGTGTCAATTTCTATTTTGAAATAATTGAGAGTAAAATAAGAGTGTTATTTCAGCACCTGGCTATTTTAATGTGGTTTAATATAAGCTCATCTATTCAAGGAATCATTCAGTATGCATCCTATGTAAATTACACCTAATGAATTGTTTAAAAAATATAAAATTAGAACAAAGTGAAAAGATGAAATGTAAATAAAATGATTTTGAAATCATCCAGGCTGAATTGACTGGGTGTCTAAGTTAGGATGGTATGGGAGAAGGAAGAGACAGAAATCAAATTTAGAAAAAGCAAATGAAGAGTATGTACCTTGCTGCTTCCTCAATTTTATTATATCATGTCAGTAGGAGGAAAGCTAAGAGGTTAGACAGCATGTTGTCTTCATTAAACAAAAATTTGTTTCGTACTTGAAAATACTGAGATGTACTCAGTAACCATGATCACCACCATACCATCACTGGAATACCAACAATACCATGACATAGTCAAAGATTGCACCACAGTCAGCAAAAGATAGGTATTTTACAAGCGAGATTATAAAGGGTCATTTTTGTACTGCTCTCCTTATATAATGTCTTCATTTCATCCCACCAAGACATCACCCTATATTTCCTAATGTATATTTTGATGTTGCTTTCCTGTTCCTAAAAGAAAGACTTAAATCCTTGTGCTGAATGCAGCATCTCATCATGGTTAACCAGTTCTTGGAAGACATGACATCTGTTTCCCTCAGTAGCTTCATTATCTATCTGTTTCACTGAGTTTCTAGAGCAACAATCAGGCTAAATATTTTCAGTCATACTAAGCCACATTTCACAATGTTTCCTAAACTCTCGTATGGAATTGGAAAGAACCTGTTTGCCTACCTACCAAGTTATTCACATGTATCAGATTCTTCTATGTTTCGTGTCTACCCAAGTTTCCTTATGTATCTTGCACATCAGTTAAGACTTAGTGCCTGCCAAATGATATATTTTACATACATACTGAATTAGCAATAAAGAGATGTAATAACCAATCAAAAGCTATATGCATTACTCAACAACATCCCATAGCCTCCACTATTACCATAATTGAGCTTTCTTATTTACTGAGAATTTAGTAAGGTGATGTCTCTTCTTGTTAATGCAATGTCTAGGTGTGTCATAGATCACACACATCAAGAAGCAAGTGACATTTAACTTGATGACTGCAGTCACAATTCTTAGTAATTTTGGAGCCAAAGAAAATTAAGCTTGTCACAGTTTCCACACATATACCTCTTCTGTTTGCTGAGTAATGATGTTACCAGATGCCCTGATCTCTGTTTTTATGAATGTTGAGTTTTCAGCAAGATTTTTCACTCTTCTCTTTCACCCTCATCATGAGGCTCTTTATTTCCTCTCAACTTTCTTTTCTTTTTTTCTGTTTTACCATCTGTATATCAGAGGTTGTTGATGTTTCTCCCAACAAATTTGATGTCAGCTTGTGATTCATTCACCTGGTATTTTCATAGTATTCTCCACATATGTTTCACATAAGCCGAGTTATGAACTGGTTTGTCACTCTCCTTTCCCAGTTATGAAATGGTTAATTGTTCCATGTCTGGTTCCATTTCTTGTGTCTTGACTCATGTAAGAGTGGTTTCAAATTTTACCTCCTCAAGAATTTTCCATGAACCCCCCCCCTTTTTTTTTTCCAGTTTTCTCCTTCTGGGCATCTGGTTTCTCCATCTAGTTTCTCCATTTGGTTTTCTCCATCTGGTTTCTCATTGTGGGGCATTGATCATTGCCCCGGATGTCTCAGAGCTTTATGTGTGTCTTTCTTTCATTATTTTTGCACACTCCACTGTGTTTCATCTATTTCCTCGTTTCTACCTCCAGCTAATTAATTCTTTTTCTGTCTCATTTACTCTACGGTTGGTTCCTTCCAGAGTGTTGTTAATCTCAGTTATTGAATTGATTATTACTGCTTGACTCTTATTTATTTCTTCTAGATCCATGGTAAACATATTTACTTCTTCTCAGTCCGGGCCTCCAGTGTATTTACTGGTGACTCCTCTTAGCTTTGAAGACTTTGGCCATCTTTATTCTCATTTTTCTGAATTCTTTTCAGGAAGACTTCCGATCTCTTCTTCTTTTGTTTGTTTTGGTGGGTTTTTATCATGTACCTTCACCAGCTGAATGTCTCTCTCCCTTTTCATTTTCTTTAGATTGCGTGGTTTGGGTCCCTTTTCTAAAGGCTTATAAAGGGTTATGGTTCCACTTCATTGTGGAACCTGACCTTTGTGGGTGGGATTGGACCAGTGACTTGTCCAAGTTGAAGGCTTTGGGGAATTTGTGTGTGTGCACTGCCAGGCGGATCTGGATCTCTTCTCTCTGGAGTGCAATGAATTTTCCAGCATTGTCCTTTGGGGTGTTTGTGGGTTTGGCATGGTTTCAGGCAGCCCCTTTTATCATATTCACTGTCGTGTTTCTGTTTTGCTGAAGAATAGGTGTGGGGTCTCTTGTACTGGACTTGCTGCCTCAATCCTGGAGCTTGCTTTCCATGTAGGCATGGAAACTCTGGGGTGTGTGCCTGTCCTTTAATGTTCCCTGAGGTCAAGTGTTCTATGGTGATCTAAAGTTTTGGAATCAACGTCCTGGCCTCTGGTTTCTGTCCCCAAGTTACAGTAGCATCAAAAATCCACATCCACACAATACGGAAGTTAAAATCCCTAGGTTAATGGTGACACAACTCTCCTCATCCTGAAACAGTCAAAGGGATTCACAGCGTTACATAGAGCAGAGACAAAGGAGGAGGAAGATAGAGGTGCCTAGGTTGAGAAAAGGGAGAGTCAAAAGAGGAGAGAGCAATCAACTCAGGAAGCAAATCCCTAAGTGAAAACAGATCCTAAAGATTATGTTCCTAAAGTTACAAAGTTGATAACCATTTTAAAAAAGCAGAATAAAACAACCAAGAATAAAATTTAGACTCATTTAAGTAGTGTAAAAAAAAGAGGCCAAAATCATTCTCATATATGTAACAAATGTTTAAAAATTAGATTTATGTTTATTTTTTAGAAAGGTAATAATAGTCAATAGAAATAAAAGTTTAGGGAATAATAAAGAACTAAAATTTTAAAAGTTAAAGAAATCATAATTATAGAAATAGACCTCAGAATTTCTAAGAAGTTGTTTTGTGCTTTATGGAGTCAGTACAGTGTCAGATAGTCTCTTTAAACTTGTACATGTGAAAGGCTACTGTTACCCCTCAAGTGAACTGTCTCGGCATTAACTACAGACTGTTATTCCATTGAACCTGTCACCTCTGGGTTGGTTTACACTTCTTTGCTAATATTTTCTTCTTCCATTTGAAAGCCTCTCCCATGTCTGGTTTTCAACATGAACAAGGGTGTGGAAGCCTCTTATTCATTTTCACTTGCTCAGTGATTTGGTGGTGAGGGGCAGGACACTGAAAACAGAAATTGAACCTGCAACTGAGATTTTCTGTCACATTTAAGATCAACCTCTAAGTCCAACACTCTATTTCTTTTCTTGTTCTAAGCAGTCTCTTCTTTAGATCGAAAAGTATGAAAGAAAGAGAGAGACATAGGGGATCGTAGACCTCCTCATGTTCCAAGAGTAATTTTAATCAGAGAAGTTAGAAAAGGCAGAAACAAAGGAAAATAATCAAGCAATATAAAATAATAAGGATTTAGCCATTAAGCAAAGTCAAGGATCTTTAGTTCCTCCTCAAGGGCTATAGATAATATTCTGAGCAATATCCTGTGCACAGTTTTAGAGATGCTAAAGCCCCAACCAGGCTGAAGTTTAAGTGCATAGACCACATAGTAGATGGAACTAGCCGGTCAATGATGTTGTCTCCCAATATCCTCTTTATTGATGTGATTTTTCTGTGTAAATATTCTTTAGGAATGAGAATTTGCAGGTTTCATATTTTTGGTTACTTTTTATGTAAGCAGCCTGTATTTAAGTTGATATAGAAGTAGACACTGGTTGAACATTACCCTTCAATTGCTAGGAAACCAGTGACTTTGTGATGTCACAGCTACCCTTCAATTGCTAGGAGATCAGTGACTTTGTGATGTCACAGCTTTTTGACTTTGAGAACCACTGTGATGGTCTAGAAAGTTTATTTCTGTAGGCCAGCCAGGCAGCATTTGAAGTTTCAGAGTGTAAAATCAGACAAATAAGAAAAGTATCTGAGGAAATATTTCTTTGAGATGGCACATTTTTCTTCAGAAATTCAAGATGTGCCTCCTAGAGATAAATCAACTGGTGCAGAAACCACCATTAGATCCCCTTTGTGTGATTACACACTTACTGAGGACTCAGTTTTGAGATCTATCATTGAAGAAGCAGCTTTTCAGGCTTTGTTTGAGGAAGTTGTGGTAAAAATGCCACGTTACACATTTTCTGTCTCTGAAACAGATGAATTGAACGATTTTCTTTCACTCAATTTTCCTCAAAAACTTTGGAAGATAGTTGAAAGTGATCAGTTTAAATCTATTTGGTGGGATGAGAGTGGCACTTCTATAGTGATCAATGAAGAAGTCTTCAAGAAAGAAGTCTTAGAAAGAAAGGCCCCTTTCAGAATATTTGAAACTCATAGTTTGAAAAGTATAGTTCGACAGCTTAACCTTTATGGGTTTAGAAAAAAGCAACAAACTGTTCAAAGATCTGCTTCACTAGCTGACTTTCTGGATGAAGAAAACAATGTCTCTGTTTTGAGCAAGGTATTCCAAACTTTTCACTTATTATTGGCAATATGTAAGATTAAATCATGTAACCTAGAAAGCGTGTTCACATATGTAGCTAAAACTGAATTTAAAATTGAGATAACAAACTGTTGAAAAGCTTTATTTCTTGAAGTTGAGAACATCTAGAGGTTAAAATATTTGATATTTAACAAACATTCCTAGCAACTTGAAACTGGATACAAGTCTTGAAGCTAATTAAAGTGGGATTTACTATATATGTTTACAACATATTTTTACTTGGTATTTTCTGTATTTACTGTATATGTTTATAACATATTTTTACTTGAGGATCATAATTGCTTCTAACATGTAATGTTTTTTTAATACTACTTATGCTCTCATTGTTTTTTAAATTATATTGTAAATTTTAATTGGAGGCTAATTACATTACAATATTGTAGTGGTTTTGCCATATATGACACGAATCAACCATGGATGTACATGTGTTCCCCATCCTGAACCCCTCTCCCACCTCCCTCCCCATCCCATCTCTCTGGGTCATCCCAGTGCACCAGCAATGAGCACCGTGCTCGTGCATTGAACCTAGACTGGCAATCTTTTTCACATATGTTAATATACATGTTTCGATGCTATTCTCTCAATTCATTCCATGCTTGCCTTTTCCCACAGAGTCCAAAAGACTGTTCTTTACATGTGTGTCACTTGCTGTCTCACATATAAGGTTATCGTTACCATCTTTCTAAAATTTTTTTCCATCTTTCTAAATTGCACATATATGCTTTGGTATACTGTATTGGTGTTTTTCTTTTTCGCTTAATTCAGTCTAAGGCTCCAGTTTCATCCACCTCATTAGAACTGATTCAAATGTATTTTTTTATAATGGCTGAGTAGTATTCCATTTTGTACATGTACCACCGTTTTCTTATCCATTCGTCTGCTGATGGAAATCTAGGTTGCTTCCATGTACTGCCTATTATAAACAGTCCTGTGATGAACTTTTGGGTACAAGTGTCTCTTTCGGGTCTGGTTTCCTCAGTGTGTATGCCCAGCAGTGGGATTGCTGGGTCATATGGCAGTTCTATTTCCAGTTTTTAAAGGAATCTCAAAAAAAAAAAAAAAAAAAAAAAAAGGAATCTCCACACTGTTCTCCAGAGTGACTGTACTAGTTTGCATTCCCACCAACAGTGTGAGAGGGTTCCTTTTCTCCACAGCCTCTCCAGCATTTATTGTTTGTAGACTTTTGGATAGCAGTCATTCTGATTGACGTAAGATGGTACCTCATTGTGGTTTTGGTTTGCATTTCTCTGATAAAGTGTGATGTTGAGCATCTTTTCATGTGTTTGTTAGCCATCTGTATGTCTTCTTTGGAGAAATGTCTGTTTAATTCTTTATCCTGTTTTTTGATTGGGTCAGTTATGTATCTGGAATTGAGCTGCAAGTGTTGCTTGCATATTTTTGAGATTAATTCTTTGTCAGTTGCTTCATTTGCTATTATTTTCCTCCCATTCTGAAGGCTGTCTTTTCACCTTGCTTATAGTTTCCTTCGTTGTGCAAAAGATGTTCAGTTTATTTAGGTCCTACTTGTTTATTTTTGCTTTTATATCCGTTACTATTGGAGGTGGGTCATAGAGGGTCCTGCTGTGATTTATGTCAGAGAATGATTTTCTAGCAGTTTTATAGTTTCTGGTTTTATGTTTAAATGTTTCATACATTTTGAGTTTATTTTTTGTGTATGGTGTTAGAAAGTGTTTTAGTTTCATTCTTTTACAAGTGGTTGATCAGTTTTACCAGGATTACTTGTTAAAGAGATTGTGTTTTCTCCATTGTATATCCTTACCTCCTTTGTCAAAGATAAGGTGTCCATAGGTGCATGAATTTATCTCTGGGTTTTCCATTATGTTTCATTGTTCTATATTTGTTTCTTTGTGCAAGTACCTTACTGTCTTGATGACTGCAGCTTTGTAGTGTAACCTGAAGTCAGGCAGGTTGATTCCTCCAATTCCATTTCTTTCTCAAGATTGCTTTGACTATTCGAGGTTTTTTGTATTTCCATACAAATTGTGAAATTATTTGTTCCAGTTCTGTGAAAAATACCATTGGTAGCTTGATAGGGATTGCATTGAATCTATAGATATCTTTGGGTAGTAAACTCATTTTCACTATATTGGTTCTTCGAATCCATGAACATGGTATATTTTGCCATCTATTTGTGTCCTCTATGATTTCTTTCATCAGTGGTTAATAGTTTCTATATATATTTGTCTTTTGTTTCCCTAGGTAGATGTATTCCTAAGTATTTTGTTCTTTTCGTTGTAATGGTGGATAGAATTGTTTCCTTAAATTCTCTTTGTTTTCTCATTGTTAGTGTATAGGAATGCAAGGGATTTCTGTGTGTTAATTATATATCCTGCAACTTTATTATATTCATTGATTAGATCTAGTACTTTTCTGGTGGAGTCTTTAGGGTTTTCTATGCAGAGGATCATGTCCTCTGCACACAGAGTTTTACTTCTTCTTTTCCAATCTGGAATCATTTTATTTCTTTTTCTGCTCTGAATGCTGTAGCCAAAACTTACAAAACTATGTTGTATAGTAGTGGCCAGAGTGCGCACCCATGTCTTCTTCCTTTAGGAACATTTCCTTTAGGGGAAATGCTTTAAATTTTTCACCATTGAGGATAATGTTTGCTGTGGGTTTGTCATATATAGCTTTTATTATGTTGAGTTACGTTCCTCCTGTTCCTGCTTTCTGGAGGGTTTTTTTTAATCATAAATGGATGTTGAATTTTGTCAAAGGATTTCTCTGCATCTATTGAGATAATCATATGGTTTTTATTATTCAAATTGTTAATGTGGTGTATTGCATTGATTAATTTGCGAGTATTAAAGAATAATTTCATCCCTGGTATAAAGCCCAGTTAGTCATGATGTATTATTTTTTAACATGTTGCTGGATTCTGTTTGATAGGATTTTGTTAAACATTTTTGCATCTATGTTCCTCAGTCATATTGGTCTGTAGTTTTCTTTTTTTGTGGCATCTTTGTCTGGTATTGGTATTAGGGTGATGGTGGCCTAATAGAATGAGTTTGGAAGTTTACATTCCTCTGAAATTTTCTGGAAGAGTTTGAGTAGGATAGGCATTAGCTCTTCTCTAAATTTTTTCAGCTGTGAAGCCATCTGGTCCTGGGCTCTTGTTTACTGAAAGATTTCTGTCTACATTTTTGATTTCTGTGCTTGTGATGGGTCTGTTACATTTTCCATTTCTTCCTTGTTCAGTTTTGGAAAGTTCTACATTTCTAAGGATTTGTCCATTTCTTCAAGTTGTCCATTTTATTGGCATATAGTTGCTGACAGTATTTTCTTATGGTCCTTCATTACTGTATAGTCTCTTGTTGTTTCTCCATTTTCATTTTTAATTTTTTAAAATTTGATTCTTCTCCCTTTTTTACTTGATGAGTCTGGCCAGTGGTTTGTCAATTTTATTTATCTCCTCAAAGATCCAACTTTTAGTTTTGTTGATTTTTGCTATAGTCTCTTTTGTTCCTTTTGCATTTATTTCTGCTCTATTTTATTATTTCTTTCCTTCTACTTACCCTCCTTTTCTAGTTACTTTAGGTGTAGAGTCAGGTTATTTATCTGACTTTTTTCTTCTTTCTTGAGGTAAGCCTGTATTGATATGAACATTCCCCTATGCACTGCTTTTACAGTGTCCCATAGGTTTGGGGTTGTTGTGTTTTCATTTTCATTCGTTTCTATGCATACTTTGATTTCTTTTTTATTTCTTCTCTGATTTGTTTGTTAATCAGAAGCGTGATGTTCAGCCTCCATATGTTGGAATTTTTAATATTTTTTTCTCCTGCCATTGACATTTAATCTTACTGCATTGTGGTCTGGAGATGCTTGGAATGATCTCAATATTTTTGAATTTACCAAGGCTAGATTTGTGGCCCAGGATGTGCTCTATCCTGGAGAAGGATCCATGTGCACTTGAGAAAAAAGGTGAAATTCATTGTTTTGTGGTGAAAAGTCTTACAGATATCAATTAAGTGTAACTGGTCCATTGTATCATTTAAAGTTTGTGTTTCCTTGTTAATTTTCTGTTTAGCTGATATATCCATAGGTGTGAGTGGGATGTCAAGGTCTCCCACTATTATTGTTTTATTGTTAATTTCCCCTTTCATACTTGTTAGCATTTGCCTTACATATTGTGGTGCCCCTTTGTTGGGTGCATATATATTTATAATTTTTATGTCTTCTTCTTGGATTGATCCTTTGATCATTATGTAGTGTCCTTCTTTGTCTCTTTTCACAGCCTTTATTTTAAAGTCTATTTTATTTGATGTGAGTATTGCTACTCCTACTTTCTTTATGTCTCTATTTTCATGGAATATCTTTCTCCAACCCTTCATTTTCAGTCTGTATGTGTCCCTTCTTTTGAGGTGGATCTCTTGTAGACAAGATATATAAGGGTCTTGTTTTTGTATCAATTCAGCCAGTCTTTGTCTTTTGGTTGGGGCATTCAACTCATTGACATTTAAGGTAATTATTGATAAGTAAGATCCCATTACCATTTACTTTGTTATTTTGGGTTTGAGTTTATATATCCTTTCTGTGTTTCCTGTCTAGAGAAGATCCTTTAGCATTTGTTGGAGAGCTAGTTTGATGGTGCTAAATTCTATCAGCCTTTTCTTGTCTGTAAACCTTTTGATTTCTCCTTCATATTTGAGTGAGATTCTTGCTGGGTATAATAATCTGGGTTGTAGGTTTTTCTTTCAATACTTTAAGTGTGTCTTGCCATTCCATTCTGGCCTGAAGAGTTTCTATTGAAAGATCAGCTGCTATCCTTATGGGAATCCAAATGTCTCTTATTTGTTGTTTCTCCCTTGCTGCTTTTTTTTTTTTCCACTTATTTTCATTAGCTAAAGGCTAATTACTTTACAGTTCTGAAGTGGTTTTTGCCATACATTAACATGAATCAGCCACAGATTTGCATGTGTTCCCCATTTCAATCCCCTCTCCTGCCTCCCTCTCCATCCCATCCCTCTGGGTCTTCAAAGTGCACCAGCTCTGAGCACTTGTCTCATGCATACAACCTGGGCTGGTGACCTGTTTCACCCTTGATGGTATACTTGTTTCAATGCTATTCTCTCAGAACATCCCACCCTCGCCTTCTCCCACAGAGTCTAAAATTTTGTTCTGTACATCTGTGTCTCTTTTTCTGTTTTGCATATAGGGTTATCATTACCATCTTTCTAAATTCCATATATATGCATGAGAATACTGTATTGGTCTTTATCTTTCTGGCTTACTTCACTCTGTATAATGGGCTCCAGTTTCATCCATCTCATTAGAACTGATTCAAATGAATCCTTTTTAATGCCTGAGTAATATTTCATGGTGTATATGTACCACTGCTACCTTAACCATTCGTCTGCTGATGGGCATCTAGGTTGCTTCCATGTCCTTGCTATTATAAACTATGTTAGGATGAACATAGGGGTACACGTGTCTCTTTCAGATCAGGTTTCCTCAGTGTGTATGTCCAGGAGTGGGATTGCTGGGTCATATGGAAGTTCTATTTCCAGTTTTTTAAGAAATCTCCACACTGTTCTCCATAGTGGCTCACAGTCTTTATTTTAAAGTGTATTTTATCTGATATGAGTATTGTGTCTCCTGCTTTCTTTTGGTCTCCATTTGCATGAAATAATTTTTTCTATCCCTTCACTTTCAGTCTGTATGTGTCCCTTGTTTTGAGGTGTGTCTCTTGTAGACAGCATATATAGGGGTCTTGTTTTTGTATCCATTCAGCCAGTCTTTGTCTTTTGGTTGGGGCAATCAGCCCATTTACATTGAAGGTACTTATTGATAGGTATGGTCCCGTTGCCATTTACTTTGGTGTTTTGGGTTTGCTTTTATACAACCTTTCTGTGCTTCCTCTCTAGAGAAGATCCTTTAGCATTTGTTGAAGAGATGGTTTGGTGGTTCTGATTTCTCTCAGTTTTTGCTTATCTGTAAAGCTTTTGAATTCTCCTACATATCTGAATGAGGTCCTTGCTGGGTACAGCAATCTGGTTTGTAGTTTATTCTCTTTCATTACTTTAAGTATGTCCTGCCATTCCCTTCTGGCCTGAAGAGTTTTATTGATAGGTCAACTGTTATCCTTATGGGAATCCCTTTGTGTTATTTGTTGTTTCTCCCTTGCTGCTTTTAATATTTGTTCTTTGTGCTTGATCTTTGTTAATTTGATTAATAAGTGTCTTGAGGTGTTTCACCTTGGGTTTATCCTGTTTGGGGCTCTCTGGGTTTCTAGGACTTGTGTAACTATTTCCTTCCCCATTTTAGGGAAGTTTTCAGCTATTATCTCCTCAAGTATTTTGTCATGGCCTTTCTTTTGTCTTTTTCTTCTGGGACTCCTATGATTCCTATGTTGGGGCGTTTCACATTGTCCCAGAGTTCCCTGAGGTTGTCCTCATTTCTTTTGATTCTTTTTTTCTTTTTTGCTCTCTGCTTCATTTATTTCCACAACTTTATCTTCTACCTCACTTATCCTATCTTCTGCCTCCGTTTTTCTACTCTTGGTTCCCTCCAGAGTGTTTTTGATCTCATTTATTGTATTATTCTTATATATGGACTCTTTTTTATTTCTTCCAGGTCCTTGTTAAGCATTTCTTGTATCTTCTCAATACTAGCCTCCAGGCTATTTATCTGTAACTCCATTTTGTTTTCAAGATTTTGGATCATTGCTATTATCATTATTCTAAATTCTTTTGCAAGTAGATTCCCTATCTCCCCTCTATTGTTTGGCTTGGTGGGCATTTTTCATGTTCCTTTACTTGTTGGGTATTTCTCTGCCTTTTTATCAGTTTAGATTGCTGTGTTTGTAGTGACCTTTCTGTGTTCTGGTGGTCTGTGGTTCCTTGTTATTGTGGAGGTTTCTCCCGGTGGGTAGGGTTGGTTGATTGGCTTGTCAAGGTTTCTTGGTTAGGGAATCATGTGCCGGTGTTCTTATGCATGGAGCTGGATTTCTTCTCTCTGGAATGCAATGGAGTGTCCAGTAGTGAGTTTTGAGATGTGTCTATGTGTTTGGTGTGACTTTGGTTAGCCTGTATGTTGATGCTTAGGGCTATGTTCCTGCATTGCTGGAGAATTTGCATGATATGTCTTGCTCTGGAACTTATTGGCTCTTGGGTGGTGGTTGGTTTCAGTGTACATATGGAGGCTTTTGGGTGATCTCTTATTACTTAATGTTCCCTGTAGTCAGGAGTTCTTTGCTGTTCTTAGGTTTGGTGCTTAATTCTCCTGCCTCTGGATTTCAGTCTTACACTTCCAGTAGCCTCAAGGCTTCTCCAACTATACAGCACTGATAATAAAACTTCTCAGTTAATTGTGAAAAGATTCTCCACATTGAAGGACACCCAGAGAGGTTCACAGAGTTACATGAAGAGGAGAGGGAGGAAGGAGATAGAGATGAGCAGGAGGAGAAAAGTGGGGACTCAAGAGGAGAGAGAGAGAAATCTACACAGTACTCTCTTCCCTAAGTGTTCTCCATAGCCCAGAACACCCACAGAGATTCACAGAATTGGATTGAGAAGAGAAGGGGGAGGGAGGAAATAGAGGTGATCTGGGGGAGAAAAAGAAGAGTCAAAAGGGGAAGAGAGTAATCATCACAATCCTGAGTAAAAATGGGTACTGAATATTGGATTCTTAATGTCCAAAATTGATATCAAATACTGAAAAACAAAGATTAAAAATCTAGAGTAGAGGTTAGACTCTTAAAAATACAATATTAAAAACAAAAACACAAAAATTTAAGAAATATATATGAAGGTCGCTTTAAAAATAGAGTCTTCCTTTTTTTGCAAGGCTAGAGTGAAGTGAAAATGAAAGTTAAGGAGTAATAGAGGACTCCAAAGGAAAATAAAAGAAGAAAAGAAAAAAGGAAAAAAAATTTAATTAAAAAATATTAAAAATATATGTAACTGAAAATTAAGGAGTAATTGGGGAGTAATAGAGGACTTTGAAAAAATAACAGAAAATGAAAATTACACAGTAATAGAGGAGTAATAGTGAATTTTAAAAGAAAATAAAAGAAAAATTAAAAAAAAAGAAAAGTTAAAAAAATTTCTTTTAAAAAAAAGTAAAAATATATCTAGGAATTTCTCTGGAGCTGTTGCGTGCAGAGTGGGTTTGGTTCAGTTACAGACAGCTCCTTGTTCCAGCTTACATTTCTCGATATCTATAGGCGCCTTCCAGTTTAGTTGGTGTTGACCACAGGACTTTTAATCTGTTGCACCAGTCACTTCTGAAGTGGTTCCCTTTGTTTCTTTGGCTTCTGTTTGCAGGTCTCTTCTGTGTCTAACTTCTGCCCTGGCACAAGCGGGCGGAGGTTGTCTCTTGTTTAGGTTCGCTTGTTCAGTCGTGCTGTGGGGAGAGGGGGCACTGCAGAGAAATGTCACTGGCCTGTGTGGGGAGCAGTCACAATATTTCAGCCACACTGGGTTTTCCCCGACTCTCGGCTCGTGTGCTTTCCCCGTCTACACTGCTCAGGCTCCAGGCTGCTCTATAGGGAGTGGGCCCTGAGTTGCGTGCAGTTACAGTTTTTGGGTACTCCAAAAAGCACAGACTCGGTTGGGCCTGCGTTTTATGCCTTCCCCGGCGTGAGCAGCTCAGGAGGCCAGGAGCTTGACGAGCACACTCTCCCTGGGTGCAGTGCACCTTATCTCCTCAGTGGTCCCAGCCTCAGTTTCCACGCACGCTGGTCCGGTGCACCTTGTATCTGTTCTGGAGACCTGGTTTCTAGCCGCGACCCTCCTGGTGGATGTCAACCATCCAGAATCTCAGGAAGTCTTTGGTTAGAAACTGGAAGCCTGTTTGCAGTTTGGTAGGGGATGCGGTCTCTGGGGCCGACTTTGCCCCTTTCCCCTCCCTCCTGGCTCCTGCCTCTGGCGGGGGATTGGCTAGTCCACAGCTGGCTAGCTCTTCTCTGGAATTGTTCAGTCTTTCTTTTGTTCTGCGAGTGGCTGTCAGTGTGTTCAGTTAGCGTGCTTTTTGCTGGTTAATTTTCTCTCTCTCTCTTGCTATCCCACAGTTTAAGTTGCTATCTCACATTAGCTCCCTCCAATTGCCCTCAGGGCACTCAGGCCCGGTCCTTACCCTAAGCAATACCGCCCGCTTCTCTCCATTCAGCCTCCACTTGCTGGTGGTGGATGAGAGTGTCTGGGGTACTTTTCTGCTGGGAGTTGCTTTTAGGCATGTAATCTGTGGTTTTTATTTATTTTTCCTCCCAGTTAGGTTGCCCTCTGAGATTCGAAAGCTTCCCCCAGACCCACCAGTGGGAGGGTCTCCTGGTGTTTGGAAACTTCCTCTATTACGACTCCCTTTCCGGGATGGTTCTCTGTCCATAGCTATTTTGTCTCACTTTTTATCTTTTATACTTTGTCCTACCTCCTTTCGAAGACAATGGGCTGCTTTTCTGGGCACCTGATGTCCTCTGCTAGCAATCAGAAGTTGTTTTGTGCAGTTTGGTCAGGGTTCTAAAGTTCTTTTGATGAATTTGTAGGGGAGAAATTGGTCTCCCCAACCTATTTCTCTGCCATCTTAGTTCTTCTCCTCTCTCTTGCTGTTTTTAATACTTGCTCTCTCTGTTTGATTATGTTAATTTGCTTAATATGTGTCTTGGGGTATTTTGCCTTGGGTTTATCCTGTTTGGGGCTCTCTGTGTTTCTTAGACTTGGCTGGCTATTTCCTTCCCCATTTTAGGGAAGTTTTCAACTATTATCTCCTCAAGTATTTTCTCATGGCCTTTATTTTTGTCTTCTTCTGGTAGTCTTATGATTCAAATGTTGGGGTGTTTAACATTGTCCCAGATGTCTCTGAGGGTGATTTTATTTCTTTTAATTTTTTTTTTTTATTTTTTCCACTCTGCTTCATTTATTTCTACCATTCTATCTTCTACCACACTTATCCTATTTTCTGCCCCTGTTATTCTACTGTTGATTCCCTCCAGAGTGGTTTTGATATCATTTATTGCATTATTCCTTATTTATTGACACTTTTTTTTTATGTCTTCTAGACCCTTGTTAAACATTTCTTGCATCTTCTCAATCTTTTTCTCCAGGCTGTTTATCTGTAACTCCGTTATGTTTTCAAGATTTTGGATCATTTTTACTATCAGTATTCTGAATTCTTTCAGGTAGATTCCCTATCTCCTCTTCTTTTGTTTGGTTTGTTGGGCATTTATCATGTTCCTTTACCTGCTGATTATTTCTCTGCCTTTCCATCTTGTTTAGATTGCTGTGTTTGGGGTGGCCTTTCTGTATTCTGGCACTTTGTGTTTCCTCTTTATTGTGGCTCTTTCTCGCTGTGGATGGGGTTGGTCGGGTGGCTTGTCAAGGTTTCCTGGCTAGGGAGGCTTGCGTCGGTGTTCTAATGGGTGGAGCTGGATTTCTTCTCTCTGCAGTGCAATGAAGTGTCCAGCAGTGAATATTGAGATGTCTATGGGTTTGGTGTGACTTTCGGCAGTCTGTATATTGAAGCTCAGGGCTACGTTCCTGTGTTGCTGGTATGTCTCATTCTGGAACTTGCTGGCCCTTCAGTGGTGCTTGGTTTCAGTGTAGGTATGGAGTCTTTTGGATGAGCTTTTATCAATTAATGCTCCCTGGAGTCAGGAGTTATTTGGTGTTCTCAGGTTTTGGACTTAAGCCTCCTCCCTCTGATTTTCAGTCTTATTCTTACAGTAGCCTCAAGACTTCTCCAACTATACACCACCAATGATAAAACATCTAGGTTAATGATGACAAGCTTCTCCACAGTGAGGGACACCCGGAGAGGTTCACAGAGTAACATGGAGATGAGAAGAGGGAAGAGGGAGATAGAGGTAGATAGGGAGATAGAGATAGAGGAAGAGGAGATAGAAATAGAGATAAAGGACTCAAAAGGGGAGAGAGAAAGCTATCCAGTAATTAATTCTCTATGTACTCTCCACAGTCTGGGCATCTCAGAGGGGTTTACAGTTACACAGCAATGAGAAGAGGGAGGAAGGAGACAGAGGTGACCAGGAAGAGAAAAGGGGGTGTCAAAAGCAGAGAGACAGATCCGGCCAGTAATCAGTTACCTAAGTGTTCTCCACAGCCTGGAACACACAAAATGATTCACATAGTTCGGTAGAGATGAAAAGGTGGAGGCAGGAGATAGAGGCGACCTGGTGGAGAAAAAGGAGAGTTAAAAGGGGCAGAGAGCAATCAAGGCTGTAATAACACTCCCAAGTTAAAATGGGTACTGAAGATTGGGTTCTTAAAGGTTCAAAATTGATAATAAATACCAAAAAGCAAAGATTAAAAATCTAGAGTAGAGGTTAGACTCTCAATAATGCAGTATTTAAAAAAAGTCACAAAAATCATAAAATATATATATAAAGTTTGGTTTAAAAATAGGGTCTTTTTTGGTAAGGTAATAGTAGGTTATAGAAATGAACATCAGGGAGTAATAGAGGACTCTAATAACTTAAACAATGGTAATAGTAAAAATATATCTAGGAATTTCTCTGGAGCTGTTGCAGGCAGTGTGGGGTCAGTTCAGTTTCAGATAGTTCCTTGATCTTGTTTATGCTTCTCAAGACCTATAGGCCCCTTCCAATGTAGTTGGTGCTAACTACAGGGTTTTAATCTGTTGCACCTGTCACTTCCAGAGTGGTTTCCTCTGTTTATTTTAGTTTCTTCTATTTGCTGGTCTCTTCAGTGTCTAATTTACACCCTGACACAAGGAGGCAAAAGTGGTCACTATTTAGGCTCACTTGTTCAGTCGTGCTGTGGGGAGGGAGGAACACTGTAAAGAAATATCACTGGCATGGGAAATGCTCAAAGACTCGGCTGCACTGGATTTGCCCCAGCTCAGGGTGCGTGCACTTTCCCAGTTTATACTTCTCAGGATCTATGTTGCTTCTGCTAGTGCACTGCCTAAGGCGGGCCCTGGGTTGTGTGAACTTCCCAGGTCTAAGCCTCTCAGGTCAGGTTCTCGGGTACTCCACAAAGGCGTGGACTCGGTTGGACCTGTGTGTTTTGCCCTTCCCAGGTCCCAGCAGCTCAGGCGAACAGGTGCTTGTAGTAGTCTTCCCAGGTGGGGAGTGTATCTTATCACCTCCCCAGTCCCAGCCGCTTGGTTTCTTGGGTTGCATCGGGCATGCCTGTCTCAGGTGTGCCGTGTGTCTCTTCTTGGGAGCTGATCTCTGGCTGTGACCCTCCCGTCTGATGTCAACCATTCAGAATCCCAAGAAGTCTTGGTTAGCAACTGGGTGCCTGCTTGCAGTTTGGTAGAGGATGCCTCCCTGGGCCCGATATTGCCCCTTTCCGGCTCTAGCTGCCCCTGCTTTCTTCCCCATCTCTAGGGGTGATGGGATGGTCTGCAGCCGGCTAGCTCTCCTCTGGTATTTGCTCAGTCCTTTGTTCTGTGAGCAGGCCCCGCCGTGCCTTAGGTTAGGGCTTTTCATGGGATAGTTCTCTCTGACTCTCTCTCTCTCTCTCTGGCTATCCCACAGTTCTGGTTGCTATCTGCTCTTAGTTCCCTCAGATTGCCTCAGGTAGTTCAGGCCCTGTCCTTACCCTAAGCAATGCAGCCTGCATCTCCCTGTTCTGCCCACACTTGCTGGTGACAGATGCGAGCACTGGGAGTTGCCATTAGGCACATAATCTGTGGGATTTATTTATTTATTTATTTATTTATTTATTTATTTATTTATTTTTCTCCTAGTTATGTAGCCCTCTGAGATTCTGACACTCTCCATAGACCCACTGGTGAGAGTGTTTCCTAATGTTTGGAAACTTCTCCTCTTTTAAGACTCCCTTCCTGGGACAGATCTCCATCCCCACGTCTTTTGTGTCTCTTTTTATCTTTTATATTTTGTCCTATCTCCTTTCAAAGACAATGGGCTGCCATTCTGAGGGCTTGATGTCTTCTGCCCGCATTCAGAAGTTGTTTTGTGGAATTTGCTCAGCTTTCAAATGTTCTTTCAAAGAATTTGTGGGGAAGAAAGTGGTCTCCCCATCTTATTCTTCTGCCATCCTCAGAACGCCTCTCTCTAACATGTAAGATGTTAAAACTACTAATGGAGGTATTTTATTTGATGCTATTTCATTTGTATCATTAAAAGAATAAATGCTTATAGTTTAGTTTTGCTTGTCAGTTTTACCTTGGTTTATAAAGATACTAAGTAATTTTCTCCTTTGATTATAGTTACAGATCTATCATAATCCAAATTTCAAAAGAGGCTATCCACAACTTTTAGTAAGTATGAAAAGAAGAGTTGGGATTAAAAATGTCTCTCCAATATCTTCATTAGTTCAAGATTACAAGAAGAAGCATGCTAAAGCACGGGGCAACAAACATGATCGTAACTCTAATTTTCTGCCTGAAACTAGCGGGGAGAGTGCATTTTCAGCCTCGACAAGTTTAAGTGTGCCTTTCATACGAAAGCCTTATACCAGGCAGGCAGTCGCTAATAGAAATGCCCTATCTCCGTGTGATTTTCCTTCCCCATCATCAATATCAGTTAGACAAACAAAACAGATTGTGATAGATCAACCTGCTGTTTTAAATCAGTTGAGCATGTTAAATTGGCACTCACATACCAGCTACACTCAAGCAAATGGCCTCATTGAGAACTTTACTACTACAATTACTTCTATTTCTCAGAACCACATCGTATCTCCATTACAGAGCAGTTATTTTGGACTGATGGTGGAGCCGTCTAAATTACCAGTTAGGTACAGCGATATGTCAGCCTGTGACAGTCCTTTTCCTAACCTGCAACAGAGTGGCAACTCATGGCCCCCAGTGCCAAGGATCTGTGATATATCTGCCTCCTCTCTTTCAAAGTCAATTCATCAAAAATCTTCATTATATGAAAACTATCCTAATTAAAACTGATCTATAAAATACATGTCAGATTATGCAGCATAATGAAGATTAAAATTTATGGTGGGAGACGTCAACAAATTCCTACAATTATCATATTTGAACAATAAAATTACATGTTCATCTTCATAGTTTGATTTTCTATTTTGAAACGAGTACACGGGGCCTTATTCCATTGTCTGGCTATATTAATGTGTTGTTTTATACACTCTTTAGTTCAAGGAAGCATTCTTTATGCATCCTAGGTAAATGACAGCTAATCAATTGTTTCTAAGCAAGAAAATGTGAACAAGGGGAAAAGAGGTAAAGACTGTAAAAGTGATTTCTGAAATCATCCCTGCTGAAGTGAATGGGTGTCTAAATTATGATGGTATGGGAGAAGGAAGGGATACAAATAAAATTAAAAAATGCAAATAGACAGTACATACCTTAGGGTATTCTGAGTTACATCATACTCTATGAATTACTGGATAGAGTCTTAAGAGGTTAGACAGATTGTCCTCATTATAGAAATTCATTTCACCTATGAAAATATAGATGTTGTAGCATATCCAAAATCATGATCGCCATCATACCATCAATGAGATACCAAAGATAACATGACATAGTCAATGATTGGCCCATGGTCAGCACAAGATTGGCACTTTACAAGATAGGTATTTTACCTTATAATACAAGGCATTATATAGGGTCACTTTTGCTCTGCTCTCCTTAAGGCATGCCTTTATTTCCTCCCACCAAGATTCCACCCTATATTTCCTAGTACATATTTAGATGTTGCTTATCTGTTCCCACAGAGACGGAATAAATTCCTTGTGGTGATTGCAGCACCTCAGTATGGTTAACAAATTCTATGAAGACATGATATCTGTTTCCTTTATTGTTTCATTTTCTTTCTGTTACACTAGGCTTCTGGAGTTACAATCACACAAATTACTTTCAGTCATGCTAAGCCTCAACTCACAACTTTGCCTCAACACTTTCTTAGCGTTGGAAGGAACTTCTGTTTGCCCTCCTATCAAGGTGAGCACAGATAACAGGTCTTCGACGTGTTTTACCCTCTTTTCTTTATGTATCTTTCACATCAGCTAAAACATAGAGCCTGAAAATAACACATCTTAGGTACTTACTGAATTATTAATAAAGAAATGTAATAATCAATCAAATGTTATACACATTACTCAACAACATCGCATAACCTGCACTAGCATCATAATTGACCTTTCCTATTTACTGAACATTTTTTCCAAGTTGATAAATATTTATTATATTTACATGAATATCACATGTGGTAATTCAAATTATAAAATGATTACTGCTCTCATGAAGTTTACAGTCTATAAGAATCCATTTTAAGCATGTTGCTTCAGGCCCCAGTTCCCTAAAATTCAGTAGTAGTTATAGAGATATATATTTTTTAAAAAAGGAATCATTCAATTTAATCATCTAGAAAAGTCATGGAATAAACAGGAATCAAAATAAGTGGTATCCTTAATATATTTCACAATGAAATACTCTGAGCAGACTGTGCTTGTTGGACTATCCAGACTGTCATGAACACTACCTAGAAATCTTGGCAATCTCAAATTTGTGGCCATTCCTTAGGCAGCGGTGGCAACATCAAGTCATGTCCCTGTATTATTATGGTAATACACATAGGACAACACAAAATCAAGTTCACCGATTTCATTCTTGCAGTCAACAGACAGTGAAATCTGTGGAATATTTGCGTTGATAAGGGAGTTGTCCACACAGCACACTCTTTTTCTTTCACTGAAAACTTTCATTAAATGTAGGTGAGAATACCATGCTTTAGAGAGGCAAGCATTTTACAGCAACTGTAAGAGCTATTGAAATTGGTGTCCTTAGTTATCACTTCAAGCACAAAGTCCAATGGCCTTGTTTTAGATTTCAGGCATCTTAGTATGTAGTCTAATTTGCTTGCTTTGAGAAGTATCACCTTAAACGTGATTATATCTTCTTTTTCATTACCATATACTGATTATTCCTTCTCACTCCCTTTTAACTTCTTTTCATGTTCTGGTTTGAGGGGCAGGTCCTTCTCAAAAAGAACAGGATTAATCCACTTAGTCCTCTGTGATAACTTGGAAAAGGCATGGATAAGGACATCCAATATATCGTGTTTAAAAACTACTCTTTTTGTTCCCTCGTGAAAACCTTATTAAATTGTACCTCCATTTCCCTACCAAAGGAAGTCTGGTTGCATGATACATTACCTTGGTGATCAATCTCCATATGGCTTTAGCATATCAGTACCTTTAATTCTCAAAAGCTTATAAAGAATATAGCTCAGTACATTAGGTAAACATTGTACATGAATTCAGTTTAAGTTCCTTTAATTTTTTATTTTTTCTTATAATTGGTGCCTAAAATAGTAAAATTGAAATTGAAAATTTAAGTGAGGCAAATGCAGAAGGTTGGGGCAAAAGTAGAAAAATTGATAGGAGAAGGTCAGAGGATGGAATCAGATGCTTAAAGTTTAACAAGTACATGTGTAACTGCAGGGCCTGAAGAGGTCAATATGTCTTCAATATTGTTACCCTAAAACATTATTTTCTTTTTACCAAATCACAGAATAGTCTTACAGACAAAATATTCTAAGATCCCCTGGAGTACAGAACAAAAGTATATCTTTTAAAACATTCTGATTTAAAATGTCACTAGAGTGAAATCATTCAACTACAAAATCACTTCCAACATTAAGTCTACAAGCAAGTTAGAGAACTTCTGTGCAGTTCATAGGTGTCCTTCAGTGAGTCCTTGTGTTTTCTTTTCCTTTTATTAATTGTGTTTTGAGCATATAAGATGGTGACTGTGCTTGTGTGTGTCCATCAGAGTAAGTACGTGTTTGTGAGTGTATGTCTGGGTTTTCTTTTTGACTTTTATGTTAGAGATTTTGGCTGAAGACATGGTTACTTCAAAAATACAAGAGGCACAAATCAAAATACCCATTCAAAAGTCTACTTTCTATTTTCAAAGTGCAAGACAAATGGGTGAGTTTCAAAGGCTGAAAGCATTTCGATAATAACCAAGCTACTCCATCCAAACATAGTTGAAATCTATGGTACTCTCCCAATCAGCCCAGCAAAAGTTAAGTGGGACCTTAGATGTCTATTATGTCTGGCAATAACAAAACACCCACCTTCTAATATGGCAGTACCAGAGATGGCTTAGTAGATGCCTGGGGTTTCAACCAAGTCCTTCCTGTAAGAGGATAATACGTTCCTTCTTAGCCAGGAATGCACTGTGAAGAATTAATGGGGAGCATGGAGGCTGCTCACTCACCAATAATGAAGAACACTCTTAGGAATCAAATGACACTAAGGATGAAATCTGGAATTCTGTTCCCACATGGTGGAAGTTGCCTTCCCCCTTCCCAAGTGTATCAGACAGACAGTTAAAATAGAAGGAATAACATATAACATGGCCCATATCCTTACGTAATACCTTAAATGTCCAAGCCCCGCCACACTGCTAAGATGCTGACTATACAGGACTTCTGGGCTTCAACTCTGTGTGGCAACCATCAAATAAAGTTTTATGAACATTTGAGATGTATTGATAGTGCAAATCTATAAAGCCAAAAGTCTTGAGATCTAATTCAAAGAGGAAAACTGTACTCCCTTTCATCAGTTTTATGGGGCTTTCACATGCATTCACTCACTTCCACAATCCTCAACCTTCATCTGAAGACACAAGCTGAGACATTAAGAGAAGAGAAATGGTCTGTTCATAGAGAAGGTGAGTGGCAAAGTCAAAATGGATCCAGTCGCCTACTGGCTTCCATGCCCCGTTTTGTAACCCTTTGTAAACATTCCTAAGGGCGACTAGGATGCACAAGTCAAAGATGCTGCTCACTGGATTACAGAGTTTGACTGAGAAGCTATAAGTTTGTTTACCTCTCCCCCCATTTCTAAAATCACATACCATGCATGTTAATACATCAGATGATGGGCAGCTCTAGGAGATATTCAGAGACAGTGCCTGCTTCGTTCGAAGACCAAGGTTGTTGGTCCATGGGGCATGTGGGCTAAGGTTTCCATCTCAGGATACCACATGACTCCACAGGAGTTCTTCTCTGGAAACTTCTCAAAAGGCATTGTGAGAAGTACATTTTGAGGGCAAAACAGAAGGAATCTGACCTGAGCTGTGTTCTTTCTAATTGTCCTCAATCTCACTTATCATCCTAGGTACAACAACAGAGTTAACATGCTATCTATACCATCTCCCAAGCACTGCCAATACCAATTTTTTGATGTTGTTCAGTCACTCAGTCTTGTCTGACTCTTTGTGACTCCATGTACAGCAAGAACCCTGGGTTTTGCTGCCCTTCAAATTGCCCACAGTTTCCTCAAACCCATGACCTTTGAGTCAGTGATGCTTTGCTGCCACCTTGTGCTCTGTCCTACTCTTCTCTTCCTGCCCTCAATCTTTCCCAACATCAGTTTCTTTCCAGTGATTTTGTTCTTGGCCTCAGGTGGCCAATATACTGGCTCTTCAAGTTCAGGATCAGTCCTTCCAGGAAAAGTCAAAGTTGATTTCCTTCATGCTTTACTAGTTGAATTCCATGCTCACCACAGAACTGTTACACATCTTCTACAGACCCACTGTGGCAAAGCATCAGTATTTTGGCGCTCAGTTCTTGTGGTCCTGCTTTCTCCTCCATACGTTACACCTGAAAATTAACTTTAACTGTTTGAATCTTTTTCAGTAACATCTCTGCCTTTCAATATGGTGTCTAGATTGGTCATAGGTTTTTGACCAAGGGGCAAGTGACTTTTAGATTCATGTTTGCAGTCATTTCGGCAGTGTTATCAGAGGTGAAGAAAGTAAAACCTGTCATTTATTCCATTGTATCCCATCGTTATATCTCAAAATGGTGGGACCAAATTCAATGATCTTATTTTTTGTGTTTGTTTTTTGTTTTTATACTGAGATTTAATGCAGCTTTTCCACTCTCCCCTTTCACTTTCATCAGAAGGCTCTTTAGTTCCCAGTGTTTTTCAGCCATTTGTGTGGTGTCATCTTATAATTCACTTCAGTCGCTCAGACATGTCCGATTCTTTGCAATCCCATGAATCACAGCACGCCAGGCCTCCCTGTCCATCACCAACTCCTGAAGTTTACTCAAACTCAAATCCATCGAGTCAGTGATGCCATCCAGCCATCTCATCCTCTGTCGTCCCCTTCTCCTCCTGCCCCCAATCCCTCCCAGGATCAGGGTCTTTTCCAATGAGTCAACTCTTTGCATGAGGTAGCCAAAGTATTGGAGTTTCGGCTTCAGCATCAGTCCTTCCAATGAACACCCAGGACTGATCTCCGTTAGGATGCAGTGGTTGAGGTTATTCATATTTCTCACACAGTAATTTTATTTCCAGCTTCAGATTCTTTCAGCAAGTTACTTTCCATGATGTATTCTGCACAGAAATCAAATAAACTAGGTGACAGTACATAGCCTTAATGTATTTCCTTCCCAATTTTGAACCAGTTCATTTTTTCTTGTCCAATTGCAACTGTTGTGTCTTTTTTATTTTATTTTATTTTATATTTATTTTTATTAGTTGGAGGCTAATTACTTCACAACAGTGCAGTGGGTTTTGTCATACATTGACATGAATCAGCCATGGAGTTACATGTGTTCCCCATTCCGATCCCCCCCTCCACCTCACTCTCCACCCGATTCCTCTGGGTCTACCCAGTGTACCAGGCCCGAGCACTTGTCTCATGCATCCCACCTGGGCTGGTGATTTATTTCCCTATAGATAATATACATACTGTTCTCTCGAAACATCCCACCCTCGCCTTCTCCCACAGAGCCCAAAAGTCTGTTCTGTACATCTGTGTCTCTTTTTCTGTTTTGCGTATAGGGTTATCTTTACCATCTTTCTAAATTCCCTATATATGTGTTAGTATGCTGTCATGATCTTTATCTTTCTGGCTTACTTCAATCTTTTTTTTTTTAATTAAAAAATATTTTTTTTATTTTTTATTTTTTTTAATTTTATTTTATTAGTTGGAGGCCAATTACTTCACAACATTTCAGTGGGTTTTGTCATACATTGACACGAATCAGCCATAGAGTTACACGTATTCCCCATCCCGATCCCCCCTCCCACCTCCCTCTCCACCCGACTCCTCTGGGTCCTCCCAGTGCACCAGGCCAGAGCACTCGTCTCATGCATCTCACCTGGGCTAGTGATCTGTTTCACCATAGATAATATACATGCTGTTCTTTTGAAACATCCCACCCTCACCTTCTCCCACAGAGTTCAAAAGTCTGTTCTGTACTTCTGTGTCTCTTTTTATGTTTTGCATATAGGGTTATCATTAACATCTTTCTAAATTCCATATTTATGTGATAGTATGCTGTAATGTTCTTTATCGTTCTGGCTTACTTCACTCTGTATAATGGGCTCCAGTTTCGTCCATCTCATTAGAACGGATTCAAATGCATTCTTTTTAATGGTTGAGTAATATTCCATGGTGTATATGTACCACAGCTTCCTTATCCATGCATCTGCTGATGGGCATCTAGGCTGCTTCCATGTCCTGGCTATTATAAACAGTGTTGCGATGAACATTGGGGTGCACGTGTCTCTTTCAGATCTGGATTCCTCGGTGTGTATGCCCAGAAGTGGTATTGCTGGGTCATATGGCAGTTCTATTTCCAGTTCTTTAAGAAATCTCCACACTGTTTTCCATAGTGACTGTACTAGTTTGCATTCCCACCAACAGTGTAAGAGGGTTCCCTTTTCTCCACAGCCTCTCCAGCATTTATTGCTTGTAGACTTTTGGATAGCAGCCATTCTGACTGGCGTGTAATGGTACCTCATTGCGGTTTTGATTTGCATTTCTCTAATAATGAGTGATGTTGCTCATCTTTTCATGTGTTTGTTAGCCATCTGTATGTCTTCTTTGGAAAATTGTCTGTTTAGTTCTTTGGCCCATTTTTTGATTGGGTCATTTATTTTTCTGGAATTGAGCTTCAGGAGTTGCTTGTATATTTTTGAGATTAATCCTTTGTCTGTTTCTTCATTTGCTATTATTTTCTCCCGATCTGAGGGCTGTCTTTTCACCTTACTTATAGTTTCCTTTGTAGTGCAGAAGCTTTTAAGTTTCATTAGGTCCCATTTGTTTAGTTTTGCTTTTATTTCCAATATTCTGGGAGGTGGGTCATAGAGGACCCTGCTGAGATTTATGTCGGAGAGTGTTTTGCCTATGTTCTCCTCTAGGAGTTTTATAGTTTCTGGTCTTACCTTTAAATCTTTAATCCATTTTGAGTTTATTTTTGTGTATGGTGTTAGAAAGTGTTCTAGTTTCATTCTTTTACAAGTGGTTGACCAGTTTTCCCAGCACCACTTGTTAAAGAGGTTGTCTTTTTTCCATTGTATATCCTTGCCTCATTTGTCAAAGATAAGGTGTCCATAGGTTCGTGGATTTATCTCTGGGCTTTCTATTCTGTTCCATTGATCTATATTTCTGTCTTTGTGCCAGTACCATACTGTCTTGATGACTGTGGCTTTGTAGTAGAGTCTGAAGTCAAGCAGGTTGATTCCTCCAGTTCCATTCTTCTTTCTCACGATTACTTTGGCTATTCAAGGTTTTTTGTATTTCCATACAAATTGTGAAATTATTTGGTCTAGTTCTGTGAAAAATACCATTGGTACCTTGATAGGGATTGCATTGAATCTTTAGATTTCTTTGGTTAGAATAGCCATTTTGACAATATTGATTCTTCCAATCCATGAACACGGTATGTTTCTCCATCTGTTTGTGTCCTCTTTGATTTCTTTTTTTTTTTTTTTTTTTAATATTATTTTATTAGTTGGAGGCCAATCACTTTACAACATTTCAGTGGGTTTTGTCATACATTGGCATGAATCAGCCATATAGTTACACGTATTCCCCATCCCGATCCCCCCTCCCACCTCCCTCCCCACCCGACTCCTCAGGGTCCTCCCAGTGCACCAGGCCCGAGCACCTGACTCATGTATCCCACCTGGGCTGGTGGTCCGTTTCACCATAGATAGTATACATGCTGTTCTTTCAAAACATCCCACCCTCACGTTCTCCCCCAGAGTTCAAAAGTCTGTTCTGTACTTCTGTGTCTCTTTTTCTGTTTTGCATATAGGGTTATCGCCACCATCTATCTAAATTCCGTATATATGTGTTAGTATACTGTAATGTTCTTTATCTTTCTGGCTTACTTCACTCTGTATAATGGGCTCCAGTTTCATCCATCTCATTAGAACTGATTCAAATGAATTCTTTTTAACGGCTGAGTAATATTCCATGGTGTATATGTACCACAGCTTCCTTATCCATTCATCTGTTGATGGGCATCTGGGTTGCTTCCATGTCTTGGCTATTATAAACAGTGCTGCGATGAACATTGGGGTGCACGTGTCTCTTTCAGATCTGGATTCCTCAGTGTGTATGCCTAGAAGTGGTATTGCTGGGTCATATGGCAGTTCTATTTCCAGTTTTTTAAGAAATCTCCACACTGTTTTCCATAGTGGCTGTACTAGTTTGCATTCCCACCAACAGTGTAAGAGGGTTCTTTCATCAGTGTTTTATAGTTTTCTATGTACAGGTCTTTTGTTTCTTTAGGTAGATATACTCCTAAATATTTTATTCTTTTTGTTGCAATGGTGAATGCTATTGTTTCCTTAATTTCTCTTTCTGTTTTTTCATTGTTAGTGTATAGGAATGCAAGGGATTTCTGTGTGTTAATTTTATATCCTGCAACTTTACTATATTCATTGGTTAGCTCTCATTATTTTCTGGAAGAGTCTTTAGGGTTTTCTATATAGAGGGTCATGTCATCTGCAAACAGCAAGAGTTTCACTTATTCTTTTCCTATCTGGATTCCTTTTACTTCTTTTTCTGCTCTGAATGCTGTGGCCAAAACTTCCAAGACTATGTTGAATAGTAGTGGTGAGGGTGGGCATCCTTGTCTTGTTCCTGATTTCAGGGGAAATGCTTTCACTTTTTCACCATTGAAGGTGATGCTTGCTGTGAGTTTGTCATATATAGCTTTTATTATGTTGAGGTATGTTCCCTCTATTCCTGCTTTCTGGAGAGTTTTAATCATAAATGAGTGCTGAATTTTGTCAAAGGCTTTGTCTGCATCTATTGAGATAATCATATGGTTTTTATCTTTCAATTTGTTAATGTGGTGTATTACATTGATTGACTTGTGGATATTGAAGAATCCTTGCATTCCTGGAATAAAGCCCACTTGGTCATGGTGTATGATTTTTTTTAATATGTTGTTGGATTCTGTTTGCTAGAATTTTGTTAAGGATTTTTGCATCTATGTTCATCAGTGATATTGGCCTGTAGTTTTCTTTTTTTGTGGCATCTTTGTCTGGTTTTGGAATTAGGGTGATGGTGGCCTCATAGAATGAGTTTGGAAGTTTACCTTCTTCTGCAATTTTCTGGAAGAGTTTGAGTAAGATAGGTGTTAGCTCTTCTCTAAATTTTTGGTAGAATTCAGCTGTGAAGCCATCTGGTCCTGGGCTTTTGTTTCCTGGAAGATTTTTTATTACAGTTTCGATTTCCTTGCTTGTGATGGTTCTGTTAAGATCTTCTATTTCTTCCTGATTCAGTTTTGGAGAGTTATACTTTTCTAAGAATTTGTCCATTTCATCCAAGTTTTCCATTTTATTGGCATAGAGCTGCTGGTAGTAGTCTCTAATGATCCTTTGTATTTCAGTGTTGTCTGTTGTGATCTCACCCTTTTCATTTCTTATTTTGTTAATTTGGTTCTTCTCTCTTTGTTTCTTAATGAGTCTTGCTAGTGGTTTGTCAATTTTGTTTATTTTTTCAAAAAACCAGCTTTTAGCTTTGTTGATTTTTGCTATGGTCTCTTTAGTTTCTTTTGCATTTATTTCTGCCCTAATTTTTAGGATTTCGTTTCTTCTGCTAACCCTGGGGTTCTTCATTTCTTCCTTCTCTAATTGCTTTAGGTGTAGAGTTAGGTTATTTATTTGGCTTTTTTCTTGTTTCTTGATGTAAGCCTGTAATGCTATGAACCTTCCCCTTAGCACTGCTTTTACAGTGTCCCATAGGTTTTGGGTTGTTGTGTTTTCATTTTCATTCATTTCTATACATATTTTGATTTCTTTTTTGATTTCTTCTATGATTTGTTGGTTATTCAGAAACGTGTCATTTAGCCTCCATATGTTTGAATTTTTACAATTTTTTTCCTGTAATTGAGATCTAATCTTACTGCACTGTGGTCAGAAAAGATGACTGGAATGATTTCAATTTTTCTGAATTTTCCCAGACCAGATTTATAGCCCAAGATGTGATCTATTCTGGAGAAGGTTCCATGTGCACTTGAGAAAAAGGTGAAATTGATTGTTTTGGGGTGAAATGTCCTATAGATATCAATTAGGTCTAGCTGGTCCATTATATCATTTAAGGTTTGTGTTTCCTTGTTGATTTTCTGTTTAGTTGATCTATCCATAGTTGTGAGTGGGGTATTAAAGTCTCCCACTATTATTGTGTTACTATTAATTTCCTCTTTCATACTCATTAGCATTTGCCATACATATTGTGGTGCATATATATTTATATATGTTGGGTGCATATATATTTATAATTGTTATATCTTCTTCTTGGATTGATCCTTTGATCATTATGTAGTGTACTTCTTTGTCTCTTTTCACATCCTTTATTTGAAAGTCTATTTTATCTGATATGAGTATTGCGACTCCTGCTTTCTTTTGGTCTCCATTTGCGTGAAATATTTTTTTCCAGCCCTTCACTTTTAGTCTCTATGTGTCTCTGGCTTTGAGGTGGGTCTCTTGTAGACAGCATATATAGGGGTCTTGTTTTTGTATCCATTCAGCCAATCTTTGTCTTTTCGTTGGGGCATTCAACCCATTTACATTTAAGGTAATTATTGATAGGTGTGGTCCCGTTGCCATTTACTTTGTTGTTTTGGGTTCACGTTTATACAACCTTTCTGCATTTCCTGTCTAGAGAAGATCCTTTAGCATTTGTTGAAGAGCTGGTTTGATGGTGCTGAATTCTCTCAGCTTTTGCTTGTCTGTAAAGCTTTTCAATTCTCCTTCATATCTGAATGAGATCCTTGCTGGGTACAGTAATCTAGGTTGTAGATTATTCTCTTTCATTACTTTCATTGTGTCCTGCCATTCCCTTCTGGCCTGGAGGGTTTCTATGGATAGATCAGCTGTTATCCTTATGGGAATCCCTTTGTGTGTTATTTGTTGTTTCTCCCTTGCAGTTTTTAATATTTGTTCTTTGTGTTTGATCTTTGTTAATTTGATTAATATGTGTCTTGGAGTGTTTCGCCTTGGGTTTATCCTGTTTGGGACTCTCTGGGTTTCTTGGACTTGGGTGGCTATTTCCTTCCCCATTTTAGGGAAGTTTTCAGCTATTATCTCCTCGAGTATTTTCTCATGGCCTTTCTTTTTGTCTTCTTCTTCTGGGACTCCTATGATTCGAATGTTGGGGCGTTTCACATTGTCCCAGAGGTCCCTGAGGTTGTCCTCATTTCTTTTGATCCTTTTTTCTTTTTCCCTGTCTGCTTCATTTATTTCCACCATTCTATCTTCTACCTCACTTATCCTATCTTATGTCTCCGTTATTCTACTCTTGGTTCCCTCCAAAGTGTTTTTGATCTCATTCATTGCATTATTCATTTTTAATTGACTCTCTTTTATTTCTTCTAGATCTTTATTAAACATTTCTTTCATCTTTTTAATCTTTGTCTCCAGGCTATTTATCTGTAACTCCATTTTGTTTTCAAGATTTTGGATCATTTTTATTATCATTATTCTAAATTCTTTTTCAGATAGATTCCCTATCTCCTCCTCTTTTGTTTGACTTGGTGGGCACTTGTCATGTTCCTTTACCTGTTGGGTATTTCTCTGCCTTTTCATCTTGTTTAGATTGCTGTGTTTCGAATGGGCTTTCTGTATTCTGGAGGTCTGTGGTTCCTTTTTATTGTGGAGTTTTTACCCGGTGGGTGGGGTTGGACGGTTGGCTTGTCAAGGTTTCCTGGTTAGGGAATCTTGTGTCAGTGTTCTGGAGCGTGGAACTTGATTTCTTCTCTTTGGAGAGCAATGGAGTGCCCTGTAATGTGTCTTGAGATGGGTCTATGTGTTAGGTGTGACTTTGGGCAGTCTGTATGTTGACTTTCAGGGCTATGTTCCTGCGTTGCTGGGGAATTTGCGTGGTATGTCTTGCTCTAAAACTTGTTGGCTCTTGGGTGGTGGTTGGTTTCAGTGTAGGTATGGAGGCTTTTGGACGGTCTCTTATTACTTAAAGTTCCATGTAGTCAGGAGTTTTCTGGTGTTCTCAGGTTTTGGGCTTAAATCTCCTGCCTCTGGATTTCAGTTTTATTCTTCCTGTAGTCTCAGGACTTCTCCAACTATACAGCACTGACAATAAAACTTTTAGGTTAATGGCGAAAAGATTCTCCCCCGTTAGGGACTCCCAGAGATGTTCACAGAGTTACATGAAGAAGAGGACATGGAGGAGGGAAATAGAGATGAGCAGGAGAAGAAAAAGGGGGACTGAAGAGGAGAGAGACAGATCTACGCAGTCATCTGTTCCTAGAGTGTTCTCCGTAGCCCAGCCAACCACAAAGATTCACAGAATTGGATTGGGAAGAGAAGGGGAAAGGAGGAAATAGAGGTGTTCTGAGGTAGAAAACAGAGAGTCAAGATTGGGGGAGAATAATCAACACACTCCTGAATAAAAATGGAAACTGAATATTGGATTCTTAAATGTTCACAGTTTATATCATATACTGAAGAACAAAAATTAAAAATCTAGAGTAGAGGTTAGACTCTTAAAAATACTATATTAAAAACAAAAACAAAAACACCCTCCAAAAAAGTTTAGAAATATATATGAGGTTTGGTTTAAAAATAGGGCTTCTCTTCTTTTTTTTCCTTTCCTCTTTGTAAGGTTATAGTGTATTGAAAATGAATAATTAAGGAGTAGTAGAGGAGTACTAGAGGACTTTAAAAGAAATAAGAGAAAAAGAAAACTAGAAAATAGAAGAGAAGAAGGGGAAAAAAGAAGAGAAAAAAAAAATTTTCCCTAACTAAAAAAATCGTAAGAATTTATGAAAATGAAAGTTAAGGAGTAATGGGGGAGTAATAGGGAATTTTAAAGGAAAATAAAAGAGAAAAAAAATAAAATAAAAAAAATTTTTTTTTCTTGCTTAAAAAAAAAAAAAGTAAAAATATATCTAGGAATTTCTCTGGAGCTGTTGCGGTCAGTGTGGGTTCGGCTCAGTTTCAGATAGCTCCTCGTTCCAGCTTACACTTCTCGATATCTACAGGCCCCTTGCGGTGTGGTCAGTGTTTCCTACAGGGATTTTAATCTGTTGCACCAGTTCCTTCTGAAGCGGTTCCCTTTGTTTAATTGGCTTCTGTTTGCCAGTCTCTTCAGGGCCTCATTTCCGCCCTGACATAGGCGGGCGGAGGTGGACTCTTATTCAGGTAGCTAGTTCCGTCGCGCTGCAGGGCGGGGCTGGAGTTGCAGGGCGTGGCCGGCGCTGCTCAGGTTCCGGCTGCTCTTTATGGAGTGCACCCGGCGCTGCGCGCGGTTCCAGCCCTCGGGTGTTCTGTCAAAGGTCGGAACAGAAAGCTGTACCTGCTCTTTGTGCCTTCCCCGTCCGAGCGGTCCAGGCAGCCAGGGGCTTGGTGGTCGCACTCTCCCGGGGTGCGCGCGCCCACTCCCTTCCGTGGTCCCAGTCTCAGATTCCGCCGGTGCCAGTCTGGTGCGTGCGCCTTCTGCCCTCCGCGACCCCAGCCCCAGTCCCCGCCCGCGCTGGTCCGGTGCCTGCGCCCTGTGTCTCGCCGCGACCCTCCCGGCGGATGTCGACCATCCAGAATCTCGGTCCCTTTGTTCTGGGAACAGCCGGAAGTGTGTTCGGGCCGGTTAATTTTCTCTCTCTTTGCTCTCCCACAGTTCAAGCTGGGAACTCACAAAAGCTCCCTCCGATTGTCCTCAGGGCACTCAGGTCCAGACCCTACCCCAAGTAATGCCACCCGCTCCTCTCCGTTCCGCCCCCACTTGCTGGTGGCGGATGCGGTTGTCTGGGGTACTTTTCTGCTGGGAGTTGCTTTTAGGCTCGTAATCTGTGGGTTTTATTTATTGTTTCTCTCCCAGTCAGAATGCCCTCTGAGATTCAAACACTTCCCCCAGGCCCGCCAGTGCGAAGGTTTCCCGGTGTCTGGGAACGTCCTCTATTAAGACCCTTCCCGGGACGGATCCATCCTTAGCTCTTTTGTCTCACTTTTTATCTTTTATATTTTGTCCTACCTCCTTTTGAAGACAATGGGCTGCTTTTCTGGGTGCCTGGTGACCTCAGCTAGCGATCAGAAGTTGTTTTGTGAAGGTTGCTCTGTGTTCAATTATTCTTTTGATGAATTTCTAGGGGAGAAAGTGGTCTCCCCGTCCTACTCCTCCGCCATCTTGGCTCCTGCTTCGTTACTTCACTCTGTATAATGGGCTCCAGTTTCATCCATCTCATTAGAACTGATTCAAATGAATTCTTTTTAATGGCTGAGTAATATTCCATGGTGTATATGTACCACAGCTTCCTTATCCATTCATCTGCTGATGGGCATCTCGGTTGCTTCCATGTCCTGGCTATTATAAACAGTGCTGTGATGAACATTGGGGTGCACGTGTCTCTTTCAGATCTGATTTCCTCAGTGTGTATGCCGAGAAATGGTATTGCTGGGTCATATGGCAGTTCTATTTCCAGTTCTTTAAGAAATCTCCACACTGTTTTCCATAGTGGCTGTACTAGTTTGCATTCCCATCAACAGTGTAAGAGGGTTTCCTTTTCTCCACACCGTCTCCAGCATTTATTGCTTGTAGACTTTTGGATAGCAGCCATTCTGACTGGCGTGTAATTTTACCTCATTGTGGTTTTGATTTGCATTTCTCTAATAATGAGTGATGTTGCTCATCTTTTCATGTGTTTGTTAGCTATCTGTATGTCTTCTTTGGAGAAATGTCTGTTTAGTTCTTTGACCCATTTTTTGATTGGGTCATTTATTTTTCTGGAATTGAGCTTCAGCAGTTACTTGTATATTTTTGAGATTAATCCTTTGTCTGTTGCTTCATTTGCTATTATTTCCTCCCGATCTGAGGGCTGTCTTTTCACCTTACTTTTAATTTCCTTTGTTGTGCAAAAGCTTTTAAGTTTAATTAGGTCCCATTTGTTTATATTTGCTTTTATTTCCAATATTCTGGGAGGTGGGTCATAGAAGATCCTGCTGTGATTCATGTCAGAGAGTGTTTTGCCTATGTTCTCCTTTAGGAGTTTCATAGTTTCTGGTCTTACATTTAGATCTTTAATCCATTTTGAGTTTATTTTTGTGTATGGTGTTAGAAAGTGTTCTAGTTTCATTCTTTTACAAGTGGTTGACCAGTTTTCCCAGCACCACTTGTTAAAGAGGTTGTCTTTTTTCCATTGTATGTCCTTGCCTTCTTTGTCAAAGATAAGGTGTCCATAGGTTCGTGGATTTATCTCTGGGCTTTCGATTTTGTTCCATTGATCTATATTTCTGTCTTTGTGCCAGTACCATACTGTCTTGATGACTGTGGCTTTGTAGTAGAGCCTGAAGACAGGCAGGTTGATTCCTCCAGTTCCATTCTTCTTTCTTAAGATTATTTTGGCTATTCGAGGTGTCTTGACCTGTACGCACATTTCCCAGGAAATAGGTATTTGGTTTGGTATTCTTGTCTCTTTAAGAATTTCCCACAATTTGTTGTGATATGCACAGTCTAAAGGCTTCCCTTGTAACTCAGATGGTAAAGCATCTGCCTGCAATGAGGAAGATCCAGCTTCCCAGGGAATGGAACATCCCATGGAGAAAGAAATGGTAGGCTGCAGTCCATGGGGTCAAAAAGAGTCAGACATGAATGAATGACGTCTCTTTCACACACAGTCTAAGGTGTTAGCCGAGACAATAAAGAAGATGTAGACGACCTCATGGAATCCACTTGCTTTTTCTGTGATCCAAACACCAATTAATGTTTACCTATTAAAACTAAATGACTAAATACACATTCCTTTTTTTGTATTATTTTTCTTTCTCTCTTTTTCAAGCTATCATCTACCAACTGTTACATTCCTGGGCACTTGCCATCTTCTTATACAAGAATTAAATTATGCCCATGCCAGTTTCTGACATTTGACACCCACTTAAAACAGGTAAGTTTACAGAGTAAAAATAAGGAATCCGTGCTCTGGGAAAATGTCAGGACCATTTGAAAAATAGCTAGATATGTTCAGGAACTGACTTTTGAGTCCAATTCCTGTATCATCTCTTATCTGGAAAAGAAATACGCTTCTTCAAGCTGATGAAAATTCCTCATTAGCAGAAATTTCAGGAAAAATAAATGTGCTTGTCTGCATGTTCAAAGTCAAAGATGCACCAGTTATGTGTGTATGTGTGTAAGCTCCAGTCAAACAGATTAATTCATGTCAACTAAAGTTTATTGTTTTACTGGCATGCAGCAAGGAATTACAGAGCTTACCTAGAAAGAAAATCAGAAGGTACAAGTTGGCAGAAAAGTAGTACAGAACAGACTTTTGAACTCTGGAGGAGAACGTGAGGGTGGGATGTTTTGAAAGAACAGCATGTATATTATCTATGGTGAAACAGACCACCAGCCCATGTGGGATGCATGAGTCAAGTGCTCGGACCTGGTGCACTGGGAGGACCCTGAGGAGTCGGGTGGAGAGGGAGGTGGGAGGGGGGATCGGGATGGGGAATACGTGTAACTATATGGCTGATTCATGTCAATGTATGACAAAACCCACTGAAATGTTGTGAAGTGATTGGCCTCCAACTAATAAAATAATATTTAAAAAAAAAAAAAAAAAGAGGATGTTGAGTGCAGCTCTCTTCATGGAGGCATCACAATAATACTTCTATAAAGGCAAATGTTTCTCCAGAGCACCGGATGAATATTAGCAGAAGACCTTGCTCAGAGAGGACTACATGGAATCTAGACATTACTGGGAACAACTGAGGGAAGATGGTAGAAGGAGGACAAGAGGAATAGGACCAAACTTGTGTCTTGCTGTGGGAGGTTGAGGTGCATGGAATAGTTTGAGGACTCAGGGAAGTCATCTCACTAAACTTTAAATTTCTTTCTATTAAAAAGAAACAAAGAGATGAAGCTGATGAAATATAGATTGTATAGAGTGAGTATTAAACAGAGGATGCGTGGTGTGGTCCTACATGCCCGAATCTGCAATGCAGGTCAACCAGTGTGCATAGGGCCTAGAGATGAAACATGGTGTTAGAAAGCCAACCTGGGAGGGAACTGCTTATAACTATGTGGAGATGACATGATGGATCTGGGACAACAAAGTGTGTAGAAAGGAATGCCTTTTGAGAAAGCCCAAACTGACCTAGAAGCAGGAACTTAGGGTTCAGTCACACAGAGGAGGTGGTGACACCTTTGAATCCCCCCTCTTCCCACATGCTAAGACCTACTATCAGGCAATAGAGAAAGACTAGCCAGACTACCACTCATGCTGCTGCCACCACAGGCTAGAAAATGATCTCGTTAGGGCCATAACTTTTCTGCCCATGGCTGATGGCTCCTCTGAAAAACTGACACCACTAGGGCTCCTACAGTCCAAGAAATTGTACCACTTCCTCCAGTGTTCAACAAGGCAGACCCAAGTGTTCCACAAGAGTCTTGGGGTAGGCTCCTCTGGTGACCATATGGAGAGGTTTTCATAAAACTACATCTGAGACCCAGGGTCAGGGAAACTAACGAAAAGGATTGAAAACTTTCCCACCAGCTGAGCAAACTGCAGATTAAATCCACACGATCAATTGTGCTGACTTTTGGTCTATGGGATACATAAAAGGACAATAGATTTACAATGAATGAAAATGTCCAGGCTCTGGCAACTGTAAGAACAAACAGGGGTTATCCCAGATTAGAGTCTGACCTGTCCCTACTTCAGATCCAGAGTTCAGTTCTCCCCACATTTGGGAGAGCTTTCTGGAGATTTGAAACTGTACTATGACTCATGTTGAGACTAGAACACTGACAGCAGGGACCCAAGGTAACATTCATTATATTTATGATGTTTCGCTATGCTGTGAGGTTGGTTCAGTCTTTTTGTCAGTTGTGGGCTTTCTTGTTACTATTCTTGCTTATGTGGTGTTCCAAGATTGTCTAAATCATATATGTATTTTTTGTATGTATGTATTTTGTATTTGTTTCCCTGCTATCTGTGCCTTTTGTTTATGTTTCTTGTCATTTTTGTCTTAATAGCTATATGTTTCTGTATTAACTGTGATTTTCTGTTGTTCTGTGGGAAAGATCTTGTCATTTTTGTTAGATTTGTTTTCTTTATTCTTCAGGTGGCACTCTGCTCTGATGTTGTTTTATGTATTGCAAGTTATTTGCTTAGTTCTATTGTTGATTCTGTGTTCTTTCCTATTGTGATTATTGCTTGTGTTATTTTACTTGTTGTTTGATTTTGATTTCTTACCATTATTCTGTTTCTTTTAATCATCTGTCTAATCTCTTCGTTTGTGATCATGGTTCTCTGACCAGAAGTTGGGCCTGATCATCTAGGGTTTCAGCACTGTATCGAGGATCATAGACCACCAGAGAATTCCTGGCTCCAGTGAATATTAATTGCTGAGAGTCCCTATGAAGGCCTCCATCTGAAACTAACAATTCCACCCAAAAGCCTATACTATCCAGAGCTGATGCCTCACACCACTCAAAAAGCAAGACAGAAACACAAGCCAAATCATCCTCAGACAGGCTGCCTGAAGCCAGACTAAACCCGTGCATACCTGCAAAAGACACCACTGACATGGTCCCGCCATGAGAGAGAGAAGCCTCAGCTGTGGTCACAAGAATATAGTTGCCAGGTCCTAAACCTCCAAGGACACACAACCACTGGACCACACTTATCCACTCAGAGCACAGACTGGAAGCAAGAACTACCATCCTGTACCCTGGGAAGAAAAGACCGTTAACACAGTTAGGTAAACAAATGTGAAGACGTTAAAAAATATGTTGCAGGCAAAGAAACAAGGTAAAATAACACAAGACATGATTAAATAGGAAATAGAAAGTGTCACTGAAAAAGAAGTGAGAGTAACAATAGTAAAGATGATCAAACATCTCAGAAAATAAATGGAGATCATGCATGGAACATTTAAGAAAGGCGTGGAGCAATGAAACAGCAACAACAAATGATTAACTGCACAATAACTGGCTTAGGCATACTGTGGGCTGATCCATGTTTTTGTACAGAAGAAGCCAGAATAACATTGGAAAATAATTATCTTCCAATTTAAAAATGAAGTATTAAAAGAAACACAAGCTTTAAATACCATAACAGACCTGACATTTTAATTGATACTTAAGAAGATTTCATGCAAAACTAGCAGAATGCAGTTTCTTCTCAAGGGCAATGAAATATGTCCAGGATAAATCACAAACTGGATCATAAATCAATCCTCAGTAAATTTAAGATAGTCAAAATTGTATCAAGCATCTTTTTCTTTACCACAATGTTATGATTTCCATGTCAGTTATGTGGGGTGCAAAATAAAAACAAACAAAAATATCAAGCAAAAAACCAAAAACACCAATACATTGAGGCTCATGTATACACCTCTACTTGGCTAAAAAATCAATGAAGAAATCAGAGAGAAGAAAAATTTATGTGTGTGTGTTTGTGTGTTTATATTCATACAAACAAATGACAATATGTGATTGCATAAAACTTATGAAACAGGAAGAAACATTAAAAGTAAAGATTATAAAAAAGGAATGTCTTAAATAATCAACCTAACCTTACAACTAGATAGAGCAATTAGACAACGACAGAAAACATACAAACCTAAAATCAGTTTAAAAAAAAAAATCATAGAGAATAGAACAGAAAAAAAAAAAAAGAAAGAAAACAATAGCAAAGATCAAAAATACTAAAAGAGGGCGCTAGGAGAGCATAAAGAAAATACATAAATCATGAGCCAGACTCATCAACAAAAAAGGGAGAACACTCAAATCAGTAATGTTAGACATGAGAAAGGAGACGTCATAAGTGACACCACAGGAATATCACAGGATCATAAGAGACTACAACAAACATCTTTAAGCCAATAAATGTAGAATCTGGGAGCCACAGACAAATTCTTGGAAAGTCAGCTAGAGGAAAGAGAAAATATGAACATAGCTTTACGAGCACTAATATTGAAAGTTTAATGAAATATTTTCCCTTTAACAAAATTCAAGATCAGGATGGCCTCACAGGTAAGTTTTATGGACCATTAAGAGAAATGTTAACACACACACTTCTGAAAATCTTTCAAAATACTACAGTAGTAGGCAAACCCGCAAACTCATCCTATGAGCACAGCATCAACCTGATATCAAAGTTAAAGAAAACAGAGAAAAGGAAAATTATAGACCAATATCTGTGCATGCAAGAGCAGTGACTGCATGTCGCAGGAGTGGCACACACGCCCTAACAGCCAATAGGAGAGACCCAAAGTCCAAGGTGAGGAGCTGTGGCTTACCCCATATCCAAGGTGAAGATCGGTGGGTGAGAGGTGCTACCCCATGTCCAAAGTCAGAAAAGGTGGTTGAGAGGAGATACTCTACGTACAAGGACAGGAGAAGTAGCCAGGAAGAGATACCCCACATCCAAGGCAAGAGAAACCCAAGTAAGATGGTAGGCACTGAGAGAGGGCATCAGAGGGCAGACAGACTGAAACCACAATCACAGAAAACTAGCCGATCTGATAACAAGGCCACAGCCTTGTCTACCTCAGTGAAACCATGATGTGTGGGGACACCCAAGACAGATGGGTCATGGTGGAGAGGTCTGAAAGAATGTGGTCCAATGGAGAAGGGAACGGCAAACCACTTCAGTATTCTTACCTCGAGAAGCACATGAACAGTATGAAAAAGCAAAAAGATAGGACACTGAAAGATGAACTCCCCAGGTTGGTAGGTGTGTGGAGAAATAACTCCAGAAAGAATGAAGGGACGGAATGTAAGCAAAATCAACACCCAGCTGTGGATATGGCTTGTGATGGAAACAAGATCTGATGCTGTAAAGAGCAATATTGCATAGGAACCTGGAAAGTTACGTCCATGAATCAAGGCAAATTGGAAGTGTTCAAACAGGAGATGGCAAGAATGAATGCTGACATTCTAGGAATCATCAAACTAAAATGGACTGGAATGGGTGAATTTAACTCAGATGACCATTATATCTACTACTGTGGGCAGAAATCCCTTAGAAGAAATGGAGTAGCCTTCTACAACTAACACCCAAAAAAGATGTCCTTTTCATTATAGGGGACTGGAATGCAAAAGTAGGAAGTCAAGAAACACCTGGAATAACAGGCACATTTGGCCTTGGAGTTCAGACTGAAGCAGGGCAAAAGCTAATAGAGTTTTGACAAGAGAATGCACTGGTCATAGCAAACACCCTCTTCCAACAACACAAGAGAAGACTCTACACATGGACATCAGAAGATGGTCAATACCAGAATCAGACTTATTATATTCTTTGCATCCAAGATGGAGAAGCTCTATACAGTCAGCAAAATAAACTGGGAGCTGACTGTGGCTTAGATCATGAACTCCTCATTGCCAAATTGGGAAGGAAATTGGAGAAAATGGGGAAAACCACTAGACCATTCAGGTATGACCTAAATCAAATACCTTTTGATTATGCAGTGGAAATGAGAAATAGATTTAAGGGAGAGAGTGCCTGATGAACTATGGATGAGGATCATGACATCTTACAGGAGACAGGGATCAAGACCATACCCAAGAAAAAGAAATGAGAAAAAGCAAAATGGCTGCCTGAGGAGGCTTTACAAATAACTGTGAAAAGAAGAGAAATGAGAAGCAAAGGAAAAAAGTAAAGATATACTTATTTGAATGCAGAGTTCCAGAGAATAGCAAGGAGAGATAAGAAAGCCTTCCCCAGCGATCAATGCAAACAAATAGAGGAAAAGAATAGAATGGGAAAGACTAGAGATCTCTTCATGAAAATTAGAGATACCAAGGGAATATTTCATGCAAAGATGGGCTCAATAAAGGACAGATGTTGTATGGACCCGACAGAAGCAGAAGATATTAAGAAGAGATGGCAAGAATACACAGAAGAACTGTACAAAAAAGATCTTCATGACCCAGATAATTACAATTGTGTGATCACTCACCTAGTGCCAGACATCCTGGAATGTGAAGTCAAGTGGGCCTTAGAAAGCATAACTTTGAACAAAGCTAGTGGAGGTGATGGAATTCCAGTTGAGCTATTTCAAATCCTAAAAGATGATGCTGTGAAAGTGATGCATTCATTATGCCAGCACATTTGGAAAACTCACCAGTGGCCACAAGACTGGAAAATGTCACTTTTCCGTCCAATCCCAAAGAAAGGTAACACCAAAGAATGCTGAAAATACTGCAAATTGCAGTCGAACACAATAGTAAAGTAAAGCTCAAATTTCTCCAAGCCAGGCTTCAGCAATATGTGAACCGTGAACTTCCAGATGTTCTTGCTGGTTATAGAAAAGGCAGAGGAACCAGAGATCAAACTGCCGACATCTGCTGGATCATCGGAAAAGCAAGAGAGTTCCAGAAAACATCAATTTCTGCTTTATTGACTATGCCAAAGCCTTTGATTATGTGGATCATAAAAACTGTGGAAAATTCTGAAAGAGGTGGGAATACCAGACCACCTGACCTGCCTCTTGAGATACCAGAATGTAGGTCAGGAAGCAACAGTTAGAACTGGACATGGAACAACAGGATGGTTCCAAATAGGAAAAGCAGTTCGTCAAGGCAGTATATTTTCACCCTGCTTATTGAACTTTATTGCAGAATACATCATGAGAAAGGATCGGTTGGAAGAAGCACAAGCTGGAATCAAGATTGCCTGGAGAAATATCAATAACCTCAGATAGGCAGATGACACCAACCTTATGGCAGAAAGTGAAGAAGAACTAAAGAACCTCTTGATGAAAGTGAACGAGGAGAGTGAAAAAATTGGCTTAAAGCTGGACATTCAGAAAACTAACATCATGGCATCTGGCCATCACTTCATGGCCAATAGATGGGGAAAGAGTGGAAACAAGAGCTGGCTTTATTCGTTGGGGCTCGAAAATAACTACAGATGATGGTTGCAGCCATGAAATTAAAAGACCGTTACACCTTGGAAGGAAAGTTATGACCAACCTAGACAGCATATTAAAAAACAAAGAATATTTTTTGTGTTTGGTGTTAGAAAGTGTTCTAGTTTCATTCTTTTACACGTGGTTGACCAGTTTTACCAGCACCACTTGTTAAAGAGGTTGCCTTTTTTCTATTGTATATTCTTGCCTCCTTTCTCAAAGATAAGGTGTCTGTATGTACGTGGATTTATTTCTGGGCTTTCTATTTTGTCCCGTTGATCTATATTTCTGTCTTTGTGCCAGTACCATAGTGTCTTGAGGACTGTGGCTTTGTAGTAGAGCCTGCAGTCAGGCAGGTTGATTCCTCCAGTTCCATTCTTCTTTCTCAAGATTACTTTGGCTATTTGAGGTTTTTTGTATTTCCATACAAACTGAGAAATTATTTGTTCTAGTTCCGTGAAGAATACCATTGGTAGCTTGATAGGGATTGCATTGAATCTATAGATTGCTTTGGGTAGTATACTCATTTTCACAATATTGAATCCTCCAATCCATGAACATGGTATATACTCAAACTGGTTTAAAGATACAAATGTAAGACAAGAAACTATAAAACTCCTAAAGGAGAACATAGGCAAAACACTTTCTGACATAAATCACAACAAGATCCTCTATGACCCACCTCCCAGAATATTGGAAATAAAAGCAAATATAAACAAATGGGACTTAAATAACTTAAAAGCTTTTGCACAACAAAGGAAACTATAATCAAGGTGAAAAGACAGCTTTCAGAATGGGAGAAAATAACAGCAAATGAAGAAACAGTCAAATGATTAATCTCAAAAATACACAAGCAACTCCTGCAGCTCAATTCCAAAAAAATAAATGACCCAATCAAAAAATGGGCCAAAGATCTAAAGAGACATTTCTCCAAAGAAGACATACAGATGTCTAACAAACACATGAAAAGATGTTCAACATCACTCATTGTAAGAGAAATGTAAATCAAAACCACAATGAGGTACCATTACATGCCAGTCAGAATGGCTGCTATCCAAAAGTCTACAAGCAATAAATGCTGGAGACGGTGTGGAGAAAAGGGAACCCTCTTACACTGTTGGTGGGAATGCAAACTAGTACAGTCACTATGAAGAACAGTGTGGAGATTCCTTAAAACACTGAAAATAGAACTTCCATATCACCCAGCAATTCCACTCCTGGGCATACACACCAAGGAAATCAAATCTGAAAGAGACATGTGCACCCCAATGTTCATCGCAGCACTGTTTATAATAGCCAGGACGTGGAAGCAACCAAGATGCCCATCAGCAGATGAATGGATAAGGAAGCTGTGGAATATATACATCATGGAATATTACTCAGTCATGAAAAAGAATTCATTTGAATCAGTTCTAATGAGATGGATGAAACTGGAGCCCATTACACAGAGTGAAGTAAGCCAGAAAGATAAAGACCAATACAGTATACTAACGCATATATATGGAATTTAGAAAGATGGTAACGATAACCCTATATGCAAACAGAAAAAGAGACACAGAAGTACAGAACAGACTTTTGGACTCTGTGGGAGAAGGCGAGGGTGGGATGTTCTGAGAGAGTAGCATTGAAACAGGTATACATCAAGGGTGAAACAGATTACCAGCCCAGGTTGGATGCATGAGACAAGTGCTCCGGGCTGGTGAACCAGGAATACCCAGAGAGAGGGGTTGGAGAGGGAAGTGGGAGGGGGGGATCAGGATGGGGAATACATGTAAATCCATGGCTGATTCAAGTCAATGTATAACAAAAACCACTACAATATTTTAAAGTAATTAGCCTCCAACTAATACAAATAAATGGAAAAAATGTAAAAAGCAGAGACATTACTTTGCCAATCAATTTCCGTCTAGTCAAGGCTATGGTTTTTCCAGTAGTCATGTATGGATGTGAGTTGCCCTATAACCTTAGCACTGAACAATTGATTCTTTTAAACTGTGGTGTTGGAGAAGACTCTTGAGAGCCCCTTGGATGGCAAGGAGATCCAACTAGTTCATCCTAAAGGTGATCACTTCTCGGTGTTCATTGGAAGGACTGATGTTGTAGCTGAAACTTCAAAAATTTGGCTACCTGATTTGAAGGTCTGACTCATTTGAAAAGATCCTGATCCTGGGAAAAATTGAGGTAAGGGGGAGAAGTGGATAACAGAAGATGAAATGGTTGGATGGCATCACCTACTCAATGGACATGAGTTTGGATAGGCTCAGGGAGTTGATGATGGACAGGGTGGCCTGGCGTTCTTGAGTTCATGGAGTCAAAAAGAATTGGACACGACTGAGGGACTGAATTGAACTGATAACTGAATTGTCTTGTGGTTTTCCCTACTTTCTTCAATTTAAGTCTGAATTTGGCAGTAAGGAGTTTATGATCTGAGCCACAGTATGGCCCCATCTTGGTTTTGCTGACTGTATAGAGTTTTTCCATCTTTGGCTGCATAAAATATAATCAATGTATTTTTGCTGTGGACCGTCTGGTGATGTCCACCTGTAGAGTCTTCTCTTGTGTTGTTGGAAGAGAGTGTTTGCTATAACCAGTGAATTCTCTTGGCAGAACTCTATTGGCCTTTGCCCTGCTTCATTCTGTACTCCAAGGACAAATTTCCCTGTTACTCTAGGTGTTTCTTGACTTTCTACTTTTGTATTCACGTCCCCTGTAATGAAAATGACATCTTTTCTGGGTGTTAATTCTACTAGGTCTTGTATGTCTGCATAGAACCATTCAACTTCAGCTTCTTCAGCATTACTGGTCTGGGTATAGACTTGGAATAACATGATATTGAACGGTTGGCCTTGGTAATGAATGGAGATCATTCTGTCGTTTATGAGATAGTATCCAAGTACTGCATTTCAGACTCTTTTGTTGACTATGATGGAAACTCCATTTCTTCTAAGGCATTCCTGCTCACAGTAGTAGATATAATGGTCATCTGATTTAAATTCACCCATTCCAGTCCATCTTAGTTTGCTGATTCCTAGAATGTCAATGGTCAGTTTTGCTATCTCCTGTTTGACCACTTCCAATTTGCCTTGATACATGGGCCTAACATTTCAGGTTCCTATGCAATATTGCTCTTTATAGTATTGGAACTTGCTTCCATCATCACTCACATCCACAGCTGGGTGTTGTTTTTGCTTTGGCTCCTTCTCTTCATTCTTTCTGGAGTTATTTCAACACTGATCTCCAGTAGCATTTTGGACACCTACCGACCTGGGGAGTACATCTTTCAGTGTCCTATATTTTTTTTTCTTTTAATATTATTCATGGGCTTCTCAAGGCAGGAATACTGAACTGGTTTGTCATTCCCTTCTCCAGTGGACCACATTTTGTCAGAACTCTCCACGATGACTGAGAGGAGAATGGGACGATAGAGGGTAAGATGGTTGAATGACATCAGCGACTCAATGGACGTGAGTTTAAGTAAGCTACGGGAGTTGCTCATGGACAGGGAGGCCTGATGTGCTGCATTGTATGGGGTCACAAAGAGTCCGGTTCAGTCACACGACTGAGTGACTGAACTGAACTGAACTGTGGGTTCTTATCTTTTTCCTTTGCCTGCAAAGTATTTCTCTGGTTTCACATTTCTTTATCTTACTATGTAATTGTCCTTTCTCCCCAGGGTGCAAGGGTGTAGTTCTTACTTCCAGTCTGTACGCCAAGTGAATAAGTTGTGGTTCAGTGGCTTGCGTGGCTTTGAAGGGAGAGGGAATGGAAGCTATGTTATTGTGGCCACAGCTGAGGCTTCTTTCTATAATTGCAGAACCATGTCAGTTGGTTTCTTTTGCAGGTGTGTATGGGATTAGTCTGACATTAGGCAGCCTGTCTGCTAATGATTCAGCTTATGTTTCTATCTTGCTTGTTGTGTGGCGTGAGGCATCCACTCTGGGTAGTGCAGACAACTGGGAAAAATTGGATCTTAGATTCAGGTTCAGACCTTTATGGGGACTCTCATCATATAATATTCAGTAGAGCTAGGTATTCTCTGGTGGTCCATCATCCTGGACTCAGTGCTGACACCCTAGAAGATCAGGCCCAACTTCTGGTCGATGAAACAAGATCCCAGAGTAAGCAATTAGAGAGACAAGGGAAAAAAGGAAAACACAGTTGGTAAGAAAACAAAATCAGGAAAAATAAGACAAACAATATTTACAATAGTGAAGAAGACAGAATCAACAAGAGAACTAACCAAATAAGTCAAAACTCCAAATAACATCAACAGAACAGAGCACCACCTGAAAGATAAAGAAGACCAACCTGACAAAAATTATAAGAGCCTCCTCATAGAACAACATCAAATCACAGTTAATATAGGAATATATATCTATTAAAGAAAGAGAAAAGCATCAACAAAAAAGGGACAGAAAGTAGGAAAACAAGGTAAACTCAAAATGTATATATACAAAAGTAAAAATATGATTTAAACAGTCTTAAAAGACCAAATAAATAAGAATAATAACAAGAAATACTACAACTGAGAAACAGAGTGGTTCGACGACAGAATATATCAAAAGATTTTAATTATAATAAATGCTACCTAGGTCCTCAGCTCTCAGTGTCCTCAAGATAAACCACAGTGAAGCTTCACGTCTCCAGGAGGCTCTCCTATGTTGGGAAGATCTGGACACTGAATACGTTATAGGGATAGCTCAGACTCTAATCTGGTTTAAGCACTATGTGTCTTTAGAGCAGCCAGAGCCTGGGCATTTTCTGTTGTGGGAACTCCAACTGTCCTTATATGTATTCCATAGATGAATAGCCTGTGTAGTTGATCGTGTGGATTTAATCTGTAGCTTGTTCAGCTGGTGGGAAAAGTTTCAATCCTCTTCCTTAGTGACCCTGCCCCTGGGTCTCAGATGTAATTTTATCACTACCTCTATATGTGGTCACTAAAGGAGTCTTACCAAGACTCTTATGGAACACTTGTATCTGCATTGGTGAGCACAGGCGGAGGTGGTACATCTACTTGGACAGCAGGATTCCTGGTGGTGCCAGTTGTGCAGAGGAGCCAGCAGCCATGGGCATAATGGGATCGTTTTCTAGCATCTGGAGGCATGAGTGTGAGTGGTAGTTCTGACTAGTCTTTCTCTATCCCTGCTGGTAAGTCTGAGAATGTGGGAACAAGGGAGATACAATGGTGTCTCCACGTGCTGTGTCTGACTCAGCACTAAGGTCCTGCTTCTTTGGTAGTTTTGGATTCCTTGAAAGGCATTCCCTGCAAAACATGTCCTCCTCCCTACTCCATCAGGACATCTCCACATAGTCAACTGCAGTTCTCTCCCAGGATGATTCTCTAAATCCCATATTCCAGCTTCCAGGCCCCATGCACACTGGTTGACCTGCATTGCAGTTAGGGACATGTAGGGCCACACCACACATTCTCAGTGTTATTCTCACTGTATACTAACTATGTTTCATCTGCCTCTTCACCTGGTTTCCTTTAAGTCCAAAGTAATTCACCTTTAGTGAGTTGTCCTGCCTGGATCCTAAATCTCTTTCCTGCTTCTCCATCTCCCACCCCATGGCACATGTTTGGTCCTGTTTCCTCTTGTCCTCATTTTCCCATCTTAACTCAGTTCTTCCCAGTTATGTCTAATAGCCACACAGGCCTCTCTGTTGACCAAGATTTTCTCTTGTATTCAGCTGATGCTTTTGCTGAACTGTTGCCTCTGTAGAAGTATTATTTGTGATTCATTCATGGAAAGAGATGCACTCAACGTCCTCCTACCATTCTGCTAATTTGGAACTTCTGATTTTTTTCCAGGCAAGTTCTGTAATCCCTTATTGAATGGCAGTAAAACAGCAAACTTAAGTTGACTTGAATTAATATGTTTGATGGTAGGTTACATGCATACACACATAACTGGTAATTCTTTGACTTCCAACATACAATCAAGCACATTTTTCCCCCGAAATTTCTGCTAATGAGGAATTGTCCTCAACATGAAAAAATATAGTTTTTTTCCCAGTTTAGAGATCATATAAGCATCTGGTGCCAAAGGACAGTTCCTGAAAGTATCTAGCTATTTGTAGAACAGTCCTGACAGTTCAGCTCCCTCATTTCTGCTCACAAAACTTAACTGTTTTCACTGGGAAATCAAATATCAAAGACTAACATGGGCATAATTTAATTGTTGTAGAGATAGATGGCAATTGTTCAGGAAACCCCCATTTAGTAGTTGATTACTTGAAAAAGATAGAGAAACAAATAACCAACCAAAACAAAGCAAAACAGAAAGAAAAAAAAGGCTTGTGTACTTGGTAAAACTTAGTTGGTATTTCAACTGTAGAAAAAGCATGGGAAATCAATAAAATCATCTCTCTTTGCTTCATTGTCACTGCTAATGGTTTGGAAAGTGTGGTTCACTACAAATTGTGGAAAATTCTAAAAGACACAGGAATACCAGTCCACCATACCTGTCTCCTGTGAAACGAGTATTCAGGTCAAGACATAAGAATTACATTCGAATACAGAAAAATGAACTTGTTCAAAATTAAAGAATACATGCATCAATGCTATATACTGTCACTCAGCTTGTTTAACTTCTGTGCAGATTACATCATGGAAACTAACATGCTGGATGAGTCTCAAGCTGGAAACAAATTTCTGTAAGAAATTTGACGTAACCTTAGTTCTACAGATGACACAACCCAAATGGCAGAAAGGCAATAGGAACTAAAGAGTTTCGTGATGAAGGTGAAAGAAGAGTGAAAAAGCTGTATAAAAACTCAATATTCATCAAATAAAGTCATGGCATTTTGTCCCACATTTCAAGTCATATCAATGGAGATACAATGGAATCCAGGACAGCTTTAATTTTCTTGACTTCCAACATCACTGTGGGCAATGATTGAAGCCATAAACGTGAAAGATACTTGCCACGTGGATGAAAAGCTATGACCGATGTGGACACAGGTTAAAAAGCAGATTCATTACTGATAAAGATCCAAATAGTCAAAGCTATGGTTTTTCGAGAAGTCATGTATGGAGCTGAAGGATGGACCACAAGAACTGAGTGCCAAATCATTGAGGTATTGCAACTGTGAGGCTTGAGAAGACTCCTGAGAGTCTTGTGGACAGCAGAGGTATCAAACAACTCAATCAAGAAAGAAATCAACTGGGACTCTTTGCGGAGGGACTGATGCTGAACTTGAAGAGCCAATAGTTTGGCCATCTGAAGCCAAGAGCCAAATCACTGGGAAAGACCCTGAAGCTGGGAAAGATTTAGTGCAGGAGGAGAAGGAAACCAAAGAGGACAGTTCAGTTCAGTTCAGTCACTCAGTCATGTCCGATTCTTTGCAACCCCATGGACAGCAACACGCCAGGCCACCCTGCCCTTCACCAACTCACAGAATTTATTCAAACTCATGCCCACTGAGTCAGTGATGTCATAAAATGATCTCATCCTCTGTCATCTCCTTGTCCTCCAACCTTGAATCTTTCCCAGCATCAGGATCTTTTCATATGAGTCAGTTCTTTGCATCAGGTGGCCAAAGTATTGGAGTTTCAGCTCCTACATCAGTCCTTCCAATGAATATTCAGGACTGATTTCCTTTATGATGGACTGGTTGGATCTCCTTGCAGTCCAAGGGACGCTCAAGAGTCTTCTCCAACACCACGGTTCAAAAGCATCAATTCTTCAGCACTCAGATTTCTTTGTAGTCCAACTCTCATGTCCATACATGACTACTGGAAAAACCATAGCCTTGACTAGATGAACATTTTTTGGCTGACTTCTTGAGGAAGAAGTTTGCCGTGAGAAAAAGCAGAGCATTCTGAACAAAGGAAAGAGTCTAACCAAGAGTCAGAAGCATGAAAGAGACTCACAGTTTCATGCAAATACAAGGTGGGGAAACAGCATATAAGGTGGGGGTGCAACCAGGCAGGACAGGGAAGGGCCAGGTTTCTGGAACCTCACATGCCCTAGTCAGGTATTTAGATTTCACCCTGTAGGTTAATGCTTGCACTGACCTTCATTTCTCATATAAATCACTTAATGGGCTTCCCTGGTGGTTCAGTAGTAAAAAATCACCTGTGCGCAGGAGCCACAGGAGACCCGTATTGATCCCTGGTTCAGAAAGATCCCCAGGAAGAAGAAATGGAAACCCACTCCAGTACTCTTGCCTGTAAAATCCCATGGGCTGAGGAGCCTGGCAGATTGCAATCTATGGGATCACAAAGAGTTGGACACAACTGAAGCGAGTTAGCATGCATGCACACATAACACTTAACAGAACGTGTAATGGTGTCATAAACATTTTAAGATAGATATCAAGCAGGTTTCTGGTGTGTAACCACGTGTATCTAGTGAGAAAGCCTCATGTGAATGGAGCGAGGTCTGAGGTGGCCAAGCCACTGCGAAACCTTGATCCAGTTGCAGGGATGTGACTGTGTGTGGTATTTACAGAGTCTCCAACTGTGCAAATGAAAATAGAAAAATGGTGTTAAGACTGAAATAAAACTCCTTTAACTCTACTCTCTCATTCATTAAGAGTCTAGTTTTTTATAGACTGACTTTATATTGAGAAGTTATAAACTACACTTTAAATTTAGAATGTGAGCTTATACTAACAAAATACAGCTATTGTCTATTTGACTCATGGGTGTTCAATGTTGCTTTCTATTTTAAATAGGGCTCCCTTGCTGAGAAATTGAAAGCCCACTCTTAGTGTAGCAGGGGGCCAGTTATGAGGTGGCCTCTGCAAGTGCATGACTCAGGGACAGAACAGCTAGGGGTGAATGTGTGAGGGTGGACCTGGACATGCCCCCTTTCCCCTGGGCTGTTCTTGTGGTCACAGCTCAAGAACAGGACCACATGCGTGAGGACAGCTCCAACACCATGCCCCACAACTCAGGCATCCAGCATTTCTGAGCCTCTGTCTCCACATCTGTGAAACGGCTTGTTTTCTGGGTTGTATTTATATTTAAGCAGCATCTCCTGTATCCCGTGAAGTGCAGTTTCACCACCATTAGTTCTTGCACAAGTGACCACAGCCATGCCAACATCCAAAACCCTCAGGGAGCACCTTCATGCTTGTATAGCCCATTAATTAAGCCAATATCCAGCTTCACAGTCCCAGCAGAATCTTTGAGGTGCTCCAACAAGTTAAAAGTAATCTTTTATTTCACCTCAAGCCAGTCACTTCTCAGACAAAAATAGAGAGACAGAGAGAGAAACTCTTGATCTAGATTGATTCTGATTTCTCATCAACTCCAAAATTCTCTGTGCCAGTTTGGAAAGCCAGTCATGTGATTTTTCATTGAAATATAGTTGATGTACAATGTTGTGTTACTTTCTGCTATTGAGTGAACAGTGATTCAGTTACACTCATATATATTAGTTTTCATATTCTTTATGGTTTATTATAGGATATTGCATATAGTTCCCTGTGCTATAACAGTGGGACCTTGTTGTTCATCCATTCTGTATATAATAGTTTGCATTTGCTCATCTTGACCTCCCAACCCTTTCCTTCCCCACCCTCTCTCCCTTGGCAACTGCAAATCTGTTCTCTGAGTCTGTCTCTGTTTTGTACATAGGTTCATTTGGATTGTATTTTAGGTTCCACACATGCGATATCATATGATGTTTGCTTCTATCTTTCTGACTTTGTTCACTTAGTAGGACAATTCCTGGGACCATCCATGCTGCTGCAAATGGCATTATTTCATTATCTTTATGGGTGAGCAATATTTCACTACTATATATATGTGTGTGTGTCTGTGTGTATGTGTGTGTGTATATATATATATATGTGTGTGTATATATATATATATATATATATATATATATATATATCTATATATATCATCTTAAGTATTCATCTGTGGATGGACACTTAGGTTGTTTCCATGTCTAGATTGTTGTAAATAGTGCTACTGTGTACACAGGGGTGTATCTTTTCAAAGTAAAGTGTTTTCTGTGTACACACCAGGAGTGGGGTTTGCTGGATCCATGTGGTAACTCTGTTTTCAGTTTGCTGAGGAACCTCCAGACTGTTCTCCATGGGGGCTGCACCAATTTCCATTCCGGCCCACAGGGCAGGAGGGCCCCTCTCTCTGCCCCCTCACCAGCACTCATTCATGTTGTTGTGTGCTCACACATAGTCACGTTTTGTTCTCCTTGGTGCCCAGGCGAGGCCTCTGCCCTTGTGTGTCTGCACGATGCACGTTTCAAACGCATGTGCAAACCACACGGCACTGGTTCCTGGCTTGGGCAGGAGGCCCCGCGTTTGTGAGCAGCCTCATTGGCCCTTTGGCACTCGCTCTGGGTGCTGTAAGAGGGTGGATGTTGGGAGGACTTTCCCTCCATGCCTCCCGCCCTGGACCCGCTGGGGACTCCCAACTCTCAGTGCTCCTGCACTGCCCTGGCTGCTCAGAAGCTGCTGATCCCCTCACTCTCACCATACAGCAGGGACCATGGAACTCTCCATCCAGAAAGAAAAGGACACAGCGAGAATCAGAGGAAGACATGCCATGCACTGAGGAGAACGTTCCTGAGATTCCAGATCACACACTGTCACATCACAGCCCAGAGTGTGTCCTTAGACTCAGAGTGGTTTCTGTCGACAACTTTGAAGCATTCTTCAATCACTGGTTGACATACAGGCCTTGCTGGTCTGGAATAAAACCTCTGAAATCCAGATGCCCCGGATTTAGTCACTGAGAACACAGGCAGAGTCGAGTACATGTTGTAAAAGGAAAAAAAAAAAAAAAAACTCTCTTGAAGGAGCAAAGCAACAAGAAAAGTCTGCTGAACGTTTGTTGACTCTGTTTAAGAAAACTCCTTCTGAATGTTGTTTTTGCATTTCGGTGTTAATCTGCTGAATGTCTTTCCTCATTTCAGCAGGTTGTGGTTGCTTAGAAAGTTGCAAAACACGTCTCTTTCGAAACAGTCTCTTGAAATAAGGCTTCTCACAGATTCAGTTGAGACTATCCCACTTGATGCAAGTGGGCACTTTTTATCAGTATTCCTTTTCATGACAAGAAAGCTCGTAGAGACAGGGAGCCTGCTGTCACTGCAGCTCATTTCCCTGCAGGTTTGAACCCACAGCTAGGTTCCATCACCCTCTGCAGCTGCCTTCAGGGAGCTGACCTCTGCCTTCCAGCTCCATAGCATTAGCTATGCAAAATATGTTGCTGGCAGATTTTGGCATTTCTATACAAAAAAATATGAACACATTTTGTCTGTCCTTTATCACAAATTAAACTCTTGTGGGATAATTGAGGGCTTGCAAGATAGAATGCAATCCATCTGACTGGAAAACCCAGACCTGGCTGGGCTACCTCCCAGGAGAGTCACAGTACCCTCACACCTCACACCGAGCCCCTGCAGATGTGTTTGGACCTTCCCCTCATGGGTCCACACAGCTCAGTTAAGAGCAGCTACGAGGGACACTAAGAGCATGAGAGAGTTCCCCCCTACAGAGCTTGTGTCTGCAGGAAGACACTTTGAACGGAAAGGTCCCTCCTGGAGTCAGAGCTGTACCTTCCTCTGTGCAGGGCCAGGAGAAACCTGAGGAATTCCCCAACTCTGTGCCTGGGGTGTCAGTGGAACCAACGCTGGAATGAGATGCTGCCCCTGACCTCGGGGAAGCTACAGACTCTGGAGGCTCCCCCTGACCAAAATACATGGATTCAAAACCTGCAAACTACTCTAAAAGTCAGTTGGTCCCCTTCTCCCTTCCCACCAGCAAAGCCCCCTGCCGTGTGACAGACTAAGGCACCCAGACACCCAATCCCTTCACCCACAAGCGTGTGGCCCCTAGGGCAGAGCCAGGACCAGAGTCTGTCTTTCATTCACGCCTGCGAAGTCCAGGTGCCCATGACAGTGTGTTTCTCACCTCTTGTGTGCTGGGGAAGCTGATCTCATTGCTCATCGTTTCCCATGAAAATCTCCTTTGCAGACCTGAGTGCACCAAGCCCCAGCGAAGCCCCAGACACAAGAGGACACTGCAGTCCTGTAATTTAGCTTCTCTTCCTAGAAGCCCTGCAGGATCAGATTTCTGGTGATTCACTGTGTGCAGTCTGGTGTGTCCTCTGAAACCAGTGTCCAAACTGCCTCATCTGAATATGTCAGACCACCCAGTGGACCCTGGGGACTGACCCATCCACTGTGGACAAGGAGCCTTTCTGTGATGCCTGCTAAGTGCCAGACATGGGCTGAATACTGGGCATGCAGATGTGAGCAAGGCAAAGGCTGCCCTCAAGTAGCCCAGCATCTTCCAAACTACCAGTTGACCAAGGGGGTAAAGGAGCATGGAGGGGAACCCCTTGTCAAGCACCTCTGCTAGAGGTGGGTTGCCTGCACTCTTGGTTCTGATGACTGGAAACATCGGTGTACATGGTAGTCAGTTAATGATGGCTGTTAAGTTTCCAAGCTAAGCAACAAATAGGCTCAAATGACCAAATGTTATGACTCAACATACCTGTGGGAAAAGGACATTTCTTTACTTTATGGGTGCAATAAGAGTCTAGGTGGCAGTCAGGACTGGCCAAAGTGGCTGTGGATGATCTGGGATGGGGTCTTGACCTTCAGAAGCCAAGTTTGCCTGTCTGTAAGTGGGAGAGCTCCGACATGGCTTGAGTCTATGCTCTTAACAAACTCTTGTCTATGCTGTGAACATGGGATCATGGTGTCCAGGGCTGAGAGGTAAAATCTGATCTGTTAACTGGAGAAAAGATCATCATTTGTGGAGCCTCAAACCTGGATGAAGTCAAGTGTCAATTGCTCAGTTGTGTCTGCCTCTTTGTGACCTTATGGACTGTAGCCCACCAGACTCCTCTGTCCACGGAATTCTCCAGGCAAGAATACTGGAGTGAGTTGCCATGCTCTCCTCTAGGGGATCTTCCCAACCCAGGGATTGAACCCATGTTTCTTAAGTTTCCTGCATAGCAGGTGAATTATTTACCACTAGCATCACTTGGGAAGCCCCTATGTATGAGGCACGTGGCATATTCTAGGCTTTTTGTTCGTATCACCATTTGGTTCCAGAACAACTCTTTAAGGGGAAGATGCCAATGACCAGCTAATAAAGGTAACCTGCAGAACTCCACTCAGTTAGACAGTGTTGCTGCTAAGGTGAACGCTAAGGTTCACTGCCCTTTATAACTAAGAAATATATGTATGTGAGCAGCCACATGGATGGACTGTGTGTGCTGTCAGTCCTGGCAATACCATAGGCAATTCTGTACCTCAGTTACTCATTTGTGAAATGGGTATATTGTACCTTCTTCACAGGGTTATTTTAAAGACAAAAGGAGTCACCACATGTAAAACACGTAGAACAATGCCTGACATGGTGATCATGGTGTAATTATGTCATTTTTGCTTTTCTTATTATTATTATCACACTGGTACTACCAAAGAGGGAATAGTCAGGGAAATCATCATAGAGAAGATGCTGGAACTGAGCCTTGCAGGCAATACAGAGGTTTAAAGGAGACTAGGTGTGCAGGGCATCAAGGGGGAGGAGGGGTAAGCAGGCACAAAGATGTGAAACAACACAGCTTCTCTTCTAAAGAACAAGGCGTTTGGGAGGTGTGTGTTGGGTGATAGGAGACTGTCTGGAAAGGTCTTTGATTTCGTTCCAAGGGTTTCAGCTTTGTCATGCGGGAAATGGAGAGTGACTTGATGGTATTAACCAGAAGAGAGCCAGGGTCAAAACTATGTGGGAATCCTTGGGTGGAGGTGAGGAGGGCAGTGCTGAAAGTGTTACCATGGCAATAAGAAGTGGCAGGAGATGCTTCAGCAGGTGCGATTGAGGAGACCTGCTGAGGAATCAGATACGGCAGTTTGAGAGAGTTGAGTGTGGAATTACTTCCCTTTAAAAGAAGTGGTCTGCTTGTGCTACATCCTTGAGTCCAAAAGGAAAAGCAGGGAGATCTGTATTCCCCAAGTGTCAGGATCCATAGGGGATGAGCTCCTGGTCAGCCCGGTATCCCACAGTCAGGTGGCACCCCCACCTCAAAGATCCTGCACCAAGAACTGAGGCCTAGGTCCTCGGGATGCACACCCAACACTTGGCAAGTCACTCCTGCTTACATTCAATGAACTGACCATGAGGGGCGAGGAGAAGTGACACAGACTGATGGACAGCAGGGGGCAGAAGCAGGCAGATGGAAGGGCACGTTAGAGTCCCAGCAGCCGGAGTCCTCCAGTCTGAGTCAAGATTTGATCAAGTTGAAAAAGACAGAAGACTTAAAGTATAGCTTGTCCTCATTGGGATTATAATAAAAGTCTCATTTCTTTGCATTCTGTAATGTGTACATCCAAATAAATATCCTTCTCAGAAAGCTGCACAGCTTGTTCTGATGAGAGGACATTGCTAAGAAGAATTTAGGATATTCCTTGCAGTATGACCTTCTTGGGCCAGGCTCCCAAGGAATCTGTAATTTTTCCCTTAATAATAGACTTGATTGTTGACAGCTATTGTAGTCACCAAACTTACCATAACTTTGTTACAAAATTTAGCTCTAAGTGATCTTTTGCACTTTTGAAAAATCAGAGCTAGCATCTAAAAAAGGTAATTGTCAACTTTGAGGTTATTCAAGAGAACAGGTTGCAGCCTCTGAACCTCACAATTTCCCAAGGCATACACCCTATCCATGAATACTTTGTCCTTCATTTATTCAGCAAATATCCACTGACCACTTACTGTGAATAAGACACTGTACATTTTCTGTATTTCTTTATGAAATACAGAGCTGTATCAAATGGGTTCCTAAGCTCCACATATAGTTGGAAGGATAAGACATGATGAATGTATCATTAGAACTCCAATCAGAACTTAATGAGTTTGGTTAAAATTCATCACAGAATTATCAGATCACAATACCAGCAGATAATAAGAAGTATTATCACAAGTGTGAGACAGGAGAATACAGGAACTGTGGGAGGTGTCCTCATAAGAGCCATGACCCCACCCTGATCCAGATCCGTCTTGATCACCCACAGTGATGAATGCAACAGTCAGTGTATGATTCACTATTTCCTTGTAGTTTGCCTAACCTCACAAAACTGATAAAACTAAGCTCCTTCCTTCACATTCATACTTTTTATACTGTGATTACGTTAAACATCTAAAAATTTCACCCAGGGTGATACATATGGGGCAGAAACATTTCGCTATATCTCAAAGGCAGAAGAGAAGTGAAAGGCAAAGGAGAAAAGGAAAGATATACCCATCTGAGTGCAGAGTTCCAAAGACTAGCAAGGAGAGGTAAGAAAACCTTCCTAGGAGAACAATGCAAAGACATAGAGGAAAATAATAGAATGGGAAAGACGAGAGATCTTTCAAGAAAATTAGAGATACCAAGGGAACAATTCATGCAAATATAGCCATAATAAAGAAAGACAATGCATGGAATAAAAGAAGCAGAATATATTAAGAAGAGGTGGCAACAATACATAGACGAACTATACAAAAAAAGATCTTCATGACCCGGATAACCACGATGGTGTGATCACTCACCGATGGCCAGACATCCTGGAATGTGAAGTCCAGTGGACCTTAGGAAGCATCACTAGGAACTAAGCTGGTGGAGGTGATGGAATTCCAGGTGAGCTATGTCAAATCCTAAAAGATGATGCTGTAAAAGTGCTGCACTCAATATGCCAGCAAATTTGGAAAACTCAGCAGTGGTCACAGGACTGGAAAAGATCAGTTTTCATTCCAATCACAAGGTAATGCCAAAGAATGTTCAAACTACTACACAATTGCATGCATTTCACATGCTAGCAAGGTCATGCTCAAAATCCTCCAAGCTAGGCTTTAACAGTACCCAAACTGAGAACATCCAGATGTTCAAGCTGGATTTAGAAAAGGCAGAGGAATCAGAGATCAAATTGCCAACATCCATTGGATCATCTAAAAAGCAAGAGAATTCCAGAAAATCATCTACTTGTGCTTTATTGACTATGCCCAAGCCTTTTACTGTGTGGATCACAACAAACTGGAAAATTCTGAAAGAGTTTGGAATACCAGACCAGCTTACCTGCCTCCTGTGAAATCTGAATGCACGTCAAAAACCAACAGTTAGAACCAGGCATGGAACAACGGACTGGTTCCAAATTGGGAAAGGAGTACGTCAAGGCTGTATATTGTCACCCTGTTTATTTAACTTATATGTAGAGTGCATCATGAGAAATGCTGAGCTGGATGAAGCACAAGCTGGAATCAAGATTGCCGGGAGAGATACCAATAACCTGAGATATGTAGATGACACCACTCTTTTGGCAGAAAGCAGAGAGAAATCAAAGAGCCTCTTGATGAACGTGGAAGAGGAGGGTGAAAAAGCTGGCTTAAAACTCGACTGTCATAAAACAAAGATCATGGCAACTTGTCCCATCATTTCATGGCAAATAAATGGGGAAACAATGGAAGCAGTGACAGACTTTATTTCCTGGGCTTCAAAATCACTGTGGACACTGATTGCAGACATGAAATTAAAAGACGCTTGTTCCTTGGAAGAAAAGCTGTATCCCACCCAGACAGCATATTAAAAAGCAGAGACATTACTTTGCCGACAAAGTTGCACATAGTCAAAGCTATGATTTTTCCAATAGTCATATATGGATGTGAAATTTGGACCATAAAGAAGGTTACATGCCAAAGAATTGAGGTTTTTCACCTGTGCTGTTGTAGAAGACCCTTGAGAGTCCCTTGGCCTTCATGGAGATCAAACCAGTTCATCCTAAAGGAAATAAGTCTTGAATATTCATTGGAAGGACCGATGCAGAAGCTCCTAAACTTTGGCCACCTGATGTGAAGAGCTGACTCATTGGAAAAGACTCCGATGCTGGGAAAGGTAGAAGGCAGGAGGAGAAGGGATCGACAGAGGGTGAGACAGATGGATGGCATCCCCTACTCAGTGGACATGAGTTTGAGTAAGCTCTGGGAGTTGGTGAAGGTTAGGGAAACCTGGTGTGCTGCACTCCATGGTGTTGCAAAGAGTTGGACATGACTGAGCAACTGGACAGCAGCAAAAAGTAGATAGTTCCTAAAACCTAACACTTCTATGGATCAATTTCCCAAAGATCCCAGCTAACTTGGGGAACATACAGAGGCCTCTCCCACTTTATTATTGGAATGGTTTCTCCTACTAAACATGCCTGTCATGTGCCTGAAGTGTGATATGTAATTTTTCAAGCAAGAGGTTACATGTGACTGTGAAAGATTAATGTGACACTTTTCACCACCTTTGTGAGCAGGTGAAACCACCGCTGAGTTCTCTGAAGTCCTCTTAGTGATGCTCCTTACCTGGCTGCATGGGACATTTGGTCATTTTCAAGTGGCCCCATGAACCTGAAGTGAAGCAAAACTCAGTGCTCTGAGGCATGGCGGGGGATCCCCCAAATCCCACACTCAATGTCAGCTATAACAAGGTTTCAAAGCCAAACATAACAATACCCATCTGCAGTGCTGACTAGGAAGTCACATTATTGAAAACACATATTTTCATTCTCTGCAGTAGTTCTGTGAAGCTTGGCTAGGACCCTGCTTAATATCACCTCAACGTATGAACCTTGTGCATCAAGCATACCTAATTCATGGACTGGCAAATAAAGAGATCCGGCTGCAGCACTCCGCAGGGCCATGGCCCATCTTCTGTGCTGGCCAGTGCCATCCACCCTTCACTCAGCTGGTCTCTGACCTTTGGCCATTCATCCGTGATCAAGAGATATTTGGGCAGTGATACTCAGACTGCCTGAATCTCTGTTGTTTATATAGCACGAGTTTAGCTTCTGGTGGGAAATATACGTCACACAAATTCTTGTGAGGACACAGATGAAAGCATTGAGAACAAGCAGTGTATCCATGGTTTCCTTTTAGTCTGATGACTTTTTCCTTTCCAGTCTGTGTCATTTTTCATCACTTTATACTCATCTATAATCGTCGCATCTCTCCATCCAGTTGAGAAGGTATAAACTCACATTCTGAAATGAATGGGCCTGGAAACCAGAGAGAGAAAATAAAATAAGTATTTTCTGTTTGCAAGTCTGTGATGTACTTCAAAGCTTTTCTGTTTATAATGTGAATCTCTGCCCATCTGGCAGCAGGATCTTTATTGACCAGAACTACCTTATTGGTTGGCTGTGAATTTGCTAGCTTCAGTGTGGTTATTTTCATACTCAGAAACAACCTTGGAACACAGGTTTGTTTTTTTTTTTTTTAACTTGAGCCAAAATAATCTCTGTCAGCTTCCCAGAACTTTTAAAAGGCCAAATGTTTTTATGGCAGTTGTGTCTTTGTGAACAAAGGCTGAGAAAACAGAACCGGTTTTGTGAAATTTCAGATTGAACAAAGGGGCAACAACTGAGACACACTTAACCTACCAAGGAGGTAAGAAATCTCAGGGAGGAGCAAAGAGACTCAAAATATTAATAAATACTTTTGTGACTGCATGTGTGTGTTCACAAGCTGCTGCTCACTTGAGCCTAGGAATGTGTACCTGAGTGTGTCCATAGGTGAACACATGGAGCATCAAGTGTTTAATGAATGACCTGATTAACAGAGCCATTTACAGTGGAACATGTCCTGTGTCCTAGGAGTAGCCGAGAAAGATGACAGGGAAGGGATGCTAAGAGGGAGCAGACAGGTGGTCCTTCCTCTCCATCGTCCCCTTCCTGCCCTTCCCTGCCTTCCCTTGTGAGAACAGGCTGAGAACATCTTCACCTTCTAGGCAGAGGTGTGGAGCAACTCCCTTCCCCAGGGTCCATGTTTGTATCTCATGGGGAGTCTGCAGTCGATCACAGCATCCTAACGTTTGTGCAGACAGGCTTCCTCAGACTCCCCGAGCCATTGAGGTGAGGCAGCATCTATGCAGCACCCAGCCCTGCACCTGACAGGCACCCAGAGTGGTGGTGACATCATTTTTGCTGTTCCTCTTATTAAGAATAGACCTTAGCCACCCTGTATTCCACAGTTGGGACCCAGGTGAGAAAGACCACTTGGTTGGAACCACAAGAAGCTGGTGGCTGAGCTGACCCCGACAGGACTGGGGACCACATCCTAACTCCTGGATCCGTGTGCAGACCTCGGAATGGTTCGCCTTCTTCCAGGGACTGTTTCTGTACCTTCCTCCACTAGCCTCTGAGCTCCCTTGTGGCAAATACTTCTGTCTTCTTCTGACCGTGCCCCCAGAACCTGGCCCTGCTCCCTGAACATGGTAGAGTCTCAATATATGTTTGTCAGGTTCAATCACATGCAAAGTAAGAAGAAACTGAAAATAGGAGCTGTTGGAAGGATAGCAGTTAAATAGAGTGGTGTCAGATTCTGACCATCTAGAGAGATTTGTGCCACAGTAGTCTGTGCAGAAACAGGCAGAAGGGAAGGATTGCAGGCAGCAGTGAGGAACACAAGAAAGCTTCCTACTCTTCATTTTTTTAAAATTTTTTTCCATTTATTTTTATTAGTTGGAGGTTAATTACTTTATAATATTGTAGTGATTTTTGTCATACATTGACATGAATCACCATGGATTTACATGTGTTCCCAATCCTGATTCCCCCTCCCACCTCCCTCCCCATCACAACCCTCTGTGACTTCCCAGTGCACCAGGCCTGAGCACTTGTCTCATGCATCCAAACTTGGCTGGTGATCTGTTTCACTATAGATAATATACATGTCTCGATGCTGTTCTCCTGAAACATCCCACCCTCGACTTCTCCCACAGAGTCCAAAAATCTGTTCTGTACATCTGTGTCTCTTTTTCTGTTTTGCATATAGGGTTACAATTACCATCTTTCTAAATTCCATATATATGAGTTAGTATACTGAATTGGCCTTTATCTTTCTGGCTTGCTTCACTCTGTATAATGGGCTCCATTTTCATTGATCTAATTAGAACTGATTCAAATGAATTCTTTTTAATGGCTGAGTAATATTCCATGGTGTATATGTACCACAGCTTCCTTATCCATTCGTCTGCTGATGGGCATCTTGGTTTTTTCCATGTCCTGGCTAATATAAACAGTGCTGCGATGAACATCGGGGTGCACCTGTCTCTTTCAGATCTGGTTTCCTCGGTGTGTATGCCCAGGAGTGGGATTGCTGGGTCATATGGTAGTTCTATTTCCAGGTTTTTAAGAAATCTCCACACTGTTCTCCATAGTGGCTGTACTAGTTTGCATTCCCAGCAACAGTGTAAGAGGGTTCCCTTTTCTCCACATACTCTCTAGCATTAATTTCTTGTAGACTTTTGGATAGCAGCCATCCTGACTGGCATGTGATGGTACCTCATTGTGGTTTTGCTTTGCGTTTCTCTGATGATGAGTGATGTTTAGCATCTTTTCATCTGTTTGTTAGCCATCCGTATGTCTTCTTCAAAACAATGCACTTAATCAGGTAGCTCTAGGCTGGATACAAGTGAGATCGTTTGGAAGAAGAAGAAGAAAATTAAGGAAAACCAACTTAAAGCTTCACTGGTGAAGACCTCTGAAGGCTGTTTAGTAAAAGTGTCCTTAATTGTTTAAAATGAGTCTAGCGGGCTCCACTTTAGGTGTTACAAGATCCCTAAAGTCATTTGTGTGGGCCTCCTGGGGTTAGGGTGTTTCTTTTCTTCTTACAGAAATCCTTGGCAACACTAACCCAGGTCTGGACAAAGGATCACAAAGCCCAAATATCTTACTCTGAATTGGGAATCTCCTGCTTTTTCTCCATTTCTTGTGAGTTTGTTTTGAGTTACATGTTTTCCTAAATTATATGCCAGTTTTCAGGAGAAATTTTAGAGATTTCATCATAGAAATCTCTAAGCAATGAGTGATCTTAAAATTCACGCACAGCAGTGGGTTGAGGCCACCTGAGCCAGAGGAGGGTGCGTGATGGCATGAGAAGAGGAGGACCCAGCACTTTGACCAGGACACACATGGATCCAGAGGGCAGGGCCTCCCAGAGGAGGTCTGGGTAGTTGGATAGGATTAGGCTATAATCTATCCATTAAAATTATACATACAGACTGCTTTTTAACTTTGGTGTCCACTCACAATGCAGAAGACCCAAGTTTGATTTCTGGGTTAGGAAGATCTGCTGAAGAAGGGATAGGCTACACACTCCAATACTCCTGGGCTTCCCCTGTGGCTCAGTTGGTAAAGAACCCGCCTGCAATGCTGGAGACCTGGGTTCGATCCCTGGGTTGGGAAGATCCCCTTGAGAAAGGAAAGCTACCCACTCCAGTGTTCTAGCCTGGAGAATTTCGTGGACTCTGCAGTTTCAAGGGGCCTCAAAGAGTTGGATGTGACTGAGCAACTTTCAGTTTAGATGTAGTTTTTATTTGTATTGTTTCTGTTTGGCTATTCTAACGAATGTGACCGGACATGCACTTGGTCATGTCCAACTTTTGACTGTAGCAGGTTCCCCTTTCCATGAGATTCTCCAGGCAAGAATACTGGAGTGGGTTGCCATTTCCTCCTCTAGGAGATCTTCCAATCCAGGGGTTAAACCCAGGTCTCTTGCATCTCCTGCATTGGCAGGCAGATTCTTTATGACTGTGCTACATGTGAAGCCCATTGTAAAAAAAAATCTATAATAAAATGACAGGAAAAAAGACATGGTTGTGTTGTGGCTCTCAGAAAAAAGAGAATAAAATTCAGAACCTGTAAGTAAGGATAGCTACCCTCAGTGCTTAGAGAAAAGGGTTGGGTTCAGAGGGGTTGCTGAGTATCAGGAAGAAAACCATGACCTGAATAAAACACAGGACCCAGAGGGTGGTCTTAGGGAATCCTTCATTAGCTGACTTTAAATTTGCTACCTTGACACATTAAGCCAAGTATAGGCTTAGGAAGTCATCCTTTACAAGCTACTAATCCACTCAGCAAATGTTTTGTTCATGACACTGACTCCCAGATTCAGAACAGGCTCTGGGATGACTCAGATACCCGGCCCGAAGATTTGTGTCTGTGTATGTATTTGTGTGTGTGTGTGTGCATGTGTGTGTGCGCTTGTATAGAATTGGAAACTTGATCGGAGCAGTTACGTTTTTGAAAATGGAATTCATCGTGACAGTTGCTGCTGTTGGTACTGAGGGCACCTTTTGAGGCACAAATCGGAAGGGACACAGGAGAATCTGCAGCCGCTCAGTGAAAAGTGAGCTCCTTTGTTTGCATCTGCGTGTCACTGCTCGGTAACGTCGTACCGGTTCATTCACCTGTTACATTCATTCAGTTACATTCACCTGTATTGTTTTTAGTGTATATCTGTAATAAATAAAGCTGCTACGGATATTCCTATAAAATAGAGCTAATTAATAAATAATGTGAACCCAAGCAACAATGTGATTGAAGTGGACCATACACGAGACACGCAGTTTGCAGTCCACACACATGAATTGCACAGGCAGTTGCCTAGCATCAACCCATTCAAGATTTGAAGAAGGTAGATCAAAGCAACACCAAGAGAAATACATGCCTGTAAAGATGGTAAAAGCAAACAAAACAAACAAACAAACAAAAAACCCCACATATGCCTTTTTAAAGTTATAGCATATACCTCAATCTTCCTTTAGTCTTAGGCTGATGAGACAATATGCACTGGCATCCCAGTGTACACTCAGTGTGGTAATGCCCTGGTCCCAGTGTCTGCCCTCCCCGGACCACCCTCCCATCACATGTGATTCATGGCCCCTTCTCTGGAGAGGTTTTCCAATTCCATTGTCGAGGGCACCAGAGTGCATGTGAACTATTGCTCTGGACCTTTTTCTGCAATGCCCTTCTGGTTTCTCGTGGCCATGAGTGTGTACCTTCCAGATGAAGGTTGCCCTCTCAGCCTGCATCCCAGAGGAGGACCAGTGTGGCTATAGCTGACCAGTTACCCAGCATGTAACAGCCACAAGGAATGAACTCCTGTTTTATTAAAGCACCGAGCTTTGGGGATTTTGTGTTCGAAACCACGAGCTTATTTAGTGAAAAACTGGCTATACAACCTTTTTAACACAGCCATTGCAATGCCATTAATGAGCTTAATCAGCACAGCCTTACCTGTGTGTGAAGGTACATGTTAGAGAATTTCTGTGACAGCGTTTTTAGCAACAACAACAACAAAAACAGAAGGAATCAGTGTGAATATCTATCAGTAGGGAGTGGATCAAAGGCATTTGATGTGTCCACATAACAGAACACTATACATCTTTTTAAAATGAAGGTTTACCACTTGGGGAAATTATTTCCATCATCGTGGTATTGCAGCATCTACCATTCTGCAGCTTGATGTTTTCATGTAACACGGTACAGTAAGTCCCCTACATATGAACTTTCAAGTTGCAAGCTTTCAAAGATGCACATGTGTGTTCCATTAGCAACAGGCACGAGTGACCCTGCAGCTCATCCTCCGTCTCCCATTGCTCACCATCCTTCAGCTCCACCTTCTCCCACTGCTCCCCTCCCTCCTCCAGTCAGTCATTCTTGCCTGTTCACGGATGCCAGCCCCTGTGTGCCAATGTTGTGCTGGACTATTGTACTCTTCATGGTACTGTCCTGTGAGAATAAAGGTGTTTTCTTTATTTTTTTTATGTATTGTTTGTGTGAAAAGAATTATATACCTATTACAGCACAGTATTATGTAGCCAACTGTGTCGGCTAAATTTGTTGGACCTACAAACAAACTGAACTTATGGACATGCTCTCAGAGTGTAACTTGTTCATATGCAGGGGCTTACAGCATTTTCCATACTTGCCTGTGTGCACAGGTGTCCCCTACACATCTCATGAACACTGCGGTCTTCCACTGGGTGGACAGATTTTGTTCATGGCGTCCCTCCCCTGCCCACGGCTAGCCTAGCAGCTGTTGCTGAGATGAAGTGGTGGTAAAGAGCAGTCTCCATGCCTCTATGTGTTCATGCACAGGGTCCATTCTGAGACAGGGCACAGTGGTGGGACCCTCTGGTCGTGGACCAGGCATCGTCAGGTTTCACAACTGTGACTGAGTTGTCCTCCCATGAACCACAACACACCAGGCTTCCCTGTCCTTGACCAACTCCCGGAGTTTACTTAAACTCATGTCCATTGAGTCGGTGATGCCATCCAATCATCTCATCCTCTGCCATCCCCTTCTCCTCCCTCCTTCAATCTTTCCCAGCATCAGGGTATTTTCCAACGTGTCAGTTCTTCACATCAGGTGGCCAAATTATTGGAGTTTCAGCTTCAACATAAGTCCTTGCAATGAATATTTGGGACTGATTTCCATTAGACTGGTAGGATCTGGTTGGATCTCCTTGCAGCCAAAGGGACTCTCAAGAGTCTTCTCCGACACCCAAGTTCAAAAGCATCAATTCTTTAGTGCTTAGCTTTCTTTACGGTCCAACTCTCACATCCATACATGACTACTGGAGAAACTGTAACTTTGATTAGACAGACTTGACTATAATTTAATTATGTGTGAATTTGAGGTTTTGAAAACTTGGTTTAAGAGCACTCAATGACCATCTTGAGGAAGAAGAAACTCACGATAGCATCTTCCTTCCCAATCTCTTCCCCACTTGCTGGCTTAACTAGCATTGTCTCCTTCATCTCTTTTGTTAAAAGTCATGAAACACACATACAGCTTCCCACATTAACCACTTTTAAGTGTGTGATTAAGTGGCATTAGGTCCTTTCAGGTTGTTGTGTGGTCTTACCCATCACCCATCTCCAGGACTTTCGATTTTTCCAAAGTCTGCCCCCATTAAACACTGGTTCCCCTTCATCCTCCCCAGCCCCTAGCCTCATCATACACTTTCTGCCTCTGTGGAACTGACCACTCCAGGCCTCTTACATTAGCAGAGTCTTACAGCATTTTCCCTCCTGTGACTGGTGTATTTCACTTAGCCTTACATTCTGGAGGTTCACCCACAACATAGCAGGTGTCAGAATTTCCTTCCTTTTTAAGGCTGAATCATATTCTGCTGTAAGTATGGACCACATTTGTTTGTCTATCAGTGGGTGTACACTTGCTTTGCTTCCAATTTTTTTTACTGTGAATAATGACTCTACAGACAGGGGTGCATACATGTCTCATGGAGACCTTGCTTCCAGATCTTTGGGGTATATATGCAATAGAATTGCTGGGTCACATGATAATTCTAGTTTAAAAATTTTTAGGAAGTGTTATAATGTTTTCTACAGTGGTTGCACCATGTTTTCTTTTATTTTTTAAATTGTAGGATAATTACTTTGCAATATTGTGTTGGTTTCTGCCACACATCAACACAAATCAGCCATAAGTATACACATGCTCCCTCCCTCTTAAACCTCCCTTACATTTCCACTAACAGTGCACAAGTTTGAATGGGTCCCATTTGCTTAGTTTTGTTTTTATTTCTACTGTCCTGGGAGACTGACCTGAAAACACTGGTATGATTGATGTCAGAGACTGTTTGGCCAGTGTTCTCTTTCAAGAGTTTCATGGTGTCACATGTTAAGTCTTTAAGGCATTTTGAGACTGACATTGTGTTCAGTGAGAGGGTTTGTTTTAATTTGATTGATTTATATGCAGCTGTCCAGATTTCCCAGAACCATTTGATGAAGAAACTGAATTCTTCTCATTGTATTTTTTTTTTTTTTTGTAGATTGTAGGTGTGTGGGTTTACTTCTGGGCTCTCTGTTCTATTCCATTGATCTGTATGTCTGTTTTTGTGCCAATGCCAAGTTGTTTTGCTTACTGTAGCTTTGTAGTATTATCTGAAGTCTGGGAGGGTTAAGTCTCCTACTTTGTAATTTTTCTTCAAGATTGTTTTAGCACTTCTGGGTTTTTATGTCTCTATGTAGATTTTAGGATTATTCTAGCTGTGAAAAATGTCATGCATAATTTGCTATGGATTGCATTAAATCTATCGCTTGCTTTGAGTTGTATGGCCATTTTAACACGTGTTCTTTCAGTCCGAGAGCATGGAATATTTTTCCACTTTCTTTTAGCCATCTTCAGTTTCCTTTATTAATATTTTTTTAGTCCTTTTATTTTTGTAAATCTTTTATTTTGTTTTGGGATATAGCCAATTAACAATGTTGGTGATAATTTGAACTGAACAACAAAGGGACCCTTTATTAATATTTTATAGTTCTCAGTGTATAATTCTTTCACTTCTTTTATCAGCTTTATTTGTAAGTCTTTAATTTTGTTTGAGGGATGCAATTTTAAACATTCCCTTTCGCATATTTCATTTTCAGTGTAAGAAATGCAACCAATTCCTGTATGTTAACCTTGTATCCTGCTACCTTACTGAATTCATTTCTCCATTCTAGTAGTTTTTGTGTGGAGTCTTTAGGGTTTTCTATGTATAGTATCATGTCTTCTGCATATCATGACAGTTTCACCACTTCCCTCCAATTTAGATACCCTTATTTCTTGCCTTATCACTGTGGTTAGGACTTGCAATACTATGTTGAATATAAGTGGTGGGAGTTCTATCTCTGTTACAGATTTTAGGGGGAAGAATTTAAACTTTTCCCTGTTGAGTATTATACTAGTTGTGGATTTGCCATAAAAAGCTTTTTTTTTTTTTCATAAAAAGCTTTTATTATGTTTAGATACAGTCCCTCTATACCCACATTTGTAAGGTTTTTTTTTTTATTTTTTAATCATGAATGGCTGCTGACTTTTTGCAAAGGCATTTTTTTGAGAGATCACATGATCTTGATTTTTGTCTTTTCTTTTGTTGATATGGTATATGACATTAATTTTGCATATGTTGAACCATCCTTGCAATCCTGGGATTTATCTGAATTGGTCATTGTGTAGGATGCCTTTTATGTCTTGTTGGATTTGGTTTGCTAATTTGTTGAGAATTTTTGCATTTATTTTTGTCAAAGATGAATCAAACAACAAGAACATATTCATCAAAGATATTGGCCTATAATTTTCTTTGTAGTGTCTTTGATTTTGGCATCAGGGTGATGGTGGCTTCATAGAGTGTCTTTAGGAGTGTTCTCTCCACTTCAGTCTTTTGGAAGAGTTTGAGTAGAATTGGTATAAGTTCTTTGTATGCTTGGTATAATTCCCATGTGAAGCCATCAGGTCCTGGGCTTTGGTTTGTAGGGAGTCTTTTGTTTTTTTAATTTGCAGCTTCTGTTTCACTTTTGGGCTTCCGAGGCTGTTCAGTGGTAAAGAATCTGCCTGCAAACACAAGAGAGACAAGAAACGTGGGTATCATCCCTGGTTCGGAAAGATGCCCTGGAGTAGGAAATGGCACCTCACTCCAGTATTCTTGCCTGGGAAATTCCATGAACAGAGGAGCCTGGTGGGCTGCAGTCCATGGGTCCGCAGAGAGTTGGACAAGACTGAGCAACTGAGCACACACACAGTTCACTTGTCAGATCAGTTCAGCTGCTCAGTCAAGTCTGACTCTTTGCGACTCCATGGACTGCAGCACATCAGGCTTCCTTGTTCATCAACTACTCCCAGAGCTTGCTCACATTCATGTCCATCAAGTTGGTGATGCCATCCAACCATTTCATTCTCTGTCATCCCCTTCTCCTCCTGCCTTTTATCTTTCCCAGCATCAGGGTCTTTTCCAATGAGTCAGTTCTTCCCATCAGGTGGCCTAAGTATTAGAGCTTCAGCATCAGCCCTTCCAATGAATGTTCAGGACTGATTTCCTTTAAGACAGACTGGTTGGATCTCCTTGCTGTACAAGGGACTCAAGAGTCTTCCCCAACACCCCAGATAAAAAGCATCAATATGTTGCCGTTCACCTTTCTTTATGGTCCAACTCTCACATCCATACATGACTACTTGACTAGATGGACCTTTGTTGGCAAGGCAATGTCTGCTTTTTAGTATGCTGTCTAGGTTGCTCATAGCTTTTCTTCCAAGGAGCAAGCGTCTTTTAATTTCATGGCTGCAGTCACCATCTGCAGTGATTTTGGAGCCTAAAAAACAAAGTCTCTCCCTGTTTCCATTGTTTCCCCATCTATTTGCCATGAAGTGCTTGGACCAGATGCCGTGATCTCAGTTCTTTAATGTTGAGTTTTAAGATAGCTTTTTCACTCTCCTCTTTCACTTTCATCAAGAGAGAGGGTCTTTAGTTCCTTTTCACTTTCTGCCATAAAGGTGGTGCCATCTGAATATCTGAAGTATTGAAATTTCTCCCAGTAATCTTGATTCTAGCTTGTGCTTCATCCAGATCAGCATTTTGGATGACGTAATCTTCATAGAAGCTAAATGAAGAGGGTGACGATATACAGCCTTGGTGTACTACTTTCCCAATTTGGCACATGTCAATTGTTCCATGTTGGGTTCTAACTATTGCCTCTTGACCTGCATCAAAACTTCTCAGGAGGCAGGTAATGTGGTGTGCTATTCCCATCACCTTAAGAATTTTCCACAGTTTGTTGTGACCCACAGAGTCAAAGGGTTTGGTGTAGTCAGTAAAGCAGAAGCACATGTTCTTCTGGAACTCTTTGCATTTTCTTCAATTCAGTGGATGTTGGCAATTTGATCTCTGGTTCCTCTGCCATTTCTAAATTCAGACTGAACATCTGGAAGTTCATGGTTTACGGAGTGTTGAAGGCTGGCCTGGGGATATTTGAGCCTTAATTTACTAGTGTTTGATATGAGTGCAATTGTGCAGTAGTTTGGGCATTTTTTGTCATTGCCTTTATTTGGGGTTGGAATGAAAACTGACCTTTTCCAGTCCTATGGGCACTGTTGAGTTTACCAAATTTGTTGGCTTATTGAATGATGCACTTTCACAACATCATCTTTTAAGACTGGAAATAGCTCAGCTGGAATTCCATCACCTCTACTAACTTTGTTTGTAGTGATGCTTCCTAAGGCCCACTTGACTTCCCATTCCAGGATGTCTGGCTCTAGGTGAGTGATCACACCATCATGGTTATCTGGGTCATGAAGATCTTTTTTGGATAGTTCTTCAGAGTATTCTTGCCACCTCTTCTTAATATCTTCTGCTTCTTTAAGGTCCATAATGTTTCTGATTTTTACTGTGCCATCTTTGCATGAAATATTCCCTTGGTATATCTAATTTTCTTGAAGAGCTCTCTAATCTGTCCTATTTTACTGTTCCCCTCTATTTCTTAGCATTGATCACCGAGGAAGGCTTTCTTATCTCTCCTTGCTTTTCTTTCAAACTCTGCATTCAGATGGGTATATCTTTCCTTTTCTCCTTTGCCTTTCGTTTCTCTTTTCTCTGTTATTTGTAAGGCCTCTTCAGACAACCATTTTGCCTTTTTATGTTCCTTTTCCTTGGGGATCACTTTGATAAACACCTCCTCTACAGTGTCATGAACCTCTGTCCACAGATCTTCAGGCACTCTGTCTATCAGATCTAGTCCCTTGAATCTATTTGTCACTTCCACTGTATAATCGTAAGGGATTTGATTAAGATCATACATGAATGGTCTAATTGTTTTTTGCTACCATATTCAAGTGAAGTCTGAATATGGCAATGAGGAGTTCAATAAAAGAGCCACCATTGTTTTTTGCTGAATGTATCAAGCTTCTCCATATTTGGCTAAAGAATATATATAATCAATATGATTTTGATATTGACCATCTGGTGATGTCCATGTAAATCGTCTCTTGTGTTGTTGGAAGAGCATGCTTGCTATGATAGGTGTGCTCTCTTGGCAAAACTCTGCTAGCCGTTGCCCTGCTTCATTGTGTACTCCAAGGCCAAACTTGCCTGTTGCTCCAGGTACCTTTTGACTTCCTACTTTTGCATTTCAGTCCCCTAAGATGAAAATGACATCTCTTTTGGGTGTTAGTTCTAGAAGGTCTTGTAGGTCTTCATAGAAACTTCAGCTTCTTCAGTATTAGTGATTGGGGCACAGACTTGGATTACTGTGGTACTGAATGGTTTGACTTGGAAACAAACAGAGATCATTCTTTCGTTTTTGAGATTGCATCCACGTAGTACATTTCAGATTCTTTTGTTGACTATGAGGGCTACTCTACTTTTTCTAAGGGATTCTTGCCCACAGTAGTAGATATAATGGCCATCTGAATTAAACTTCACCCATTTCAGTCTATTTTAGTTCACTGATTCCTAAGATATTAATGTTCACTATTTCCATCTCCTGCTTGACCACTTCCAATTTTCCTTGATTCATGGATCTAAAATCTAACATCTAAGAATCGTATGAAGTATTTTTCTCTACAGTACAAGACTTTACTTTCACCACCAGACACATCGTCAATGGAGTGTCATTTCTGCTTTGGCCCAGTCTTCATTTTTCTGGAGTTATTTGTAATTGCCCTTTATTCTTCCCCAGTGGCATATTGGACACCATTCCGACCTGGGGGGCTCATCTTCTGGCATCATATCTGAGAAATTTCCTCTCCTTTTCTCCTAAAGGTAGTCCTCCTCAGTAGGGTATAGTAGGCTGCAGAGTTTTCCCTTTCAGGACTTCAAATTTATCTTGCCACTCCCTTCTAACTTGCAGTGATTTTGGAGAGGAGTCTGCTGGCAGCCTTGTGCAGGTTCTCTTGTAATGAATCCTTTGTTTTCCTCTTACTTCCTTTAGACATCTCTTTCACTTCTGACATTTTTATGACCCTCTGTCTTGGTGTAGGTCTGCTTGGGACCCCATCCTTTGTGGGGGTGCAGGTAGGCAGCCTTGGCGACCGTCAGGTGCTGTGCTCACAGAGCCACCAGCGCAGATCCTCTGAAATCAGTAGTTGTGCACCTGGACCTGCCATGGAAGCAGGGAGTAGCTCAGGCCTGGCCCGTCCCTGTGTACACCCACAAAGCGCACAGCTGCCCGGGCCCAACCTGTCCCAGCCAAGGAGCCCCCGCTGTCTGCTCGTGTGTCCTGCAGGCACCAAGTGGACAGAGCTAGAGGCAGTGGTAGGGATCGGTTCATGGCACAGCCATGGGGAGGATGATTCCAGCTTTGCCTCAGTGGGTGAGGGCCCTGCTGGTGCCAGAGTGCTCCAAGTCTCGTGGAGCTGGTGCTGTGCTGGGTGAGTGAGGAAGAGGCTGATGGGGGTCCTGCTCTGCCCTTCACATACCCTTTAACATTGCTTCTACGATGGCCAAATTGTCTTACATGCCACCCAAGTTGTGGCCATGCCCCACTCCAGCCTTTCAGGCTCTTCACACAGCCAACCACAGTCCTCTCCCCGGGGCCTGTCCTGCATGAACCAGCAGGCATGCATCTCAGGCTGGAGACCATGTACAGGTAGTACAGAGCCTCTCTCCTGGGCTCTCTGTTCTGCCTGCTACATGGTCCTCTGAGTCTCTGAAGACCCCCTCTCTATCCTGGGTGGTCTCCTCTTGGGAGAGGGCCTTTCCAGGTGGCTGGAACCTGTCCTCAATCAGAGTTTCTTCACAGTGGCACCAGGCCCGTCCTTCTCCCCTTTATATCCCCCCTTTAATCCTACTGTGTTATGTCATCTTTCTTGTGCTCCTTGGTGCCTGAGCTTTCCCACCAGGAGGTATTGTGAGAACTGGTCCATGTGTAGATATATTTGTGGGAGGAGGTGAGTTCCATGTCCTTCTGTTCTGCCATATGGATTCAAAATCTTGTACTTGTCTACACAGAGGTATGATATGATCCTGCTCTTGTTCTGATACCAAGTGTGCCATCTTTAGTGGCATCCATGTTTCTCCCACCCGTTTGCAAAGTGAGAGAGTGGAGACAAGCCACAGCAGCTCACCATGCAGTGGAAATATGCCTGGTGTGGAAGAAGGGCTCAACTGTCAATCATAGTTAACATTAACTTAAAAAAAAAAAAACCTACACTTAAAATAACTTGGGTATGCAAATGTACTTTTTGAACTGTAATTGGTGTGAAATCTAAAGTATTTTTAATTTTTAAAAATATTACTTATAAATGAAATAACACTTCAGAGATATTAAACTGTAGAAACTAAAATCTAAGAGCTTTCTTATTGTGGCTACTAGAAACATAAAATTACATATGTGGTCTACATTATACTTATACTAAATCTTGAGTCAGACCAAACAACAGGACTGAGACTTCCTTTCTTATGAGAAATAATTTTATAACCTGATCAACCTGACAAGTTGATTTACTTTATCATTTAATTAAATCTTCATATGTAATTTCCTTTGAGCCTTCAAGTCAGTGCTCAGCAACTATGCAGACCAGTTGGCTGTAGACTGTTCCTGGTGTTTTTATGTATTTCTTGGTAGCTTTTGGAAAAACATTCACTGAAAGGTTGAAGACTGAACAGATGCATTGACTCTACCCAGAGACTTTTATGCCGTTATCATGTTCGATTTTCTTCAAGGGTATAAGAAGTAGGCCCATACTCTGAATACTGTGCAATCAACATTTTGTGCCAACTCATGAAAGTCCTCTGTACTTCCAGGACCTTACAGATTCTAAATTCTCTGACGTCAACATTCATTCCACCTGTGGTTCATGAGAAGACAGTCAGTTTTATAGGTAAGTTTGCTTGATTAGGTACAAAAGTAGGAACTAAAAAGGCCATACATCGAGAGATAGTCTGTTAAAGATGCAAATAAGTGCCAACTGGGTGTGTTTTAAAGAGCATGATAGATTAATGTGTGCAGGAGACCATCATCTTGTCATCCACACATGCTGAGAGAGTTAACAAGGACCACATGGTAAGAGACATGTCACGGGAAAGTCGACACAGGTCAGGGCCTAGGGCACAGGTGAGGTCGCAGGTGTGGAGCCTCATTTCACAACTGTGACACCGAGTGGAGATTTGCAGGACTAACTCCATGTGCCTCCACGTCAAAGACAGGAGGACGTCCCACGTAACTAAGTGACGCCCGACCCTTATGGCAATGCTAACAACTCCTGTGACGGGGAAGTCCTGACGTGTTTAATGCACGTGTTCCACCTAAACTCTGTTCGGGAATTAACCTGCACAGATTGTACAACTGGAGAACAGACTGGAGCCAGTTACAGCTCCTTCTATGAAAACACCTCAGCAACTGCTGTGGAGGCAAATTCAGTGTCTGAGGGGCACACTGATGGGTGGTAATGTCGGGGCAGGGCTGAATCTCTGTGACACCACTGGTCTTGAGTACACTAATACCTGTAGTATATTAAACACACTCGTATGTCAGTAGTCACTGCTAAGACGATGGTCTCCACTTACATTTTTGTACCTACAACCCGACAGGAAGTGTATTAGAACCGTATCTGGAACAGAAGCAGGAGAGATGTGTGTTTCTGTGGTATTAATGAATGTGGCCAGTTGGTGCCTGTGCTGTAATAACTGCTAATATTCTGAACATGGCTCTGCTCAGGAGTTTATGTCTCACCTTGATAGAAAGTGGCTACCTTCCAGAAATCACTTCCACAGGAGAAAATTCTTCTAGAAAATATTTTGCCTTGCAATTACTTAAAATGTGTTCAAGAATAATGCAAACCCTATAAACCATACCAAAAAAATGTGTCACAATAAAGGACCATTCAATTCTAACTAAAGTTCAAAAGTAGATTTATTTAGAATGTGGGCAAGATTTCAATATAAAAGAAAAGAGTATAAGAAATAAAAATAAATTTACAAAACTTTTCAAATATTTAACATCCATAATTTAGAGATAGCAAGGTCTTTATTTGCATCATTTTATTTGCAGCTAAAGTTCCAGTAACAGTGTTATGAAAACATTTAAAAACCTGGCAAATGAACCATAAAATTTAATGTGGGCTCTTAAATGTCATATAATATAAAATATAATTTGTTTCCTCAGAATAAAATTACACACCCTAATAAGATGCAACATATTTAATGTATTTGTCTTCCTGCTTAAAAACACTTGTCCCAAGAAAGCAGCTCTAAAACAAGGGAGTCTAAGGGAACAGGGCCGAGGCCAGGTCCGCGCGGCTCCTGGCACCAGCGCAGGTGCGTCAGTTAAATTTATATGTAGGTGTGTTGAGGAAAACAGCTTCCCACAGCACTGCGGTCCAGTGCCGACACCCAACAAGGGCCCCACACTAAGAAAAAGAGCCCCAGGTGCCCAAAGCCACGCCACAGAAAACCAGTCACTCCCTTCTCCTACAGGGCATGTGCCAGGCCCTGCAGCCCAGGCAACTGCCTGTGGCTGGACGACGTGGCTGCTCTCAGGTTGCAGACGTGAGGAGAGCCCCGAGAGGTCACCCACAGATGGCTCAGGTAAGCTTTATACCAAGTCTTCCTTCCACACGGAAAGGCAGTGCAGAACAGGCATTCAGATCTCAACACGGAGGGCGGGAAAGAGCCTGGAAAGATGTAAGAGCGTCTACTCTAGAAGAACAGTCTACGAAATTCAATGGACCTCTCAGCGGTTCTATCACTAACCCTGGCAGTAGTGCCCTAACCTGTGGGGTCACGGAGTGCATGCAGCTCTGACACTAAGGATGAGAGGGGCCCACCCACCGCCTTCCCAAAGGATATGACTCATAATCCAGTGTCTGAGTGAGCACTCCAGTGAGAACAAACTCTGCCTTGTGAACATCTGCAAGGAACAAAGACAAAACCTGTCAAACAGACACACCTGCCCGCACCCAGGCACACCAACATGCAGCAGAGCAATGAACATAACTAATCCTCTGGCAAAATATTTTTGACACAAGTGAAGGTTATTTTTACAGGATATTGAAATCATTTCTGACATACTCTAAGGAAAAGAAAAGCAGCTTCTTGGTTACTGAGCCTCATATATGACATTGATGCATTCAACAATGTGTCACTTCTGTGCACATTACCCTGCTTATATTCCATGAATTTCTGGGAAGATGGCTGTTTAGACAACACTTTGCCTCCTGCACATTCCATAATCGCTTTCATGGTTGACAGACATGGGCAGATCCCAGGAGTGATGTAAAAGTATTTCACCTAAAAATGAAAATATGTGTACTGGTTTCAAACTGAATTTTCAGTGTGTGTAATTTCTCATCCTACCCAAGAAATTTGACAAAATGCCCAATTTCATGGAGCTACATGGTACTAGATTGCCCTGGTCCCCAACCCAAAGTGGGCCTGGCAGACACAGACATGAAATTTCAGAAATAACACTCTCATATGCTAGGTGTGACCTATAATTATTAAAAAGTGACTAGAACTTTAATTCCTGTAAGACATGAAGTATTCTGTGATAAGAGTAAGAATAAGAACATTTTTCACAATTCCTAAAGCTCAAATGGAGTACAAAATGATTTTGATGATTAAACTTTTCTAATTTCCTTACTCTTAAATGTACCAGAAGTACCATTTTGTTTAAACTCCTAAAACATTTAGCAAAACAGACTGTTTTAGGTAATGTACTCTTAACTCAGTACTGCAAATCTCTTTTGATTCCTAAATTGGCTCCTTAAGAGTTAAAAAAAGAAAACCCAAAAAACTGATTATCTCTATTAATCTACTAAGCCACTGTTCAATACAAACATTTTCCAAACTGTTCTATCTTAGAAACATTTAAACACTGTACTCTAGAATTATTAGACACAATTTCAGTTAATATTTTCTCAAGAATGTTCTCCATTTTCCAGCTGAATATACATTTTATGGGAATAGAATTAATATAAGTTGTTAAAGCAAAAAAAAAAAAATCTTATAAATTATTCATAACATACTCTCTGAACCCAGGTTATTTATAATGCATCTCTTTCCATATCGATTTTCTTCAACCCGAACAGACCCTAGAGGAGGCCTGATTGTGCAGGGGGAGTGGGGAGAGCCTGGCTCTCTGGGTGCAAGCTGCCTGGCCCATCACAGTTGCCCAGCTTGAGCAGCTGATCTGAGCTCCAGTCCAGGTGTACCTTGAAGAGCAGAGAAACATGTGCCCTCCTCAAGGACTCCTCCAAACTAAAGGAGAAAAGCACTTCGGCCTCCGCATCTTGGAAAAGATAGTTCTGCTGTCTGAAAAGGAAGACGGCACAGCCTCAGAAAGTGCCTGGCACTGGGGTGCACCGCGTGTGACTGGCTCCAGGTGCCCCAGTGAGCCAGGTGCTGGCATCCACCTGTGAATGAGTAAGTCTCCCCGATTATATTTCATTTACCTTCCTCCTGAAAACAGCCAGGCCAAAGACACTCTTCCTCATAGATCAGGGTTTCTCAGCTTTCAGAAACAAATGTGCTGAAAGCCGTGAACCCTCCTCTCATCCCTGGGCAGCTCCCCACCTGCCTCTCAGCTGTAGCTTCACACTGTTGGGGGGCCACAGCACCCCAACCCAAACCCAGGTGAAGAGTGCCCATGTGGAGGGACAGGCCGGGAACCAGGTTCACGGCCAGCTTGTGATCACAGGGACCAGTGACTTCAGAGCCACTGGACTCCAACTGAGAGTCGATTAGCCACATTTTACAGATGTACCGAAAACAAGTTCCTTTTATACACGAGTATGTACATCAATTTATAAAGAATGATTTTACCAGATTTTGACGATCTAAGAATATGTAAATAATACCTAATTTGTCAAAAAGTAAAGATCACAAAATGTTTTAATCTTCTTACAAATACATCTCGTTCAGAAAAGCTTTTCATTTCATCATTGTAACCAAACTAACAGTCCAGGGTCAGGCTGAGTCAGATGACACGCTGTAGGGCTGACGGGCCACATGGTGGGTCTGTCACTTGCCCTTCTCTTTTTAAAACAACACGTTAAAAATGAGAAAACCATTCTCAGCTTAGACAACATAGTTGCTGCCTCCATCACGTCACTCAGGAGACACTGATGTGACTGCTAAAAATGCAAGTCCATCAGCCACCCGCAGAAAAAGAAAGCACCACACTAGGTGAAAGAAGACAATAATGTCTAAAAAATGAAGTTAAAAAATGAACAAAGAAGTACTTTCATGCATGAAGTGATATAGTTGAATGAAGTGATGTATTTGAAATGCTAGTTTCTATAGCATGATGAAGGTTGTGTGCCTGCTGAAGAGCCGTGAGGGAGGACAGGAAGCAGTCCATGTTCAAGGTGACAGATGACACTGAAATGAACACAGTAGCTACAACAACCCTGGGTTTCTAAGAGAAGAAGACGAGTTATATTAACTTGGTCGGAGTTGTGGCAAGAGTCAAATTTTCCACAGCAGTGTAAAGGGCATGTGTATTCCAGAAAGACATAGCCTACATAATTAGTGTCCCAAACTATATAGATATAAATACAAAATGTCAAAATACCCCTCCCCCATGATAGGAAGTGTCTAGTCTTAAAGCTGTCAGAGCCCAGGCGGGGGCGGTGTGCTGCAAGGGTGGGGGCGCGGGGATGGCCAATGGGGGCTGACTATATGGGACTCGTCCAGGAAGCTAATGTATTTAGGACATTGGGAGCAGGCATCTCACTGCTGGAGTATGGACACAGGAAGGGAGAGATGAGCATGAGCCCTGTGGTGTGGGACTGGAACCGGACAGATAGACACGAGAAGCACTGTGTGAGTCAGCTTGGCATAGGCAGATCCCATGGGCCTCAGCACCATCAGCTCCCCAGATCTGTCCTGAGATTGGAACTGGGGGTGGAGTGGGGAGTCCCTGGGACATGATGGTGCCAGTACCAGGGCAGAAAAGCCTAAGACAAGTCTAGGACGCTCTTATTTTGCCAAAAACTACCAGGTGGTCACGACTGATGGGAAGAATGGAGAGGAGACCAGCAGTCACTGGTCACAGCGGGGCGACATGGGAAGAGTGACAGCCCCATGGTCGAGAAAGGAAGGAGACATAAGGAAATAGGGGATAAATGAGAGTCGGTTGAGGAGCAACAGCAACTACAGACTTCAGAGTGCGTCCCATAGATGACTCGAGAGCAGCACCAGGTGAGAGCAGGCAGAGTGGAGAAGGGACCACCGTGGACACCACCCAAGGACCACCTATGCAGCCCCCTGCAGGAGGCGTGTGGGAGGGGGGCACAGAGCAACGGAATAAATGTCCCACCAGAGATGCCCGTGCCTGTCCTGGGGGTTGGTGACCCACGCTGTCCCCCCAGGCCACTTGCCCCATGTTCCCAGGACACTCCTGGGCTCCCTGGCCCTGCTGCATTCACTGTGCCACACCTGGAACCCCGTTGGACAGCCAGCATGACATACAGGACGTATCATCAGGAGAAGAAGGCAAAGCTACAGAGCTCTTCCCCAGTACTTCCCCAATTACCACAACCTTCCTATTTCACAGTAAAATGCAAAAATATGAAATGACTCACTGGGACATGAAATAATTTGTTATTTATCCATTTAAATTCACAGAGTTAAAAAATGAACTTGATGTGTGCTGGGATGAAAATGGAGATAAATTTGAAGGCAAAAACCCTCCTAAATGGGCATCCAGTGCACAGGGTGTGACTCGGCCATTTACCGATGAACTTCTGGCCCTTGAAGCACTCCTCCAGTCACTCTGGGGTGACGATGTGCTTCACCATGGAAACGGCCATCAGGAACTTGACGGTGCGCTTCACCTTGCTGGCGATGAGGTGGGTGCACTTCTGTGCAGACTCGGCAACCTCCCCACCCAGGATGTGGAGTTTCTGAGGGCCGGGAACACAGAGCAGAGGTGAGACCATCTGGTCTGCAGAGCCGCCCGCCCGTCCTCAGCCCAGGACTCGTCTAGACCGTGAATGGGACTCTCGACAGCACAAAATGGTGAAAGCAGTGAAGCCAGACTTACGCCACCATACAAGCAAAGTGGAAACTGGAAGTGACAATGTAAATTTCCCTAATCCGTGCCACACAAGTCAAGACTAAAGCAGGACCTCCACTGGACACCAGGAGGACACCCCTTTGAAGAAGTAGAAAGCTCTGAGAACAAGGCAACTCGCTACATAAGGAGTGAACCTCCCAGGCTGTCTACACCGAAGTGAGTATTGAATAAGGTACGTTGAGACACAGTCTCTAAGAAATGATGACATAAAAATCGACCTAAGACATAGATATGTAAAAGATGATCTCTTTATACCCAGTTTTAAAAGTTAAAAAAAAGAATTTTATAGTAGTATTTGTAATTATTTCTTTTCCTTAAAAAATAAAGGGAAATATTTGAATCCCTGTGACACAGGTCAACTATACTTTAACCATCCCATGCCCAGACACAAGCCCACAGTCCCTCCTAATGTTACTTCCAGAAGTGCATTTATGTAAATAAATACAAATACACCTGTGACCCCTGGGCCCGCTCCACCAGAGAGAACAAGTCTTGAGAAGATGATGGATTCATTTAGGAAACTTGATGGGGCACAGCTACTCTCGTAAGCTAATGTCCTTACGAAAATGGTATTTGCACAGCTTTGCTAATGTGTGATTACAAGACTGCTCTTGGTCTCCTCACCTGAGTCATCCTAAGAAAGCAAGTGTCAAAGGAGGTAGTAGCAGCAAGAATAAGGCGGGAAGGCAATGATGTAATGATGACAGAGTTTATGAATACACATGATGAACACCGTTACAACACGGTATTCCTGACTACATGTTAACTTAATAAAACTGCTCACCTAAAGCAAATATAAACAGAAAGGAACATTCCTAAAAGTCCTTATGAGAAACAGAAGGAAATTTCACCTTTATGTACTCTTGAACTTGAACAGACTCAAATCCAATGAAAATCACAAAAGGGGTCAGTTCTGGTGGTATCTTCTTGGTGGGAGGCAGAATATATTTGATTCTATGAAACACACATAAAAGAGAACGGCTATTACTTCCCTAATATGTTCTTTACTAAACATGAGAGTTTAATTTTAAAAGTGTTAAGAAGCTCTGAGAGCTTTACCTGTGTGTGGTTTTCTGTTCTTAAAGGGAAAGTGCAGTGATTCACCTGCTCTTTCTTTCCCACCATTTACACAAAGTCACCCCAAAGGACTCTTACCTGGAACCCCCAGGGGAAGGGCTGATCAGGCACCACTCCCGACCCCCAGCCTGCACTGTCCCTGGGGGTCTGTGAGGGTGGAAGCGAGGGCTCCCAGGGCCCTCTGTGGCCCCCAGTCCCCCACCATATCCCACAGGACCCATCTCACCCCAGAAGCTCTGACACAGAATAAAGCTGGTTGACTCAAGTACACATTTTATATTAAAATTCTTTGCTTAAATTTTTTCAAACCTAATTTTTAGCTTATATTTGAGACAGTGTATTAAGTTAACAAAATCTGTAGTGTTTTAATGACGTATATAATCACATAATTATGCTTTTGCTAAAGAATCCAACAATCCCCAGATTGGGTGGCTGTGGGGACTGGAAGGAGGGGACTGAGGAGTAGGGAAGAGGCAAAGACCCTCACTCCATGCAGTTCAAAGGGTCTCTTGGTTCCATTTAAACCACCGGCGTACCTCCACCAGGTGAGACCAGAACAAGTCTGACAACACCCCCGCCCCAGCCCCACAGAGGGGGCTCCATCCCCCACCCTGACCTGGGTCAGTGGTTGGACGTGGGCTCTCGGGCACACACTGAGGATGCCTAGAGCCGGGTTCCAGTCCCCCTGCCCCTGTCCCACCACAGCAGCTCGTTTCACACGATGGGGGTTCTGGCAAGATAGAAAAAAGATAAAACAGAAGATTGGACTTTATTTTTTTAATAAGAAAGGAGAAGACACTGGCTAATCCCCGCCTATCTCCAGTGATGAAACGAGACATGTCATGATACAGCTGCAATCCAAGCAGTGTATCCTTCCAAGTCCTGGTGGTTTGGTCGCTCAGTCGTTCCCAACTCTTTGTGACCCCATGGACTGTAGCCCGCTGGACTCCTCTGTCCATGGGGATTCTCCAGGCGAGAATACTGGAGTGAGTAGCCATGCCTTCTTCCAGGGGATCTTTCTGACCCAGGGACTGAACCCATGTCTCATGTCACCTGAATTAGCAGGCGGGTTCCTTACCACTAGTGTCACCTGGAAAGCCCTTCCAAGTGAAAATCTTAGGAATTTCCCCAACTGCCACCATTTCCTAGAACAGACTGTAAAAGATCATCAACCATTAAAAACAAACAAACAAACAAACAAAAAAAAACCACAAGGTGATTCTTCCTACCTGGCACTTTTGGAAGAAGGCTGAATATAGTTACCTCATTATGCTTTGGTTTGGGAGGTAGTCTTATATCCTATAATTAAAGTATGATTTACCTTAGTCAACCACCCCAGGAACACAGCAGCTTCTGAGTGCTTTCTACCCCTCTCACCACACACAAGAAACACTCCCCAAGGCACAACTGGCAGAGACCATGGGCACCTGCGAACTGTCCCGGGAGGCCCTGGTGCTGGTCACCCTCTCTATTCACCAGACCCAGTAGTTCCTTAAGATGTCTTCACCCCTACCTCAGCTCTTGTGATAGATTTATTCCTCAACCTTGAACGTTTCAAAACACTTTTTACTTCAAACATTTTGTGTCCCAATGGAATTTGGAAAACATAATGATTGCAATTACATCCCTCCAGAAAGACGGAGATTCCCCTATGAGGGTGCAGGACGGTTGGGTCACAGGACACTGGAGGGGAAGGCAGGCCTCTGATGGCCACTCTGTGTTCCGGGCACAGCACCCATGCTCCTAAAACCAGCTGGAGGCCCTTACGTGGAGAGATGTGGAGCCCACTGGGGAGCCGGTGCCCCTGGAGGCCCCTGCAGCCAGCCTCACACTGTGGCTGCTGCCCCCTTACCCATTCCTTGCCTCTAACCCAGACTTTCTTCCACAAGCACACTCATTTATGTTATACTGTTGGAAGCAACCACCTCTCCATCTGGGATGATGGTGGAGATGACCCTCCCCACCAAGGGAAAGGCAGTCCTTACTCATTTCCTACCAACCAAACCCTGGCACTCCAGTGCAGAACAACCCACCCTGAAGGCATCCCATCAGAGACCCCAGCCAGTGGCCTGGAAGTCCACTGCCACAGTGAAGTGCTGAGGTCAGGGCTGACACTCTGGCGCCCCAGTTTCCACCTCCTGAACCCCACGGAAACACACGGTCTCCCTGTACTCTGCTCTGCACCTCTGTAAGCAGTCATGTAGCTCTCTGAAGAAGTCATGGAACTAATGTGTGTCATGTGAATGTGTAACTCCCAATATCACCAATGAAGAGGATAAAGACACAGGGTGCACTGAACAGCTTATGACAGGCGAGAAGATTCAGCCCTCATTGGTCATGACGGCTAATTATTAAAAGAATTAGTTACAGATACAAACATATCCCTACTTCTTTGTAACACAGTAACAGCCACAGTAAGGTGACGAATGTGACATACCATCAGCAACTCTGCTGACACTTTCAACGGAAATCTCCAAGCATCTGAAGAGAGAAACTGGTTACTTTTCAGAAACACTATGTAAATTAAGGACTCGTTATCAATATAAAAGCCTTCTTAGGACACATACACACTATTATATATAAAGCAGGTTAACACTAAGGACGCGCTATATAGCACAGGGAACTCTACTCAATACTTTTTAATAGCTACATGGGAAAACAATCTTTAACAAAAGTAGATGTATGTACAAGTATGACTTATTCACATTTTTGCACACCTGAAACTAGCACAACATTTTAAATCAACCAACTTCCAAGAAAAAATCAATTATAATGGAAGTGTATCAGTAATAACAGAAATGAGACACCTCTCCAGGTGCAGGTCATCTTGAACATGCAGTAGCCCAGGTGATGGCCTCCAGTAAGGGAACCATGAGGACTTTTCCTAAGTTTACAGGGAAGCCTGGCAGGGGCTGAGTGTTCTGTATGAGACAAAGCTGAGCAAACCAGCAGCCTGTGGCCCAATGTAGGCACCACATGCCTGCGTGTGCTGATCCCTGGAGAGTTCTGGGAGCTCCGTGGTCTGGCGTCCGAGGAACCGTCTGTGATGAGCACAGCACATGGGGGGTGGCAGCCAGGCTGGGCCCTTGAGGACACGTGTTAACCAAGGAAGGGCCTGGCGTCTGCACCATGGCTTCAGAGCAGACGTTACACCCAGGTCTGTCCCAGGGAAGCAGGCAGGCTGTGGCTGAAAACCAGAAAGGGCTTTCTTGCCACTGAGGCTGTTAGGACAAGAACTGGACAGGCTCCTTCAAGGGAGCGCATGTTAAAGCAGCATTTGAGTAACCACTTCCTGGAGTGATGCTCAGGTGGGTAAATGGGGTTAAGCACCATCTGGTGTACAGTCAGGGCAGTGGGCCTTCCTCGGGATCTGTGCAGCAGAAAGTGGTGGGCGTGGGGGATGCCACGTCTTACAGAGCAAGTTAAACGAGAGCTGGCTTGAAAGACAAGATCAAAAGGCTTTCGAATGTTCCTTCCACTTCTGAGAGTCCATTTAAAAAAGCAAACAAAAATACAAGCCAATAAAACTCCTGGGTCCAGTATAGAGGGAGACAGCATGGAGAGGAAACAAGAGATGAGATAAAAAGCGAAGCAACCCTGAAGCCAAGAGCAGCATCTGAAGCACCAGCCCATGGCCACGGGGAGCCAGCGTGCTTACCCAGAAGGTTCAACACCAGGTGCGGGGTTGGGGTAAAGGGCGTCCTGCATGCTGAAGGCGGTGTAGCAGCCATACTGCATCTGCCACAGGGCCTCGAAGTTCCCCAGCAGGATGTCCCCCAGCCACTGGGCATTCAGGCACGGGATCTGCTGCTCTTTGGCTTTCTTGTACTTTAAACAGGTCAGTCTTTTTGGTGGGGGTGGGGGGGGGGAGAGAAAACACATTTATTAGAGTTACCGGAGTTCAAATTTGTACTTCTGTTAACACAACCCAGCCCACACTTGCTCGCAATGGAGGTGGCAGGGACTGTTCTACAGAGCTGATCGGGCTGTAAGAAGGTGTCCACATGATCGCGAGGTCATTGGCCAGTGTGCTTTCACCTCACCACTGTCACCTAATTTGACTGCACCCTCCTTAATCATCTAATTTCATTCTTCTGCTACTATTATCACTGCCATTCTTTAAGTAGACTCTGACATCCACCATGGAACTCTAACAGACTGAGAGACCCACAGCAGCCCCATGCGGGTTGAGACAGAACCCTGGTCAACTGAGGGACCCGGAGCTGCGCTGTGTGGGCTGAGATGAAACCCTGGCTGACAGAGGGGACCTGAGATGTCCTGTGTGGGCTGAGAGCAGAATGCCGGCTGACTGAGGGAGTTGGCCGCATTTACTCTCTGCAGTTGGGGAGGGTGTTGCTGCAGCACAGGTAGCCCGGGTACTTGGCACCTGCCAGGTACACCTGGCGACCTGACAGCTTCAGGTCGCCCCTGTCGCTGTCAACAAACCCAGTCACAGACAGAATCTGGGGGAGAGAAGGTACAGTAAGTTCAAGAGGTAATGACAGTTTAACCCAGTTAATACAACTCTCTCTTCTCCCTGTTAGTTGTGATACAGACCCACGTATTTCCATTCCTCCTCTGGCTTTGAGGGGCACCTCTGAGAATGCTGTTACTGGTGACAGTGCTGCACATGAGCCAGCAAGCGGAGACTGAAACAAAACATACCAAATGGGAAACGCTTTCCTGTGTTAGCACGACAGGTTTCAGGTCATGTTAACGAAGTTACTTTATTAAGCCTATGAACATTGGTCAGTTCTTCTTACTGATCCTGGATTTGGGCTCCTCTGATAGGGAGAACCAACAGGAGATGATGTCTGAGAGTCATGTCTGACTCTTTGCCACCCCATGAACTGTAGCCCTCCAGGCTCCTCTGTCCATGGGATCTTCCAGAAAAGAATACTGGAGTGGGTTGCCATTTACTTTGCCAGTGGATCTTCCCAACTCAGGAATCAAACCCAGGTCTCCTGCATTGCAGACAGACGCTTTATTGTCTGAGCCACCAGGGAATAGGCATTTATTAAACAGTGTCAAAGACTTGGGAGAATCCATTAAATGTCATTAAGCTGTGACGGTTACAGGGGAACAGAGAAGGAAACAAGTTGCTTATTTCATTCAGGAGCACAGGGGGAGCCTTATGTGCTTGGAGCACAGCTTGTCCCCCGGGGGGAAAGGCCATTGTTAAACGCAGGGACTGATGGGGTGGCACCAGCTTCTTTTTCTTCAGGATCATGTTCAGTCAGTGTGCCATGATGCACCTCTTCCTCTCCATTATGGCCTGTGAACACAACAGTACAGGCCAGTCATTGGAGGCTTTACTACAGGTGACATACAGAACTGTAAGGCTGTGTATCTACAAGGTCACTTTTATTGGAAGTCCTATAAATAGAGGAATTCCAGGAGCTTATGACTCAATGTACTAAACTAATAAACTACAGCAGTGTCACAGGTCAACTAGAACATAACCCAAAACACAGGAACAAGAGCTGACCATGGGGAGGAAAGCTGACAGCCTAGGAAATGATTTTAGTCATGGAAAGAGATAACACTTCCAATCATCAGATTTCGAATTGCGCATGAGAACACAGCGAGTTACGAAAATGTAACTGCCTCTGGAATTAACCATGGGACGACCCCTATGTGCTCTTCACCAGGCGTTTGTCAGAGGCCACGTACCACATACACACTAACAGCAGTCAGCATATGAACAAAAACCCATCAGAGAAGAGGAGAAATGAAACCTGAGGGGATGAGCACAAGCAGCACTGAGGGGGAGGTGCCAGTCAGCAGCTCCGAGCGACCCTGCTCCCACTGTTCTATGCTGAGGTGGCCCTGCCAGGGCAGACGGTGTCCACCTCCCCCTCACAGGGAACCTGCCTTTCTTTCCTTGTCCTCACAGACAGAGAAGCAAGGAGCCACAGAAGTGTCCACATGCCAAAGGTGGATGGAAATCAGTGAGGTGGGGGAAAGTCCTTTCCAAGCATGACCATCCCAGCATCGCTCAGAGCTCTCCTGGTCACAGCAGAACTGAGCCCTCAGCTGTGCAAACAGCCCACTGACCTGATTCCTGCAGAGCAGGTGGGTGCAGCGGCTCAAGAACATGGGGTCCACAGCTCCTCCATGCACCTAGATGATCTGCACATACACGACACCCACTGTCAGTCAGCTCCCATGCCTGGGGAAGAGAGACTTGTGACCTCCAATCGGACAATAATTCACGAGATCCACCACATATGTACACAGTGTATTTCCCAAAGTGTGAACAAAGTATGTTATATCTACGGGCTTTCCCACCCAGCACTACACAGCAAAAATGAACTCTAAGCCCTGTTTCATCTGAACATCTGGAAGAAGAATGGGATGCTCTGTTTCTAAGACAGGGCAATGTGGACATTTTATATAAACCAGCTGTTCTATGCTGTGGGACATCCCACATCTCGGGGGGCCGGATGCACCCTGACCCCCACCCCAGCTATGGCGAAGGGCACTTCCTCCGCTGGGACAGTGAGAAAGGTTTCAGACATCGCCAACTGGTCCTTGGGACCAGAAAGCATTGCCTTTAAGAAACTTTAATATAAAAAGAAAAAAGAAAGTGAAGCAAGATGAAGTTAAATTCAGTTTCTGATATTCTGAATTTTTTGATACTATCCTGTATCCCAACTGCAGTGGATCCACAGTTGTGTGACACTGAGGGGGACACTGTTACCAAAAGGGCAAGAACTTTTCTGGGTTGGCCAAAGAGTTCCTTTGATTTTTTAACTAAAAGAGATATATTTTATCTGCCCCTAAAACTTTACTGAACAATATATTCATCGCTTTGTTCCGCTAACTTCCGCCATTTTTCAGTTCAGTTCAGTTCAGTCAGTCAATCGTGTCTGACTCTTTGCAACCCCATGAACTGCAATATGCCAGTCCTCGCTGTCCAACACCAACTCCCAGAGTTTACGCAAACTCATGTCCACTGAGTCGGTAATGCCACCTAACCATCTCATCTCATCTGTCATCCCCTTCTCCTCCTGCCTTCAATCTTCCCCAACATCAAGGTCTTTTCAGATGAGTCAGCTCTTCGCATCAGGTGACCAAAACATTGGAGTTTCAGCTTTAACATCAATCCTTCCAATGAACACTCAGGACTGATTTCTCTTAGGATGGACGGTTTGGATCTCCTTGCAGACCAAGGGACTCTCAAGAGTCTTCTCCCACACCACAGTTCAAAAGCATCAATTCTTTGGTGCTCAGCCCTGTTTATAGTCCAACTCTCACATCCATACATGACCACTGGAAAAACCATAGCCTTGACTAGATGGATCTTTGTTGACAAAGTAATGTCTCTGCTTTTTAATATGCTGTCTCGGTTGGTCATAACTCTCCATCCAAGGAGTAAGCATCTTTTAATTTCATGGCTGCAATCATCATCCGCAGTGATTTTAGAGCCCCCCAAAATAAAGTCAGACACTGCTCCCAATGTTTCCCCATCTACTTGTCATACAGTGATGGGACCAGATGCCATGATCTTAATTTTCTGAATGTTGAGCTTTAAGCCAAATTTTCACTCTCCTCTTGCACTTTCATCAAGAGGCTCTTTAGTTCTTCTTCACTTTCTGCCATAAGGGTGGTGTCATCTGAATATCTGAGATTGTTGATAGTTGTCCTGGCAATTTTGATTCCAGCTTGTGTTTCCTCCAGCCCAACATTTCTCATGATGTACTCTGCATATAATTTAAATAAGCAGGGTGACAATATACAGCCTTGACATGCTCCTTTACTATTTGGAAACAGTCTGTTGTTCTATGTCCAGTTGTAACTGTTGCTTCCTGACCTGCATACAGGTTTCTCAAGAGGCAGGTCAGGTGGTCTGGTATTCCCATCATTTTCTGAATTTTCCAGTTTATTGTGATCCACACAGTTAAATGATTTGGCATAGTCAATTAAGCTTAAATAGATCCTGTTCTGGAACTCTTTTGCCTTTTTGATGATCCAGTGAATGTTGGCAATTTGATCTCTGTTTCCTCTGCCTTTTCTAAAAAGCAGTGGCTGAGCTTTGCTGGAGCAGAGATACCCCACATCCAAGATAATAGAAACCCAAGTAAGATGGTAAGCACTGAGAGAGGGCATCAGAGGGCAGACAGACTGAAACCACAATCACAGATAACTAGCCAATATGATCACATGGACCACAGCTTGTCTAACTCAGTGAAACTAAGCTATGCCATGTGGTGTCACCCAAGACAGATGGATCATGGTGGACAGGTCTGACAGAATGTGGTCCACTGGAGAAAGGAATGGCAGACCACTTCAGTATTCTTACCTTGAGAACCCCATGAACAGTATGAAAAGGCAAAAAGATAGGACACTGAAAAGTGAACTCACCAGGTCGGTAGGAGCCCAATGTGCTACTGGACATCAGAGGAGAAATAACTCCAGAAAGAATGAAGGGATGGCGCCAAAGCAAAAACAACATCCAATTGTGGATGTGACCGGTGACAGAAGCAAGGTCCAATGCTGTAAGAGTGCATAGGAACCTGGAATGTTAGGTCCATGAATCAAGGCAAAATGGAAGCGATCAAACAGGAGATGTCAAGAGTGAACGTTGACATTCTAAGAATCAGCGAACTAAAATGGACTGGAATGGATGAATTTAACTCAGATGACCATTATATCTACTACTGTGGGCAGGAATCCCTTAGAAGAATTGGAGTAGCCATCAAGTCAACCAAAGAGACCGAAACACAGTACTTGGACTCAATCTCAATTAGCTTCTTTGTGGGATTGGAGAGCTTTCTCTTTTTGTAAGCTTATATATGTATAAGTTCTTCTCTTTGCTGTATCTAATGACCTACTACATTGTGTTTTCATTTTGGTTCACCTCAGAAAATGTTCTCATTTCCCCTGTGAGTTACTCTTTGGCTCATTGGACCCTTCGGAATATGTTGTTTAAATTTCCACACATTACATTTTTCAAATTGTCCTCCCACTGTTGATTTCAATTTATATATTTTGCATGTCAGAGACCATATTTATTATGATTGAAATTTTATTTTTCTGGTATGATTGAAATTATTAATGGTTGTCTCATGGCTTAATATAAACCCAATTCTCAAGAATATTCTGGAGAATATTCTCTGTGCAGTTGAGACAGATATGTATTCTCCTGTTCTTTTTGGGTGGAATGTACTGCACACCTGTGTTTGGTCTACTGGTTTGTATTGTCATGTAGGTTTTCTCTTCTCTCAGTGGCCTTATCTTCTTCTTGAATTATTTGGATATTTATTGTTGGACTATAGTTCTTGCTCATGTTTTGCAGTTTTTACACATCATGTTAGTCTAAAGGCAGAGAAAAAAATTCAAATATTCAGTTCAGTTCAGTTGATCAGTCGTGTCTGACTCTTTGCGACCCCATGAATTGCAGGACGCCAGGACTCCCTGTCCATCACCAACTCCCAGAGTTTACTCAAACTCATGTCCATCGAGTCGGTGATGCCATCCAGCCATCTCATCCTCTGCCGTCCCCTTCTCCTCTTGCCCTCAATCCCTCCCAGCATCAGGGTCTTTTCCAATGAGTCAACTCTTCGCTTGAGGTGTCGTAAGTATTGGAGTTTCAGCTTCAACGTCAGTCCTTCCAATGAACACCCAGGGCTGATCTCCTTTAGGATGGACTGGTTGGATCTCCTTGCAGTCCAAGGGATTCTCAAGAGTCTTCTCCAACACCACAGTTCAAAAGCATCAATTTTTCGGCTCTCTTCACAGTCCAACTCTTACATCCATATATGACCACTGGTCAAACCATAGCCTTGACTAGACGGACCTTTGTTGGCAAAGTAATGTCTCTGCTTTTTAATATGCTATCTAGGTTGGTCATAACTTTCCTCCCAAGGAGTAAGAGTTTTTTAATTTCATGACTGCAGTCACCATCTGCAGTGATTTTGGAGCCCACAAAAATAAAGTCTGTCATTGTTTCCACTGTTTCTCCATCTATTTCCCATGAACTGATGGGACCAGATGCCATGATTTCAGTTTTCTGAATGTTGAACTTTAAGGAAACTTTTTCACTCTCCTCTTTCACTTTCATCAAGACGCTCTTTAGTTCTTCAATTTCTGCCATAAGTGTGGTGTCATTTGCATATATGAGGTGATTGATATTTCTCCCAGCAATGTTCATTCCAGCTTGTGCTTTCTTCAGCCCAGCATTTCTCATGATGTACTCTGCGTATAAGTTAAAAAAGCAGGCTGACAGTTTACAGCCTTGATGTACTCCTTTTCCTATTTGGAACCAGGCTGTTGTTTCATGTCCAGTTCTAACTGTTGCTTCCTGATTTCATACGGGTTTCTTAAGAGGCAGGTCAGGTGGTCTGGTATGCCCATCTCTTTCAGAATTTTCCACAGCTCATTGTGATATACACAGTCAAAGACTTTGGCATAGTCAATAAAGCAGAAATAGATGTTTTTCTGGAACGCTCTTGCTTTTTCAATGATCCAGCGGATGTTGGCAATTTGACTTCTGGTTCCTCTGCCTTTCCTTATACCAGCTTGAACACTATAAGTTTACGGTTGTGCATTCAAATAATAGGTAATATATTCAAATATTAGGTAACGCTAACGCTTTGATGATGTGAAATTTTGTGTGTGTGATATACCCATATATCATTAATATAAAGATGCTATGACAAAATATATAATTAATATAATCATTGGAATGACTGATGCTGAAGCTGCAACTCCAATATTTTGGCCACCTGATCTGAAGAACTCACTCATCTGGGATGACTCTGTTGCTGGGAAAGTTTGAAGGCAAGAGGAGAAGGGGACAACAGAGGATGGATGGTTTGATGGCATCACCGACTGAATGGACAGGAGTTTGAGTAAACTCTGGGAGTTGGTGATGGACAGGGAGGCCTGGCATGCTGCAGTCCATGGGATGGCAGAGAATCAGATATGAATGTGTGAGTGAGCTGAATATATTTAATGTTACTTGTTTCATATCATTTTTTATTTAAAGTCTGTTTTCTCTACTACTAGTATAGTAACTATGGCTCTTTATTGCTTATATAAAATTTTTCTTGAAACGTAATGTCAAAAATCTATTCAATTAGAAGAGTTGTCTCCTTGACAGTCTATAGTTTCCATAGTAAAAAACAATCCATTGTCCCATCTTCTAGTATACCACCTTCATGTGTTGGATTTTTTTCTTGTTGTTGTTATTTATTTTACTAAATAGATTTTAGAGTGATTTTAAGAAGTAGCTCTAGATATTTTGATTGCTGTTGTTCGGTCATTCAGTCATGTCCAACTCTTTTGTGACTCCCTGGACTGCAGCACACCAAGCGTCCTTCTCTTTCCTTGTCTCCCACAGTTTGCTCAAGCACATGTCCATTGAATTGGTGATGCCATCCTACCATCTCATCCTCTGTCACCCTCTTCCCCTCCTATCTTCAATCTTTCCCAGCATCCTGGTATTTTCCAAAGAGTTGGCTCTTTGCATCAAGTTGGCAAAATCCTGGAATTTCAGCTTCAGCATTAATGCTTCAAAAGTATATTCAGAGTTGATTTCCTTGAGGATTGATTGGCTTGATCTCCTTGCAGCCCAAGAGACCCCTAAGAGTTTTCTCCAGCATCACATTTTGAAGGCATCAGTTCTTAAGCTCTCAGCATTATTTGTGTTCCAATTTTCACATCTATACATGACTACTGGATAAACCATAGGGGTTTGTGACTGAGGGAACCTTTGTTAAGAAGCTGATGTCTCTTCTTTTTAATACAAGGTCTAGGTTTGTCATAGTTTTTCCTCCAAGAAGAAAGTGTCTTTTAATATGATGACTGCAGTCACCATTCCTAGTAATTTTTGAGCTCAAGAAAATTAAGTCTGTCACTGATTCCACACTTTCCCCTTCTATTTGACAAGTATTTATGGGACCAGATGACCTGGTCTTGTGGGTTTTTTTTTTTTTTTTTTATTAATGTTGAGTTCTCAGCAAGGCTTTTCACTCTCCTCATTCATCCTCATCCAGACACTCTTTAGTTCCTCTTCACTTTCTCTTTTTACAGTGTTACCAGCTGCATATCTAAGGTTGTTGAAGTTTCTCCCAGAAACCTTGATTCCAGCTCATTACAGCCAATGTGGCATTTTGAATAGTATATTCTACATATATTTCATATAAGCAGAGTGATAATATGCAATCTTGTCACTCTCCTTTCCCAGTTTTGATCTGGTAAATTGTTCCATGTCTTGTTCAAACTCTTGCATCTTTTTTTTTTTTTTTTTTTTTTAATTTTATTTTATTAGTTGGAGGCCAATTACTTCACAACATTTCAGTGGGTTTTGTCATACATTGACACGAATCAGCCATTGAGTTACACGTATTCCCCATCCCAATCCCCCCTCCCACCTCCCTCTCCACCCGACTCCTCTGGGTCCTCCCAGTGCACCAGGCCCGAGCACTCGTCTCATGCATCCCACCTGGACTAGTGATCTGATTCACCATAGATAATATACATGCTGTTCTTTTGAAACATCCCACCCTCACCTTCTCCCACGGAGTTCAAAAGTCTGTTCAGTACTTCTGTGTTTCTTTTTCTGTTTTGCATATAGGGTTATCGTTACCATCTTTCTAAATTCCGTATATATGTGTTAGTATGCTGTAATGTTCTTTATCTTTCTGGCTTACTTCACTCTGTATAATGGGCTCCAGTTTCGTCCATCTCATTAGAACTGATTCAAATGAATTCTTTTTAACGGCTGAGTAATATTCCATGGTGTATATGTACCACAGCTTCCTTATCCATTCATCTGCGGATGGGCATCTAGGCTGCTTCCATGGATCCTGCTGAGATTTATGTCAGAGAGTGTTTTGCCTATGTTCTCCTCTAGGAGTTTTATAGTTTCTGGTCTTACATTTAGATCTTTAATCCATTTGGGGTTTATTTTTGTGTATGGTGTTAGAAAGTGTTCTAGTTTCATTCTTTTACAAGTGGTTAACCAGTTTTCCCAGCACCACTTGTTAAAGAGGTTGTCTTTTTTCCATTGTATATCCTTGCCTCCTTTGTCAAAGATAAGGTGTCCATAGGTTCGTGGATTTATCTCTGGGCTTTCTATTCTGTTCCATTGATCTATATTTCTATCTTTGTGCCAGTACCATACTGTCTTGATGACTGTGGCTTTGTAGTAGAGTCTGAAGTCAGGGAGGGTGATTCCTCCAGTTCCATTCTTCTTTCTCAAGATTACTTTGGCTATTCGTGGTTTTCTGTATTTCCATACAAATTGTGAAATTATTTGTTCTAGTTCTGTGAAAAATACCGTTGGTAGCTTGATAGGGATTGCATTGAATCTATAGATTGCTTTGGGTAGAATAGCCATTTTGACAATATTGATTCTTCCAATCCATGAACACGGTATGTTTCTCCATCTGTTTGTGTCCTCTTTGATTTCTTTTATCAGTGTTTTATAGTTTTCTATGTACAGGTCTTTTGTTTCTTTAGGTAGATATACTCCTAAGTATTTTATTCTTTTTGTTGCAATGGTGAATGGTATTGTTTCCTTAATTTCTCTTTCTGTTTTCTCATTGTTAGTGTATAGAAATGCAAGGGATTTCTGTGTATTAATTTTATATCCTGCAACTTTACTATATTCGTTGATTAGCTCTAGTAATTTTCTGGTAGAATCTTTAGGGTTTGCTATGTAGAGGATCATGTCATCTGCAAACAGCGAGAGTTTCACTTCTTCTTTTCCTATCTGGATTCCTTTTACTTCTTTTTCTGCTCTGATTGCTGTGGCCAAAACTTCCAAGACTATGTTGAATAGTAGTGGTGAGAGTGGGCACCCCTGTCTTGTTCCTGATTTCAGGGGAAATGCTTTCAATTTTTCACCATTGAGGGTGATGCTTGCTGTGGGTTTGTCATATATAGCTTTTATTATGTTGAGGTATGTTCCCTCTATTCCTGCTTTCTGGAGAGTTTTTATCATAAATGGGTATTGAATTTTGTCAAAGGCTTTCTCTGCATCTATTGAGATAATCATATGGTTTTTATCTTTCAATTTGTTAATGTGGTGTATTACATTGATTGACTTGCGGATATTAAAGAATCCTTGCATTCCTGGGATAAAGCCCACTTGGTCATGGTGTATGATTTTTTTAATATGTTGTTGGATTCTGTTTGCTAGAATTTTGTTAAGGATTTTTGCATCTATGTTCATCAGTGATATTGGCCTGTAGTTTTCTTTTTTTGTGGCATCTTTGTCTGGTTTTGGAATTAGGGTGATGGTGGCCTCATAGAATGAGTTTGGAAGTTTACCTTCATCTGCAATTTTCTGGAAGAGTTTGAGTAAGATAGGTGTTAGCTCTTCTCTAAATTTTTGGTAGAATTCAGCTGTGAAGCCGTCTGGTCCTGGGCTTTTGTTTCCTGGAAGATTTTTGATTACAGTTTCGATTTCCTTGCTTGTGATGGTTCTGTTAAGATCTTCTATTTCTTCCTGGTTCAGTTTTGGAAAGTTATACTTTTCTAAGAATTTGTCCATTTCATCCAAGTTGTCCATTTTATTGGCATAGAGCTGCTGGTAGTAGTCTCTTATGATCCTTTGTATTTCAGTGTTGTCTGTTGTGATCTCACCCTTTTCATTTCTTATTTTGTTAATTTGGTTCTTCTCTCTTTGTTTCTTAATGAGTCTTGCTAATGGTTTGTCAATTTTGTTTATTTTTTCAAAAAACCAGCTTTTAGCTTTGTTGATTTTTGCTATGGTCTCTTTAGTTTCTTTTGCATTTATTTCTGCCCTAATTTTTAAGATTTCTTTCCTTCTGCTGACCCTGGGGTTCTTCATTTCTTCCTTCTCTAACTGCTTTAGGTGTAGAGTTAGGTTATTTATTTGGCTTTTTTCTTGTTTCTTGATGTAAGCCTGTAATGCTATGAACCTTCCCCTTAGCACTGCTTTTACTGTGTCCCATAGGTTTTGGGTTGTTGTGTTTTCATTTTCATTCATTTCTATACATATTTTGATTTCTTTTTTGATTTCTTCTATGATTTGTTGGTTATTCAGAAGCGTGTTATTTAGCCTCCATATGTTTGAATTTTTAACAATTTTTTTCCTGGAATTGAGATCTAATCTTACTGCACTGTGATCAGAAAAGATGACTGGAATGATTTCAATTTTTCTGAATTTTCCAAGACCAGATTTATGGCCCAGGATGTGATCTATTCTGGAGAAGGTTCCGTGTGCACTTGAGAAAAAGGTGAAATTGATTGTTTTGGGGTGAAATGTCCTATAGATATCAATTAGGTCTAGCTGGTCCATTGTATCATTTAAGGTTTGTGTTTCCTTGTTGATTTTCTGTTTAGTTGATCTATCCATAGTTGTGAGTGGGGTATTAAAGTCTCCCACTATTATTGTGTTGCTATTAATTTCCTCTTTCATACTCATTAGCGTTTGCCGTACATATTGCGGTGCTCCTATGTTGGGTGCATATATGTTTATAATTGTTATATCTTCTTCTTGGATTGATCCTTTGATCATTATGTAGTGTCCTTCTTTTAAACTCTTGCATCTTGACCTGCATACGCATTTCTCAGGTGACAGGTAAGAAGTTCTGTTACTCTTGTCTCTATCAAGCTGTCCATGGTTTACTGTGATACAAATAGCCAATGTCTTTAGTGGAGTCACTGAAGCAGAAGTAAATTCTTTTCTGGAATTCCCTTGCTTCCTCTACGATCCAATGAATATTTCCAAATTGTTCTCTGGTTCCTCTGTTGTTTCCAAGTCTAGCTTTCACATCTGGAAATTCTTGGTTTATGTACTCCTGAAGAATTTTGAGTATTTCCTAGCTAGCATGTGAAAGGAGTCAAAGTGCATGCTTGTTTGTACATTCTTTGGCATTACCCACCTTTGGTGTTGGAATGAAAACTGACCTTTTCCAATCTCATAGCTGCTGATGAGTTTTCCAAATCTGATGACATATGAAGTCAGTGCCCCAGTTTAACAGCATCATTAACAGTTTAGCAGTTTCATCTTAATGAATACTCACAGTTTTTGCTTAAACAACTTACTTTCTCTTTCATATCTGAATGAGATCCTTTTTGGTTTTAGGTCTGGCTCATTCATCATTTTGTGAATGTTTTACCATCTCTACTGGCCTGAAGAGTTTCTATTGAAAAACCAGCTGCTATCCTTATGGGGATCCAAATGTATGTTACTTATGTCTTTCCTCTTGCTGCATTTAATGTTTGATTTTGGTGCTTAAATTTTCAGTGTTTGATTAATATGTGTTTTAGGGGCATTTCATTTTGGGTTCATCCTGTTTGGGACTCTCTAATGTGTTGGGATTCAGGGAGCTATTTCCTTCTCCATTTAATGGAGTTTCTCAACTTTTATTTCTTCAAGAATTTACTCATGACCCGTCCTATTTTTTTTTTTTTTTTTCATTTTTAGACTTCTCCATTTGGACACCTATGATTCTTATGGCAAGGAATTTAATATTATCCCAGAATTCTCAGAGATTTTCTTAACTGTTTTCCTTTTTTTTTTTTTTTTTTTTTTGCGTACCCCTCTGTGTTTCATTTATTTCCTCCTTTCCACCTCCACTTAAGTAGTTCTTTCTCTGTCTCAGTAATTCTACTGTTGGTTCCTTCCAGAGTGTTGTTAATCTCAGTTATTGAATTGATTATTACTGCTTGACTCTTCTTTATTTCTTCTAGATCCATGGTAAACATGTTTATTTCTTCTCAGTCTGGGGCTCCAGTGTATTTACTGGTGACTCCTCCTAGCTTTCAAGATTGTGGTCATCTTTACTCTAATTATTCTGAATTCATTTTCAGGAAGACTTCCCATCTCCTCTTCTATTGTTTGTTTTGGTGGATTGTTTTTTTCATGTACCTTCACCAGATGCATATTTCTCTCCCTTTTCATTTTGTTTAGATTGCTGTGGTCTGGGTCTGCTTTCTGTAGGCTGGAGGGTTGTGGATCCATCAGCTGTGGAACCTGATCTTTGTGTGTGGCACTGGACAGGTAAGCTGTCAATGTTTAATTCTTGGGGTATCTTGTGTTTGTACTCTGTGGGGTGGAGCTGGATCACTTCTTTATGAAGTGTAATGAATTGTCCTGTAATGCACTTTGTGGTTTCTGTGGGTTTGGTATGGCTTTGGGCAGCGCCTTTTGTAGTATTCATTTTTGAGTTCCTTCTTTGCTGGAGAATAAGTGTTGGTTGTCTTGCACTGAAATTGCTGGCTTCAGCTTGTGGCTTGATTTCCATGTAGGCATGGAAACTTTTGTGTTTCTCTTTTAATGTTCACTGGTGCCAGGAGTTCAACAATGATCTAAAGATCTGGAATTGACCTCGTGGCCTCTGGGTTTCGGTCCCCGAGTGACAGTAGCATCAAGAATTCTGCACCCACAGAACAGAAGATAAAACCCAAGGTTAATGGTGAAGCAATTCTCCATGGCCAGAAACAGCCAAAGGGCTCACAGAGTTATACAGAGAAGAGAAAAGTGAGGAGGGAGATAGAGGTTTCTAGGAGGAAAAAAGGGAGAGTCAAAAGGGGAGAGCACAGTTAACTCAGGAAATAAATCCGTAAGTGACAATAGTTCCTAAACATTGAATCCTTAAAGAAAGATACATTGGTAAAATGAGTTTCCAAAAGCAAAGATTAAGAAGCTAGAATAGAATTTAAACTACTATAAATACTGGAAAGAAGACAGAAGCCAAAATAACTCTCAAACTTATAATGTAGATATAGATATGAAAGTAAACGGAATGATAAGCAAGAAAACGTTTGATTTTTTTTAAACATGAAAATAATAAAGAATAATCTAACAATTTCTCTAGAGTTGCTGTGAGCTTAGTGGTGTCAGATCAGTGTCAGATAGTCTCTTTTGTCCAAGGCTATTTTTGTCCCTGAATTGCACAGTTTCTGCATTAACTTCAGTTTCACTTTGTTGCACCTGTCACTTCTGGGTCAGTTCGCCCTTCTTTGCTTATTTTTACTTCCTCAGGTTGCAATTTTCTTCCGTGACTAGTTCACACCTGACTAGTTCGCACCATAACAAGAGGGGGCAGCGGTACCTTATTCGACCTCACTTCCTGAGTGGTGCAGTGGTGAGGGGGGGAACACTGAAAACCAATACCACTGGGATATGTGGGGGTGTTTGAGGTGGATGGACCACAGTGGACTTGCCACTGCCGTAGGTGACATGTACTTTCTCAATCCACCTGGCTCAGGTTCCCGGCTGATCCACGAGGGAACTGTCCAAAATGGGCCCTGTGTTTCACGCACTTCCCAAGTCTAAACCACCCAGGCTGCTTTGGTCCATTCCCAGGTCCAAGCTGCTCAGGCGACTGGGTGGCAGGCAAGGCACTGTCCCAGGTAGGCTGTGGATCTTATGTACCAGGCAGGTCCCAGCCACTCGGTTTGTTGGCTTTGCTAGAAGGGCAATTTGCAAGAGTGCTGTGTCTGGAGGGGTGCTGAACTCAGGCTTTGACCTTCATGGCCTATGCGAACTGTCCATGAACCCAGGAAGATATGATTAGCAACTGGCAGCCTGCTCAGAGTTTGGTGGACGATGTCCTCTCTGGGGCTGATACAACGGCAGCTTCTTGCCTTCTGCCTCTGGATGATGCAAACATTCCTTTCTGCCTTCATGGAGGAAAGGACCAGAAGTGGCAGCTCGCTTGCACAGCTTTGATATTTTGTAATGTGCATTCTTTTGTTCTGTGAGTGTGCCAGTTTTCACGATGTGGTCTTAGAGATTTCTCTCAAGAAAGGTCCTTTTTTGCATTTTTGTCTTTGGTATTCCCAAAATTTAGGATGGTACATAACCATAGCTCTGTCAGATTGTCCTCAGAGCATTAAAACTGGGATCCTTACCACAGGGCAGATGATACAGTCCAGGCAACCCTCCCTGGGCTACCTCAATGATGGTGCATGGGATCATCTGAGCTTATTCTCTGCTTGTAATGGCAGTTAGGGACATGTGTTTTTGTTTTTCTTCCCCCTGCGTATGTTGCTCTATGCAGTCCCAGGTTTCCCTACTGTCACCGATCTGAGAGGGTTTACTATTGTTTGCAATCTTCTCCTCCTTTACAACTTCTTCTTCAAGACAGGTCTCAACCCCTAAATACTTTACCTCTCTTTATGTCTCTTTTATTTTGTCCTAACTCCATTTGAAGGGACTTGTTTGACTTTCCGGGTAAATAGGGCCAGTCAACAGTGTTCACAATTTGTTTTCTGGTTGTTCTTCCATGTGCAGCCGATCGTTAGATGAATTTGTGTGGGAGAGAGTGGTCTTTGCCTCCTATTCCTCTGACATCTTGGGACCAACCATCAACCTACAAGACACATTTTATCAACTGAAATGTTGTTGTTCTTCAGTCACTAAGCTATATTTGGCTGTTTGTGCCCCCTTGGACTGTAGCACATCAGGCCTCTCTGACCCTCACCATCTCCCATATTTTCCCTGAGATCATATCCTTTGGATTGCTGATGCTATCCAAATGTTTCATCCTCTCTCACTCACTGCTCCTTCTGCTTTCAACATTTCCTAAAGATCATGGTCTTTTCTAATGAATGATTTTAGAGTCACAAAACATGAAATCTGTCACTCTTTCTGCCTTTCCCCCTTGTATTTGCCTTGAACTGGTGGGAACAGATGCCATGATCTTACCTTTTGTAATATTGAGTATTCAAATGTACTGTTTAGCAAATGTTTCCCTATAAACAGTGACAATTATTGTTTTCTTGTAACTTTGTTTTACCTCAGCTTTTAGGATAAGAAACTCTTCTCGAAGTGTTTTCTAAGACTATAGCTACTCATTTTATATAATACTGATGGCTTTAATTTTCTTGCTGAAAGCATGTGTGCTATGCCTCTGTGACAACTGGGTGAAATGTTGATGAAATACCCAGCCTATAAAACATTTCCACATTAACATAATGTCTTGAACCTGTTAAAGGTAACTAGTTAGTTTTTCCCTAATATGGAAACTAGGCAAATACAAAGGATGCCAGTACCAAGAAGATATGATATGGAGAGGGGGCAGGCAGCTGAACCACCGTGGCATGAAGGGACAGAAGTTTGGTTCATCAGTGCTTTCTATTGTAATATTTGGAACAAAAAGTTAGTGGTGAATGGAACTTTTACCTACTGAGATATGGAAAAGAAATTCTGATTTATACACCATTTAATTTCAATGTTAGGCTACCCAGAATAGCCTGATTATGACCTATGAACTGTGCAGTCTACATCTGTTTTACCCATTAAAGGGAAATACATTTTTAAAAATTGGGATATCTCTTGTCCCAAATGCAACTAGTTGACCACTGGGAATATTGTTCAGATATGCTCCGGTGTTACTGGAACTTGAATCTTTAAAATTTTTTTCAATGTAAGAATAGCAGTTGCTTTCTTAGAACAATATCTTTAAGCACCTGAGAGTTGCAATTTTATAGTTTCAAGGTCTCATCAGTTGTATGAAGCCCATCTCTTATTACAGAAAGAATAGCATAAGATGAGCCAGATTATGGCATAAACTTTCAGCAAGAGGACGTAATTGTTCAGCCAGAAAGTGATTATCAAATCTTGGTTTACCCAAATAGTTCATTTACTCTCTTGGGAGTGCCCATTGTTTGGCCATTTTAATGAAGATGCTGTAAATATTATTTTGACAAAACAAAAACAAAAATTTGGAACAAGATGCAAGTCCTGAAGCCATGAAAAGTGGTATTTACTGTAGATATTTAAAATATTTTATTTGAGGAGCATAATTTCTACTAATATGTAAGTTTTCAAAACTATGAATGGAAGGGGCTTATTTGATGCTATTACCATTGTATGATTAAAGGAACCAATTTGTTTATAGTTGAGCTTTGTTTTTCTGATTTATCTGGGTTTTAAAAGTTACTAAATAATTTTCTCCTTTGGTTTCAGTTGCAGCCCTATGATAATCCAAATTTTGAATGCGGTTATCCCCAAATTTGGTAAAAATGAAAGAAGAGTTGGGAATAAAAATGTCTCTACACTATCTTCATTAGTCTGAGATTATAAGAAGCATTTTAAGCAAGAGGTAATGTGGATGATCATAACTCTGATTTCATCTTGAAACTAGAGGAGAGGACGTGTATTCAGCCTGCACAAGTTTAAGTATGCCATTCCTACAAAAGCCTTCTACCATTCAGATAGTTGCTGATACAATTGCTCCAACTCAAAATGTTTTCTCTTCTCCATCATCAAAATCAGTTAGACCACAGAAGCATATTGTGATACATCAACCTGCAACTGTTGTCGTTGTTGCTTTTAATTGAAGGATGATTGCTTTACAGAATTTTGCTCTATTCTGTCAGACCTCAAAATGAATCAACCATAGATATACATATATTTCTTCCCTTTTGAAACTCCCTCCCTTCTCCCTCCCTATCCCACACTCTAGGTTGAGCATTTTTCATGGGACTTCACATAGCAGCTACACGAAATCAAGTGGCCCGAATGAGAATTTTGCAGCTATGTCTACATCTATTTCTCAGTACCACATCTTATCTCCATTACAGAACTGTTATTTTGGACTGAGGGTGGAGACTTCTCACTTTCCAGATTTGTACGGTAATATGGCAGCCCATGACAGTGCTTTTCCCAAACTATAACACGCAGGCAATTCATGTTTCCCGGGGCCAAAGATCTCTGATACATCTGCTGCCTCTCTTTCAAGGTCAACTCAACAACCATCTTCATTATTTGAAAATCATCCTAATACAACTGATCTACAAAACAGATGTCAGATTATGCAGGATAATGGTGATTAGAATTAATGTTGGGAGAGATCAACAAATTCCTACAATTCTCTTATTTGAAGAATAAAGTTACATGTTCATCTTCATAGTGTCAATTTCTATTTTGAAATAATAGAGAGTAAAATGAGAGTATTATTTCAGCACCTGGCTATTTTAATGTGGTTTAATATAAGCTCATCTATTCAAGGAATCATTCAGTATGCATCCTATGTAAATTACACCTAATGAATTGTTTAAAAAATATAAAATTAGAACAAAGTGAAAAGATGAAATGTAAATAAAATGATTTTGAAATCATCCAGGCTGAATTGACTGGGTGTCTAAGTTAGGATGATAAGGGAGAAGGAACAGACACAAATCAAATTTAGAAAAGGCAAATGAAGAGTATGTACCTTGCTGCTTCCTCAGTTTTATTATATCATGTCAGTTATCAGGAAGAAAGCTAAGAAGTTAGACAGCAGGTTATCTTCATTAAACAAAAATTTGTTTCGTACTTGAAAATACTGAGATGCACTCAATAACCATGATCACCATCATACCATCACTGGAATACCAACAATAACATGACATAGTCAAAGATTGCACCACAGTCAGCAGAAGAAAGGTAATTTACAAGCGAGATTATAAAGTGTCATTTTTGTACTGCTCTCCTTATATAATGTCTTCATTTCATCCCACCAAGGCACCACCCTATATTTCCTAATGTATATTTTGATGTTGCTTTCCTGTTCCTAAAAGAAAGACTTAAATCCTTTTGGTGAATGCTGCATCTCATCATGGTTAACCAGTTCTTGGAAGACATGACATCTATTTCCCTTAGTAGCTTCATTATCTATGTTTCACTGAACTTCTAGAGCTACAATCAGGCTAAATATTTTCAGTCATGCTAAGCCACATTTCACAATGTTTCCTAAACTCTCGTATGGAATTGGAAAGAACCTGTTTGCCTACCTACCAAGTTATTCACATGTATCAGATTCTTCTATGTTTCGTGTCTACCCAAGTTTCCTTATGTATCTTGCACATCAGTTAAGACTTAGTGCCTGCCAAATGGTATATTTTACATACTTACTGAATTAGCAATAAAGAGATGTAATAACCAATCAAAAGCTATATGCATTACTCAACAACATCACATAGCCTCCACTATTACCATAATTGAGCTTTCTTATTTACTGAGAATTTAGTAAGGTGATGTCTCTTCTTGTTAATGCAATGTCTATGTGTGTCATAGATCACACACATCAAGAAGCAAGTGTCATTTAATTTGATGACTGCAGTCATCATTCTTAGTGATTTTGGAGCCAAAGAAAATTAAGCTTGTCACTGTTTCCACACATTTACCACTTCTATTTCCTGAGTGATGATGTTACCAGATGCCCTGATCTCTCTTTTTATGAATGTTGAATTTTCAGCAAGATTTTTCACTCTTCTCTTTCACCCTCATCATGAGGCTCTTTATTTCCTCTCCACTTTCTATTTTTTTTTCTGTCTTAACATCTGTATATCTGAGGTTGTTGTTGTTTCTCCCAACAACCTTGATGTCAGCTTGTGATTCATTCACCTGGTATTTTCATAGTATTCTCCACATATGATTCACATAAGCAGAGTTATGAACTGGTTTGTCACTCTCCTTTCCCAGTTAGGAAATGGTTAATTGTTCCATGTCTGGTTCCATTTCTTGTATCTTGCCTCATGTAAGAGTGGTTTCAACTTTTACCTCCTTAAGAATTTTCCATATACCCCCCTTTTTTTTCAGTTTTCTCCTTCTGGACGTCTGGTTTCTCCATCTGGTTTCTCCATTTGGTTTTCTCCATCTGGTTTCTCATCGTGGGGCATTGATCATTGCCCCGGATGTCTCAGAGCTTTATGTGTGTCTTTCTTTCTTTCTTTCTTTCTTTTTGCACACTCCACTGTGTTTCATCTATTTCCTCATTTCTACCTCCAGCTAATTAATTCTTTCTCTGTCTCATTTACTCTATGGTTGGTTCCTTCCAGAGTGTTGTTAATCTCAGTTACTGTATTGATTATTACTGCTTGACTCTTCTTTATTTCTTCTAGATCCATGGTAAACATGTTTATTTCTTCTCAATCCGGGCCTCTAGTGTATTTACTGGTGACTCCCTTAGCTTTGAAGATTTTGGTCATCTTTATTTTCATTATTCTGAATTTTTTTCAGGAAGACTTCCTATCTCCTCTTGTTTTGTTTGTTTTGGTGAGTTTTTATCATGTACCTTCACCAGCTGAATGTCTCTCTCCCTTTTCATTTTCTTTAGATTGCGTGGTTTGGGTCCCCTTTCTGAAGGCTTATAAAGGGTTATGGTTCCACTTCATTGTGGAACCTGACCTTTGTGAGTGGGATTGGACCAGTGACTTGTCAAGGTTTAAGGCTTTGGGGAATTTGTGTGTGTGCACTGCCAGGTGGATCTGGATCTCTTCTCGCTGGAGTGCAATGAATTTTCCAGGATTGTGCTTTGGGGTGTTTGTGGGTTTGGCATGGTTTCAGGCAGCCCTTTTTATCATATTCACTGTCGTGTTTCTGTTTTGCTGAAGAATAGGTGTGGGGTTTCTTGTACTGGACTTGCTGCCTCAAGCCTGGATCTTGCTTTCCATGTAGGCATGGAAACTCTGGGGTGTGTGCCTGTCCTTTAATGTTCCCTGAGGTCAAGTGTTCTATGGTGATCTAAAGTTCTGGAATCAACGTCCTGGCCTCTGGTTTCTGTCCCCAGGTTAGAGTAGCATCAGAAATCCACATCCACACAATACAGGAGTTAAAATCCCTAGGTTAATGGTGACACAACTCACCTCATCCAGAAACAGTCAAAGGGATTCACAGAGTTACATAGAGCAGAGAAAAAGGAGGAGGAAGATAGAGGTGCCAAGGGGAGAAAAGGGAGAGTCAAAAGGGGAGAGAGCAATCAACTCAGGAAACAAATCCCTAAGTGAAAGCAGATCCTAAAGATTTTGTTCCTAAATTACAAAGTTGATAACCATTTTAAAAAAGCAGAAATAAACAACCAAGAATAAAATTTAGACTCATTTAAGTAGTGTAAAAAAAAAAAAAGGCCAAAATCATTCTCATATATATATAAATGTTTGAAAAATAGATTTATGTTTATTTTTTAGAAAGGTAATAATAACCAATAGAAATAAAAGTTCAGGGAATAATAAAGAACTAAAAGTTTTAATAGTTAAAGAAATCATAATTATAGAAATAGATCTTAGAATTTCTAAGTAGTTGTTTTGTGCTTTATGGTTTCAGTACATTGTCAGATAGTCTCTCTTTTTTTTTTCTCAATTATTTTTATGAGTTGGAGGCTAATTACTTCGCAATATTGCAGTGGGTTTTTATCATACATTGACATGAATCAGCCATGGAGTTACATGTATTCCCCATCCCGATCCCCCTTCCCACCTCTCCCCATACCCGATTCCCCTGGGTCCTCCCAGTGCACCTGGCGCGTGGACCTGTCTCATGCATCGCACTTGGGCTGGTGATCTGTTTCACCATAGATAATATAGTTGCTGTTCTCTCGAAACATCCCACCCTCGCTTTCTTCCACAGAGTCCAAAAGGCTGTTCTGTACATCTGTGTCTCTTTTATTTCCTCCTCCAGGGGCTCTTCCCAACCCAGGGATCGAACACTAATCTCCTGCATTGCAGGCAAACTATTTACTGCTGAGCCACATTGTGAAATATCTCTGAATTGGCATATTGCTGAACAAACTTAGCTCAGTTCAAGCAAGGAGTGTTTTCCCATTGTCTTTGCTGCTAAATTCCTTCACTTGTCACTGCTCCTCTGAGTTAGTGCACCATGAGTTTCTCTGCTGAATGTTTTCCTATTGTGATAGCAACTTACCTTCCTCAGCATCAGGCCAGGCGAGCAGGACCATCCAGTGTGTCAAATATTAGGTACCTACTGATGAATTGTTGCTTTTGAACTGTGGTATTGGAGAAGACTCTTGAGAGTCCCTTGGACTGCAAGCAGATCCAATCAGTCCATCCTAAATGAGATAAGTCTTGGGTGTTCATTGGAAGGACTGATGCTGAAGCTGAAACTCCAATACTTTGGCCATCTCATGCAAAGAGCTGACTCATTGGAAATGACCCTGATGCTGGGAGGGATTGGGGGCAGGAGGAGAAGGGGATGAGAGAGGATGAGATGGCTGGATGGCATCACAGATTCGATGGACATGAGCTTGAATAAACTCCAGGAGTTGGTGATGGACAGGAAGGCCTGGCGTGCTGTGATTCATGGGGTCACAAAGAGTTGGACATGACTGAATGACTGAAATGAACTGAACTGATGAGATGGTTGGATGGCATCACTGACTCAATGAATACAAGTTTGAGTAAATTCTGGGAGTTGGCAATGGACAGGTAGGCCTGGCATGCTTCAGTCCTATGGGTTGTAAGGATTTGGAAACGATTGAGGGACTGAACTGAATTGATTATGTGAAGGGTGTCTAGGGGATATGGCAGTCAAGGTGGCAATCAGTAAGAGAGAAACCAGGATGGGAGTCTAGTGGAGGCAGGCAAATACCTAGGGAAGAGGCAGTTGTGGGGTTTGCCTACTCAGATCTGAGCAAAGTTTAGAAGAGAGACTGAAGAGTGAGGTCAGATGTGGCGGAATGGGAGGAGGCTTTGAGGGAGAGCTACTTATAGGAGAGAGAGGCGAAGGTCACTGCATGTACCGCTAACCCAGAAGGGTGAAGTGCAATCCTATGTGAGAAGTCCCAATAGGGTCATTCTGTGGCTAGAACAGAAGGCTGTGGTGCAGGGCAAGACAAATAGAACACAGAAATGCAGGTGCTGGTGGGGGCTCGATGGCTGATAAAAATGCATGAAGCTGCCCAGTGCAGGAGAAACACTGGCCCAGCACAGAGGCCAAGTGCTGTCAGTGCTCCACCCCCACCATTTGTTTTTAATTGAGCTGTAAATCCGGATTTTGATGTGGCCTCTCCGAATTTTATTTATTTATTTTTTCAGTGGGTTTTGTCATACATTGATATGAATCAGCCATAGAGTTACACGTATTCCCCATCCCAATCCCCCCTCCCACCTCCCTCTCCACCCGATTCCTCTGGGTCTTCCCAGTGCACCAGGCCCGAGCACTTGACTCATGCATCCCACCTAGGCTGGTGATCTGTTTCACCATAGATAATATACAGGCTGTTCTTTCAAAACATCCCATCCTCACCTTCTCCCACAGAGTTCAAAAGTCTGTTCTGTACTTCTGCGTCTCTTCTTCTGTTTTCCATATAGGGTTATCGTTACCATCTTTCTAAATTCCATATATATGTGTTAGTATACTGCAATGTTCTTTATCTTTCTGGCTTACTTCACTCTGTATAATGGGTTCCAGTTTCATCCATCTCATTAAAACTGATTCAAATGAATTCTTTTTAATGGCTGAGTAATATTCCATGGTGTATATGTACCACAGCTTCCTTATCCATTCATCTGCTGATGGGCATCTAGGTTGCTTCCATGTCCTGGCTATTATAAACAGTGCTGTGATGAACATTGGGGCGCACGTGCCTCTTTCAGATATGGATTCCTCAGTGTGTATGCCCAGCAGTGGTATTGCTGGGTCATATGGCAGTTCTAGTTCCAGTTTTTTAAGAAATCTCCACACTGTTCTCCATAGTGGCTGTATTAGTTTGCATTCCCACCAACAGTGTAAGAGGGTTCCCTTTTCTCCACACCGTCTCCAGCATTTATTGCTTGTAGACTTTTGGATAGCAGCCATCCTGACTGGCGTGTAATGGTACCTCATTGTGGTTTTGATTTGCATTTCTCTGATAATGAGTGATGTTGAGCATCTTTTTATGTGCTTGTTAGCCATCTGTATGTCTTCTTTGGAGAAAAGTCTGTTTAGTTCTTTGGTTCATTTTTTGATTGGGTCATTTATTTTTCTGGAATTGAGCTTCAAGGGTTGCTTGTATATTTTTGAGATTAATCCTTTGTCTGTTTCCTCATTTGCTATTATTTTCTCCCAATCTGAGGGCTGTCTTTTCACCTTACTTATAGTTTGCTTTGTTGTGCAAAAGCTTTTAAGTTTCATTAGGTCCCATTTTTTTAATTTTGCTTTTATTTCCAATATTCTGGGAGGTGGGTCATAGAGGATCTTGCTGTGATTTATGTCGGAGAGTGTTTTGCCTATGTTCTCCTCTAGGAGTTTTATAGTTTCTGGTCTTACATTTAGATCTTTAATCCATTTGGGGTTTATTTTTGTGTATGGTGTTAGAAAGTGTTCTAATTTCATTCTTTTACAAGTGGTTGACCAGTTTTCCCAGCACCACTTGTTAAAGAGGTTGTCTTTTTTCCATTGTATATCCTTGCCTCCTTTGTCAAAGATAAGGTGTCCATAGGTTCGTGGATTTATCTCTGGGCTTTCTATTCTGTTCCATTGATCTATATTTCTATCTTTGTGCCAGTACCATACTGTCTTGATGACTGTGGCTTTGTAGTAGAGTCTGAAGTCAGGCAGGTTGATTCAGCCAGTTCCATTCTTCTTTCTCAAGATTACTTTGGCTATTCGAGGTTTTTTGTATTTCCATACAAATTGTGAAAGTATTTGTTCTAGTTCTGTGATAAATACCATTGCATTGAATCTATAGATTTCTTTGGGTAGAATAGCCATTTTGACAATATTGATTCTTCCAATCCATGAACACGGTATGTTTCTCCATCTGTTTGTGTCCTATTTGATTTCTTTCATCGATGTTTTATAGTTTTCTATGTATAGGTCTTTTGTTTCTTTAGGTAGATATACTCCTAAGCATTTTATTCTTTTTGTTGCAATTGTGAATGGTATTTTTTCCTTAATTTCTCTTTCTGTTTTTTCATTGTTAGTATACAGGAATGCAAGGGATTTCTGTGTGTTAATTTTATATCCTGCAACTTTACTATATTCACTGATTAGCTCCAGTAATTTTCTGGAAGAGTCTCTAGGGTTTTCTATGTAGAGGATCATGTCATCTGCAAACAGCGAGAGTTTCACTTCTTCTTTTCCTATCTGGATTCCTTTTATGTCTTTTTCTGCTCTGATTGCTGTGGCCAAAACTTCCAACACTACGTTGAATAGTAGTGGTGAGAGTGGGCACCACAACCGTTGTGCAAATGCTAAAAGCATCCTTTCTCTCATACTGACTTGTCTCCCAGTACTGTTCCCCCACATATGACTCCCTCTGCTTTTCTCTTCTCTCCTTTCCCAGGGTACCACAGCGCCCAGCCAAGGTGGTACCTGTGGGTAAGAGGTGGTGGGTGGGAAAGGGTGAAGTGTAGAGAAAGTGCCATGGTGATTGAAACTACCAAGCTCAGTTACTCTCCAGAGAGGCAAGGAACAAGTTCCTGGTAGGTGCTCATTCTCCCTACCAGTCAGAAATAGCACCCAGGAGACCAAGACGAACAACTGTTCTACCAGTTTTATTGACATACATTTTACATACCAGGAAATTTACTCTTCCCTCATTTTCAGTGTATCATTCAATGCATCTCAGTATTGAGTACGGTTTGCTGTAAGTTTTTCTTTATAGATACCCTTATCAGGTTGAGGAGTTATTCTTCTATTCTTAACTCATTGAATAGTTTTTATTATAAAAGGCTGTTGGATTTTGCCAAATGTTTTTCCTATATATATTGAGGTAATCCTGAGGTTTTTGTCCTTTCTTCCATTAACAAATACATGACATTAATTGATTTGCACATGTTAAAACAACTGCATATCTGGGATAAACCCAACTTGACTATGCTCTATCATCCCTCTTATGTGGTGCTGGATCCAGTTGGTCAGCGTATCGATGAACATTTTTTACATTTGTCATGGTGTACCATTGTCTTTCCTTGTGCTGACTTTATTTGGTTTGGTATATAACACTGGCTGTGTAGAATGAGTTGGGAAGTTTTTTCCCTCTCTTTAACACTTTGGTACAGTCAAAGAGAATCAGTCTTCATTCTTTTAATCCTTGTTAGAATTCACCAGTAAAGCCATCTGAACAAAGGCTTTGCTTTGTGGAAAGAATTTTTACATACTAATTCAAAATTCTTACTATTTAAAAAAATTATTTCTTTTATTTTTGGCTGTGCTGGGACTTTTTTTGCTGCATGCAGACTTGCTTTAGTTGCAGCTAATGGTGACCACTCTCTTGTTGTGGAGCATGGGCTCTAGGGTCCACGGGCTTCTGTACTTGTGGCACATGGGACCAGTTGCTCCATGGCACACAGAATCTTCCCATATCAGAGATCAAACACGTGTTCCCTGCTGTGGCAGGCAGATTCCTAAACATTGGATGGCCAGAGAAGTCTCCAAAATCCTGACTTTTAATAGATTCATTTAAATATTCTATTTCTTCTTTTTAAATATTGCTTGAAATACGTCTATTGATACAAATTCATATAGCACACAATTCACCAATTTAAAGTGTAAAATACAATTATTTTTAGTGTGTTTGAAGAGTCAGACAAGCATAACCACAATCAATTTTAGAAAATGTTCAGCACACCAGTAAGAACCAAAGTGGATGAAAATTTACAGACACTGTATCCAACACCACCTCCTCCAGCCACCCCCTCCCCATCCATGTGTGTTTATCTGTTCAGTAGCTCAGTCATGTCTGACTCTGCAACCCCATGGGCTGCAGTCTGCTAGGCCCTTCTGTGCATAGGATTTCCAAGGCAAGAATACTGGAGTGGGTAGCCATTTCCTTACCAGGGGATCTTCTCAAGCCAGGTATTGAACCTGTGTCTCCTGTATTGGCAGGTGGATTCTATACCTCTACAACACCTGGGAAGCCCGCAGCCTGATGTAACCATTAATCTTCTTTCCTTATCTGTAGATTTCCCTATTCTGGATATTTCATATAAGTGGAATCATAATGTGTGGTCTTTGGTGGCTGGCTTCCTTCACCTAGCATGATGTTTTCAAGGTTCACCCACATTGTCTTTTTTCATTTTGTTTTTAATGCATTTGGTGTCACATTTAAGAATCTACTTCTGAAATCCAACGTCATAAAAATGTACCTCTGCATTGTCTTCTGAGAGTTTTAATGGCTCAAGTCTGGGGATTGATCAAAGGACTGTGACTTTCTGTTTTTGTGATTCAGAATAGACTTTTGTTCATTTGACTGGTGACATCTCTGCTTGTACATATCAAGTAAGAACTTACTGGGCTTCCTAACTCTTTTACTTCTAGGAAGATCATGAGCAACTAGATAAAACCATAGAGCTGCCCAAGTCAGCCTGTTCTGATTGGTGCTTTGACTGCTCTCCATTACTGTAAACAGGCCGGCCATGTCTTTGGTGGTTGTATGCTGCCACTTTGCTCTGGCCATCTGGGGATCTAAATACTCCCACTGCATTTAGGTTTCTGAGTTCAGTGACTGAAGTTCCTACTGTGAGTTCTGGCCCGCAGAGAAGAACAATCACATAGTTCTTCAAGGGTTCTGGGGCTCCCCTCACAGTCTTGGTGAAAGGTATGTCTTTGGAATTCTGCCAGTATGGATAAGTAGTTGTTAAATGACAAATCCACACCAACAGTCAAATCTCTGTAAACCTCTGAATGCCTTCTTCTGTATTAAACCAAGGCAGGTCTGACATTTCCACTCACCGTGGACCAACTTTGGGTGCATAGTTCAACCAACCAGACAAACTGATAAGAGTCCTTTCTAACTCCTGGAGTTGCAATATTAAATACAGAATTTATGCTTAGTGAATCATTTTGACCTGATCTAGCTTTATATGGGGTGTCTGATCCCACTGGGTGTCAGGAGGCTGCTTCCCACTGAGGGTGGGGAGGATTCTTCTACTGGAAAGGGTGACTCACCATACTTGATGGGCCCAGTGTCCCCAACTTCATCAGGGTCTCCCCACACAGTTCTATCACAATGTACAGAATCCCATTCTATCCAAGTCAGTGCCCTCATTTTAACGGGAAACTCTAGTGGCAGAATTCAACTTCAAGTCTAATTCAACGACTTGAATGATCAGTGTTTGCCTGTGATCATTAGCAATCTCAACACTGTATCTACAGGCGATTCATGTCTCCTTATGGGTACCCATAAGGGTACACATTTGGGTCTTTTACTGTAAACTGAGCTAATCCTTTTCTTTCACCACTCTTTCCAACTATGTTGGAGGCAACCAGAAAGCTCATCATATCTATAAATGTTCCCAAAATGTTCAAAAGTATCATATACACAGTCACAGAACACCTTGCACCCAGCACTTGCTTTAAGTAGTTCATCAGGCATATCCAAAGGAGATATTTTCCATATATCTGTTGCCATAGACTATCGATGCTGTCTTTAGCACAGAGTCATTAGCAGCTTTAAACCTAATTAAATTAGATAGCTAATTCTATAAAACCCAGAACCATTTGAGAAAACTCACTTTTTAAATTGTAGTACAGTGGCTATGGAGAAGTATTTGTTACAGATGTACACTATACTGATTTACAATTTTAAAAGTTATACTCCATTTATAGCTATTTCAAAATATTGTCTATATTCCCCATGTTTTGCAATATACCCTTGTAGCTTATTTTATACATAACAGTTTGTACCTCTTACTCCCCTATTCCTATCTTACCCCTTCCTCCTTACCTCTCCCAACTGGTAAGCACTAGTTTGTTCTCTGTGTCTCTGAGTCAGCTTCTTTTATTTTAATATTCAGTTGTTATTCAGTTGCTCAGTCATGTCTGACTCTTTGAGAACCCATGGACTGCAGCACTATAGGCTTCCCAGTATTCACAATCTCCCAGAACTTGCTCAAACTCATGTCCATTGAGTTGGTGATGCCATCCAACCATCTCACCCTCTGTCCTGTCCTTCCTCTCCTGCATTCATTATTTCCCATCATCAGGGTCTTTTCTAATGAGTTAGTTCTTTGCACCACGTGGCCAAAATATTGGAGTTTCAGCTTCCGCATCAGTCTTTTCAATGAAAATTCAGGGCTGATTTCCTTTAGGATGGACTGGTTGGATCTCCTTGCAATCCAAGGGACTCTCAAGAGTCTTCTCCAATACCACAGTTCAAAAGCATTAATTTTTCAGTGCTCAGCTTTCTATATGGTCCAAATCACACATCCATGCATGACTACTGGAAAAACCACAGCTTTAACTAGATGGACATTTGTCAGAAAAGCGATGCCTCTGATTTTTAATACACTGACTAATTTTGTCATAGCTTTTCTTCTGAGGAGCAAGCATATTTTAATTTCATTGCTGCAGTCACCATCTTCAGTGGTTTTGCAGCCCAAGAAAATAAAGTCTGTCACAGTTTCCATTGTTTCCCCATCTATTTGCCATGAAGTGATGGGACTGGATGCTATGATCTTTGTTTTCTGAATGTTGAGTTTTAAACCAGCTTTTTCACTGTCCTCTTTCACCTTCATCAAGAGTTCCTCTTCGCTTTCTGGCATAAGGATAATGTCATCTGCCTCTCTGAGGTTATTAGTCTGTGTTATTTTTTAAAAGTCAACACCTAAGTGAGATCATACAGTATTTGTCATTCTCTGTCTGACTCATTTCACTTAGTATATTTCCCTGCAAGTTCATCCATGTTGCTGCAAATAGCAAAATGCCATTCATTATTATGACTGTGTACTATTGCATTAAGTTTATGTGTGTGTGCGCGCCATGCCTTATTTATCCATTCATCCATTGATGGGCGCTTAGATTGCTTCTATATCTGGACAATTGCAAATAATTCTATTGTGAACACACGGGTGCATGTATCTTTTCAAATTAGTGTATGTGTGTGTGTGTGTGTGTGTGTGTTTTTCAGATATATACCCAGGACTGGAATTGCTGGGTCACCTAGCTCAATTTATTTTTAAGAGAAACATCCCTACTATTTTCCACAGTGACTGAACCAATTTACATTCCCACCAACTGTGCACAAAGATTCCCTTTTTGCCACTTCATTGGTACCATTTGTTATTTGTGTTTTTTTTTTTTTTTTGATGATAGCCATTCTCATAGGTATGAGGTGACATTTCATTTTGATTTTGACTTGCATTTTCCTGATGGGTTTGTGATGTTGAGAACCTTTTCATGTGCCTGTGAGCCATTTGTATATCTATTTTGGAAAAGTTTCTATTCAGTTTTACTGCCCATTTTTAAAGTTTTTTTTTTTTTTTCCTGACACTGTGTTTCTGAGCTATTTATATATGTAGGATATTAACCCCAGATCAGTCATTTGCAATATTTTCTCTCATTCGGTAGGTTCTTTTCATTTTTCAAAGGTTTCTTTTGCTGTGCAAGAGCTCTTAGGTTTAATTAGGTCCCTGTGCTATGTTAAGTAGCTTCAGTCGTGTCTGACTCTTTGGCACCCTATGGACTGTAACCCGCCAGGCTCCTCTGTCCATGGAATTCTCCAGGCAAGAATACTGGAGTGGGTTGCCATGCCCTTCTCCAGGGGATCTTCCCAACTCAGGGGTTGAACCTCCTTCTCTTATGTCTTCTGCCTCGGCGGGCAAGTTCTTTACCAGTAGTGCCACCTGGGAAGCCCATTTGTTTATTTTTGCTGTTATTTCAGTTACTATAGGAGATGGATCCCAAAACAAGGCTGTTGTGTTTTATGTCAAAGAGTGTTCTGCCCATGATTTCATCCAGAAGTTTTACATGTTCAACCTTACACATCGGTCTTAAATCCATTTTGAGTTTGTTTTTGTATATAGTGTTAGACAATATTCTGATTTCTTTCTTTTACATGCAGCTGTCCAGTTTTCCCAGCACCACTTACTATGAGAGACTATCTTTTCCCCACTGTATACTGTATTCTTGCCTCCTTTGTTGTAGATTAATTGACCATAGGTGCATAAGCTTGTTTCTATTATTTCTATCCTATTTCATTGATTTGTCTGTCTGTTTTTATGCCAGTACCATACTGTTATGATTCCTATAGCTTTGTAGTATAGACTAAGGTCAAGACGCTTGATTCCTCCAGCTGTGTTCTTTTTTTCTTTTTACTTTGTTTGACAGAGCCTGGTCTTTGGTACGGCACATGGGATCTTTGATATTCATTGAGGCAGGCATGTGGGATCCTCAGGTGTAGCATTCAGAACCCTCAGTTTCAGCACTTGGGATCTTTCTAGATGTGGCATGCAGGGTCTTTACCTGCAGCATGTGAACTTTAAGTTGTGGCCTGTGAATCTCAGTTGAAGCATGCTAACTCTTAGTTGCTGCATGTGGAATCTAGTTCTCTGATCAGGGATCAAACCTGGGCCCCCTTCTTTGAGAGAATGGAGCCTGATCCACTGGACCACCAGGGAAATCCCTCCAAGTCTGTTCTTTTTTCTAGAGATGGTTTTGGCTCTTTGGGGTCTTTTGTGTCCATATAAATTTGTAGTTATGTGAAAAATGCCATTGGTAATTAGGTAGGGATTACATTGGATCTGTAGGTTGCCTTGGGTAGTATAGTTATCTTACAAAACTGATTCTTCCAATCCAAGAACAGGGTATAATTTTCCATCTTGTGCTGATATATTTCTCTCAATATCTTACAGTTTTCCAAGTACAGGTCTTTTACCTCCTTGAAGTGAACCTGATCACTCGTGTCTGACTCTTTGCAACCCCATGGACTGAAGCCTACCAGACTCCTCGGTCCATGGAATTTTCCAGGCAAGAGTACTGGAGTGGATTGTCATTTCCTTCTCCAGGGGATCGTCCCAACCCAGGGATTGAACCCAGGTCTCCCTCATTGCAGGCAGATGCTTTACCATCTGACCCACCAGGGAAGCTTTACTTCCTTAGGTAGGTTTATTTCTGAGTAGTTTATTCTTTTGGATGCAGTTAAATGGGATTATTTAATGGTAAATGGGATAATATCCTGAAGTTATCTTTCTGCTTGTCACTGTTAGTGTACTGAAATATGAATCAACCACTACATATTGATTTTATATACTGTCACTTCACTGAATTCATTGGTCAGCTCTAGTAGTTTCTGGATGAAGAAGATGGGAGGTCTCTCGGCCAGAACAAAAGGGAATCTGAAGCTGCCATGGGCAGCCAAGGGACACAGGGGTGGTTGAGCATCTCTTAGGAGTATGCAGGGACAGCCAGAACATACAGAGAGGGAAGCAGGGCCTGGGGAATCAGCCATTGGCAGGGCGTGCCCTGCCACAATCCCTATAGCTGAGGAGGCAGCCGTGAGTGTTTGCAGGGTCCCAGACAATCTCAAATGGAACTCGGCTTTTCAGGGATCTGAGGCATCCCTGGGTCACAACATAGGAGGCACTGAGTAGGACTTCTGTCTATGGGAAGCACTGGGCAATTCTATCTAGCTCGCCTGAGCAGTCTCTAGAGACATTTAATTCAGGAGGTGTTTCAGCCCCAAGTTTGCAAGAATCGACAAGGAAGCCAACCCGTCGCTGATGGTGGGAGGCTTCCAGCATGGAGCCAAGGTCCACTGGGAGATCAGTCCTTATGCACCTGAGACGCAGACTTGCTGTGAGATACAGCCCGCTTCCCCATAATCACATGGCAGGCTTAAGTGTCAGGAACCTCGCCACCTCCTGTACCTCCCCTGAGTCCTCAGGACCCCGTGAGACAAGTGCCACTAGGATTACCCATGTGGGGAAGCAGAGGTCACAGTGGGTGAGCCAGGCATCTGGGGATCCACAGCACCGAGGTGCCTGCCTTGGCATCTCCTCACCTGAGCCCTCTCTCTCATCCACTGGGCTGGGCTCCTGGGCCCCAGCTGGCTGATGCTTCAAAGTCAGAGGCATTTCTGATTCTGGAAATCTCAGGAAAATCCTCAACCCCAGGAGCGGAGTTGCCTGCATGCCTGCTCTTTGATGCTAGAGCGCCAGGCCCCAGAGCAGGACAGCAACTGTCACAGCCTGGACGCAGAGCTGGATGGAGGTCCCATGGATGGCGGTCTCAAGAAAGGGAGCCACACTGTGTGTGAAGGCTCAGGTGACTGCCCCCTCCCACATGCCTGGGACCGCGGTGTGCAGAGCAAGGGCGGCCAGGGGTGGACATGGGCAGGCTGTGGAGCCCAGAAAATGATGGCTTGTCCTCCTCCTGTGTCCCTGGGACTTTAGCCAGTTTCTCTACAGCCCCCACCCTGGGGCTCCTGCAGACCAATAGCAGGACCCAGAGAGGGTCTGTGTGGGGGCTGGCTGCTTGGCCAGCAACAGTGCACAGAGGGCCAGGTGGCTGTACCCTTGACCATGGACCCCCCACCCTGGACGTGGCTGTGTTTGAGCCCAAGTTTGCTATGCACAACCCTCAAGTCAACCGTGAACACAGAGGAGGGGCTGACATTGAGGGTCACACATCTGTCTGTATGTGTCTGCCTGGCCCCAGGGCTCCAGGACCAGAATGCCGTGCATGGTTTACACAAGGGCTGGCCCTGAAACGTCCCACCTGTGCACTAGTGTCATGGTGCCCACTGCCATGATGACCGTGGACCAGCTGGCTGGCACGCTGACTAGCCTGGGTGCAGTCGGCCCTTTATTAGGTCACTTAATGACTGTCTTGTGATATCAGCCCCGAGCAAGCAGAGGCCTTTGGTGAGGAGCCGAACACACTTGTGAGCCTGGACTCCTCCTGGCCACTGTACTGTCCCTTTTCCAGGAAAGAGGGATGCACCACAGTCCACATGGCTGTGAACAAGGAGGGCCGCGTGATGCACAGGGTGCCCAAATTCAGGAGGCTTCGCTTTCTTCCAAACACAGGGCCTCCAGCCCTCAGCTTAGGGAGCTGCACTCCTCGCTGTGGACCTTTCAGTTGCCCTGGCCTAGCCCGTGCCCACGGGCCACCGCAGCGTCAAGCTGCTGCTGGAAGAGAGCGCTTTCCTGGCTTTGATTAGAGAGCCTTTGTTGAAGAGACCACACACAGAGTGTGGTGCCCTGCCTGGGGGGAGAGGGCAGCCTCCCCTCCCTCCCCTTTCCCAGGAAGAGGTGGACCATCGTCAACAGTCACTGCTTTGTGTCCATCTTCTGGGAGGACAGCACTTGCATAGGCATCAGTGAGGGGCTCTTAGAGAACCTTTTGGAAAGGGTGGGCTCAAACAAGGTGTTTGAGACAGACTGTATGAAGAGCTTCATCCACCAGTTTAGCCTGTATGGATTCAGCAAAGCGTGCCAGGGATTGCTCACCTCGCTCTGTCTGACCAACCTGCTCACAGAGGAGCCCGCCTGTCTATCTCCTGAGCAAGGTAAAGGCAGGGAAGTACCTGCTGGGCCCTGGGGGCAGGGTGGGTGTCAACCTCAGAGCCGCCAGGGACGGTGGCAAGTCTGCCGGGAAAGCTGTGTGTAAAGATAGGACTGGGGACCAGCGTATGGTCCCTGGGTGGAAGCAGGTGGGGAGAGGGGTTTGTGTGCCTCTATGACTCCCTCATGTCTCAGAACTGAAATAAGCCACCTGTAAGGAGGAAGATCTGAGATCTATCACTGGGTTGAGAAGATCTCCTGGAGCAGGGCACAGCAGCCCACTCTAATATTCTTGCTGGGAGAATCCCCATGGACAGAGGAGCCTGGCGATCTCTTGTCCACGGGGTCACAAAGATTCACACATGACGGAGAGACTAAGCACATGACGCACATAGCTGTGGAACAGAAGTCTAGTGCAGGGAACACAGGTCCTTTCCTGGGAAGTATCCTGGTCAGCCGAGGAAGTGCAGGCCAGGGATCAACACCTGCAGAGAAAGCAGAGAAGCTTCTGCAGTCTGCCCGTTGCAAATGTTGAGTCCCCTCTCTGGGTCTTGTATCAATACTCTCGGGCCACTCTGAGTCATTTTCCAAGTGCAAGAGGCAATGGTGAGTTAGTGAGTGTTGAGGATGTGCAAGCTGGGACACTGCCTCCTGTGGGACAGGGTCCCACTTTCTCCATGAGGCCTGGGGATGGCTGGGTGGGAGTATCCAGGGGCCTAGCTGGGAGGGTGCTGGATTCAGTAAGTCTTGTGAGACTCGGACTTTGCTATTTTCTCTCTCTCTCTCTCTCTCAGTAAACCCCAGTTACAGTTCTGCTGCAATTTTCTGATTAAGAGAGACAGCTCACACCTCCTGGGGCAGATGAAGAGGAGAGGGGGCATAAGTCTGCATCTCGGCAGGTGGAGGGCAGGAGGGCCGCCCTGGGCATCGTTCCTGCACCAAACACCACACAGACACAGGGCAGCCTGTCCCCTTGGCCTGAGGCTGCCCAGGGGACTGCAAGCCACCTGAAACTTGCCCCCACCACCGCCATGGCCAGGACCTATGCCGTCCCTGCTGCTGGTCTGGGGACAGCAGTCACACACCTCTTGATGGGTCCTGATACCTGGCAGCCCTAGGGGACGCAGACTCCAGTCTCACTAGTCCCTGTCCTGAGGAGGTGGCCTTGTCCATCGAGAGCCTGTGGCTCTGCTTCACCTGGCCTCCTTTCCAGATGGCTCCTTCTGTGATGGTGGTGGGCCCCACCACTGTTCCCACCCAGATCTTCAGCCTGTCCCCTAGCAGCTCCCAGTGGCCACGCTGGTGCTTCTGTGCACTACCTCAATGCATATTGTGCCTCATCCCCAGAATGCTTTCTACTACTGCTCAGGTAGCCCCTCTTTCTCATAATCTCCATCCATTCTTTCCCATCATCCCCACCTCCTTCAGGTGCATTCCTAGAGGAACCCAAATATGCATCCTATTCAGACAGGTAGAGGCAGCCCTGTGATCAGAATACTGATGCAGCAATAAAGAACCTGAAAACACGAGGGGTTTCCCATCCAGCCCACGTCTTCAGTGCCTCCATCCTAGGACTGGCTGAGCATTTGAGTCCCCTCAGGCAGCTCCTTGCTCATGAAAGCAAGATAGATGGCCACCCACCCATGGGACAATGTGAGCACCTCATATACAGCTGGGCAAGCCCTTCAGATGTTCTGGACCCACTCATTTACAAGACACATTAAGAGTTTGACAAGAGCCTGGCAGAGTGACTTCATGGGCACAGGGACAGTGTTCAGCAGGCTACTCACTTGACAGATGAGGAGAAATTAGGCCTCCCTTTCTTGGGGGCCCCAAAAGAGCCCTTACTGTCCTGAGACCCACAGGGCTGTATTGCATATAGGGTTATCGTTACCATCTTTCTAAATTCCATATATATGCATTAGTATACTGCATTGGTCTTTATCTTTCTGTCTTACTTCACTCTGTATAATGGGTTCCAGTTTCATCCATCTCATTAGAACTGATTCAAATGAATTCTTTTTAATGGATGAGTAATATTCCATGGTGTATTTGTACCACAGCTTCCTTATCCACTCATCTGCTGATGGGCATCTAGGTTGCTTCCATGCCCTGGCTATTATAAACAGTGCTGTGATGAACATTGGGGTGCACATGTCTCTTTCAGATCTGGTTTCCTCAGTGTGTATGCCCAGCAGTGGGATTGCTGGGTCACATGGCAGTTGTATTTCCAGTTTTTAAAGGAATCTTCACATTGTTCTCCATAGTGGCTGTACTAGTTTGCATTCCCACCAACGGTTTACGTGGGCTCCCTTTTCTCCACACCTTCTCCAGCATTTATTGCTTGTAGACTTTTGGATAGCAGTCATTCTGACTGCCGTGTAATGGTACCTCATTGTGATTTGGATTTGCATTTCTCTGATAATGAGTGATGTTGAGCATCTTTTCATGTGTTTGTTAGCCATCTGTATGCCTTCTTTGGAGAAATGTCTGTTTAGATCTTTGACCCATTTTTTTTTTTTTTCAGTGGGTTTTGTCATACATTGATATGAATCAGCCATAGTGTTACACGTATTCCCCATCCCGGTCCCCCATCCCACCTCCCTCTCCACCCGATTCCTCTGGGTCTTCCCAGCCCACCAGGCCCGAGCACTTGACTCCTGCCTCCCACCTGGGCTTGTGGTCTGTTTCACCACAGATAATATACATGCAGTTCTTTCGAAATATCCCACCCTCACCTTCTCCCACAAAGTTCAAAAGTCTGTTCTGTACTTCTGCGTCTCTTCTTCTGCCCTTCATATAGGGCCATCGTAACCATCTTCCTAATTTCCGTATATATGTGTTAGTATACTGCAATGTTCTTTATCTTTCTGGCTTACTTCACTCTGTATAATGGGTTCCAGTTTCATCCATCTCATTAGAACTGATTCAAATGAATTCTTTTTAACGGCTGAGTAATATTCCATGGTGTATATGTACCACAGCTTCCTTATCCATTCATCTGCTGATGGGCATCTAGGTTGCTTCCATGTCCTGGCTATTATAAACAGTGCTGCGATGAACATTGGGGTGCACGTGTCTCTTTCAGATATGGATTCCTCAGCGTGTATGCCCAGCAGTGGTATTGCTGGGTCATATGGCAGTTCTAGTTCCAGATATTAAGGAATCTCCACACTGTTCTCCATAGCGGCTGTACTAGATTGAATTCCCACCAACAGTGTAAGAGGGTTCCCTTTTCTCCACACCCTCACCAGCATTTAAGATTGTAGACTTTTAGATAGCAGCCTTTTGACCAGTGTGAGATGGTACCTCATTGTGGTTTTGACTTGCATTTCTCTAATAATCAGTGATGTTGAGCATCTTTTCATGTGTTTGTTAGCCATCTGTATGTCTTCTTTGGAGAAATGTCTGTTTAGTTCTTTGGGCCATTTTTTGATTGGGTCATTTATTTTTCTGGAATTGAGCTTCAGGAGTTGCTTGTATATTTTTGAGATTAATCCTTTGTCTGTTTCCTCATTTGCTATTATTTTCTCCCAATCTGAGGGCTGTCTTTTCACCTTACTTATAGTTTCCTTTGTTGTGCAAAAGCTTTTAAGTTTCATTAGGTCCCATTTTTTTAATTTTGCTTTTATTTCCAATATTCTGGGAGGTGGGTCATAGAGGATCTTGCTGTGATTTATGTCGGAGAGTGTTTTGCCTATGTTCTCCTCTAGGAGTTTTATAGTTTCTGGTCTTACATTTAGATCTTTAATCCATTTTGGGTTTATTTTTGTGTATGGTGTTAGAAAGTGTTCTAGTTTCATTCTTTTACAAGTGGTTGACCAGTTTTCCCAGCACCACTTGTTAAAGAGGTTGTCTTTTTTCCATTGTATATCCTTGCCTCCTTTGTCAAAGATAAGGTGTCCATAGATTCGTGGATTTATCTCTGGGCTTTCTATTCTGTTCCATTGATCTATATTTCTGTCTTTGTGCCAGTACCATACTGTCTTGATGACTGTGGCTTTGTAGTAGAGTCTGAAGTCAGGCAGGTTGATCCCTCCAGTTTCATTCTTCTTTCTCAAGATTACTTTGGCTATTCGAGGTTTTTTGTATTTCCATACAAATTGTGAAAGTATTTGTTTTAGTTCTGTGAAAAATACCGTTGGTAACTTGATAGGGATTGCATTGAATCTATAGATTTCTTTGGGTAGAATAGCCATTTTGACAATATTGATTCTTCCAATCCATGAACACGGTATATTTCTCCATCTGTTTGTGTCCTCTTTGATTTCTTTCGTCGGTGTTTTATAGTTTTCTATGTATAGTTCTTTTGTTTCTTTAGGTAGATACACTCCTATATATTTTATACTTTTTGTTGCAATGGTGAATGGTATTTTTTCCTTAATTTCTCTTTCTGTTTTTTCATTGTTAGTATACAGGAATGCAAGGGATTTCTGTGTGTTAATTTTATATCCTGCAACTTTACTATATTCTTTGATTAACTCTAGTAATTTTCTGGAAGAGTCTTTAGGGTTTTCTATGTAGAGGATCATGTCATCTGCAAACAGCGAGAGTTTCACTTCTTCTTTTCCTACCTGGATTCCTTTTACGTCTTTTTCTGCTCTGATTGCTGTGGCCAAAACTTCCAACAATATGATGAGTAGTAGTGGTGAGAGTCGGCATCCTTGTCTTGTTCCTGATTTCAGAGGAAATGCTTTCAATTTTTCACTATTGAGGGTGATGCTTGCTGTGGGTTTGTCATATATAGCTTTTATTATGTTGAGGTATTTTCCTTCTATTCCTACTTTCTGGAGAGTTTTAATCATAAATGAGTGTTGAATTTTGTCAAAGGCTTTCTCTGCATCTATTCAGATAATCATATGGTTTTTATCTTCCAATTTGTTAATGTGGTGTATTACGTTGATTGATTTGAGGATATTAAAGAATCCTTGCATTCCTGGGATAAAGCCCACTTGGTCATGGTGTATTATTTTTTTAATATGTTTTTGGATTCTGTTTGCTAGAATTTTGTTAAGGATTTTTGCATCTATGTTCATCAGTGATATTGGCCTGTAGTTTTCTCTTTTTGTGGCATCTTTGTCTGGTTTTGGAATTAGTCACCCTGACCTCTGAGAGGGCCTGAGGCCAGACCCTCAGAGGAAGGCCCCCTGACCTTGACCAACCATCTGGCTGAGGAGGTGGACCTCAAGGCTCTGATGGTTTCTAGGGCTGGCAGGAGAGATTTCTGTGGCCCCCTGTTTGTGGTGGGGATTGTGGTTCCACACTCCTCCACAGGGTCTTCATCTTGACTCCTGGCAACTCCAGGGCTCCTCCTGCTGCTGAGCAGACATGCTCCCCAGATGGCTGCCCTGGAGCCATCCTCCCCCTCCAGGTCACCTCTGCAGCAGGTGCTCCCCCACCCCCACTATGCAGGGTCCCAACTGTCCTGTGGGAGGCTGCCTCCTCAGTCCATCCTCAGGACCTTCACTTTGACAGCCATGCAGCCTGTCCTTACCCAATCCTGACTGATTATCCCCAAAGCCCGAACCCTCCAGAGCCCCCCAGAGACCCCCCAAGCTTCTTGGCGGGAAGAGTGCATCACCCCGGCCTCCGTGCTCAGCTCTCACAGCCCTGAAGGTGGGTTCCCTTCTCTCTGAGCAAAGGACCTAGCAGTCCTCCACAAGGGCAGGCTCAGGCTTTTCCTGGTCCTCCTTCACTGTCTGATGGAGTCTGGGCCTCTCCCTCTGCCCACCTAAAGCCTCCTGACCCCTCAATCCAGACCTTTAGCTGGTCCAAATGGAGAGGCTGCCCTCAGGGGGGCGGCACCTGGAGCCACAAAATCAGGCTCCAGGGTAACAGCAGGGGCAGAGAAGTTGCCAATGGATTCTGGGGTGCGGGGGCCGACTCTCCCTCAGGGTCTCCACCTAATGTCCCTGCAGAGCCTGGGTGGCCTGTCTTCATTCAGATAGGCCACCCCACACACCAGGACCCCAGCCTCTCTAAGTTGGGACACAGCACATTTGCTCCTCTCACTTGGAGGTGTCCCAGACCTGGAGGCAGGGGCGGGTTTCTCTGGAGTCACTTCTGTCCTGAGGTCCGGGTCCCCCAAGTCCTCCCTCAGCATCCTCACTTTCACTTTGGTCCCATGTAACCCTCCCCTCTGCCCACATGAGTGTCCACCCCTATCCCAGGCTCCCAGTCTCTCTGGGATACAGATGAGGAAGACAGCACAGCCTGCCATGTGCTTATCTCGCCCCATGAACTCCCACGGGTGAGGGCAGGGCCAGTTTCACTGGGACACTCCACCCTCACCCACATTCTGGAGCCCAAGGTCCCCTCAGTGCACCCTCAGGGTCCTCACTTTCAGTCCCAGTAGTCCCTAGGCTTCTCATCTGCCCACCTGAGCCCCCACTCCCACCCCCATTGCACCAAGTCCCAGTCTGGCTGAGACCTAATGAGAAAGTCAGGACACCCTGCCACGTGCTCCTCTTCCTGGGGGCTCCCAGGCCTGACGGCAGGGGTGAGCTTCCTCTGGGATGCCCCACTTTCCTACTGCCCCACTTTTTTGGGCCCCAAGAGCCCTACACTCCTCCCTCTGCTCCTCATGTTGGCTCCCTTCAGGACCTGGGCTCCTCCCTCTGCCCACTTGAATTTTCTGCCCTGAGACCCAGGCCCTTCCCCTCCGGTCCTCATTCCAAGGAGCCCACTCGGGATCTCCCAGGAAGGACACAGGTCCTGTGGGTTCTTAATCCTCCCTCAGGCTCCTCCCCTGACCCCCCATAGGACCTGCTTCCTCTCTGCTGGACTGGACCCTCCTCCCAGACCCAGGCCTGCACATTCTCAGACCTCTGAGGCAGATAGAAGTCGGGTGACATCACATGGGTACCCGTGGCTTAGGGACTCCCAGGGCTGAGCTGGGAGTGCAGCTGGATTCTCTGGACCCCCTGGGAAGATGCCCCCTCCCCGGATCCCACTCCTGAGGGTCCTCACTTGGGAGTCCTTGAGGAAATGCTGCTGCAATGGGCTCCCTCTGGGTCAGGTCTGCGCCTCTGTTCAGCTACACCCTGAGCACAGAGTGACTCTGCATCCCAGACTGGAAGCTGGGTGGGGGGCTCAGCACCCCTGACTGCGGAGGAGGGTCCCAGAGGAAGCACAGTGTTGCCTCTCTGCCGGCAACCAGACTTAGTTTGTTCTAAGATTCCTTCTCTGCAGGGAAGAGGTTGAGCAGTGGGGTCTGCGGAGATCTTTTGAATCAACTTTTCTAACTTTTTATAGTTCAGAGCACTGATTTTCATTCTCTCAAGCCATAGTGAGAGTCAGAAATATGTATTTATATCTTGCCAAACTTCAGGAAAAACCATTCACTCTTATGCTGCCTGATTCACTCTGATGCTCAATGCTATTCTCTTATTTCTAGTCCGAACTTTATCTGCTATTTAAAGCATAAATTTTGAAAAGACCAGTTCTCACCCTAAGGTGAGGTGATTTCAAGTGGTTATTAGCACAGACACTGCAGCCCTACTGGCTCAATCATTCCATTCTTCGTGCTGTCCTGATCTTACCCTGTAGTTTCTGGCATCTGTGGCCTGAGACACAGTCTCTCAATTTACACAATGAAATATGGGCAGAAGCTTCAACTTTCCTGTTACCCATCCTGTCACCTGCTTCTATGCAGGCTACAGCTGTATAGATATAAATATAATTTATTTCTTTCACTCTCCCTTCTTAGTTTCTCAGGATTTCTTTTGAGAACAGAAGACAGAAGTGCGATTGTCCTTTTGGTAGATAAATTTATAGCACTAATCCTGTAAGTCTATAAAAAAAGAGAATTAATATTGTCACAGAATTCTGTTTCCCATCGTTGGATATGTTCTACTGATCTATTTATTTGGGAACTCTTGAACCTGAGTCTACCAGTAAGCTTGTGTAATGCCTCCATAAAGATCTTGTCTACATATTTGTTAGGATTTTTTTAAGATAACTTTTGCAATTTATTGGTTTTAAAATTAGGCATTTTCTATTTCCTGTTCTACATATCTATTGCTGTGGCAGGGCAAAGCACTTGCTTTGGCTATGGTAATATTCCACCCCCTGTTTTTCTGAACTCTCATTCATTTGACTATTCCAAGGGCTCATTTCTTTGAATTTGCTAGATAGATGATCATTTTGTAATATGGAATATTAATTTTTCAGTATGCATTTATATTGTATAATATAAAGATATTATATTTATATAGCTCTGCCTTTCTGTTTCAGGGCAGCTTCAAAATTTAAAAGGGATAGATAACATACTTCTAGGACTTGTCCCTAGCCAGAACGCTTCTAACATTTCACATTGTTGTATGTTTATACATGTGTGTGTGTGTATATATATATATATATATATATATATATATACACATATACATGATTTATGTATGCTGTATGTTTGTATATGTGTGTGCACACACATATATGTATATATACGGCTATGAATTTATAGTTATTTTAAGATGCTAGTTTATTAAAATCAAATGTATTTTACCAATACTGCCTTGTACTCTTTGCCCCATGTTTAAGGGTTTGGACATTTCCTTTTGCTTTGTCTATCCCTCATCTACTTTTTGTGGAGATAGATGATTTTCCATTTATCATTTGTCTTTCCTCCATGCTTATATGTGGTTGACTATTGCTTTCACTGTTTATTTGCTTTTTCCAATAAGATTTCCCTTCAATTTTCATAATCATAGTTGTCGCCTGTTCTTTTCAACTTTGAGAAATCCTGTTAAAATTTCTTGTAAAACTGTTTTTTTCCTTTCAGCATTTTAAAAGCAAGGTGCTCTCCCTGTGGCCTGCAGCATGTCTTCTGAGAAGTCAGCTGATAGCCTAATTGAATTTCTCTTGTAGGTAACTTACTGCATTTCTCTTGCTGCTGAACTATTCCCTCTTTATCTTTTATTTTGGGCATTTTAATTACAATGTGTGCTGATGTGGTCTATGGGGGTTGGTCCTGCTTGGCTTTCTAGATGGTTCCTGAAACTGGAGTTCTGTTTCTTTTCCCAGGATATGTAACTTTTAAGGTATTGTATCTTCCACTATATTATCTAATCATTTCTCTCTCTCTCTTCTCTTTCTAGGACCCATATAATGCAAAGGTGAGAGTGTTTAATGTTGCTGTCTCAGAGGTCTCTTAAACTGTCCTCATCTTGAAAACTTCTTTTATCTGTTCAACTTCAGTGATTTCCCCTACTCACTCTTCAAGATTTCTGACCTGTTCCTCCGTATCACCTGATATACTCTTGATATTATTAGTGTACCTTTCATTTCAGCTGTGGCATTCTTCAGCTCTGTTTGGTTCTTTGCTTTGTTTTCTCAGTTTCGTTAGACTTCTCACTTCAGTTCAGGTCAGTCGTTCAGTTGTGTCTGACTCGTTGCGACCCGGGGCACTGCAGCACGCCAGGCTTCTCTGTCCATCACCAACTTCTGGAGCTTTCTCAAACTCATGTCTATTGATTCAGTGATACCATCCAACCATCTTGTACCCTTCTCCTCCCACCTTCAATCTTTCCCAGCATCAAGGTCTTTTCAAGTGAGTCAGTCCTTTGCATCAGGTGGCCAAAGGTTTGGAATTTCAGCTTATCATCAGTCCTTCCAATGAATATTCAGGACAGATTTCCTTTAGGATAGACTGGTTGGATCTCCTTGCAGTTCAAGGGACTCTCAAGTGTCTTCTCCAACACCACAGTACAAAAGCATCAATTCTTCAGCGCTCAGCTTTCTTTATAGTCCAATTCTCACATCCATACATGACTATAGGAGAAACCTTAGCTTTGACTAGATCTTTGTTGGCAAAGTAATGTCTCTGCTTTTTAATATGCTCTCTAGGTTGATCACAGCTTTCCTTTCAAGGGGCAAGCCTCTTTTAATTTCATGGCTGCAGTCACCATGTGCAGTCATTTTGGAGCCCAGAAAAACACGTCTGTCACAGTTTCCATTGTTTCCTCATCTATTTACCATGAAGTGCTTGGACCGACAGCCATGATCTTAGTTTTCTGAATGTTGAGTTTTAAGTCGAATTTGTCATTCTCCTCTTTCACTTTCATCAAGAGGCTCTTTATTTCTTCTTTGCTTTCTGCCATAAGGTCTGTGTCAACTGTATATCTGTGGTTGTCCCAGCAATCTTGATTTTAGATTGTGCTTCATTCAGCCCGGAATTTCCGATGATGTGCTCTGCATAGAATTTAAATAAGCAGGGTTACAATACACAGCCTTGATGTACTCCTTTTCCTATTTGCAACCAGTTTGTTGTTCCATGTCCAGCTCTAACTGTTGCTTCTTGGCATGCATACAGATTTCTCAGGAGGCAGTAAGGCGGTCTGGTAATCCCATCTCTTGAAGAATTTTCCACAGTTTGTTGTGATCCACACAGTCAAATGCTTTAGTATAGTCAATAAAGCAGAAATAGATGTTCTTCTGGAATTCTCCTGCTTTTCTGATGCTCCACCAGATGCTGGCAATTTGATCTTTGGTTCTCTGCCTTTTCTAAATCCAGATTCAACATCCGGAAGTTCATGGTTCACGTACTGTTGGAGGCTGGTTTGGAGAATTTTGAGCATTACTTTGCTAGTGTGTGAGATGACTGCAATTGTTTGAACATTCTTTGGCATTGCCTTTCTTTGGGGTTGGAATGAAAACTGACATTTTCAAGTCCTGTGGCCACTGCTGAGATTTCCAAATTTGCTGGCATATGGAGTGCAGCACTTTCACAGCATCATCTTTTAGGATTTGAAATAGCTCAACTGGAATTCCATCTCCTTCACTACCTTTGTTCATAGTGATGCTTCTTAAGGCCCACTTCATTTTGCATTCCAGAATGTCTGGCTCTAGGTGCGTGATCACACCATCGTAGTTATCTGGGTCATTAAGATCTTTTTTGTATAGTTCTTCTGTGTATTCTTGCCACCTCTTCTTAATCTCTTCTACTTCTGTTAGGTCCATACTGTTTCTGTCCTTTGTTGTGCCCATCTTTGCATGAAATGTTCCCCTGGTATCTCTACTTAACTTGAAGAGATCTCTAGTCTTTCCCATTCTATTGTTTTCCTCTATTTCTTGGCATTGATCCCTGAGGAAGGCTTTCCTGTCTCTCCTTGTTATTCTTTGGAACTTTGCATTCAAATGGGTATATCTTTTCTTTTCTCCTTTGCCTTTTGCTTCTTTTCTCAGCTATTTGTGAGGCCTCCTCAGACAACCATTTGGTCTTTTTGCATTTCTTTTTCTTGGGGATGGTCTTGATTACTGCCTCCTTTGCAATGTCACAAATCTCTGTCCATAGTTCTTCAGGCACTTTGTCTGTCAGATCTAATCCCTTGAATCTATTTGTCACTTCCACTGTATAATCGTAAGGGGTTTGGTTTAGGTCATACCTGAATGGTCTGGTGGTTTTCCCTGCTTTCACTATGTAACTTCTCACTATGTACATCTATTTCTCTCTCAAATTCTTTCATCATCTTTGTGGTCATTACCTTGAACTCTTTATTTGGTAATTTGTTTTCTCCATTCAGTTAGTTTTTGTCCTGGGGTTTTATCTCATTCATTCATTAGGAACATATTCTTCTGTCCCCTCATTTTTCCTAATTAGCTATTTTTATTTCTATATCTTTGGCAGATTGGTTTTATTACTTGATCTTGGAGTAGTGGTCTTTGGAAGGAGACAATCTATGTATCCCAGCAGTCCCCTGCTCTCTTGTCACCAGAGATATATGCTCTAGTGTTGCCACTGTGGAAACTGCGTGGTCCTCTCTCTTGAGGCAGGCTGACTGGTGTGGGCAGCCTGGTAGGCATGGCTGACCCCTGGTCTGCTTGGTTGCCAGGCCTTGTCTTGTGCAGAGGCTGATGATCATCAGTGGGTGTGGTTGGGTCAGGAGGTGTCTGGCTACTGAGACCTGGGTGGTCCCAGGTCTAGTCCCGGCCCACTGGTGTGTGGAGCAGTGTTCTGGGGTGGATGGTTACACAGTCAAGAGTTCTCAGATCTAGTGCTAGCCTGCTGCTGTGTGGGGCTCACTCCTGACATGGCTGGTTTCAGGGTCCAGGGTGTCCTGAATCAAGACTCCTACTTCTTGTCTGGAAATCCAGCTCCTATGGGGTTACAGGTCTGCTGGTGGCCTGCTAGTGGTTGGGCTAGGACCTGACATAGCAGGCTGTAGGGCTACAGTGGACCTGGAGCTGCTTCCTTCTCACTGTTGGGTGCAGCCCAATCCTGCCAACCCTAGCTACAGAGCGTGTGTTCCTGGAATGGACGCCAGTCATCTGGTAAGCAGAGCTGGTCCCAGGGTTTCTGACTGCCAGCCTTGGGTTTGCTTAAGTTGGTGTCAGCCCACTGGTGGATGGGGCAGGGCTTGGACCTCTGGCTGCAGAGCTGAGGGTCCCCGGGCTTGTGCGGGCACACTGGTGGGTGGAGCACCATCCTGGGCACCCTGGTGTCAGGGCCGGGTCCTGCACAGGTGGGGGACTCTGAGGGTCCTAATGCAAATGGCCTGCTGGTGGGTGGGGCTGTGGCCATGCTCACCTATCTGTTTGGTCTGAGTCTTCCCAGTACTAATGCCAACAATCTGTCTGGTGGAGGTGAGATGTCTTGCTAATAAGTGAGAGGGAGGATTTCAAACTGGCACTTGCCAGCACCCATGTCCTTTGGTAGAATGAGCACCCTCAAGTGGCTGTCACCAGTAGCTCTGCTCCAGGGTGAGCTCCATTTACGTACTGCCTTTCCAGGAGCTCTCTGAGATGAACAGGTGGGTCTCATGTAGGGTCTTTCAAATTATTGCATCCACACAGAATCTTGGAGTGGGTGAGATTGTCTGTATGTACTTGAAGCGGAGTCTTTAGCTGCTAAAACAGTCTGGCTCTCCTGAGAGTAAGCCCCACTTTCCTTCAAGCCAAATGTTTTGTGGGCATGTTGTTGCGGTGCAGGACCTACAGGCTAGGTGCCCAGTGTGGGGCTCAGACCCCTCACTTCCTGAGAAGAACATCTGCAGTGGTGATTATCCTAACGTTTGTGCATTGCCCACCCAGGGTACAGCTCTTGATTATACCATGAGTCTGCCCAGCTTACCCATCCTGGTGTGGTTGTCTTTCCATACTATATATATATATATATATATATATATATATATATATATATATATATATATATATATATATATATATGTAAGTGTGTGTGTGTCTATGAATATATAATTCTATACATATTAAATTCTCTCTATATTTTTATATATAAAATTATATTGTTTTCATCACAGACTACTACTGAATCTTCAGTGTCATACTGTTCCTCAAGAAGACCATTGAACTCCTAATGGTGGGTTGATCACACTATCACACTTCCATTCTTGAAGGAGGAGAGGTCTATCTTTGTTGAAATAGATACGTACACATTCTAGATGTGGGTTTCACTTTCCTGCTTGCAATGCCTTTTCTGGTGCCACTATTTGAGGGTTCACAGAATGCAGGACTGAGTGACACAGAATATTTCACGAAACCATCCAGGACCAAGAAGCCCTCTAATAGCATGCCAGAGGCTTAGAGGGCAAGTGGCCATGAGATCCAAAGTCGCTATCCCAGCACCCACCTTCCAGAAGCTTCTGGTCTTCTTGAAGCAGTGGGATGACCTCTACAAACCACATGTGATATACACACTGGGATATGAGAGCCAGTGGAACTGGGGTGTCACCCTCCAGGGACCAGACATGCTCCATATCTGTCATGTTTAGTTCCCCCACGAAGTAAGATACATGGTCCTTGAACTAGGGGGTAGAGTGACCTCATTGATCACCACTCCCACTGATCCATGACCCTACCTACCATCACCCACGGACCCTCAGGGAACTTGTACTTCCGGTCTCCCAAGAGTAGGTTCTATACTTACATTAGCCACGTCTAGCTATTTACCTTTGACTTCATATTACGTTAAGGTAGAAGGCCAGGTCCTGGGACAAACTAAGAACATTTGAGTTCACAATTCCCAGGCTCATGTGGCTACTGGTTAAGTCCTAGTGACGATGCTGACACATGACAGACTGTTCCCAAAGCAAGAAGTGTCCCCCAGGAGACATGATAGCAGTCCTACTGACCTATGAGCCATGGTTCCAACCTGGGCACTTTGGGCTCCTCCTGCTAGGGGACCAGCACACACAGAGAACTGTCCCCAACCTGGCAGACAGAGATGACCTTGATCCTAAGGAGTGTGCGGGCTACCCTGGCACAGGAGGAACAGCGAGGAAACATCTCTAACAGCCAGGTGATGTGTCTTGGGTTCCTGCCCCATTTCAGTGGTGAATTGACAAGTCCAAGAGCAAGGGTCTGAGAAGGGCATCGGGCCCAGTGCTTCAGAACCCTGAGAGGACAAAGTCTGTATTACCTCACCAGGGAAGGCACTGGAAATGGCTGAGGTCCTGGCTGAGAGAACAGGGGATTTAGAACGGATCTCGGGCAAGAGAGAGTGACCATCAGTTGTGGTGCAGCCGCTGCTGCAACTGTGAGGGCCCAGCATTTGTTCAGTCTTTCTCTCTGAGCTTCTTCAGGACAGGAGACCAAGCAGAATCTTCAAAGAACTGTCCTCAGACGAGGTGAACTCTCCAGATGAAGGGAGTGTATGTCAGTGCTGGGAGGGGTGGATTACAGTGGATGCCGTGGTACCACCCAGATCTCCTCCTTGTGACTAGCCCACTCATTTGCCCAGGGCCACCGGTATTGGTAGATGAGGACTGAGAGCAAAAGTCTTCTCCAGAATTGCCCTCCACTGAAGGGAACTGCCTCCCTGAGGGCAGCATGTTGTGACAGACTACTCATGGGATCAATTTGAGGAGGATACAGTGGCCTGACCCCCTCACCTTGATTATGTTGATCTCTGCAAGGTCTCTCCTTTTGATGTCTGCTTCCTGAAAATGACTATGACCTCCGTGCTCTGAAATGGCACCAGAAGTGAACAACAGAATGAAATGCAAGGTAGACACAGAGATTTAGCCTTTGGAAGTTGAACTCATGGGCAGGGGTGATCCCTGTGCCCTGTCAGAAATTCCAGGAGTACGACCCCCAAGTATTTGTGTTGGACTGCCACAAAGCCATATCTCAAGGCTTCTGTGTCCTGATGGTTATTTTGTCAAGTCAGATCATCTTCTTGGCCCAGTGAATAAACAGAACAGAACTAGTAAGCATTTACCACTACTATTATGGTGAAAGTAGAGGAGTATGGATGGATGGGCTGCAAGTTAGACATTTTCGACTGGCTTCCTGTTTGCATTTCATGGGGCACAAAGAAGTAGGCTTCAGGTTGGATACCTACAAATGTTAGTATTCCCTGTGACAAGGGATAGGTTGGCTACAGTTAAGGCACTTACAGTCAGCCTCCTATTTGCTCTCTGAAATGAATGAAACAGTAGAAACAGCATAAATAGCCAGTGTTTGTCTCTTATAAATACCTAAAGGTAACAGTCATGGCAAGGACAAAGAGGGGCAAGACTCTGTTCGAGTAAAGGATAAAGGGATCTCCACTCCCCCATCTTTTGGGACAAAGGAGACATGCGACATGTGAAAAAAGGCTTCTTGTGGGTCAAAAGTCAAGGGATAATGCCAGACCATAATGAGTCTTGCTCTTCCCAGAAACCTTCACTTCGAGATCCATCTTGGCTGAGGGGTGTGTGTATGAATGCAGGGGAGTATCCCAAGGTAGGTCAGGTGTGGAAAAAGAAACCAGATAATTGGCCTGAAGGAAGACAAAAATCCAGAAGGACTGCCTTATATAAATGACTTTTCTGATTCTTGACTGTGCTCCTGTTCACCAGGTGTGACATCCACACTCTTTCTCTCCAAGATTGGATCTCTGCCTTGCTTCTATCTCAACTAACAAACCATTTCTTTGTGTGCTCTCCCACTTGCTGGGCTCTGTCTTTAATAATATTGTACCCACATTTACAATTTCTGTCTCTGTCATTAATGAATTTGTCACTGGAGGCAATGATCCATGTAAAAAATAGCTTTCAGCCTCTAGCCTTTGCTAGTATGGTGGCTAGGATTCCTGGCTCTCATCCAGGTTACTCAGGTTTAATTCCTGGGCAGGGGATTAAAATCTCACTTCACACAACCGCTCACTGTTGCCTCATGACATCAGTGCCACTGGAAGGAGCCCAGGTCCTCACCTTGGCCCTGAATGGACAGGCATGGACAGAGCTTCCATCAGTCAGTCAGGCAGGAGCTTTTTCTGCTTCTTGGGAGCTCAGTCCCATGGATGTGGCACCACCTGCATCCAGAATATCTTTCCACTCCACCCCAGATATCAGGACAAATGGAATGATTTTTTCCCAAACAACATGCTACTGTTATTTATAGGAAACATTTTTTTTTTCTGTCATTCTATTTAAATTGGTGCATTGATCATGTAATTTATTACCAAACTGTTGTAGGTATACCTAGGATCCCATGTTCCCTGCAGGCAGCTTCCAGGAAGCAGAAGGAGAAGAGATGTGAACAAGGACTTGGTATCTCTCCCTTCCCCTGAAACGTACTCGGTGCTCAAGAGACAGCAGTAGGTAGGAATAGCTTGTGATGAAGACAATTCCCTTCGTATGTTGAGGAGTTTCTGAGAAAGCCAGATGAGCATTGAATCTCCAACTGTTTCTAGTCACTACTCTGTATTGGCACTTTCAAATGCAAGATCTGATTTAGTTTCCAAGGCTCTTGTAAATGTCAGGGATGGGTCCCCCGACTCCCTCCAGTGTTCTTTCTGCCCTTCCCTCTGCAGTGATGCCAGTGCCCCACAGTCTCAGTGGGCTGAGGATGTGCCCCTTCTTCCTGATGCCATTACAGTCTCCCCCGGGAGTCCCGGCTGCCTCCACACAATGGAACTTGCCTGAGCACCTGCACAGGTGCCCGTAGGCTCCCCGACAGCCATGGCCTTCATGAGGGGCAGGCATCAGAAAAGCGACAGTGAGGGGACAAGGACAGTGGGAGTTTTCTTGATAAAATCCAGTTAGGATATGCACAATGCACCACCCTTCACCTCCAAGGAGGATTCTGAGGTGTGTGAATTCAAATTCAGTACAGATTTTGCCACTGTGGTTTCCATAACCCCTCCTCATCTATGGCTTTAGGGTCTGCCCACCTAGAAAAGCTAATCCATTAGTTTAAGTACACAGCCACCAGTTTCAAAAAAGACAGTCCATTAAAATCCTACCAAGAGTTTGGGGGTGCTTACCAATATTTCTTCAACTGTATTCTCCAAGATTTGAGTAGATTGTGCAGCAAATCAAAGTCCACTCACCCCTCCCCATTTTGAAAACTTTTGGGGTACTTAGATCAAGCAGCATAAAGAAGTGTCTAACTGTTCCTGACCATAGTGTAACTTCCCTTCCTGCCCCAAGAAATTTATCTAGGACAGAAGAGGATCTTCTAATGTGTATGTCCCATTTCAGATTTTCTTCTCACCCATAAGATACTGTGTATAGCTCTGGCTGCTGCCACCGCCCAGGTTCATTACCATCACCTCTCACAGAATGAACCCAGCTTCCCAAAGTCCCAAAACACCCTGGCTCGGGCACAACACTCGAGTGCTCCTCCTGGACCCTCACCGCCCTTCCCCAGTTGCCTTGTTCTGTGAAACTAGGGGACATTTCTCTACCTTCTTCATGTGACTGCAGCTCTTAAATCATTGCTCTAGGTGTTGGGGAGTCCTGCTTTTCCTAGTGTCCCAACTGCTAACACAGGGCCTTCCACAGAGCACAGGATCCATGAAGGTCTGTGGAATAAATGAGCCAGAGCAGGGCACTTATTAAGTCAGATCAGGTGTTTTGTATTTTCTTAAATAATAACTTGAAAAAATCCAATTGAACAGAGATAGTTTAGCTGTATGAAATGACATACAAGGAACATAGAGGAACTTACCTCAAATATATTTAATTTCTCAATTCTTACTAAGTAATATCATATTTCCAAAAGAGTTATATTCCCATTCCATGGAATCTTGACCAAGGTTACAAAATAAAATCAAAGAGTTCACAATCACTTTTACAAAACAGCAAACTTTTTTTCTTGAACTGGGTGAGCACAAACACACTGTGATCAATGTTATTGACATAGTTAGACACTGAAGCTTATTAAGCCTTCTATTAAAACAAATAACATTTGAAAAATTCCTAAAGAAAACAGAAGTCAATCTCCATGTCATTGTAAAGAACATGATCCCAAAGATGCAGCACAGCATTTCCCCCAACTGGCCCAGGCCCTCACGACAGAGAAGGCAGAAGGATCAGCCTCCCTTCCTTCCTCCAGGACAAGCTGCTGGATGTGGGTCTGGCTGCTGCTCTGGCTCAGAGCCCCTCTTCCTCCTCCCTCACACCTCTGCACACTGTGATGGGAAGAACCCGGGACCCCTTCCATTGACCCTGTGCAGATAGTCCTTGACTTGCTGCTTGCTGGCCTCTGCATAGGCCCTGGTACCCCACACGAACTCCTAGTGAGCAGGGTGGCTGTGAGGCACCTGACAGTACTGCAGGTACCCCGCCTGCACCCATATTTGGGTCAGCAGCTCCTTGGGCTCCCCATAGACGTAGTGCTGCATCCCAGCAAATGCCCCCATTCTGCTGAGTTCTCCCCAGACTTTCTCCTCACAGACCCGGGCCCCTGCTAGGAGAATCAGGGTCAGGGCGGAAACCAGTAAGCCAGCCTTTGGCATACTCTGCCTATCCCTCTGCATGTCATTGAGCGTGAGGCGGCCCAGGGTGGGGATCATGACATAGATGTGCTCTCTATGGTCCACCTCTTCCATATCCAGGCCAAAGACCAACTGCAGGCACTGTGTGGCTTTATGAAAGACCACAGGGAAGTGGGCCTGGTTATCCCTGAGGACTGTATTCAGCATTTCAGTCTGGAAAATCGGCTCCTTGTTGCCATACTTGAGGAACACGATCTCGACTAGATCAGCCACCATCACATTCAGAGTCTGCTTGAGAAAGATCTCTGCATCCACGGTAGCAGAGGAAGATGAGATTGGAGGGGAGGTGGCCATAGGGGTTGAGGTATCCTCCGCCTCCACCCCCAGGAGCTGCACCTCCACTGGGCCCTGGGCCTGGATTTGGCCCTGAAGGTGTTCCTCAGGAGTGCAAAACTCATTCATTGGGACCACAGGTGTAACAGATGGGGTCTTGTGCCCAGTGGGAGTGTGGCATGGGGGAAATGGAGACCACTGACCTGGGAAAGAAAGAGTGTAAATGGTCCTAGTTGTGAAACACGTCATGGGTGGCTCTGACTGAGGCCACTTTACTGGTCTTCCTTGAGGGCTGCTCTTGGGCATTACAGGGGTGCTTCCCCTTGGTTGGCAGTCCCCTGTCAACTGAGGAAGAGAAATTTTGGCCCAGGGTGCAGCCAGTACAGCCCAAGTTTCTGGGGCTGACAAGGTAGGGGGCTTAAGGCATTTTGAGGTCCCCTCTGTTCTGGGATGGGGAGCCCCTGTGCACCATCAGGGCACCCACCTCACCTTGTCTCCCAGCACTGCATGGATGTCCTCTGCTCCCTGACCTCAGGACATGGGCCTCAGACCTCCGCATTTGCCTCCTATTTCCTGGAGCCCCTGTGAGAAAAATGGAGGGGGCACCTCAGGGGGAGACTGTGGCACAGACTTAGGCCTTCTGTGCTGGTAGGAGGGGTTGACTCTGTGAGGTCCCCACAGATCTGGAGTGGGTAGTCCCATTGGGGCTCACGTGTAGTGCTCACTTTTCCACCAGCATGTCCTGGACCTTCCCCTTTGGGGACCTGCAGGGAAATTCAGAACAAGACCCAAATCTGGATAGAAAGTGCTGAGGGGCCCCACATGTGGCCGCACCTGCCTAGGGCATCCCGCAGGTCCTAGGCTGGGGAGATGCTCGGTCCTCACCTCTCCTCACGTCCTAATTGGCCTCCAAGCACTGAACACAGGGGCGAGCATCTGCTCAGTCCTTCCTCGGGATCCAGGGAGTCCACCCTCTGCAGAACTGAAGCCTCCGCCCTCCACCCAAACACCTCATCCTAAGGCCCCTAAGACAGAGGTGAATAAACTGCTCACCCTGCTCTGGGGCCTCCATGACCCCCCACAAGAGCAAGGATCCCTCCCTGCCTTGGAGTCTAACACCCTCAGTCTTTCCTCTCATGGAGCCTAGATTCCAGGCAGGACCCGCGATTGTCCCGTCCGCCATGTTGAAATCCCGCCACTTTCACCAGGTCCCCAGAGTCTCTGAGATCTAGATGTCAGGAAATCTTGCTCATGGTTGTCCTTCCCGGGGATTACCAGAGTCCCCTCTATTCTGGGGTCAAGCTGCCCGCCTCCCTCAGTGTCCTCACCTTGACTCCTGGTAGGACCCGGGCTCTGTCCTCTCTCTGCCTGAGACCTGACTCCTCACACCAGGTCCCTGGTCTCTCTGAGACCCACATGTCAGGAAGTCAGACAGGCCTAGAGTGCTCTTCTCACCCCAAGGGCTTCCAGGGCCAACTACAGGGGCGGGGATCTGTGGGGTTCTGTCGGTCCTCCCGCAGGGACCTCTCAGTCTTCCTTCAGTCACCTCAACTTGCCTCCAGTCCGGACCTGGGATTCTTGCCTCTCCTGAGCTGAAGCCCCGCCCCTTATACCAGAGCCCCAGTCTCTCCAAGACCCAAGTGTCAGGAAGTCAGACCATGCCTGTTTTGCTCATTCTACCCCACGGTCGCCCTGGACTGATAACAGAGATGGGCTACTCTGAGGCCTCCTCTGATTGCGGTCCACGGTACCCTAGTCCTCCCTCAGGGTCCTCAACTTGACACACCACAGGACCTGGGAATCAGCCCACCTGAGTCCCCGCCCCATGCAAAGTTCCCAGTCTGAGACCTGGATATCAGGAAGCCTGCCCCCTGTTTCAGGACCCCAGACTAAGACCCAGATATAGGGAAGTGAGACCACACATGTTGGGTTCATCCTACCCCAGGGCCACCAAGGACCGACAGCAGCAAAAGGCTTCTCTGAGGTCTCCTCTGATTGGGTTCCAGCATCCTTTCAGTCCTCCCTCAAGATCCTCAACTTTGACAACCTGCTGGTGCTGGAATTCTTCCCTCTGCCCACCTGAGGCTGCTCCCCCATACCAGATCCCCAGTCTCCCTGATGCCGAGATGTCAGGAAATATGGTATGTATTCATTTAGTCCAAGTCCTCCCAGAGCCCACTCAATAGTGGGGTCCAGCATCCCCACAATCCTCCCTCAGGGTCCTCACCCAGACTCCCAGTGTCGGGAGTGCCACAAGTTACTGATGCTTCCCTTCTGATGGAAGAGAAGGGAAAACTCATTCTGCCAATACAGCCACTCAATGTGACCACACACTCACAGAAGAGCCATGCAGTAATAGGCCCGGGGCACACCACACACACCCGAGTTGCTGACTCATGCCAGAAAATGGCCTTCCACAAAGTGTGTCATGTTTCCACTCCACCAACCACAGGCAAGGGTGTCATGTCCTCACACCCTGGCTGGCCCCGAGCATCATCATTCGTTGAACCTTTGCCTGCCTGCTGGGTGACAAAGGGTCACACTCTTCACTGGGTCTGGCTTGGTTACAAAGGACCTGACTGGCCCCGGGGCTTGGCCTTTGCTGTGTCTTCTACTGGGGTATGTGACTGGATCCCAGGCTTGCCCAGTGGCCACCATTCAGTTTCTCAGCAAACCCAACCCCTTCCTCCTGAAAGCCTCCAAATCTCACCTGTGTGGGTGGAATCCCTGAGCAAGAAGTGGCTGCAAGCACTCCTACCACTCAAAGCAGAGGGTGCCTGCTTGGTGGCCAGAGGAGGAAACACTCTTCTGCCTGCTTGACTGGGCATCTTCACCTGCACGAGGACCAGAGGAACAGGGAGAAAGTCACCAGTGACAATATAGCAATCTTGGACAACAAGCCACCACGGTCTTCTCCTTGGCAGAGGCCTCAGACCATGGGGTCCCAGGAGGGCCCAACCGATGAGAAACATACCTACAGGCCCGCAGCACAGAAACCATCCTCCAGGAGTGATGGTGATTTACAGCCCAGGAGACCCTCCCCAAAGAACAAGAGAAAATGACTCCTCCCCTCTCACTGCCACTCTGGAAGGATCTGGGGGCCCCACAGTCAGTGTGCCACCCTCCATGGACTCGTGGTTGGTCCCCACCAGGAGGGGAACCGTTGACAAGCAACTGAGCCCTGCTTGTCAGGGTCAGGCTTGGGTGGGGCTAGTGTGAGGTCATAGTCCAGGGGCATGGTAGGAGGCTGGAGGGCAGGTCTGCTGGCATCTTCCCATGTATGTCCCAGGGCATTGCCGGGATCCACACGTGGAAGGAAAGCAGGCTGGGACTATGGCCATGGAGGGGGCTAGAATGTCTGGCTTGGCTCCCTGGCAGGTACTCCTGGAAACCCCCACCTGGAGGTACCCGTGACGCACGAGGTACCCTCACGCCTTTCTGCAAGCAGAGTGAGTTGCGGGTGCTTTGGGGTGACTGGGCGGTGGCTACCAGTCAGGACTGTGGTCCACCACCAGGATCGAGACCTCTGACAGCCCTGGCTGACCTCAGCCCACAAACACCGACACCCGTCATTTCCGGTGCATATGGCTTCCCTTACTCACGTAGGCACACAGATATGCAGGCACACAGTTATGTTGACACGCACGTAGCACGTATGAACAAAGGTGCATTCCTTCGCTGGCCCTGTCTGCTAGGAGACAAACTAAGATCCGTCACGCTCTGAGGCGCCTAGAAGGTCAGGCCTGGAGGAGCCTCGAGAAAGGCGGCCTGGAGCACGATCGGGAGCAGGACACGGAAGTGAGGGAGGAGGCTCGAGGAGCAGGGCTAGGAGTCTGGGGCTGAAGTGTGGGAAAGACCTGGGTGAGGAGAAGATTCTAGCGAAGGAGGTGGGGCAGGGCAGGGCTGGGACTGGAAGGGGCCTGGGGTGTGGCAAGGCGGGGCTGGGATGGGGCTGGGGCCAAGGTGGAGCCACCTGAGGTGGGGAGGGGCTGACAGGGATGGAGCTGTGGGCCTGGGGAACCCATGGGGAGTAAGACTGTTCAGCTTCATGGTGGAGGCCAAACTATCCTTTTCAGGCCTTGCCATAGGTGTCCAGTCCAGTCCATGAGACTCGGCGAGAGTCAAAGTGACCATGACCCAGTGTCCTCAGTGACTGCATCTGAGCTTCAGAGTGGACCCCAGGGGCCAGGGAAGCAGGGAGAGGGGCGGCTTCTGGGCAGAGTTCCCCATCTCTAGACTGAAAGCCCAGGCTGGCTCCCTTCCAAGCCACCCTGGGACTGCTGGCCCAGTGCTGAGCAACAGTTTATCTGTTCTTTTGCAGATGTGAAGGAAAATCCTCACTGTGTTTCCTGCTGCCCCTGGGACCTGAGATGTCTCAGAAAAAGGCAGCTTCACCTTCAAAACTGTTTCCTGTCCTCGTCCTCTCATCTGGGGGCTCAGCCCACCCAAGAAAGCCACCTGACTCGGCTCCTGACCGCCACCCTGCCTGCTGTGTCCCTGTTTCCCAAGTGTCTGATCACAGTAAATGCTCCTCTTCCTGTCCCCATTGCTACTAGCTGAGCTCAGGCCTTGTGGCCTAGGGCCAGTGCTGTCAACCTAGGCCCCTCCAACAGCTTGGACCCCTCCTCTCTCTCCTCCTCCAGCTGCTGTTGCACACACCATCGATTCTGTGTCACACCACATGCACATCTGTCTTCAACCCCAGATGAAAAGCACAGTGGAGCCGTATCTTGTTTAAGCCCCAACCTGTCCGTGGTGCCCTGGGGGGCTTCCGGTGGTCCCAGGTCTCCTTCCTCATTACCCAACACCCTGGGTGGCTGTGCTGGCCCTGCAGTCTGTGCAGAGCTCATCCGGGACTCCAAACTTTGCCATGCAGTTCTCTCTCTGGACCACTGGCTCCTCTTGTCCTGACAACCTACTGTCCTCCATCCAGGCACGACTGTAACATTCCTTTTCTGTCTGCCCGAGTGTCAGGCGCTCTCATCTAGGAGTTCTGGGGCACCCTGCATCTTTCTGCTGCCACCTTTGCCCCAACTATTCCTCCCAGGCTGTGCCTGCTGTGCATGAGTCCAGAACCCCGAGGGTCACTGGGTCCCAGGAAGGCGGGGTGGGTATCTCATTGGTTCCCATTAGCCAGGTACCCACGCAACTGCTTTCATGGAAATGCTGAGTTGGAGCAGTGCTTTCCCTTTGAGCAGGCAGACTGCTTTCTCCTTGCACAGAGTTGCTTCCTCCCAGCCACGACTTGTGGGGCAGAGCCTGCCTCCTGGATTTGAGGCCTCAGCACTGCAGGGACCCGAGCAATCACCACACCCAACTCCTTCATGCTGGTGCCCCCCTCCTCAGCCCAAGAGTGGTTACCAGCTATCTCCAGACACTCCAGAACCTCCTGGTACTGGTTTCAGTTCATGAGGGAAAGTCCTGTGAATGGTGGGCCGCTGCTGTTCCTCCAAATCCTGGCTTTGAACTAGACCTTGCCCAGTGAACTGGAGACCTATGACGTGTGGCTGCTGATAGGGGCAACTGTGAGGACCTGCTTCATGGCATTTCTCCACACCCATCCCTTATCTGCTGCTGGCCCCAGCTCTCTTCACATGCCCAGAAATGTGAGCTGAGCCCCAGGGAGTGCTGCCTCCTATCTGGCCTGGGTCTCTGAGGCTTGGTGTGGGTTCCACTTGGCTCCTGCTCTGCATTTGCAGGCAGCACTGACCTGGGATGGACTTGACCCAGATTCTCGGGTTCTCTCCTGTGCTCCTTGGCTGATGTGGTTTCCTCTCTGAAATGCCTGTTGCCCATTTCTCCACTGAGCTGTGTGTCCTTTCTGTGCCGAGTTGTGGGCACCTCTTTCGGGATCTGGACATTCATCCCGTCCTGGTGTTTGTATTGCAGATTCATCCTCTTCTGTTTGCAGACTAGCAATGGACTCAGTATTCACCTGGTCTCTTGGAGCTGTAAGTGCCCTACCGGTCAGCACATGTCCATCAGGCACTCCCACTGGGGGCTGCCACCCATCCCCAGGCTTGGCAGTTGGGGCGAGCAGTCCCTGAGGAGACGCTGCCCTGGAGTCCAGCACTCTGCCCATGAGAGAAGGCTCCTTCATATCCGTGTCAGTCCCTCAGTCCCAGCCTAGCTTTAGCTCTGGGCCTTGGACTCCTGCACGTGGGACAAGCCCAGGGGCAGCTGTGTAGCTCTGGGAGGTCAGCCAGACCTACTTCCCCTCTGTCCAAAGGGCAGCTACCATTGACTGTACCCCTCCATATGGCCCAGATGGAGGGGCCAGCCTGAGAGCAGGACATATTTCTGATTTCATCTCAGTTCTGCTGCATATCTTTGAGAGGACGCAGCACACACGGGAGCTGCGGACACGGATTGCCACTCTGCTGCCACTGCTCAGGGTACTGACTGCCCAGGAGATGGGGCACCACCCAGGGGGGCCGAGGGAGCTTCTGTGAGACTCTGGCACTGCCCTGCTCGCACTCACATCATGGGCCTTTATATCGCATCTGACACGGGAGTGGGAGATGCTGGTTTCCATATGTCCATCACTCCCATGCTCTGGGGTCTATGTGCTCTTCACTGTCATCCATCTGGGCAGGTTCGCCATGACCTGGGTGCCACACATGCCAGCACTGGAGGGGGCTTCTGGACACCAGGCTGTGGCCTACTGAACAGATCCAGCAGGTTAGTTTGTGAGATTGAGGACCAGGGAGGGTGGAAATGAGTGTGCATTGCCATCCCATACCCATGGTGAGAGGACTTCAATGAGTGTACTCTCTTGCTCTGGGTGAGAGCCCCGTCTGGCTATCCTTTGAGTACTTGTGTGCCCACCGTGGTGACTTGGCCAAACCCAGAGAGGGTGTGAGAAATCAGGAGCAGAGGACGCCCGTGAGGTGCCACCAGAGGTGTGGAGGTTCTCCAGTTCATGAGTGGGGCATGTATCACCCCAACACCATTTTCTGTGTGTTTCTCTTTTACTCGCTGGAATTCATTCAGGTTTTCCATTTGGCTTTACCATCTTTCCCTCACATCACATGTTCCCCAGGTTCTGAAGGACTCAACAGATGTCTCACTAAGCCCCGCACCTGGTTGTGGGGGACACTGCATTCCAGGCTCTCCCAGCTCAAGAATGACTGATGAATCCTCGGGACTGGCCCTGTGTTCCCTGAAACTTGACCCCCTGTGCCCAGAAACCCCAGCCCAGAGGGTCATCCCAAAGCAGCCGCAGAGTAAGAGTTAACAAGTTCTCACGTTAGTGTCAATTTGACACTCTGTTTGGAAACCTCCAGTCCTCTGGTGGTCCCACCTCCCTGCGTGGGTTCACATCTCAGAGCCCAAGGTCCCTTTGGAAGTGGCTGGGGTCATTCCTATGTCTGTTTGCTGTGGAGTGTCGGTGTCCTTCTCTTGGGGACCCGCCCCATCCCTGTTCCTCACTTCCAGACCTCAGAACTGGCTCGGGTGCCAAACCTGGGCAAGGGATCTTGACCCATTTACTGGGGTGGCTGCCCTTGGCCTCAGCGTCGTTTTGGACTGTACCTAGGTTAGCTGCCCACCTATCAAGCCTCCCGGAGGCTGCACTGTATTGACCACTTGCCTTGCTCTGTGGTCCAGCCTCCTGGGAGGCGGCCACCCTTATCATGGTCCCTGGCTTCTGGCTCAGTGCGACCTTGTGCCCTCTGCTACAGTCCCTGGGCAGCAGGGATGAGGGGAGGGGGTGTCATCCATCTCTTCCATCACCAGGCCTGACAAGACCAGTCTGTGTTGCACAGTGACTTCGCTCTGCCTGGCGGCCCAGCAGTAGGTGACCAGCTCTTCCCATGGTTCCTTGGGTCTCCTGCTGGTAGTGCTGTGGGTCCTGCCACAGGCTGTGGTGGCCAGCTCCCCTGCTTCCTGGGATGGAGACACCTGTGAGGGAGGACTCTGGCCCAGTTAGCTCCCTTGGAGTTAGGGGAGGGGGTCACCAGTTCTTTATGGGGTTGGCTGCTGCTGCAGGCTCAGAAGTTCTCAGACATCTGGGATGTCCCGGTCTTCTGGGGCCTGGCTCCCAGTCTCCCTGGCCTTCGTGTCAAGGATGCATGTTTTCCCGAGAAGACATCTGATGCCACCAGGTCAGGCCTGCCTTAGTGGAATGTTCAGTGTCTTTGAGGTTCAGCCATTTCTGTTGAATACTGGGCCAATGTTTGTTCACTGCCTGAAGCTTTGTAATCTACCAGGGAGACCCTGCCCCACCACTTGGTTCTGACTGTTATTCACCATAAGCTGGTCATCCCCCTGCAGAAAGCAAAGCAAAGAAGTCTCTTCCATCTATTCCTCCCACAATTCACATGCCTGGATCTTCTCACTTGCATTGGAATTCCTCTTCCCTTACCAGCCTGGCAAAAGTTCTAGCAGCTGGGCTGTGGCCTTGAGCCCAGGGCTGAGTGCACACTGACTACCCCCAGGATGGTTCCTCATAACCAGTGGGACAGGGGATGTCAACCCTGCTCCAAGGCCTCATCTCACCACCTCTCCTGAGACCTCCCCAGGGCCAGCCTTCTTAGGATGGGTCCTTCATGAGGCTGTTCCCATGAGGGAGGGAGGTGTTGGTGCAGGAGGCTGGCTGGGGACTCACCACCAAGGGCACACGGAGCAGTCAGGGTCGGACAGGGTATCCCTTTACCTGTGATGTTGAACTGACATTTCCTGCCAGCCCGTCGTGAGGTGCAGAGCACAGACAGTCATTGGAGGTGTCCACAGTGGGCCCCGGTGGTCAAGCCTTCACAGTGCCTGAGGCCTCATGATCATTATTGAACAAGTGGGAGAACTAACACCAGGAATTGGTGCCTGAGTGGTGGCTATGTGTACACAGAGAACGCCAAGTGTCTTTGCTTGGGTGGCACCATGCTCTGCCCTACACGCAGCCTGGTGGGAGGGGCTCTTGGTGTCTTTTGAATCAGACAACTGCTGGGTTGGGGAGGAGAACTACTTTCAGTGTGCTGGCCACCTGGCCATGTGCTAGCCCCGGTGTAAGCACAGCCTGATGAGAGAGGGCAGTTCTGGGTGCCAGACCTCACAAGGCAAAGTGCATTCAAGTCCAAGGACACCTGTCATGCAAGAGGCTCCTCCACCATGCAGGGTATCAGGTATCCACTCACCCACGCATCACTCAGGGCTCAGGGTGGGGAGGCTGGAGCACATCTTCCAGGCAAACCAGTAAAGAGCAGAGCCTGCAATGAGGCAGGTTGAGGATCATGAAGAGTGGGGAACCAGACACTGACTCATATCAAGGGACCATGGAGGGCTTTTTAGATGGGAGGCCATCTGGGCTGGGTCTTGTAGTGAAGAGGGTCTCCTTGGCTGGAAATGGTGGAAGGGCCTCCAGAAGGGAAAGGCTACCCAGTCCAGTATTCTGACTTTCATCACTTTCACATGGTTGATTAACAATGTTGTGTCTGTTTCTGATTTACAGCCATGTGACTCATTTTATATATATATAATATAATATATATTTCATATATAAATATATGTAAATATTATTATAATATAATCTAAATATTATATATATATATATATAATATATATTTATATTATATATAATATATGTATATAATAAATATATATATTTAAAACACTTCCAGATTCTTTTCCATTGTAGGTTATTGCAGATATATAGTTCCCTGTTCTATATAATAGGACCTTATTCATACATTTTATATATTGTTGTTCAGTTGCTCAGTCATGTTCGAATTTGTGACCCCATGAACTGCAGCACTGTAGGCTTCCCTTGTCTTTCACTCTCAGAGTTTGCTCAAACTCATGTCCATTGAGTTCGTGATGCCATCCAATCATCTCATCCTCTAGCACCCTCTTCTCCTTCTGTCTTCAGTCTTTCCCAGCATCAGGTTCTTTTCCAGTAAGTTGGCTCCTCACATCAGGTGGCCAAAATATTGGAGCTTCAGCTTTAGCATCAGTCTTTCCAATGAATATTCAGGCTTGATTTCTTTAGAACTGACTGACTTGGTCTCCTTGCTGTCCACAGGACTCTCAAGAGTCTTCTCCAGCATGACACTAGTACTATTTTATACATAGTAGTGTGTATCTGTGAACCCCAAACTCCTAATTTATCACTTCTCCTGCTTTTCCCCTCTGGTAACCAAAAGTTTCTTCTCTGAGTCGATTTCTGGTTTGCAGATAATTTCAGTTGTATCATCTTTTTAGATTTCATCAATAAGTGATATCATAGAATATTTGTCTTTCTCTTTCTGACATACTCCACTTAGTACAACAATCCCTAGGTCCACCCATGTTTCCACAAGTGGTATTACTTCATTATTTTTCAAGGCTGAGCAGTATTCTGTGTGTGTGTGTGTGTGTCTGTGTGTGTGTGTGTGTGTGTGTGTGTGTGTGTGTACCACATCATCTTTATCCATTTATCTGTTAATGGGCATTTACATTGCTTCCATATCTTGGGTATTGCAAGTAGTGCTGCAATGAACATTGAGATGCATGTATCTTTTCAAACAAGGGTTTCTGTCTTTTCCAGGTATAAAGGAGTGGGATTGCTGGATCATATGGTAGTTTTGTCTGTAGTTGTTTAAGGAACTGCCATACTGTTCTTCATATTGAGTATACCAATCTACTTTTCCACCAACAGTGTACAAGGGTTCCCTTTTCTGTGCACCCTCTCCAGAGTTTATCCTTTGTAGATTTTTTTGGTGATGGCCATTCTTTCCAGTGTAAGATGATACTTCATTGGAGTTTTGATTTGCATTTGTCTAATAATAAAGAATGTTGAGCATCTTTTCATGTGCCTTTTGGACATCTGTGTCTTCTTTGGAGAGATGTCTATTCAAGTGTTCTGACCATTTTATGATTGGATTGTCTCTCTTTTTTTTTTTTTTTTTTTTTGCAGCATCAGTTTTAATTAAAAGTGGTTAGTAATAAGTACTTCCATGGCAGAAAGCTCCAGGCAGTCCTTGGAGAGTCTGACTATAAAAATGAGGTGTTAAACCTAATATGCCAATACATTGTAAAGTATTTATTTTCCTTTTCCTCCTCTGACCGTTTCTGCCTTCTTAATCTTTCTAACTTTCTCAAGGCATGGAGATGTTAGATACTTAGCAATGGATATTAAAATGGATTCTTGACTCTCATTGCCACAAAGATATAGCAACTGAATTTGCATGTTCTGTTCCTTGAGTTTATAGCAGGAGCCCAGGCATTGGCACAGAAACCCATTACTTGTATCCCACGGGTCTGTGAGGATAGATCGCTCCTTTTTTGTGTGAATGTGTTTCCATATAGCTCATAGGCTGGGCCAATGCATAGGGCACACAGAGGGGCTGCCTTTTTGTGCTCATGATGCAAATGACATGATCCAGAGCCTGGGCTTTGGGATCCAGGGACCTGGGTTAGGACATCAGCTCTTCTCTTGCTGTGTAGCCTTGGCACTTAGTATCTCTGGGTGTCTCTCTCCTCTGTTAAAAACCAGGTAACACAAAATGCCACTCATGTCACAGGGCTTTTCCAGGGCACAGCCTTGGACATGTTGTCTCCCACTGGGGCTCAGGGTCTGTCTTTGCTTCTATTTCTGCAGTTGAGAGTTTATTCCAGAAACACTGCCTCTGAAGATTTTTCTTGATTCCCAGGGTTTGCAAATTTCAGAATTCTCTAACAGTGTTCAAGGGACTATAATGTGATCTTGGTAAAATTTCCCTTATACTATTTGGAAGATCTCAGTTGTGCATGTATAAAATGAGATGACTGGTCCAAAACAGTGATTTTCCAACCTTTGTGTCCATGGGATATCTGACAGAGGTGGGGTTGGGTGTGGTTCAGCCTCCCAAACAGATCAGAGGCAGGCTGCTCAGCTGAAACGAGGCCTGCTCCCCATCCCCTTTCTTCCTAATCTCTTCCTGGCTCACACCTTAAAATAGGCCTCCCAAAGTGTACCACAGAGCACAGTTTGAAAACCGGTGATCTAGATCTCAGATTTCAGTGTGCTTTCAGATCACTCAGTGGTCTTGTCAAATGTGACTTCTGATTCAGATGTTCTGAGGTGAACCTGAGAACCTGTGCTTCTGACCAGATCCCAGTTGATAACTAAGTGTCTGGTCCATAGATAGCATTTGAAAACAAGGGTCTGAACACAGACTATCTTTGACCTTTCACATCCTTTGATTCGGAGTTCTTAATGTTATTCTGACTGTGTCATAAAATAAAAATCTGTGTTGAATGAATGTTTCTATTAAGGGCAAAATCCTCAACTATACAGATGTGCAAATTGACCTGGGATATGAAGGAGAAAGAATGCATTTGTTTCTCAACTGTGAGTGTCTGAAACATGTGTAAAATATTCTCTGAACAACACATTTTGGGTTAAGAAGCTGTTGCACTTTGTTAAAAAGAGTTGCAATTTGATTTGGTTGTAGTCTGGATCATAGTGAAAGTGTTAGTCAATGAGTCATGTCAGACTCTTTGCGACACCATGGACTGTAATCCGCCAGGCTTCTCTGTCCATGGAATTTGCCAGGCAAGTATACTGGAGTGGGTAGCCATTCCTTTCTCCATGGGATCTTCCTGACCCAGGGATCAAACCTGGGTCTTCTGCATTACAGGCAGATTCTTTACCATCTGAGTCACAAGGGAATGTAATGCACACTTTTCTAAGGGAATTTCTAATGGAAACAAGTGACCTGCTTTCAGAGCCTGGCTGAGGACTGTCTCCAAAATCTAGGTCTAAGTGAAGGTTCAGAATCCTGGACAGCTGTTCATGTGTCTGGCATTCATGTACTTTCTTGATAATCTTAAGGACATGGCATCGAGAAAGATACCTTCATGTAAGTGGCCTCCATCCTTTCTGTCCATTGCTGAGTTGAGTGGTTGAGTGTTCACTGTTGATAGAGTGTTCTGTCTTCTGCACTCTGTTGGGACTCCTCCTGTGTGTATCCAGAAGACCGGATGCTTTGACAGTCTGTAGGGCTTTGCTTGTCAGTCTGTGTTTGTTTCAGTTCAGTAACATCATGGCTAAGGTGGGGAACCCACTTTAGCAAGGAGACAAAAGCCCAGTTGCTAGAGTAGCCAGTGTGTTGAAATGTCATGTATCCTTTGTGGAACTTGGCAGAATACTGTGTGCTCTGTGGCATTGCCCGAGCCCTTCATGAGGAAGGATGAGCACTTTCACATGGGGTGGAGGTGGCATGTGCACCATCTGAGGAAGCGAGGTGAGAGTGAACGCCAGGAAGGCTGGATCCAAACAGAGGTGTTCCTTTGGTGGTCAGTCGGGGAGGAGAACAGTCTAGTCAACGTGTGTTCCCAAAACTTGTCAATGGGCTACTTTAGCACCAGGCACCTGGGAAGCACAGATGGAGTGTACCCAACCGGCCCCTCCTCCAGACGCGGACAGTCTGGTGGACTGGTCCATCAATAGTTCTGTCAATGACCAATGGTCACCTTCCTTCCTTCTTTGATCCCCTCTCTCTCTGGTGTGTGAGCAACTCCTTGGTGCCTGGCATGGGGTCTATAAACGTGGAGAAGATGGGGAACTTGCTGAGAAGCCCCAGACAGTCGGAAAACACAAGGCACTTTAAGAAAGACTCAACTCCTAGAATCTGGAATCTCTGAGGAGGGATGCCTAGGATGGTGGCCCTGGGGCCATGGAGCGTAGTGTGTTTCTGAGGTACTGATCCAAAGTGCATTGCCTTCCCATCATGTCCCCAGAGCATTCAGATCACCACAGGTACATGTGGAGGGCCTGTGCCTGAGCCTTCCTTGTACGCCTTCAACGAAGCATGAGGTTCTCTTTTCCCAGCCACCCCTGTTCCACTCAGTTCCTCCTGGCATAAAATCAGCAGTTAGGAGTAGAGGAGTCTCAGATAGAAGCCTTAAGAAGTTTCTGGAAGAATACCCTGTTCGTCCACTGTTTCCTGAGCTCTCTTAAATCCGGGGCTCTTGGTGACATGACACAAGCAGATTCTAATCCCTCTCCAGCCCCTGCCACTTAAGCCACCTTGGTAGTGTAACCACAAAAATCCTAAAACACAGCTTTCCTGAAAGCGACCCCTGACTCCCACAATTGTTGTTTGAATACCTGCAACTTTCTGGCCTCATCTTGCCCATCTGTCAAATGAAATCAATGAAAACAGTTCTGGGCCCAGGCTCAGCCATCGCTCTCCATGCTTCTCGGGGCTCTGACCCCCACCATGGGCCTTTTTCCTTTCCTTGTAGCAGCACTTCCCCTGCCTCCTAGATGGTCATGGCAAGGCCTCCACTCCCACAGCCTGACTCCCAGGTGCCCAGCCCTCAACACTGCTGCTCAATGCAGATCCCTCCCTCCTCACTTCCTGTGTCCTCCTGAAACTTCCGAGACTGACTTTAGAATCGTTCCTTCCTCTTCACAGCCTTCCAGAAACCTCTCTATAGTACTCTTTTTGTGAAAGATTACCTTGGGTGATTTGTGTGTGTGTGTCTGTGTGCACACACAACTTTCCAAAACCCTCTCTATAGTACTCTTTTTGTGTAAGGATACCTTGGTCGGTTTCTGTGTGTGTGTGTGTTGTGTGTGTGTGTGTGTGTTGTGTGTGTGTGTGTGTGTTGTGTGTGTGCGCATGTGCGTGCATACACCGTTACCCCAGCTACACCACAGGCCCTCTGAGGATAAAGACTCTGCCCAGTTTACCTTGGTACTGTCCCCAGAGCTGCCTCTGCCAGATTAGAGACTTATTAGGTACTGACTGTTGGCTTCGAGTCACTTAGCAGTCATCAACTCTGCTGTACCACTCTGGACTCGGCTGGTGATGCGATGGGCCATGCCCAGGTGTCAGTGTGTGTGAGGTGGGTAAGCAAGGCAAGTATGTCAGCAATCTCATTGGATGCAGGACCACTCTTTGTAGAAACATCTGAAGTGCTAGAATGCCTGTCCCTGTGAGAAGAGGGAGGCGGGCTCTGAGTGGTACACTGCAGTGTGGGTGGGGTGTGGATGGTAGCGAGACAGGAGTCCACCCCCAAGGGGCGAGTCCTGACTCCTACACTAGTGACTTGCTCCCTGTCCCCATAGAGGGTGGGGCCTGGAACATGAGACCTAGGAGTTCCTTTCAAGCTCAATACACATTGAATGCTATGACTGTACCATCTGGAAATTGAGTCTTGACAGACTCAGAGGGTTGTCTTTCTCAGCCGTCTTTTTTATTTCTGTGTTACTTGATTCTGTGCTGGCCCAGCATGTTTTGTCTCTGATGCTGGTTCAAGAAGCCCGCCTCCCCTAAAGTGCTTCCTCTTCCTACACTCAGTGTCTACCCAATATCATGCCAGGTTTCTCGCCTCAGCCATGGAGGAAAGACAGCTCTGGACATTGGGTCCTTGTTTGGTGTCCCAGCTCAACCTGTTGTTTCATTCCTTAGGTCACATGCTAATCACTCACTCCCAGGTACTTTTTATTTTTTATTTTTGAGCCCTCAATAAATGTAGATATCTTTTTTAAAAAAAATTTTTACTTATTTCTTTTGGCCCTGCTATGAGAAATGTGGAATCGCAGTTCCCTGGCCAGGGATCGAACCCAGGTCCCCTGCAACAGAAGCGAGGAGTCAACCATTGGACCACCAGAGAAGCCCCACACTCCCAGGTACTTTTGCATTCTGGTTATCTGAAATTCATCATGACTGCCTTATCTTTACTTTTGGATAGGTACCTTCCTGCCTTCTGCCTTGTTATCTGAGTCCCAAGCCTTTTCTTAGTGTTTCATTTCTCTTCTGTAAGTCTCTGAACCAGACAGAGATGAACAGTGAAGCTAATGAAATTTAAGATTAACCTTCAGAGTCATTGGCATTTCCAGAACTGGAAGGAGCCCTAGCATTATGGTACATGCAAGTAGTCTGGTTTGTAAAATCAATGAAAGGTGGTTTAACCACAGTTGGTTCAAGGCATCTCTGTGTCCATTCTGCTGCCTCCATCACTCTTGCTCTTGTATTGGGTGGCTATACAGTGACCCTGGGCATATTTGGAATCTGGCTAAGGGGAGATTAAATCAGGTTAAAGTAGTTTGGACTTGGAGAAACATATTTCATGGGCTCCCAACCAATTCTATACACATTCAAGTTATTCTTAGCAGTCCTGTATTGAAATAGCTTCCAGGAATCCTCAAACTTACCGTACCTGTGCACAGCATCAGGAAAAGAGGTGAGAGGCTGGAGGGAATATTGTGATGTGTTCACCCAGTGAAGAGGGTGACCCTTTGTCACCCAGCAGGTGGACAGAGGTTCAGTCAGATGATGATGTTTGGGGACAGGCAGTGCGTGAGGACATGGCACTCTTGTCTGTGGTTGGGGGAGTGGACACGGGGGAGCCTTTGCAGAAGGCCGTTTGCTGGCATGTGTCAGCACCTCAGGTGTGTGCCCTGTGCCCCGGGCCTGCTCCTGCATGGTTCTTCAGTCAGTGAGTGTGTGGTCATGTCGAGTGGCTGTATTGGCAGAATGAGTTTTCCCTTTCCTTCCATCAGGGCGAAGGGTAACTTGGGGGACCCCCGACACTAGGAGGTGTAAACAGACACCATGTAAGGGTGAAAACAGACACATGAAGATGTGCAGATGTGGAGGAGAGTGCCCAAGGTGCTGGGAGTGGGGAAGTCATCTCCCCCACTGCCCCCTTGCCCCTGTGGAGAGATGTCTGGACAGGGCTGACCCTCTGTCTCCAATTGCCGACAGTCGTTTCAGGGTCCAGACTGGGTGGCTCAGCCACATACCGTGTTGGTTCAGGAGGTCAGCAGCCGAGGTCAAAGTGTCAGCTGACGTTGGCTCATTTGTGGGCTGTGGGGTGAGTCTGTCCCATCTCTCCCCCATCACTTCCAGGACATTGCTGGCCATGGTGGGCATGTCTGGGATTGGAGAGCTCTGCCTTCCTCTTCACCCTGAGTTTCCCCATGTGCCTGTCTAACAGTGTCCTTTGTATGGGGACAGCTGTCCTATTAGAGGCCTGTCCATCCTAAAGAGCTCACTAGACCCCCATCAGCTCTGTGAAGACCTTTCCTTTGTCTATAAGGTCATACCGAGGTACTTGGGATTGAGGCTCCAGCACCTGACACGATGTGACTCCTCACACCCTACAAAGGCTCTGAGGGAGGAACACACTGGAATGTTCCAAAGATGGAAGGATGGCTTTCATGGCTACTGGGGGTGAATCCAAGGAAGGAGCCAGATCATGTGGGCCTCGTGGGCCTGTGAGAACTGTGGCTGTGCTGTGCTAGGGGAAGGAGAGGCCTGGGTGGCCCTGGGCTGGGTGCCTCTGGGACCTTGTTCCCGTCCTCAAACCACATGCAAACAGAGGCTCCCTGAGAGGTGCTTAAACCCTTCTGAGGTTCAGGCCTGCAGCTCTGTTCCACTGCCTCCACACCCCTCCAGTGAACAGGGACCCCCCTCCAGGTACAGGGAAAGAAGTGAGGATGGGAGTGTGTGGTCAGATCCCCTGCAGTCATGGGTTGTCTCTCTACCCCTCGGCACCTCCTTATGCGTGGAATGAGGTGACAGTAACCTGTCAGGTTATTTGAGGTTTAAATTCTGTGATCCCTGAATGGGTCCATCCCAGGCCCTGGTGATGACATGGAGCGCACCCATCCCAGTAGTTCCTGCTCTCCTTAGTTCTTTCTCTAAGCTCTGGGCAAGGACTGAAGCATCTGCTGACAGTCAAGGCCATGATGTGGGAAGAGTTTTGAGGAAGGTGGCTCCCAAAGTTGTGGGGAAGACTCTTGGCAGGGCCGTCTGAGGTCCAGAGCAGCCACAGGACCGAGGCCAGATTGGTAAGCACGGATCTGCCCTCAGCAGCCCTGAACTAAGATGGGGGATCTACAGAGCATGGGCAGGGATGAGGCCAGGACCTGAGGGCTGGGGTGGGGTAGGGGGTGGGAAACCCAGGACTGTGCCTGTCTGTGCTGGTGGAGGACCAGAGCCCGGCCACTGGGCTGTGAAGCCAGGGAAGCCACCCTCTGTCCTCAGTGCTCCCAGCGTTTTGAGTCCCTCTCTCTTGGATCTCACCTCGTGCCTCTCTCCCCCTTTCCTGCCCTCCTTCCTGACCTCCCCACAGGCTGCATGTGACAGACGGGTCCTCTGAATCAAAACACCCTGTCAGCAGACCTTGTGGAGATGGACAGAAGAAGCCAGCCCTCTCTGACTGTCCCCATTTCTGTGTCAGCAGGCTTGGAGGATGCTCAGGCATGTTGGGCTGAGGTCCGGCTCAGGGCTGTGAACTTGGCTGTGAACTCTGTGTCAGGCTCCTGACCGTTGTGGCTCTGTGTTTCTGCAGCCACCTGAGGCCCTGGGAGATGAAATTTGGCTGTCTGTCCATCTGACTGCCTTATGCGTGTTTCATCTTAAACAGTGTCAAGGCGCTGGAGACGTGGTGGTGGCCCATGCTATGCGGACCCGTCATTGTACCCTGGCCGTCCACCTCAGGCACAGGGACTAGGAGGTCACAGCTTGGCAGGAGCTGCTAGAGCAGAGGCTGGGGATAATACTCGCCCAGATCCAGGCCTTGCTGCAGGACGGGGACAAGTTCGGCCACGGAGTGATCATGGGCAAGTAATGCCCTGCCCCGCGCTGCTCACACGGCCCCCGGTGATGCCCTGGATCTCAGCTGGGTTGTGCTTTTTGTTTTCTGTTTTAACCAGTTGGTGAAGAGGGGTGGGGCTGAAGTTTATTCAGAGGGGCAGCGAGGGTCCCTGAGCTGGGAGATGGCCACAGGAGGTGCCTGACCACCACTCTGGGCCTCAGTTCCCTTTTGTGTTCTGAGAGGTAGAGGCTGGTCCAGGTATGCACCTGCCACTTGTCTTTGTGTCTGTATGTGTGTGTGGGTGTGTCCACATGTGTGTGTGTGTGTGCCCAGCAGAGACCATGAGAGGCAACACAGCACCCAGCCTGGGTTTTGCATCCCCACTGCCTGCAGCAGGCCCTGAGCAAGTCCCAGGACTCCTCAGGGATGAGGCCCCATAGCAACACCTCTCTTGGTGAGTTGCTTGGGTACCTGATGCCAGCAGGCTCCCCGCTGGGGCCATCCTGCTCTGTCCCTGTGGCCTGCAGTGGGCAAACTGAGAGCTGCCCATGGCCTGGTGGGTTCCTAGAGCACCAGGCCTCTCCCTTTTGATTCGCTCCCTCCCTCGCTTGGCTTTGCCCAGAATTCTGCCATAAGGGTGGTATCATCTGCATGTCTGAGTTTATTAATATTTCTCCTGGCAATCTTGATTACAGCTCATGTTTCATCCAGCCCAGTACACATGATGTACTCTGCATATAAGTTAAATAAGCAGGATGACAATATACAGCCTTGATAAAATCCTCTCCTAGTTTTGAACCAGTCTGTTGTTACATGTCGAAGTATAGCTCTTGCTTATTGACCTGCATACAAGTTTCTCGGGAGGCAAGGAAGGTGGTCTGGTATTCCCATCTCTTTAAGAATTTTCTGTAGTTTGTTGTGATCCACACAGTCAAAAGCTTTATGACATGGTCAATGAAGCAGAAGCAAATGCTTTTCTACAATTCTCTTGCTTATTCTATGATCCAACATATTGTGGCCATTTGATCTCTGGTTCTTCTGCTTTTTTTGAATCCAGCTTGTACACCTGGAAGTTTTTGGTTCACATACTATTGAAGCTTAGCTTGAAGGATTTTGAGCATTTTAAGCATTACCTTTCTAACATGTGAAGTGAGCACAATTGTGCACTAGTTAGAACTTTCCATGGCATTGCCCTTCTTTGGGATTGGAATGAAAACTGACCTTTCCAAGTCCTGTGGCCACTGCTAAGATTTCCAAATTTGCTGGCATACTGAGTGCAGCACTTTCACAGCATCATCTTTTAAAATTGAAACAACTCAGCTGGAATTCCATCACCTCCACTAGCTTTGTTTGTAGTGGTGATTCCTAAGGCCCACCTGACTTCGAATTCCATGATATCTGGCTCTGGTTAATGATCACACCATTGTGATTATCTGGGTCATTAAGATGTTTTGTATAGTTCTTCCGTATATTATTTCTACCTCTTCTTAATCTCTTCTGCTTCTATTAGGTCTTTCCGATTTATGCATTTCATATTTTAATACAATAGAGCTAATATTTACTGAAAGGTAAGGCTGATCTTATTGCAGGTGATCCTCACATCCTGAACTGAGATACCAAGGAACTCATGAAAGGTCTCTTCCAAATAAAGACAGCAGTTAAAGTTCCAGCTACTTGTTTTTTGCCTGTAATTTTTTGCTTGAGCCTGGTAAAAACACTGCTTTCGTTCTTAACAGAAATTTTACAAATCTAAGTGATGAATATGCTCATTACTCTCTGTCATAGGCTGATTTATGTGCACCCTCCAAATTCACATGTCGAGGCTCTAACCCCAGCACTTCAAAATCTGCCTCTGTTTGAAGATAGAGACTTTAAAAAAGGTAATTAAGGATCAGTGAGGTCGTATGAGTCAACCCTAATTCATTCCGATTGTGGTTCTTATAGGAAGATGAAGTTTGGAGACATAAAGGGACTCAGGGTTGGGCATGCACAGGAAAGGTGCCATCTGAAGACTCAGGATGGAGACCACCATCTACAAGCCAAGAAGAGAGTCTTCAGGAGAAACCTGACCTGCTGACACCTTAAACTTCGACTTCCAGCCTTCAGAACTGTCAGAAAATGAATTTCTGGGACTTTCCTGGTAGCTGAGTAGTACAGAACCCGCCTGCTAATGCAGAAGACACAGGTTTAATCCCTGATCTGAGAAGATCTCACATGCCATGAAGCAACTACCCCATGTGCCACAACTTTTGAGCCTGTGCTCTAGAACCCGGGAGCTGAAACTGTTGTAGGCTGTGTGACCTAGTACCTGTGCTCTGCAACAAGAGAAGCCACCACAATTAAAAGCTTGTGCACCACAACTAGAGAGTAACTGCCACTGGCCACAACTAGAGAAGAGGCTGTGCAGCAACAGAGACCCAGTACAGCCAGAAAAAAACACATAAACTTATTAAAAAAAAAAAAAAAGAAAGAAAATGAATTTCTGTTGTGCATGCTACCCAGTCTGTGACTCTTTGTTCTGGCAGCCTTAGCAAACTAATACCTGCTTCTTCTTTTGGACCTTTGCCTCTTCCTAGTGATGGAACTCCAGAAAATGGGAAATGGGGATCTGCTAGGTCCAGAACAGTGATCTAGTATTGTAAAGTTTTATGTCACTCTCTCCATGCATCTCACCTTCTCCCTCCTCTCCTCCCTCCATGTCCTTATTGGCTTTGCCTAGCCTGCACTCTTGCAGCACATCTCTGTGATGGGTAGGTGTGTTTGCTTCAGAGTGGAGTGGTTTTAAGAAGTTGTCTTGTGCCTGAGCCACATGTTTCCTTATGGGGCTGCTCTAATACCTGCTGTGAAGTTTTCATGGTCGATGGCGGTGCAGTTGGGAGAGTTGCTTCTCAACAGGCATCCAGACTATGAATGAAACAGAGTTCTGGGGAACAATGCAAGCTGCCTTTGGTGTGCAGTAAAGTTTCTGCTAAGCCTGCTGACCCTAAGCCCTTTCTCGTTACTCTCAGTCTGGTGTTGAGCATGTCAGAGGTTGAGGTCTTCTCACTGACTACTCAGAACAATGCTAAGGGCATTCCACATTGAGTAATGTTCAACCTTCTAGGCTCTCTTACCCCCCTGAAAACTCTTTACAGCCAGGCACACAGTTCTGGAACGAGGAGTCCTGGGACAAGGCTGTGGATGAATGCATTAACCAGGCCTCACCTGACCATGCATGTTACCTCTGCAGCTGGTTTGCTGACAGGATCACTTATCTTTGCCCCAAGAGGAAAGGTTTTGTCACAGAAGCTATTTCTCTGTCCCATCTTTTGTGAGTCTTTTTCTATTAGTGCATTAATCCTAAGAAGTATTGCTGGCTTAAAGGATTTATGTGAGTCAGCCAGGGATCTCTCATCATAGTGTTTAATCCTCTTCATTGCCATGCGATCTTCAGATTGCACCTAAAGGCCAGAACCAGAGGTTTAAAGGGCCATGGCCATCTCCACGCATCCTTGGTGAATTATTTACCTTCTGCTCATTGACTGGTAAAAAGGAAATAGTAAAGGTGCATGTGAATGTCAATATTTTAGGAATCAGCAAACTATAATGGACTGGAATGGATGAATTTCACTCAGATTAACATTATATCTACTACTGTGGGCAAGAATCCCTTAGAGGAAATGGAGTAGACAGCATAGTCAACAAAAGAGTCCCAAATGCAGTACTTGGATGCAATCTCAATAATGACAGAATGATCTCTGTTCATTTCCAAGGCAAGCCATTCAATGTCATGGTAATCCAAGTCTATGCCCTGACCAGTAATGCTGAAGAAGCTGAAGTTGAAAGGCTCTATGAAGACCTACAAGACCTTCTAGAGCTAGCACCCCAAAAAGGTGTCCTTTTCATTATAGGGGACTGGAATGTGAAAGTAGGAAGTCAAGAAACACCTGGAGTAACAGGCAAATTTGGCCTTGGAGTACAGAGTGAAGCAGGGCAAAGACGAATAGAGTTTTGCCAGGAGAACACACTGGTCATAGCAAACACTCTCTTCCGACAACACAAGAGAAGACTATACACATGGACAGCACCAAATGGTCAACACCAAAATAGGATTGATTGTATTCTTTGCAGCCAAAGATAGAGAAGCTCTACACAGTCAGCAAAACTAAGACCAGGAGCTGACTGTGGCTCAGATTATGAACTTCTTATTGCCAAATTCAGACTTAAATTGAAGAGAGTAGGGAAAACGACTAGACCATTCAGATATGACCTAATTCAAATTCCTTATGATTATGCTGGGAGTGAAAAATAGATTCAAGGGATTAGATCTGATAGACAGAGTGCCTGATGAACTATGGATGGAGTTTCATGGCACTGTACAGGAGACAGGGATCAAGACCATCCCCAAGAAAAAAGAAATGCAAAAGAGCAAAATGGCTGCTGAGAGGCCTTACAAATAGCTGTGAAAAGAAGAAAAGAGAAAAGCAAAGGAGAAAAGGCAGATATACCCATTTGAAAGCAGAGTTCCAAAGAATAGCAAGGAGAGATAAGAAAGCCTTCCTCAGAAATAAGTGCAAAGAAATAGAGGAAAACAAGAGAATGGGAAAGACTACAGATCTCTTCAAGAAAATTAGAGATATCAAGGGAACGTTTTATGCAAGGATGGGCTCAATAGCACAATAAAGGACAGAAATGGCATGGACCTAACAGAAGATATTAAGAAGAGGTGGCTAGAATACAAAAAAGAACTATACAGAAAAGAACTTCATGACCCAGATAATCATGGTGGTATGATCACTCACCTAGAGCAAGACATCCTGGAATGCAAAGTCAAGGGGGGCCTTAGGAAGCATCATTATAAGCAAAGCTAGTGGAGGTGATGGAATTCAAGTTGAGCTATTTCAAATCCTAAAAGATGATGCTGTGAAAGTGCTGCACTCAATATGCCAGCAAATTTGGAAAACTCAGCAGTGGCCACAGGACTGGGAAAGGTCAGTTCTCATTCCAACCCCAAAGAGAGGCAATAACAAAGAATGTTCATACTAGCGCACAATTGCATTAAACTTACATGCTAGTAAAGTAATGCTCAAAATTCTCCAAGCCAGATTTCATCAGTACATGAACCATGAACTTCCAGATGTTCAAACTGGTTTTAGAAAAGGCAAAAGAACCAGAGATCAAATTGCCAACATCCGTCGGATATCAGAAAAGCAAGAGTGTTCCAGAGAAACATCTGTTTCTACTTTACTGACTATGCCAAAGCCTTTGTTTGTGGGGATCACCATAAACTGTGGAACATTCTTAAAGAGATGGGAATATGAGACTGATTGACCTGCCTCTTAACAAATCTGTAGGAATCAACAGAACTGGGCATGGAACAAGAAACTGGTCCCAATTAAGAAAAGGAATGCATCAAGGCTGTATATTGTCACCCTGCTTATTTAACTTATATAAAGAATGCATCATGAGACACGCTGAGCTGGATGAAGCACAAGCTGGAATCAAGATAGCTTGCAGAAATATTAATAACCTCAGATATACAGATGACACCACCCTTATGGCAGAAAGTGAAGAATAGCTAAAGAGCCTCTTGATGAAAGTGAAAGAGGAGAATAAAAAAAGTTGGCTTATAGCTCAACATTCAGAAAACTAGGATCATGGCATCTGGTCCCATCACTTCATGGCAAATAGATGGGGAAACAGTGGAAACAGGGGCAGACTTTATTTTGGGGGGCTCCAAAATCACTGCAGATGGTGATTGCAGCCATCAAATGAAAAGATGCTTACTCCTTGGAAGGAAAGTTATGACCAATCTAGATAGCATTTTAAAAAGCAGAGACATTACTTTGCCAGCAAAGTTCCGTCTAGTCAAACTTATGGGTTTTTCGTTAGTCATGTATGGATGTGAGAATTAGACCATAAAAAAAGGCTGAACACTGAAGAATTGATGGTTTTGAACTGTGGTGTTGGAGAAGACTCTTGAGAGTCCCTTGGGCTGCAAGGAGATCCAACCAGTCTATCCTAAAGGAAATCAACCCTGAATATTCATTGGGAAGACTGATGCTGAAGATGAAACTACAATTCTTTGGCCAGCTGATGCAAAGATCTGACTCATTTGAAAAGACCCTGATGCTGGGGAAAATTGAAGGCAGGAGGAGAAGGGGATGGCAGAAGATGAGATAATTGGATGTCATCACTGACTCAAAGGATATGCGTTTGAATAAACTTGGAGAGTTGGTGATGGACCAGGAGGTTTGGTGTACTGCAGTCCATGGGGTCACAAAGAGTCAGACACGACCGAGTGACTGAACTGAACTGAACTGAACTGATATGAGTAGATGATCCAAATTGGGAATAAACATGATTTAGCTGAAGGTGGAATAAAATAATAACCGACATCTTATACTCTAGCTAAGGCGTGACCTTCCTAAGAGAAAGCTCAACAGACATTTCTGGAAATAATCTAGAAGGCACGTTTGGCAAATTAAAACTCATGTATCACTATCACATGAAGACACTGAATCTCTGTATGGTTAAAATGAGTTCATTAGAGGACATTTGGGAACCAGACTTGAGTCATGATATGATGAATCTGACATGCCTTTGTTTATCCACAGCATTCATAACAAGCTTATTTCAGTATAATCAATCCCAGATTAAAATTTTTAGTTAGTAACTTTTGTAGATTCAGTTTCTAGAATACATTGAGATTAGAGGGCAAATTGTATTATCCTCACCTCATGGGTAAGAAAAATAGATTCAGGGATAAACACCTACAACCATAGCAAGGACGAATGACTCTTGTTTATAAAAAGACAGTATTGAACAGTTAATAAAGGCTTTTAGAAAAGATAGAAATGTCAGAGTAAGACACTAATAGGTTGATTGTAGAGAATGAACTTTATGTCAGGAACTATGCTACATGCTTTATATTTGTTATTTAATCTTCAAATGAATTATATAAATGAGTTTCTATTATTTTAAAGTGAGGAAACTGAGGTATACAGATCAGGTCACCTGTCTCAGGTCACACATGTGGTGTGTGGCACATCCCATGTCTGTTTGACTCTCACACCCATGCTTTTAACACCTGCTAGAGTGTGTGCCTAGGAATGATGGGGGTCATTCTAGCTTTCCTTCTGAGATGTGATAAGCAGAAGCTATAAACATGTTAGATTGACTCTGAAATGGTTATGAATTCAGTGCCACTGGCACCACCATTGTTCATAGAGGGCCTTGCCATGGTAAAGCAAATTCAAATAGAATGCATCATTCGACTGAGTACAGAAAATGTTCCTCAATGTAATATGCTTTTAATGTAGGCCAGAAGTTTCCCAGGAAAAGTCAAGGAGCATTTCAATACATTTTAAAAAAAGCTTTCTAAGAAGGAGTCAAATTAAGCTAAAAGTGGCAGTGACATTCTGTGACTCCATGGACTGGCACTCTCTGGCAGCTCTTCTTAACCATTTCCTACGCTGAACTCAGAAGTGTGTGCAGTCCTGATGGGTGTATCCAGAGTAATGGGGGCATAAGGGGGTCTGCAGTAAACTTGCAAGCAGTCCCAATGGATTAGCTCCATCCCTTCCTCCCCCACTGAGGAAGCAGATTGGAATGCCCATGAGAAGACCTTGTTACAGGGAAACCCTAAGTCTGCAGCAGGTTCTAAAAATGAAACTCTTTAAAAAAATTTGGTTCCTAATATCAACTGCATATTACACACAGTCTTTTGTTGCTCCGATCACCATGCACAGTGCCATGCCTGTGGAGTTGACAGTCACTGTAGCATGCCTTGTCAGCACATTCTTTTTCTCTTGATGTGATCATGTACATTTGAGAGTGGTAATTCCTCTGGGAAAATTGACAGTGGGGAGCTATAGACCTGTTTAATTCCACATTATATGTACAAACTATGAAAAGATAAAATAACTGAACCCGCTGCAAGTCTCTTCTGGAGACAATATATCTTTTCTTTTTTTCTGTGTACTAGAGTTATAAGCAAACTTCTAAGCTCTGGTAAAACGTTTTGGGTCAATATTTTTTTTAAACCAAATCAAAGATTAGGTTATTCAGAGTTGGAATCAACTATGGTCGGAGAAAAGGAAGCTGTCCAAGGATGTCATCCTCTTCCAGTTGGGTTGTCACAGCCCTTCCTAAGGTTCAGTGCATATGATCCCATCATAACTTCTGCTCCAGTCTGGTGATGTCCGTTCATTGTAGACTGAATCCCACAGCTGTTTATTCCCTCCTGCCCTTGTAAAGTTCTGCTCTTTCCTTGTCTGGTTAGGTTCTTCCCACCCCTCAAGGGGGAGCCCAAGGCCTGCCTTGACCACAGAGCTTCTGTGATGTCTGCAGTCTGTGGTGGACTGCTGTAGTGTAGTGTGTGTGCTAGTTACTCAGTCGTGTCTGACTATTTGCGACCCCATGGACTGTAACCCACCAGACCTCTCCGTTCATGGAATTCTCCAGGTTAGAATACTGGAGTTGGTTGCCACGCCCTTCTCCAGCAGATCTTCTTGAACCAGGGATCGAACCTGAGTCTCCCACATAGTAGGCATATTCATTACCATCTGAGCCAACAGGGAAGCCCTCACTTTTAGTACTTTACTGCTCTCACCATTTGTATCAATTTCCCCCCCCCCCCAATTCTTCCATGTCATTCTTAGTCCTATGGTATTCATTTCATGATATTATCCATTCATTTTTACCCATTCTAGTGAAATGCCCTCTAAAGTCCTCTTGACTCATTAACTTACACTGTCTGTTCACAAGCTGAAAACCCAGTCCTGTGGTTCTTTTAATATGCTTTTTGATATCTGAAGGCTGTGAAGTTCTGCCTATACAGTTCCACACTGGGTCCCTCTAATGTGCTATCTTCTCTCTAATCCCTTTAACAGTACGTGAAGAAACTACCTCCTGTCTCTATGTAAATACAATTCTATTCTTTAAGGATGCATTAAAACAAAAAAGAAACATGTTTTTTTTTCCTTTTAAAATAAAATATTTAATTCAGAAAAGAAAATGGAGTTATTGCAGGTTTTTAGGCTAATGTGAAGAAATAAAATTCCTCTTCTATACAAAATAACTTTAATATATAAACTGAGTAGATCATTTGAAAGAAGTGAGTGCATTGGTTGTCAAGGGTAATCTCCAGGCAAAGAAAGAACAATTATGGTAACTTATTCAAACTGAAAGCCAAATCAAGTCATCCAGATTGTACTTTTTTCTAACTCTTTTTTATGGGTGTAGGGGGAGGAAAAGTGGGGTGAGTTTAGGAATACTGAAGCACAATGTAGGGAAAGGCAGCCTAATAATTCCCTCAGGACAAGTAAGGCGTTTCTCTCTTAACACTGACTCATTGGAGAGTTTAGGCTGTGTGGGAACTTGAGTGTTTTAATTCAACCACCTGTGTTACAGCCCTCCCAGCTCGCCCAGGGGTGGGAGTGGTGGTGTTTCAAATAACTGAGTCTGTGAGCGTTGATACATAAAAGTGTATTCTACCAATTACAGGGCAGTTAACACTTATGCTGCTGTTAAAAGAGTCATAGAGGATTGCTGAAATTTAAATCTCACTGCACTTAGGCAGGTAAAGAAAAATGTAACATTGTTTTTCTCTAAGCGTTCCTTTGTTTGCTGTCCACACAAGCCTCTGTCCGGCTGGATTGCCAGAAAGAAGGAAAAGAGAAGCCCCACAATTTTAGCCTAATCGAGTGAAATTATTCTAGTAAGGGAATTAAAAAAAAAAACTTCTTTAAATTTCTCCTGAGCATAGTTTGTTAAAATGGTTCAGTCTCTCTGTGCCCTCTCCTTGCTCCTCAGAAAGATAGCCTTTGGGGATATGGTGGGTGCTGTGGGCCCTTGACCCTGGGCTCTCCTGTCAGGGTGGCCCTTTCCCATGCCCACTGATCCTACCTAGTGACCCTGAAGTGTAACTAGGGTGAGCTGTTACTGTGGAGCCAGGGCCTGGCATCACTGGGTTCATCTCAGTGCCCCATGGTCCTGGCTAATGTGCCCTCCTGAATGTGTGCTGGCATTCTGAGGCTCCTGAGGCCCACAGACCTCTGTTCACTAACCTTCCCTCTGCTCGCTCTCCTTGACCTCTCTATCCTGTTTAAAAAAATCATTCAGAATGGGGGAAAACAATAGCAAACGAAGCAACAGACAAAGGATTAATCTCAAAAATATACAAGCAACTCCTGCAGCTCAATTCCAGAAAACTAAAAGACCCAATCAAAAAGTGGACCAAAGAACTAGACATACATTTCTCCAAAGAAGACATACAGATGACTAACAAACACATGAAAAGAGGCTCACCATCACTCATTATCAGAGAAATGCAAATCCAAACCACAATGAGGTACCATTTCACGCCAGTCAGAATGGCTGCTATCCAAAAGTCAACAAGCAATTAATATTGGAGAAGGTGTGGAGAAAAGGGAACCCTCTTACACAGTTGGTGGGAATGCAAACTAGTACAGTTACTATGGAAAACAGGGTGGAGATTTCTTAAAAAACTGGAAATAGAACTGCCATATGACCCAGCAATCCCACTGCTGGGCGTACACACCGAGGAAAGCAGAATTGAAAGAGACACGTGTACCCCAATGTTCGTCACGGCACTGTTTATCATAGCCAGGACATGGAAGCAACCTAGATGCCCAACAGCAGATGAATGGATAAGGAAGCTGTGGTACATATACACAATAGAAAAATGCTCAGCCATTAAAAAGAATACATTTGAATCAGTTCTAATGAGGTGGATGAAACTGGAGCCTATTGTACAGAGTGAAGTAAGCCAGAGAGAAAAACACCAATACAGTATACTAATGCATATATATGGAATTTAGAAAGATGGCAATGATAACCCTGTATGCGAGACAGCAAAAGAGACAGCAAAAAAGACACATGGTCTTTTGGATTCTGTGGGAGAGGGCGAGGGTGGGATGACATGGGAGAATGGCACTTAAGCATGTAAATTATCATATGTGAAACGAATCGCCAGTCCAGGTTTGATGTATGATACAGGGTGCTCAGAGCGGGTGCGCTGGGATGACCCAGAGGGATGGGATGGGAGGGAGGTGGGAGGGGTGTTCAGGATGGGGAACACATGTACACTTATGGCAGATTCAAATCAATGTATGGCAAAACCAATACAATATTGTAAAGTAAAATTAATTAATTAATTAATTAAAACAATCATGCCTGTTCATTCTTGTTCCTGTTAGTGAGCAGAGCCCTTAATTGGATGGCACTTACGACTCCTCACTAAACAACTGTAGGGAAAGCTCAGTTCAGTGGGTTAAGAGCTTTTTGTTGACATCCATGACTCCATACTCTAAATGGAGAAGCAGATGAGTGTTTGAGGTGGATGGTACAGTAAGGAGAGCAGGAAATCCGGAAGATGGATGGCATGTTGAGACAATACAAGACAGCTTGATATGTCTGGAGGGGTAGATCACGACCAGTGAAATTCAGAACCTTAAGAAGGGTGGGGAGCAGATTCAGATTGGTTACAGTGGTCTGAAAATCTACAGGGAAGCCAAGCATTACCTTTGTATTGAATAAAGAGAATGACTTAACTGTATATAGATGCTGCTGAAATAAGTAAAATACAATTTACTTGAATTCACGGTAACATTTTGGTCATATATTTGCTCAACAGGCACAGAATTTATGTGTCTTTGATCTATTTCTATGTTAAAGGGGACCCCCTACTCTAGTAAGATGGGCTTCCCAGGTGGTTCGGTGCTAAAGAATTCACCTACCAGTGCAGGAGCCACAGGAGATGTTGGTTCAATCCCTGGGTCAAAAAGATCCCCTGGAGAAGGGAACGGCAACCCACTCCATTATTCTTGCCTGGAGAATCCCATGGACAGAGGAGTCTGGTGAGCTCCAGTCCATGGGGTCACAAAGAATGAGACACCGCTGAGTGACTGAGCACAGCACACAACTACTTAAAAATGGGAAATAAATGGCTTGGGTTAACCTAACCTAATGGTGCCAATAAAAATAAGCAAACAAACAAGCAAATAAACAGCAGTAATAGTTAACACTTACATGTACTTACCACGTTCTGAGCATTTTACATGTGACTCATTTAATGCTCACACCAGTAGTTTGGAGCTATTCTGATTTTACAGATGAGGAACTATCAATATTGTGTAACTTGCCCAAAGGCAGGCCTCTGTACTTGGTAGCAGCAACGTGAACTGAGGGCAGAAAGTGAACCATGGTTTGCAACTATGATACCTCAAAAATTAAGCAGATATAATCAGAGATCTACTGAATCAACATTGAGTTAGAGAGATAAAACACGGATATCAATTTTTGTTTTTTTTTTAACAAGAGGCTGAGACACACCAGGGTTGAAATCTACTCTTCTATGACATTAGTCCTACAGAAAGAGCTCTGCTAAGTGACAGAGAATGTGAAGCTTAATTAAATCACAGTTTCAAAATACTATATAAAGAAGCCAGATTAATTTTATCAGGACAAAAATATTTTATTGGGCATGATACCTGTCACACTTAGCTGACACTTCTGAAATTCTGTAACTTTGGCATCGTAAACTTTTATATTTGGAAAGGGATTTCCTAGATAACTGAATTTGCTCCTCTTTTTTTTCTTCAGGTAAGGAAAAAGGATAGCAAATAGAGGGTCTAGGAAAAGACACCCCCTTGTCACAAAGACTCTCCACTGAGTGACTTATTTAACAACTTTTACTTACCATCAGTTTTGTGATAATAACTGGGCTAAAGCCTTGTAAGGCATGTGACCACTTATATGTAAGTAATGGAAGGCCCTTTATGAGACCAGTGTTATTACAAAGTTACCAAAAGGAAATTGAGTGTAAACATAAAAACTGTAACAAATATTACTGAACGGGATCTGGCAATATATAAAAATGATAATATATCATAAACTGATGTTTATCCCAGGAATATAAGGGTGATTCAACATTTAAAAATCAAGCAGTGTAATCCACCAGATCCAGTCCAAAAGAGAAAACCAAAATTATATGACAAACTCTGCAGATGAATGAAAGCACTTTAAAAAATTCAACATTCATGATAAGAACTTCCAGAAAACTAAAAATGTAACAATGAACTTGGGAATACCAGGCCACCTGACCTGCCTCTTAACAAATCTGTAGGCAGGTCAGGAAACAACACTTAGAGCTGGACATGGAACAATAGACTGGTTCCAAATAGGAAAAGGAGTACGTCAAGGCTATATATTGTCACCCTGCTTATTTGACTTGTATGCAGAGTACATCATGAGAAATGCTGGGCTGGATGAAGCACAAGCTGGAATCAAGATTGCCAGGAAAAATATCAATAACCTCAGATATGCACATGACACCCTTATGGCAGAAAGTGAAGAGGAACTAAAGAGCCTCTTGATGAAAGTGAAAGAGTAGAGTGAAAAAGTTGACTTAAAACTCAACATTCAGAAAATTAAGATCATGGCATCCTTTCCATCACTTCATGGCAAATAGATGGGGAAACAGGGGAAACAGTGGCAGATTTTATTTGGGGGGCTTCAAAATCACTGCAGATGGTGACTGCAGCCATGAAATGAAAAGACACTTACTCCTTGAAAGAAAAGTTATGACCAACCTGGACAGCACATTAAAAAGCAGAGACATGACTTTGCCAGCAAAGGTCCGTCTAGTTAAGGCTATGGTTTTCCACTAGTCAGGTATGAATGTGAGAGTTGGACTATAAAGAAGGCTGAGCTCTGAAGAATTGATGCTTTTGAACTGTGGTGTTGGAGAAGACTCTTGAGAGTCTCTTGGACTGCAAGGAGATCCAACCAGTCCATCCTAAATGAGATCAGCCCTGGGTATTCATTGGAAGGACTGATGCTGAAGCTGAAACTCCAATACTTTGGCCACCTCATGCAAAGAGTTGACTCATTGGAAAAGACCCTGATGCTGGGAGGGATTGGGGGCAGGAGGAGAAGGGGACGACAGGGGATGAGATGGTTGGATAACATCACCGACTCAATGGACATGAGTTTGAATCAACTCAGGAGTTGGTGATGGACAGATACCTGCTGCTGTTAACCCTCTTCAGCTGAAACGTCTTTTCTACAAAAGGTTTCTGAAACCTGCTGCCTGGTGTGGGACCCCCATGAGAAGGTGTGTGGTTTTCCATGCTCCCCCATTCTCATGGATGCCGCAGCCCCCCATCAAGCATATGTGTCATCAGGCTGTGTTGGGACTACAGTCTTCTCTAAAGGGTCAAGGAGGCCCCCTCCATTGAGAACAAGGGGATCCAGTCACCCCTGAACAGAGGGTCCATAGCAAACAACTTCACACCTAATGGGACTCCTGGAGACCCTGGGCTGGCCTGTCAAATTAACCCCCTCACCCGGCTTCCTCAGTGAACACAGGGAATCAGAGGCTTGGTCTGTTGACAAGTTTCCTGTGGACAGAGGAAGGGGCCCACATCCTGCAGAGACTCCAGGTGAGGAACAAAATAGACTGATGGTTCCCAGGGAATGCATGTGTGGCTCACCTGACAGCCCTGGGTGATCATGGGGTGTGACATCCAGTTGTGACATCGCTGATCATGCTGGGACGGGAGAAGTGAGGGCCTGGGTCACAGAGCTCGAGTTCAAGTCAGATGTGTGAAGGAGCCCAGGCATGCTAGGAGTCAAGGTCCCCCTGAGGGGGACTCTGGGACCCTAAAACATACACCTGGTCACTGCTTTTAGCCCTGGACAACACCGGCAGGGTTGTGGGAATGAGCCCCCGAACCCTGGTTTCCCTCTTGGGTGTCCTGGCTCGAGAGGGCCTGGCTCTCTAAGGGAAGCAAAATCAGGTGGACAGAGGGCAGTGCCCAGACTAGCTGAGAGTCAAGGCGAAGAGCACAGGGAAGGCTGAGTGACTCCCAGGACATCATCTCAGCCCATGACATCCTCAGCCACTAAGAAACCCTGGGCTTGGAGCCCTGATAGAATGTCCACAGCTTCCTCCAGTGGCCTCAGGGCAGTGAGACCCTTGGTGTGAGGGTCTTGTCTCTGCCGAGGACTTTGACATCCCAGGACCTGCCAGGGCTCAGGATGAAGACCCAGAGGGAGAACACAGGTGATCCCACAGTTCTACAACTCTGCTGCCAGCCCTGGGCATCCATGGCGGTGGGATGAGCACTTCACAGGGTGTCCTGACTTCCACATCAGGGTCAGAGAGACTGGGATCTTAGGATAAGGGGTGGGATCCTTATCCTAAGGACCTGCAGAGGGAAGGGTGCAGGTCCTCTAAGAAGTCAAAGGGAGTACACTGTCAGAGCCCTCAGGGGACCCTGTATCCCAATGAGGGGACCTCACAGATCCCCACCCCTACATTCGACCCTGGGAGGTCACGGGTGTGGAATTAGCTCTCTAGGCCAAATGTCAGTTTCTGACATCTGGGTCTCAGAGAGACTGCCGACCTGGATAGAGGCACGAGGCCACAACTGGGTTTAGGAGAGAGTCCCAGGTCCTGTCTGGAGACAAGCTAAGGTCCTGGGGGAGGACTGAGGGGACCCCAGAGATTCCCACCCTGTCATCTGCCCTGGGAGACCCAGGAGTGAGAAGAGAACACTAGGCCTGTCCTGACTTCCTGACATCTGGATCTCAGAGAGACTGGAGCCCTGGTGGGAGGAGCTGGGCCTCAGATGTGGAGAGGACGGAGCCCAGGTCCTAGCAGGAGTCAAGGTGAGGACCCTGAGGGGGGACTGTGGGGAGTGAGACTCCAGAACACAGAGGACCCTGGTAGTCTTTGGGTGGGACAATCTCGTGCAGCATTTCCTGACATGCAGGTCTCAGGGAGACTGGGGATCTCGTGAGAGTGGTAGTGCCTCAAAATGGTGAATGGGAGAATCCCTCGTCCTGCCTGGAGTCCAGGTTCCATGTGAGGAAGGACTGAGGCTGTTAGACCCCAAGGCAGGTAGGGATCCTGGCCCTTGTGGTGGGTCTTGGAGGCCCCAGAGTGGGGTGAACTGTTTATCCATTCTGACTTAGGAGCCTCGAGAGGTGCGGTGATAGGGCGGAGGGTGGAGGCTTCAGATGTGCAGAGGATGGACACCCAAGACCCCGAGGCAGGACTGAGCAGACCCCCAACTCTGTGGGCAGTGTTAGGAGGCCAGGCGGGACGTGAGGAGGAGATGATGATCGAGCATTTCCCTAGCCTAGGACCTGCGGGAGGCCTTGGGCAGGTCTGACCCCATGTAGGGCCCCTCAGTGCTTTCTGTACATACTCAGGTCTTGTTCTCAGTTACCCTGCAGGTCCCCAAAGGGGAGGGTCCAGGCCGTGCCAGGGGAAAGGGGGCACTATAAGGGAGCCCCGAAAAGACCACCCACCGAAAACTGTGGGGGCCTCACAGAGTTCACCCCTCCTATCAGCACAGAAGGCCCAAGTCTGCGCCACAGTCTACCCCCGAGGTGCTCCTTCATTTCTTTCACAGGGGCTCCAGGAACGAAGAGGCGAAGGCGGAGGGCTGAGGTCCAAGTCCATGAGTCAGAGAACAGAGGAGGTTCAGGCTGTGCCTGGAGTCAAGTTGAGTTGGTTCCCCTGAGTGTGTACCAGGGACTCCCCATCCCAGAACAGAGGGGACACCACAAGAACCTAATCCCCCACCATGTTAGCCCCGAAATCTCAAGCTGTGTTGGCTGCACCCTGGGGAGACACCTCACGTCCTCCTTCGGTTAGCCAGGGGTCAGGCCGCTGAGGATGAGCTCCCTTACGAGGCCCGAGAGCACCCCTCGAAAGGAGACCTATAAGTGGCCCGAGTCAGACTGCCCAGGGTGGGTTTCTCAGCCGAGGCCACTCACAATCCCCCTCTCCCACAGGCCCGGGGTCCCCATCTGTCCCCCTTCCTCATTCCTGTCTGCAGTTCAACCCAGTCATCCTGCCTGGGGTGCATGAGCTCCGCCAGCCTGAGAGAGTCTTTCATGATCCAAGAAAGAATGAGGGTCTGATGGAGGCACAGTTCTTTTAGGGTGAGGTGGAGGAGGAGGAGTTGGAGAAGGAGGAGGTTGAGCAGGTGAAGGAAGGAAATGCAGCTTCCTTTTCCTCCTCTCTCCTGGTCTGGGGCACCCTGGAGGAGGTGGCTGCTGCTGCAACAGCCAGTCTCCCCCAGAGCCCTCTGGGTGTCTGCCCCTCTCCCACTGCCATGGCTGCCACTCTGGGGAGCCAATATGAAGACTATGAATTCATCAGGCGAGATGAAGTGCCAAGCACCTTGCATGACCAGGAAGATACCAGATCTTCCCTCCAAGATGCACTATGGGTGAAGAAGAATGAGCTGGGGCAATTCCTGCTCAGCAGGTATCTTGCCAAGGAGCCAATCACAGAGGCAGAAGTGCTGAATAGTGTCCTCAAAGATTACCAGGACCACTTCCTGGCGGTCCTTGATCAAGCCTCAGAGTACCTGCAGCTGGTCTTTGGTTTGGAGGTGAAGGAGGTGGGCCCCAGTGAGCACACCTATATCCTGGTCCCCACCCTGGGCCTCACCCTCAATGACATGCTGAGGGAAGGGCAGAGGTTGCTCATGGCTGGCATCCTGGTGGTGATCCTCTGCCTGATCGCTGTGGAGGACAACTGAGCCCCTGAGGAGCAGGTCTGTGGAGCACTCAGCAAGATGGAGGTGTGTCCTGGTAGGGAGCACTTTATCTATGGTGAGCCCAGGGAGCTGCTGACCCATGTGTAGGTGTGAGGGGTCCCTGGAGTGTACTGGCAGGTGCCTGATTGCGACCCTCCTTGCTACAAGTTCCTGTGGGGTCCCTGGGCCTATGTGGAGACCAGCAAGTTGAAAGTCCTGGATTATCTGGACAGAGTCAGTTGAAGGGGTCCGAGATACTTTCAGCCCCTCTGCAGAGGCTGCGAGGGAAGAGGAAGGGGGACTCTGAGCCAGAGCAGCAACCAGGCTCCTTCCAGGCCCACGTCCAGCAGCTTGTCCTGAGGGACAGGAAGGGAGGCTGATCCTTCCCTCCGTGACTGAAGAGGGAGTGGGCAGCCTTCTCAGCAGTGAGGGTCTGGGCCCGTTGGGGAAACCCGGTGTGTGGCATCTTTGTGTTCCTGTTCTCTACAATGACATGGAGACTCATCTCTGTTTGCTTTAGGAATTTCTCACATGTTACTCCTTTTTATGGAAGACAATGCATTCCAGTATCTAACTATGTCATTGATGCTGATCACACTGTGTTTGTACTTATCCAGTTCAAGAACAAAAGTTTTCTTGTTTGCCATAGGACCCAGCAATCCCACTGCTGGGCATACACACTGGGGAAACCAGAATTGAAAGAGACACGTGTACCCTAGTGTTCATCAATGCACTGTTTATGATAGCCAGGACATGGAAGCAACCTAGATGTCCAACAGCAGATGAATGGATAAGAAAGCTGTGGTACATATACACAATGGAATATTACTCAGCCATTAAAAAGGATACATTTGAACAGTTCCAGTGAGGTGGATGAAACTGGAGCCTATTATACAGAGTGAGGTAAGCCAGAAAGAAAAACACCAATCCAGTATACTAACACATATATATGGAATTTAGAAAGATGGTAATGAGAGAGTCCTTTCCTGGGCAGGTTGATAAGAAGTCTAGGGGTCCCAAAGGAAAGAGGGGTCTGGAATTCTCAAGGAGGAAGAAATGACAAACTTTTTTATCCCTCTACATTCCATAGGATTATATAACAATAATGTATCCTGCTTGAGGACAGTCTCTGGAAAAAGCCTTCTGGCTAATCCTGTTACCTTAAGGTATGAATTATGGGAGTTAGGTCTAGTGAGGTTTTAAAACTTCCTGACATTCTTTTGATTCACTGTAATAACTAATTAAAGAGTATAAATTCCATTGCTAACACTAGCAAGGGGGTACTCTTTCTTCCCCCTTCTGATGTCTATGTCAGAAGCTTTCTCTATCCCTTTTATGCTTTAATAAACTCTATTGCACAAAAGCTCTGAGCAATCCAGCATCATCGCTGGCCCTGGATTGAAATCTTCTCCAGAGGCCAAGAATCCAGGCGTCTTTCCCTGGGTGCAGCAACAACCTTTCAGTAGTGATAACCCTGTATGCGAGACAGAAAAAGAGACACAGATGTATAGAACAGTCTTTTCGACTCTGTGGGAGAGGGCGAGGGCAGGATAATATGGGAGAATGGCACTGAAACATGTAAATTATCATGTGTGAAACGAATCACCAGTCCAGGCTTGATGCATGAGACAGGGTACTCAAGGCTGGTGCACTGGGATGACCCAGAGGGACGGGATGGGGAGGGAGATGGGAGGGGGTCCAGGATGGGGGACACATGTACACCCATGGTGGATTCAAGTCAATGTATGGCAAAACCAATACAATATTGTAAAGTAAAATAAATAATCAAATTTTAAAAAAAAAGTTTTCCTGTTTGGTAAACCAGACTGGGAACGCTTTCATTTTATTTCATGGTCCTGCACAAGATAATATGGAATTAGAATTAGAGCAATTTTGGAAATGTGAATTTATTTAGCAGTGATATAATTCATGGAAGAATTAGAAAATAAAAAGTAATAGTAGTGAATTATTGCTTCTTATACTTTTTATGTGTCATTTTGTACAGCTAAGGGATCTTGGTTTATTTGCATTTTCCTGGGTTATCAGTGGAAGTAGCAGTTAATCTGAGTCAAGCAGCCCCCTCCTCACTGACTCATTTATTCCAAAGACTTTTATGGAGCCTCTGCTCCATGAAATGCCCTGTGTTAGCAGTGGGGACACTGGGAGAAGCAGGACACCCCCACACCTAGAGTGATGGTCTAGGAGCCACAGTCACATGAGGTGCATCATGGGAGTGAGGGGAAATTGGACATTGCTATAAGGTGTTCTTTTGGATCTCGGATAAACCCCAGAGAGGTCTCTCTCTGCTGCAGGATGGAAGGGGTCCTGGCTCTTGTCACATTGCTGCTGACTACAGGGACAGAGTAGGTGTTTTCTACCCCATATCTGCTAGAAATCCTGCAGAACTGCTGTCACACTCCCTTGAAGTGATGCCCAGAAATCCATCCTCTCTTTCCTGGTCCCAGGGACCCAGAACTCAAGGTGTCAACTAGCTTTTAATTATCTTCATTATAAAGGACATTGTAATCAAAGACTCAACGTTTATTGACAATGCAATAATGAAAAAAAAAGGAGTTTGAATGGAAGGCCAGCTGGGAGACAGGCAAAGAGTGGTTCTTTCTGCTGTTTTCTGGACCAGCTTGAGTCCTGCAGGAACACTGCTCCACACCCAAACTTCGCAGGTCCTCTAACTGGAAATGGGCCTGTCCAGATAGCCCATACAATGAAGAATTTGCTTGCATTGTGGGAGACCTGGGTTCAATCCCTGGGTCAGGAAGATCCCCCTGGAGAAGAGTATGGCAACACACTTGAGTATTCTTGCCTGGAGAATTCCATGGACAGAGGAGCCTGGCAAGCTACTGTCAATGGAGTTGCAGAGTCAGACATAATTGAGCAAGTAACACTATGGTCCACTGTGGCCTAACTAGAAAAGTTTCTTAGTTTTATTTACGAAACATCTTGTTTGGTTAATTAGGAATTCCACATCCTATTGAGGTGAATATTCTCTGACCCACCCTGGACAACAAAACAGCCAACCCCATCCAGTGGAGAGTGGAGGACAGTGTGAGAAATTCCTGTCCTGTCATCACAGGACCAATAGCTCCCCAGCCCTGCGAGCTCTGTCTCATCCCCCACACGCATCCTGCAGCCCAACACACAGGGCTCCTCACACCCCCTCGCCTCCCAGATGAAGAACTGAGGCCACGGGGCTTGGGCTTCTTCCCAAGACCACGTGCTAGCGAGGGCCAGGGTTGGCTCAGAGCCTTGGTCTCAATTCCTCTGGAGCCCCCACCCTTCCTGCCCACCCCAGGCCATGGCCCGACTTTCTGCCTTCTCACACCTTCCTCTTCTCAGTGTTACATGATGTCTCTGAGGTGAAAGAAAGGAGGCCTGTGTAAGAAAGGGGACAAGGAGAATCAGAAGCACTGTGGGGTTGCTCTGTGATTTGCTGAGAACTGACTCTGCCAGGGACTGGCATCTCTATCCAGTCCCAGTGTCTCCCACATGAAGGTGATGCCCTGTCCCTGCTGCTGCCATGGGGCCTCCTGCCCAACTGAACCTGCAAGACTGACCAGCTCCTCACTGAGTGGGAGGATGGAGGACCTGACTGTATGGTCCCAGTGGCCACTGGGATAAGGCCCGTACAGGAGCCTCCTCTGATATGGGAGGGAAGGGAACAGAGGCAGATCCCTGAGGTTCCAGGTCTCCCCAACCACAGCGAGGGAGGGGAGCAGCTGGAGGTCTTCTGGTCTGGGGAAACCAGGGCAGGGACACACAGCACATGGGCAGGAGAGTGAGGCTGAGAAAGGCAGGTCTTTGGCATCATGGTGTTGGAGAAGACGCTTGAGAGTCCCTTGGACTGCAAGGAGTTCCAACCAGTCCATCCTGAAGGAGATAAGTCCTGGGTGTTCATTGGAAGGACTGATCCTGAGACTGATTCTCCAGTACTTTTGCCACCTCATGCGAAGAGTTGACTCGTTGGAAAAGACCCTGATGCTGGGAGGGATTGGGGGCAGGAGGAGAAGGGGACGGCAAAGGATGAGATGGCTGGATGGCATCACCGACTTGATGGGCATGAGTTTGAGTAAACTCCGGGAGTTTGTGATGGACAGGAAGGCCTGGCGTGCTGCAATTCATGGGGTCGCAAAGAGTCGGACACGACAGAGTGACTGAACTGAACTGAACTGGGCATCATGAGGGCTTGTGTGCGCACTACACAAGTGTCTGAGGCATGGCTGACAAAGACTCCCTTGGTGCCACACAAACCCACTGCCAGGGCCCGGGTGGTGCCTGGAGGAGTGGGATCAAAAAGCCAGCTCCATCAAGATCCAGTCGGCGAGGAGGGATCCTGAGCATGGAGGGAGCAAGAAAGGCCACCTAGCCAGGCTGCCTGCAGATGCCATGACCTTCTATTATTCCCTTTGGAGGAGTCACCAGGGGCCCTCACCGACACTCACAGCCTCCAGAGTCATGTCCCAGTCAGAGGAACTGAAGAAAGGTTAGGGGAAGTCCAAGTTGAAGCCTGGAGCTCATCCAGTCCTTAGGCAGAAAGGCCCCTGGGAGATTTTCTTCCATACCCTCTTAGATCTCCCCTTTAAGACACCAGAGACTGGCCCTCACACAGGGAAAATGACCCTGCTACTGGCAGTGTCCTAGGGTCCTTGAAAATGGGCCTTTCCAAGGTGCCAGTCTGTATCCTACATGGTGATTTTCAAGAACAGTGGCCCAGAAGTCCCAGAGAACACGCATCTCCAAACCCACTGCTCTACTGTTTATGTGCAGTGAAGACTGGTGATTCTCACTTGGGTTTCATCCAGTCCCACACCCAGGCTCTCATCCTTTTTCAAATACAGTTAGACGGGGGTTTCCTTTGGTCACATCTAGCTCAACAAGTCAGACATGTCCCTGGGAGTGAGTGTGTGTAAAGGAGGGCCCTTGAAAAGCGCCTAACCCATAAGCCAACAAAATCATTTCATGGACCTGCCATCTGTGTAACCGAGAACAGGTCCAGAGTGGAGGTTAGGAGAGGGGCAGAGGCGAGGAAGATCAGAGCTGGCCTTGAAGAGGACCAGTGAAGTGCTTGTTTTCAACACAACAGGCTGTACCTTGAGCCCCCAATCAAGTACTTCAAAGGTTAGTTATCCAAATAGACTCAAGTTGGACGTGGGTAGCCAGGACTGCAGGTAGCAGAAGCCCAAGCACCCCACTGACAAAAGGAAACAGGGCTTTCAAAGCAGCCACCAAGGAGTCTGAATCTGGGGCTCTGGGGGGGGGGGGGAAGCACATGCAGGTGTTTCCAAAGTGAACGCTCTAGGGCCACCAGAGTGGTGTTTATGGAAAAATTGGAAACTGAAGACAACAGCGTGTGATCTGCAGTGGGATGCCATCTGGGGGTGGGCAGACCTCGGGAGACTGCAAGCTCAGTGGACGCCTGGTTTACTGTCCCACACAGCATCCTGGGGATTCTGTGTCTCAGGTGCTTGGGGACAGTCAAGTGGAATATGAGGTCGCTCGCACTGTGCTTGAGCACAGCCCTACTCTGGGGAGAGCTCGACCTGGGGGTCGGTGGGGGCAGGACAACAGGACTCTGACTTTGGGGCCAACTGAGCTGGACTGACCAACCAGCAGCAGTCAGCTGGAAGACAATAAAGCCAGAAGAGGGGAAAGGATGGAGGGGCCACCAACTCAGGCAAGGCCAATCAGTCTGCTACAGACCCCATCTTCTGGGAGGGACAGTCACCAAGGTCCCATCTGACCCCTGGGTTCTCCCTTGGTGTTTGTATACCCAGGACTTGCCATGGCCTGGCCCTTCAGCAGAAGCCAGCCACAGGTCTGCACATTGTTAGGGCAGTGGAGCCAGGGGTGTATTTGTCAACCCATCCAGGGCCTGGCCCCCTGAAACAAGGCACCTGGCAGCAGATGGGAGCCTTTGCAGGCAACCTGAAACAAACTTTTCTGTACTTTCAGACAAGAGACAAGCTGGGGATCCCATCTCCATCCCCATGCCCCCTCCCCCACACTGGGCCAGGGCTGCCTCTCCACATCACCTCTGTGACATCATGAAACAATAAGGAAGCTGACCCCCTAATTGGCTGCCTGTCCCATGACTCAGATTCTACAATCTCCAGACAGTATTTATGGAGCACCCCGACCCTGGTCTGAGGCCTGTTTGCCCTGAGCATTCACTGCTTGGGTAGATAATGCTCCTGAGCTCGATTGATTCAATGGCTAGTCAGAGTTCCCATGAGGCACAGGCAGCGCTACTGGCCCCATCAACTGATGGGGAGCCCTCAGCAGGGGACCCCCGTGATTCCTCCCCAGATCCAAATGTGGATTCAGGGGAGGCTTTGGAAAAGCAGGGTGACCAACCTGAGAGCCCAGATCCAGGCCTCCATGACAATCTGCCCCCACAGGGCCCGAACCCAGAAATGGCCAACGAGAATGAGAAAAATGCCAGCTTTGGGCTATCTTTCCCCAGGAAGCTCTGGAGGATCGTGGAGGATGCGACCTTCACCTCTGTGCACTGGAATGATAAGGGAGACATGGTGGTCATCGAGGCAGATCTCTTCCAGATGGAGGTCCTCCAGCGCAGAGGCGTCGATCAGATCTGCGAGACAGACAGCATAAAGAGCTTCATTCGTGAACTGAACCTGTACGGGTTCAGAAAAGTTCGCTCCTCAGGTCACTCTGAAAGAAGAAAGAAGTTGATGGTAATGTAGAATGCCTTTCTGGGGTGACTAGACTAGATGAGCTGAGGGCTGATGGGTTTCATTTCCCAGGAGAATGTTGTTCTCATGAGAGAGTAGTTAAGGAAAGAGGAGAACGCAGGGTCTGTCATGTCCCACCACCACCCCCCCTTAGGATCTTTGGTGGTGACGCCAGATCCTGAGGGGCCACTTGATGTCAGGGAGGGTCGGGAACACCTCAAGCAAGGATGGCCCCAGGGGAGCTCTAGGGAGTGACATTCCAGAACCTCATAACCTGCCAGGAATGAAGAGACCTTTTCTCCATACACATGCACGACCCGATGGTTGTGGGGAGAGTGCGGCAAGGAAGGGCTCTTCTCCCCTCTCATGGCTAAAGTGATTCATTTCCTTTCAGATCTATCGCAACTCCAATTTTCAGAGAGACAAGCCTCTCCTCCTGCAGAACATACAGAGGAAAGGCAACCCCAGAACAACTTCTCAACCTGCCACTGGAGCAACAGAGACCCCAAAGAGAAAGAAGCGAGTGATGGCGACCAGACACTCTCCCCGACTCCACCACAACGAGTTCACCCAAGAGGTTGGCAACAAAGTCCAGAAGGGAATGCCCACTGCTTGCAGAACCCCCAGCCAGTGCTCATTTGTGTTTTCTGACCTTTGGTCTATGGGTAGTGTAGCCAGCCAGGCTGGGGGAAACCATCTCCCCAGTGAGCAGGGTGGCCCAAGTGGAGAAAGCCCATCCAACAGTGCCACATTTGTGCCCCCAGCTACTGCTGGAAGGGACAGCCCAAGGGAACTGCCTGAGAGCCCCCCAGTGTACCCAGATTACGAATCGGTGATGACTTTGTACAACACTTGTTACTCCATCCTGATGGCAGGCCTTTTAGTCATGGCCCCAGATGAGGCCCCTGAGTCAGAGGAGGAGCAGGGAGATTCCTCAGATCATAAGTGCACCCTCTGTGAGCAGGCCAAGAAAAAGCCCAATCCCTGAGCTGCCAGATCCCTAGGAAAACTCAAAAGCACTCTCTTGTAATCAAAAATAGATTTCTGGCTCTAATAATGTAAAGCAAAACTCCACTGGAGTAAATAAACAATCAAGTGAGAACTGCAAACCTGTGTTCTTTCTATCTGCCCTTTGTATTCACACATGCAAAGGGTGAGCCAGATGAGGCTGGACGCCCATGTACCAGACAGGATCCAGTTCAGTCCCCATGGTCTCTTTTCATCTGAAACAGCAGCATTTCACAGGCTCATCCAAGGGTCTGACCCATGAGCTGAGCGCTGAGGTGAACCCAGGGTGGACTGGTCCCTGGGCCTTTCCTGTCACTCAGTAGATGGCCCAGCTGGGCTCCTGAACTTGGGGGTGTCACCTTCCATGTGTCATGCACCCTGCAGCAGAAGGGGCTCCTCCTGGGTATCCTGATGATGCCACAAGTTTCTGATCATCAGCTGAGCATCCCAGCTCCTGATCCAGGCCCCCCCTCCAGAGGCTGACTGGAAGGCAGGGTCACCCCACCCGCCAAGGGCTTTGCAAACACATTACCCCAAACCCAAAGACAAGTGCAAGGTTTCAACAAGGTGAACACCAGCCCTTGTCGCTCTGCCCTCACAGCTATACTTAGGAGCCTGTCTTTGGACGTGAGGCGGCCAGGCACTGCCTCCAACACACACACTTTGACAGCCAAGGGACACTTTACAATAGACAAGGGTCATGTGCAAGGATAAACCGTGGCCTGTTTCTGGGCCTGCAGGCCTCTCTGCCTGCCAATGCACAGCCCTGTCCCCAGCCTTACCCTGTCACCCCTGGGACACTGTTCCAATATCAGGGAGATTGGACCAGAACAGAGAGGGAAAAACATTAACCAGTTTCCTAACAACACATTTCTCTCAACCACACAGACCCAGCAGGGCCAAAACGAGTGGCAACGCCATCATTTCATAAAGGTCAAAGTCCCAGAGTCTTTTGCTGAGTTCAGAGCAGCATCCTGTGAGGGGAGTCCCTGCCCCTGGCCCCGCACCAAGTGGGCACCACAACATGGGGCTGATTCAGACAGAATCAGATGGGCAAGTCCAGAGCGCGGCAGTAACTGCGTGGTATCAGCATGTGCTGGTCTCTTGGTCACTTTGCTCTCGAGAGTCCAGTCTGGACGGGCCTCCTGCCCAAAGAGGATCAGGTGCTCAGAGATGTCCACCTGGAAGGTGTCTCCCCTCCCACCTGCCCCCTGGGATGGGCTGCAACAGCCAGTGAGGGTTGGCGAGCAGTCATATTACTTCTCTTGCAGGTCGGGTAGCAGGCCTTGATTCTCCAGCTCCTCCACCTGGTCAGGATCTAGGGTTTTGGGACATAGCAAAGTGCCCCCAATGACCACGAGACCTGTGTGCAAAGACAGGACACAGAATGAGAACAAGGTCATTCAAAGTTGCACCTGCTTGAGACTAACACCATATCATGGAGGGAACCCGAGGTGAACTGGGTCCTCTGGCTGAGCATTTTGGAGGGGCTCACCTCAGCAAAGAGAACTCGGGGTGAGGCCAAGTGAGGGAGGGTGAGAAATGAAAGGGAGAGGACTGGTGCTCCACGAACCCACCAGGCCATAGGCAGCTCTCAGTCTGGCTACTGCAGGCCGCGAGGACAGAGCAGGAGGGCCCCAGCAGGGGCCCACAGATATCAGGTCCCTAAGGGATTTACCAGCAGACAGGTGTTGCTGTGCAGCCTCACCCCTGGGAGTCAGGGGACTTGCTGCAGACAGTGGGGGTATGGAACAAAGCTAGGTGCTTTCCTGCCTCTCATGGTCTCTGCCAGGCACACTGACACGTGTGGGGACACACAGAGACAAGTGCCATGTGCAGAGCTGGTTGTGCCCGTGCCTCAGAGCACGAACAGGGACTGAGGCCCAGAGAGGTAGTAGGCACTTCGGGCCTCAGCCCCACCTACCCCACCAACTGGTTCAATAGAAAACAAACAATCACAACCCAGCTGGGATCTAGGGCAGCATCACGGCCATATAGGCAGCGCGGGGCAGGGTGTCACTTGCCCACGATCACTCCATAGCCGAACTTGTCCCTGTCCTGCAGCAAGGCCTGGGTCTGGGCGGGGCTCATCCCCAGCCTCTGCTCCAGCATCTCCCACCAGGCTGAGTCTTCAGAGTCCCAGTGTGCGATGTGGATAGCCAGGGCACAGTGGCAGTGGCCACATAGCACGGGCCACCCCCACGTTTCCAGGGTCTTGACACCATTTAAGACAATACCCACATAAGGCTTTCCAAAGGACAGACAGCTGAACTTCATCCCCCAGGACTCCCAGGGCCTCATGTGTGGTTGCAGAAACACAGAACCACAAAGGCCGAGAGCCTGATATAATGATCTCCAAGTTCACAGTCCTGGTCTGGACCTCAGCCCCACGTGCCTAAGCAACCTCCAAGCCTGCTGACACAGAATGTGGAGGGTCAGAGAGGGCTGACTCCTTCCATCCATCTCCAAGTGGTCCACTGATAGGGGGTTGCTGATCAAGAGGACCCATTAATCACATGAAGTCCACGGCCTGGTGGGTTCCTGGACCACCAGCCCTCTCCCTTTCACTTTGCTCCCTCCCTCACTTGTCCTTGCCCTGAATTCTGCCATAAGGGTGGTATCATCTGCATATCTGAGGTTATTGATATTTCTCCAAGCAATCTTGATTACATTTCATGCATCACCCAGCCCAGCATTTCACATGATGTACTCTGCATGTAAGTTAAATAAGCCAGGTGACCACATACAACTTTGATATACTCCTTTTCCAAATTTGAACCAGTCCGTTGTTCCATGTTGAGGTCTATCTGTTGCTTCTTGACCTGCATACAGGTTTCTTGGGAGACAAGGAAGGTGGTCTGGTAATGCCATCTCTTTAAGAATGTTCCACAGTATGTTGTGACCCACATAATCAAAGGGTTTATAACATGGAAAAAGTAAATGTTTTTTCTGAAATTGTCTTGCTTTTTCTATGATCCAACAGATGTTGGCCATTTGAACTCTTGTTCTTCTGCTTTTTCTGAGTCCAGGTTTTACTTCTGGAAGTTCCTGGTTCACATGCTGTTGAAGCCTAAATTGAAGGATTTTGAACATTTTGAGCATTACCTTGCTAGCACATGAAATGAGCACAATTGTGCAGTAGTTTGAACACTCTTTGGCATGGCCCTTCTTTGGGATTGGAATGAAAACTGACCTTTTCCAGTCCTGTAGCCACTGCTGAGTTTTCCAAATTTGCTGGCTTTGCAGCACTTTAACAGCATCATCTTTTAAGATTTAAATAACTCAGCTGGAACTCTATCACCTCCACTAGCTTTGTTTGTAGTGATGATTCCTAAGGCCCACTTGACTTTGAATTCCAGGATGTCTGACTCTAGGTGAGTGATCACACCGTCATGATTATCTGGGTCATGAAGACCTTTTTTGTATAAGTCTTCTGTGTATTTTTGCCACCTCTTCTTAATCTCTTCTGCTTCTGTTAGGTCCTTACCATTTCTGCATTTCATGTTTTAATACAATAGAGCTAGGATTTACTGAAACGCAAGGCTGATTTTATTGCAGGTGATCCTCACATCTTGAACTGAGATACCAAGGAACTCATGAAAGGTCTCTTTCAAATAAAGACAGCAGTTAAAGTTCCACCTATTCATTTTTTGCCTGTAATTGTTTGCTTGAGCCACACTGCTTTCATTCTTAACAGAAATTTTACAAATCTAAGTGATTAATATGCTCATTACTGTCTGTCATAGGCTGAATTGTGTGCCCCACTCCAACTTAGCATGTTGAGGCCCTAACCCAACACTTCAGGATGTGCTTCTGTTTTAATATAGGGACTTTAAAAAGGTAATTAACATTGAATGAGGTCATATGAGTGAGCCCTAATTCTTCTGACTGTGGTCCTTATAAGAAGAGGAAGTTTGGAGAAATAAAGGGACACAGGGTTCGGCATGTACAGGGAAGTTACCATCTGAAGATTCAGGATGGAGACCACCATCTACAAGACAAGGAGAGAGGCTTCAGGAGAGACCTGACCTGCTGACACCTTAATCTTGAACTTCCAGTCTTCAAAACTGTCAGAAAATGAATTTCTGGGGGCTTTCCTGGTAGCTGAGTAGTACAGAACCTGCCTGTTAATGCAGAAGACTCAGGTTGGATCCCTGATCTGAGAAGATCCCACATACTGAGAAGCAACTACCCCATGCACCACTACTGTTGATTCTGTGCTCTGGAACCCGTGGGCTGAAGCAGTTGTAGGCTGTGTGCCCTAGAACCCGTGCCCTGCAACAAGAGAAGCCACCACATGAGAAGCTTGTGCACCACAACTAGAGAGTAACTGCCACTTGCCACAACTAAAGAAAAGACTGTGCAGCAACAAAGACCCAGCACAGTCAAAATCAATTTCAAAAATTATTTTTAACAACAGAATTTCTGTTGTGCATGCTACCCAGTCTGTGACACTTTGTTCTGGGCAGCCCTAGCAAACTAATACCTGCTTCTTCCTTTGTACCTTTGCCTGTTCCTAGTGATGGAACTCCAGGAAAATTGGATCTGCTTGAAGGAAATGGGAGAAAAATATCTTTTGGGAGAAACAACATGTTTGCCTAAAAGCTCTGTCTCCTGGCCTAATATTTTGGAGACTTCCTGAGGAAGACTTGTGTGGCAGATCCTGCTCGCGTCCCGTCTGCCTTGTGGCTGCAGCATACACCAACCAGACACTACACTGCCAGCATCTCGTCAGTGGCTCAGAAGGTTTTTTCCTCGTGCCTGAAACCTACTTTGTCAGTGCTCAGGGCAGACTGAAAATGTCAGGGAATTGATGCTTTATGACCCATAGGAACTGGAGTATAAATACCCCAGGTCCTTCATCCTCAAACACGGTAACTCATATAACTCTCCATAGGCTTACAGAGTTTTCCTGCAGGATTAAGCTCCCTTAATCTTTCTTGAAATGCACCTTTTCTTGGCTCCCTTCCTACCTCTATGGAAGCTCTCCATGCTTCCTCTGCAAAGCACATCTCCAAAGGAAACTACTTGCTCTAGAATTCTTATTTTCAGGTGTGATTCTGGGGGACCCAGAACTAGGTCCACCTGCCTTCTGTGTGTGCATATGAAACATCCATATTTAAAGATGCTGCTGTGGTTTCTAATTTAACAAGAGGATACACTGCTTTGGGGCTTTCCTGGTGGTTCGACAGGAAAGAATCTGATTGTCAATGTAGGAGACTCTGTTCAGTCCCGAGGTCAGAAAGATCCTCTGAAAAAGGAAATAGCAACCCACTCCAGTATTCTTGCCTGGAGAATTCCATGGACACAGGAGCCTGGTGGGCTATAGTCCATGGGGTCACAAAAATCAGACATGACTTAGTGACTTAACAACAACATTGCATCTAATTCTTTCTGTGGTAAGGTGATAAGTGGTTCAGTGGCTGGTGAATCCTGGAGCCTCTCTTTGCAGGAAAGAGTGTTCTAAAGTCCTGCCTTGTGGAAATGCCTTTGTGTCAAATCCACTATGCTGCATTTTTTTCTTCTATAAACACCAAAGCCCAATCTTTTCAGTAGTTATTGGCTTTTTTGGGAAAACTTTTGAAATGGAAGGATAATCGCTTTACAGAATTTTGCAGTTTTCTGTCATACATCAACAAAAATCAGCCATAGGTACACCCATGTCCCTTCCCTGCTGACCTCCCTCCAATCTCCCTCCTCATCCTACTCTTCAGTCTGTCTCAGAGCCCCTGTTTGAGTTCCCTGAGTCATACAGAAAATTCCCATTGGCTATCTATTTTACATATGGTCTTGTAAATTTCTATGCTACTCTCTCCATACATCTCACCTTCTCCCTCCTCTCCTCCCCCCGTGTCCTTTTTGGCTTTGCTGAGCCTGCATTCTTTTATCACATCTCCGTGATGGGTAGGTGTGTCTGCATCAGGGTGTAGTGGTTATAATAATAACTTGTCTTCTGCCCGAGCTGCATGTTTCCTTATGGGACTGGTCTAATATCTGCTGTGAAGTTTTCATGGTCCATGGGCGTGCAGCTGGGGAAGTTGCTTCTATACAGGAGTCCAAGCGACTATGAGAGAAACAGACTTCTGAGGAACAATGCAAGCTGCCCTGGGTGTGAAGTAAAGCTTCTGCTAAGCCCACTGACCCCAAACCCTTTCTCGTTGCTCTCAGGCTTGTGTTGAGCATGTCAGAGTTTGAGGTCCTCTCAGTGACTACTCAGAACAATGCTAAGGATGTTCCACATTGAGTAATGTTCAACCTTCTAGGCTCCCTCACCCCCCTGAAAACTGTTTACAGCCAGGCCCACAGTTCTTGAATGAGGAATCCTGGGACAAGCCCGTGGATGAATGTGTTAGCCAGGCCTCACTGCATGTAACCTCTGCAGCTGGTTTCCTGACAGGATCATTTGTCTTTGCCCCAAGAGGAAAGATTTTGTCCCAGAAGCTATTTCTCCATCGCATCTCTTATGAATCTTTTGCTATTAGCAAATTAATCCTAAGAAGTATTGCTGGCTTAAGGGATTTATGTGAGTGAGCCAGGGTCTACCACCATAGTGTTTAATCACCTTCATTGCCCTGTGATCTTCAGCTCACAGCCAAAGGCTAGAGCCACAGGTTTAAAGGGTCATGGGCATCTCATTCCATGATCCCTGCCAACTTATTTACATTTTTCTCATTGACTGATAAAAAGTAAATAGTAAAAGTGAATATTAACATCTACAGTTTAGGACTCAGTGAACTAAAATGGACTGGAATGGGTGAATTTAACTCAGATGACCATTATATCTACTATTGTGGGCAAGAATCCCTTGGAAGAAATGGAGTAGCTATCATAGTCAACAAAAGAGTCCAAAATGCAGTAATTGGATGCAGTCTAAAAAAAACAGTAGAATTATCTCTGTTCTTTTCCAAGGCAAACCATTCAATGTCACAGTAATCTAAGTCTATGCCCCGGCCAGTAAGGCTGAAGAAGCTGAAGTTGAACGGTTCTATGAAGACCTAAAAGACCTTCTAGAACTAACACCCCAAAAATATGTCCTTTTTATTATAGGGGACTGGAATGCAAAAGCAGGAAGTCAAGAAATACATGTAGTAATAGGTAAATTTGACTTTGATGTACAGAATGAAGCAGGACAAAAGCTAATAGAGTTTTGTCAAGAGAACACACTGGTCATAGCAAACACCTTCATCCAACAACACAAGGAAAGACTCTACACATGGACATCACCAAGATGGTCAACATCGAAATCAGATTGATTATATTCTTTGCAGCCAAAGATGGAGAAGCTCTATACAGTCAGCACAAAACAAGACAGGGAGCTGACTTTGGCTCAGATCATGAATACTTATTGTCAAATTCAGAATTAAATTGAAGAAAGTAGGGAAAACCACTACACCATTCAGGTATGACCTAAATCAAATCCCTAGCGATGATACTGTGGAAGTGAGAAATAGTTCAAGGGATTAGATCTGATAGACAAAGTGCCTGACGAACATGGACGGAGGTTTGTGATGCTGTACAGGAGACAGGGATCAAGAACATCCCCAAGAAACAGAAATGTTAAAAAGCAAAATGGCTGTTTGAGGAGGCCTTGCAAATCACTCTGAAAAGAAGAGAAGTGAAAAGAAAAGGATAAGAGTTCCAAAGAATAGCAAGGAGAGAGAAGAAAGCCGTCCTCAGTGATCATTGCAAAGAAAAAGAGGAAAATAGCAGAATGGGAAAGACTAGAGATCTCTTTAAGAAAATTAGAGATACCAAGGAAACATTTCATGCAAAGATGGGTTCGATAAAGGACAGAAATGGTATGGACCTAACAGAAGCAGAAGATATTAAGAAGAGGTGGCAAGGATACACAGAAGAGCTGTACAAAAAAGATCTTCATGGCCCAGATAATCACGATGGTGTGACCACTCACCTAGAGCCAGACATCCTGGAATGTGAAATCATTTGGGCCTTAGAAAGCATCACTATGAACAAAGCTAGTGGAGGTGATGGAATATCAGTTGAGTTATTTCAAATCCTGAAAGATGATGCTGTGAAGGTGCTGCACTCAATATGCCAGCAAATCTGGAAAACTCAGCAATGGCCACAGAATTGGAAAAGGTCAGTTTTCACTTTAGTCCCAAAGAAAGGCAATGCCAAAGAATGCTCAAACTACCGCACAATTGCACTCATCTCACATGCTACTAATGTAATGATCAAAATTCTCCAAGCCAGGTTTCAGCAATATGTGAACCGTGAACTTCCAGATGTTCAAGCTGGTTTTAGAAAAGGTAGAGGAACCAGAGATCAAATTGCCACCATCCCCTGGATCATCGAAAAAGCAAGAGAGTTCCAGAAAAACATTTATTGCTGCTTTATTGACTATGTCAGAGCCTTCGACTGTGTGGATCACAATAAACTGTGGAAAATTCTGAAAGAGAGAGGAATACCAGACCACCTGACCTGCCTCTTGAGAAACCTGTATGCAGGTCAGGAAGCAACAGTTAAAACTGGACATGGACCAACCAACTGGTTGGAAATAGGAAAAGGATTATGTCAAGTTTGTATATTGCCACCCCGATTATTTAACTTCTATGCAGAGTACATCATGAGAAATGCTGGGCTGAAGAAGCACAAACTGAAATCAAGATTGCTGGGAGAAATATCAATACCCTCAGATATGCAGATGACACCACCCTTATGGGAGAAAGAGAAGAAAGACTAAAGAGGCTCTTGATGAAAGTGAAAGAGAAGAGTGAAAATGTCGGCTTAAAGCTCAACATTCAGAAAACTAAGATCATGGCATCTGGTCCCATCACTTCATGGGAAATAGATGGGGAAACAGTGGAAACAGTGTCAGACTGTATTTTTGGGGGCTTCAAAATCCCTGTAGATGGTGATTGCAGTTATGAAATTAAAAGATGCTTACTCCTTGAAAGGGAAGTTATGACCAATCTAGACAACATATTAAAAAGCACAGACATTACTCTGCCAACAAAGGTCCATCTAGTCAAGGCTATGTTTTTTCCACTGGTCATGTATGGATGTGAGAGTTGGACTGTGATGAAAGTTGAGCACCGAAAAATTGATGCTTTTGAACTGTGGTGTTGGGGAAGACTCTTGAGAGTCCCTTGGACTGCAAGGAGATCCAACCAGTCCATCCTAAAGGAGATCAGTCCTGGGTGTTCATTGGAAGGACTGATGCCAAAGCTGAACCTCGAGCACTTTAGCCACCTCATGTGAAGAGCTGACTCATTAGAGAAGAGGATGACCCTGGGAGGGAGTGGGGGCAGGAGGAGAAGGGGACGACAGAGGATGAGATGGCTGGATGGTATCACTGACTCGATGGACATGAGTTTGTGTAAACTCCGGGAGTTGGTGATGTACAGGGAGGCATGGCATGCTGCGGTTCATGGGGTCGCAAAGAGTCAGAGACGACTGAGTGACTGAAGTGAACTGAAAAGTGATTGGGAACTCTTCGATTGTGTTTTCTGGTCCTGAACATGATACAATGGAATTGGAATGAGAACTGTTTTGAAAATGCGAACTTACTTAGCAATAGTGTTGAATGGAGAAGAATTAGAGGATAAAAGTAATTGTAAAAAGGAAAAAAAAAGTAATTGTAGTGAATTCATGCTTTTTCCTTCCTGTGTGTCACTCCCCGTAACTATCTCTGTTTATTCAATTTTCCTGGGTTATTAAAGAAAGTATCAGACAATCTGAGTCCCCTGCTCACTGGCTCATTTATTCCAAAGATCTTTATGGAGACTCTGCTCCATGATATGCCCTATGTTAGCAGTGGGGACACTGTAGAAGCAGGACACCCCCACATTGAGAGCGATGGTCTAGGAGCTGCAGTCAAATGAGGTTTGTCTTGGGGGTGAGTGGAATCTCTGAAATGGATTAATGCTGTGAGGTATCCTTTTGCTTCTTGGATAAACCCCAGAGAGATCTCTTTCTGGGGAAGGAAGGAAGGGGTCCCGGCTCTTGTCGCATACCTGTTGACCACAAGGATGAAATAGGTTTCTTCTACCCTCCATCTGCTAGGAATCCTAGAGAAATGTGAATCTTGCTCTTTTATATATGGCCCTGTATTCCCTGTGCAGGCACTCCTCTCTCTGCCCTGGGAAACTGATTACCAAGTACATTTGAAATGACAGTTTATTTGGTCATCTGGGCTTTATTATTTTCACTTGTGAGCATGGTCTAGCTTTCATATGGACGAAATGAGTGAAGAGAAGCTGCAAGAGTTGACAAGACCTACTGTTAGACTAGAATCCTGGGAACTTTGAGTGAGCTGTGCCCAGCTGGGAAAGACACTGCTCCCCACCCCAAGCACACACAAACATCCAATCTGAATAATATGTCCTCCAGGAGGAAAACACAGAACAGCAGGTTTCAGTGGTTTTTTATTCCATTTCCAATTGAGCTGCCAATTCTCTGAGATGTCTTGAAGACAAAACAATTTCCAGAGGAGAGAGGGACAGAGTCTGAAATCCGAATAACATGAGAAATAAGTACTAGCCAGTAAAGATGCAACATCAACCAGCGTCCCCAGGTTCAGGCAGGTTCAGAAGTGTGGAGGCAGTAGAGACTCACAAGTTAAGGCTGTGCCTGGCATCACAAAGCAGGAGCGAGTTCCGGGCCTAAGGAGGTAGTGAGGTCACTGCAGTGGGGGTGCAGATAGGTGCAGGGGGCTGAAGGGGCAGCTCTCCCTGTTGAGTGCCAGAGAACAATGGGAACAGGAGATGTGATTCTGGCCACGTACGTGGCCCCTACCACATAGTCAATGGACACTTGGAAATGATGGAGAATTTCAAGACCCATGTGACCTGCTCAAACTCTCCTCCCCAAAACCAAGGAGATTTTTAACCACTGCTCATTGTTGAGCATCTGCTAGGTAGTGTGGAATTGAGAGATGTCAGGAGCTCCACCACTTTTTGCCTTCCTCTCTCCCTGCACACATGGGGTCATGAGCCTGCCAGGCCTCTTCACTTAGGATGGATCGTGTGATGACCCATGGCCAGTGAATTTTGAGAAGAAAAATATTTGTTTTGAAGGGACACAGGCACAGGGGGGTTAATCCTCAAGCCAGGACAACACACAGACACAGACCACTCGGAGTGTGGTTCCTCTCCAAGAGACTAAAGTTCTGCACCTCTGACCCTTGAGAGAGGTTGCCCCACAAGGAGCTGGCTTAAGGAATTCTCCCCACCGCTGAGCTGCACTGTCAGCCCCCTCAGAGCTGTGCTCAGTCTCAATCAGGAGGGCAGCAGCTAGCTGCCAAAGGGCCCTGTTGGGGTTTGATGAATTCTTCTCATGGGCCTCCCAACCCTGCTGCCCAACAGTGCTCCCTATCCCCTGGAACCTGGCCTTGGGTTTTGTCCTGCCTGCCCCCCACTGAGAGTGACTTAGGCCCTGATTACCTTATGTGTGTACCTTTATCTGAAAGTCCCAGAGCAGCATCCCCTTCCATGGTGCTTCAGTTGGAGCTGGCAGGACTTGACGCAGCCCCTGGTCGAATCTGCTCTATGGTGAGTCAGTCGTAGTCATTGCTATGGAAGTCCAGGTCACATCTCTCTGATCCAGAGGAGTATCAGAGCATTCCTTGTGGAATCCCATGTGTTGGAGTAAACTCAGGGTCTTGTGAATGTGACTGTGAGGTCCTGGCTTTTGAGCCTGAGTGTGAGAGGCAGAGGTGTGTCTGGTCAGCCACCCACACAACCAGCTAGGGCTTTGGTGTCCCCACTCGGACTGTTTGAGCATAGGGCTGGCTCTAGCAGATGGCTGGGAGGACGCTCAACCAGGTGCCTGAGTCCCCAGAATCCAATGAGGATTCAGAAAGGAAGCAGGCAGGAGAGGACTCTGGAGTCCCAGGGGTGCAGGTTGCAGAGAGGGTTGGCCACCCGAGAGAGGTGGAAGCAGCAAGCCCCTGGAGATCCATCTGACCTGCCCGGGGCTGGCCGGGAGAGTGAGGGGGGAGCAGAGGTCACTGCAGGTGAGCTGCCGCCCTGGCCTCCATGAGGACATCCGTGCTCTGGGGCCAAGACCGGGACCACAGCCCCTGGGAGCACTCCAGAATGGACACCTGACAGCTCTCATGAGAGGTACTCCTCATGCCCCTTATTGGATATGACTGTTAATTGTAGTTGGGATCATGCTCTTGGTACATAAGAACCTCAGGCCTTTGGCTGCTAGGAGGCCCAAACTGCCCCCTGCCCCCACCGACTTATCTGGAGGTCTTTTTCAGGATCCAGCATCTTCAGTAGCTGCCTCTCTGTGGAAACACACCACCCTGTTCCCAAGCTGATCTTGCCCAGGCCATCACCACTTGGACAGGCGCCTCCCCTGGCTTAAGGATTCAGTGAATGTTCTGCTCCTCTGGGAAGTCCCTGTGTTTCCTCATGGCCTCCCTGGAGGCTCAGTATTAAACAATCTGCCTGCAATGTGGGAGACACAAGTTTGATCCCTGTGTGGGAAGATACTCTGGAGGAGAAAATGACATCCCACTCCACTCTTCTTGCCTGGGAAATCCCATGGACTCAGGAGCCTGGGGGTGGTGGGGGTGGGGGGACTATAGTCCATGAGGTCAGAAAAAGTCGGACATGACTGAGCGACTAAGCATACTCACACGTACGCACAGCTAAAGATTTGCTCTGGACCCTTGTATCTTTGGCAAGACACTGACCCCTGCCTGGATCTTGACAGACTTCTTCGGTAGCAACTAACACTGGCTGACATCTTAAAGTGGTTTTTGAGCAAGTACAGGTTCCAGGTCTATACCTAGCCTCGGTTGGTGGCTCTTGCCATATCCGATATGCAAGATATGCATATCTTGCAAAACATTGATGAGGTTGGATCAGGGAAGTGTTTGTGGACCTTGAGAAGAAAGTGGATCCAGAGATGTTTCTCTTGTGGAAGAGGCCCCGTTAGTATATTATATGGAATTGGAGGTAAGGGAGAGGAAAATTGTAAGAAAATGTAGCAAGGGTTGTTTCACACCTACAGGTTCTGTGTGCTTGCATTTGGTTTCCTTCCTATTTCATTTTTTAACATACTCAGCATGTTTTGCCTGAAGTTTCATTGTCTTTTTTATTTTGAAAATAGACTTTATTCTCATCTTTTCCTTTGTAACCCTTTTAACCCTTGTGATCCTTTAAGATTTGGAAAAACAATTGTGAAAATAGCAGAAATCTCTTAGGCCCCTCGCCCAGTTTCCCCTATTCCCAATATCTAATATTAATATGATACATTATTACAATTAATGCAAAAGTATTGATGCATCATTTATTACCAATTAAAGCCCATGCTTTACTCAGATTTCTGTAGGTTTTACCCACTCCCAGATTCTGGCCAGGAAACCACCCTAACGTTTAGCTGTAATGTCTCCTTGGGTTCCTCTTAGCTTTAACATTTCTTTGTCTGCCATGATCTTGACATTTTTGAGGAGTACTCGGTAGATGTTTGGTACAATGTTCCTTGACTGGTATTTGTCTGATACTATACTGGTGACTAGTCTGGGATTACAAGTTTGGCAGAGGAATATTACAGATGTAAAATTCCATTCTCATCACATTGTGTCAAGTGTATATACTATTAGCACCATTGATCCCTGATGATGCTCTCACTGATCATGTGACTGAGGTAGTGCTTGTCAGGTGTCTAGGCGATAAAGTGATTGCCCTATGCCCCCTTTCCATCCTATCCTCTTTAGAAGAAAGCCACAATGTGCAGTCTATGCTTCAGGGGTGGGAAGTTATGTTCCACTTTCTAGAAGTGGGAGTGTCTGCATAAACTGGAATTCTTCTGTGTGGAACACTTGTCTATCCTGGTGTGCATAATTAAGAAATCATTTATGTTTCTCAGTATGGACTCATAGTATTTTTATTACACTTTGGGTTAAAATCCAATACAACATTATATATTTTTATTTTCAAATTGTTCTCATATTGGCCACTGGGGGCTCTTCCTCTCAACTCCCTTTGTATATACCTTTGTCATACCCCTAGATATATGGCTTCCTTTTTTGAAAGTTCTTTGAACATTTCTATTTTTTCACAACCTACAAGATGCTCCAGGATGATTTTTCATATTTCCTGACCCAATTTTAGAATCATCAATTTTTCCATGGAGCCCTTTTCCTTTTATTGTCGAATGGTATTGACAAAACTAGATCTGTGCACTAAGCGTGCTCATTGGTACAGAAGAGTCATTGCTTCTGGGCACACATTGGCTGACAGGGCAAAGAATTATATGTGTACTTCTTATCCTGTGTTTATTTATATATCTAGAAATATTTTAGATGGTAATGATTTCGTGGATATGACACCAAAAACACTGGCAAAAAAAAAAGTAAAACATAGATAAATTGGACCTCATCAAAATAAAAAAAAGTCTGTGCATCAAAGAACATAATCAAGGAAGCTACCATATGATACAGCAATCCCACTTCTGAGTGTATATTCAAAAGGAAATGAAAATAGGATACTGAAAAGATATGTGCACTCCTACATTTATTGCAGCATTATTCACAATATCCAAAATATGGATACAACATAAGGGTCCACCAGTGGATGTGAATGGATAAAGAAGCTGTGACATACTCAATATACAGCCACATGAGAGATGGGAATCCTGTCGTTTGCAACAACTTGGAAGGAGCTTTAGGGAATTATGCTAAGTAAAGTAAGTGAGACAGAAACAGATAAAGACGGTTTGTTATCAATTATAGGTGGAATCTAAAAAGGACAAACCAGGACTTCCCTGGCAGTCCAGTGGCTAAGACTCTGCACTTCCAATTCAGGGAGCATGGATTTGATCCCTGGTTAGGGAACTAAGATCCCACATGCTGAACAGCAAGGCCAAAAATAACAAAATAAAAACATATAAATAAATTTTAAAAGTAAAGAGACAAACAGAGAAACAGAAGAGAGTGGTGCTTACCAAGGTTTAGGGGATGGGGAAATAGGGAGAGATTGTTCACAGGGTACCAGCCCCCACTTATAATACTAACAAGTTTTGGGATCCAGTGTACACCAGGATATTAATAGCTCACAATTCTGAGTCAAATACTTGACTGTTGCTAAGAGAATAGAACTTCTACATTCTCACCAAAAAAAAAAATAATAATAAATGTGACAGGAAGGAGGTGGTAGCTAGCACTATGTCAGTAATCACTTCACCATTTTTAAATGTATCATATCAACATGTCAGGATTTTTGCTTGAACTCCATCCCTCATTGCTAGCGAGGCTTCTCTTCTAGTGGAGTAAAACTAACTGCACTGGTGGTGTCATTCACCCATGTGATGCTTCCAGATTTCAGCAAGAAACAGCTCTCAATGTGAGGGAAATTTTAAACATCCCTTAGGAGATGCTGTCACTTCTGGCTCCAGTACAGCATCCCACATGACACTCTGGAAACCAGTCTGCAGATCAGAATCCTTTTCTGCTTGTTTCATGTTTTACAGTTGGCATCTGTACACTGTCAGACTTTTTAAATTTCAAATTCCCTTACCTTCCCTGACTGAACAGCAGGAATACCTAATGGGACTAGAGGACACATGCAGGTTAAGAATCGCTTTCCTGGTTCAAAGATCGAGTACTCAGAAAGTGTCACCTCTCCCACCACACACAAACAGAGAACAATGTGAGTCCATTTTCCAGCTTTGACAACTACGACCACACAGTCGAGTTTAGTAAACACCACATGACAGAGCAGGATGTAACAGAGCAGCAGACATAGGTGAAGGCTGTCTAACAGTATCTCCATAGTGCTCTGCTCTCCTAGAATCCTATTCTGAATTTTGCACCTGGTCTATGGCACTCAAATTTAATAGGTCTTCTATACTTTCATCAATTGACCTGTCTTTGACGTGAACTTGAAACACACTTGACTAATCCTTCACAAAGTGATGAATTACTCTTGGTTCCAGTTATCTGAATGAAGAGATACAGAGGGAGACCCACTTGCCCTGGATTAGAGCTAAGGCCTCCCTGCCCAGGGGTCAGGAGCCAGAATCACTCCCAAAGAGATGAGCATCTATGTTGCAATATCTGTAGAGATAATAAACAGAGACCTTCATTCTTAATGTAGAGGAGCCTTAGTTCTAGGTCACATTGCCCTGACCGTGGGCTTCCCAGGCCACTTCCCCAGCTCTAGGGTTGAACCCAAAGTCCAGGTATACAGAGGCCAGGACAAGGGCCACTCTACCCCTGCTCTGACTGTATCTGGGTCTTTCCCACTCTCCCTCCATAAAACACTTTCTCCCAACCCCTGCCAGACGGAAGGGGCTGCAAAGAGAACTGGCTCTCCAAGCTGAGATCTTGAGGACACCCTTTTCCCCCTCTTGGAACTGCAGGAATGATCTCTAACATAGTAACTCCATGTCTCCCACCGAGTGTTAGCAGTTGCTCCTGTGATGAGTAAGCACCAATGTCTGCAGAAGCTGTGCTGAACTGAGAGTGGTTGTGATTGATTTCCTAGAACTCCATTGCTTTCTTGTAGGAGTCCATGAAATTGTCCTATTATTTGAGAAAAAGACCAAGATACTCAAATAGCTGTGCACCCCACCCTTAACTCAGTGGACAGCCAGAGTGTCCTGCACTGTGTGGAGCTCAAGAGTAAAGCGGTGAGGGATAAAGAGGGACTCATGGTTGCCACAACCTAGTTGGATATTTTAAATTATTTTGGCCACTCAGCATACAGGATCTTAGTTCCCCATCCAACGATCAATCCCGTGCCCCCTGCAGTGGAAGAACAGAGTCCCAACTACTAGATGATGAGGAAAGTCCTTACAGTATTCTTAACTAGAATGCCTCAAAATTGTCAATGTCATAAAAAAATCTGATGAAAATCTGAGACACTGTCACTGCAAAGAGAAGTTAAGGAAATATGACAGCTACATAGACTGTGGTATGCTGGATGTGAAATGATCCTCTACCAAAAATGAACATGAGGTAAAAACTAAATAAAAAAAGATAATATAAGCTAATTACTATTATAATATTATAAATATTAAATAAAGCCTTAATATTAAGGAAATCAATTAAGTAGCTAAATTACTCATAAACATCAAATATGAATACATTAAACACAAAATTATTATGAATATAATACAAAAATAAAATTCAAACTCTATCTATCTCAGAGAAAATATGGCCTGCAAAGTCAAAAATATTTACAATTTAGCCATTTACCGGGAAAGTTTGCTGATACTTGGTGTGCAGATAAATAGCATGAATATACTGAGGGATTTATAACATGGGTAGAAGCAAAAGCCCCAGGTCTAGATCTGTAACCCTGTGGTGGAAGACTCAATACAGCATGGCAGACACCTAAACCTTTGAGGGAGGGAGGTATTTCTCTCTGTAAAGAAAAACTTTTATAAGAAGTGACTGTTGTGCTATTTTGTATTACCTCACTGCTTGGTCATCTAGGTGAAGCCATTCAAGGGAAGTACACAACAGAGTGAGGAAACTAATCACCCCACTCTGAGTGAGAGGACCAGAAGGAGAGCCTCTTGGTAGCCAAAGAGTGTGGGCAGAGAGTGGAGAAGAGCAAATATGAACAAGGGATTCCAGCAAGCTTTAGGAACTCCTGAGTTCAACCTGAGCTATGCATGTAGGAATCTCACCATAGACAGAATACCAAAATCAGGGAGAACTGAACCATTGCCCAATGGGCAGACTGGGATCTGTGTGAATCACAAAGACTATGCATCTAAGTATCACTGCATCAACCACAGCAACATGCGCATTTCTTTCAAGCACATGGGAAATATTCACCAAGATAGCATCCTGTATCATCAAAAATAAATTTATAAAATTTAAATGATGCAGAGTTTGTTCTCTGACAAGAAAAGAATCAAACTAGAAATCAAATACTATGGAAGGAGGAGAAAAATCTCAAAACACTTGGAAATTAAACAACCATTCATAGATCAAAGAGAGAATCTCAAGGAAGTAGAAACTGCATTGGAATGAATTAAAGTGAAAGAGCCACATATTGCAATTCATGGCACGCAGCTAAATCAGTGTTAAGAGGGAAAATTATAGAATTTAATGTTTAAATTAAGAAAGAATAAAGACCACAAGCAATAATCTGCACTTCCACCTTAGATTAAATAAAGACGAGAAAACTTCACCCAGAGCGATCTGAAAACAAACAAACCAAAAACACAAGAGAGATAAATTGAAATTCGAAAATAAAGAAAAAAAATCCTGGAAAAAACTGGTTCATTGAAAAGATCAACAAAATTGATAAAATTCTAGCCAGATAAACAAAATCAAAAAAGAGAAGACAAATGACTAATATCAGAAATGAAATACTGACTATCGCTAGAATTCTACAAGCCCGACACTAAAGATGTTGGAAGGAAAAAAAAAAGGAAATACTAAGAACAGCTCTATGTACAGGACATAAATTCAAGAACTTAAATGGAATTGTGAAATTCCTCAAAATCCAGAAACTACCCTATTCATCCCTGATGAAATGCATCAATTTATAATACTACAACTATTAGAGAATGGATATCACATTTCCAAACTTTCTAAAAAGAAAATCTTTAGTACCTCAGAAATATCAAAAAACTCAAGCAGAAATTGTCAGAGCCAACTTTATCAGAACTCTGAAGAATAGTCAAAAGTTTGTAGCAACTAAGCTAACAAGATGTGAGCTCCTCTGGGTAAGCATTACTGGTCATGCTCTGTGGTCCTGGTGTCCACCATGAGCCTTGGCACTCAATGGGAGATCAGAAAGTGTTTGCTAAATGATGTCTTACTCACGGTGCCTGTAATCTGGTTGGATCAAGTTTATTTGGCCCCCAATACATGTTACAGGTCAACACGACCATAAACACAAACAGGAGCAATGACACAATTACACCTCTGCAAACATCTGTAGGAGAGGTGCCTGACACATAGCCAACAGAGACAGAAACATTTTAGCCCATGGGTAGCTTTTAAAAAATCCCATTTTTCATGAAAATCTCATCACTGCTGTGAAAAAACAAAATGATGGGAAGAAAGAGCTCTTCAGAGAATGACAATCTGAGCCCATGTCCTCCAAGTGCTGGGTAACCAAAGTGACATTTAGGAGGAAATGACCAACCAGGCACAATAGAAAGGCAGTTTAGGTTTGGAGGAGTACAATATTCTGATGACTTCCAGAAGTAGAAAACCCAGTCTTTCCTAAAGCATTCTCTGGCACATATCAAAACACAGAGACCTTTGACTCTTGTAACAGGATAAACATTCTGGCCCTTCCAGTACACAAGAAACAAGTGTCTGCACAGTCCGAATTCCAGGCCTGGCTTTCCTGTCACTGTTACAGAAAAGTGAGTGTATGAAACAAGTATTTAGTAATTCTGTTTCACTTTCGCTTAAGTCAAAAGGACCTGAGACTGTGTTTGGTTAGCAAATCCACCCTTCTAGCAACAGAGAAGTCAAGAGAGTAAGGTGATAGATGCCTAAACACAAAAATAGACCTATGACCAAAATTCAGATGGAAATGAAATATTTCACATGACCATAGGTTAGGAAGACCATAATACACAACGAGGATGCTCATCTGGTGTTTTCAGCTCCTCAAGACTTCATGCTTTCCAGGGTTTGGGGCCATAATGTTGAGCAGTCACTGGATGGAGTTTGACCTGAAAGAATAAAGAGAACACAGGTGTACTGAAAGGGTGTCTTATTGAAACACTTTAATCTCAAAATGAGCAAAGGATTGTTCTTAGATGGGAGTTTAAATGCTGCCCTTCTTTTGAGGTATTCATAAGTACATCACAAACCGAGAACATTTAAGCCTTCCTCATACCCAGAGAGGATAGTATAGAAGAAATCAGATCCAAATCCCACACCCAAAAGGAACTGAGGAGGATGAGAGGAGCCCAGGTGTGATCATGTCACTCTGCTGCTTAATTCTCTACCACCCATGAAATAAAAGCTTCCCAGGTGGCACCAGTGAAAAATAACCTGCCTACCAATCTTGGAGACATAGGAGATGCAGGTTGGATCCCTGTATTGGTAAGATCTCCTGGAGAAGGAAATGGCAACCCACTCCAGTATTCTTCCCTGGAGAATCCCATGGACAGAGGAGCATGGAGGCATATAGTCCGTAGGGTTGCAGAGAGTCTGACACGACTGAAGTGACATAGCATGTAAAGTAAGGTCCACACCACTTCCTCTGATATTCAGGGTCCCTCTAAGTATGACACAAATGCCCATATATTATCTATTTACACCATGATCCCATTTATTGCTTTCCATGTTGGAAGACTTCTGTTTCACTGCAACAAATTGGCTGAATATTTTTTGTTGGGTTGTAATTTGTGTCACAAGTTAGCTACAGTTAGCAGTGATTTCTGGGCTGGTTATTTAGGAAATGATCCAAGTGCTAGCTTCCTCTCTTCCTTATTTCTGCCTCTGAGCTCAAGAGAGGAGAAAACCTGACAAACACTATTTCAGCTAGGTGATCAAGGTAAATATCCATGTGATATATCATGTTGATAGTATGTACTTTTGATATGATGTGATAAGAATTGCACTTTGTCCCTCTGGTCTTCCTCCCCAAAACTCATTGCCCCATTTGAATACTTTGGACTAACACTTATTTTTATGATGACTGGATGTTGATATTTTTATTTATTTATTTATTTTCATTTATTTTTATTAGTTGGAGGCTAATTACTTTACAATATTGTAGTAGGTTTTGTCATACATTGACATAAATCAGCCATGGATTTACATGTGTTCCCCATCCCGATCCCCCCTCCCGCCTCCCTCTCTACCCGATCCCTCTGGGTCTTCCCAGTGCACCAGGCCCGAGCACTTGTCTCATGCATCCAACCTGGGCTGGTGATCTGTTTCACTATAGATACTATACATGTTTCGATGCCGTTCTCTCGAAACATCCCACCCTTGCCTTCTCCCACAGTGTCCAAACTCTGGATGTTGATATTTATTAGATGCTTTTCTGTATCGATGTTGGTCTGATTTTTCTCAGTCAATCTGTTATTGTAATAAGGCAATCCTGGTATTATGCATTCCCAGATCCAGCCCTCATTCCTCCTTGTGCTGTTCTAAATTATACAGGAGCCAACACCGGCAGGCTGCAATCAAACTAGCCAACAGTTGACTGCCATTTTGCTTCAGCTAACCAGAAACACTGGCAAGAGATTAGAAGTCTGGAAAACAGAGCAGTCAAAGATTTTTCTCCTTCCTCTGCATCAGGTGACTTGTCCTTCAATGGTTCCATATTCTCCATGGCTCCAGCCATTCAACCATGAGACTGAGCCATCCTGGCTGTGGATCCTATTGCATCCAACACCCAGGTTCCAGTAACACAATCTCCTTTCTTTGTTGTTCCATCCAAGAGGTGAGTGATTTCCTCGTGTTCTAATAATTGGGTTTCCCAATTCTCTCCTGCTTGGCTTCCTACCACTTTTGTAACCAACCCCACACATTAAGTTCCCTCCATGTTAAATATTTGCAGTGGCTTCTATTTTCCTGGACAATCCTTGACTTGTTACATGCGGCCAGTTATAATGACTGATCTTCTAGTGTTAAACTTCTTTACATTCCTGGCATAAACCCAGCTCTGTCACCAGCAGTTAAATATGTTTGTCTCTTCTGTAATTAATAAAAATAATACTAAAACAAATACTAAAATAAAATACCCCTGGGCTCTGAAACTTCCCCCAAATAATGTGTCTTTCATCATCATCTTCACAGCCTTCTCAAAAGTAATTTTTACACTCACTAGTTTTGGGGCATATATGGAAAAATTTTAATAACATAAGTGATTATAAAGTGATTTAATCAAATTGTAAAAAAAGATTTCAGCAATATACATGAAGTTAAATAGTGTGACTTGTGCAACAGAGACAAAATGGTACTCAAAGGGAAATATATAGCCTTAAACAGATGTATTAGAAAATAAGAAATATTTAAATCATCCAAGAAATCCAAGAAGCTAGGTATGAACATCATAGGAAAACTTAAGTAATAGAAGGTAGGAAATAATGAAGTTAAGTATGGAAATAATGAATTAGAAAGCAGTACGGACAAAAGACAAATGCCAATTACTTGAAAATACTTATGAAATGTACATTTTAAAAAAATATGACCAGATACTAAAGAAAAAAATAGTACATAAACCATTTAAGTTAAAACTCTATAAACTATAGATGCAGAAGATATTTAAATGATGTAAAAACACAGCAAGTATGTTATATGATTCCCTCAAGATAAGCAAACGGTGGTCAAGGAAAAGTTTCTCCATATGAAAGTGATTTCTATCCTATTTCATTGATCTATATGTCTGTTTTTGGGCCAGTACCATACTGTTTTGATTCGTATAACTTTCTGGTATAGTGTAAAGTCAAGAAGCTTGTTTCCTCCAGCTCTGTTCTTTCTTTTTTCTTTTTACTGTATTTGACAGTGTCTGTTCTTTGTTGCAGCACATGGGATCTTTGATATTCATTGAAGCATGTGGGATCCTCAGGTGCAGCATTCAGAATCCTCAGTTTCAGCACTTGGGGTCTTTTAAAATGTGGCATGCAGGCTCTTTAGCTGCAGCACATGAACTCTAAGTTGTGGCATGTGAAACTCAGTTGCAGCTTGCTAACTCTTAGTTGCTGAATGTGGGATCTAGTTCTCTGATCAGGGATCAAACCTGGGCCCCCTACATTGAGAGCATAGAGGCTTAGCCACTGAACCACAAGGGACATCCCTCCAGGGCTGATTTTTTCTTTTTCCCAAGATGGTTTTGGCTATTTGGGGTCTTTTGTGTCCATATAAATTTCTAGTTATGTGAAAAATGTCATTGGCAATTTAATAGGGATTACATCGAATCTGTAGATTGTCTTGGGTAGTATAGTCACCTTTCAAAATTGATTCTTCCAATCCAAGAACATGTCATAATTTTCCATCTTGTTGTGTTGTCTTCAATTTCTCTCGTCAATATTTTACAGTTTTCCAAGGCCTTTTACCTTCCTAGGTAGGTCTATGTCTATGTAGTTTATTCTTTTTGATGCAGATAAATGGGATAACTTAATGGTAAATGGGATAATACCTGGACTTCTCTTTCTGTTAGTCACTGTTAGTGTAGAGAAATGCAAATAAATTTTATATATTAATTTTGTTTACTGCAACTTCGCTGAATTCATCAATGAGTTCTAGTAGTTTTCTGGACCAGGACACTGGGAGGTCTCTTGGCCAGAACAAAATGGAACCTCAAGCTGCCATGGACACCTGAGGGGAGCAGGTGTGGGTGAGCATCTCTCAGGAGTATGCATGGACAGCCAGAACATACAGAGAGGAAAGGGGGGGGGGTGGCCCGGGGATTCAGCCATTGGCAGGAAGCACCCTGCCACAATCCTGACAGCTGAGGAAGTAGGAGAGAGTGTTTGCGGGATCCCAGACAGTCTAAAATGGAACTCGGATTTTCAGTGGTCTGAGGCCCCCCAGGTCACATGGGTGGGCCCTGAGTAGGGCTTCTGTCTATGGGAAACACTGGGCAATTCTATCTAACCCCCACCCCGAGATATCTCTGGAGACATTTAATTCAGGTGGTGTTTCAGCTCCCATTTTTCAAGAATCGACAAGGAAGCCCACCCCTCACTATTGACGGGAGGCTTCCAGTATAGAGCCAAGGTCCACCAGGAGATCAGTGTTTACACACCTTAGATGCAGACTTGCTGTGAGACAGAGCACACTTCCCCGTAACCACGTGGCAGACTTAAGTGTCAGGAACCTTGCCACCTCCTTTACCTCCCCGAGTCCTCAGGACCCTGTGAGGCAGGTGCCCCTAGGAGTACCCAAGTGGGGAAACACAGGCTAAGAGTGGGTGAGCCAGGCAGCTGGGGATCAGCAGGGCTGAGGTGCCTGCCTTGGCATCTCCTCACCTGAGCCCTCTCTCTCACCCACTGGGCCAGGTTCCTGAGCCCCAGATGGCTGATGCCTCAAGGTCAGAAGCATTCCTGATTCTGGAAATCTCGGGAAGATCCTCAACCCCAGGAGCAGAGTGGGGTTGTGAGACATTATTGGGGTGTGCCACTCATGTATGGCTTGAGCCACCTTGTATGGCTGCTTCTCTGATGCTAGAGCACCAGGCCCCAGAGCAGGATGTCAGCTCTCATGGCCTAGACACAGAGCCAGATGGAGGTCCCATGGACGGAGGTCACAGGAAAGGGAGTCACATTGTGTGTGAAGGCCCAGGGTGACCACCCCCTCCTGTATGCCTGGGACTGGGGTGTGCAGAGCAAGGCCGGCCTGGGGTGGACATGGGTAGGCTGCAGAGTGCAGAAGACAGCAGCCTGTCCTCCTTCTGTGTCCCTGGGACCTCACCCACCACATCTACAGCCCCCAACCTGGGGCTCCCACAGACCGATGGCAGGTCGCAGAGTGGGTCTGTGTGGGGGACTGGCTACCCAGCCAGCAACAGTGCACAGAGGACCGGATGCCTGTACTCTTGACCATGGACCCCCACCCTGGACATGGCTGTGCTTGAGCTCAAGAGTGCCATGCCATACCCTCAAGGCAACTGTGAACACAGAGGAGGGGCTAACTTTGAGGGTCGCATGTCTGTTGGTGTGCGTCTGCCTGGCCCTGGGGTTCCAGGACCAGAAGGCTATGACTGGTTTACACAAAAGCTCAGCCTGACTTCACACCCATGCCCAAGTGTCATGATGCCCATTGCCATGACAAGCATGGACCAGGACTCTGACACGCTGACCATCCTGGGTGCAACTGGCCCTATATTAGGTCACTTAATGACTGCCTTGTGATGTCGGTTCCGAGCAAGCAGAGACCTTTGCTGAGGGGCTGAGCACCCTTGTGAGCATGGACTGCTCCTGACCATTGCAATGTACCCTTTCTAGGAAGGAGGGACACACCACCCTCCACATGACTGTGGACAAGGAAGGCCCTGTGTGGACTGTGCGCCCGATATTGGGTGGGGGGCTCCCTTTCTTCCATACACAAGGCCTCGGGCCGTCAGCTCCGGGAGCTGGGCCCCTCCCTGTGGACCCTTCAGTTGCCCAGGCCCAGCCCGTGCCCACCAGCCACCAAAACTTCAGGCTGCTTCTGGAAGAGAATGCTTTCCATGCTTTGAGTGAAGAGACTTTGTTGAAGAGGCTGCACACCAAGTGCGGTGCTCTGCCTGGGGGAGAGGGCAGCCTCCTCTTCCTCCCTTTTCCCAGGAAGTGGACACCGCTTTGTGTCCATCTGGTGGGAGAAAGATGGGAAGTGTTTTGGTCAGCCAAGAAAGTGCAGGCCAGGGGTCGACACCTGCATAGAAAGCAGAGAAGCTTCTGCAGTCTGCCCCCTGCAAATGTCAAGCCCCTCTCTGGGTCTTATATGGATACTCTTGGGCCACTCTGAGTCATTTTCCAAGGGCAACAGGTGTTGATGAGTTAGTGAGCCTCGAGGATGGGCAAGCTGAAGCACTGCCTCCTGTGGAACAGGGTCCCACTTTCTCCAAAGAGGCGTGGGGATGGCTGGCTGAGGGCACCCAAGGGCCTAGCTGGAGGGTGCTGGTTTCAGTAAGCCTTGTGAGACTTGAACTTTGCTATTCTCTCTCTCTCGGAGAACCCCAGTTACAGTTCTGCTAGGGTCTTCTGTTTAAGAGAGACAGCCCACACCTCCTGGGGAAGATGAAGAGGAGAAGGAGCGTTAAGTTTACGTCTCGGCAGGTGGAGGGCAGGCCAGACGCCCTGGGCAACCCTCCTGTGCCCAGCACCACGCAGCCACAGGATGGCTTTTCACTTTCCCCTGAGGGTGCCCAGGGGACTGTGAGCCACCTGGAATTCCCCCCCCCCCCCGTCACCACCCTAGCCGAGACCTATGCCTCCCCAGCTGCTGGTCTGGGGACAGCAGCCCCACACCCCTTGATGGGTCCTGATGCCTGGCAGCCCAGGCGCACACAGGCTCCAGTCTCTCTAATCCCTGTCCTAACAGAATTGGCACTGCACATCAGAGCCCATAGCTCTGCTTCACCTGGCCTCCTGCCCAGATGTGTCCTCCCATGATGGTGGGGGGCCCCATCACTGTGACCCACCCAGATCTTCAGCCTGCCCCCTGGGAAGCTCCCAGTGGCCATGCTGGTGCCTCTATGCACCACATGGGTGCCCTCATGGCTGCCAGGCCAGACCCCAACCTGACATTGACCGCTCAGGCCCAGAATTCCTTCTACTTTATTGCTCAGGGAGTCCCTCTTTCCCATAATATGCAGCCATTCTTTCCCATAATCCCCACCCCTTTCAAGCACACTCCCAGAGGACCCCAAGTATGTACCCTATTCAGACAGGTAGAGGTGGCCCTGTGGTCAGAACACTGCAGGAAAATAAGAGCCTGAAAACACGAGGGATTTCCTGCCCAACACACTTCTTCAGTACCTCCATCCTGGACCTGGCTGAGCATTTCAGTCCCCTTGGCAGCTGCTTGCTCAAGAAGTCAAAACAAATGGCTGCCCACCTATGGCACAATGCAGGTACTGCATGCACACCCATGGAAGCACCTCAGACACTCTGCACCCACTCATTGAAAAGATGCATCAAGGGCTTGACAAGAGCCTGGTGGAGTGGCTTCACAGGTTCAGGGACACTGTCCCAGAGGCTCCTCACTTGACAGATGAGAAGTTAGGCCTCCCCTTATCGGGGGCCCCGAAAGAGCCCTTACTATCCTGAGACACACAGGGCTGGAACCTGTGGTTCCGAGCAGCTCCGAGGTTTGGCTTCATTGCAGGGCCTGCATCTGGTGACATTTTCTTATTTCTCTTTTCTTTTCCTTTTTCAGATGAGCACTCCAAGAGTGTCACAACTCAGCACCCTCTGCTCGCTGGGGTGTCCAGTTTATAACATGCTTTCTCTTAAAAGAGTGTTTGTCCTGAGGAGCATAGCAACTAGCCCTCCAGGGTTGCCCTGCAGAGACAATGGCTCTGAGATCAGGTGAGGGAACAGTGCCAGTCCACTGGAAGCAGAAGGCTGGGTCTTCCTTGTTGGCAGTCTGGCGCAGGCAGAGGAGGCCCTGAGAAAGGACTCGAGGTGGTGCAGGCCAGGGCTCTGTCAGTCACAGCACTGAGCTGCTGTGACGCCTGACTAGGCTGCTCACTTCCAAGTCAAATGCAGCCCCTTACGAAGGTTTGCTGCCTGGAGGACACCTTAAATTTCAGAAGGTTTCATTCGTTTTTTGGTCTTGACTTCCATATGCCTCCTGACATGGAATCACCTGCAGATGTTGCTATTTAAAAATCATGTTCCCAGAAACCTCAGCATGTGTGGCACCTGCTTACCTGTAAATCTACAGAGAAAGCGGAGATGAGCCAATTGCAAACTCAAGTCATCTGCTTGTCACAAAAGGCACCTTTTATTTACCAAGTTAAGGCTGCCTGACATCAAAAGAGACCCATGTGGTACTTCACTCCCACCACTCAGTCCTTGGTAGATTTTGACTGATGTCTGCAGAGTGAAGTGGCTAAGCACACATCCTCTGGGGCCAGGCAGAGTCAGCAGCCTAAGATCACACAGGAGTGTAGGGAGGGAGCATGACTTTGATGGGCTGGCCATGGATAGTCAAACTGTCTCAAGTCACACGTGAGCCCAGGTCAACAGGAGAGGCCAGGCGGCTCTAGAAGTATGGGTTAAATTCTGTCCCCAAGGCTGTACAGGTTACATTGTTTTGGAGAGTTAAATGCAATTCAACCAGACAGCGTATCTCAGAGAGTAGGCCTGCCCCACAAGTGCTCCAAAGAGGTAAGGGTGACCCTGGAGGCCCAGCTTGGCAGACCCTGGGGAGCCAGTGATCCATGGCCAACTCACTTCCCACCAGCTCTGCCTGAGCCTCCCTTGGCCCAGTGCTCATCTTGGGTTCTCTGTGACCCCTGCATCCCCTGGGCTCCCTTGCTCTGTCGCTTCTCAAAGGGAGGTAACATGGCCAAACAGGGATGAGGTGGGGAGACTGGAAGAGGTTGATTTCTGAATGACAGAAACAAGGCTTAGCCTGTGGTGAGCAAAGCTGGTGGTGATCTGGAGTGCCAACTCTCTGCAGGAGGAACTGCCTGGGACTCTGTGGGAGCTGTCATGAGCCAAGGTCCTGGAATAAATTGAACTACAGACTGACAGGGAGGCTGATGAGATGCCACAGCCTGGGTCTTGTCCACGCCCAACCCCACAAGCACGTCCTTTGACTGGGCAGCAAGGTTCTCAGCCATCCGCTGAGCCTCTGGATAGGGAGGGAAGGTACCGACCCCCAGGGTCTGAGGTCCCAGTCAGAGGGAACCTGGAGGCCCCATGCAACCCCCCAGATGATGAACTCTGTATGCTCCTGCCCTCAGCAAACCTGGGGATGCCCAAGCCTCATTCAGGCAGCACCTCTGGCCTCTGAGCAGTGCTCTGGGGGTTTGTAGGTGGGCTGGCGGCAACCAGACCATTGTAGAGGCTGGGCTGGAGAGCGATGAGGCTGAGTCTTTGACCCTCAGGGGCCCCAGGGGCAGGGCAAGGCAGATCAGCCACCCACACACCTCCAGAATGTCTCTCCTTCCTGGGGGAAGAGTCTAAAGTCGCTTGACCAGTGGGGACTTACAACCCACAATTCACAAGTTCTTGGCCCCCAGAGCCCCTCTGGCCACTCTGCACAAGAAAGACCATTGAGAGGGGGAGGGTATCCATGCAGACCAGTGGAAGAGAGTCACCAGGAGACGACCCTGGGGATATCCCAGAGAGGAGGAGTGTAAAGTCACTATGAGCAGCCAAGGCCATCTCCAGGCTGCTGAGTTCTTGTTAACTCACCAGCCACTGCTGACCCACTTCAGCCAAAACAACATCATTTACACAAAAGATTCTGAAGTCTGGTGACACTGAGGGGCTCCCAATGGAAGGCAAATGGTTCCCTGTGCTTCCCTCCGGTCATGGTCATGGCAGCCCCTCATCCAGCATCTGTGCTAGGACTAGGACTGCAGCCTTCTCTCATGGGTTAAGGAGACCCCCTCCTGAAAGAGGATGAGGGGGTCCAGTCACCCCAGAACAGTGGGTACTATAGAACACAGTTTGACCCTGACTGGGATTTCTGGGGGCCCTAGTCTGGGCTGTCAGGCTGAGATCGCACACCTCCTCATTTCCTCAGTGAACTCAGGGAGTCAGAGGCTTGGTCTTTGGGGCACAGCCTCAGATGAGCAGAGGGAGGTGCCCACGTCCTGCAAAGATTTGAGGTGAGGACCAGAGGAGACTGAGGGTCCTCAGGGGATGCATATGAAGCCCTCCTGATAGCCCTAGGGGACCAGGTGGCACAGCATTCAGATGTAACCTCACTGATCTTGATGGGAGGGGAGAAGTGAGGGTCTGGGCCGGTGCCCGGGTTCAGGTCAGCAGAATAAAGGAACCCAGCTGTGCTAGGAGTCAAGTAGAACCCTGAAGGGGGTTCTGGAACCCTAGGGCATCCAGGTCGTCAATGCTCTCAGCCCTGGGAGACCCTGGCATGGTTGTAGGAATGAGCCCCCTACTCCTGCTTGCCTCTCCAGGGTCTTATCTAGGGAGGGCCTGGTTCTAAGTGTAGCAAGCTCAGGAACAGATGGTGGTGCCCAGATCTGCTGAGAGTCAAAGTGAAGAGTGGAAGGAGAATTGAGAATGGCCTGGAGTATCATCTCAGCTCTGGAAAGCCCTGGGCATGGAGACTTGATGTCATCTCTGCAGACACCCCTGAGGGACCCAGTGAATTGTTGGCCTTGGTGTGAGGGTCCTGCTTCTAGTCAACACAAGGGGCATCCCGGGACCTGCCAGGGATCAATATGAGGACCTTGAGGGAGGACACAGGGAATCCCACAGGTCCCAGAACCTTCTGATAGCCTGGGACGACTCTGGTGTAGGCATGAGTACCGGGTCTCAGAGACACTGGAGAGTTGATATAAGGGGTGAGACCTCAGACATTGGAGGGGTGATTCTTAGTTTCTGAAGGAGTTTAGGTAAGGACCCTGAGGGAGGACTGAGGGAATGTTGGACCCCAATTAGAGGAGACCTCCGAGAAGCCCATCTCTGTTGTCAGTTCAGGGCTATCATGAAGTAGGATGAATGCAACAGGCATGGTCTGTCTTCCTGACATCTGGGTCTTGGAGAGACTGGGACCCTGGTATAAGGGGCAGAGCTTCAGTTGGGGAGAAGTGAGAATCCCAGGTCCTGCCAAGAGGCAAGGTGAGGTGCCTGAAAGAGGACAGAGGGGACCCTGCCTGAGGGCCAACAGAACCCTACAGATCCCCGCCCCTGTAGTCAGCCCTGGGAGACCTTGGTATGAGATGAGCACACTAGGCCTGTCTGAATTCCTGACATGGGGATCTCAGAGAGACTGAAGACTTCGTGAATGCAGAAAGGTCTCAAAATGGTGTACGGGACAATCCCGGACCCTGCCTGGAGTCCAGGCTCCACAGGAGGAATGAGTGAGGTGGTTAGACCTGAAGACAGGGAGGGATCCTTGCCTTTGATGGGGGTCTTGGAGGCCCCAGAGCGGCATGAGCAATTTCCTGATCTATGGCTTAGGGACCTCAGGATCTGAGATGTTAGGCCAGAGTGGGGAGTGTTCAGGTCCACAGAGGGTGTACTCCCTGAATACAGAGGGAGAACTAAGCAGACTCCCATCCTGTCCCTATGGTCAGTTTTAGGAGGCCAGGCAGGATGTGAGGAGGAGCTGAGGACCAAGCATCTCCCCAGTCCAGAACCCACAGGAGGCCCTGGGCAGGTGCGGCCACACGTGGGGCCCATCAGCACTTTCTGTTCAGACTCGGATCTTGTTCTGAGTTTCCCCGCAGGCCTCCAAAGAGGAGGGACCAGGTCATGCCAGGGGAAATATGAGCACTACAAGGGAGCCCTAAGGGGATTTCCTACCCCACAACTGGGGGGGGGGAACCTCACAGAGTCCACCCCTCCTACCAGCACAGAAGGCCCAGGGATATACTTCAGTCTACCCCCCCAGGTGTCCCCTCCATGTCTCTCACAGGAGCTCCAGGAACCAGGAGGTGAAGCAGAGATCTGAGGCCCATGTCCTGAGGTCAGAGAGCAGAGGAGGTCCAGGAAGCGCCAGGAGTCAAGGTGAGGAGGGTGTCCTGAGTGTGCACCAGGGGCACCCCTTCCCAGAACAGAGGGGAAACTACAAGGTCTATATCCCCAAACCATGTCAGCCCAGGAACCTCTGGCTGTGCTGACTGCACCCTTGGGAAACACCACTCCTCCTCCTTCAGGTAGCCAGGTTTCCAATCTCACTGGAAGAGCACCCCTCAAGAGGAAACCTGTAAGTGGCCTGTTTCAGACTTCCCAGGGTGTGTTTCACAGGTGAGACTACTCACACCCCCTATCTCCTCCAGACACATAGTCTGCATCTTTCCCCTGCCTCTCTCCTGTCTGTGGTTCCATCTCAGGCAGGCATAACACTTGGGATCAAGATGAGTGAGCTGAGCAAGCCTGAGGAAGACATTCAGGGCCCAGGCGATGCCCAGGGCCAGGTAGAGGCACAGGTCCTGGGGTCTGAGGCAGGGAAGGCTGCAAACCCCCTCAGCCTCCTCTCCCCCAGTCTCCTCCTCCACCCCTGCAGAGGCCTTGCCCCAGGAAGCTCTGAAAGATGATGGCTATCCTGGTGAATTTCCTGCTCCTCAAGTATCGTGCCAAGGAGCTAATCACCAAGACCTAATGCTGAATACGATCCTCTCAGATAATCAGGACCACTTCCCTATGGTCTTCCGTAAAGCCTCCCAGTGCCTACAGCTGGTCTTTGGCATGGCGGTGAAGGAGGTGGGCCCCAGAGAGCACATCTACATCCTGGTCCCCACCCTGGGCCTTGCCTATGAAGCAATGCAGAGCAGTGTGCAGAGCATGCCCAAGGCCGGCCTCCGGGTGCTGGTCCTCAGCCTGATCATCTGAAATGGAGACTGTGCCCCTGAGGAAGTGGTCTGAGAAACACTCAGCAGGATGGGGGCATGTCCTGGGAAGGAGCACTCTGTCTTTGGGGATCCCAGGGAGCTGCTGACACACGTGTGGGTGCAGGAGGATTACCTGGTGTATCGACAGGTGCCTGACAGCGACCCTGCTCGCTATGAGTTCCTGTGGGGTCCCTGGGCCTATGCGGAGACCAGTAAGTGGCAAGTCACAGTGTATCTGCTCAGGATCAATGAAAGGTTTTCCAGGGTCTTCCCATCCCTGTCTGCAGAGGCTGAGAGGGAGGAGGAAGATGTGCCCTGAGCCAGAGGAGCATCCAGGTGATCCTTCGTTCTGTGACTGAAGAGGGAGTAGTCAGCTTTCTCAGTAGTGAGGGCCCGGGCCAGTTGGGGGAATCCCGTGTGTAGCAGTATTGGGTTCCTGTTCTCTATGATGACATGGAGATTCATCTCTGTTTTCTTTAGAAATTGTTCAAATGTTTCTTTATTTTTTTTTCAGCTGAAAACTTAATAAATTTCAATATCTAACTTCATGAATGGCATTGATCACACTGTATTTGTACTTACCCAGTTTAAGGACCAGAGTTTTGCTGTTTTGTAAAAGAGATCGAAAACTGTCCCATTTTATTTTTGAACCTGAGCAAGGTAACATGGATTGGAATTACGATTACTTTGCATAAGCAAACTTACTTACCAGTATATAATTGGTGAAAGAATTAGAAAATAAAATAAACAAAATACTGTAGTGAATTCTTGCTTCTTATGCTTTTAGTCTGTCCTTTTCTAAAGCACCAGCAGCAGACAGAAGAGATCAAAGCCTGAAGAGGGGAAAGGTCATGGCCAGTGGGGTGGGGGTGGTGGGACCACCAACTCAGGCTAGGCCTACCAGCCTGCTATGGATCCCATCTTCTGGGAGGGACAGTCGCCACGAGCCCATCGGACCCTTGGGATCTCTCACAGTGGTAGCTGAGCAAGGACTTGCCAGGACCTGGCCCTGCAGCAAAAGCCAGCCACAGGCCTGCACATTGGTAGGGTAGGGCCAGGGGCACGTTTGTTAACCCATCCAGGGCCTGGCCCCTTGAAACAAGGCACTTGGCAGCAGATGGGAGCCTTTTCGGGCAACCAGAAACAAACTTTTCTGTACTTTCAGACAAGAGACAAGCTGGGGATCCCATCTCCATCCCCAGGCCCCCTCACCCAGGGCTGCCTCTCCACATCACCTTTGTGACATCATGAGAAAAATTGAGGAAACTGACCACTCAATTGACTGTCTAGCCCACAACCCAGATTCTAGAATCTTCAGAGAGTATTTGTGGGGCACCCCAACCCTGGTTTGGAGGCTGTTCTGCACTGAGCATTCAATGCTTGGGTAGATAATGCTCCTGAGCTAGACTGGCTCCATGGCTAGTCAGAGTTCCCATAAGGCATGGGCAACTCCGCTGGCCCCATCAACTGATGGGGAGCCCGCAGCAGGGAATCCCTGTGATTCCTCCCCAGATCCAAACATGGATTCAGGGGAGGCTCTGGAGAAGCAGGGTGACCAACCTGAGAGCCCCAATCCAGGCCTCCATGACAATCTGCCCCCACAGGGCCTGAACCCAGAAATGGCAGAGGAAGAGAACAATGATATCCTCGGGCTGTCCTTCCCCAGGAAGCTCTGGAGGATCATGGAGGATTTGGCCTTCACCTCTGCGCACTGGAATGGTGAGGGAGACATGGTGGTCATCAAGGCAGATCGTTTCCAGACAGAGGTCCTTCTGTGCAGAGGCATGGACCAGATCTTCGAGACAGACAGCATTAAGAGCTTCATCTATGAACTGAATCTGTATGGTTTCATTAAAATCTGCCCTTTGGGTTGCTCTGCAGAGAATAACTTGATGGTAATGTAGAAAGCCCTTCTAGGGAGGCTAGACTAGATGACCTGAGTGCTGGATGGTTTTCATTTCCCAGGAGAACACTGTTCTCATGAGAGGGTGGTTAAGGAAAGAGGAGAACCAGGGTCTGTCGTGTTCCTCCACCCCCATGAGACTTGATCCACCGGGGTGACTCTAGACCCTGAGGGGCCATTTGAAGTAAGGGAGGGCCAGTAAAGCCTCAGGCGAGGATGGCACCAGGGGAACTCTAGGGAGTAACATGTTAGGGTCTCATTACCTGCCAGAATGAAGAGAACTTGTCTCCATACATAGGCATGGCCAGAACAGTGGTGGGGAAGAAGGCAGCAAGGAAGGCCTCTTCTCCCCCTTGCTGTCTAAAGTGATTCATTTTTTTTCAGATCTATCGCAACTCCAATTTTCAGAGAGACAAGCCTCTCCTCCTGCAGAACATCCTAAAGAGAAAGAAGCGAGCAGTGGCGACTAGACACTCTCCTCGACTCCAACACAACTTGCACCAATAGGCGGGCAAGAAAGTCCAGAAGGGAACCCCACCTGCTCACAGAACCCCCAGCCGGCAATCATTTGTGTCCTCTTACCTTTGGTCTATGGGCAGTGTAGCTGGGCGGTCCAGGGCAAACCATCTCCCCAGCGAGCAGGGTGGCCCCAGTGGAAAGGGCATGTCCAGCAGTGCCACGTCTGTACAGCTGGCTACTTCTGGAAGGGAGAGCACAGCGCAAATGCCCGAGAGCCCCCCGGAGTACCCAGCTTGTGCCTCAGTGATGGCCTTGTACAACACCTGTTCCTCCATCCTGATGGTGGCCCTGTCAGTCACAGCTCCAAAAGAGGCCCCTTCAGCAGAGGAGGAGCAGGGAGAATCCTCAGATTACAAGTGTGTCCTCTGTGAGCAGGTCAAGGACAAGCCCAATCCTTGACCTCCCAGGTTCCTAGGGACACTCAAAAGTACTCTCTTGTAATCAAAAATCGATTCCTGGTTCTAATAAAGTGGAGCGAATCTCCACAGGAGTAAATAAAGAATTGAACAAGAACTATGAGTCTGTGTTCTTTCTGTCTGTCCACACTATTCACATGATGCAGGTGAGCCAGATGAGGCTGGAAGCCCACACCCCATGCAGGCTTCAGTCTGGTCCCCGTGATCCTTTTTCAACTGAAGCAGCAGCAATTCACGTGCTTTGCCAAGGATCTGGCTCAATAGCTGAGTGCTGAGGCCAGCCCAGGACGGGCTGGTCACTGGACATTGCCTGCTGCTCAGCAGTTGGCCCAGCTGGGCTCCTGACCTTGGGGGGTGTCACCTTCCATGAGTCATGCACCCTGAAGCAGAAGGGGCTCCTCCTGGGTCCCCCAATGATGCCACAAGTTTCTGATCTGCGGCTGAGCATCTCCAGCTGTCAATCCAAGGGCCCCACCTCAAGAAACTGACCGGAAAGTAGGGCCACCCCACCCACAAAACCTTGCAAACACACGACCCCAAACCCAAAGACAAGTACAAGGTTTCCACAAGGTGAACACCAGCCCTTGTTGCTCTGCCCTCACAGGTATACTTAGGAGCCTGTCTTTGGACGTGAGGCGGCCAGGAACCGCATCCAGCACACACCCTTTGTGAGCCAAGGGGCACATTAGAAAAGGGCAAGGGTCACCTGCAAGGACAAACTGCAGCCTGTTTCTGGGCCTGCTGGCCTCTCTGCCTGCTGATGCTCAGCCCCGCCCCCAGCCTTCCCCTTCACCCCCTGGACACTGTTCCAACATTGGGGAGTTTGAACCAGAACAGAGAGGGAAAAACACTAAGCAGTTTCCCAACAACACATTTCTTTCAACCACCCAGACCCAGCAGGGCCAAAATGAGTGATGAAGCCATTTTATCATAAAGGTCAGTCTTGGAGACTCACGCTGAGTCCAGAGCAGCACCACGAGGGTTGTCCCGATTCCCCGACCCACACCAAGCTGGCAGCACACCCCAGGGTGGGGCTAATTCAGACCAAACCAGACGGGCACGTCCAGGGCACAGTGGTGACTGGACCATGTCACCATGACCTGGTATCTTGGTCACCTTCCTCTCGAGAGCCCAGCCTGGACAGGCCTCCTGCCCAAAGGGGATCAGGTGCTCAGGGATGCCCACCAGGAAGATGTCCTTCCCGCCCCTCCCAGGGATGGACTGCAGCAGCCAGCGGGGGTTGGCAAGCACAGTCAGGTGTTTCTGTCAAAGGTCAGGTACCAAGGCTTGATTCTCCACCTCCTCCACCTCATTGGGTCTAGGCTTTCTGGGCACAGCAAAGTGTCCCCAATGTCCATGGGACCTGTGTGCAAAACAGGACACAGAAGGAGAACAAGATGATTCAAAGTCACACCTGCTAGAGACTAAGACGGTATCATGGAGGGGACCCTAGATGAACTCGGTCCCCTGGATGAGCATTTCCATTGGGCTCACCTTGGCAAAGGGAATTCGGGGCAAGGCCAAATGAGGGAGTGAGCAAAATGAAAGGTAGAGGCCTGGTGCTCCACAAACCCACCAGGCCATGGGCAGCTCTCAGTCTGACCACTATAGGCCACAGGGACAGAGCAGGATGGTCCCAGGGAGAGTCTGCGGGCATCAGATCCACAAGAAATTCACCAACAGACATGTACTGCTGTGTGGCCTCACCTCTGGGGAGTCAGGTGACTTGCTCAGGGCCTGCAACAGGCAGTGGGGGTGGGGAACCCAGGCTGGGTGTTTTCTTGCCTCTCATGGTCTCTGCCGAGCACACACACACATGGGGACACACACACACAGACAAGTGCCACATACAGACATGGACCTGCCTCTGACTCAGAGCACAAATGGGGACTGAGGCCCAGAGAGGCGGTCAGGCACTTTGGGCTATCGCCTCCCAGACAAGGGAAACTTGCTGCTTCTCTGAAGAAACCTCAGCACCCCCCCACCCCACCAACTGGTTCAACAGAAAACAAATGAGCACAATCTGGCTGAAACCCAGGGCAGCACTGGGGCCGTTCGGGCAGCACGGGGAACGGCATCACTTGCCTGAGATCACTCCAGGGTCAGACTTGTCCCTGTCCCACAGCAAGGCCTGGATCTGGGCAGGGCTCATTGCTAGTCTCTGCTCCAGCACCTCCCACCAGGCCTCACTCATCAGTCCCACTGTGCAAAGTGGACAGCCATAGTACAGAGCTGGTGTCTGCATAGCATGGGCTGCCACTGCCTTTCCAGGGCTTGACACTATATAAGATGAAATGTGCAAAGGCTGTTGATGGAAGGACAGACAGCCAAACTTCATCTCTCAGGACTCCCAGGGCCTCACGTGGCTGCAGATACACAGAACCACAAAGGTCAGGAGCCTAACACAGAGGTCTCCAAGCTCACAACCCTGGCCTGGACCTCAGCCCCACATGCCCAAGCATCCTCCAAGCCTGCTGACACAGAATGCAGGGGGTCAGAGAAGCCTGGGTCTTTCCATCCATCTCTATGCAGTCCACTGATAGGGGGGTGGAGACCCAGAGGACACTTCCATCAATGGAGTCTGTGGGGAGTTCAGGAAGGAGCGCAGGGCAGTGGGAGAGAGAGGCACATGAGTGCCACATGAGTTGCAAGAGGGCCCTGAAATCCTGGGAGCACTGAGGAGGGACGGTGGGTTCCCTTGCTTCACAGTGCAGTGGCCAGGCTCTGGTCCTCTCCCAGCACAGCCAGGAACAGTCCTGGGCTTGGGTTCCCCCACCCCCAGCCCCCATTCCACCCCTCAGCTCCTGGGCTGTCCCTGCCCGTGTTCTGCAGATCCACATCTTAGCCCAGGGCTGCTGAATGCAGATCCATGCTAACAAATCTGCCCTCAGTCCTGGGGCTGCCCTGGACCTCAGACAGCCCTGCCAGGTGTCTTCCCCACACCTTTAGGAGCCACCTTCCTTCCAGCTCTTCCCACACCATGGCCTCCACTGTCATCAGATGCCCCGTCCCCTGCCCAGAGCCTAGAGAAAGAACAAAGAAGAGAAGGAAACCTCTGGGATGGGCACACTCCCTGTCCTCTCCTGGGCCTGGGACAGCACCATGCAGGGATCCCAGAATTCAAACTCCAAATAACCCGCTAGGTCACTGTCACCTTGTTCAACACCTGAGAAGGAACCGAGGGATAGAGAGATACACCATGACTGTAGGGGACCTGACCACACCCACCTCCATCCTCACTTCATTCTTTATACCTGGAGGGGCTCCCTGTTCACTGGAAGGGGTTGGAGGCAAAGGAGCGGAGCCATGGGCCTGAACCTCAGCAGGGTCTCAGCACCTTTCTAAGAGCCTCCATTTCCACGTGGCTATGAGGACAGGGACATGGTCCCAGAGGCACCAAGCCCAGATCCTCCTGGGCCTTTCCTTCCCCGAGCACAGCAGATCCACGGTTCTTACGGCCTGTGAGGCCCCATGTGATCTCACTCCTGCCCTGGAGGCCTGTTGTCCTTGCCCCTGGATTCACCCCTGGTAGCCACGAAGGCCGTCCTTCCATCCTTGGAACATTCCAATGTGTTCCTCCCTCAGAACCTTTGTAGTGTGTGAGGAGTCACATCGTGTCCCGTCAGAGAGACATGCTGGAGTCTCAATCTCATGTACCTCAGTGTGACCTTACAGACAAAGGAAAGGTCTTCACAGAGCTTATGGGGGTCAAGTGAGCTCATTAGGATGGACCATCCTCTAACAGGACAGCTGTCCCCATATGAAGGACACATTTAGAGACAGACCAGCACACAGGAGAACTCAGGGTGAAGAGGAAGGCAGAGCTCTTCAAGCCCAGACATGCCCACCATGGCCAGCAATGCCCCAGAAGTGAGGCAGGAGAGATGGGCAGACTCTCCATAGCCCTTATGAAAGCCCACGTCAGATGACACCTCGACCTCGGCTGCTGGCCTCCTGAACCAACATGTTTTGTACTTTGAGCCACCAGGTGTGATCCTGATGTGACTGCCAGCAAATGAAGACAGAGGGTCAGCTCTGTCCAGACATCTCTCCGCAGGGGCAAGGGGGTGTGGGGGGATGGCTCTCTACTCCCAGCACCTCAGGCACACTCCTCCATGTCTGCACAACTTCATGTGTCTGTTTTCACCATTACATGGTGTCTGTTTACACTTCCCAGTTTTGGGGGCCCCACAGGTTACTGATGCTTCCCCCTGATGGAAGGAAAGGGAAAACTCATTTTGCTAATGCAGCCACTTGACATGACCACACACTCACTGACTAAAGAGCCATGCAGGAGGAGGCCCAGGGCACAGGACAAACCCCGGGGGTGTTGACACACGCCAGCAAACTGCCTTCCCCAAAGGCTCCCGTGTCCACTCCCCCAACCACAGGCAAGGGTGCCATGTCCTCACGCACTGGCTGGCCCTGAACATCATCATCCGATTGAACCTCTGTCCACCTGCTGGGTGATAAATGGTCACCCTCTTCACTGGGTGAACACATCCCAATGTTCCCTCCAGCCTCTCTCACCTCTTGTCCTGATACTGTGCACAGGCATGGTAAGTTCAAGTATTCCTGAAAGCTATTTCAATATAGGATGGCTAGGTATAACTTGAATGTGTATAGAACTGGTTGGGAGCCCCTAAAATTTGTTTCTCCAAATCCAAGCTACTTTATCTTGATTATTCTCCCCTTAGCCAGATTCCCAATACGCCTATGGTCACTGTATAGACACCCAATGCAAGAGCAAGAGTGATGGAGACAGCAGAATGGACATAGAGATGACTTGGGTCAACTGTGGATAAACTACCTTTCGCTGATTTTACAAACCAGACAACTAGCATATACCATAATGCTAGGGCCCCTTCCAGGCCTAGAAATGCCAATGACTCTGAAATTTAATCTTAAACTTCATTAGCTTTGTTTTTCATCTCTGTCTGGTCCAGAGACTTACAGAAGGGAAACCAAACAGTGAGAAAAAGCCTTGGGATTCAGATAACAAGGCAGAAGGCAGGATGGTACCTATCCAGAAGCAAGGATAAGGCAATCAGGATGAATTCCAGATAACCAGAATGCAAAAGTCCCTGGGAGTGTGGGACTTCTCTGGTGGTCCAGTGGTTAAGACTCCTCACTTCCACTGCAGGGGACATGGGTTCACTCCTTGGTCAAGGAACTAAGATTCCACATGCCTCACAGAATGGAGTCATTACAAATAAATAAGCAAAAATTAAAAAGACATCAACATTTACGGAGGGCTCAAAAAATAAAAAAAATTAAAAAGTACCTGGGAGTGAGTGACTAGCATGTGACCTAAGGAATGGAACAACAGCCTGAGCTGATACACTACACAAGGATCCAAAGTACAGAGCTGTTTTTCCTCCACTGCTGAGGTGAGAAACCTGGAATGACATTGGATAGACACTGAGTGGTAGGAAGATGAAGCAGTTCAGGGGAGATGGGCTTCTGGAACCAACATCAGAAAAGAACCATGCTAGGCCAGCACAGAATCCAGTCTAGTAACACAGAAACCAAAAAGACAGCTGTCATAGACAACCCTCTGAGTCTGTCAAGACTGAATTCCCAGATGGTATAGTCATACCATCCAATGTGCACCAAGCTTGATAGGACCTCCTAGGTACCATGTTCCAGCCCCCATCCTCTATAGAGAAAGGGAGCAGGTCACTAGTGTAGGAGTCAGAACTGACCCCTTAGGGGTAGACTCCTGTCTTGCTACCATTCACTCCCTACCCACTCTGCAGTGTACTACTCAGAGCCCGCCTTCCTCTTCTTGCAGGGAGAGGCATCCTAGCACTTCAGATGTTTCTACAAAGAGTGGCCCTGCATCCAATGAGATTACTGACATACTTGCCTTGCTTACCTGCCTCGCACACACTGATGCCTGGGCGGGGCCCATCTCATCACCTGCCGAGTCCAGAGTGGTACAACAGAGTTGATGAGTGCTAAGTGACTCTAAGCCAACAGACAGAACTGGTACATGCCTGCTATGCAGAGGCAGCTCTGGGGACAGTACCAAGGTAAACTGGGTGGAGTCTTTATCCTCAGAGGGTTTGTGGTGTAACTGTGCATGCACACACGTGCATGCACACACATACACACACAGAGAAGCCAACCAAGGTATCCTTGCACAAAAAGAGTATTATAGGGAAGGTTCTGGAAGGTTGCGCGCACGCACACACACAAACACACACACACAGAAATCGCCCAAAATAACCTTTCACAAAAGAGTACTATAGACAGGGTTTTGGAAGGTGGTGGGGAGGAAGGAATGGTCCTGAAGTCAGCCTCTGAGGCTTCAGGAGGACACAGGATGTGAGTAGGGAGGGATCTGCATTGAGCAGCAGTGTGGAGTGGAGGCAAGGCCATGACCATCTAGGAGGCAGGGGGAAGTGCTGCTCTGAGGAAGGGAGGAAGGCCCACGGTGGGGGTCGGAGCCCTGAGAAGCGTGGAGAGCAATGGCTGGACCTGGGCCCAGAACTGTTTACATTGACCTCATTTGACAGATGGGCAAGATGAGGCCAGAGCTTGGCAGGTATTCGAACACCAAGTTGTGGAAGTCAGGGGTCAACTTCCAGGAAAGCTGTGTTTTAGGATTCGTGGTTATACTACCAGGGTGGCCTAGGTGGCAGCAGCTGGAGAGGGATTAGAAATCAGCCTGTGTCATGTCACCAAGGGCCCTGGGTTTAAGAGAGCTCAGGAAGCACTGGATGAACAGGGTATTCTTCCAGAAACTTCTTAAGGATTCTTCCTGAGATTCCTCTACTCCTAACTGCTGACTTTATGCCAGGGGGACCTGAGCGGGAGAAGGGTGACTGGGAAAATAGACTCTCATGCTTCGTTGAAGGTGTGCAAGGAAGGCTCAGGCACAGGCCCTCCACGTGTACCTGTGGTGACCCGAACACTCTGGGGATACAATGAGAAGGGAATGCCCTCTGGGTCAGTACTTCAGGCACACACTGAACTCCATGGCACCTGTGCCACCATCACTGGCATCACTACTCAGAGATTCCAGATACTAGGAGCTGAGCCGTTCAGAAGGCTCCTTGTGCTCCACTTGTCTGGAGCTTGTCAGCAAGTTCCCCATCTTCTCCAACTTTGCAGATCCAACACCAGGCACCAAGGAGGTGCTTACACACCTGAGAGTGAGGGGATCAAAGAAGGAAGGAAGGTGACTAGTGGCCATTAACAGAGCTATTGACAGACCAGTCACCAGATTGTCCACATCTGAAGGAGTGAGGTTGGGCACATTCTGTTTGTGCTTCTCATATGCCTGATGCTAAAGAAGCCCATCAACAAGTCCTGGGAACACAAACCCACCAGACTCTTCCCCTCACTGACTGACCACAAAAGGAACACCTCTGTGTTTGGATCCAGCCTCCCTGGTGTTCAGTCTTACCTTACTTCCTCAGATGATGCACATGCCGCCTCCACCCTTATGGGAAAGTGATCATCCTTCTTAATGAAGGGCTTGGGCAATACCACAGAGCACACACTGTTCTCCTTCCATATTCTATAAAGGATACATGACATTTCAACACACTGGCTACTCTAGCAACTGAGCTTTTGTCTCCTTGCTAAAGTAGGTTCCCCACCTTAGCCATGTTGTTTCTGAATTGAAACAGACACAGACTGACAAGCAAAGCCCTACAGACTGTCAAAGCATCCGGTCTTCTGGACACACACAGGAGGAGTCCCAGCAGAGTGCAGAAGACAGAACACTCTACCAACACTGAACCTGGAACTCTCAACTCAATAATGGACAGAAAGGGTGGAGGCCACTTACATGAAGGTATCTTTCTAGATGCCATGTCATTAAGACTATCAAGAAAGCACATGCATGCCAGACACACCAACAGCTGTCCACAATTCTTTTTTTTTTTTTTTTCTGGTTACTGTCCACAATTCTGAACCTTCACTTAGACCTAGAGTGTGGAGACAGGCCTCAGCCAGGGTCTGAAAGTAGGTCACTTGTTTCCATCAGAAGTTCCCTTGGAAAAGTGTCCATTAGCTTACCTTGTGGCTCAGATGGTAAAGAATCTGCCTGCAATGCAGAAGACCCAGGTTCGATCCCTGGGTCAGGAGGATCCCCTGCAGAAAGGAATGGCTACCCACTCCAGTATTCTTGCCTTGGAAATTCCATGGACAGAAAAGCCTGGTGGATTACAGTCCATGGGGTCGCAAAGAGTCAGAGATGACTCATCAACTAACACTTTGGCTATGATCCAGACTACAACCAGATCAAAGTGCAACTTTTCTTATCAAAGTGTAACAGCTTCTTAACCCAAATTGTGTTCTTCAGAAAATATTATACAGATGTTTCAGAAATAGTTGAGAAAAAAGTACTTCCTGACTCCTTCATATCCCAGGTCAATTTCCACATCTGTATAGTTGAGGATTTTGCACTTAGTAGAAACACTCATTCAACACAGATTTTTATTTATGGTGCAGTCAGAATAACAGTAAGAACTCCAAATGAAAGGATGTGAAACGTCAAAGGCAGTCTGTGATCAGAACCTTGCTTTTCAAAATGCTATCCATGGACCAGACACTTAGGCATCAATTGGGATCTGGTGAGAAGCACAGAATCTCAGGTCCCCCTCAGAACATATGAGTCAGAAGCCATATTTGACAAGATCACTCAGGGACCTGAATGCACACTGAAGCCTGAGATCTAGGTCACTGGTTTTCAAACTGTGTTCTGTGGCACACTCTGGGGGGTGCCTCTATAAGGAGTGAGCCAGGAAGAGATTAGGAAGAAGGGGCATGGGGAGCAGGCCTCACTTCAGCTGAGCAGCCTGCCTCTGATTTGTTTGGGAGTTTGAACACCCCCAGTCAGATATCCTATGGACACAAAGGTTGGAGAATCACTGTTCTGGACCAATCATCTCATTTTCTATGTGCACAACTGAGATCTTCCAAATAGCATAAAGGAATTTTACCAAGATCACATTATAGTCCCTTGAACACTGTTAGAGAATTCTGAAATTTAAAAAGCCTGGGAATCAAGAAAAATCTTCATATGCAGTGTTGCTGGAATAACCTCCCACCTGCAGAAGTAGAAGCAAAGACAGACCCTGAGCCCCAGTAGGAGACCACATTATGTTCAAGGCTATACCCTGGAAAAGCCTTGAGCAGTGTTTTGTGCTACCTGGTTTTCAACAGAGGAGAGAGACACCCAGAGATAGCAAGTGCCAAGGCTACACAGCAAAAGAAGAGCTGATGTCCAAACCCAGGTCTCTGGATTCCAAAGTTCAGGCTCTGGGTGATGTAATTTGCATCATGAGCAAAAATAAGCAGCCCCTCTATGTGCCCTATGCATTGGCCCACCCTATGAGCTACATGGACACACATCCACTAAAAAAAGTAGCTGTCTACCCTCACGGATCCGTAGGGTACAAATAATGGACTTCTGTGCCAGTGCCTGGGCTCCTGCTATAAGCTCAAGGCACAGAACATGCAAATTTGGTTGCTATTTCTTTGTGGTAATGAGAGTTAAGAATCCATTTTAATATCTATTGCTATGTATCTGACATCTCCATGCCTTGAGAAAATTAGAAAGATAAAGGCAGAAATGGTCAGAGGAGAAAATGGGAAAGAAATGCTTTACAGTGTATTGACATATTAGGTTTAGCACATTTTTATATTCATATCCTTCAAGCACTGCCTGGAGTTTCTGCCAGGGAAGCTCTTATTACTAACCACCTTTAATTAAAACTGAAGCTGAAAAAAAAAAAAAGACAATCCAATCAAAAAATGGTCAGAACACCTGAATAGACATGTCTCCAAAGAAGACACAGATGTCCAAAAGGCACATGAAAAGATGCTCAACATTCTTAATTATTAGACGAATGCAAATCAAAACTCCAGTGAAGTATCACCTTACACTGGAAAGAATGACCGTCATCAAAAAATCTACGAAGAATAAATGCTAGAGAGGATGCAGAGAAAAGGGAACACTTGTACACTGTTGAGGGAATAGTCAGTTGGTACACTCAATATGAAGAACAGTATGGAGGTTCCTTAAACAGCTACAAACAGAACTACCATATAATCCAGAAATCCCACTCATGAATATATACCAGGAAAAGACAAAAACTCTAGTTTGAAAACATACATGCACCCCAATGTTCATTGCAGCACTATTTACAATAGGTAAGATATGGAAGAAATGTAAGTGCCCATCAACAGATAAATGGATAAAGATGTGGAACACACACACACAGAAACACACAAACACACACACACACAGAGGAATACTGCTCAGCCATGAAAAATAATGAAGTAATACCATTTGCGAAAACATGGGTGGACCTAGGGATTATCATACTAAGTGGAGTATGTCAGAAAGAGAAAGACAAATATTCTATGATATCACTTATTGATGGAATCTCAAAAGATGATACAAATGAAATTATTTGCAAAGCAGAAACAGACTCAGAGAAGAAACTTTTGGTTACCAAAGGGAAAAAGCAGGGGAAGGGATAAATTAGGAGTTTGGGATTAACAGATACACACTACTGGTATAAAATAGTAGTACTGTGGTGCTGGAGAAGACTCTTTAGAGTCCCTTGGACAGCAAGGAGACCAAGTCAGTCAATTCTAAAGAAATCAAGCCTGAATATTCATTAGAAGGACTGATGCTAAAGCTGAAGCTCCAATATTATGGGCACCTGATGTGAAGAGCCAACTTACTGGAAAAGACCCTGATGCTGGGAAAGACTGAAGACAGAAGGAGAAGAGGGTGCAGAGGATGAGATGATCGGATGGCATCATGAACTCAATGGACATGAGTTTGAGCAAACTCTGGGAGAGAGTGAAAGATAGGGAAGCCTTCTGTGCTGCAGTCCATTGAGTCACAAAGTTGAAACACAGCTGAACGACTGAATACCAATGTATAAAATGCATAAATATGGTCCTATTGTATCTAACAGGGAACTATACTCAATATCTGCAATAACCTATAATGGAAAAGAATCAGGAAGTGTTTTATATATATAAAACACTTTATATATATATATATATACACATACACATTTTATATATATATATATATACTTCTTTTATATATAGATACTTTTATATATATAAAACACTTTGTATATATATATAAAGTGAATCACCTTGCTATACACCAGAAATGGACACAGCATTGTTAATCAACTATGTGAAAGTAAGTGAAAACCACTCAGTCATGTCCAACTCTTTGCTACCTCATGAACTATGCAGTAGACAGTTCACGGAATTCTCCAGGTCAGAATACTGGAGTGGGTAGCCTTTCCCTTCTGGTGGCCCTTCCCCCATTTCCCAGCCAAAGGGACCCTCTTCACTACAAGACCCAATCCAGATGGCAACTCATCTAAAAAGCCCTCCATGGTCCCTTGATATGAGTCAGCATCCATTTCCCCATTCTTCATGATCCCCAACCTCTGCCTCATTTCAGGCTCTACTCTTTACAGGTCTACCTGGAAGATGCACTCCAGCCTCCCCACCCCCAGCCTTGAGTGATGCAGAGGTGAGTAGACACTTGACGCCCTGCACAGTGGAGGAGCCTCTTGCACAACAGGTGTCCTTGGATTTGAATGCGCTTTGCCTTGTGAGGTCTGGCACCCAGACCTGCCCTCTCCCATCAGGCTGTACTTACACCGGTGCTAGCAGATGACTGGGTAGCCAGCACACTGGAAGCAGTTCTCATCCCCAACCCGGAAGTTGTCTGATGCAAAAGACACCAAGAGCCCCTCCCACTAAGCTGCATGCATGGTGGAGCATAGTGCCACCCAAGCAAAGGCACTTGGCGTCCCGTGTATACACACAGCCACCGCTCAGGCACCAATTCCTGGTGTCAGTTCTCCTGCTCTGTCAGTAGTGATCAAGAGGCCTCAGGCACAGTGATGGCCCGACCACCAGGGCCCACTGTGGACACCTCCAATACCTGTCTGTGCTCTGCACCTCCTGACAGGCTGGCAGGAACTGTCAGGTCAATATCACATGTGAAGGGATGCCCTGCTCAACCCTGCCTGCTCCCTCTCCTCTTGATGATGCATCCCCAGTCAGCCTCCAGTATCAACTCCCCCCCACAACCCATGAGAACGGCCTCATGAAGGACCCATCCTGAGAAGGCTGGCCCTGGAGTGGTCTGATGAGAGGTGGTGAGATGGGGCCTTGGTACAAGGTTGACATCCCCTGCCCCACTGGTTATGAGGACCCATCCTGGGGGTAGTCTGTGGTGCTCTCAGCCCTGGGCTCAAGGCCACAGCCCAGCTGCTAGAACTTTCGCTGGACTGGTGGGGGAGAGGAGTTTTCAGGTAAGTGAAAAGATCTAAGTGTGTGGAACATGGGAGGAATAGAGGAGAGTGGATTCTTTGCTTTGCTGTCTGCAGGGGGATGACCTGCCTAGGATGAAGTACAGTGAGACCCAAGGTTGGGGGGGGGGGACAGGGTCTCCGTGGTAGCTGCCAAAGCTTCAGGCAGTGGACAAACATTGGCCCAGGATTCAACAGGAGTGACTGAACCTCAAAGAGACTGAACATTCTACCAAGGCAACCTTGACCCGCTGGCATCAGACGTCCTCTCAGGAAAATATGCATCCCTGACACAAGGGCCAGGGAGACTGGGAGGCAGGCCCCAGAAGACCATGACATCCCAGACATCTTTGAACTTCTGAGCCTGTGGCAGCAGCCCACCTACCCCACCCCATAAAGAGCTAGTGCCCCCCCACCCCCAAGGGAGCCAATTTGACCAGAGTCTTCTGTCACAGGTGCCCTCCTTCCCAGGAAGCAGGGGAGCTGGCCACTCCAGTCTGCGGCAGGACCTATAGCACTACCAGCATGAGACCCAAAGAACCACAGGAAGAGCTGGTCACCTACTGCCAGGCCGCCAAGTAGAGCGAAGTCACTGTGCAACACAGGCCAGGCTCATCAGGCCTGGTGATGGAGGAGATGGACGACACACCCCTCCCCCCATGCCTACTGCCCAGGGACTGAAGCAGGGAGCACAAGGTCTCACTGAGCAGCCAGGAGTCAGCGACCATGACGATGGCAGCCACTTCCCAGGAGCCTGGCCATGCCCCACAAAGTTGGGCATGTGATCAAAGCAACGCAGCCTCCTGGAGGCTCAATCAGTAGGCAACCAACCAAGGTACAGTTCAAAATGACACTGAGGCCAAGCGAAGCCACCCCAGTAAACAGGTCAAGATCCCTTGCCCAGGTTTGGCCCCCAAGCCAGTTCTCAGGTCTGGAACTGAGGAACAGGGATGAGGTGGGTCCCAGGAGAAGGATGCTGATGCTCCACAGCAAACAGACATAGGAATGATTCCAGCCCCTCCCAAAGGGACCTCGGGCTCTGAGATGGTGAACCCACGCAGGGAGGTAGGACCACCAGAGGAGTGGAGGTTGCCAGACACAGTGTCAACTTGACAACAACATGAGAGACACAATTAACACTGACTCTGTGGCCACTTTGAGATGACCCCGCCTGGGCTGGGGTTTCTAGGCACAGGGGCATCAAGGGGCAAGGGACACAGGGCCAATCTGGAAGATTTGTCAGTCGTTCTTGAGCTGGGAGAGCCTGGAATGCAGTATCCCCCACAGCCAGGTGCAGGGTTTAGTGAGACATCAGTCGAGAAGTCCTTCAGAACCTGGGGATGTGAGGGAAAGATGGTAAGGCCGAATGGAAACCCTGAGTGAACTCCATCGAGTAAAAGAGAAACACACGGAAAAGGGGGGGGGGGTGATACACGCCCCACTCATGAACTGGAGAACCTTCACACCTCTGGTGGGGCCTCATGGGCCCTGACTTCTCACACCCTCTCTGGGTTTGGCCAAGTTACCATGGTGGGCACACAAGTACTCAAAGGGTAGCCAGACGGGGCTCTCACCCAGAGCAAGAGAGTCCACTCACCGAAGTCCTCTCACCATGGATATGGGATGGCAATGCACACTCATATCCGCCCTCCGTGGTCCTCGATCTCACAAACTAACCTGCTGGATCCGTTCAGTGGGCTGCAGCCTGGTGTCCAGAAGCCCCCTCCAGTGCTGGGGGGCATAGCATGTGGGTCGTGGCCAACCTGCCCAGATGGAAGACAGTGAAGAGCACATAGACCCCAGAGCATGGGAGTGATGGACACGTAGAAACCAGCATCTCTCACTCCCAGGTCAGACGTGATATAAAGGCCTGTGATGTGAGTGCGAGCAGGACAGTGCCAGAGGCTCAGAGAAGCTCCCCCACCCCCCTGAGTGGTGCCCCATCTCCTGGGCAGTCAGCACCCCGAGCAGCGGCAGCAGAGTGGCAATCCGTGTCTGCAGCTCCCATGTGTGCTGCGTCCTCTCAAAGATATGCAGTAGAGCTGAGATGAAATCAGAAATGTGTCCAGTTCTCAGGATGGCCCCTTCATCTGGGCCCCATGGAGAGGGATGTGGTCAACGGGTGCTGCCCTGGGGATAGAGGGCAAGTAGGTCTGCTAACCTCCCAAAGCTACACAGCTGCCCCTGGGTTTGTCCTGCATGCAGGAGTCCAAGGCCCAGAGCTAAAGCTAGGCTGGGTCTAAGAGACTGACACGGACTTGAAGGAGCCCACTCTCATGGGCAGAGTGCTGGATGCCAGGGTAGTATCTCCTTGGGGACTGCTTGCCCCAGGTGCCAAGCTTGGGGGTAGACAGTGGCCCCCAGTGGAAGGGCCTGACGGACATGTGCTGACCTGTAGGGCACTTACAGCTCCGAGAGACCAGGTGAACACTGAGTTCATTGCTAGCCTGCAAACAGAAGAGGATGAATCTGCAATACAAACACCAGGGCGGGATAAACACCCAGACCCTGAAAGAAGTGCCCACAACTCAGCACAGAAAGGACACACAGCTCAGCAGAGAAATGGGCAACAGGCATTTCAGAGAGGAAACCACATCGGCCAAGGAGGACACAAGGGAAACCGAGAATCTGGATCGAGCATTCCCAGGTCAGTGCTGCTGCAAATGCAGAGCAGGAGCAAAGTGGAACCCTCACCAAGCCTCAGAGACACAGATGGGGTGGGAGACAGCACTCCCCATGGCTAAGTCCACATATCTGTGCATGTGAAGAAAGCTGGGGCCAGCAGCAGGGAAGGGATGGGTGCAGAGAAATGCCACAGAGCAGGTCCTCACAGCTGCCCCTATCAGCAGCTACACATCATAGGTCTCCAGTTCACTGGGCAAGATCTAGTTCAAAGCCAGGATTTGGAGGAACAGCAGCAGCCCACCCACCATTCAAAAGACCCTCCTTCATGATCTGAAACCACTACCAGGAGGTTCTCGGGTGTCTGGAGGTAGCTGGTAACCACTCTTGGGGCAAGGAGCAGGGCACTAGCATGAGGGAGTTGGGTGTGGTCATCGCTCGGGTCCCTGCAGAGCTGAGGCCTCAAATCCAGGAGGCAGTTTCTGCCCCTCAACTCGTGGCTGGGAGGCTTATTCAAGGAGAGAGCAGGCTGCCTGCTGGAAAGAAAAGCACTGCTCAGACTCAACATTCCTGTGGCAGCAGTTGCGTGGGTGCCTGGCTAACAGGAACCAGTGAGACACCCACCCTGCCTTCCTGGGACTTGGTGACCCTCGGGATTTCAGACTGATGCACAGCAGCCACAGCCTGGGAGGAAGAGGAGGGCAAAGGCAGCAGCAGAAAGATGCAGGGTGCCCCAGAAATCCCAGATGACAGCACCTAACACTCGGGAAGACGGAAAAGGTATGCTACAGTCATGCCTGGAAGGAGGACAGTAGGTTGTCAGGACAAGAGGAGCCAGAGGTCCAGGGAGAGAACTGCATGACAAACCGTGGAGTCCCAGATGAGCTCTGCACAGAGTGCAGGGCCAGCACAGCCACCCAGAGTGCTGGGCAATGAGGAAGGAGACCTGGGACCACTGCAAGTCCTCCAGGGCACCACGGACGGGTTAGGACTTATTCAAGAGATTGCTCCACTGTTCTTTCCATCCGGGGTTGAGGACAGATGTACATGTGGTGTGACAAAGAATCAATGGTGTGTGTAGCACCAGCTGGAGGAGGGGAGAGAGAAGGGGTCCAGGCTGTTGGGGGGCCCCAGGCCACGAGGCCTGAGCTGAGCTAGTAGCAATGGGGACAGGAAGAGGAGCATTTACTGTGATCAGGCACTTGGGAAACAGGGACATAGCAGGCAGGGCGGCGGTCAAGAGTCGAGTCAGGTGGCTGCCCTGGGTGGGCTGAGCCCCCAGACGAGAGGAAGAGGACAAGAAACAGTTTTGAAGGTGAAGCTGCCTTTCTCTGAGACATCTCAGGTCCCAGGGGCAGCAGGCAACATAGTGAGGATTTTCCTTCACATCTGCGAAAGAACAGATAAACTGTTGCTCAGCACTGGGCCAGCAGTCCCAGGGTGGCTTGGAGGGGAGCCAGCCTGGGCTTTCAGCCCAGAGATGGGGAACTCCGCCCAGAAGCCGCCCCTCTCCCTGCTTCCCTGGCCCCTGGGGTCCACTCTGAAGCTCAGATGCAGTCACTGAGGACACTGGGTCATGGTCACTTTGACTCTCACCGAGTCTCATGGACTGGACGCAAATGGCAAGGGCTGGAAAGGGCACAGTCTGGCCTCCATCATGACTGGACGCCTATGGCAAGGGCTGAAAAGGGCACAGTCTGGCCTCGACCATGAAGCTGAACTCTCTGTGGGTTCCCTGGACCCACAGCTTCATCCCTGTCAGCCCCACCACACCTCAGGTGGTTCCACCCCAGCCCCAGCCCCACCCCACCCCAGCTCCTTCTCCAGAGGCTCCTCCTCACCCAGGACTTTCCCACACTTCAGCCCCAGACTCCTAGCCCTTCTCCTCCAACTTCCTCCCCTCACTTCCTGGTCCTCCTCCCCGTTGTGCTCCAGGCCGCTGGTCTCAAGGCTCCTCCCGGCCTGACCTTCTAGATGCCTCAGAGCCTGACGGATCTTACTTTGTCGCCTAGTGGACAGGGCCGGCGAGGGAATGTGCCTTTGTTCGTATGTGCATGTCTACGTAACATTGTGCCTGCATACCTGCCTGCCTACGTGAGTAAGGGAAGCCATACACAATCAGTATTTGTGGGTGCAACACGACTGAGGCCAGCCAGTACTGTCAGTGGTCTCAGTCCCAATGGCGGACCACTGTCCTGCCTGGTACCACAACCCAGCCATACCAAAGCACCCGCGACTCACTCTGCTTGCAGGAAGGCGGGACCTGCCTCATGCTCAGAAGGTACCTCCAGGCGGGGGTTTCCAGGAACCTCTCCAGGGGGCCGAGCCGGACATCCTGGCCCCCTCCACGGGCCACAGCCCCCGCCTGCTTTCCTTTCACGTGTGCATCCCGGTGATGCTCTGGGGCACACATGGGAAGATGCCACAAGACCTGCCCTCCAGCCTCCTACCCTGACCCTGGACTGTGACCTCACACTAGTCCCACCCGCCCACTGTGAGTCATCTCCACCGGAGCCTGACCCTGACAAGCAGGGCTCAGTTGCTTGTCTGCAGTTCCCCTCCTGGTGGGGACCAACCACAAGTCCATGGAGGGTGGCCCACTGACTGTGGTGGCCCCCAGATTCTTCCAGAGTGGCAGAGTGAGCAGAGGAGTCGTTTTCTCTTGTTCTTTGCGGGGTTTCCTGGGCTGTAAATCACCATCACTCCTGGAGGATGGGTTTCTGTGCTGCAGGCTGAGGCATTCTGGGGACAAGCCAGCTGCTGTGATGAGCAGAACACACCTTGAGGGAACCTGCATGTGTGTTTCTCATCAGTTGGGCCCTCCTGGGACCCCATGGTCTGAGGACCCCGCCGAGGAGAAGACTGTGGTGGCTTGTTGTCCAAGATTGCTGTATTGTCACTGGTGACTTTCTCCCTGTTGCTCTGGTCCTCGTGAAGGTGAAGATGCCCAGTCAAGCAGGCAGAAGAGTGTTTTCTACTCTAGCCACCAAGTAGGCACCCTCTGCTTCAGCCATAGGAGTGCTTGCAGCCACTTCTTATTCAGGGATTCCACCCATACAGGTGAGATTTGGAGTCACTCAGGAGGAAGGGGTAAGGTTGGCTGAGAAACTGAATGGCAGAAACTGGGCAAGCCTGGGATCAAATCACATACTCCAGTAGAAGATATAGCAATGATCAAACCCCAGGGGCCAGCCAGGTCCCTTGTACCAAGCCAGACCCAGTGAACAGTGTGACCCTTTGTCACCCAGCACATGGGGAAACTTTCAACTGAATGATGATGCTCAGTGCCAGCCAGGGCGTGAGGACATAACACTCTTGCCTGTGGTTGGGGGAGTGGAAACGGGGAAAGCCTTTGTGGAAGGCCATTTGCTGGTGTGTATCAGCATCTCAGATGTGCGCCCTGTGCCCCAGGCCTCCTCCTGCATAGCTCTTCAGTGAGTGTGTGGTCATGTCAAGTGGTTGTATTGGCAAATGAGTTTTCCCTTCCCTTCCATCAGGAGGGAAGCATCGGTAACTTGTGGGACCCCAGACACTGGGAGGTGTAAACAGACACCATGTAAGGGTGAAAACAGACACGTGAAGATGTGCAGACGTGGAGGAGTGTGCCTGAGGTGCTGGGACTGGATAAGCCATCCCTTTACTCCCTCCTTGCTCCTGTGGAGAGATGTCCGGACAGGGCTGACCCTCTGGCTTCATTTTCCGGCAGTCATGTCAGGGTCCCACAGGCTGGGTGGCTCAATCTGTGAACCGTGTTCATTCAGGAGGCCAGCAGCTGAGGTCGAGGTGTTGGCTGATGTTGGCTATCATGAGAACTGTGGAGAGTCTGTCCCATCTCTCCCCACTCACATCCAGGGCATTGCTGGCCTTGGTGGGTGTGTCTGGGCTTGGAGAGCTCCACTTCCTCTTCACCCCGTTTCTCCTGTGTACCCGTCTGTCTCTAACTGTGTCCTTTGTATGGGGACAGCTGTCCTGTTAGAGCAGGGTCCAACCTAATGAGCTCACTTGACCCCATCAGCTCTGTGAAGACCTTTCCTTTGCCTGTAAGTTCACGCTGAGGTACTTGGGATTGAGACACCAGCACCTGAATCTGAAAGGACATGATGTGACTCCTCACAACCTACAAAGGCTCTGAGGTAGGAACACACTGGAATGTTCTAAGGATGGAAGGACGACCTTTGTAGCTACTGGGGGTGAATCCAGGGGCGAGGAGAGCAGGTCGCCAGGGTAGGAGCCAGATCACGTGGAGCCTTGTGGGCCTGTGAGGACTGTCTGTCTTCTGTGGTCAGGGAAGGAAAGGCCCAGGAGGCTCTAGGCTGGGTTCCTCTGGGCTTTGTCCCTGTCCTCACTGTCTCGTGGAAATGTAGGCTCCCTGCTAGGTGCTGAGACCCTGCTGGGGTTCAGGCCCACGGCTGTGCTTATCTGACTCTCCACCATACAATAAGCAGAGACCCCGCTCCAGATACAAGAATAAATGTGAGTATGTATGGATTGCCTGTGGTCAGGTCCCCTGCAGTCATGGGCTATCTCTTTATCTCTTGGTGCCTACTCAGCCATCGAACGAGGTGACAGTAACCTAGTGGATTATTTGAAGTTTGAATTCTGTGTTCCCTGCCATCCCAGGCCCTGGCAAGGACACAGATCGTGCCCATTCCAGTAGATCCTGCTCTCCTTCTTTCTTTCTCTAGGCTCTGGGCAGGGTCCAGGGCATCGGCCGAGAGTGGAGGAAGTGGTACGGGAAGGGCTGGAATGAAGGTGGCTCTGAAAGGCGTGGGGAAGACACGTGGCAGGGCCAAGTGAGGTCCAGGGTGGCCTCAGGGCCGAGGCCAGATTGGTTAGCACGGATCTGCACTCAGTAGTCCTGGGCTAAGATGGGGGATCTGCAGAGCCTGGGTAGGGATGTGGCTGGGGAGCTGAGGCATGGGGTTTTGTACCAGGGATGGGACAAGCCAAGCCCAGGACTGTGCCTGTCTTTGCTGGGAGAGGACCAAAACCTGGCCACTGGGCTTTGAAGCCAGGGGACCCATCCTCCCTCCTCAGTGCTCCCAGGGTTTCGAGTCCCTCTGTCTTGGATCTCACCTCGTGCCTCTCTCCTGCTGTCCTGCCCTCCTTCCCGACCTCCCCACAGACTGCATGTGATGGACACCACCCCCCTATCATCAGACCACGTGGAGACGGATGGAAGGAGCCAGCCCTCTGTGACCCTCCCCTCTGTGTCAGCAGGCTTGGAGGATGCTCAGACATGTGGGGCTGATGTCCGGCCCAGGGATTTGAGCTTGGAGACTGCTGTGTCAGGCTCCTGACCTTTGTGGTTTGTTTCCACAACCACATGAGACCCTGGAAAGTGAAGTTCAGCTGTCTGTCCTTCCGACAGCCTTATGCAGGTCTCATCTTAAATGGTGTCAAGACCCCGTAGACAAGGTGGCGGTCCATGCTATGTGGACCCAGCACTGAACCCTGGCTGTCCACATTGAGCACCAGGACTGGGAGGATCCAGCCTGGCAGGAGCTGCTGGAGCAGAGGCTGGGGATGAGCCCCGCCTACATCCAGGCCTTGATGTGGGTCAGGGACAAGTTTAGCCATGGGGTGACTGGTGGCAAGTGACGTGGTGCCTGCTTAGCCCCTAGCGCTGCCCTGGATCTCAGCCAAGGCTATGCTCATTTATTTTCTGTTGAACTGGTTGGTGAGGGGCGGGGTGGGTCTGAGGTTTCCTCAGAGGGGTAGTGAGGGTCCCTGGGCTGGAAAATGGTGGCCTGAGGTCCCTGACCAAAACTGTGGGCCTCAGTCCTTGTTTGTGTTTTGAGATACAGAGACGTGTCCAGGTCTGCACGTGGCATTTGTCTATCTATGTATGTCCCCGTGTGTGTGTGTGTGTGCCCGACAGAAATCATGATAGGCAGTGCAGCAACCAACCTGGGTTCCTCACCCCCACCACTGGAAGCCAGGCCTGAGCAACTCACCTGACTGCCCAGGGGTGAGGCCCCACAGCAACACCTGCCTGTTGGTGAATCGCTTGAGGACCTGATGCCCACAGGCTCCCTGCCGGAGCCTTCCTGCTCTGTCTCTGCGACCTGCAGTCGTCAGACTGAGAGCTGCCCCTGTCCTGGTGGGTTCGTGGAGTACCAGGCCTCTACCTTTCATTTCGCTCCCTCCCCTGCTGGGCCTCACCCCGAATTCCCTTTGCTGAGGTGAACCCTTCTGAAAGGCTCAGCCAGAGGATCAAGTTCACCCCAGTTCTCCTCCTTAGTCTCTAGGAGGTGCAACTGTTAATCACCTTGTTCTCCTTCTGTGTCCTGTCTTTGCACACAGGTCTCGTGGACATTGGGTCACTTTGCTGTGCCCAGAAAACCTAGGTCCCAACGAGATGTAGAAGTGGGAGAATCAAGCCCTGCTACCCGACCTTTGACAGAAGTACCTGACTGTGCTCGCCAACCCCTGGTGGCTGCTGCAGCCTGTCCCAGGGAAGGCTGGGAAGGACATCTTCCAGGTGGACATCCCTGAGCACCTGATCCCCTTTGGGCAGGAGGCCTGTCCAGACTGGGCTCTCAAGTGGAAGGTGACCGAGAGACTAGCTCATGGTGACACCATCCAGTTGCCGTCCTGCCCTGGATGTGCCCATCTGGTTTGGTCTGAATCAGCCCCACCCTTGGGTTCACTGCCCACTTGGTGCAGGGCTGGGGGCCAGGACTCCCCTCATGTGGTGCTGCTCTGGACTCAGGGAGAGTCTGCAGGAATTTGACCTTTACAATAACATGGCCTCGACACTCATTTTGGCCCTGCTGTGTCTGGGTGCTTGAGAGAAATGTGTTGTTAGGAAACTGGTTAGTGGTTTTCCCTCTGTGTTCTGGTCCAAACTCCCTGATGTTGGAACGGTATCCAGGGGGTGATGGAGAAGGCTGGGGGCGGGCCTGAGCCTGAGCAGCCGGCGAGGCCTCTGGCAGGCAGAGAGGCCCCCAGGCCCTGAAACAGGCCGCGGTGTGTCCTTGCAGGTGACCCTTGCCCTGCTCTAAAGTGTCCCTTGGCTCACAAAGTGTGTGTGTTGGTCACAGTGTCTGGCCACTCCCGGTCCAAACACAGGCTCCTAAACACAGCTGTGAGGGCAGAATGACAAGGGCTAGTGTCCACCTGGTAAAACCTTGTACTTGTTTTTGGGTTTGGGGTCATGTGTTTGCAAGGCCCTTGGTGGGTGGGGTGACCCTGCTTTCTGGTGGGCCTCTTGGGGAGGCCCCTGGATCAGGAGCTGGAGACGCTCAGCTGCTAATCAGAAACTTGGGTCATCATTGGGGGGACCCAGCAGGAGCCCCTTCTGCTTCAGGGTGCATGACTCATGGAAGGTGACACCCCGCATAGTCAGGAGCCAGACTGGGTCTTCTACTGTGAGGCAGGCAAGGACCAGGGACCAGCCCGTCCTGGGCTGGCCTCAGCACTTGGCTCGGGAGCCACACTCTTGGCTGAGGGTTTGAAATGTTGCTGCTTCAGATGAAAAGGGACCATGGGGACTGGATTGAGGCCTGCCTGGGGTATGGGCTTCCAGCCTCATCTGGCTCACCCAGGGCCCCATGTGAATAGCATGGACAGATAGAAAGAACACAGACTCGCAGTTCTCAATTGATTATTTATTTACTCCTGTGGAGTTTTGCTATACTTTATTAGAGCCAGAAATATATTTTTGATTACAAGAGAGTGGTTTTGAGTGTCCCTGGGCACCTGGCTGCTCAGGGATTGGGGTTGTTCTTAAACTGCTCAGAGGGCACACTTGTAATCTGAGGATTCCTCCTGTTCCTCCTCTGCCTCAGGGGCCTTGTTTTGGGCCACGGCTGAAACGGCTGTCATCATGATGGAAAAATAGGTGGTGTACATAGTCATTGCTCAACCATGCAGTAGCTGTAGGTACATATGTGGCATTACTGGATGTGCCCTCGCAACTGGGGCTGCCCTGCTTCTGGGGAGATGGTTTGCCCTGGCCCACACGGCTACCCTGCCCATATACCAAAGGCCACAGAACAGAAATGAGCACTGGCTCAGGATTGCGTCAGCAGTTGGTGTATTGTTCTGGGCCTTCTTGTCAGCCTCTTGGGTGGACCCATTGCGATGGAATCACTGAAAGCGTCTGGTCACCACTGCATGCTTCTTTCTTTTTGGGGTCATTGTTGCGCTGGTGATGGGCTGAGCAGTTGTTCTGGGGTTGCCTTTCCTCCGGATGTTCTGTAGGAGAAGAGGTTTATCTCTCTGAAAGTTGGAGTTGCGATAGATCTGAAAGAAATTAATCACTTTAGCCATCTTTGGGGAGAATAGCTGTTCCTTGCCACCCTCCTCCCCACTACCTTCCCAGCCTTGCCTAACTATGAAGACGAGGTCTCTTCATTCCTGGCAGGTTATGAGGCCCTAGCAAGTGCACTCCCTAGAGCTCCCCTGGGGCCGGCCTCTCTTGAGGTGTTACTGGCCGTTCCTGACATCAAGTGGCCTTTCAGGGTCTAGAGTCACCCCTGTGGATCCTGTCTAAGGGGATTTGTGGAACACGATAGGCCCTGCTTTCTCCTCTTTCCTTAACCACCCTCTCACAAGAATAAATTATCCTAAGAAATTAAACCTGTACAGCACTTGGCTCATCAAGTCTAGTCTCCCCAGAAGGGCTTTCTACATTACCATCATCTTCTCTGCAGAGTGACCCAAAGGGCGGATTTTACTGAAACCCTACAGGTTAAGTTCACAGATGAAGCTCTTGATGCTGTCTGTCTCAAAGATCTGCACCTCTCAAAGAGGTCTGCACCTCTGCGCTGGAGGACCTCTGTGTGGAAGAGATCTGCCTCGATGGCTACCATGTCTCCCTCGTCGTTCCAGTGCACAGAGGTGAAGAGGTTATCCTCCACGATCCTCCAAAGCTTCCTGGGAAAGGACAGCATGAGGACGGCATTGTTCTCTTCCTCGTTGGCTGTTTCTTGGTTCGGGCCCTGTGGGGGCGGGCTGTCTTGGGAGCCTGGAACTGGGCTCTCTGGTTGGTACCACTGCTTCTCTAAAGCCTCCCCTGAATTGACATTTGGATCTGGGGATATATCAGGGTGGTGCCCTGCTGCAGGCGCCCCATCAGTTGATGGGGACAACGGGGCTGTGCGTGCCTCGTGGGAACTCTGACAAGCCATGGAGCCAGTCTAGCTCAGAAGCATTCTCTACCCATGCAGTGAACGTTCAAGGAAGAAGGGTCTCAGACCAGGGTCAGGATGCCCAATAAATACTTTCTGGAGATTCTAGAATCTGGATCATGGACCAGGAAGTCAATTAAGTGGTCAACTTCCTTAACTGGTTCATGATGTCACAGAGGTGATGCGGAGAGGCAGCCCTGGCCCAGTGTGGGGGAGGGAGTCTGGGACGGAATGAGATCCCCAGCTTGTCTCTTGTCTGAAAGTACAGGCAAGTATGTTTCAGGTTGGCTGCAATGGCTCCTATCTGCTGCCAGGCCCCTTGTTTCAGGGGGCCAGGCCCTGGATGGAGTTGACAAACCTGCCCCTGACTCCACCCCCCCTCCCTACCAATGGGCAGGCCTGTGGCTGGCTTCTGCTAAAGGTCCAGGCCCTGGTGAGTCCTAACTTGGCTACCACCAAGAGAGACCCCAGGGATTAGATGGGCCCCTGGCAACTGTCCCGCCAAGAAGATTGGGTCCATAGGGGGCTGTATGGCCTAGCTTAATTTGGTGGTTCCCACCCCCCAGACCCCTGGCCATGGCCTTGCCTCTCTTCCAGCTTTGGTCTCTTCTGGCTGGTGTTGTCGGTTGGTAGCTCCCATTCAGATGGCCCCAAAGTCAGAGTCCTGTTGTCCTGCCCTAGCTGCCCCGCCAGGACAAGCTCTCCCCAGAGTAGGGATGTGCTTGAGCACAGGGGGAGCAACTTCACGTTCCACTTGAATGTTCCCCAAGCACCTGAGGCACATACTCCCCAGGACACCATGTGGTAGGGCACAGCCAGGCGCTTTGCTGAGCTTGCAGCCTTCTGAGCTCTGCCCACCCCCAGACATCATCCCACTGCAGATCATAGGTTGCTGTCTTCAATTTCCATTTCTTCCCATAAAGACTGCTCCCATGGCCCTAGAGTGCTCACTTTGGGAATACCTATGTGTGCGTTTGTCTCATCCAATTCCCTGGAGGCTGCCTCAAAATTACTATTTCCTTTCATCAGTGGGTTGCTTGGGCTTCTGCTCTCCCAGGTCCTGCCTCCCATGTCCAACTTGCGTGTCTGTGGGTACCTGCCCTTTGAAGGAGTTCATTGGGGGCTCAAGGTACAGCCTGTTTTGTTGAAAACAAGCACTTCACTGGTCCTCTCCGAGGCCATGTCTGATCTTCTCTGCCTTTGCCTCTGTTTCCACTGTGGACCTGTTCTCCCTTACCCAGATGGCAGGTACATTGAATGATTTAGTTGGCTCATGGATTGGGTGCTTTACAAGGGGCCTCGTTTACACACACTCACTCCCAGGGGCATGTCTGACTTGTTGACCTAGATGTGACCAAAGGAAGCCCCCATCTACCTGTATTTTAAAATGGATGAGAGTGGGACTGGATGAAAGCCCAGTGAGCATCACCTGTCTGCACATGGGCAATAGGGCAGTGGGTTTGGAGATGCATGTTCTCTGACCTTTCTGGGCCACTGGTCTTCAAAATCACCATGTATGGAGCAGACCAGCACCTTGGAAAGGCCCGTGTGTGAGGACCCTAGGGCACTATCCCCCTAGAGACAGTGACCCCGCAGTTCTGCCACTCAGCAGGGTCATTTGCCCTGTATGAGGGTCAGAATCTGGTGTCTGAAAGGGGCAAGTTGAGAGGGTGTGGAAGAGGCTCACCAAAGGGCCTTTCAGCCTGAGGACTGGCTGCCAGAACGGAGGTCGCAGGCATCCACCTGTGCGTGCTCCATTGCTTTTGCCGCCTAAACAGGTTGACAAAGCATTCCTTCAGATCAGTTCACCTGACTGGGACACGGTCCTAGAGGCTGTGATCATTGGTGGGGGCCCCTGGGGGCTCCTCTGAAGGGGACCGAAGACCATGGTATCCGTGGCAGCCTGGCTAGGTGGCCTTTCCTGCCTTCACCCCTGCCACTCGGGGCCCCTCCTTATCCCTGGGTCCTGAGGGATCTGCCTTTTCTGATCCCCCTCTTCCAGGTACCACCCAGGCCCTGGCAGTGGGTTTGCATGGCACTGAGGAGTTTTTGTCAGCTTTGGCTCAGGACACTTGTGTTGTGCACACACAAGCCCTCATGACTTCCAAGGCCTGCCCTTCTCAGCCTCACTCTCCTGTTCCTGCCCTTGGCATCCCCAGCCCAGAGGCACTCCTGCTGCTCTCCTCCCGCACTCAGGCTGTGGAGATCTGGAGCCTTGGGGGTCTGCCTGTGTTAACTTCTCTCCCTTATCAGAGGAGGCTCCTGTAGGGCCTTATCCCAATGGGCACTGGGGCCATACAGTCAGGCTCTCCCTCCCTCCTGCTCGGTGAGGAGCTGGTCAGCCTGGCAGGTTCAGTTGGGCAGGAGGCCCCATGGCGATAGCAGGGATAGGGTGCTGTCCTCAGGAGGGAGGCACTGGGACCTGATGGAGATGCCGGCCCCTGGCAGAATCAGTTCTCAGCAAATCACAGAGCAGCCCCACAGTGCTTCTGATTTTCCACATCCCCTTCCTTCTGTGGGCCTGCTTTTTGTCACCTCAGAGGCATTGTGTAGCACTGAGAAGAGGAAGGCGTGAGAAGTCAGAAGGTCAGGCAGTTTCCTGGGGTGGGCCAGAAGGGCGGGGACTCCAGAGGAATTGAGACCAGGGCTCTGAGCCCACCCCATCCCTCACTAGCATGTGGTCCTGGGAAGATGCCCAAGCCCCGTGGCTTAAGTTCTTCGTCTCTGAAGCCAGCCAGTTTGAGGAGCCCATATGCTGGGCTGCAGGATGTGCCTGAGGGATGTGATGCTGCTGGCAAGGCCTGGCAGACATTGGCACTGTGATATCGGGGCAAGAATCCCTTACATTTGCCTGAAGACACTCCTCCACTCTCCACTGTGGGAAGGGGTTGGCTGCTCTGTGGTCCAGCACGTGTCACAGAATATGCACCTCAATAGGATGTCGAATAGCTAACCAGCCAAACATGATGATTCATAAATAAAACTAGGTAACTTTTCCAGTTTGACCATAGTGGACCACAGTGTTATTAGCTAGTTGTGTTCGATTCTTTGAGACTCCTTGGACTATAGACCACCAGTGTCCTCTGTCCATGAGATTCTCCAGGCAAGAATACTGAAGTGGGTTGCCATGCCCTACTCCAGACAATCTTCCTGACCCAAGGTTCGAACCCAGGTTTCCAACAATGCAAGCATGCTTTTATCCTTTGAGATACCCCAGAAGCCCCATTTCCAGTTACAGGTCCTGTTAAATTTGGGTGTTGAGGAGTGTTCCAGCAGGAACACTTCCAACAGGAACACCTGTTTCAGCAGGGAAAGCAAGAACCACTCTTTGCCTCTGTCCCAGGTGGTCTTCCATCCAAACCATTATATTCCTTCATTGCAGCCCCAGCAAGCCTCAAGTGTTTGATTAATGGCCAATTGCAAAAAGAGATAATTTACAGCTCATTAACACCTTGGGTTCTGGATCTGCCATACCAGAAATGAGAGGGTAGTTCCATGGATTGTTTGGGCATCTTTCAAGAGAGTGAGACCAAAGTTCTGCAGGATTCCTTGCAGATATGGGGTGGAAAACACCTCCTTTAACCCTCTGGTCAACAGCAATGTGACAAGAGCCAGGACCCCTTCCTTCCTGCCCCAGAAAGAGATCTCTTTGGGCTTTATCCAAGATGCAAAAGGACACCTCAGAGCAATGATCCATTTCAGACTTTCCCATCACCCCAAGACACAATGAAATACTGAGGAGTCCCACCACCCAGCCTCATCACAATCACATCCCACAGAAGGAACCCAGCTTCCCAAAGTTACAAACCACTCTGGCTCAAGCACAAACCCCAGGGTGTTCCTCCTGTAGCCCCACCACCCTGCCCTGTGTTGCCTTGTTCTATGGGACTAGGGGATGTCTCTCCAACTTCCCCTTGTGACTGTGGCTCCTAGACCATTGCTGTAGGAGTGGGAGGTGTCCTGCTTCTGCCAGTGTCCCCACTGCTAACATGGCCTTTCAGGGAGCAGAGGCTCTGTAGAGGTCTTCAGAATAAATGAGCCAGTGGGCAAGGGGCTCAGATTAATTGTCCTTAAATAACCCAGACAAATCCAAATAAGCAGAGATAACTTAGCTTTTGAGAATGATACCCAAAAATGACAGAAACATGAATTCACTATGATCACCTTTATTATTATCTAAATCTTCCCCTATCAACATTGCTACTAAGTAAGCTCAGGTTTCCAAAACAGTTCTAATTCCAATTCCAATGTATCCTTTTCAGGGTCACAAAACAAAATGGAATAGTGTCCAATATCTTTTATGAAAGAGCAAAACTCTTGTACTTGAACTGGGTAACCACAAACACATTTTGATCCTCATCATTCACAAACTAAGACATTAAAGGTTGTTTAGCCTTCTATTAAACTATCAAAGTTTGTCATTTTTCTAAAGAAAACAGAAATGAATCTCCATGTCATCCTATAGAAGAGGAACCCAAAGATGCTACATACCAGTTTCCCCCAACTGGCCCGGTCCCTCACTTCTGAGAAGACTGACTGCTCTGTCCTCAATCACAGAGGGAAGGATCACCTGGCTGCTGCTCTGACTCAGGCCCCCTTTTTCTCCTCTCTCACCACCTCTGCAGACAGGGGTGGGAAGGCCCTCAAAGCATTTTGGTTGACTCTGAGCATAAATGACACGGCTTGCCACTTGCTGGTCTCCACATAGGTCCGGGGACTCCACAGGAACTCATAGCGAGCAGGGTGGCTGCCCTCCCCAGGGGCAGAGGAGGCCAAGGGGGATGAAGCCTCCCCCGACTCAGCCCCCAAGAGCTGCACCTCCATGGGGCCCTGGGACTCGCCTGGGTCCTGAAAGTCTTCCTCGGGCTTGGCTTGGATTCTCAGCTCACTCATCTCGACCATGAGCGTGGTGTCTGGTATCAAACCACAGACAGGAGTGACACAGGGGAACAGATCCGGACCATGGGCTTCAGCTGAGAAACACAGCCGGGATGGTCTGGCACAGGCCATTTAAAAGTCTCCTCTTGAGGGGTCCCCTCAGTCTTCCCTCAGGGTCCTCAGTCCTCCCTCAGGGTCCTCACCTAAACTGCTTCAGAACCTAAGAATCTCCTCTCCAATCTATAAGGCCTCACCCCCTATATCAAGTCTCCAATGTCCCTGAGACCTTGTGCTCATGCAGCCAACAGGGTTGCCCCTGGGCTGACAGCAGGTGCCGGGACCAGTGGGATTCCCTGTGTCCTCCCTCAAGGTCCTCATCTTGAGCCTTGGTAGGTCCGGGGATGCCCCTTGTGTTGACCGGAGGCAGGACCCTCACACCAAGGCCGTCACTCCACCAAGACCCTCAGGGAGAGTCTGTGGACATGACGTCAGGGCTCCATGCCCAGAGTTTCCCAGAGCTGAGATGATGCCCCCGGCCGCCCTCAACCCTCCTTCTCCTCTTCACTTTGACTCTCAGTAAATCTGGGCACCACCATTTTTCCCTGACTTTACTCCCCTTAGAACCAGGCTCTCCCCAGCCAGGACCCCTGAGAGGCAAGTGGGAGTAGAGGGTTCATTCCTACAACCCTGTCAGGGACTCCCAGGGCTGAGAGCATTGACAATGTGGATGCCCTGGGGTCCCAGAGCCCCCTTCAGGGTTCTACCGTGATTCCTAGTGCAACTGGGTTCCTTTACTCTGCTGACCCGAACCCAGGCACCTGACCCAGACCCTCACTTCTCCCCTCCCATCAGGATCAGTGAGGTTACATCTGAATGCTGTGCTCCCTGTTCCTCCAGGGCTGTTGGGAGGGCCACACATGCATCCGCTATGGACCCTCAGTCTCCTCTGGTCCTCATCTCAAGTCTTCACAGTACATGGGCACCTCCTTCTGCCCATGTGAGACTGTGTCCCAAAGACCAAGCCTCTGACTCCCCGAGTTCATTGAGGAAGTGAGGGGGCGCTGTGGGCTCAGGCTGACAGCCTGGACCAGGGCCCCCAGGAGTCCCAGTTGGGGTTGAGTTGTGTTCTGTAGGTTCCACTGGATGGAGTGACTGGACCCCCACATCCTGTCTCAGCAGGGGGCCTTGTTAACACTTCACAGAAGGTTGCAGTAATAGCACAGATGCTGGATGGGGGGCTGCTGTGCCCATGACCATGGGGAAGCACATGGAACCACTCACCTTCCCATGGGGGTCCCTCAGTGTAACCGCACCTCAGAAACTTTTGTATAAATGATGTTGTTTTAGCTGAAGAGGGTGAGCAGAGGCAGGTGAGTTAGCAAGAACTCCGCAGCCTGGAGATGGCCTTGGCTGCTCATAGTGACTTCACACTCCTCCTTTCTGGAGTATCTCCAGGGTCATCTCCTGGTGACTCTCTTCCACTGGTCTGAACGGATACCCTCCCCGCCCCAATGGCCCTTCTTGTGCCAGAGGGCCTCTCTGGGGCCAAGAATTTGTGAGTTGTGGGTTCTAAGTCCCCACTGGTCGGGTGACTTTAGACTCTTCCCCCAGGAAGGAAAGACATTAGGGAGGAGGGTGGGTGGCCGTACTGCCCTGTCCCCGGGGCCCCTGATGGCCAAGAGCTCAGCCTTACTGCAGTCCAACCCAACCCCCACGATGGCCTGGCCACCACCTGCCCACCTACAACCCACCAGAGCACCACTCAGAGGCCATAGGTGCTGCCTGATCGAACCTCGGGAATCCCCAGGTTTGCTGAGGGTGGGAGCATGCCGAGTTCATCCTCTGGGGGCTGTGCTCAGTGGCTCGGGGGGCTCCCTGGCCAGGACATCAGACCCTGGAGGCGGGGACCTCGCCTCCCTTTCCAGAGGCTCACCAGATGGGTGAGCACCTTGCTGCCTAGTCACAGGCCTTGCTTGTGGGGTAGGGTGTGGACAAGACCCAGGCCATGTGGTCTTATCAGCTTCCCTTGCCGGTTTGTAGCTCGATTCATCCCAGAGCCTTGGCTCATGACAGTTGCCACGGAATCCCAAGCAGTTCCTCCGAAGGAGAGCTGGCACTCCAGAGCACCACCAGCTTTGCTCACCGCAGGCTAAGCCTTGTTTCTGTCATCCAGAAATCAGCCTCTTCCAGCCTCCCCACCTCATCCCTGTTTGGCCATGGCCCCTCCCTTTGTGAAACGACAGAGCAAGGGAGCCCAGGGGATGAAAGAGCCACTGAGGACCCAAGATGAGCACTGGGCCAAGAGAGGCTTGGGCAGAACCGGTGGGAAATGAGTTGGCCATGGATCACCGGTTCCCAGGGGTCTGCCAAGTTGGGCCTCTAGGGTCACACTTACCTAGATGGAGCACTTGTGAGGCAGGCCCCCTCTCTGAGACACACTGTCTGATTGAATTGCATTTCCATTCTCCTAGACACTGTCGCCTCTGCAGCCCCAGGGGACAGAACTAAACCCATGCCTCTGGAGCCACCTGGCCTCTCTTCTGGAGATCTGGGCATGTGTGGGGCTCGAGACAGTTTGATTGTCCAGGGCCAGCCCATCAAGGCCATGATCCCTCCCTCCACTCCTGTGTGACTTTAGGCTGCCGACTTTGCCCGTCCCTGGAGGATGTGTGCTTAGCCACTTCACTCTGCAGACATCAGTCAAAATCTACCAAGGACTGAGTGGTGGGAGTGAAGTACCACATGGGTCTCTTTTGATGTCAGGCAGCCTTCACTTGGTAAATAAAAGGTGCCTTTTGTGACAAGCACATGACTTGAGATTGCAATCTACACATCTCTGCTTTCTCTATAGATTTACAGGTAAGCAGGTGCCACACATGCTGAGGTTTCTGGGAACATGGTTTTGAAATAGCAGCATCTGCATGTGATTCCATGTCAGGAGGCAAATGGAAGTCAAGACCAAAAAACGAATGAAATCTTCTGATATTTAAGGTGTTCCCCAGGCAGTGAACCTTTAAAAGGGGCTGTGTTTTGGCTTGGAAGTGAGCACCTGGTCAGGCATCACCGCAGCTCAGTGCTGTGGCTGACAAAGCCTTGGCCTGCACTGCCCTGTGTCCTTTCTCAGGGCCTCCTCTGTCTGCACAAGACTGCCAACAAGGGAGACCCAGCCTTCCGGTTCCTGTGGACTGGTGTGTGCACTCCCCCCTCACCTGACCTCAGAGCCCTTGTCTCTGCCGTGCTACCCTGGAGGGCTATTTGCTATGCTACTCAGGACAAACAGTCTTAAGAGAAAAAGTGGTTTATAAATTTATAAATTGTTGTATTACAAACTGGACACCCCAGTTAGCAGAGGGTGCTGAGGTGTGGCACCCTCAGAGTGCTCAGCTGAAAAAGGAAAAGAAAAGAGAAACAAGAAAATGCCACCAGGTACAAGCCCTGCAATGAAGCCAAACCTTGGGCCTGTTGTCCAGACACCAGCAAGCCCCCAGACTGAACACCCGCAGACCTCAGGCAGGGATCACAGGCTCCAGCCCTGTGCATCTCAGGACAGTAAGTGCTCTTTTGGGGTCCCCGAAAAGGGGAGGCCTAACTTCTCATCTCTCAAGTGAGGAACCAGCTTGACAGTGTCCCTGTGCCCGTGAAGCCACTCTGCCAAGCTCCTGTTAACCCCTTGTCAGGTCTTTTCAATGATTGGGTGCAGAGAGTCTGAGGGTCTTCTCCGGGTGTGTAGGAGGTGCCTGCATTGTGCCGGAGGTGAGCGGCCATCTGTCTTGCTTTCACGAGCAAGCAGCTGCTTGAGGGGACTCAAATACTCAGCCAGGCGTAGGATGGAGGTGTTGAAGACGTGTGCTGGGTGGGAAATCCCTTGTGTTTTCAGGCTGTTTATTGTGCTGCAGTGTTTTGAACACAGGGCCGCCTCTATCTGTCTGAATAGGGTGCATGTTTGGTGTCCTCTGGGGGCGCACCTGAAAGGGGTGGGGATTACGGGAAAGAATGGCTGGAGATTATGGGAGAGAGGGGTTTCCTGATCAGTAACAGAAGGGGTTCTGGGCCTGAGCATTCATGGTCAGGCTGGGGTCTGGCCCACCAGCCACAACAATCATCCAGGTGGTGCACAGAGGCACCAGTGTGGCCACTGGGAGCTGCCCAGGCAGCAGGCTGAAGATCTGGTGAGCACAGTGGTGGGGCCCACCACCACCACATGAGGAGTCATCTGGGCAAGAGGCCAGATGAAGCAGAGCCACTGGCCCTCATTGGACAGGGCCACCTCCATCAGGACAGGGACTAGAGAGAATGGAGCCTGCAAGCCCTTGGGCTGTCAGGACCCATCAAGGCAGGGCAGAGCTGTTGTCCCTGGACCAGGAGCAAGGGTGGCATAGGTCCTGACCAGGGCGGTGGCAGGGGCATGTTCCAGGTGACTGGCGGTTCCCTGGACACCCTCAGGGCAGGATGACAAGCCATCCTATGCCTATGTGGTGCTGGGCACAGGAGGGACACCGAGGGCTGCCGGCCTGCCCTCCACCTGCCGAGATGCAGACTTAATGCCCTCTCTCCTCTTCAACTTCCCCAGGAGGTGTGGGCTGTCTCTCTTAAACAGGGAACTGCAACAGAACTATAACTGGGGTTCACTGAGAGAGAGAGAGAATAGCAAAATTCGAGTCTCAAAAGGTTTAAGGAACAAGCACCCTCCTGGCTAGGCCCCTGGGTGTCCTCACCCAGGCATCCCCATGCCTCATGGAGAAAATGGGACCCTGTCTCACAGGAGGCGGTGCACCAGCTTGCACATCCTTGAGACTCGCTAACTCACCATCACCTCTCACCTTTGGAAAATGACTCCGAGTGGCCCAAGAGTATCTGTACAAGGACCGGAGAGGGGACATGGCATTTGCAGTGGGCAGACTGCAGAAGATTCTCTGCTTTCTATGTAGGGGTCAGCTCCTGGCCTGCACTTCCTTGGCTGACCAAGAGAATTCTCAGGAAAGGACCTGTGTTCCCTGCACTAAACTTCTGCTCCACAGTTATGGGAGTCATGTGCTTAGTCACTCAGTCATGTGCGACTCTTTGCGACCCCATGGACAGTAGCCCACCAGGCTCCTCTGTCTGTGGGGATTCTCCTGGCAAGAATACTGGAGTGGGTTGCCATGCCCTCCTCCAGGAGATCTTCCCAACCCAGGGATCGACCCCAGGTCTCCTGCCTTGCAGGTGGATTCTTTCCAGTCTGAGCCATGAGGTAATCATGGGGGCACACAATCACCTCCCCCCACCTGCCTCCACACAGGGCCCATTTGTGCCCTGGCTGGAGGACAGGAAGGTCCAGAATTTGAGCAGTGTCATCTCTTTCCCCCATGTGACTATGATCTAAGGATCCATGGGTCAGCAGTACAGAGTGACTCCTGGCTCCCGGGTATTACAACCTGATCTGTACTGTGCATCCAGCTCACCTCCATCATCTCACACAGATATCCCCACCAGAGAAAGAGAGGAGGGGCAGTGACTTCTTTCTGCTGAGAACGCTTAGGATCTCCCTCTCACAACTCCCCAATGCAGCACGCAGCACTGGCAGCTCCTGCAGACACGCTAGTCCCCAGTCCTGTCTTTACACACAGCTTCCTGGCAGGCCGGCCACCATACCCTGCAGCCCTGAGGTTGGCACCCACCTGGCCACCAGAGTCCAACAGATACTCCCCCGCCCTTACCTTGCTCAGGACTCAGACAGCTGGCTCCTCCATGAGCATGCTGGTCAGGCAGAGGGAGGTGAGCACATCCTGGTATGCTTTGCTAAATCCGTACAGGCTAATCTGGCAGACGAAGCTCTTCATGCAGTCTGTCTCACATATCTTGTCTGAGCCCACTCTCTCCAATATGTTCTTGAAGAGCTCCTCATTGACGCCTATGCAAGTGCCGTCCTCCTCCCACCAGATGGACACAAAGTGGTGACTGTTGACAATGGTCAACAGTCGCTTCCTGGGAAAGTGGAGGTAGAGGAGGCTGCCCTCTCCCCCAGGCAGGGCACCACACTTGGTGTGTGTCCTCTCAACAAAGGCTCCTCACTCAAAGCCTGGAAAGCACTCTCTTCCAGCAGCAGCCTGAAGCTGTGGTGGCCCATGGGCACAGGCTGGGCTAGGGGGACCGAAAGATCAGTAGGGAGGGGAACAGAACCCTGAACTGAGGGCCAGAGGCCCTATGTTTGGAAGAAAGGGAACCCCACTGAAGCTGGGCACCCCATCCATCGTGGGACCCTTCTTGCCCATAGGCAAGTGGAGTGTGGTGCATCCCTCCTTCCTGGAAATGGGACAGTGCAGTGGCCAGGAGCAGTCCAGGCTCACACTGGTGCTTGGCCCCACATCAAAGGCCTCTGCTTGCTCAGGGATGACATGACAAGGCAGTCATTAAGTGACCTAATAAAGGGCTGGCTGCACCCAGGCTGGTCAGCATGCCGGCCTCCTTGTCCACTCTCATCATGGCAGTGGGCACCATGACACTCGTGCATGGATGTCAAGTCTCAGGCTGAGCACTCATGTAAATTAGGCACGACCTTCTGGTCCTGGAGCCCCAGTGCCAGGGAGATGCACACCGACAGAGATGTGACCCTCAAAATCAGCCCCTCCTCTGTGTTCACAGATGCCTTGAGGGTCTGCATGGCACTCTTGCACTGAAGCACAAGCACATCCAGCATGGAGATCCAAGGTCAAGGGTACAGCCACCCAGTCCTCTGTGCATTATAGCTGGCTGGGTATCAGGTCCCCCACACTAACCCCCTCTGAGCCCTGTGGTCAGTCTGTGGGAGCCACCTGGTGGGGACTGTAGTGGTGATGGATGAGGACCCGGGGACACAAGAAGGAAGACAGGTCACAGTCCACTGGGCTCCACAGCCTGCACATGTTCAACCCAGACTGGGCTTGCCCTGCACACCATCATCCCAGGCTGCCTCCTCAGCTGTCAGGATTGTGGCAGGGTGCTCCCTGACACAATTCAGCAAATGGCTGAATCCCTGGGCCCTCCCTTTCCTCTCTGTATGATCTGGCTGCCCCTGCATACTCCTGAGATATGCTCAACCACCTCTGCTCCCCATGGCTGCCCATGGCAGTTTGAGAGTCCCTTTTGTTCTGGCCACGAGAACACCCAGTGTCCTGGTCCAGAAAACTACTAGAGTTCATCGATGAATTCAGTGAAGCTGAGGTATACAAAATTAATATATATAAATCTATTTGCATTTCTGTACACTAGCAGTGACTAGCAGAAAGAGAACTTCAGGATATTATCCCATTTACCATTAAGCAATCCCATTTAACTGCATCAGAAAGAATAAACTACCTAGAAATAAACCTACCTAAGGAGACACAAGACCTGTACTTTGTTTTTTGTTTGTTTGTTTGTTTGTTATGATTTTTTGGTTTTTCAGCCTCAGTTTATTTTGTTTTTAGTTTTTAATTTACATTTTATTTTTTTCCATTTATTTGTATTAGTTGGAGGCTACTTACTTTACAATATTGTAGTGGTTTTTGCCATACATTGACATGAATCAGCCATGGATTTACCTGTGTTCCCCATCCTGAACCCCCCTCCCACATCCCTCCCCATTCCATCCCTCTGGGTCATCCCAGTGCATCAGCCCCGAGCACTTGTCTCATGCATCCAACCTTGACTGGCGATCTGTTTCACACTTGATAAAATACATGTTTCGATGCTGTTCTCTCAGATCATCCCACCCTTGCCTTCTCCCATAGAGTCCAAAAGTCTGTGTCTCTTTTTCTGTCTTGCATACAGGGTTATCATTACCATCTTTTTAAATTCCATATATATGCATTAGTATACTGTATTGGTGTTTATCTTTCTGGCTTACTTCACTCTGTATAATGGGCTCCAACTTTACCCATCTCATTAGAACTGATTCAAATGTATTCTTTTTAATGGTTGAGTAATATTCCATTGTGTATATGTACCACAGCTTTCTTATCCATTTGTCTGCTGATGGGCATCTAGGTTGCTTCCATGTCCTGGCTATTATAAACAGTGCTGCGATGAACATTGGGGTGCATGTGTCTCTTTCAAATCTGGTTTCCTTGATGTGTATGCCCAGGAGTGGGATTGCTGGGTCATATGGAAGTTCTATTTCCAGTTTTTTAAGGAATCTTCACACTGTTCTCCATGGTGGCTGTACTAGTCTGCATTTCCACCAACAGTGTAAGAGGGTTCCCTTTTCTTCACACCCTCTCCAGCATTTATTGCTTGTGGACTTTTGGATAGTAGTCATTCTGACTGGTGTGTAATGGTATCTCATTGAGGTTTTGATTTGCATTTCTCTGATAATGAGTGATGTTGAGCATCTTTTCATGGGTTTGTTAGCCATCTGGATGTCTTCTTTGGAGAAATGTCTGTTTATATCTTTGGCCCATTTTTTGATTGGGTCATTTATTTTTCTGGAATTGAGCTTCAGGAGTTGCTTGTATATTTTTGAGATTAATCCTTGACTGTTGTTTCATTTGCTATTATATTCTCCCATTCTGAAAGCTGTCTTTTTACCTTGCTTGTAGTCTCCCTTGTTGTGCAAAAGCTTTTAAGTTTAATTAGGTCCCATTTGTTTATTTTTGCTTTTATTTCCAATATTCTGGGAGGTGGGTCATAGAGGATCTTGCTACGATTTTGTCAGAGAATGTTTTGCCTATGTTCTCCTCTAGGAATTTTATAGCTTCTGGTCTTACATTTAGATCTTTAATACATTTTGAGTTAATTTTTGTGTATGGTGTTAGAAGGTTTTCTAGTTTCATTCTTTTACAAGTGGTTGACCAGTTTTCCCAGCACCACTTGTTAAAGAGGTTGTCTTTTTTCCATTGTATATTCTTGCCTCCTTTGTCAAAGATAAGGTGTCCACAGGTACGTGGATTTATCTCTGGGCTTTCTATTTTGTTCCATTGATCTATATTTCTGTCTTTGTGCCAGTACCATACTGTATTGATGACTGTGGCTTTGTAGTAGAGCCTGAAGTCAGGCAGGTTGATTCCTCCAGTTCCATTCTTCTTTCTCAAGATTGCTTTGGCTATTCGATCTTTTTTGTATTTCTTTTTTTTTTTTTTTTTTGTATTTCCATACAAATTGTGAAATTACTTGTTCTAGATCTGTGAAGAATACTGTTGGTAGCTTGATAGGGATTGCATTGAATCTATAGATTACTTTGGGTAGTATATTCATTTTCACAATATTGAATCTTCCAATCCATGAACACGGTATATTTCTCCATCTATTTGTGTCCTCTTTGATTTATTTATCAGTGTTTTATAGTTTTCCATGTATAGGTCTTTTGCTTCTTTAGGTAGATATACTCCTAAGTACTTTATTCTTTTTATTGCAATGGTGAATGGTATTGCTTCCTTAATTTCTCTTTCTCTTTTCTCATTATTAGTGTAAAGGAATGCAAGGGATTTCTGTGTGTTAATTTTATATCCTGCAACTTTATTATATTCATTGGTTAGCTCTAGTTATTTTCTGGTAGAGTCTTTAGGGTTTTCTATGTAGAGGATCATGTCATCTGCAAACAGTGAGAGTTTCACTTCTGTTTCCATCTGGATTCCTTTTATTTCTTTTTCTTCTCTGATTGCTGTGGCCAAAACTTCCAAAACTATGTTGAAAAATAGTGGTGAAATTGGGCACCCTTGTCTTGTTCCTGATTTTAGGGGAAATGCTTTCAATTTTTCACCATTGAGGATAATGTTTGCTGTGGGTTTGTCATATATAGCTTTTATTATGTTGAGGTATGTTCCTCCTATTCCTGCTTTCTGCAGGTTTTTTTATCATAAATGGATGTTGAATTTTGACAAAGGTTTTTTCTGCATCTATTGAGATAATCATATGGTTTTTATCTTTCAATTTGTTAATGTGGTGTATTACATTGATTGATTTGCTTATATTAAAGAATTCTTGCATCCCTGGAATAAAGCCCACTTGGCCATGATGTATGATCTTTTCAGTGTGTTGTTGGATTCTGTTTGCTAGAATTTTGTTAAGAATTTTTGCATCTATGCTCATCAGTGATATCAGCCTGTAGTTTTCTTTTTTTGTGGCATCTTTGTCTGGTTTTGGAATTAGCGAGATGATGGCCTCATAGAATCAATTTGGAAGTTTACCTTCTTCTGAAATTTTCTGGAAGAGTTTGAGTAAGATAGCTTCAATTTCCATGCTTGTGATGGGTCTGTTAAGATCTTCTATATCTTCCTGGTTCAGTTTTGGAAAGTTATACTTTTCTAGGAATTTGTCCATTTCTTCCAAGTTCTCCATTTAATTGGCATAGAGCTGCTGGTAGTAATCTCTTATGATCCTTTGTATTTCTGTGTTGTCTGTTGTGATCTCTCCATTTTCATTTCTAATTCTGTTGATTTGGCTCTTCTCCCTTTGTTTCTTAATGAGCCTTGCTAACGGTTTGTCAAGTTTGTTTATCTTTTCAAAAAACCAGCATTTAGCTTTGTTGATTTTTGCTATGGTCTCTTTTGTTTCTTTTGCATTTATTTCTGCAGTAATTTTTAAGATTTCTTCCCTTCTACTAACCCAGGGGTTCTTCATTTCTTCCTTCTCTAGTTGCTTTGGGTGTAGAGCTAGGTTATTTATTTGACTTTTTTCTTGTTTCTTGAGGTATGCCTGTAATGCTATGAACCTTCTCCTCAGCACTGCTTTTACAGTGTCCCATAGACTTTGGGTTTTTGTGTTTTCATTTTCATTCGTTTCTAAGCATGTTTTGATTTTGTTTTTGATTTCTTCTATGATTTGTTGGTTATTCAGAAGTGTGCTATTTAGCCTCCATACGTTTGAATTTTAAATAGTTTTTTTTTTCCCTCTAATTAAGATCTAATCTTACTGCACTGTGGTCAGAAAAGATGACTGGAATGATTTCAACTTTTTTTGAATTTACCAAGGCTGGATTTATGGCCCAGGATGTGATCTATTCTGGAGAAGGTTTCGTGTGCACTTGAGAAAAAGGTGAAATTGATTGTTTTGAGGTGTAATGTCCTATAGATATCAATTGGGTCTAGCTGATCCATTGTGTCATTTAATGTTTGTGTTTCCCTGTTAATTTTCTGTTTAGTTGATCTATCCATAGTTGTGAGTGGGGTATTAAAGTCTCCCACTATTATTGTGTTATTGTTAATTTCCCCTTTCATACTCGTTAGCATTTGTCTTACATATTGTGGTGCTCCGATGTTGGGTGCATATATATATATATATTTATAATTGTTATATCTTCTTCTTTGATTGATCCTTTGATCATTATGTAATGTCCTTCTTTGTCTCTTTTCACAGCCTTTATTTTAAAGTCTATTTTATCTGATATGAGTATTGTAACTCCTGCTTTCTTTTGGTCTCCGTTTGCATGAAATATTTTTTTCCAGCCCTTCATTTTCAGTCTGTATGTGTCCCTTGTTTTGAGCTGGGTCTCTTGTAGACAGCATATACACAGGTTTTGTTTTTGTATCCATTCAGCCAGTCTTTGTCTTTTGGTTCGGGCATTCAAGCCATTTACATTTAAGGCAATTATTGATAGGTATGTTCCTGTTGCCATTTACTTTGTTGTTTTGGGTTCACATTCATACAACCTTTCTGTGTTTCCTGTCTAGAGAAGATCCTTTAGCATTTGTTGAAGAGCTGGTTTGGTGGTGCTGAATTCTCTCAGCTTTTGCTTGTCTGTAAAGCTTTTTAATTCTCCTTCATATCTGAATGAGATCCTTGCTGGGTACAGTAATCTGGTTTGTAGTTTATTTTCTTTCATTACTTTAAGTATGTCCTGCCATTCCCTTCTGGCCTGAAGAGTTTCTGTTGATAGATCAGCTGTTATCCTTATGGGAATCCCTTTGTGTGTTCTTTGTTGTTTCTCCCTTGCTGCTTTTAATATTTGCTGTTTTTGTTTGATCTTTGTTAATTTGATTAACATGTATCTTGGGGTGTTTCACCTTGGGTTTATCCTGTCTGGGACTCTCTGGGTTTCTTGGACATGTGTGACTATTTCCTTCCCCATTTTGGGGAAGTTTTCAGCTATTATCTCCTTGAGTATTTTCTCATGGCCTTTCTTTTTGTCTTCTTCTTCTGGGACTCCTATGATTAGAATGTTGGGGCACTTCACATTGTCCCAGAGGTCCCTGAGGTTGTCCTCATTTCTTTTTATTCTTTTTTCTTTTTTCCTCTGCTTCATTTATTTCCACCATTTTATCTTCTACCTCACATATCCTATCTTCTGCCTCCATTATTCTACTGTTGGTTCCCTCCAGAGTGTTTTTGATCTCATTTATTGCATTATTAATTTTTAATTGACTTTTTTTTAAATTTCTTCTAGGTCCTTGTTAAACATTTCTTGCCTCTTTTCAATCCTTGTCTCCAGGCTATTTATCTGTAACTCCATTTTGTTTTCAAGATTTTGGATCATTTTTATTGTCATTATTCTAAATTCTTTTTCAGGTAGATTCCTTATCTCCTCGTGGTTTTTTTGTTTTTTGATTTTTTTTTTTTTTTTTTTTTTTTTTTTTTTTTTTTTTTGGCTTGGTGGGCATTTTTCATGTTCCTTTACCTGCTGGGCATTTCTCTGCCTCTTCGTCTTGTTTTGATTGATGTGTTTAGAGTTGCCTTTCTGTATTCTGGTGGTCTGTGTTTCCTTTTTATTGTGGAGGTTCCTCCCAGTGGGTGGGGTTGAACGATTGATTTGTCAAGGTTTCCTGGTTAGGGAAGCTTGCGTTGGTGTTCTGGTGCATGAAGCTGGATTTCTTCTCTCTGGAGTGCAGTGGAGTGTCCAGTAGTGAGTTTTGAGATGGGTCTATGTGTTTGGTGTGACTTTGGGCAGCCTATATGTTGACGCTCAGGGCTATGTTCCTGCGTTGCTGGAGAATTTGCATGGTATGTCTTGCTCTGGAACTTATTGTCTCTTGGGTTTCAGTGTAGATATGGAGGCTTTTGGATGATCTCTTATTACTTAATGTTCCCTGTAGTCAGGAGTTCTCTGGTGTTCTCAGGTTTTGGGCTTAAGTCTCCTGCCTCTGGGTTTCAGTCTTATTCTTCCAGTAGCCTCAAGACTTCTCCAACTATACAGCACTGATAATAAAACTTCTCAGTTAATGGTGAAAAGATTCTCCACCATGAGGGACACCCAGAGAGGTTCACAGAGTTACATGAAGAAGAGGAGATGGAGGAAGGACATAGAGATGGGCAGGAGGAGAAAAAGGGGAACTCAAGAGGAGAGAGACAGATCTACGCAGTTCTCTGTTTCCAAAGTGTTCTCCATGTCCCAGGCACCTACAGAGATTCACAGAATTGGATTGGGAAGAGAAGGGGAAGGGAGGAAATAGAGGTGTTCTGAGGTAGAAAACGGAGAGTCAAAGTGGGAGAGAGTAATCAACACATTCCTGAGTAAAAATGGGTACTGAATATTGGATTCTTAAATGTCCAAAATTGATATCAAATACTGAAAAACAAAGATTAAAAATCTAGAGTAGAGGTTAGACTCTTAAAAATACAATATTAAAAACAAAAGCAAAAACACAAAAAGTTTAAGAAATATATATGAAGTTGGCTTTAAAAACAGAGTCTTATTTTTGCAAGGTTATAGTGAAATGTAAATGAAAATTAAGGAGTAATAGAGGAGTAATAGAGGACTTTAAAAGAAAATAAAAGAAAATGAAAATTAAGGAGTAATAGAGGAATAATAGGGAATTTTAGAAGAAGATAAAGGAAAAAATAAAATAAAATAATTTTAAAAAGGACAAAAAGAAAAAATTTAATTAAAAATAGTAAAAATATATCTAGGAATTTCTCTGTAGCTGTTGCGGGCAGTGTGGGTTTGGTTCAGTTTCAGATAGCTCCTTGTTCCAACTTACACTTCTTGGTATCTATAGGCCCGTTCCAGTGTAGTCGGTGTTAACTACAGGTATTTTAATCTGTTGCACCTGTCACTTCTGAAGTGGTTCCCTTTATTTATTTGGCTTCTGTTTGCAGGTCTTGTCAGTATCTAATTTCTGCCCTGACACAAGCGGGTGGAGGTGGTTGCTTGTTTAGGTTCGCTTGTTCAGTCGTGCTGTGGGGAGGGAGGGGCACTGCACACAAATATCACTGGCCTGTGTGGGGAGCACTCGCAGTGTTCCGGTTACACACTGGGTTTGCCCCCGCTCGCACATGTGTGCTTTCCGCGTCTACAGTGCTCAGGCTCCAGGCTGCTCTATAGGGAGCAGGCCCTGAGTTGCATGTGTTTCCAGTTTTTGGGTACTCCACAAAAGCACAGACTAGGTTGGGCCTGCGTTTTGTGCCTTCCCTGGCCAAGCAGCTCAGGCAGCCAGGAGCTTGATGAGCGCACTCTCCCCAGGTGCAGTGTGCCTTATCCCCTCCACAGTTCCAGCCTCAGTTTCTGCGCTCACTGGTTGGGCGCGCCTTGTGTCTGTTCTGGGGAGCTGGTCTCTAGCTGCAACCCTCCCAGCAGATGTCAACTATCCAGAATCTCAGGAAGTCTTTGGTTAGAAACTGGAAGCCTGTTTGTAGTTTGGTAGGGGATGCCGTCTCTGGGGTTGAATTTGCCCCCTTCCCTCCCCCTTGCCTCCTGCCTCTGGCGGTGGATGGGCCAGTCCACAGTCGGCTAGCTCTTCTCTGGATTTGCTCAGTCTTTCCTTTGTTCCTAAGCAATGCCGCCCACTCCTCTCCGTTCAGCCCCCACTTGTTGGTGGCAGATGCGAGCGTCTGGGGTACTTTTCTGCTGGGAGTTGCTTTTAGACATGTAATCTGTGGGTTTTATTTATTTTTCCTCCTGGTTAAGTTGCCCTCCAAGATTCAAAAACTTCCCCCAGACCCGCCAGTGAGAGGGTTTCCTGGTATTTGGAAACTTTCTCTATTAGGACTCCCTTCTGGGACATGTCTCCACCCCTAACTCTTTTGTCTCACTTTTTATCTTTTATATTTTGTCCTACCTCCTTTCAAATACAATGGGCTGCTTTTCTGGGAACCTGATGTCCTCTGCTAGCAATTAGAAGTTGTTTTGTGGAGTTTGCTCAGCATTCAACTGTTCTTTTGATGAATTTGTAGGGGAGAAAGTGGTCTCTCCATCCTATTCCTCTGCCATCTTAGCTCCTCCAGAAGACCTGTACTTTGAAAATTGTAAGATATTGATGAGAGAAATTGAAGACAGCACAGCAAGATGGAAAACTATACTGTGTTCTTGGATTGGGAGAATAGATTTTGTAAGATGACTATACTACCCAAGGCAATCTACAGATTCAATGTAATCCATATCAAATTATCAATGGCATTTTTCACAGAACTAGAAATTTGTATGGACACAAAAGACCCCAAATAGCCAAAACAATCTTGGGAAAAAAGAACAGAGCTTGAGGGACTTCCCTGGTGGTCCAGTGGCTAAGCCTCCATGCTCTCAATGTAGGGGGCCCAGGTTTGATCCCTGATCAGAGAACTAGATCCCGCATGCAACAACTGAGAATTAGCATGCTGCAACTGAGATTCACATGCCACAATTTAGAGTTCATGTGTTGCAGCTCAAGACCCTGCATGCCACATCTAAAAAGATCCCAAGTGCTGAAACTGAGGATTCCAAATCCTGCATCTTAGGATCCTGCATTTCTCAATGAATATCAAAGATCCCATGTGCCACAACAAAGACCAGACACTGTCAAATAAAGTAAAAGGAAAAAAGAACAGAGCTGGAGGAATCAAACTTCTTGACATTAGACTATACTACAAAGCTATAGGAATCAAAACAGTATGGTACTGGCACAAAAACAGACATACAGATCAATGATATTGGATGAAAATTGTAGAAACAAACCTATGTACCTATGGTCAATTAATCTATAGCAAAGGAGGCAAGAATCCCATATACAATAGAGAAAAGAGAGTCTCTCCAGGAAGTGGTGCTGGAAAAACTGGACAGCTGCATGTAAAATAATCAAATTAGAACATTATCTAACACTATATACAAAAATGAACTCAAAATGGATTTATGATCTACGTGTAAGACTGAATATGTAACACTTCTGAATGAAAACATGGGCAGAACACTCTTTGACATAAATCACAACAGCAGTGTTTTTGGATCCATCTCCTCAAGTAAAGGAAATAAAAGCAAAAATAAACAAATGAGTTTTCCAGGTGGTGCTACTGGTAAAGAACTTGCCTGCCAATGCAGAAGAGAGAAGAAACGAGGGTTCAATCCCTGGGTCGGGAAGATACTCTGGAGAAGGGCATGGTAACCCACTCCAGTATTCTTGCCTGGAGAATTCCATGGCCAGAGGAGCCTGGCGGGCTACAGTCAATAGGGTTGCAAAGAGTCAGACATTACTGGAATGGCTTAGCATAGGACAGGGACCTAATTAAACCTAAAAACTCTTGCACAGCAAAACAAACCATTTAAAAAATGAAAAGGACCTACTGAATGAGAGAAAACATTGTAAATGACTGATTTGGGGTTAATATCCAACATATATAAATAGCTCAAAAACACAATGTAGGAAAAACCAACCACTTTAAAAATTGGCAGAAAAACTGGATAGAAACTTTTCCAAAGGAGATATACAGATGGGTAACAGACATATGAAAAGATGCTCAACATCACTGACTCACCAAGTAAATGCAAATTGAAATCACAATGAGATATCACCTCATACCTGTGAGAATGGCTATCATCAGAAAGAACACAAATAACAAATGTTGCCAAGGATGTGGCAAAAGGGAATCTTTGTGAACTGTTGGTGGGAATGTAAATTAGTGTTGTCACTTTGGAGAATAGTTTGGAATTTCTCATAAATTTAAAATTGAGCTATGTGACCCAGAAATTCTATTACTGGGTATATATCCCAACAAAGCAAAAACAAAAACACTAATTTGAAAAGATACATGCACTCCAATATTCACAGTATGATTATCTATAATTGTCAAGATATGGAAGCAATCTAAGTGTCCATCAATGGATGAATAGATAAATAAGGCATGGTGCGCACACACACACATACACACATAATGGAATATTGCTGCCGCTGCTAAGTCACTTCAGTCGTGTCCAACTCTTGGCGACCCCATGGACTGCAGCCTACCAGGTTCCTCCATCCATGGGATTTTCCAGTCAAGAGTACTAGAGTGGGGTGCCACTACCTTCTCTGAATGGAATATTATACAGCCATAAAAATGAATGACATTTTGCCTTTTGCAGCAACATGGATGGACTTGGAGGGCAATATGCTAAGTAAAATGAGTCAGACAGAGAAAGATGAATACTGTATGATCTCACTCAGATGTTGAATTTAAAAAATAAAACAGACTAATAACATCAGATATGCAAATGAAACCACCCTTATGGCAGAAATTGAAGAGGAACTATAGAGCCACTTGATGAAGGTGGAAGAGGAGAGTGAAAAAGCTGGCTTAAAATTCAACATTCAAAAAATGAAGATCATGTCATCTGGTCCCATCACTTCATGGCAAATAGATGGGGAAACAATGGAAACAGTGATAGACTTATTTTCTTGGTCTCCAAAATTACTGCTGATGGTGACTGCAGCCATGAAATTAAAAGATGCTTGCTCCTTGGAAGGAAAGCTATGACAACCCTCGACTGCATATTAAAAAGCAGAGACATTGCTTTGCCAACAAAATTCCAACTAGTCAAAGCTATGGTTTTACCAGTAGTCATGTATGGATGTGACAATTGTCCGTAAAGAAGGCTGAGCAACGGAGACTTGATGCTTTTGAACTGTGGTGCTGGAGAAGACTCCTGAGAGTCCCTTGGACTGCAAGGAGATCCAACCAGTCCATCCTAAATGAGATCAGCCCTGGGTGGTCATTAGAAGGACTGATGCTGAAACTGAAACTCCAATACTTTGGCCACCTATTGTGAAGAACTGACTCATTAGAAAAGACCTTGATGTTGGGAAAGATTGAAGGCAGGAGAAGAAGGGGAGGACAGAGGATGAGATGGTTGGATGGCATCACCAACTCAATGGACATGTGTTTGAGCAAGTTCCGGGAGATGGAGAAGGACTGGGAAGCATGGTGTGCTGAAGTCCATGGGGTCACAAGGAGTCAGACATGACTGAGCAACTGAACAACAACTGAATATTAATATAAAAGAAGCTGACTCACAGACACAGAGAACAAATTAGTGGTTACCAGTTGGGAGAGGGGAGGAGGAAGGGGCAAGGTAGGAATAGGGGAGTAAGAGGTATAAACTGTTATGTATAAAAGAAGCTGAAAAGGTATATTGCAAAACATGGGGAATATAGCCAGTATTTTATAATAACTATAAATGAAGTATAACTTTTAAAATTGTAAATCACTGTATTGTACATCTGTAAAATAAAGTTCTATATAGTCACTATATTTCAATTAAAAAAATGAATTTCCTCAGTTGGTTCTGGGGTTTCTAGAATTAGCTCTGAAATAAGATTAGGTTTAACGCTGTCAATGACTCTGTAGTAAAGACAGAGATGGTAGTCCATGGCAATAGATATACGCAAAATATCTGCTTTGGATACACCTGATGAACGACTTAAAAGAAGTGCTGGGTGCAAGGTGTTATGTGACCGTGTATATGATACTTTTGAGCATTTTTGGAACATCAATAGACCTAATGAGATTCTGGTTGCTCCCAAAGTAGTTGGAAAGTGTAGTGAAAGAAAAGGATTAGCTCAGTTTACAGTAAAAAACCTAACAGATTCTATGTGTACCCATAAGGAGACCCTTATCTCCTGTAGATGCAGGGTGGAGATTGCTAATGATCACATGCAAATGCTCATCTTGCAACTGGTTGAACTGCACTAGAAGTTGAATTCTGCCACTAGAGTGTTTCCTGTTAAAATGAGGGTGCTGACTGGAAAGAATGGTATTCTGTACATTGTGGTAGAACTGTGTGGGGGAGACCCTGAAGATGCTGAGGAAACTAAGCCCATTAAGTCTGGTGAGTCATCCTTTCCAGTAGAAGACTCCTCCCCACCCTCAGTTGGAAACAACTTCCTGACCCCCAGTGGGATCAGCCTCCCACATAAAGCTCAGTTCAGTTCAGTTCGGTCACCTAGTCATGTCCTATTCCTTGCAACCCCATGGACTGCAGCATGCCAGGCCTCCCTGTCCATCATCAACTTCCGGAGTTTACCCAAACTCAAGACCATTGAATCGGTGATGCCATCCAACCATCTCACCCTCTGTCGTCCCCTTCTCCTCCCACCTTCAATCTTTCCCAGCATCAGGGACTTTTCAAATAAGTCAGTTCTCCGCATCAGGTGGCCAAATTAAAAACAACAACAACAACTAGATCAGGCCAAAATGACTCACTAAGCATAGATTCTGCATTTAATAGTACAACTCAGGGAGTTAGAAAGGGCTCTTATCCATGTGTCTGGTTGGCTGAATTATGGGCCAAAATTTGGCCCACTGTGAGTAAGTTGGAAATGTCAGACCTGCCTTGGTTTAATACAGAGGAAGGCATTCAGAGGTTTGCGGATATTTCACTTTTAGTGGGGATTTGTCATTTAAGACCTACTTATCCATACTCAGAGAGTCCCAAAGACATATCTTTCACCAAGGCTGTGAGGGGAGTCCCAGAACCCTTGAAGAACTCTGTGATTGCTCTTCTCTGCAGGCCAGAACTCACAGTAGGAACTGCAGTCACTGAATTGGGAAACCTAAATGCAGTGGGAGTATTTAGATCCCCAGATGGCAGGAGCCAAGTTGCAACACAAAACCACCAAGCACAAGGTGGGCCTGGTTACACTAATGGAGAGAAGAGTCAAAGCACCAATCAGAACAGGATGATTTGGGCAGCTCAACAGTATTATCCAGTTGCTCATGATCTTCCTAGAAGCAAAAGTGTTAGGAAGCCCAGTAAACTCTTACTTGATTTGTATAAGCAGAGATGTCACTGGTCAAATGAACAAAAGTCTATTCTGAATCACAAAAACAGAGAGTCACAGTCCTTTGATCAATTCACAGACTTGAACCATTAAAACTTTGAGAAGAAAATGAAGACATTGATTTCAGAAATGAAGTTAGATTTCAGAAATGGATTCTTTGATGTGACACTAAATGCATGAAAAACAAAATGAAAAAAGAAAATGTGACTGAACCTCAAAAACATAATGCTAGGTGTAGGAAGCCAGCCACCAAAGACCACATATTACAATTCAAATTATATGAAATATCCAGAATAGTGAAATCTAGAATAAGGAAAGAAGAACTAAAAGAACTAAACAGACATTTCTCCAAAGAAGACATACAGATGGCTAACAAACACATGAAAAGATGCTCCACATCACTCATTATCAGAGAAATGCAAATCAAAACCACAATGAGGTACCATTACACGCCAGTCAGGATGGCTGCTATCCAAAAGTCTACAAGCAATAGATGCTGGAGAGGGTGTGGAGAAAATGGTACCCTCTTACACTGTTGGTGGGAATGCAAACTAGTACAGCCATTATGGAAAACAGTGTGGAGATTTCTTAAAAAACTGGAAATAGAACTGCCATATGACCCAGCAATACCACTTCTGGGCATACACACTGAAGAATCCAGATCTGAAAGAGACACATGCACCCCAATGTTCATCGCAGCACTGTTTATAATAGCCAGGACATGGAAGCAACCTAGATGCCCATCAGCAGATGAATGGATAAGGAAGCTGTGGTACATATACACCATGGAATATTACTCAGCCATTAAAAAGAATTCATTTGAATCAGTTCTAATGAGATGGATGAAACTGGAGCCCATTATACAGAGTGAGGTGAGCCAGAAAGATAAAGAACATTACAGTATACTAACAGATATATACGGAATTTAGAAAAATGGTAACGATGGCCCTATATGCAGGGCAGAAGAAGAGATGCAGAAGTACAGAACAGACTTTTGAACTCTGTGGGAGAAGGGGAGGGTGGGATGTTTCGAAAGAACAGCATGTATATTATCTGTGGTGAAACAGACCACCAGCCCAGGTGGGAGGCATGAGTCAAGTGCTCGGGCCTGTTGGGCTGGGAAGATCCAGAGGAATCGGGTGGAGAGGGAGGTGGGATGGGAGACCGGGATGGGGAATTCGTGTAACTCTATGGCTGATTCATATCAATGTATGACAAAACCCACTGAAAAATAAAAATTTAAAAAAAAAAAAAAAAAGTTACCTAAGGCTGGGGGCTTCCGAGGTAGCACACTGGTATAGAATCTGCCTGCCAATGCAGAAGACACGGGTTCAATCCTTGGTTTGGGAAAATCCCCTGGAGAAGGAAATGGCTACCCACTCTAGTATTCTTGTCTGGGAAATCCCATGGACAGAAGAGCCTGGAGGGTTGAGGTCCATGGAGTCGCAAAAAGTCTGACACAACTGAGCCACTGAGCACACAATATCTGACTCAAACTTGCAAGTGGCCTCATTCCTTCCAACAACAATGCTCTCCTGACCATGGCTGGTAAATGGCATGGTGGCAGCTAGGGGAGTGAAAGGTGATCTGGCCTGTGCAGCCAGTGCTTGCAAATGTGACAATCACGTTTTCTGATAACCCCATCAGCAAAGCAATACTTCTCCCTCCCACTAGAACAGGCTAGACTCCAGGGTTGACATGCAGAGCACAGACATCACTATTTATTGCCTGTCTCCACTGGACAAACCACCTGAAGAGCAGGAGAAAGCCAAGAACAGAGGTTTGGAGGTGGGGTGGGGACTGGGAAGAGAAGTCCTAGCTTCGGTTTTCCTTGAAATCATTAAGATCGATTTTTTTTTTTTTCTCCATGGTCCTTGCTCTTCAGTTATGAAAAAAATTTCTTATCCAGAATGAATGAAATCTCGCTCCTAAGGAACTGAGAACAACTCTTGCTAGGTGAGCAACCAACTGGAGCTTCTAGAAAGTCTCCACTGAAGAAATCAGGCTCGATTAATTCTGACTATGCGTGCATGCTAAGTCATTCATGGACTGGCCCACCAGGCTCCTCTGTCCATGGAGTTTCCCAAGCAGGAATGCTGGAGTAGGTTGCCATTTCCTCCAGCAAGGAATTTTCCTAATTCAGGGATGGAACCTACATCTCCTGCAGCTCCTGCAGTGCAGGCGAATTATTTACCTCTAGGTGGCGGTAGGGGTTAAATAACTCGCTTGCCAACGCAGGACATGACTGAAGTGACTTAGCAAGCACACAGGAGCCACTGGGGAAGACATTCCTGACTACGGAAGACACAATGACCCTGCATTAACAGACTATACAAGGCAGAGGACCACAGCACAAGGGGCAGTGAACATGTGGTGACTTGCCCCCTCTCCCTCCTGAAAGTGAACCTGTGAGTCACTCAGTCCTGTCTGACTCTTTGCGACCCCATGGAAGCCACCAGTCTCTGCTGTCCATGAAATTCTGGGGTTGCCATTCCCTTCTCCAGGGCATCTTCCTGACCCAGGGGTTGAACCTGAGTCTCTCAATTTGTGGGCAGATTCTTTATCATCTGAGCCACTAGGGATGGCCCTCCCCCTCCTGGGGATGTGGTTAATGTGCAGATCCTCACTGTGTAGCTGGATCGAGTCTGAGATCTCAGTTTTCTTCTCTGCACCCAGGGGATGGGGATGCTGCTGGTGCAGAACTACTGGTATGCTGCAGAGGAGGGCAAGAGTCAGGGTGGGGGCAGGGAGGGTGGGCTGCAATGGAGACAAAGCAGCCAGAGTGGGCCTTGGCTCACCCCAGGCACAGGTGGGCGCAGACTGGTGGCCCTTGAGAATGTTCGGGATTTCTTCAATCAACCCTGGCCCATCGCGGCTACTTTTGGCTCCTCCCTTCTTAGAGATCAGAGATTCCCTGGTGTCTAGGGATCATGGTAAAGCACCTGCCTGCAGTGCAGGAGACCCGGGTTCAGTTCCAGGGTTAGGAAAATCCCCTGGAGAAGGGAATAGCAACCCATTCCAGTGTTGCCTGAAGCTTTTCATGGAAGGAGGAGACTGGCAAGAGTGTCGGACACGACTGAGCGACTTTCACTTTACCTTAAAGATCCACCAAAAGATGGTGACGGCCCTGGAAATGGTCACTGTGTGCAGGAAAATGTCAGTGTGTAATGTTGGGCATGGGATGGGACAGGTTGGGACTAGCGTATGACCTTCCCAATCTGTCCTTTCCCAAAATACCAGAGAGATGAGTGGGATCGTCTTTTAGGGACGCCCTGGGAAACATAGGGGAGACCCCCACACCTCTCCCCAGTCTCTCTCCTCAAGACCCCAGGTCCACTCTGGAAGTGTCCTTCAGTGGCTGGCTTTTCTCCCTCAGACTTAACCTTCTTTGACTCCTGCCGGCCAAGGGCAGAACCTCCCGGCTGCACCACATGGGAAGAGTCGCGGGCTGGGGTCCAGGGGTCTCCACCAGATCAGGCAAGCCCTTGGCCTCAAACACGCAGTTGCCCAGAGATGCTGGCCAGCAGAAGTTTCCTACCTGACAGGACTTCTCTCCACGGATGCAGGTGGCAGCCCACTCTGCCCTCTTAGCTGTCCCTCCTCCAGGACTTCACGGTGCCCCCTTGGCGGGACCATGCAGGGCCTGGTCTCCCCAGTGACCAAGGTCATCTTCGTGGCTCAATTCCTCTTCGCTATCCTGCCCATCCTCTACGTGATCCTGTGGTACATTTGCCAGGATCTGGACAACGATCCCATCTGAAGCAGGTAAAGTGTTGCCTCAGCCACTGGAGGCCCCGGCCCTGTGACCCCGAGTTCATCTCAAGAATCCGCCTCTCTTCCCAGGACCCTAGTTCCTTCTCTTAGTCTGTTGACCTCCCTGGACCCTCAGGATCCCCTTGAAAATCCCCAGGACTCCGTGTTGTTCCCGAGACCCTGTGGCTCCATCCTGATCTCTGATCCTGAGCCTTCTCCCCAGACCCTCTCTCTTCCTTGGAGCACTCTCCCCTCCCCCAAACCCCCGGCCCTCTCCCCATCTCTGAAATCTGTTTATTGCCCCTACTCCTCACCACAGCCCAGCATCCTCTTCTGAACTCACAATCGTCAACTTTCTCCAGACACTGGAGAAACCCAGTGTCTCTTCAGAAACACATAGCCCACTGGCCAGCACTCCTCGTCCATCCCCAGGCCCAGAGCCCCCCTCTCTCATGACCTTCCCAGGACGCCTGGGCCTTCTTCCAAGCTTGTGCCCTTTTTGGGGTTCTACGCCCTTCTCCAGATTCTGCCCCGACCAACCCCTGTGCCCACCCCCAGTACCTGCACCCCTTTTTAGCTTCTAGCAGGTGCACAGGCTCACTTCACTGCTCCCTCTCACTCTGCTGCTGGGATTTCTGTCTGAGCAGCAGGTGACTGAAAGCCAGTGGGGGGACTTCTGGTGGCCAGGGGCCTACTTTCCTCACACCCCACCCCATTGGCTTTCCACACTGCCATTTTTCCTGGCATGGATGGGTTTCCTCCCTCCCACAGGAACTCTGGGGTTGCCTGAGCCTATACACCAGCAAGAAAATCGTGATTGGACACATCACTCCTGTGTCCTGAGTTGCCTCAATGAGGTTCAGTCCCACAAAGAGGATCCTGGCACTGTGATTGAATTCAACCTTGGAGATTAAAGGGTGCACCAGGGATGAATTCTTTCATGGACATGGAGTAATAGTGGGTGGATCATGCTAGTTAGATCAATCACTTCTAGTTTTTCTCTACTGATGGGTTGGGTGCATCTGTGGGCAAATGTTTAGTCAGAACTTGACCAGGTGGACCCTGAGGCATCATCCACTGAGGCTGCTCTGGGAGAAGCAGGTAGGATATGGGCAGGGAGTGCAAGGCTGATGCCTTTGGTGGCCTTGGCATCACTTGGACATGAAAGTGGACACAAACATACAGTTGAGCAGAGACTTGAAGTGAGTTCACCCAAGATTCTCCCTGGAGAGGTCAAGGGTGTCCTGCAGGAAGGAGTACAGTATCTCCAGTGGACCCTCTGGACGAATATGTGTAGGGCGGTGCAGGTGCATGGTGTGAGAGCTGGATTCACGTTCCAGACCAGCTGACTACCAGTTGTGCCATTGCTCACATTACATCTCCAAGCATCTATTATTTTATCTGTAAATTGGAATTAATGACTCATTAATGTCATGCTCATTAAGGGGATTACATGAAATAATATATTTAAACTGATAAACATTCTTACATACAGAAAATCTGCAATTAGCAGTTGTAGTTTCTTGTGGACAGCCAAATATCCTCTAATGATAACCTATTGTTTTACTTATTTGGGGGGCATAAATTACATGGAGTAAAATTCACTATTTTCATTATACACTGCTAAGTTTCAACAAACACATTAAGTTGTGTAACTGCCACTACAAGCAAGATATGAGTACCTTCTATTCATAAACTAATACTGAAAATATTTTCCATTCCATGACTTTAAGTTCAAGAAAAACAGCATCTAAAGCTTGTTTTGAAGAAGCAAGAGCAATATTCATTTATATTTATATTCAATATAAATGCTCATTACCTGTTTAACTCTTTAGCAGTTGGAGATCTGCATGGTACTGCTTTACTGCCCCACTAAAATGTTTCATTTTTTTCACCAATATTCATGATACTTTACATTACAAAGAGATTTTTTTATATTACTCAAGCAATAAATATACTTCCCCGCAAAAAAAAAAAAAAAAAAAAAAAAAAAAAAAAATCATACAGCCCAGAAGTGAAAGGAGCAATTATTCCACACAGCCCATACTGATCCTCCTCCCCAGAGGAGGTAACACTGTCAACCATTCAGTCTTTCTGTCTCCTGCCTTTCTTTGCTCCCCTCCCCCTTCTCAGTCCACGCTCAAACACACAGTGCTATTTGTTTATATTCTTCATATTAAATGGGGTTCTTCTTTAGATTTCAGAGGGACAGGAAGGAATTCCCAAGCAGAAGAAAGTCACCCAAGGAAGTGGCAGGACCCTGCTCCCCTGTCATTTCCTCCTGCCCTCAGACACTGCTGGGGAAGGGACGCCTGTGAACCAGGTCTGTGAGCAGATTGCTTTGAGCTTCTTTTGTGAAATCCTCTGAAGAAAGGTGTTACATGAAGTGCAAAGACTATTTTAGAAATAGTCAGGCAGGAAGCACTGGGCCTTTGAAAATGAAATGAAAATGAAAAGAAATGAAAGAATGCTTGCTCCTGGGAAAAAAAGTTATGACCAACCTGGACAGCTTATTAAGAAGCAGAAACATTATTTTGCCAACAAATGTCCATCTAGGCAAAGTTACGGTTTTTCCAGTAGACATGTATGGCTATGAAAGTTGGATTATAAAGAAAGCTGAGCACTGAATAATTGATGCTTCTGAATTGCAATGTTGGAGAAAACTCTTGAGAGCCCCTTGGACTGCAAGGAGATCCAGCCAGTTCATCATAAAGGAAATCCGTCCTGAATATTCACTGGAAGGAGTGATGCTGATGCTTAAACTCCAATACTTTGACCATCTGATGTGAAGAACTGACTCATTTGAAAAGACCCTGATGCTGGGAAAGATTGAAGGCTTGAGGAGAAGGGGACAACAGAGAACGAGATGGTTGCATGGCATCACTGACTCAATGGATATAAGTTTGAGTAAACTGGGAGTTGATGATGAACTGGGAGTCCTGGTGTGCTGCCATCCATGGAGCAGCAAGAGTTGGACATGTCTGAGAGACTAACACTAACTCTGATCTCAGGGGGCTCAAGTTTCCATGCTGTTTCCATTCTGGAGTTCTACCATTGGATTGCCATGTTTGCTGCTGAATGAAAGACAAAGTGCAGAAACGGCATACTGGCTCCAGACGTGACCAACAATGCTCCTGCTTGTCTCTCAATGGCAATGGCTAGTCACATGACGCTTCCTAACTTCAAAGGGACAGGCAATGAAGCGTCCCCCATGTCTGGGGTGGAGGAAAGACAGACAAGATATGGACAAGCACTTGTAGTCTCTCCCATACTGTGATCCATAGTAGGTGCTCAGTTAAGGGTGGCCATTATCATTTGTTATGACTAGCTTCTTCATTTTGTGGAAGATTTTCAGAGAAGGCTAGATTTACCTTGATATCCTCCAGATATCTAAGTGCCTCCTATATGTCATATGTTTTCAAACAACAATGTCACATTAATCTGAAGAGGATCATGTAAATGTCAGTCAGGTGAATTTGCACGTTACCACATAGCACCTCTCTGTACTTCCCTTTGCGATCCTGACTATAACACTGACTGTAACATCAGTCGACTGAGAACGGTCTCTTTCCTTTTGATGCAGGGTTAACTTCTCCTGGGAGGCTGAGCTCCCTCCATACAACTGGACTTGCCTGAGCACCTGCCCAGGTACCGTTAGGTACACTGACAACCATGAGCTTCCTGTGGGTCAGGTACCAGAAAAGAGGCCAAGGAAGGTTGGGTAATTACTTTTACTTTTAAAATCTGACGTACCAAGGAACTATTTTTTCACCTCAGAGAAGGATTCCACAGTTCAGCCTTGAAAACCTTGGCTCCACTTCTATGATCTTTCCTCATCTAGTACCTAGCATGGACTATTTGGATTTTGACCACCTAGTAAGATCATTCTTCTGGGTATATGTTTGGTTGACTGTTTCAAAGAAGATACCCAATTAAAATCCGGCTGCAAGTGTCAGGGAGGTATAAAAATCCCTCTCTTTAACTTCAGGTTTATATCCAAAGAACCAGCTGATTATGTGGGAAATAAGAGCACTCACAAACTCAAAGGGATAACATTCGGCAAATGTGTGGAAGTTGCCCAGAAGGATTACCAGGTGTCTAAAGGTTACTATCCAAAGCAAAGGTTCTGCAGGTGTCAGAGTGGTTCCAGAGTGAGGGCTGGGACAGCCGGAAGACTTCTGCAGGAAATTGGAAAGCTCTGTGTGGAGAAGGACAGGAGATCCTCTTGTGCAGCCTTGAGAAGGGGCAGCAGCAAGGGGCTGGTCAGCCTGGCAGGTTCAGTTGGGCAGGAGGCCCCATGGCAGCAGCAGGGACAGGGCGCTGCCCTCATGTGGGAGGCACTGGCATGGGACAGAGGTCCCGGCCCCCAGCAGAGTCAGTTCTCAGCAAACCACAGAGGAGCCCCACAGTGCTTCTCTTTCTCCTTGTCACTTTCCTTAGCGGCCTGGGGTGGGAGGAAAGGGCGGGGGCTCTGGAGGAATTGAGAGTGGGGCTCTGAGCCCACCCCGGCCCTCACTAGCATGTGGTCCTGGGAAGATGCCCAAGCACCACGGCCTCAGTTTTTCATCTGGGAGGCGAGCGGGTGTGAGGAGCCCTACGTGTTGGGCTGCAGGATGAGCCTGAGGGATGAGACAGAGCTGCAGTGCCTGGCATCTCGTGGCACTGTGATGACCAAGCAGGAATCTCTCACACTGTTGTCCCCAGACACTCCCCTGCTCTCTCCTCCTGCGTTTTATTTTATTATCTTGTTCAACACAGACTTCCCTCTCCTTCAGAGGCATCTCATGTTTTGTTGTTTAGTTTTTGGGAGCAGAAGACAGCAGCCTACACTTCGACACCATCTTGAGAGCTACAGGTAAAGCACAAAATCAATAAATAATTTAAGCAGACTTGACCTCTTTATAACAATTTTCCCCATAAATGAATATGGTATACTGCTAAAGACTTTATTTCTTACTCATATCTATCTACAAATCTGTATTGTAGCCTCTATTAAGATTTTATATATTTTTGTTAGACTTTTTAGGTAATTTTTGGACTTGTGCTGTGAAGAGTATTTTTAAATTACACATTCTAAATAGTTACTGATTTGTGTGTGTGTCTGTGGCAAAGCTCTTGGTTTTGCTGTAGCAATCTTCCACACAAAGTTTTTTTCTGGTCTCTTATTAATTTGAGTATTCCACGTATCGATTTCTTTGAATTCCCTATGTAGATTACCATATTGTCACAAATATTATCTTTTTCAATATTAATAATCTTACTTCCTTTGATGTGCACAGTTCTGTGTTCCAGTGAATTTATGCATTGTCCAAGGGAGAGCATGCATCTTTGTCTTCTTCCTGTTTTTAATGGAAATGCATCAGGCATTTCACATTTAAGTATGTTTGCTATAGATATTAGGAAATGGAAGTTCGTTTCTAATCTTACTTTGTCAAAAGTTGTACACATGTTGAATTGATTTCAGAGGCTTTTTCCACATCCATTGGCATGCTTTAATGTTTTGCCCTAAGTTGTTATTGTGGAGAATTATACTTGAGCTAATTTCAAGTTTGAATCATATTTTCATTCTTTAGCCATAACCTGTCTGTTTATGCAATTCATTACTATCTTGAATGCACTATTAGTTTGCTTAGAATATTTGCTACTGTGTGGGTGAACTTTGCTCAAGTGTTCTTTTCGTGGTAGGAGGGGGAGTACTCATCTGGTTTTATAGTCAAGGAGAGCTAGTCTGGGAAAATAAGTTTAATAAATTCCCAGTTTTCTTGTGTACTTCACAAGAGTTTACATAAGATGGAGATTAGTTCTCCCTGACCATTGGTAGAACTGGCCACCCAAACTGCCTGTCTTGGAATATTTGAAAGTAGCTTGGGTGTTGACTACAGTTAACGTTTGTATTTTTTAAAGTTTTCTATTTCTTTATGGACCGATTTGATCTTTTTTTTTAAGTGTCCACTTCACCCAGAATTTCCAATTTAATTGCATGAAATTTATAATAAAACTGTATTATTATAACAGAAACTATAAGACACAAACAGCAGTAGAGAATGGTACAAGGGACCCAATATAGTTGGCAGCCAGCATCAATCATCTGCAGGACATGGCGGGTCTGGTTCCAATGTACACTCACCTTCCCCACATCTCTGCCAATGGACTAATGTGAAGGTAGTCCAAGACATCAGGATGTTTCATCTCTAAGTATGTCAGTATGCATTTCTAAAAGACAAGAAATTTTTGATAAAACATAAACCAAAAATGATGATCAATCCTAAAAATTTAAATGTTTTAACAAGAACAAATATCTAGTCATTTTTCACATTTACCTTATAAATTAAAAAAAAATTAGTTTGGACCAGAAATATGGTATATTTACTATGATTTTCTTGAGTTCCTCGAGTACTTTTTGATCAGGAGGTTTCCCCTGCATCATCTTTTTTTCTTGTAGTTTTTTGCTGTGAAAAAAGCAGGTTTTGTATTTTTCAAGTTTTCCATAATATAGATTATGTTGAATGAAACAGTTTGATGCCATTTAATACGTTTGGCCCCTCAACAGTTCTTTAAATTGGTAGTTACGGGTAGAAGCTTGATTAACTTGTTTATTTGCAAGCATGCTACCAGTGACACAATGTACTTCCATTAAGAAGAACATAATGCTTGTAGTCCTTTGTGCTGAGTTGGCAGTCATTGATGATCCTCACCTTCATTTACCCACTGGGTGTTTCAGAGGGATAATTTTTAAATTCTCTCATTCAGTTTTAAGTTTATTACCTGAAATACTTTCATATGGAGAAACTTTTCCCTGACTACCATTTGCTTATCTTGAGGGAATCATATAACATATTCGCTGTGTTTTTACATCATTTAAATATCTTTTGCATCTATAGGGTATAGAGTTTTTTTTTTTTTTTTAAATATTATTTTATTAGTTGGAGGCCAATCACTTTACAACATTTCAGTGGGTTTTGTCATACATTGACATGAATCAGCCATATAGTTACACGTATTCCCCATCCCGATCCCCCCTCCCACCTCCCTCCCCACCCGACTCCTCAGGGTCCTCCCAGTGCACCAGGCCCGAGCACCTGACTCATGTATCACACCTGGGCTGGTGGTCCGTTTCACCATAGATAGTATACATGCTGTTCTTTCAAAACATCCCACCCTCACGTTCTCCCCCAGAGTTCAAAAGTCTGTTCTGTACTTCTGTGTCTCTTTTTCTGTTTTGCATATAGGGTTCATTTCAGTATACTAACACATATATAGGGTATAGAGTTTTAACTTATATTGTTTATGTACTATTTTTTTCTTTAGTTTCTGGTCATATTTTCAAAAAAAGTCTGTTTAATAAATATTTTCAAGTAATTGGCATTTGTGTTTTGTCCTTACTGCTTTCTAATTCATTATTTCTATACTTCATTATTTCCTACCTTCTATTACTTAAGGTTTCCTATGATGTTCATACCTAGCTTCTTGGATTTCTTGGGTGATTTAAATATTTATTGTTTTCTAATACATCTATTTAAGGCTATATATTTCCCTTTGAGTACCATTTTGTTTCTGTTGCACAAGTCACACTATTTAACTTCAAGTATATTGCTGAAATTTTTACAAGTTGACTAAATCATTCTATTACTTATGTTATTAGAATTTTTCCATATATGCCCCAAAACTAGTGCATGTAAAAATTACTTTTGAGAAGGCTGTGAAGATGATGATGAAAGATATTTTATTTGGGGAACGTTTCAGAGCCCAGGGTTATTTTGTTTTATTATTATTTTTATTAATTACAGAAGAGATAAACATATTTAACTGTTGGTGACAGAGCTGGGTTTATGCCAGGAATGCAAAGGAGTTTAACACTAGAAGATCAGTCATTATAATTGGCCACATGTAACAGTCAAGGATTGTGCAGGAAAATAGAAGACACAGTAAGTATTTAACATGGAGGGAACTTAATGCATGGGGTTGGTTACAAAAGTGGTAGGAAGCCAAGCAGGAGAGAAATAGGAAACCCAATTATTAGCAACATGAGGAAATCACTCACCTCTTGGATGGAATGACAAGGAAAGGAGATCTTGTTACTGGAACCTGGTGGATTCAACAGGATCCAGAGCCAGGATGGGTCAATCTCATCTTTGAACGACTGGTGCCATGGAGAATATGGAACCACTGAAGGACAAGCCATCTGATGCAGAGGAAGGAGAAAAATTTTTGACTGCTCTGTCTTCCAGGATTCTAACCTCTTGCTGGTGTTTCTGGTTAGCTAAAGCAAAATGGCAGCCAAGTATTAGTTAGTTTGATTGCACCCTGCCGGTGTCGGCCCCTGTATAATCTAGAACAGAACAAGGAGGAATGAGGGCTGGATCTGGGAATGCATAACACCAGGATTGCCTTATTACAATAACAGATTGACTGAGAAAAATCAGACCTACATTGATACAGAAAAGCATCGAATAAAAATCAACATCCAATCATCATAAAAATAAGTGTTAGTCCAAAGTATTCAACTGGGGTAATGAGTTTTGGGGAGGAAGACCAGAGCGACAGTGCAATTCTTATCACATCATATCAAGGGTAGACACTATCAACATGATTTATCACCATTGATATTTAGCTTGATCACCTAGCTGAAGTAGTGTTTGTCAGGTTTACTCCTCTCTTGAGCTCAGAGGCAGAAATAAGGAAGAGAGGAAGCTAGCACTTGGATCATTTCCTAAATAACCAGCCCAGAAATCACTGCTAACTGTAGCTAACTTGTCACACAGATTACAAACCAACAAAAATATTCAACCTATTCCCTGCAGTGAAACAGAAGGCTTCCAACATGGAAAATAATCAATGGGATCATGGTGTAAATAGAGAATATATGGGGGTTCGTGTCTAACTTAGAGGGACCCTGAAGATCAGAGGAAGGAGTGTTACATGCTAAGTAACTGCAGTCGTGGCAGACTCTTTGTGGGCCTATGGATTGTAGTCCTCCAGGCTCCTCTGTCCATGGGATTCTCCAGGGAAGAATACTGGAGTGGGTTCCCATTTCCTTCTCCAGGAGATCTTCCCAATACAGGGATCAAACCTGCATCTCCTATGTCTCGGGGATTGGTAGGCAGGTTCTTTTCCACTGGCGCCACCTGGGAAGCTTTTCTTTCATGGACGGTAGAGAATTAAGCAGCAGAGTGACATGATCACACCTGGGCTCCTCTCTTCCTCCTCAGTTCCTCTAGGGTGTGGGATCTGGATCGGTTTTCTTCTATACTGTCCTCACTGGGTATGAGGAAGGCTTAAATGTTCTCAGTTTGCAATGTATTTATGAATACCTCAAAAGAAGGGCATCGTTTAACTCCCATCAAAGAATAATCCTTTGCTCATTTTGAGATCAAAGTTTTTCAAAACAACACACTTTCAGTTCACCTGCGTTCTCTTTATTCCTTCAGGTCAAACTCCATCCAGTGACTGCTCAACATTATGGCCCCAAACCCTGGAAAGCATGAAGTTTTGAGGAGCTGAAAACACCAGATGAGCATCCTCGTTGTGTATTACAGTCTCCCTAACCTATGGTCATGTGAAATATTTCATTTCCATCTGAATTTTGGTCATAGGCTTATTTTTGTGCTTAGGTATCTATCACCTTACTCTCTTGACCTCTCTGTTGCTAGAAGGGTGGATTTGCTAACCAAACACAGTCTCAGGTCCTTTTGACTTAAGCGAAAGTGATACAGAATTACTAAATACTCGTTTCATACACTCACTTTTCTGTAACAGTGACAGGAAAGCCAGGCCTGGAATTCAAACTGTGCGGGCACTTGTTTCTTGTGTACTGACATTTAACACATATACTATCAGGGAAGGGCCAGAATGTTTATCCTGTTACAAGGGTCAAAGGTCTCTGTGTTTTGATATGTGCCAGAGAATGCTTTAGGAAAGACTGGGTTTTCTACTTTTGGAAGTCATCAGAATATTGTACTCCTCCAAACCTAAACTGCCTTTCTATTGTGCCTGGTTGGTCATTTCCTCCTAAATGTCCTAATGTAACTTTGGTTACCCAGCACTTAGAGGACATGGGCTCAGATTGTCATTCTCTGAGGAGCTCTTTCTTCCCATCATTTTGTTCTTTCACAGCAGTGATGAGATTTTCATGAAAAATGGGATTTTTTTAAAGCAACCCATGGGCAAAATGTTTCTGTCTCTGTTGGCTATGTGTCAGGCACCTCTCCTACAGATGTTTGCAGAGGCGTAATTGTGTCATTGCTCCTGTTTGTGTTTATGGTCGTGTTGACCTGTTACATGTATTAGGGGCCAAATAAACTTGATCCAACCAGATTACAGGCACCGTGAGTAAGACATTATTTAGCAAACACTTTCTGATCTCCCATTGAGTGCCAAGGCTCATGGTGAACACCAGGACCACAGAGCATGACCAGTAACGCTTACCCAGAGGAGCTCACATCTTGTTAGCTTAGTTGCTACAAACTTTTGACTACTCTTCAGAGTTCTGATAAAGTTGGCTCTGACAATTTCTGCTTGAGTTTTTTGATATTTCTGAGGTACTAAAGATTTTCTTTTTAGAAAGTTTGAAAATGTGATATCCATTCTCTAATAGTTGTAGTATTATAAATTGATGCATTTCATCAGGGATGAATAGGGTAGTTTCTGGATTTTGAGGAATTTTACAATTCCATTTAAGTTCTTGAATTTATGTCCTGTACATAGAGCTGTTCTTAGTATTTCCTTTTTTTTTCCTTCCAACATCTTTAGTGTCGGGCTTGTAGAATTGTAGCGATAGTCAGTATTTAATTTCTGATATTAGCCATTTGTCTTCTCTTCTTTGATTTTGTTTATCTGGCTAGAATTTTATCAATTTTGTTGATCTTTTCAATGAACCAGTTTTCTCCCAGGATTTTTTTCTTTATTTTTGATTTCAATTTATCTCTCTTGTATTTTTGGTTTGTTTGTTTTCAGATTGCTCTTGGTGAAGTTTTCTCTTCTTTATTTAATCTAAGGTGGAAGTGCAGATTATTGCTTGTGGTCTTTATTCTTTCTTAATTTAAACATTAAATTCTATAATTTTCCCTCTTAACACTGATTTAGCTGCGTACCATGAATTGCAATATGTGGCTCTTTCACTTTAATTCATTCCAATGCAGTTTCTACTTCCTTGAGATTCTCTCTTTGATCTATGAATAGTTGTTTAATTTCCAAGTGTTTTGAGATTTTTCTCCTCCTTCCATAGTGTTTGATTTCTAGTTTGATTCTTTTCTTGTCAGAGAACAAACTCTGCATCATTTAAATTTTATAAATTTGTTTTGATGATACAGGATGCTATCTTGGTGAATATTTCCCATGTGCTTGAAATAAGTGTGCATGTTGCTGTGGTTGATGCAGTGATACTTAGATGCATAGTCTTTGTGATTCACACAGATCCCAGCCTGCCCATTGGGCAATGGTTCAGTTCTCCCTGATTTTGGTATTCTGTCTATGGTGAGATTCCTACATGCATAGCTCAGGTTGAACTCAGGAGTTCCTACAGCTTGCTGGAATCCCTTGTTCATATTTGCTCTTCTCCACTCTCTGCTTTGGCTACCAAGAGGCTCTCCTTCTGGTCCTCTCACTCAGAGTGGGAGTGATTTAGTTTCCTCACTCTGTTGTGTACTTCCCTTGAATGGATTCACCTAGATGACCAAGCAGTGAGGTAATACAAAATAGCACAACAGTCACTTCTTATAAAAGTTTTTCTTTACAGAGAGAAATATCTCCCTCCCTCAAAGTTTTAGGTGTCTGCCATGCTGTTATTGAGTCTTCCACCACAGGGTTACAGATCTAGGCCTGGGGCTTTTGTTTCTACCCATGTTATAAATCCCTCAGTGTATTCATGCTATTTTTCTGCACACCAAGTATCAGCAAACTTTCCCGGTAAATGGCTAAATTGTAAATATTTTTGACTTTGCAGGCCATATTTTCTCTGAGATAGATAGAGTTTGAATTTTATTTTTGCATTATATTCATAATAATTTTGTGTTTAATGTATTCATATTTGATGTTTATGAGTAATTTAGTTACTTAATTGATTGATTTCCTTAATATTAAGGCTTAATTTATTTAATATTTATAATATTATAATAGTAATTAGCTTATATTATCTTTTTTATTTAGTCTTTACCTCATGTTCATTTTTGGTAGAGGATCATTTCACATCCAGCATACCACAGTCTATGTAACTGTCATATTTCCTTAACTTCTCTTTGCAGTGACAGTGTCTCAGATTTTCCTCTTTTTTTTTGATGACATGGACAATTTTGAGGCATCCTGGTTAAGAATATTGTAAGGACTTTCCTCATCGTCCAGTAGTTGGGACTCTGTGCTTCCACTGCAGGGGCACGGGATTGATCGTTGGATGGGGAACTAAGATCCTGTATGCTGAGTGGCCAAAATAGTTTAAAACATCCAACTAGGTTGTGGCAACCATGAGTCCCTCTTTATCCCTCACCGCTTTACTCTTGAGCTCCACACAGTGCAGGACACTCTGGCTGTCCACTGAGTTAAGGGTGGGGTGCACAGCTATTTGAGTATCTTGGTCTTTTTCTCAAATAAAAGGACAATTTCATGGACTCCTACAAGAAAGCGATGGAGTTCTAGGAAATCAATCACAACCACTCTCAGTTCAGCACAGCTTCTGCAGACATTGGTGCTTACTCATCACAGGAGCAACTGCTAACACTCGGTGGGAGACATGGAGTTACTATGTTAGAGATCATTCCTGCAGTTCCAAGAGGGGGAAAAGGGTGTCCTCAAGATCTCAGCTTGGGGAGCCAGTTCTCTTTGCAGCCCCTTCCATCTGGCAGGGGTTGGGAGAAAGTGTTTTATGGAGGGAGAGTGGGAAAGACCCAGATACAGTCAGAGCAGGGGTAGAGTGGCCCTTGTCCTGGCCTCTGTATACCTGGAATTTGGGTTCAACCCTAGAGCTGGGGAAGTGGCCTGGGAAGCCCACAGTCAGGGCAATGTGACCTAGAACCAAGGCTCCTCTACATTAAGAATGAAGGTCTCTGTTTATTATCTCTACAGATATTGCAACATAGATGCTCATCTCTTTGGGAGTAATTCTGACTCCTGACCCCTGGGCGGGGAGGCCTTAGCTCTAACCCAGGGCAAGTGGGTCTCCCTCTGTATCTCTTCATTCAGATAACTGGAACCAAGAGTAATTCATCACTTTGTGAAGGATTAATCAAGTGTGTTTCAAGTTCACTTCAAAGACATGTCAATTGATGAAAGTATAGAAGACCTATTACATTTGAGTGCCATAGACCAGGTGCAAAATTCAGAATAGGATTCTAGGAGAGCAGAGTACTATGGAGATACTGTTAGACAGCCTTCACCTATGTCTGCTGCTCTGTTACATCCTGCTCTCTCATGTGGTGTTTACTAAACTCGACTGTGTGGTCGTAGTTGTCAAAGCTGGAAAATGGACTCACATTGTTCTCTGTTTGTGTGTGGTGGGAGAGGTGACGCTTTCTGAGTACTCGATCTTTGAACCAGGAAAGCGATTCTTAACCTGCATGTGTCCTCTAGTCCCATTAGGTATTCCTGCTGTTCAGTCAGGGAAGGTAAGGGAATTTGAAATTTAAAAAGTCTGACAGTGTACAGATGCCAACTGTAAAACATGAAACAAGCAGAAAAGGATTCTGATCTGCAGACTGGTTTCCAGAGTGTCATGTGGGATGCTGCACTGGAGCCAGAAATGACAGCATCTCCTAAGGGACGTTTAAAATTTCCCTCACACTGAGAACTGTTTCTTGCTGAAATCTGGAAGCATCACATGGGTGAATGACACCACCAGTGCAGTTAGGTTTTCTCCACTAGAAGAGAAGCCTCACTAGCAAGGAGGGACGTAGTTCAGGCAAAAATCTCGACATGTTGATATGATACATTTAAAAATGGTGAAGTGATTACTGACATAATGTTAGCTACCACCTCCATCCTGTCACATTTTTTTGTGTGTGTGTGGTGAGAATGTAGAAGTTCTATTCTCTTAGCAACAGTCAAGTATTTGACTCAGAATTGTGAGCTATTAGCATCCTGTTGTACACTGGATCCCAAAATTTGTTAGTATTATAAGTGGGGGCTGGTACCCTGTGAACAATCTCTCCCTATTTCCCCATCCCCTAACCCTTGGTAAGCACCACTCTCTTCTGTTTCTCTGTTTGTCTTTTTACTTTTTAAATTTATTTATATGTTTTTATTTTGTTATTTTTGGCCTTGCTGTTCAGCATGTGGGATCTTAGTTCCCTAACCACAGATCAAATCCATTCCTCTTGAATTGGAAGTGCAGAGTCTTAGCCACTGGACTGCCAGGGAAGTCCTGGTTTGTCCTTTATAGATTCCACCTATAATTGATAACAAACCGTCTTTATCTGTTTCTGTCTCACTTACATTACTTAGCATAGTTCCCTAAAGCTCCTTCCAAATTGTTGCAAACGACAGGATTCCCATCTCTCACGTGGCCGTAAACTGAGTATGTCACAGCTTCTTTATCCATTCACATCCACTGGTGGACCCTTATGTTGTATCCATACTCTGGATATTGTGAACAATGCTGCAATAAATGTAGGAGTGCACATATCTTTTCATTATCCTATTTACGTTTCCTTTTGAATGTACATTCAGAAGTGGAATTGCTGGATCATATGGTAGCTTCCTTGATTATGTTCTTTGATGCACAGACTTTTTTTTATTTTGTTGAGGTCCAACTTATCTGTGTTTTACTTTTTTTTTTGCCAGTGTTTTTGGTGTCATATGCACGAAATCATTACCATCTAAAATATTTCTAGATATATAAATAAACACAGGATAAGGAGTACACATATAATTCTTTGCCCTGTCAACCAATGTGTGCCCAGAAGCAATGACTCTTCTGTACCAATGAGCACGCTTAGTGCACAGATCTAGTTTTGTCAATACCATTCGACAATAAAAGGAACAAGGGCTCCATGGGAAAGTTGATGATTCTAGAATTGGGTCAGGAAATATGGAAAATCAGGCTGGGGCATCTTGTAGGTTGTGAAAAAATAGAAATGTTCAAAGAACTTTCAAAAAAGGAAGCCATATATCTAGGGGTATGACAAAGGTATATACAAAGGGAGTTGAGAGGAAGAGCTCCCAGTGGCCAATATGAGAACAATTTGAAAATAAAAATATATAATGTTGTATTGGATTTTAACCCAAAGTGTAATAAAAATACCATGAGTCCATACTGAGAAACATAAATGATATCTTAAATATGCAGACAAGGATAGACAAGTGTTCCACACAGAAGAATTCCAGTTTATGCACACTCCCACTTCTAGAAAGTGGAGCATAACTTCCCACCCCTGAAGCATAGACTGCACATTGTTGCTTTCTTCCAAAGAGGATAGGATGGAAAGGGGGCATAGGGCAATCACTTTATCACCTAGACACCTGACAAGGACTACCTCAGCCACACAGAGCATCATCAGGGATCAATGGTGCTAATAGTATATACACTTGACACAATGTGATGAGAATGGAATTTTACATCCGTAATATTCCTCCGCCAAACTTGTAATCCCAGACTAGTCACGAGTAAAGTATCAGAAAAATACCAGCCAAGGAACATTGTACCAAATATCTATCGAGTACTCCTCAAAACTGTCAAGATCATCCCAAAGAAATGTTAAAGCTAAGAGGAACCCAAGGAGACATTACAGCTAAACGTTAGGGTGGTTTTCTGGCCAGGATCTGGGAGTGGGTAAAACCTATAAAAATCTGAGTAAAGTATGGGCTTTAGTTGGTAATAAACAATGCATCAATACTTCTGCATTAATTGTAATAATGTATCATATTAATATTAGATATTAGGAATAGGGGAAACTGGGCAAAGGGCCTAAGAGATTACTGTTATTATCACAATTTTTTTTCCGAAATCTTAAAGGATCACAAGGGTTAAAAGGGTTACAAAGGAAAAGATGAAAATAAAGTCTAGTTTCAAAATAAAAAAGACAATGAAACTTCTGGCAAAACATGTTGAGTATGTTAAAAAATGAAATAGAAAGGAAACCAAATGCAAGCACACAGAATCTGTAAGTGTGAAACAACCCTTGCTACATTTTCTTACACTTTTCCTCTCCCTTACCTCCAATCCCATATAATATACTAACTGGGTCTCTTCCACCAGAGAAACATCTCTGGATCCACTTTCTTCTCAAGGTCCACAAACACTTCCCTGATCCAACCTCATCGATGTTTTGCAAGATATGCGACCCCCATATCTTGCATATCAGATATGGCAAGAGCCACCAACCGAGGCCAGGTATAGACCTGGAACCCTGTACTTGCTCAAAAATCACTTTAAGATGTCAGCCAGTGTTAGTTGCCACAGAAGAAGTCTGTCAAGATCCAGGCAGGGGTCAGTGTCTTGCCAAAGATACAAGGGTCCAGAGCAAATCTTTAGCTGTGCGTACGTGTGAGTATGCTTAGTCGCTCAGTCATGTCCGACTCTTTCTGACTTCATGGACTGTAGTCCCCCCACCTCCACCAGCCCCAGGGTCCTGAATTCATGGGATTTCCCAGGCAAGAAGAGCGGAGTGGCATGCCAGTCTCTCCTCCAGAGCATCTTCCCACACAGGGATCGAACTTGTGTCTCCCACATTGCAGGCAGATTGTTTAACACTGAGCCACCAGGGAAGCCACGAGGAAACACAGGGACTTCTCAGAGGAGCAGAACGTTCACTGAATCCTTAAGCCAGGGGAGGCGCCTGTCCAAATGGTGATGGCCTGGGAAAGATCAGCTTGGGAACAGGGTGGTGTGTTTCCACAGAGAGGCAGCTACTGAAGATGCTGGATCCTGGAAATGGCATAAGTCGGTGGGGGCAGGGGGCAGTTTGGGGCTCCTAGCCGCCAAAGGCATGAGGTTCTTATGTACCCAGAGCAAGATCCCAACTACCCTTAACAGTCATATCCAATAAGGGGCATGAGGAGTACCTCTCATGAGAGCTGTCATGTGTCCATTCTGGAGTGCCCCCAGGGGCTGTGGTCCCGGTCTTGGCCCCAGAGCACGGATGTCCTCATGGAGGGCAGGGCGGCAGCTCACCTGCAGTGACCTCTGCTTCCCCCCTCACTCTCCCGGCCAGCCCAGGGCACGTCAGTTGGATCTCCAGGGGCTTGCTGCTTCCACCTCTCTCGGGTGGCCAACCCTCTCTGCAACCTGCACCCCTGGGACTCCAGAGTCCTCTCCTGCCTGCTTCCTTTCTGAATCCTCATTGGATTCTGGGGACTCCAGCACCTGGATGAGCGTCCTCCCAGCCATCTGCTAGAGCCAGCCCTATGCTCAAACAGCCCGAGTGGGGACACCAAAGCCCTAGCTGGTTGTGTGGGTGACTGACCAGACACATCTCTGCCTCTCACACTCAGGCTCAAAAGCCAGGACCTCACAGTCACATTCACAAGACCCTGAGTTTACTCCAACACATGGGATTCCACAAGGAATGCTCTGATAAGCCTCGGGATCAGAGAGATGTGACCTGGACTTCCAAAGCAATGACTACGAATGACCCACCATAGAGCAGATTCAACCAGGGGCTGCGTCAAGTCCTGCCGGCTCCACCTGAAGCACCATGGAAGGGGATGCTGCTCTGGGACTTTCAGATAAAGATACACACATAAGGTAATCAGGACCTAAGCCACTCTCAGTGGGGGGCAGGCAGGAGAAAACCCAAGGCCAGGTTCCAGGGGACAGGGAGCACTGTGGGCAGCAGGGTTGGGGAGCCTTGGGGCTGAGGCACACGAGGAGGATTCACCCAACCCCAACAGGGCCCTTTGGCCGCTAGCTGCTGCCCTACTGATAGAGACTGAGCACAGCCCTGAGGGGGCTGACAGTGATGCTCAGGGGTGGGGAGAATTCCTGAAGCCAGCTCCTTGTGGGGCAACCTCTCTCAAGGGTCAGAGGTGCAGAACTTTTTCTCTTGGAGAGGAACCACACTTCGAGTGGTCTGTGTCTGTGTGTTGTCCTGGCTTGAGGATTAAACCCTGCGCCTGTGTCCCTTCAAAACAAATATTTTTCTTCTCAAAATTCACTGGCCATGGGTCATCACATGATCCATCCTAAGTGAAGAGGCCTGGCAGGCTCATGACCCCATGTGTGCAGGGAGAGAGGAAGGCAAAAGGTGGTGGAGCACCTGACATCTCTCCAATTCCACACTGCCTAGCAGATGCTCAACAACGAGCAGTGGTTAAAAATCTCCTTTGTTTTGGGGAGGAGAGTCTGAGCAGGTCACATGGGTCTTGAAATTCTCCACCACTTCCAAGTGTCCATTGACTATGTGGCAGGGACCACACACGTGGCCAGAATCACATCTCCTGTTCCCATTGTTCTCTGACGCTCAACAGGGAGAGCTGCCCCTTCAGCCCCCTGCACCTATCTGCACCCCCACTGCAGTGACCTCACTACCTCCTTAGGCCCGGAACTCGCTCCTGCCTTGTGATGCCAGGCACAGCCTTAACCTGTGAGTCTCTACTGCCTCCACACTTCTGAACCTGCCTGAACCTGGGGACGCTGGTTGATGTTGCATCTTTACTGGCTAGTACTTATTTCTCATGTTATTCAGATCTCAGACTATGTCCCTCTCTCTTCTGGAAATTGTTTTGTTTTCAAGATACCTCAGAGAATTGGCAGCTCAATTGGAAATGGAATAAAAAACCACTGAAACCTGCTGTTCTGTGTTTTCCTCCTGGAGGACATATTATTCAGTTTGGGTATTTGTGTGTGCTTGGGGTGGGGAGCAGTGTCTTTCCCAGCTGGGCACAGCTCACTCAAAGATCCCAGGATTCTATTCTAACACTAGGTCTTGTCCACTCTTGCAGCTTCTCTTCACTCATTTCGTCCATATGAAAGCTAGACCATGCTCACAAGTGAAAATAACAAAGACCAGATGACCAAATAAACTGTCATTTCAAATGTACTTGGTAATCAGCTTCCCAGGGCAGAGAGAGGAGTGCCTGCACAGGGAATACAGGGCCATACATAAGAGAGCAAGATTCACATTTCTCTAGGATTCCTAGCAGATGGAGGGAAGAAGAAACCTATTTCATCCTTGTGGTCAACAGGTATGCGACAAAAGCCGGGAACCCTTCCTTCCTGCCCCAGAAAGAGATCTCTCTGGGGTTTATCCAAGAAGCAAAAGGACACCTCACAGCATTAATCCATTTCAGAGATTCCACTCACCCCCAAGACAAACCTCATGTGACTGCAGCTCCTAGACCATTGCTCTCAATGTGGGGGTGTCCTGCTTCTACAGTGTCCCCACTGCTAACATAGGGCATATCATGGAGCAGAGTCTCCATAAAGATCTTTGGAATAAATGAGCCAGTGAGCAGGGGACTCAGATTGTCTGATACTTTCTTTAATAACCCAGGAAAATTGAATAAACAGAGATAGTTACGGGGAGTGACACACAAGAAGGAAACAAGCATGAATTCACTACAGTTACTTTTATCATCTAGTTCTCCATTCAACATTATTGGTAAGTAAGTTCGGGTTTTCAAAACAGTTCTAATTCCAATTCCATTGTATCATGTTCAGGACCAGAAAACACAATAGAAGAGTTCCCAATCACTTTTCAGTTCAGTTCAGTCGCTCAGTCGTGTCTGACTCTTTGCGACCCCATGAACCCCAGCATGCCAAGCCTCCCTGTCCATCAGCAACTCCCAGAGTTTACACAAACTCATGTCCATCGAGTCAGTGATACCATCCAGCCATCTCATCCTCTGTCGTCCCCTTCTCCTCCTGCCCCCAATCCCTCCCAGCGTCATCCTCTTCTCTAATGAGTCAGCTCTTCACATGAGGTGGCTAAAGTGCTGGAGGTTCAGCTTTGTCATCAGTCCTTCCAATGAACACCCAGGACTGATCTCCTTTAGGATGGACTGGTTGGATCTCCTTGCAGTCCAAGGGACTCTCAAGAGTCTTCCCCAACACCACAGTTCAAAAGCATCAATTTTTCGGTGCTCAACTTTCATCACAGTCCAACTCTCACATCCATACATGACCACTGGAAAAAGCATAGCCTTGACTAGATGGACCTTTGTTGGCAGAGTAATGTCTCTGCTTTTTAATATGCTGTCTAGATTGGTCATAACTTCCCTTCCAAGGAGTAAGCGTCTTTTAATTTCATGACTGCAATCACCATCTGCAGGGATTTTGAAGCCCACAAAAATACAGTCTGACACTGTTTCCACTGTTTCCCCATCTATTTCCCATGAAGTGATGGGACCAGATGCCATAATCTTAGTTTTCTAAATGTTGAACTTAAAGCCAACATTTTCACTCTTCTCTTTCACTTTCATCAAAGGCCTCTTTAGTCCTTCTTCACTTTCTCCCATAAGGGTGGTGTCATCTGCATATCTGAGGGTATTGATATTTCTCCCAGCAATCTTGATTCCAGCTTGTGCTTCTTCCAGCCCAGCATTTCTCATGATGTACTCTGCATAGAAGTTAAATAATCAGGGTGGCAATATAAACCCTTGACGTACTCCTTTTCCTATTTGCAACCAGTTGGTTGGTCCATGTCCAGTTCTAACTGTTGCTTCCTGACCTGCATACAGGTTTCTCAAGAGGCAGGTAAGGTGGTCTAGTATTCCTATCTCTTTCAGAATTTTCCACAGTTTATTGTGATCCACACAGTCGAAGGCTCTTGCATAATCAATAAAGCAGAAATAGATGTTTTTCTGGAACTCTCTTGCTTTTTCGATGATCCAGGGGATGGTGGCAATTTGATCTCTGGTTCCTCTACCTTTTCTAAAACCTGCTTGAACATCTGGAAGTTCACGGTTCGCATATTGCTGAAACCTGGCTTGGAGAATTTTGAGCATTACGTTAGTAGCGTGTTAGATGAGTGCAATTGTGCAGTAGTTAGAGCATTCTTTGGCATTGCCTTTCTTTGGGACTAAAAGGAAAACTGACCTTTTCCATTTCTGTGGCCATGGCTGAGTTTTCCAAATTTGCTGGCATATTGAGTGCAGCACCCTCACAGCATCATCTTTCAGGATCTGAAATAGCTCAACTGGAATTCCATCACCTCCACTAGTTTTGTTCATAGTGATGCTTTCTAAGGCCCAATTGATTTCATATTCCAGGATGTCTGGCTCTAGGTGAGTGGTCACACCATCGTGATTATCTGGGCCATGCAGATCTTTTTTGTACAGCTCTTCTGTGTATCCTTGCCACCTCTTCTTAATATCTTCTACTTCTCTTAGGTCCATACCATTTCTGCCCTTTATCGAACCCATCTTTGCATGAAATGTTTCCTTGGTATCTCTAATTTTCTTGAAGAGATCTCTAGTCTTTCCCATTCTGCTACTATCCTCTATTTCTTTGCAATGATCGCTGAGGAAGGCTTTCTTATCTCTCCTTGCTATTCTTTGGAACTCTGCATTCAAATGGGAATATCTTTCCTTTTCTCCTTTGCTTTTTGCTTCTCTTCTTTTCACAGCTGTTTGTAAGTCCTACTCACACAACTATTTTGCTCTTTTTCATTTCTGTTCCATGAGGATGGTCTTGATCTTTGTCTCCTGCACAATGTCACGAACCTCCATCCATAGTTCATTAGGCACTCTGTCTATCAGAGCTAGTCCCTTGAATCTGCTTCTCACTTTCATTGTATAGTCATAAGGGGATTGATTTAGGCCATACCTGAATGGTCTAGTGGTTTTCCCTACTTTCTTAAATTTAAGTCTGTATCTGGCAATATGGAGGTCATGATCTGAGCCACCGTCAGCTCCCGGTCTTGTTTGTGCTGACTGTGTAGAGCTTCTCCACATTTGGCTGCGAAGAATATAATCAATCTGATTTCGGTATTGACCATCTGGTGATGTCCATGTGTAGAGTCTTCTCTTGTGTTGTTGGAAGAGGGTGTCTGCTATGACCAGTGAATTCCCTTGGCAAAACTCTATTAGCCTTTGCCCTGCTTCATTCTGTACTCCAAGGCCAAATTTGCCTGTTACTCCAGGTGTTTCTTGACTTCCTACTTTTGCATTCCAGTCTGCTATAGTGAAAAGGACATCTCTTTGGGGTGTTAGTTTTGAAACGTCTTGTAGGTCTGCATAGAACCGTTCAACTTCAGGTTCTTCAGTGTTACTGGTTGGGGCATAGCCTAGGATTACCGTGATATTGAATGGTTTGCCTTGGTAACGAACAGAGATCATTTTGTCATTTTTGAGATTGCATCCAAGTATTGCATTTTAGACTCTTTTGTTGACTATGATGGTTACTCCATTTCTTCTATGGGATTCCTGCCCACAGTAGTAGATATAATGGTCATCTGAATTAAATTCATCCATTCCAGTCCATTTTAGTTCGCTGATTCCTAGAATGTTGACATTCACTCTTGCCATCTCCTGTTTGACCACATCCAATTTGCCTTGATTCATGGACCTAACATTCCAGGTTCCTAGGCAATATTGCTCTTTACAACATCGGACCTTGCTTCTATCACCAGTCACATCCACAACTGGGTATTGTTTTTGCTTTGGCTCCATTTCTGCATCCTTTCTGGAGTTATTTCTCCACTGATCTCCAGTAGCACATTGGGCACGTACCGACCTGGGGAGTTTCCCTTTCAGTATCCTCTCATTTTGCCTTCTCATATTGTTCATGGGGTTCTCAAGGCAAGAATACTGAAGTGGTTTGCCATTCCCTTCTCCAGTGGACCACATTCTGTCAGACCTCTCCACCATGACCCGTCCATCTTGGGTGGTCCCACTGGGCATGGCTTAGTTTCATTGAGTTAGACAAGCTGTGGTCCTGTGATCAGATTGGCTAGTTTTCTCTGATTATGGTTTCAGTGTGTCTGCCCTTTGATGCCCTCTCTCAGCACCTACCATCTTACTTGGTTTTCTCTTACCTTGGACGTGGGGTATGTCTTCATGGCTGCTCCAGGAAAGTGCAGCCACTGCTCCTTACCTTGGATGAGGGGTATCTCCTCACGGCCACCCCTCCTGACCTTGAACATGGAAAAGCTCCTCTCAGCCCTGCTGCGCCAGCATAGCCACTGCTCCTTGGACGTAGGGTTGCTCCTCTGGGCCGACGCCCCTGCCCTGCGGCAAGTGGTAGCTCCTCTTGGTCGCCGCCCCTGACCTCGGACGCGGGGTAGCTCCTCTCGGCCGCACCTGCACCATCACAGCCTGGCGCTCTCGGTCGATACCCCTGACCTTGGTCTAGGGGTAGCTCCTCAAGGCCAAGCTTCTGTGCGGTCTGTCGCAGCTGGTGTGCTTCAATCAACTTTACAAAACAGTAAAACTCTTTTTTGTTAACTGGGTAACTATAAACATACTGGGATTAACATCATTCACAAAGATAAGACACTGAAGTTAATGTAGCCTTCTATGAAAACAGTCAAAGTTTGAAAATTTTCTAAAGAAATCAGAGATGAATCTCCATACCATGGTAAAGAACAGGAACCCAAAGATGCTACACACTGGTTCCCCCAACTGGCCTCGGTCCTCACTTCTGTGAAGGCTAACTGCTCCCTGTTCAATCACAGAGGGAAGGACCAGCCTGGCTGTTGCTGTGGCTCAGGCTGCCTCATTCTCCTCCCTGGCAGCCTCTGCAGACAGGGGTGGGAAGGCCTTCAAAGCCCTTTGTTTGACCCTGAGCAGAAATGCCATGAATTGCCACTTGCTGGTCTCTGCATACGCCTGGGGACCCCACAGGAACTCATAGCGGGCAAGGTGGCTGTCAGGCAGCTGCTGGTACTCCAGGTTCCCCTCCTGCACCCACATGTGGGGCAGCAACTCCCTGGACTCCCCAAAGACGCAGTGCTCACTCTCAGCACACAACCACATCCTGCTGAGTGTTCCCCAGACCTCCTCCTCAGGGGCATGGTCTCTATTCCATATGGTGAGGCTGAGGACCAGCACCAGGAGGCTGGCTTTGGGCAGACACTGCCTACCGCTATGCATCGTATTGCAGGTGAGGCCCAGGGTGGTGACCAGGATGTTGATGTGCTGCCTGGCATCTACCTCCTTCACCTCCATGCCAAAGTCCAGCTGCATTCACTGCAAGGCATGCCTGAAGACCACTGGGAAGTGCTCCTGTTTATCCCTGAAGACCTTCAGCATTTCTGCCTGGGAGGTCAGCTCCTTGGCTTGATAACTGAGGAGCAGGAACTTCATCAGGTTAGCCACCATCTCATTCAGAATTTCTTGGGGCAAGGCCTCCAGAGGAGCGGAGGAGGATGCTGGGATGTAGGAGGCCAAGTGGGATGTGGCTCGTCCTCCTCAGCCTCCAAGAGCTGTGCCTCCATTGGGCTCTGGGCCTCAACTGGGTCCTGAAGGTCTTCTTTGGGCTTACTCAGCTCACTCATCTCGACCACAACTATGATGCCTGGGATCAAACAAGACATGGAAGTTGAGGCAGAGGTACAGATGGGGACCACAGGCCTTGGGGCAGAGGGCATGTGAGCAGCCTCGGATGAGAAACGCATCCCAGGTGGTCTCACACAGGCCACTTATAGGTCTCCTCTTGAGGGGTGCTCTCAGACCTCACAGGGGTGCTCCTCCTAGGAAGACAGTCCCCTGGCTACCTGAAGGAGGAAGTGTGGTGGCTTCCCAGGGTGTGGTCAGCACTGCTTGAGATTTCCGGGGCCCACAATGTGGGGGGGGGGGGGAGATTAGGGCCTTCTTGTGCACCTCTCTGTTCTGGGATGGGGAGCCTCTAGTACACACTCAGGGCACCCTCTCACCTTGACTCCAGATACTGCCTGGGCCTCCTCTGCTCTCTCATCTCCGGGACATAGGTTTTAGACCTCTGCCTTCTCTTCCTGGTTCCTGGAGTTCCTGTGTGAGAAATGGAGGGAACATCTAGGGGCTATACAGTGGCACAGCACTGGGCCTTCTGTGATGGTAAGAGGGGTGGACTCAGCGAGTACATCCAGTTGTGTGGCATCCCCGCGGGGTGCCCTTGTAGTGCTCACCCTTCCCCCCTGGCACGGCTTGGACTCTCCCCTTTGGAGGCATACAGGGAAACTCAGAACAAGACCCAACACTGAATAGAAAGCGCTGAGGGGCCCCACATGTAGCTGCACCTGCCCAAGGCCTCCCGCGGGTCCTTGGTTGGGGACATGCTCTGTCCTCAGCGCCTCCTCACACCCTGCCTGGCCTCCCAGCACTGACCACAGGGGCGTGGGTCTGCTCAGTCCTCCATCTGGGTTGGGGAGTCCAGCCTCTGCTGACCTGAAGCCTCTGGCCTCTACCCGATAAACCTTACCTCCCGAGGTCTCTACACCAGAGGTCAAGAAACTGCTCACCCTGTGCACCCCACTCTGGGCCCTCCAAGACCTTTCTGCAAGGGCCAAGATCCCTCCCTGTTGGGGTCTAACCTCCTCAGTCCTTCCTGGCATGGAGACTGGACTCCAGGGAGCACCGGGGATTGTCCTGTCCACCATTTTGAGACCCTGCTGTTTTCACAAGATCCCCAGTCTCTCTGAGACCCTCATGTGAGGAAGACAGATAGGCCTAGTGTACTCTTCTCACCCCAAGGGCTCCCAGGGCCGACTACAGGGGCGGGAATCTGTGGGGTTCCATCGGTCCTCACTCAGGGTCCCCTCAGTCCTCACTCAGGGTCCCCTCAGTCCTCCTTCAGGCACCTCACCTTGCCTCCGGGCAGGACCTGGGATTCTCGCCTCTCCACAACTGAAGCCCTGCCCCTTATACCTGGGACCCAGTCTCTCCAAGACCTGGATGTCAGGAAGTCAGACCATGCACGTTTGGCTCATCCTATCGCAGGGCGGCCAAGGACCAACTGCAGCTACAGCCTTCTCTGAGGTCTCCTCTGATTGGGTTCCAGGGTCCCCTCAGTCCTCCCTCAGGGTCCTCATATTGAAACTCTGGAGGAGCTGGGCTTCTTCCCTCTGCTTTCCTGAGGACATGCCCCCTTTCCCAATCCCCAGATTCTCTGAGACTTGGATGTCAGGAAATGCAGCATGAACTCATCCACCTTTTGTGCTCCCTGAGCCTTGATATGAGGGTCCCACCTCGGGTCAACACAAGGGGCATCCCTGGATCTACCTGGACTCTAGACGAGGCCCCGTAGGGGGGATATAAGGAACCTCACAGATGCCTAACCCTGCTGTTAGGCCTGGACGATCCTGGAGGTGGGATGAGCACATGGCAGCCTGTTCTAACCTCCGCCTCTGCACCTCAGAGACATGAGGCAACTGTTAGAAGAAGTAGTGCCTCAGATGGGCAGAGGGGAAGATCTTAGTTCTTTGGAGGGTCAAGGTGAGGATGCTGAGGGAGGACTGAGGGGACCCTGGACCCCAGGGCAGAGTGGGCTCTGGGAGGACATAGGGCGGAAGGAACACATGCTGCATTTCCTGACATCTGGGTCTGAGAGAGACTGGGGAACCTGGTATAGGCGGCTGACTTCCTAATATCTGGATTTCAGACTGCTGTCCTAGTATAGCGAGTGCACTTCCTGACATCCATGTCTCAGAGAGACTGAAGTCCTGATATAAGGGATGGGGCATTAGTAGGGCAGAGGAGTGAATCCGAAGTCCTACACAGAGACAAGTTGAGGTCCCTGAGGGAAGACTGAAGAGACCCCTGAGTGAAGATTCTAGGGACCCCAAGGTAAGACTGATGGAACCCTACAGGTCCCAGGCCCTGTTATCGGCCCTGGGAGCCCTTTGGGTGAGAAGAGCATACTAAATCTGTCCTGACTTCCTGACATCGGGGTCTGTGAGACTGGGGACATGGTGTGAGGAGCAGGGACTACGGTGGGGAGAGGACAGAGTCTAGGTCCTATGAGAAGTCAAGGTGAACACCCTGAGGGAGGACTGAGGGTAGCTAGATCTGAGACCAGAGGGAACCCTGACAGTCCCCAGGCAGGAAGACCTTGTGCTGCATTGCCCGACATCCCTGTCGGAAAGACAGGTGAAAACAGCGGAGTCTCCAAATTGCAGACAGGACATTGCAGGTCTTGCCTGGAGTACAGGCTCCATACGAGGAACGACCAAGGCAGGCTGCCCACAGATACCAGTCTTCAGCCCCCTTCGGAGGAGCCACCAGGAGCCTCCATGGACAATCACAGCTTCCAGGGTCATGTTCCAGTCAGATGAACCAACCTGAAGAAATGCTTTGTCAACCTGTTTAGGAGGGCAAAGGCAACGGAGCAAGCCCAAGTCGAGGCTACAAGCTCAATTCTGGCCACTAGTCCTCAGGCTGAAATGCCCTGGGAGAGCCTCTTCCACACCCTCTTAGCTCTCCCCTTTCAGACACCAGGCTGTGGCCCTCACACAGTGCAAATGACCCTGCTGCATGGCAGAACTAATGGGAAACTGTCTCGAGGGGCACAGTGCCCTAGGGTCCTCACACGCGGGCCTTTCCAAGGTGCTCTTCTGTCCCCTACATGGTGATTTTGAAGAACAGTGGCCCACAAAGGTCTGAGAACATGCATCTCCAAACCCACTGCACTATCGTCCACGTGTAGTGAAGACAGGTGACTCTCACTTGGGTTTCATCCAGTCCCACACCCAGGCTCTCATCCATTTTCAAATACAGGTAGACAGGGGCTTCTTTGGTCACATCTAGCTCAACAACTCAGAACTGTCCCTGGGAGTGAGTGTGTGTAAAGGAGGCCCCTTGAAAAGCACCTAACCTGTGAGGCAACAAAATCATTCAATGTACCAGCCATCTGGGTAAGGCAGAACAGGTTCACAGTGGTGGTGGGGACAGGGGCAGGGGCAGGGACAGAGAAGATCAGAGCTGGCCTTGGAGAGGACCAGTGAAGTACTTGTTTTCAACAGAACAGGCTGTACCTTGAGCCCCCAGTCAACTCCTTCAAAGGGCATGTACCCACGCGACACCCAAGTTGGCCATGGGAGGCCAGGGCCGGGGACAGCGGAAGCCAAACCACCCCACTTATGAAAGGAAACAGAGATTTCGAGGCAGCCTCCAGCGAGTCTGAATCCAAGTCTGAGACTCTGGGAAGGGGGCAGGAAAAGCACACACCCAGGTGTTCCCAAGGTGAGCACTCTAGGGCCATGTGAGCGGTCTTTATAGGAAGAAATGGAAACTGAAGATAACTACCTGTAATATTCAGTGGGATGATGTCCGGGAGTGGGCAGAACTCAGGAGGCTTCAAGCTCAGCAGACCACCTGGCTGTGCCCTCCCACACAGCATAGTGTGGAGTCTGTGTCTCAGGTGCTTGGGGAACAGTCAAGTGGAATGTGAGGGCATTCCCACTGTGCTTGAGCATGGCCCTACTCTGGGGAGAGCTCAACCTGGGGGGCAGTGGGGGCAGGACAACAGGACTCTGACTTTGGAGCCATCTGAGCAGGACCTACCTACCGGAAGCACCAGCTGGAAGAGACCAAAGCCCAAAGAGGGGCAAGGACAGGGATGGGGGTTGGGGGGGTGGGACCAACAACTCAGGCTAGGCCATCCAGCTTACTACAGATCCCATCTTCTGGGAGGGACATTCGCCAGGGGCCCATCTGACCCCTGGGGTCTCTCTCGGTAGAAGCTGAGCCAGGACTTGCCAGGGCCTGGCCCTTTAACAGAAGGCAGCCAAAGGCCTGCCTGTTGGTAGGGAGGGGGGTGGAGCCAGGGGCACGTTTGTCAACCCATCCAGGGCCTGGCCCCCTGAAACAAGGTGCCTGGCAGCAGACGAGAGCCTTTGCAGGCAAACTGAAACACGCTTTTCTGTACTTTCAGACAAGAAACAAGCTGGGGACCCCATCTCTGTCCACATCCCTCCTCCCCTACAGTGGGCCAGGGCTGCCTTTCCACATTACTTCTGTGACATTATGAAACAATTAAGGGAGCTGACCACTTAATTGGCTGCCAGATTCTAGAATCTCCAGAGATTATTTATGGGGCACCCCGACCCTGGTCTGAGGTCCTTCTGCCCTGAGTGTTCACTGCTTGGCTAGAGAATGCTCCTGAGCTAGACTGGCTCCATGGATAGTCAGAGTTCCAATGAAGCACACGTAGCCCTGCTGGCCCCATCACCTGATGGGGAGCCCACAGCAGGGGACCCCCCTGATTCCTCCACAATGCAAATGTGCATTCAGGAGAGGTTTTGGCGAAGCAGTGTGACCAACGCAAGAGCCCAGATCTGGGCTCCCAATACAACCCACTGCCCACAGGGCCCGAAACCAGAAACAGCCAACAAACAAGAGAACAACACTGTCCTCAGGTTGTCCTTCCCCAGGAAGCTCTGGATGATCGTAGAGCATGTGGTCTTCACCTCTGTGTACTAGAACGACAAGGGAGACACAGTGGTCATCAAGGCAGATCTCTTCCAGACAGAGGTCCTCCAGGGCACAGTTGTGGACAGGATCTTCCACACAGACTAGCATCCAGTTTCATCTGTGAACTGAACCTGTATGAGTTCAGTAAAATCCATCCTTCGGGTAGCTCTGTGGGGAAGAAGAGGATGATGGCACCGAAGAAATCCCTTCCAGGGAGACTAGACTAGATGAGCCGAGCGCTAGACAGGTTTAGTTTCCCAGAAGAACTTTTTTCTCATGAGAGGGTGGTCAAGGAAAGAGAAGAAACCAGGGCCTTTTGTGTTCCACAAACCCCCTTAGACGGGATCCACATGGGTGCCTCCAGACCCTGAGAGGCCACTTGATGTCAGGGATGGCCAGTAACACCTCAGGTGAGGCTGGCCCCGGGGTAGCTCTAGGGAGCACACTCACTAGGGCCTCATAACCTACCAGGAATGAAGAGACCTTGTCTCCCTCCTTAGGGAAGTCCAGGGCTGTGGTGGGGAGGAGGGTGGCAAGGAATGGCTATTCTCCCCCACATTGGCTAAAGTAATCCATTTCCTTTCAGATTTATCACAACTCCAACTTTCAGAGAGACAAGCCTCTCTTTCTGCAGAGCATCTGGACAAAAGGCGACCCCATAACAACTGCTCAGCCCGCCACCAGCACAACAATGACTCCAAAGAGAAAGAAGCGAGTGTTGATGACCAGACACTCTCCTCGATTCCATCACAATGAGTCCACCCAAGAAGCTGACAAGAAGGCCCCGAAGGGATCCCCAACTGCTCACAGAACCCCCTGCACTCTTTTGTGTTCTGTGGCCTTTGGTTTATGGGCAGTGTAGCCGTGCAGGCCGGGGCAAACCATCTTCCCAGTGAGCAGGGTGGCCTCAGTGGAGAGGGTACGTCCAGCAATGCCACGTCTGTACCCCCAGCTACTGCTGGAAGGGACACCACAGGGGAACTGCTGGAGAGTTCCAAGAGTATCCAGATTATGGTTCAGTGATGAGATGATTATGTACAGCACCTATTATTCCAACGTGAAGGCGGCTGTTTCAGTTGTGGCCCCAAACGAGGCCACCGAAGTGGATGAGGAGAAGGAGTCCTCAAATTACAAGTGTGCCCTCTGTGAGCAGTTCAAGGACAACCCCAATCCCTGAGCTGCCAGGTCCCCAAAATCACTGCCTTGTAATAAAGCAATCTATTTCTGGCTCTAATAAAGTAAAGCAAAACTTCACTGGAGTAAATAAAGAATTGAACAAGAACTGTGAGTCTGGGTTCTTTCTGTCTGTCCATGCTATTCACACATGACACTGGATGAGCCATATGAGGCTAGAAGCCCACACCCCAGGCCAGCTTCAGTCCAGTCCTCAAGGTCCATTTTCATCTGAAGCAGCAGCATTTCACACGCTCGGCCAAAGTTCTGACCCACAAGCTGAGTGCTGAGGCGAGCCCAGGACGGGCTGGTCCCTGTGCCTTGCCTGCCACTCAGCAGACAGCCCAGCCAGGCTCCTGACCTTGGGGGTGTCACCTTCCATGAGTCATGCACCCTAAAGCAGAAGGGGCTCCTCCTGGGTCCCCCAGTGCTGCCACAAGTTTCTGATCAGTAGTTGAGAGTCTCTAGCTCCCAATCCAGGGGTCTCCCCAAGAGGCCTACCAGAAAGCAGGGTGACCCCGCCAGCCAAAGGCCTTGCAAACACATGACCCCAAACGCAAAGCCAAGTACAAGGTTTCCAAAGTCAAGTACAAGGGTGGTGAATGCCAGCCCTTGTCTTTGGATGTGGAATAGCCAAGCAGCACGTCCAATACACACTTTGTGAGCCAAGGGACACTTTACAGCAAGGCAAGGGTCACCTGCAAAGACAAACCACGGCCTGTTTCTGGGCCTGCAGGCCTCTCCACGTGCCCAAGGCCTCGCTGGCTGCTGACACTCAGCCCAGCCCCTGGCCCTCCCCCATCACCTGCTGGACACTTCCAAAACTGGGGAGTTTGGACCAGAACATAGAAGGAAAAACACTAACTGGTTTCTTAAGAACACATTCACAACCACCCAGACCCAGCAGGGTCAAAACGAGTGGCGATGCCATTCTTTCGTAAAGGGCAAAGTCCCGGGGACTCTCCCTGAGTCCAGGGCAGCAACACATGATAGGAGTCTTGGACCCGGCCCTGCCCCAAGTGGGCAGCCCACCACAGGGTGGGGCCAATTCAGACCGAACCAGACGAGCATGTCCAGGGAACAGTGGCGATTGGACGGTGTCACCATGACCTGGTCTCTCAGTCACCTTCCACTTGAAAGCCTAGTCTGTACAGGCTTCCTGCCCAAAGGGGATCAGGTGCTCGGGGATGTCCACCTGGAAGACGTCCTTCCCAGCCCTCCCCGGGACGGGATGCAGCAGCCACTGGGAGTTGGCAAGCGCAGTCATTACTTCTGTTGCAGGTCGGGCAGCAGGGCTTGATTCTCCAGCTCCTCCATCTCGTCAGGACCTAGGTTTTCTGGGCACAGCAAAGTGACCCCAATGTCCACGAGATCTGTGTGCAAAGACAGGACACAGAAGGAGAACAAGGTGATTCAACATCACGCCTGCTGGAGAGTAAGATCGCATTACGGAAGGGAACCTTGGTGAACTGGATCCTCTGTCTGAGCCTTTCAGCGGGCTCACCTCGGCAAAGGGAATTCAGGGCAATGTCAAGTGAGGGAGGGAGAAAAATGAAAGGGAGAGGCCTGGCGCTCCAGGAACCCACCAGGACGTGGGCAGCTCTCAGTCTGACCACTGCAGGCCGCAGGGTCAGAGCAGGAGGGCCCCGGCGGGAAGCCTGTGGATATCAGGTCCCCAAGTGATTCACCAGCAGAGAGGTGTTGCTGTGGGGCCTCACCTCTGGGGAGTCAGGGGACTTGCTCAGGCCCTGCTGCACGCAGTGGGGATGGGGAACCCAGGCTGGGTGCTGTGGTGCCTCTCATGTTCTCTGCGGGGCACACACACACACACACATATGTACATGCACAGAGACAAGTGCCACATGCAGACCTGGATCTGGGCGGGGCTCATCCCCAGCCTCTGCTCCAGGAGCTCCCACGAGGCTGCGTCCTCCCAGTCCACTGCCTGACGTGGACGGCCAGGGTACAGTGCCAGGTCTGCATAGCACAGGCCACGGACCGCGTTTCCAGGTTCTTGACATCATTTAAGAAGAATCCTGGATAAGTCTTTCAGGACAGACAACTGAACTTCATCTCCCAGGGCTCCCAGGGCCTCACGCGGCTGTGGAAACACAGATCCACAAGGGCCAGAAGCCTGACACAGCGGCCTGCAAGCTCACAGCCCTGGGCTGGACATCAGTCCCACGTCTCTGGGCATCCTCCAAGCCTGCTGACACAGAGGGGAGGGTCACAGAGGGCTGGTTCCTTCCACCCATCTCCACACTGTCTGTTGACAGGGTTTGGTGAGCCAGAGGACCCGTCCATCACATGCAGTCTGTGGGGAGGTCAGGAAGGAGGGCGGGACAGCAGGAGAGAGGCATGAGGTGAGTTTGAAGAAAGAGGGAGTTAAAACCCTGGGAGCACTCAGGAGGGAGGGTGGATCCCCTGGCTTCACAGCCAGTGGCTGGGCTCTGGTCTCTCCCAGCACAGACAGGGACAGTCCTGGGCTTGGTTTCCCCCAACACTGGGCCCCACCCCACCCCTCAGCTCCCTGGCCCCATCACTGCCCATGCTCTGCACATCCTCCATCTTAGCCCAGGGCTGCTGAGCGCAGATCTGTGCTAACCAATCTGGCCTCGACCCTGGGGCTGCCCTGGACCTCAGATGCTCTGCCAGGTGTCTTTCCCGGGTGTCTTCATCTTTGGGAGCCAACTTCCTCCCATCCCTTCTCACACCATGGCCTCCACTGTCAGCAGATGCCCTGGTCCCTGCCCAGAGCCTAGAGTAGAACAGAGAGCAGAAACTACTGGGACGGTCAAGTCCTTGCCAGGGCCTGGGATGGCACCACACAAGGATCACAGAATTCAAACCTCAAATAACCGGCTAGTTTACTGTCACCTCATTTGACTGCTGAGGAGGAGCCGAGGGATAGAGAGATAGCCCATGACTGCAAGGGACCTGACCACTCGCCCCTCCATTCTCACTTCTTTCCTTGTACCTGGTTGGGGTTCCCTGTTTACTCGAGGGGGGTGGAGGCAGAGGAGCAGAGCCAAGGGCCTGAACATCAGCAGCATCTCAGCACCTTGCAGGGAGCCTCCGTTTCCATGTTTCTGTGATGAAGGGGACAAAATCCCAGAGGCACCCAGCTCAGGGCCTTACGGGCCTTTCCTTCCCCAAACACAGCAAAGCCACAGTTCTCACAGGCCCACAAGGCCCTACCTGATCTGGCTCCTACCCTAGTGGTCTGCTCTCCTCACCCCTGGATTCACCCCCAGTAGCTATGCAGGCCGACCTTTCACCCTTAGAACAATTCAGTGTGTTCTTACTTTAGAGCCTTTGTTGGGTGTGAGGAGTATCATCGTGTCCCCTCAGAGTCAGGTGCTGGAGTCTCAACCCCAAGTACCTCGGCATGACCTTACAGACAAAGGAAAGGTCTTCTCAGAGCTGACGGTGGTCAAGTGAGCTCATTCGGATGGAACCTCCTCTAACAGGACAGCTGTCTCCATACAAAGGACACATTTAGAGACAGACAGACACAGAGGAGAGCTCCAGGAGAAGAGGAAGGTGGAGCTCTCCAAGCCCAGACACGGCCACCATGGCCAGCAAAGCCCCAGAAGTGAGGGTGGAGAAATGGGACAGACCCTCCATCTCCGTCATGAGAACCAGCGTCAGTCAAAACCTTGACCTCAGTTGCTGGCCACCTGAACCAACACAGTTCGTAGTTTGAGCCACCCAGTCTGTGTGACCCTGACACAAAACCCTTTCTCCAAAGAAGACCCTTTCTTCAAAGACGATATAGATGGCCAACAGTCACATGAAAAGAAACTCAACATTCCTAATTAACATCCAAATACAAATCAACACTCCAATGAAGTATCACCTTACACTGATCAGAATGGCCATCATCATAAAAATCTGCGAAGAATAAATGCTGGAGAGGGTGCAGAGAAAAGGGAACCTTTGTACACTGTTGGTGAAATGTAAATTGGTACAGTCAATAGGGAGAACTGTATGGAGGATCCTTAAATAACTACAAACAGAACTCCCAGATGATCCAACAATCCCACGCCTAAATATATACATGGAAAAGACAGAAACTCTAATATGAAAATATACATGCACCCCAATGTTCATTTCAACACTATTTACAGCAGACAAGATATGGAGGAACCTAAATGTCCATCAACGGATGATTAGATAAAGAAGAAAGAAAATGTGGTTTGCGCACACACACACACATGCAGGTGCGTGTGTGTGCGCACACACACACACACACACACACACACACACACACACAGAGGAATCCTTCTTAGCCATGGAAAATAATGAAGTAATACCATCTGTAGCAACATAAATGGACCTAGAGATTGTCATATTAAGAGAAGCAAGTCAGAAAGAGAAAGACAAATATTGTATGGTATCACTTATATGTGGAATCTAAAAAGATGCTACAAAAGAAATTATTTATAGAGCAGAAACAGACTCAGAGAACAAATTTATGGTTACCAAAGAGGAAAAGCAGGGGAAGCGATAAATTAGGAGTTTGAGATTAACAGATACACATGACTATGTATAAAATAGTACTACTGTGGTGCTGGGGAACTCTTGAAAGTACCTTGGACAGCAAGGAGATCAAGCCAGCCCATCCTAAAAGATATCAACTGTGAATATCCATTGGAAGGACTGATGCTAAAGCTGGTCACCTGATGGGAAAAACCGACTCACCTGGGCTCTGTCCTCTCTGCCCCTGAGTCCCCACTCCTCACACCAAGTCCCCAGTCTCTCAGAGACCGGGATGTCAGGAAGTCAGGACAGGTCTAGTGTGTTCTTCTCACCCCAGGGGCTCCCAGGGCTGACAACAGAGGCGGGAATCTGTGGGGTCCCTTCAGCCCTCCTCAAGGACCTCATCTTGTCTCTGGGTAGGTCTTCAGATTCTCTCCTCTCCCCTACTAAGCCCCCAGCCCTTAAACCAGGACTCCAGTCACCCTGAGAACCAGATGTCAGGAAGTCTGCTCCCTATATCAGGACCCCAGGCTGAACCCCGTATGTTAGGAAGCCAGCTGCCTATACCAGGTCCCCAGTTTGAGACTGGATGTCAGGAAGTCAGCCCCCTATACCAGGTCCCCAGTATCTCTGAGACCTGGATGTCAGGAAATGCAGCATATATTCATCCACCCTATGTCCTTCCAGAGCCTACTCTGCTCTGGGGTTCAGGGTCCCCTCAGTCCTCCCTCAGCATCCTCACCTTGACCTTCCAAAGAACTAAGATCTTCCCCTCTGCCCATCTGAGGCCCTGCCCCTTCTGACAGATGCCTAATGTATCTGAGACACAGATGCGGAAGTCAGAACAGGCTGCCAAGTGCTCATCCCACCAGCAGAGTGGCTCAGGGCTGACAGCAGGGGTAGGGATCTGTGGGGTTCCTTATAATCTCCCTCAGGGACCTCATCTTGAGCCCTGGCAGATCTGGGGATGCCCCCTGTGTTGACCAGAGGTGGGACCCTCATATCAAGGCTCAGGGAGCACAGAGGGTGGATGAGCTCATGCTGCATTACCTGACATCCAGGTCTCAGAGAAACTGGGGACCTGGGAGAGGGGGTGTGTCCTCAGGTGAGCAGAGGGAAGAAGCCCAGCTCCTGCGGAGTTTCAATTTGGAGACTCTGAGGGAGGACTGACGGGACCCCGACCTCAATCAAAAGAGACCTCAGAGAAGCCTGTACCTGCTGTTGGTCCTTGGCGGCCATGGGGTGGGATGAGCCCAACGTGCGTGGTCTCACTTCCTCACATCCGGATCTCAGACTGGGGACCTGGTATGGGGGCTGACTTCCTGACATCCGAGTCTCAGACTGGGTACCTTGCATATGGGGTGGGGCCTCAGGTGGTCCAATTCCCAGGTCCGGCGGGGTGTCAGGTTGAGGACCCTGAGGAGGAGAACTAGAGGACCCTGGACCCCACTCACAGGACACCTCAGAGAAACTTGTTTCTGTTGTCAGTCCAGGGCAACTGTGGGGGAAGAATGAGTGCAGCAGGCATGATCTGACTTCCTGACATCCAGGTCTTGGAGAGACCGGGCCCTGGTATAAGGGGCGGAGCTTCAGTTGGGGAGAGCAGAGAATCCCGGGTCCTGCTCAGAGGCGAGGTGAGGTGCCTGAAGGAGGGCTGAGGCGACCCTGCGTGAGGACCGACGGAACCCCACAGATCCCCGCCCCTGTAGTCGGCCCTGGGAGAGCTGGGGGTAAGAAGAGCACACTGCCTGTCTGCCTTCCTCACATGCTGTTCTCAGAGAGACTGGGGATCTCGTGAAAGCGGCGCGGTCTCAAAATGGCAGACGGGACAGTCCCCGGTTCTGCCTGGAGTCCAGGCTGCATGCGAGGATGGAAGGAGGCGGAAAGACCCCAACAGGGAGGCAGGGATCCTGGCCCTTATGTGGACTCTTGGAGGCCCTAGAGCGGGGTGAGCAGTTTCTTGGCCTCTGGCTTAGGGACCTTAGGAGGTGAGGTTTTTCTGGCGGAGGGTGGAGACTTCAGGTCGGCAGAGGCTGGACTCCCCAAACCCGAGGGAGGACTGAGGAGACCCCCGCCCCTGTGGCCAGTGCTGGGAGGCCAAGGCCGGACATGAGGAGGAGTTGAGGACTGAGCATCTCCCCAGCCTAGGACCCACAGGAAACCCTGGGTAAGTTCGGCTGCATGTGGAGCCCCTCAACGCTTTCTGTTCAGGCTCGGACCTTGTTCAGAATTTCCATGCAGGTCCCCAGAGGGGAGGGACCAGGTCGTGCCAGGGGAAAGGTGAGCACTACAAGGGAGCCCTGAGGGGACCTCCTACCACACAACTTGGGGGACCTCACAGAGTCTACCCCTCGTACTGTCATGGAAGGCTCAGGGCTGTGCCACAGGATACCGCAGAGCTGCCCCCTCCCTTTCTCTCACAGGAGCTCCAGGAACCGGGAGAGGAAGGCAGAGGACTGAGGCTCCAGTCCTGAGGTCAGAGGGCAGAGGTGGTCCTGGCAGTCCCAGGAGTCAAGGTGAGGAGGGTGCCCAGAGTGTGCACCAGGAGCTCCCCATCCCAGAACAGAGGGGACCCCACAAGGGCTTAATCCCCCACCTTGTCAGCCCTGGAAATCCCAGACTGTGCTGACTGCACCATGGGGAGACACCTCCCTTCCTCTTTCAGGTAGCCAGCGGACTGGCTGCCCTGGAGGCTTGCCCCTGTGAGGTCTGAGAGCACCCCACAAAAGGAGACCTGTAAGTAGCCTGTGTGAGACCACCGAGGGTGTGGATCTCAGCTGAGGCCATTCACAGCCCCTCTCTCCCCTAGCCTGGCCCGTGATCCCCATCTATTCCCCTGCCCCACTCCTGTCTGTGGTTTGATCCCAGGCATCGTGCTTGTGGTCGAGATGAGTGAGCTGAGCAAGCCCGAGGAAGACTTTCAGGACCCTGGCGAGGCCCAGTGCCCAGTGAATGTGCAGCTCTTGGGGGCTGAGGCAGGGGTGGATGCATCCGCCTCAGCCTCCTCCTTCACAGTGTCTCCGTATCCACTGGGGAGCCCTTGCCCCAGGAGGCTCTGAAGGAGATGAAAGCTAACCTAATAAAGTTCCTGCTCTTCAAGTATCGAGCCAAGGAGCTGACCTCCCAGGCGGAAATACTGAAGAAGGTCCTCAGGGATAACCAGGAGCACTTCCCGGTGGTCTTCAGCCAAGCCTCACAGTGCCTGGAGCTGGTCTGTGGTGTGGAGGTGAAGGAGGTGGACCCCAGGGAGCACATCTACATCATGGTCCCCAACCTGGGCCTCACCTGTGATGTGATGCTGAGCGGTGGGCAGAGCATGCCCAAGGCCAGCCTCCCGGTGCTGATCCTAGCCTGATCATGAGGAATGGAGATCGCACCCCTGAGGAGAAGGTCTGGGGAGCACTCAGCAGATTGGGTGTGTGTGTCGGGAGTGTGCACTGTGTCTTTGGGGATCCCAGGACACTTCTGACACACGTGTGGGTGCAGCAGGGGTACCTGGAGTACCGGCAGGTGCCTTACAGCTACCCTGCTCGCTATGAGTTCCTGTGGGGTCCCTGGGCCTATGTGGAGACCAGCAAGCAGGAAGTCATGGCATTTCTGCTCAGGGTCAAAGAAAGGGCTTCGAGGGCCTTCCCACCCCTGTCTGCAGAGGCTGCAAGAGAGGAGGATGAGGTTGCCTGAGCCAGAGCAGGATCCAGGTGATCCTTCCCTCTGTGATTGTAGACGGAGTGGTCAGCCTTCTCAGAAGTGAGGCCCTGGGGCACTTTGGGGAACCAGTCTATAGCATCTTTGGGTTCCTTTTCTCTATGATGACTTGGAGATTCACCTGCTTTCCTTAGAAAAATTTCAAACTTTGCTTGTTTTCATAGAAGACTGAATAAACTTCAGTGTCTTAGCTTCATGAATGATGCTGATCACAGAGCGTTTGTGCTTATCCAATTCATGAACAAGAGTTTTGCTGTTTTGTAAAAGATATTGGAAACTCTTCCATTGTGTTTTGTGGTCCTGAACAGAATGGAGTGGAATTGGAATTAGAACTGTTTTGGAAAAGTGAGCTTATTTAGCAGCAACATTGATGGGGGACAAACTAGATGATAAAAATACTTGTAGAGAATTCATGCTTCTGTCCTTCTTGTGTGTCATTTTCAAAAACTAAATTATCTCTTGTGCATTTGGATTTGCCTGGGTTATTTAAGGAAGTAGCAGATAATTAATTGAGCCCCCTGCTCACTGGCTCGTGTAATCCAAAGACCTTTACGGAGCCTCTGCTCCGTGAAAGGCTGGGTTTGCAGTGGGGACACTAGGAGAAGCAGGACACCCCCACACCTAGAGCGATGCTCTAGTAGCCCTAGTCACACAAAGAAGGTGGAGAGAAGTCCCCTAGTCCCACTAAACAAGGCAGCATGGGGTGGGGCGGTGAGGCTCCAGGAGGAGCACTGGAATGTCAGTGTCTGAGCCAGGGTGTTCTGGGACTTTGGGAAGCTGGGTTCCTTCTGTGGGAGGTCATTGTGATGAGGCTGCATGATGGCATCCCTCAGACCTGCCGACAGTGTATCTTGGGGGTGACAGGAAAGTCTGAAATGAATCATTGGTGTGAGGTGTCCTTTTGCATCTTGGATAAAACACAGAAAGATCTCTTTCTGGGGTGGGAAGGAAGGGGTCCTGACAGTTGTTGCATTGCTGTTAACCACAGGGGCAAAGGAGGTGTTTTCTACCACTGCGCCACCATCTGCTCAGAATCCTGGAGAAATGTGCATGTTGCTTTGAAGTATGGCCAAGTATTCCCTGGGTTGGCCCTCTTCTCTCTGTCCTGGGAAAGCTGATTACCAATATATTGAAATGAGCATTCACTTGGTCATCTGGACTTTATTTTGGCCACTTGTGAGCATGGTCTAGATTTCAGAGGGATGAAATGAGTGAAAGTGGAGAAATCCTGCTGGCTGACTGGATCCTGGGAACTTTGATTCCCAGCCGGGAAAGACACTGTTTCCCACCCCCTCAAACACACACTATCAGCCAAATTGAATAATATAACCTCTAGGAGGAAAACACACAGAACAGCAATTTTGACTGGTTTTCTATTCTGTTTCCTGTTGAGCTGCCAATCCTACGAGGTGTCTTGAAAACAAAACTATTTCCAGAGGAGAGAGGGACAGAGTCTGAGATCTGAATAACACGAGAAATAAGTGCTAGCCAGGAAAGATGCAACATCCACCAGCGTCCCCGGGTTCACGCAGGTTCAGAAGTGTGGAGACAGCAGAGACTCACAGGCTAAGGCTGTGCCTGGCATCAAATGACAGGAGCGAGTTCTGGGCCTAAGGAGGTGGTGAGGTCACTGCAGTGGGGTGTGCATGTGGGTGCAATGGGCTGAAGGGGCAGCTCTAAGGGGTAGCTCTCCCTGCTGAGTGCCAGAGAACAATGGGAACAGGAGATGTGATTCTGGCCACACATGTGGTCACTGCCACATAGTCAACGGACACTTGGAAAAGGTGGAGAATTTCAAGACTCATGTGACCTGCTCAGACTCTCTTCCCCAAAACATAGGAGATTTTGTCATTATAAATTCTAACTGCTGCTCTTTGTTGAGCATCTGTTAGGCAGTGTGGAATTGGAGAGATGTTAGGTGCTCCACCACCTCTTGTCTTCCTCTCTCCCTGCACACATGGGGACATGAGCCTGCCAGGCCTCTTCACTTCGGAAGGGTGATGCCATGACCCGTGATCAATGAACTTTGAGAAGAAGCATTTTTGTCATGACCATTTGTTTTGAAGGGACACAGGCACCTGGGAGTTAATCCTCAAGTCAGGACAACACTAAGACACAGAGCACTCCGAGTGAGGTTTTTCTTGCAGAGACTAAAGTCCTATACTTCTGACCCTTGAGAGAGGCTGCCCGCAGGGAGCTGGCTACAGGAATTCCACGCACCCCCAACCCACAGCGTGCCCCCACCCCCCCCCCCGAGCTACACTGTCAGTCCCCTCGGGGTTCTGCTCGTTCTCCATTGGGAGGATAGCAGCCAGCTGTCAAAGGTCCCTGTTGGAGTTGGGAGCATCCTCCTCATGGGCCCCAGCCACGAGGCCCCCCGCCCGAAACAACCCTGCTGCCCACAGTACCCCCACTCCCTCAGAACCTGGCCTTGGGTTTTGTGCTACCTGCCCCCCACTGAGAGTGGCATAGGTCCTGGTCCTGATGACCTCATGTGTGTATCTTTATCTGGAAGTCCCAGAGCAGCATCCCCTTCCACAGTGCTACAGGTGGAGCTGGCAGGACTTGACACTCCTTATGGTCAGTCAGTAGTAATCATTGCCATGGATTCATGGGGCGCATCTCTATGATCCTGAGGTGTATCAGACCATTCCCTGTGGAATCCCACGTGTTGGAGAAAACTCAGGGTCTTCTAAATGTGACTGTAAGGTCATGGCTTTTGAGCCTGACTATGAGAGGAAAAGGGGTATCTGGTCAGCCACCCGCAGAGCCAACTAGGAGCCAGTCGGGCTGTTTGCACAGAGGACAGGCTCTAGCAGATGGCAAGGGTGGTACCCAGGACGCCCTCCTAGGTGCCAGAGTCTCCAGACTCAAACGAGGATTTGGAAAGGAACCAGGCAGGAGAAGACACTAGGTCCCAGGGGTGCAGGCTGCAAAGAGAGCTGGCTGCCCCAGAGAGGTAGAAGCAGCAAGCCCCTGGAGATCCCACCTGACCTGCCCAGGGCTGGTCAGGAGAGGGAGTGGGGAGGAGATGCTGCTGCAGGTGAGCTGCCTCCCTGGCCTCCATGAGGACATCTGTGCTCTGAGGCCAAGGCCGGGACCCGGGGGGTCACTCCAGGATGGACATGTGACAGCCATCATAACAGGTACTCCTCATGCCCCTTATTGGATATGACTGTTAGGTGTGGATGGGATCTAGCTCTGGGTACATAAAAACCTCAGGCCTTTGGCTGCTAGGAGGCCCAAACTGCCCCCTGCCCCCACCGACTTATCTGGAGGTCATTTTCAGGATCCAACATCTTCAGCAGCTGCCTCTGTGTGAAAACACACCACCCTGTTCCCAAGCTGATCTTGCCCAGGCCATCACCACTTGGTCAGGTGCCTCCCCTGGCTTAAGGATTCAGTGAATGTTCTGTTCCTCTGAGAAGTCCCTGTGTTTCCTCATAGCTTCCCTGGAGGCTCAGTGTTAAACAATCCACCTGCAAAGTGGGAGACACAGGTTCAATCCCTGGGTGGGAAGATACTCTGGAGGAGGAAATGGCATCCCACTCTGGTATTCTTGCCTGGGAAATCCCATAGACCAGAGCCCAAGGGCGTGGGGTGGGCTACAGTCTGTGGGGTCACAAGGAGTCAAACATACTGAGCGACTAAGCATGTTCACACATACACACAGCTAAAGTTTTGCTCTGGACCCTTGTTTCTTTGGCAAGACACTGATCCCTGCCTGGAACTTGTCAGACATCTGTGGCAAATAACACTGGCAGACATCTTAAAGTGGTTTTTGAGCATTACAGGGTTCTAGGTCTATACCTGGCCTCGATTGGTGGCTCTTCTCATATCCAGGGAAAACATCTATGAGTTTGGATAAGGGCAGTGTTTGTGGGGCTTGAGAAAAATTGGATCCAGAGATGTTTCTGTGGTGGAAGAGGCCCGGTTAGTGTATTATATTAGACTGGAGGTTAAGGCAGAGGAAAAGCTGAAGATAATTTAGGAAGGATTTTTTCACACTTACAAGTTCCGTGTGCTTGTGCTTCCTTTTTTAACATACTCAGCATGTTTTGCCGTAAGTTTCCTTGTGTCTTTTATTTTGAAACTGTCAATAGACTTTAGTTTGACCTTTTCCTTTGTAATCCTTTAAAATTTGAATAATATTTGTGAAAATAGTGGAATTCTCATATGCCCTCTCCCAGTTTCCCCTATTCCTAATATCTTACATTAATATGACATTTATTACAACTAATGAGGAAGTATTGATGCATTATTTATTATCAACTAAAGCCCATACTTTACTCAGATTTCTATAGGTTTTTACCTGCTCCAGGATCCTGGCCAGGAAACCACCCTAACATTTAGTTGTAATGTCTCCTTGGGTTCCTCTTAGCTTTAACAGTTCTTTGTTTTGGATGATCTTGACAGTTTTGAGGAGTACTCAGTAGATGTTTTGAACAATGTCCCTTGATTGGGAGATTTATCTGATATTTTACTCATGACTAGTCTGGGATTACGAGTTTGGGGGAGGAATATTACAGATGTAAAATCCCATTCTCATCACAGCATAGCAAGTGTGTATTCTATTAGTACAATTCATCATTGATGATGCTCTCATTGATCATGTGGCTGAGGTAGTGCTTGTCAGGTGTCTATGCGATAAAGTGATTGTTTTATGTCCCCTTTCCATCTGTCCTCTTTGGAAGAAAGTCTCGATGTATGGTCCATGGCTTCAGGGGTAGGAAGTTACGCTCCACTCTCTAGAAGTGGGAGTGTCTGCATAAACTGGAATTTTTCTCTGTGGGAGATTTGTCTATCCTTGTTTGTGTAATTAAGAAATCATTAATTTTTCTCAGTATGGACTCATGGTATTTATACTATACTTTGGGTTAAAATCCAATACAACATTATATATTTTTATTTTCAAATTTTTCTCAGATTGGCTATTGGGAGTTCATCCTGTCAGCTGCCTTTGTAAATAACTTTGTCATATCCCTGGACATTTTGCTTCCTTTTTTGAAAAAATTTTGAGTACTTTTTTTCACATGATACAAAGATGCTCCAGGCTCATTTTCCATATTTCCTGACCCAACTCTAGAATCATCAATTTTTCCATGGAACCCCTTGTTCCTTTTGTTGTCAAAAGGTATTGGCAAATCTCGATCTGTACACTCATTGTGCTCATTGGTACTGAAGGGTCATTGGTCTGGGGACCTCTTGGTTGAGAGAGCAAAGAATTATAGATGTACTTCCTATCATGTGTTTATGTATATATCTAGAAATATTTTAGGTGGTAAAGATTTCATGGATATGACAGCAAAAACAGAGGCAAAAAAAAAAAAAAAAAAGAAAGACATATATAAATTGGACCTGATCAAATAAATAAATAAATAAATGAATAAAAGTCTGTGAATCAAAGAACACTATCAAGGAAGCTACCATAGGATCCAGCAATTCCGCATCTGAGTGTATATTCAAAAGGAAATGAAAATAAGATATCGAAAAGATATTTTCACTCCTACATTTATTACAACATTGTTCACAGTATCCAAAACATGGATACAATCTAAGTGTCCGTCAGTGGATGAACGGATAAAGAAGATGCGACATATTCAACATATTCTGCCATCTGCAACAACTTGAAAGGAGCTTGAGGGCATTATACTAAGTAAAATAAGTGACACTGAAAAAGATAAATAAGGTTTGTTACATGTGGAATCTAAAAAGGACAAACTGGGACTACCCTGGTAGTCCAGTGGCTAAGACTCTGCACTTCCAGTCCCGGGAACATGAATTTGATCTCTGGTTGGAGAACTAAAAACCCACATGCTGAGCAACAAGGACAAAAATAAAATAAAAATAAAAATAAATTTAAAAAGTACAAAGGACAAACAGAGAAATGGGGAAGAGAGTGGTGTTTACAAAGAATTAGGGGATGGGGAAATAGGGAGAGACTGTTCACGGGGTACTAGCCCCCACTTATAATACTAACAAGTTGTGGAATCCAGTGTACAGCAGGATGCTTATAGCTCTATTCTGCATCAAATACTTGACTATTGCTAAGAGAGTAGAACTTCTACATTCTGAACACACACACACACACACACACAAATGTGATAGAATGGAGGTGGTAGCTAATACGACGTCACCATTTATAAATGTGTCATATCAACATGTCAAGATTTTTGCTTGAACTCCATCCCTCCTTGCTAGCAAGGCTTCTCTTCTAGTGGAGTAAACCTAACTGCAATGGTGGTGTCATTCACCCATGTGATACTTCCAGATTGGAGCAAGAAACAGTGTGAGTGAAATTTTAAACGTCCCTTGGGAGCTACTGTTGCTTCTGGCTCCAGTACAGCATCCCACATGACACGCCCACATCCCACAAGGATTCTGCAGATCAGAATCCTTTTCTGCTTGTTCTAATTTCTTAAAGTTGGCATCTGTACACTGTCAGACGTTTTAAATTTCAAATTCCCTTACCTTCCCTGACTGAACAGCAGGAATACCTAACGGGACTAGAGGACACATGCAGGTTAAGAATCGCTTTCCTGGTTCAAAGATCGATTACTCAGAAAGCGTCACCTCTCCCCCCACATGCAAATAGAGAACAATGTGAGTCCATTCCCCAGCTTTGACGATTACCACCACACAGTCAAGTTTAGTAAACACCACATGACAGAGCAAGATGCAACAGACCAGCAGACATGGGTGAAGACTGTCTAACAGTATCTCCATAGAGCTCTGCTCTCCTAAAGTCTGATTCTGAATTTTGCACCTGCCTATGGCCCTCATGTGTAATGGGTCTTGTATATTTTCATCAGTTGAACTGTCTTTGAAGTGAACTTGAAACACACTTGATTAATCCTTCACAAAGCGATGAATTACTCTTGGTTCCAGTTATCTGAATGAAGCAATACAAAGAGAGACCCACCTGCCTTGGATTAGAGTCAAGACCTCCCCGCCCAGGAGTCAGGAGCCAGAATCACTCCCAAGGAGATGAGCATCTATGTTGCAATATCTGTAGAGATAATAAACAGAGACTTTCCTTCTTGATGTAGAGGAACCTCTATTCTAGGTCACATTGCCCTGACTGTGGGCTTCCCAGGCTATTTCCCCCGCTCTAGGTTTGAACGCAATGTCCAGGTTAACAGAGGCCAGGACAAGAGCCACTCTACCCCTGCTTTGACTTATCTGGGTCTTTCCCACTCTCCCTCCACAAAACCCTTTCCAAACCCTGCCAGCTGGGAAAGGCTGCACAGAGAGCTGGCTCTCCAGGGTGAGATCTTGAGAATGCCCATTTCCCCCTCTGGGAACTGGAGAAATGTTCTCTATCATGGTAACTCCATGTCTCCCACCGAGTGTTAGCAGTTGCTCCTGTGATGAGTAAGCACCAATGTCTGCAGAAGCTGTGCTGAACTGAGAGTGGCTGTGATTGATTTCCTAGAACTCCATCACTTTCTTGTAGGAGTCCATGAAATTGTCCTTTTATTTGAGAAAAGGACCATGATATTCAAATAGCTGTGCACCCCACCCTTAACTCAGTGGACAGCCAGAGTGTCCTGCACTGTGTGGAGCTCAAGAGTAAAGTGGTGAGGGATAAAGAGGGACTCATGGTTGCCACAAACTAGTTGGATGTTTTCAATTATTTTGGCCACTCAGCATGCAGGATATTAGTTCCCTAACGAAGGATCAAACCCACACCCTGTGCGGTGGAAGCACAGAGTCCCAACTACTGGACCTTGAGGGAAGTCCCTTCAGTAATCTTAACCAGGATGCCTCAAAATTGTCAATGTCATCAAAAAAAAAAAAAAAAACCACGAAGGTCTGAAAAACTGTCACTGCAAAGAGAAGTTAAAGGAAATATGACAGCTACATAGACTGTGGTATGCTGGATGTGAAATGATCCTTTAACAAAAAAAGAACATGGAGTAAGGACTAAATATTAAAATATAATATAAGCTAATTACTATTATAATAAAGTAAATCGATCAATGAAGTAACAAATCATAAGCATTAAATATGAATACATTAAATACAAAGTTATTATGAATATAATAAATCATAAAATACAAAATCTGTCTATCTCACAGAAAATATGGCGTACAAAGTCGAAGGTATTTACAATTTAATCATTTACCAGGAAAGTTTGCTGATCCCTGTAATAAAGCAAAATAGCATGAATATACTGAGGGATTTATAACATGGGTAGAAGCAAAAGCCCTAGGGCCAAATCTGTAACCCTGTGGTGGGAGACTCATTAACAGCATGGCAGACACCTAAAATTTTGAGGGAGGGTGGTATTTCTCTTTGTAAAGAAAACTTCTGTGAGAAGTGACTGTTGCACTATTTTTGTATTATCTCACCACTTGGTCATCTAGGCGAATCCATTCAAGGGAAGTACACAACAGAGTGAAGAAACTAAACCCACCCACCCACCCCCGCCACTCTGAGTGAGAGGACCAGAAGGAAAGCCTGCTGGTAGCCAAAGAGTGAGGGCAGAGAGTGGAGAATACCAAATATGACCAAGGGATTCCAGCAAGCTGTAGTAACCCCTAAGTTCGACCTGAGCTGTGCATGTAGGACTCTCACCAGAGGCAGAATACCAAAAGCTTGGAGAACTGCACCATTCCCCAAGGGACAGGCTGGGCCCTGTGTGATTCACAAACACTATGCATCTAAGTATCACTGTATCAACCAGAGCAAAATGCACATTTTTTTCAAGCACATGGGAAACATTCACCAAGATAGCATCCTATATCATCCAAACTAATTGAAAAAATTTAAATGATGCAGAGTTTGTTCTCTGACAAGAAAAGAATGAAACTGGAAGGCAAACAATATGGAAGGAGAAGAAAAATCTCAAAACACTTAGAAATTAATCAACCATCCATAGGTCAAATAGAGATTCTCAAGGAAGTAGAAACTGCACTGGGATGAATTAAAAGGAAAGTGCGATGTATTACAATTTATGGGATGTAGCTAAATCAGTGTTAAGAGGGAAAATTATACCATTTAATGTTTAGATAAAGAAAGAATAAAGATTAATAGATCAATAATCTATGCTTCCACCTTAACTTAGAAAAAAAAGAGAAAAATTTACCCAAAGAATCTGAAAACAAACAAACCAAAAACACAAGAGGAAAAGAAAAAAACTAAAATCAAAAATAAGGAAAGGAATTATGGGGAAAAAAGAAAACTGATTCATTGAAAAGATCAACAAATTGATAAAACTCTAGCCAGATAAGCAAAATTGAAAAGGAGAAGACAAATGACTAATATCAGAAATGAAATGCTGACTAGCACTACAATTCTACAAGCCCTACATTAAAGATGGTGGAAGGATAAAAAGAAAATACTAAGAACAAATTTATGTACAGTAGATAAATTCAAGAACTTAAATAGAATTGTACAGTTCCTCAAAATCCAGAAACTACACAACACACCCCTGATGAAATGTATAACCTGTATAGTACTACAACTATTAGTGGGAGATCAGAAAGTGTTCACTAAATAATGTCTTACTCACAGTTCCTGCAATCTAGTTGGATCAACTTTATTTGGTTCTCAGTTCATGAAAGGTCAACGTGACCACAAACACAAACAGGAGCAGTGACAAGTACGCCTCGGCAAACATCTGTAGGAGAGGTGACTGACACTTACATAGCCAACAGAGACAGAACTATTTTAAACCATGGGTAGCTTTATTTTTTTTTCCATTTATTTTTATTAGTTGGAGGCTAATTACTTTATAATATTGTAGTGGTTTTTGTCATACATTGGCATGAATCAGCCATGGATTTACATGTATTCCCCATCCCGATCCCCCCTCCCACCTCCCTCTCTACCCGATCCCTCTGGGTCTTCCCAGTGCACCAGGCCCGAGCACTTCTCTCATGCAACCAGCCTGGGCTGGTGATCTGTTTCACCCTAGATAATATACATGTTTCAATGCTGTTCTCTCGAAACATCCCACCCTCGCCTTCTCCCACAGAGTCCAAAAGTCTGTTCTGTTCATCTGTGTCTCTTTTTCTGTTTTGCATATAGTGTTATCATTACCATCTTTCTAAATTCCATATATATGTGTTAGTATACTATAATGGTCTTTATCTTTCTGGCTTACTTCACGCTGTATAATGGGCTCCAGTTTCATCCATCTCATTAGAACTGATTCAAATGAATTCTTTTTAATAGCTGAGTAATATTCCATGGTATATATGTACCACAGCTTCCTTATCCATTCATCTGCTGATGGGCATCTAGGTTGCTTCCATGTCCTGGCTATTATAAACAGTGCTGTGATGAACATTGGTCGTAGGCCTATTTTTTGTGCTTAGGTATCTATCACCTTACTGTCTCGACCTCTCTGTTGCTAGAAGGGTGGGTTTGCTAACCAAACACAGTCTCAGGTCCTTTTGACTTAAGCGAAAGTGAAACAGAATTACTAAATACTCCTTTCATACGCTCACTTTTGTGTAATAGTGACAGGAAGGCCAGGCCTGGAATTCAGACTGTGCGGGCACTTGTTTCTTGTGTACTGACATTAAACTCATACACTATCAGGGAAGGGCCAGAATGTTTATCCTGTTACAAGGGTCAAAGGTCTCTGTGTCTTGATATGTGCCAGAGAATACTTTAGGAAAGACTGGGTTTTATACTTCTGGAAGTCATCAGAATATTGTACTCCTCCAAACCTAAATTCCCTTCCTGTTGTGCCTGGTTGGTCATTTCCTCCTAAATGCCACTTTGGTTACCCAGCACTTGGAGGACGTGGGCTCAGATTGTCATTTTCTGAGGAGCTCTTTCTTGCCATCATTTTGTTCTTTCACAGCAGTGATCAGATTTTCATGAAAAATGGGATTTTTTAAAGCTACCCATGGCAGTTCTATTTCCAGTATTTTTAGATAGAAATGCAGTATTGCACATGACCATAGTTTAGGGAGTCCATAATACACAATGTGGATGCTCATCTGGTGTTTTCAGCTCCTCATGAAGACTTCATGCTTTCCTGGGTTTGGGGCCATGATGTTGAGCAGTCACTGGATGGAGTTTGACCTGAAAGAATAAAGAGAACATAGGTGAACTGAATGTGTGTCTTATTGAAACACTTTAATCTCAAAATGAGCAAAGGATTGTTCTTAGATGGGAGTTTAAATGCTGCCCTTCTTTTGAGGTATTCATCAGTACATTGCAAACTGAGAACATTTAAGCCTTCCTCATACCCAGAGAGGATAGTATAGAAGAAATCAGATCCAAATCCCATACCCAAAAGGAACTGAGGAGGATGAGAGGAGCCCAGGTGTGATCATGTCACTCTGCTGCTTAATTCTCTACCACCCATAAAAGAAAAAGCTTCACAGGTGTTGCCAGTGGAAACAAACCTTTCTGCCAATGCTGGAGACATAAGAGATGCAGGTTCGATCCTTGGGTTGGGAAGATCTCCTAGAGAAGGAAATGGCAACCCACTCCAGTATTCTTCCCTGGAGAATCCCATGGACAGAGGAGCCTGGAGGACTACAATCCACAGGCCTGCAAAGAGTCTGCCACGACTGAAGCCACTTAGCATGTAAAATAAGGTCCACACCACTTCCTCTGATATTCAGGGTCCCTCTAAGTTGGACACAAACCCCCATATATTCTCTATTTACACCATGATCCCATTTATTGCTTTCCATGTTGGAAGACTTCTCTTTCACTGCAGGAAATAGGGCTTAATATTTTTTGTTGGGTTGTAATTTGTGTCACAAGTTAGCCATTGTTAATAGTGATTTCTGGGCTGGTTATTTAGGAAATGATCCAAGTGCTAGCTTCCTCTCTTCCTTATTTCTGCCTCTGAGCTCAAGAGAGGAGAAAACCTGACAAACACTCCTTCAGCTAGGTGATCAAGGTAAATATCAGTGGTGATAAATCATGTTGATAGAATGTACCCTTGATATGATGTGATAAGAATGGCACTTTGTCTCTCTGGTCTTCCTCCCCAAAACACATTATCGCAGTTGAATACTTTGGACTAACACTTATTTTTATGATGACTGGATGTTGATTTTTATTTGATGCTTTTCTGTATTGACATTGGTCTGATTTTTCTCACTCAATCTGTTATTGTAATAAGGCAATCCTGGGCTTATGCATTCCCAGATCCATCCCTCATTCCTCCTTGCTCTGTTCTAGTGTATACAGGAGCCGGCTCTGACAGGCTGCAATCGAACTAGCAAAGAGTTGGCTGCCATTTTGGTTCAGCTTACCAGAGACACCAGCAAGAGATTAGAATCCTGGAAGACAGAGAAGTCAAAGATTTTTCTCCTTCCTCTGACTTCTCCCCTGGTGGCTCAGATAGTAAAGTGTCTGCTTACAATACGGGAGACCCGGCTTCGATCTCTGGGTCAGGGAGATCTCCTGGAGGAGGAAATGGCAACCCACTCCAGTACTCTTGCCTGGAAAATCCCATGGACAGAAGAACCTGATAGGCTACAGTCCATGCGGTGGCAGAGAGTCGGACATGACTGAGTGACTTCACTTTCACTTTCTGCATCAAGTGGCTTGTCCTTCAGTGGTTCCATATTCTCCATGGCTCCTGCCATTCAACCATGAGATTGACCCATCCTGGCTCTGAATCCTGTTGATTCCAACACCCAAGTTCCAGTAACACGATCTCCTTTCTTTGTCCTTCCATCCTAGAGGTGAGTGATTTCCTCATGTTGCTAATCATTGGGTTTCCCAATTCTCTCCTGCTTGACTTCTTACCACTTTTGTAACCAACCTCATGCATTAAGTTCTCTCCATTTTACATATTTGCAGTGGCTACTATTTTCCTGGACAATCCTTGGCTGTTACATGCAGCCAATTATAATGACTGATCTTCTAGTGTTAAACTCCTTTGCATTCCTGGCATAAACCCATCTCTGTCACCAGCAGTTACAAATGTTTGTCTCTTCTGTAATTAATAAAAATAATAATAAAACAAAATACCCCTGGGCTCTGAAACTTTCCCCAAATAAAGTATCTTTCACCATCATCTTCACAGCCTTCTCAAAACTAATTTTTTACACTCACTCGTTTTGGGGCATACATTGAAAAATTCAAATAGCATACATGATAGAGTGATTTAGTCAACTTGTAAAAAAAATTCAAGCAATATACATGAAGTTAAATAGCATGGCTTGTGTAACAGAGCCAAAATGATGCTCAAAGGAAAATATATAACCTTAAATAGATGTATTAGAAAACAAGAAATATTTAAATCACCCAAGAAACTCAAGAAGCTAGGTAATGAACATCATATGAAACCTTAAGTAATAGAAGGTAGGGGATTAATGAGGATAAGTGTAGAAATAATGAATTAGAAAGCAATAAGGCCAAACAAGAAATGCCAATTACTTGAAAATATTTATGAAAAAGACTTTTTTCCCCCAAAATATGACCAGATACTAAAGAAAAAATATAACATGTAAAAAATATAAATTAAAAGTGTATAAACTATAGATGCAAAAGATATTTAAATGTTGTAAAAACACAGCAAATATGTTGTATGATTCCCTCATAATAAGTAAATGGTGATCAAGGAAAATTTTCTCCATATGAAAGTATTTCAGGTAATAAGCTAAAATTGAATGAGAGAATTTGAAAATTGCCCCTCTGCAACCTCCAGTGGGTAAATGAAGGTGAGGATCATCAATGACTGCCAACTCAGCACAAAGGACAACAGGCATTATGTTCTTCTTAATGGAAGTACGTGGTGTCACCTAGGTAGCAGGCTTGTAAATAAACAAGTTAATCAAGCTTCTACCTGTTACTACCAATTTAAAAAACTGTTGAGGGGCTAATCTGATTTTGGTGTTGATGATCTGGTGATGTCATGTGTAGAGTCTTCTCTTGTGTTGTTGCAAGAGGGTGTTTGCTATTACCAGTGCATGCTCTTGGCAAAACTCTATTAGCCTTGCCCTGCTTCATTCTGTACTCCAAGGCCAACTTTGCCTGTTACTCCATCCAGGTGTTTCTTGACTTCCTACTTTTGCATTCCAGTCCCCTATAATAAAAAGGATATCTTTTTTGGGTGTTAGTTCTAAAAGATCTTGTAGGTCTTCATAAAGCTGTTCAACTTCAGGTTCTTCAGTGTTACTGGTTGGAGCATAGGCTTGGATTACCGTGATATTGAATGGTTTGCCTTGGAAACAAACACAGATCATTCTGTCGTTTTTGAGACTGCATCCAAGTACTGCATTTTGGACTCTTTTGTTGGCCATGATGGCAGAGACATTACTTTGTCAACAAAGGTCCGTCTAGTCAAGGCTATGGTTTTTCCGGTGGTCATGTATAGATGTGAGAGTTGGGCTGTGAAGAAAACTGAGTGCGGAAAAATTGATGCTTTTGAACTGTGGTGGTGGAGAAGACTCCTGAGAGTCTCTTGGACTGCAAGGAGATGAGAGGTCAACAGGCAGGAAGGCCAGGGGTCTCCAAACGGAAGAAATAGGCTGTAAGTGCCAGACATTTTTATCTCTCTTAAGTGGCAGGAGGAAACAAACCAGCGATATTTTTTTCTTCTCTATACAAATTTAAAAGGAGGTTTCTCTTAAAATGCTGTGTTGCCATGACACCTGGTTTCACCTGAAGCTAACTATTCTCAAACCTTGAGTTAACCAATACATTTTTTATGGAAATGTTTATCGTAAAGCTATGTTAATTTACCCCCAGACTCTGTAAGTTCCTCCGAATGGCCTAACCTCCTTCCTCAGATATCGTTCCCCTAATCTATGTAAACGAAACTATTTGTTTGGTAATCTGCCCTTCTACAAGATTCAAGTCAATCGTTTTATGACCAGGGATGAATTATCTGGTGCCATTCTAAATTCTAAGACATTCCTTTCTTTTCATTAACAGACTGTGAGTGACTATATAACTTACAGCTAAAGACTAGGAGGTGGGTACTCTCCTCCCCATTCTGATGCCTGTGTCAGAAGCTTTCTCTATCTCCTTTCTACTTTAATAAAAGTTTATTACACAAAAGCTCTGAATGATCCAGCCTCGTCTCTGGCCCTGGATTGAATTTGTCTCCTCCGGAGGCCAAGAATCCCACGTCTTATTGTTCAGCAACAACCTTTCAGAGATCCAACCAGTCCATCCTAAATGAGATCAGCTCTGGGTGCTCATTGGAAGGACCGATGCTGAAGCTGAAACTCCAATACTTTGGCCACCTCATGCGAAGAGCTGACTCATTGGAAACGACCCTGATGCTGGGAGGGATTGGTGGCAGGAGGAGAAGGAGACGGAAAAGGATGAGATGGCTGGATGGCATCACCAACTCGATGGACATGAGCTTGGGTAAACTCCGGGAGTTGGTGATGGACAGGGAGGCTTGCCATGCTGTGATTCGTGGGTTTGCAAAGAGTCAGATACGACTGAGCGACTGAAGTGAACTGAACTGAACTGAGGGGCCAAACGTGCTAAACAACATCAAACCGTTTCATTCAACATAATCTATATTATGGGAAACTTGAAAAATACAAAACCTGCCTTTTTTCACAACAAAAACTACAGGAAAAGAAGATGATGCAAAAAGTTTCCCTACTGATTAAAAAAGACTTAAGGAACAGAAAAAAATTTTTTTTCTAGTTGATATCAGAGGCTTTTCAGAATGAATACGGTCCTTCTGGTTGTTGTGGTACAAACAAACTAAAAAACAAATTAAGGTATAAGATAAATGTGGAAAATTGCTATATATCTGTTCTTGTTAAAACATTTAAATTTGGGGGAATGATCATTGTTTTGGGTTTGTGTTTTATAAAAGATTCCTTGTGTTTTAGATATGCATACTGACATACTTAGAGATGAAACACCCTGATGTCTTGGACTACCTTCACATTAGTCCATTGGCAGAGATGTGGAGAAGGTAAAGGTACATTGGAACCAGATTGGCCATGTACTGCAGATGATTGATGCTAGCTGCAAAGTATATTGGGTCCCTTAAGCCATTCTATATTGCTGTATGTGTCTTGCAGTTTCTCATAATAATAAAGTTTTATTATAACTATCATGCAATTAAATTTGAAATTCTGGGTGAAATGGACAATTTTATTTTTTAAACGACCAAATTGATCCATAAAGAAATAGAAAGTTTTCAACAATACGAACTTTAACTGTACTCAACACTCAAGCTACCGTCTGATGTTCCAAAACAGGCAATTTGGATGGCCAATTCTACCAAACGTCAGGGAAAGTTAATCACCGTCTTCAGTAAACTCTTGTGAAGCACACAAGAAAACTGGGAAATTATTTATTTTCTCAGACTAGCTTTCCTTTACCATAAAACCAGATGAGCACCCCCACTCCTGCCATGAAAAGAACACTTGAGCAAAGTTCACCCACACAGTAGCAAATATCCTAAGCAAACTAATAGCATATTCAGTATAGCAGTGAATTACATGAACAGACAAGTTATGGCTAAAGAATGAAAATAGGATTCAAACTAGAAAATAGCTCAATTATAATTCTCCAAAATAATAAATTAGGGGAAATCATTGAAGCATGTCAATGGATGTGGAAAAGCCTTTGAAATCAATTCAATATGAGCACAACTTTAACAAATTAAGATTAGAAAGGAACTTCCATTTCCTAATATCTACAGCATACATACTTAAATGTGAATTGTTGATGCTTTCCCATCAGAGAGCCAACAGCCACCAGGCCCTGCAAGCTCTGCCCAGTCCCTCAGGCGCATCCTGCAGCCCAACACATGGAGCTCCCCACACCCGCTCGCCTCCCAGATGAAGAACTGAGGCCGTGGGGCTTGGGCATCTTCCCAGGACCAAATGCTAGTGAGGGCCAGGGTAGGCTCAGAGCCCTGATCTCAATTCCTCTGGAGACCCCTCCCTTCCCGCCCACCCCAGGCCTCGGCCTGACCTTGCAACTTCTCACACCTTCCTCCTCTCAGTGCTACACGATGCCTCTGCCTCAGAGGTGACAAAAAGCAGGCCCGTGGAAGGAAGGGGACAAGGAGAATCAGAAGTGCTGTGGGGCTGCTCTGGGGTTTGCTGAGAGCTAACTCTACCGGCGGCCAGGATTTCTTTCCAGTCCCAGCGCCTCCTGTGTGAGGGCAGTACCCTGTTCCTGCTGCTGCCGTGGGACCTCCTGCCTAACTGAACCTGCCAGGCTGAGCAGCTCCTCGTTGCTGCCCCTGCTCAATGCTGCACAAGAGGATCTCCTGTCCTTCCCTAGACAGAGCATTCCGACTCCCTGCAGAAGTCCTCCGGCTGTCCCAGCCCTCACTCTGGAATCCCTCTGACATCTACAGTCCCTTTGCTTTGGCTAGTAAAATTTAGACACCTGGCAATCCTTCTGGGCAACTTTCTAACACATTCTCCAAATGCTTTCCCATTTGGTGTGTGAGTGCTCCCATTTGTCACGTAATCAGCTGGTTCCTTGGACATAAACCTGAAGTTAAAGAGAGGGATTTTTACTCTCCCCGCCCCCGACATTTGCAGCCAGATTTTAATGAGTGTCTTTGAAACTGGCCACCAGACCCATGCCCAGATGAATGAGCTTAGTAGGTGGTCAAAATCCAAAGCCTCCACCTTACGGGATAGATGAGGAAAGACCCCAGAAGTGGAGCCAAGGTTTTCAAAGCTGAACTCTTGAAAAGTGAGGGATCCTGCTCTGAGATGAAAATATAGTTCCTTGGTAGCTCAAATTTTAAAAGAAAAAATAATTAGCCAGGTTTCCTTGGCCTCTTGTCTGGTACCTGACCCACAGGAAGGTCATGGTAGTCAGTGTGTCTAATGGTACCCGAGCAGGTGCTCAGGGAAGTCCAGTTGTGTGGAGGCAGCTGAGACTCCCAGGAGAAGATACCCTTGCACAAAAGGAAAGAGACCCTTCTCAATCGACTGACGCTACAGTCAGTATTACAGTCAGGAATGCAAAGGGAAGTACAGAAATGTGCTATGTGGTTATGTGCAAATCCACCTGACTGACATGTACATGCTCCTCTTAAGATTAATGTGACACAGTGGAATATTACCTATTAAAAAGAATGCATTTGAATCAGTTCTAATGAGGTGGATGAAACTGGAGTCTATTTATTATACAGAGTGAACTCAGTCAGAAAGAATAACACCAATATATATGGAATTTAGAAAGATGGTAACAATGACCCTATATGCGAGACAGCAAAAGAGAGACAGATGTAAAGAACAGACTTTTGGACTCTGTGGGAGAAGGCAAGGGTCGGATGATTTGAGAGAATATCACTGAAACATGTACATTACCATATGTGAAATAGATTGCCAATCCAGGTTTGATGCATGAGAGAGGGTGCTCAGGGCTGGTGCACTGGGATGACCCTGAGGGACAAGATAGGGAGGGAGGTGGGAGGAGGGTTCAGGATGGGAACACACGTACACCCATGGCTGATTCATGTCAATGTATGGCAAAAAAAACCACTAGAATATTGTAAAGTAATTAGCCTCAAATTAAAATTAATTAATTAATTTTAAAAAAGATTAATGTGACATTGTGTTTGAAAACATTTGACATATAGAAGGCACTTAAATATCTTAAAAATATCAAGGCAAATATGGCCTTCTCAGAAACTCTTCCAAGAAATGAAGAAGCTAGTCATAACAAATGATAATGTCCACTCTTAATTGAGTGCATATTATGGATCACTGTATGAGAGGGACTACAAGTGCTCTTCCGTATTTTGTCTTCCTTTCCTCCACCCCAGACACAGGGGACGCTACATCGCCTGTCTACTTGCAGTTAGGAAGGGTCATGGGACTAGCCATCGCCACCAAGATACAAGCAGGTGCATTGTTGGTCACATCTGAAGCCAGTATGCCATCTCTGTGCTTTCTCTTTCACTCAGCAGCATACATGGCAGTTCAGTGGTAAAACTCCAGAATGGAAACAGCATGTGAACTTGGGCCCCCTGAGGTCAGAGTTAGTGTCAGGTGCTCAGTCATGTCTGATCCTTTGCAGCTCCGTGGATTGAGGTTCACCAGGCTCTTCTCGGATGCTCCAGGCAGGAATACTGGAGTGGGTTGCCATTCACTTCTCCAGGGGATCTTCCCAAACTAGGGATAGAACCTGCATCTTCTGTCTCCTGTGTTGCAGGTGGTTTCTTTACAGTCTGAGCCACCAGGGAAGCCCATGTTGAGCCATTCAAATTTCAGGTTTTGCCTGTTGTGTCAACTAGCAGTTACTTTAGCTGATATATAGCTACTATTTTGGCTTCCCTGATGGCTCAGATGGTAAAGAAACCACCTGCAATGCAGGAGACTTGGGTTCAATCCCTGGGTCGGAAAGATCCCCTGGAGAAGAGCACGGCAACCCACTCCAGTATTCTTGCTCGGAGAATCCCACGGACAGAGGAGCCTGGCGAGTTACACCCCACGGGGTCTCAGGGAGTTGGACATGACTGAGTGACTAACACTAACTAATAAAGGTGTTGGTAGAGTTACTTAAGTATTGTATTTACAGTGATAATAGTGCATGCACTCTTCTCGAAAAAGCTTTTAATTAAAACTTCAGAGAAATCATATTTTTCCATCCACAAAGTTTCTTCAAATTTCAGCCCCATCTTCAGAAATATCCACAACAAACGATCTGGTGTATGTAATTTTAAAGCTGATTCTAGACTCACAAAAATAATTGTTTGTGAGTCTGAGGATGTGGGGACTGATTATGACCATGGCGTGGCAGTGGCATGTGACAAGTTTATGTGGGCAGTACTTCAACAAGATGGCATGTGAAGGGAAGTCCCTCACAACAAGAGATCTTGCAGAGATATGGCGGCAAAAACTCAACACCCAGAAGGGCAAGATGTAATGGAAGTCCCAGAGGAAAAGGAATCAGAAAACGATGTCACCTTCTTGCACAGTGGGGAATCCCTGGGTCAGAGAGCTCCAAAAGGCAGCAGTGGCTTGAAGTCTTACGGTTGCAAGTTATATTTATCTCATCTATGCCCAGTTACTGTTATCTATGCCCAGCAGGTTTCAGTTCAGGTCAGTCCCTCAGTCATGTCCGATTCTTTGCAACCCCATGGACCACAGCAAGCCAGGCTTCCCTGTGCATCACCAACACCCAGAGTTTAGTCAAACTCCTGTCCATTGAGTCAGTGATGCCATCCAACCCTCTCATCCTCTGTCATCCCCTTAGGTCCTCCCACCTTCAATCTTTCCCAGCAGCAGGGTCTTTGCAAATGAGTCAGCTCTTTGCATCAGGTGGCCAAAGTATTGGAGTTTTAGCTTCAACATCAGTCCTTCCAATGAACACTCAGGACTGATTTCCTTTAGGATGGACTGCTTGGATCTCCTTGCCACCCAAGGGACTCTCAAGAGTCTTCACCAACATCACAGTTCAAAAGCATCAATTCTTCAGCACTCAACTTTCTTTATAGTCCAACTCTCACATCCATACATGACTACTGGAAAAACCATAGCTTTGACTAGACAGACCTTTGTTGGGAAAGTAATGTTTCTGCTTTTTAATTTTTTAATGTCTAGGTTGGTCATAACTTTTCTTCCAAGGAACAAGTGTCTTTTAATTTCATGGCTGCAGTCACCATCTGCAGTGATTTGGGAGCCTCCAAAAAGAAAGTCTGTTACCGTTTCCACTGTTTCCCCATCTATTTGCCATGAAGTGATGGGACCAGATGCCATGATCATATTTTTCTGAATGTTGAGTTTAAGCCAACTGTTTCACTCACTTCTTTCACTTTCATCAAGAAACTCTTTAGTTCTTCTTCACTTTCTGCCATAAGTGTGGTGTCATCTGCATATCTGAGGTTAGGGTGCAGTTTTTCAGGGTATGCCCAGAAAGCAGGTTCTAAATGGGGAAAATCAGTTTATTTGGACTATATTCAAAGTAATTAGATGTTCAAAAATTTAATCTTCTTGGGGAATATTTTAGGGTAGGGCTCCATCTCACACTTCTGTAACCATTCTGTAGCACACCCCACTCCTAGCCCCAAGCTTAACTTGCCTTCCTATTGTGCCTGATGGGTCATTTCATCCTAAATGCAACCACAGTTCCCCCAGCACTTGTGTGACACTGGCTCAGCTTGTCATCCTATGAGGAGCTCTCTCTTGCCACCATCTTGTTGCTTCACAGATTTGATCTGAGTTTCCTGGAAAGTGGGACTTTTTACAGTTACCCATGGGCTAAAATGGTTTGTTGATGTTGGCTGTGTAAGTTTCAGGCACCTCTCCTACAGAGGTTTGCAGATATGTACTTGTGTCATTGCCCCCGTTTGTGTTTATGGTCATGTTGACATGTATTGGGAGCCAAATATACTTGATCTGACCAGATCATGTGATCTGTAAGAAATTTTCTGATCTTCTACTGACCACCAAGGCCCAAGGTGGCCACCAGGACCACAAAGCATGACATGTGAGCTTTGACTTGAGCAACTCATCATCTAATAGGGGATCTGGCCACATACTCTTCACGGAGTTCTTGAGGCAAGATTATGGATTGGATTGCCATTTTCTCCTCCACTGGACCACGTTTTGTCACAACTGTACACTGTGACCTGTCTGTTTTGGGTGGCCCTGAATGCCATGGCTCATAGCTTCATTGAGTTATGCAAGCCCCTTTGCCTCAACAAGGCTGTGATCCATAAAGGGTACCCTGATGCTGGGAAAGATTGAAGGCAAAAAGAGAAGGAGGCTGCAGAGGGGGAGATGGTTATATAGCATCACCGAATCAATGGGCATGAATTTGAACAAACTCCGCAAGATAGCGTAGGACAGAGGAGCCTGGCGTGCTGCAATCCACGGGATTACAAGGAGTCGGACAAGACTTAGCAACTGAATAACAATAAATGGCCACATAAGAAAGTTCCTTCTTTATGTTCTAGAAGTGCCAAGGCATATAGACAACAAAAATGGGTAATTACATACATGTTTGGTTTTGAGTAAGAATCTTTAGTCAGACTTAGGTTTAATGGAGTTGTCAAAGAACAGAGGCTCTGAATCCAGCCAGCCTGGATTTCAATCCTGACTCTGCCACTTGCTGGCTATGTGACCTTGTGTAAGCTTTCAACCTCTCTGTTCCTCAGTTCCGTCATCTATAAACCACAGATAGCAATAGTACCTAACTCATGGGTCAGTTATGAGGACAAAACCAGGTAATATCTGTAAAGCACATTCAACAGCACCTGGCACATAGTAAATGCCAAGTGAGTGCTTATTAAATCAGCAAATTCTGACCTCACCAGACACTGCTGTGTAGGATTTTGTCATTCAGCTCAGTAAATGGAACTTGGGAAGTTTGTAAAACAGGGCTAAAACTTGTGCTCCACTGAGCTGTGATGAACTTGAAACACTAGGCCTTGTGGAAAGCATGCTGTATGGTTAACCTTAACGGAGGCCTGGAAACCTTCGGATCCTTCCATGCTCCAGAGTTTGCTATTGCACCTCTTGAGTGTTTTTACTGTTTCTGCAACCACCCAGTGGTCAATTCTGTGAAGTCCCTTAACATCCTGAATGTAGTCCATGAATACACCGGCTTATTGCAGGATGCATAAATACATCATAATAACAATGGTAACTGCCTATCATTACACTGCAGGTTATACAGTACATCATGGAGATGATCTTATTTGCTAAAACAAGCAACAGGGCACAATAGACTTGAGATTCTGGCTTTTGACTGAGCCGGAGCCAAATAAATACATTGGGAGCTCTATTCCTAGAGTTTTTGGCAGAACACATGGATGGCCTCCCTTCCCAAGACTTAAGCCTGTATTAGCTAAACTGCAGGGTATAACTTGCGTTTCACTGTCCCTGTCATCTCTGCTGCCATTTCAGATCACAGAGGTCACAGTAATGATTTGAAACCAGATGTTTGCTATTCCTTAGCCTCTTCTCATTTAAATAAATAAGTAGCAGTAGATCAACATCCTGACATGTGCTGCTCATCCCCAAATACTCATTTATGCCTTTCGACCACCCTCTCATGCTGGAATCAAGATTGCTGGGAGAAATATCAATAACTTCAGATATGCAGATGACACCACCCTTATGGCAGAAAGTGAAGAAAAACTGAAGAGCCTCTTGATGAAAGTGAAAGAGGAGAGTGAGAAAGTTGGCTTAAAGCTCAACTTTTTTGGCCTAAAGCTCAAAGATTCAGAACACTAAGATCATGGCCTCCAGTCCCATCCCTCTACAGCAACTAGAGAGGGAAACAGTGGAAACAGTGGCTGACTGTATTTTTTGAGGCTCCAAAATCACTGCAGATGGTGACTGCAGCCATGAAATTAAAAGACACTTACTCCTTGGAAGGAAAGTTGTGACTAACCTAGGGAGCATATTAAAAAGCAGAGACATTACTTTGCCAACAAAGGTCCGCCTAGTCAAGGCTATGGTTTTTTCCAGTAGTCACATATGGATATGAGAGTTGGACTGTAAAGAAACCTGAGTGCCCAATAATTGATGCTTTTGAACTGTGATGTTGGAGAAGACTCTTGAGAGTCCCTTGGACTGCGAGGAGATCCAACCAGTCCATCCTAAAGGAGATCAGTCCTGAGTGTTCACTGGAAGGACTGATGTTGAAGTTGAAACCTCAACAATTTGGCCACCTGATGCAAAGAGCTGACTCATTTGAAAAGACTCTGATGCTGGGAAAGATTGAGGGCAGGAGAAGGGGACGACAAAGGATGAGAGGGTTGGATGGCATCACCGACTCAATGGACATGAGTTTGTGTAAACTCTGGGAGTTGGTGATGGACAGGGAGGCCTGGCGTGCTGCAGTCCATGGGGTCACAGTCAGACAGGACTGAGGGACTGAACTGTATTGACCTGAACATCCTTCTCATGGGCATGTGCTTTTGTTGGCCATCAAACACATCCTGCTGCTATAGCAGAGGTAACTGGGAGCCTTGGCCCAAGTGGGAAATTCATATCTACAAGAATATTCATTGTTTGTGATCAGCTTCTAATTAGTTCCATCATTTCTGTGCTCTTCTGAGCCCACCTCTGTGTTTTTCCATATGTCTGCTTCCCTGGTACCTGAAGATGCATGTTGCTTTCCAGCACTGGTGGTCAGTAGCCCAGGGTAGACAAAATAACCCAGCGCCTGCACAGACAGTTCCCTACAGGGACAGAGCGCCAGCGAGATGAGCCAGACAGGCAGCTTCCTGTGATGCTTTCAGAAAAACAGCTCTTTGTAGGGGCCACTTCTGTTATAGGGACCCCAAACAAGTTGCTTTAAAATTAGTTGTGAATACATTAAAACTGCCATTACTCAAAATTGCCCAGTGTCTCAAGAAACTTTGCAGGCCTTACCTTGGGGTTTAATTCCTGAATCATGTCAAGAGCTGCCACACTTCCAGGCACGTGGGAGGTAGCCAATCAACTGTGACCCAATTTCCTGGGAGATGTCAGGCTGGTGGAGAAGCTGAAGGATTCAAGGGCATGCTAGTAGGTTTGTCCACACTTGTGTACACACTTGTGTTTTCACTTGTAACATAATGGAAACTCCTCCTTCCGTTTTCCCTGCCACCTTTGCTTTTAGATGTATATGATGTTGAACCTGAAAAGGCCTTGAGGGATTGTATATGACAAGAAAAGTTATCTTGGTCCTCCTAGTTTATTCTAGATTATTCTGGTTATTCTGGTCCTCCATGAATGACTCTTTCTGACTTCTCTGATCTAATCTTCAGACAGTCTGCTGCTCACTCCTGATACATGTATATCAATACCATTGTACCAGGGTATACCAGTATATTGGTATATACCAGTGTACCAATTTATACAGATGTAAACCCAAATGTACACTAATTGATGAATAAATAAAATGTGTATCTATGCAGGGCTTTCCAGATAGCTCAGTTGCTCAATGACTTATTATTCAACTGTTAGAAAAGAATGAACTAATAACCTAAGGGGAAAAAAGAAAGAAGTTCTGATACTTGTTCCAACCAGAACCAACCTTTAGCTAATTGAATGGGTTAGGTTCCAGAGAATGGCTTTTCTTTCTAGAGAAGGATGTGAAGGGTAATTTGTAGCTAGTTATTTTCTAGAAGGGGATTCAGATGTTGGGTAGGGCTTGGAAGTAGAGGTATATATACACTCACACACACATGAAAGTTTCTCTCTGGTTGAGCTTACTGGTGCAACACCTAGAGGAGGGATGTAACATTTTAAAAGGACAACTTTTGGAAGGATATGAAGAAAGTGCAACCCATGGCTTTAGTCATTTGCTTGTCTCTGATAAAAGCTGAAACTCACCTCCAATCCATGACAGGGCAGAAGCATTCCCAGTGTTCTTGCTGTTCAGGCTGAAGGGATGTAGCAAAATGGCAGGTATTCCAAAGCCCTTGTGAGGCATCTGCTGACTGATTATCAGCTGCAGTGTCAAGAGTAACATCAGCATCCCAAACACGAGGGTCCCTGGCACTCATCATGTGTGTTAACTTCCCTGAACAAGCACCAGCAGATGGTAGGGGAGGGGAGGCCAGGCTTGGATCAACACTCTAGGGTGGTAACACCTGTTCGGGGTTTGGGAAGGGGGAGTTGAAGTTCTAAGCTCACTGACCTGCTTCAGAGATTGAAATCTGCTGTTTGATGCTGCAAGACACAAGTTCATTCTCAAGGAGGAATTGGAAGAAAGGAAAACTCCATAGTCCATGTCACACAGCAAGGTTTGAACACGCGGTTGGAATTGCTTCAGAGGCTGAGTTAGTAGTGGGGGAGGCTCTGGTTTGCACAGTCAGGCAGGGACCTGCTTGTGTGTACAAGCTGCCTCTCACACATATTCTGGTCAATCTGCCCTGGGCTCTGCGTAGGCCCCATCTATGGGGACAAATACCTTTGCCAAGTGAGAACAAAGGCAGTGGCCTCTACAGAAATGAAAGCTACAAGTGAAGCCTCAAGAGGTATAACTAGGCTACTGCTCTCTGAGCCAGGCCCTTGGTTGGACATATTGGGTGGTAGGATGAGAGGAAGGAAAATAAGGATGGCAATGTTATCAGGAGCCAGAAACACAGGCTTAGAGAACCGCCTTTTCCCCAGAGCCACTGACATGTTAAGTGGCCTCTTACCCGACTAGGCTGGCCAAAACTGGATTGACTTTGTGTCTCTGTCTTTTTCCCACCCACGCCAGTACCTGAGCCTCCACACTCATCCAACCACCAATGTCCACCAATTTGAAGTCAGAGATGTCTCGACCCCGCTTTCTCCTATGGGCCATGGTCTGAATTCAGGCCCTCGTTATTTCTGGTCTTCTAACTGCTGTCTACTCCCAGGACCTCAAATCTGCCTTCCACACTGCTGATGAGGAACTATCTAGGAGCACTGGCAGGACCACTGAGATAGGCTCTGGGCTTTCTGTAGGTAAGGGGAGGAAGTCTCCAGTTCAAAAGCAACCCACATCAGCACTGTTGGACAGCCAATCTGGCATTCCACCCTGCAACCTAAGGGGCAGAACAAGAGGCACGGAGCTGGCTGGCACTCCCGGAGGAAGTGGACTCTCAAGAAATGGGCCACGCAGAAATGTGGGCCTTGCACCTCCTCTGCCCTGTATGGAAATACCCAGTGCTTCCCACCTGACTCTTAAAAACTGGTCTTTGCACTTCATGTAACATCTTTCTTCAGGGGATTTCACAAAAGAAGCTCAAAGCAATCTGCTCATAGACCTGGTTCGCAGGCATCCGTTCCCCAGCAGTGTCTGAGGGCAGGAGGAGAGGACAGGGGAGCAGGGCCCTAGCACTTACTTGGGAGAGTTTCTTCTGCTTAGAAATTCCTTTCTGGTCCTCTGAAATCTAACATAGAATCCCATTTAATATGAGGAATATAAACGAATAGCACTGTGTGTTTGAGCGGGAGACTGAGAACAGGGTGGGGAATGGGGCGCAAAGAAAGGCAGGAAACAGAAGGACTGAATGGTTAACAATGCTACCTCTTCTGGGAAGCAGGATGGGGGTGGGCTTTGTGGAATGATTGCTCCTTTCAGTTCTGGGCTATATGATTTGTTGTTGTTGTTGTTGTTTTCAAAAAAGTATTTTTTTCCATTTATTTTTATTAGTTGGAGGCTAATTACTTTACAATATTGTAGTGGTTTTTCTCATATATTGACATGAATCAGTCATGGATTTACATGTATTCCCCATCCCGATCCGCCCTCCCACCTCCCTCTCCACCCGATCCCTCTGGGTCTTCCCAGTGCACCAGGCCCGAGCACTTGTCTCATGCATCCAACCTGGGCTGGTGATCTGTTCCACCATAGATAATATGTTACTCAGCCATTAAAAAGAATTCATTTGAATCAGTTCTAATGAGATGGATGAAACTGGAACCCATTATACAGAGTGAAGTAAGCCAGAAATATAAAGACCATTACAGTATACTAACACATATATATGGAATTTAGAAATATGGTAATGATAACCCTATATGCAAAACAGAAAAAGAGACACAGATGTACAGAACAAACTTTTGGACTCTGTGGAAGAAGGCGAGGGTGGGATGTTTCAAGAGAACAGAATCAAAACATGTATATTATCAAGAAAGTATTTTTATTACTCGGGTGATGTAAAAAAAATTCAATCTCTTTTTAACATAAAGTATCATGAATACTGGTGAAAAATGTAATGAAGCATTATCGTGGGCCAGTAAACCAATACCATGCAAATCTCAAACTGCTAAAATATTAAACAAGTAATGAACATTTATATTGAATATAAATATAAATGAATATTGCTCTTGCTACTTCAAAGCAAGCTTTAGATCCTGGTTTCCTTGAACTTAAAGACATGGAAAGGAAAATATTTTTAGTATTAGGTTATCAATAGAAGGTACTCATATCTTGCTTGTAGGGGCAGTTAGAGAGCTTAATGTGTTTGTCAAAACTTAGCAGTGTACAGGGAATATAGTGAATTTTACTCCATGTAACTTATGCCCCCCAAATAAGTAAAAGAATAGGTTATCATTAGAGGATGGTTGGCTGTCCACAAGTAACTACCACTGCTAATTGCAGATTTTCTGCATGTAAGACTGTTTATCAGTTTAAATATATTATTTCAAGTAATCCCCTCAATAAGTGTGACATCAATGGGTCATTAATTTCCATTTACAGATAAAATAATAGATGCGTGGAGATGTACTGTGAGCAATGACACAGCTGGCAATCAGCTGGTCTGGGACAGGAATCCAGCTCTCACACCATGCACCTGCACCGCCCTACACATATCCATCCAGAGTGTCCATTGGTGATGCCATACTCCTTCCTGCTGGACATCCTTGGCCTCTCCAGGGAAAATCTGGGGTGAACTCCCTTCAAGTCACTGTTCAACCGTGTCTTTGGGTCCGCCTTCATGTCTGAGTGATGCCAAGGCCACCAAAGGCAGCAGCCTTGCACTCCCTGCCCACATTCCCACATACTTCTCCCAGAGCAGCCTTAGTGGATGATGCCCCAGTGTCCACCTGGTCAAGTTCCAAATAACCATCTGCCCACAGATGGACCCACCCCATCGGAAGAGCAAAGCTAGAAGGATTGATCTAAGTAGCATGGTCCAGCCTCTATTACTCCATGTCCACCAAAGAATTCATCCCTGGTGCACCATTTAATCTCCAGGGTCGAACTCAGCCCCAGTGTCAGGAACCTCTTTGTGGGACTGAACCTCATGTGAGGCAACTCAGGACACAGGAGCGATGTGTCCAATCACGATTTGCTTGCTGGTGGATAGGCTCAAGCAACTCTGGTGTTCTACTTGCAGGAGGGAAGAAAGCCCATCAATGCCAGGGACAAGCAAGGGCAGTGTGGAAAGCCAATGGTGTGGGGGGTGGGTACAGGAGGGCCCTGGCCACCAAAAGTCCCCCCACTGGCCTTCAGTCACTTGCTGCTCAGACACAAAACCCAACAGCAGAGTGGGAGGGGTAGTGAAGTGACTCTATGCACCTGCCAGGAGCTAGAAAGGGGAGCAGGTACTGGGGCTGGGGACAGGGGTTGGTGGGGGCAGAATTCAGAGAAGAGCAACAGACCCCAGGAAGGGTACAAGCTTGGGAGAAGGCCCAGGCGCCCTGGGAAGGTCATGAGAGAGGGGGGCTCGGGGCCTGCGGAGGGACGAGGGGTGCTGGCCAGTGGCCTATGAGTTTTTGAAGACGGACGGTGGGCTTCTCCAGTGTCTGGAGAAAGCTGCAGAGTGTGGGGACAGAAGAGGATGCAGGGCTGTGGTGGGGAGTTGGGGCAATAAGCAGATTTCAGAGATGGGGAGAGGGCCTCAAGGCTTGGGAGAGGGAAGAGTGCTCCACGGAAGAGAGGGAGTTCCGGGGAGAGGGCTCAGGATCAGAGGATCAGGATGGAGCCACAGGGTCTTGTGAAGAACTGGAGTCCTGGGGATTTCCAAGAGGACACCAGGGGTCCAGGGAGGTCAACAGGGTCCAGGGAATGGATGCTGAGCTTAAGATAGGGCACTAGGGTCTTGGGAAGGAATTCAGAAACAAGGGAAGGGCAGGCGCTCTCAGGAGGAAGAAGCACGAGGTCGGAGATGGGAGCACCCAGAGTACGGGGAGGGATGCGGGACTGGGAGAGGGCTTGGGGTCCTGGGGAGCAACACAGAATCCATAGGAAGAGCGTGGGGTCTTGGGAAGAGATGCAGATTCCAGGGATGAATGCGGGTCGAAGGGCTGGGGCCTCAGGGGGCTGAGGCAGTGCTTTACCTGCTTCAGATGGGGTCATTGTCCAGGTCCCGGCAAATGCACCACAGGTTCACGTAGAGGATGAGCAGGATAGCAAAGAGGAAAAGAGCCACGAAGATAGCCTTGGTCACGGGAGAGACCAGGGTCTGCATGGTCCCCCCGAGGGGGCACCGTGGGGTCCTGGAGGAGGGACAGCAAAGAGAGCAGTGAGGGCTGCCACCTGCACCCATGGAGAGGCACCCTGACAGGGAGGAAACTTCTGTGGGCCAGCATCCCTGGGGCACCTGCGTGCGTGGGGCCATGGACTTGCCTGGTCTGGCAGAGACATCAGGTCCCCTGGACCCCCAGCCCCCAGGACTCCTTCTGTGTGGTGCAGCCTGGAGGCTCTGCCCTTGGCCGGTGGGAATCAAAGAAGCTTAAGGATGAGGGAGAACTGTCAGGCGCTGTGGGGCACCTCCAGAGTAGACCTGGTGTCTCCTTGAGGAGAGAGACTGGGGAGAGGTGTGGGGGTCTCCCCTATGTTCCCCAGGCCATCCCTAAAAGACGATCCCACTCATCTCCCTGGCACTTCGGGAAAGGACAGATTGGGGAGATCATTCGCTAGGCCCAGCCTGTCCCATCCTGTGGCCAACGTGACACACAGACAGTTTCCTGCTCACAGTGACCGGTTCCAGGGCCATCACCATACTTTGGTGAATCTTTGGGAAAAAGTGAAAGTCGCTCTGTTGGGTCCGACTCTGTCAGTCTCCTCCGGCCATGGAAATCTTGAGGCATCACTGGAATGAGTTTCCACTCCCTTCTTCAGGGAATTGAACCCGAGTCTCCTGCACTGCAGGCAGGTGCTTTACCATGATTCCTAGAAACCAGGGAATCTCTGATCTCTAAGAAGGGAGGAGCCAAAAGTAGCCGCGAGGAGCCAGGGCTGCTTGAACAAATCCCGAACCTCTCAAGGACCACCAGGGTGTGCCTACCTGTGTCTGGGGAGAGCCAAGGCCCACTCTGGCTGCTTTGTCTCCATTGCAATCCACGCCCCTACTCCCACCCCAACGCCTGCCCTCCTGTGCAGTCCACCGCTGGATTGGACCAATAGCATCCACATCACCCGGGTGCAGAGAAGAGAACTGCTATCTCAGGCTCCACCCAGCTACGCAGCGAGGATCTGCATATTAACGAGATCCCCAGGAGGGGGAGGGGCTTCCCCGATGGCTCAGATGGTAAAGAATCTGCCTGCAATGCAAGAGACCCAGGTTTGATCCCTGGGTTGGGAAGATGCCCTGGAGACCGGAATGGCAACCCCAGAATTTCATGGACAGTGAAGACTGGCCAGGCTTCCATGGGGTCACAAAGAGTCAGACAAGATAGAGAGACTGATATGTTCACTTCCAGGAGGGGAAGGGGGCAACTTACCACGTGTTCACTGCCCCTTGTGCTGTGGTCCTCTGCCTTGTATAGTCTGTGAATGCAGGGTCATTGTGTCTTCCACAGTCAGGAGTGGTCTCCCCAGTGGCTCCTGCGTGCCTGCTTTGTCGCTTCAAGCCAGTCCTGCGTTGGTCAGCGGGTTCTTTAACCCCTACCGCCACCTAGTGGCAAATAATTCGCCTGCAATGCAGGAGCTGGGCTGGGAAATTTCCTTGCAGGAGGAAATGGCAACCCACTCCAGCTTTCCTGCCTGGGAAATTCCATGGACAGAGGAGCCTGGTGGGCTACAGTCCATGAACAACTCAGCAAGAACGAATAGTCAGAAGTAATTGAGCCTGATTTCTTCAGTGGAGACTCTGGAAGCTCCAGTTAGTTACTCACCTAGCAAGAGTTGTTCTCAGTTCCTTAGGAGCGTGATTTCATTCATTCTTGAGAAGAAATTTCTCTGTGACTGAAGAGCAAGGACCACGGAGAAAAAAAATGATCTTAATGGTTTAAAGGAAGAGAGAAGATAGGACTTCTCTTCCCAGCCCCATCCCACTTCCGAACCTCTGTTCTTGGCTTTCTCCTACTGTCCAGGTGGTTTCTCAGGTGGAGACAGGCAATAAATACTGATTTCTGTGCTCTGTACATCAACCCTGCAGTCCAGCCTGTTCTAGTGGGAGGGAGAAGTAGCGCTTTGCCCATGGGATTGTCAGAAAGCATGATTGTCGCATTTGCAAGCACTGACTGCACAGGCCAGGTCACCTTTCACTCCCTCAGCTGCCAACATACCATTTACCAGCCACTGTCAGGAGAACATTGCTGTTGGATGGAATGAGACCACGTCCAATCTGAGTGAGATCCTGTGTGCTCAGTCGCTCAGTTGTGTCCGACTCTTTGCGACCCCATGGACTGCAGCCCGCCAGGTTCTTCTGTCCATGGGATTTCCCAGGCAAGGATACTAGAATGGGTTGTCATTTCCTCCTCCAAGGGCTCTTCCCAACCCAGGGATTGAACACTCATCTCCTGCATTGCAGGCAGATTCTTTACTGCTGAGCCACATCGTGAGATATCTCTGAATTGTCATATCGCTGAACAAGCTTAGCTGAGTTCAAGCAAGGAGTGTTTTCCCATTGTCTTTGCTGCTAAATCCCTTCACTTGTCACTGCTCATCTGAGTTAGTGTATCATGATTTTCTCTGCTGAATGTTTCCCTATGGTGGTAGCAACTTTCCTTCTTCAGCACCAGGCAGGTGAGCAGGACCATCCAGTGTGTCAAATATTAGGCACCTACTGATGAGATGGTTGGATGGCATCACCGACTCAATGGACCTAAGTTTGAGTAAACTCTGGGAGTTGGCGATGGACAGGTAGGCCTAGCAAGCTTCTGTCCAATGGGTGGTAAAGAGTCGGACACGACTGAGGGACTGAACTGAACTGACTATGTGCAGGGGGTACGACAGAAACCAGGATGGGAGTCTAGTGAAGGCCTTAGAACAGCATGCAGATACCTAGGGCAGAGGCGGGTGTGGGGTTTGTCTACTCAGATCTGAGCAAAGTTCAGAAGAGAGACTGAAGAGTGAGGTCAGATATGGATGGCAGAATGGGAGGAGGCTTCGTGGAAGAGCTAGCAATAGGAGAGAGGGGAATGTCACTGCATGTACCGCTAACCCAGAAGGGTCAAGTGCAGTCCTATGTGAGCAGTCCCAATAGGGTCATTCTGTGGCTAGAACAGAAGGTTGTGGTGCAGGGCAAGACAAATGGAACACAGAAATGAAGATGCTGGTGGGGGCTCGATGGCTGATAAAAATGAATGAAGCTGCCCAGCTGCAGGGGAAACACTGGCCCGACACAAGAGCCAACTGGTGTCAGTGCTCCACCCCCACCATTTTTTTTTAATTGAGCTGTAAATCCAGATTTTGATGTGGCCTCTCCCAATTTTAAATGGTTGGCAACCGTTGTGGAAATGCTAAAAGCATCCTTTCTCTCATACTGACATGTCTCCCAGTTCTGTTCCCCCACATATGACTCCCTTTGCTTTTCTCTTCTCTCCTTTCCCAGGGTCACACTGCACCGAGCCAAGAAGGTACCTGTGGGTAACAGGTGGTGGGTGGGAAAGGGTGAGGGGTAGAGAAAGTGCCATGGTGATTGAAACTACCAAGCTCAAAGGAAACTATAATTAAGGTGAGAAGACAGCCCTCAGATTGGGAGAAAATAATAGCAAATGAGGAAACAGACAAAGGATTAATCTCAAAAATATACAAGCAACTCCTGAAGCTCAATTCCAGAAAAATAAATGACCCAATCAAAAAATGGCCCAAAGAACTAAACAGACATTTCTCCAAAGAAGACATACAGATGGCTAACAAACACATGAAAAGATGCTCAACATCACTTATTATCAGAGAAATGCAAATCAAAACCACAATGAGGTACCATTACACGCCAGTCAGGATGACTGCTATCCAAAAGTCTACAAGCAATAAATGCTGGAGAGGGTGTGGAGAAAAGGGAACCCTCTTACACTGTTGGTGGGAATACAAACTAGTACAGCCACCATGGAAAACAGTGTGGAGATTTCTTAAAAAACTGGAAATAGAACTACCATATGACCCAGCAATACCACTTCTGGGCATACACACTGAGGAATCCAGATCTGAAAGAGACACTTGCACCCCAATGTTCATTGCAGCACTGTTTATAATAGCCAGGACATGGAAGCAACCTAGATGCCCATCAGCAGATGAATGGATAAGGAAGCTGTGGTACATATACACCATGGAATATTACTCAGCCATTAAAAAGAATTCATTTGAATCAGTTCTAATGAGATGGATGAAACTGGAGCCCATTATACAGAGTGAAGTAAGCCAGAAAGATAAAGAACATTACAGTATACTAACACATATATACGGAATTTAGAAAGATGGTAACGTTGGCCATATATGCAAAACAGAATAAGAGACACAGAAGTACAGAACAGACTTTTGAACTCTGTGGGAGAAGATGAGGGTGGGATGTTTCGAAAGAACAGCATGTATATTATCTGTGGTGAAACAGACCACCAGCCCAGGTGGGATGCGTGAGTCAAGTGCTCGGGCCTGGTGGGCAGGGAAGACCCAGAGGAATCGGGTGGAGAGGGAGGTGGGATGGGGGACTCGGATGGGGAATACGTGTAACTCTATGGCTGATTCATATCAATGTATGACAAAACCCACTGAAAAAAAAAATAAAAAAGAAAAAAAGAAAAGAAACTACCAAGCTCATTTACTCTCCAGAGAGGCAAGCAACAGGTTCCTGGTAGGTGCTCATTCTCCCTACCAGTCAGAAATAGCACCCAGGAGACCAAGACGAACAACTGTTCTACCAGTTTTATTGACATATATTTTACATACCAGAAATTTTACTCTTCCCTCATTTTCAGTGTATCATTCAATGCATCTCAGTATTGAGTATGATGCTTGCTCTAAGTTTTTCTTTATAGATACCCTTACCAGGTTGAGGAGCTATTCTCCTATTCTTAATTCATTGAATAGTTGTTATTATAAAAGTGTGTTGGATTTCGCCAAATGCTTTTCCTGTATATATTGAGGCAATCCCGTGGTTTTTGTCCTTTCTTCCATTAATAAATACATGACATTAATTGATTTGCAGACGTTAAAACAACTACATATCCGGGATAAACCCAACCTGACTATGCTGTATCATCCCTCTTATGTGGTGCTGGATCCAGTTGATCAGCATATCGTTGAGCATTTTCTACATTTGTCATGGTGTATCATTGTCTTTCCTTTTGCTGACTTTATTCAGTTTGGTATATAATACCGGCTGTGTAGAAAGAGTTGGGAAGTGTTTCCCCTCTCTTTAACACTTTGGTACAGTCTGGAAAAAATCAGTCTTCATTATTTTAATGCTTGGCGGAATTCACCAGTAAAGCCATCTGAACATGGGCTTTTCTTTGTGGAAAGAATTTTTACATACTAATTCAAAATTCTTACTTTAAAAAATAATTTCTTTTATTTTTGACTGTGCTGGGACTTTTTTGCTACATGCAGACTTTCTCTAGTTGCAGCTAATGGAGACTACTCGCTTGCTGTGGAGCATGGGCTCTAGGGTGCACGGGCTTCAGTACTTGGGGCACATGGGCCCAGTTGCTCCATGGCACACAGAATCTTCCAGAGATCAAACACCTGTTCCCCGCTGTGGCAGGCCGATACCTAGTCATTGGATGACCAGGGAAGTCTCCAAAATCCTGACTTTTAATAGTTTCATTTAGATATTCTATTTCTTCTTTTTAAACATTCTTTGAAATATGTCTATTCATACAAATTCATATAGCACACGATTCACCCATTTAAAGTGTAAAATGCAATTATTTTTGGTGTGTTTGAAGAGTCAGACAAGCATAATCACAATCAATTTTAGAAAATTTCCAGCACACCAGTAAGAACCAAAGTGAATGAACATTTACAGAGACTGTATCCACCACCACCTCCCCCCAACCCACCCCAGCAATGTATGTGTGTGTGTTCAGTTGCTCAGTCATGTCTGACTCTTTGCAATCCCATGGGCTGCAGCCTGCCAGGCCGTTCTGTCCATAGGATTTCCCAACCAAGAATACTGGAGTGGGTAGCCATTTCCTTACCAGGGGATCTTCCCAAGCCAGGTATTGAACCTGTGTCTCCTGTATTGGCAGGCGGATTCTATACCACTGCACCACCTGGGAAGCCCCCAGCCTGAGGTAACCATTAATCTTCTTTCCTTATCTGTAGATTTCCCTCTTCTGGATATTTCATATAAGTGGAATCATAATATGTGGACTTCGGTGGCTGGCTTCCTTCACCTAGCATGGTGTTTTTGAAGTTCACCCACACTGTCTTTTTTCATTTTGTTCTTTATGCATTTCGTGTCACATCTAAGAATCTACTTCTGAAATCCAACGTCATAAAAATGTACCTCTGTTTAGAGACACAGATGGACAGAATTTTGGACTCTGTGGGAGAAGGCGAGGGTGGGATGTTTTGAGAGAACAGCATCCAAACATGTATATTATCTAGGGTGAAACAAATCACCAGTCCAGACTGGATGCATGAGACAAGTGCTCGGGCCTGGTGCACTGGGAAGACCCAGAGGGATCGGGTGGAGAGGGAGGTGGGAGGGAGGACCAGGATGGGGAATACATGTAAATCCATGGCTGATTCATGTCAATGTATGAGAAAAACCACTGCAATATTGTAAAGTAATTAGCCCCCAACTAATAAAAATAAATGAAAAAAAAAAAAACAGCAGAAGAAAAATGTACTTCTGCATTTTCTTCTGAGAGTTTTAATGGCTCAGGTCTGGGAATTGATCAAAGGACTGAGGCTCTCTGCTTTTGTCATTCAAAATAGACTTTTGTTCATTTGACTGGTGACATCTCTGCTTGTACAGATCATGTAAGAACTTACTGGGTTTCCTAACTCTTTTACTTCTAGGAAGATCGTGAACAGCTAGATAAAACCATAGAGCTGCCCAAGTCAGACTCTTCTGATTGGTGCTTTGACTCTGCTCTCCATTACTGTAACCAGGCCTACCATGCCCTTGGTGGTTGTGTGCAGCCACTTTGCTCTGGCCATCTGAGGATCTAAATACTCCCACTGCCCTTAGGTTTCCCAGTTCAGAGACTGCAGTTCCTACCGTGAGTTCTGGCCTGCAGAGAAGAGCACTCACAGAGTTCTTCAAGTGGCTTCCCTCACAGTCTTGATAAAAGGCATGTCTTTGGGATTCTCCCAGTATTTGTGAACAGGTGTTAAATGACAAATCCACACCAACAGTCAAATCTCCATAAACCTCTGAATGGCTTCCTCTGTATTAAACCAATGCAGGTCTGACATTTCCACTCACTGTGGGTCAACTTTTGGCGCGTAGTTCAACCAACCAGACAAACTAATAAGAGCCCTTTCTAACTCCCTGAGTTGCAATATTAAATACAGAATTTATGCTTAGTGAATCACTTTGGCCTGATCTAGCTTTATATAGGGAGGCTGATCCCACTGGGGTCAGGAGGCTGCTTCCCAGAGACAGTGGGGAGGATTCTTCTACTGGCAAGAAGGACTCACCAGACTCAATGGGCTCAGTGTTCCCAGTTTCATCAGGGTCTCCGCACACAGCTCTATCACAATGTACAGAATCCCATTCTTTCCAAGTCAGGGCCCTCATTTTAACAGGAAACTCTAGGGGCAGAATTCAAGTTCAAGTCTAATTCAACCAGTTGAATGATGAGCATTTGCATGTGATCATTAGCAATCTCAACCCTGTATCTATAGGAGATTCATGTCTCCTTATGGGTACACATAGAATCTTTTGGGTCTTTTACTGTAAACTGAGCTAATCCTTTTCTTTCACCACTCTTTCCAACTACATTGGAGGCAACCAGAAAGCTCATCATATGTATCGATGTTCCAAAAATGTTCAAAAGTATCATATACACAGTCACAGAACACCTTGCATCCAGCACTTCTTTTAAGTGGTTCATCAGGCATATCCAAAGGAGATATTTTCCATATATCTGTTGCCATAGACTATCGATGCTGTCTTTAATACAGAATCATTAGCACCTTTAATCCTAATCAGATTACAGAGCTAATTCTAGAAACCCCAGAACCAATTAAGAAAACTCACTTTTTAAATTAAGTATAGTGGCTATACAGAACTATATGTTACAGATGCACACTATAGTTATTTAAAATTTTGAAGGTTATACACCTTTATAGCTATCACAAAATATTGGCTATATTCCCCATGGTTTGCAATATACCCTTGTAGCTTACTTTATACATTATAGTTTGTACCTCTTACTCCCCTATTCCTACTTTGCCCCTATCTCCTTCCCTCTCCCAACTGGTAACCACTAATTTGTTCTTTGTGTCCGAGAGTCAGCTTCTTCTATTTTAATATTCAATTGTTGTTCAGTTGCTCAGTCATGTCCAACTCTTTGAGAACCCATGGACTGCAGCACTCCAGGCTTCCCAGTATTCACAATCTCCCAGAACTTGCTCAAACTCATGTCCATTGAGCTGGTGATGCCGTCCAACCATCTCACCCTCTTTCCTGCCCTTCTTCTGCTGAATTCAATATTTCCCAACATCAGGGTCTTTTCTAATGGGTCAGTTCTTTGCATCAGGTGGCCAACATATTGGAGTTTCAGCTTCAGCATCAATCCTTCCAGTGAAAACTCAGGACTGATTTCCTTTAGGATGGACTGGTTGGATCTCCGTGCAGTTCAAGGGACTCTCAAGATTCTTCTCCAATACCACAGTTCAAAAGCTTCAAGTCTTCAGTGCTCAGTCTTCTATATGGTCCAACTCACACATCCATGCATGACTACTGGAAAAACCACAGCTTTTACTAGATGGACCTTTGTCAGCAAAGCTGTGTCTCTGTTTTTTTAATACACTGTCTAGGTTTGTCATAGCTTTTCTATGTCCATGGAACTCTCCAGGCAAGAATACTGGAGTGGGTTGCCATGCCCTTCTCCAGGGTATCTTCCCAACTCAGTGACTGAAGCTTCTTCTCTTATGTCTTCTGCCTTGGCCGGCAAGTTCTTTACCAGTAGTGGCACCTGGGAAGCCCATTTGTTAATTTTTGCTGTTATTTCCTTTAATATAGGAGCAAGCATCTTTTAGGTTCATGGCTGCAGTCATCATCTTCAGTGGTTTTTGGAGCCCAAGAAAATAAAGTCTGTACAGTTTCCATTGTTTCCCACCTATTTGCTGTGAAGTGATGGGACCGAATGCCATGATCTTCATTTTTTGAATGTTGAGTTTTAAGTCAGCTTTTTCACTCTCCTCTTTCACCTTCATAAAGAGTGTTTTTATTTCCTCTTCACTTTCTGACTTAAGGGTAGTGCCATCTGCTTATCTGAGGTTATTAGTCTGTTTTATTTTTTAAATTCAACATCTAAGTAAGATCAACATCTAAGTAAGTATTTGTCTTTCTCGGTCTGACTCATTTCACTTAGCATATTGCCCTCAAAGTCCATCCATGTTGCTGCAAATGGCAAAATGCCATTCATTTTTATGGCTGTGTACTATTCCATTATGTGTATGTGGTGTGTGTGTGTGTGTGTGTGTGTGTGTGTGCGCGCGCGCATGTGTGCCATGCCTCGTTTATCCATTCATCCATTGATGGACACTTAGATTGCTTCCATATCTTAACAATTGGAAATAATTCTACTGTGAACATTGGGGTGCATGTATCTTTTCAAATTAGTGTTTTTGTTCTTTTCAGGTATATACCCAGGAATGAAATTGCTGGGTCACATAGCTCAATTTATTTTTCTGAGAAACGTCCCTACTATTTACCACAGTGACTGCACCAATTTACATTCCCATCAACAGTGCTCAAAGATTCCCTTTTTGCCACATCTTTGGTACCATTTGTTATTTGTGTTCTTTTTGATGATAGCCATTCTCACAGGTATGAGGTGACATTTCATTGTGATTTTGATTTGCATTTCCCTGATGGGTTAGTGATGTTGAGCACTTTTCATGTGCCTGTTAGCCGTCTGTATATCTCCTTTGGAAAAGTTTCTATTCACTTTTTCTGCCCATTGTTAAAGTGTGTGTTTGTGTGTCTGTCTGTGTGTGTGTGTTTACTGACACTATGTTTTTAAGCTATTTATATATGTTGGATATTAACCCCACATCAATCATTTGCAATATTTTCTCTCATTCAGTAGGTTCTTTTCATTTCTTTTCAGTGGTTTCTTTTGTTATGCAGTGGCTCTTAGGTTTAATTAGGTCCCTGTGCTATGCTAAGTAGCTTCATTCATGTCTGACTCTCTGCCACCCTATGGAGTGTAGCCCGCCAGGCTCCTCTGTCCATGGAATTCTCCGAGCAAGAATACTGGAGTGGGTTGCCATGCCCTTCTCCAAGGTATGTTCCCAACTCAGGGAGTGAACCTTCTTCTCTTTTGTATTCTGCCTTGGCAGGCAAGTTCTTTACCAGTAGTGCCACCTGGGAAGCCCATTTGTTTATTTTTGCTGTTATTTCCTTTACTATAGGAGATGGATCCAAAAACAAGGCTATTGTGATTTATGTCAAGGAGTATTCTGCCCATGTTTTCATGCAGAAGTTTTACATAATCAACCTTACACATCTGTCTTAAATCCATTTTGAGTTTGTTTTTGTATATAGTGTTAGATAATGTTCTAATTTCATTCTTTCACATGCAGCTGTCCAATTTTCCCAGCACCACTTACTGGAGAGACTGTCTTTTCTCCACTGTATGCTGTATTCTTGCCTTCTTTGTTGTAGATTAATTGACCATAGGTGCATAGGTTTATTTCTTATTTCTATCCTATTTCATTGATTTGTATGCCTATTGTTGTGCCAGTACCATAGTGTTTTGATTCCTATAGCTTTGTAGTATAGTCTAAGGTCAAGAAGCTTGATTCCTCCACTGCTGTTCTTTTTTTCTTTTTAATTTATTTGACAGAGCCTGGTCTTTGGTATGGCACATGGGATCTTTGATATTCATTGAGGCATGTGGGATCCTCAGGCGTGGCATTCGGAACCCTCAGTTTTGGCACTTGGGATCTTTTTAGATGTGGCATGCAGTGTCTTTACCTGCAGCTGCAGCATATGAACTCTAAGTTGTGGCATGTGAATCTCAGTTGAAGCCTGCTAACTCTTAGTTGCTGCATGTGGAATCTAGTTCTCTGATCAGGGATCAAACCTGGGTCCCCTTTCTTTGAGAGAATGGAGTCTAAACCACTGCACCACCAGGAAAGTCCCTCCAAGGCTGTTCTTTTTTCTAGAGATGGTTTTGGCTATTTGGGGTCTTTTGTGTCCCTACAAATTTCTAGTTCTGTGAAAAATGCCATTGGTAATTTGATAGGGATTACTTTGAATCTGTAGATTGCCTTAGGTATTATAGTCATCTTACAAAATTGATTCTTCCAATCCAAGAACATGGTATAGTTTTCCATCTTGTGCTGTCTTCAGTTTCTCTCATCAATATCTTACAGTTTTCAAAGTACAGGTCTTTTGCCAACTTAGGTAGGTTTATTTCCAGGTAGTTTATTTTTTTGATGCAGTTAAATGGGATTATTTAATGGTCAATGAGATAATATCCTGAAGTTATCTTTCTGCTAGTTGCTGTTAGTGTACAGAAATGTGAATAGACTTTTATATATTAATTTTGTATACTGCAGCTTCACTTAATTCATTGGTGAGCTCTAGTAGTTTCTGGACCAGGAAGCTGGGAGGTCTCTTGGCCACAACAAAAGGGAACCTTAAGCTGCCATGAGCAGCCAAGGGGCTAAGAGATGGTTGATCACCTTTCAGGAGTATGCAGGGACAGCCAGAACATACAGAGAGGGAAGGGGGGGAGGCTGGGGATTCAGCAATTGGCAGGGAGTAACATGCCTCAATCCTGACAGTTGAGGAGGCAACCAAGAGTGTTTGCAGGGTCCCAGGTAGTCTAAAATGGAACTTGGCTTTCCAGGGATCTGAGGCATCCCTGGATCACATGGGAGGGCACTGCGTAGGGCTTCTGTCTATGGGGAAAAACCTGGGCAATTCTATCTCACTCACCCGAGCTGTCTCTAGAGGCGTTTAATTCAAGTGGAGTTTCAGCCCCCAGTTTGCAAAAGTTGAAAAGGAAGCCCATCCCTTGCTGGTGACAGGAGACTTCCAGCACAGAGCCAAGGCCCACTGGGAGATCAGTCCTTATGCACCTTAGATGCAGACTTGCTGTGAGATACAGCCCGCTTTCCCGTAACCACGTGGCAGGCTTAAGTGTCAGGAACCTCGCAACCTCCTGTACCTTCCCTGAGTCCTCAGGACCCAGTGAGACAGGTGCCCCTAGGATTACCTGTGTAGGGAAGCAGAGGCTCAGAATTGGTGAGCCATGCAGCTGGGGATCAGCAGGGCTGAGGTGCCCGCCTTGGGGTCTCCTCATCTGAGCACTCTCTCTCACCCACTGGGCTGGGCTTCTGGGCCCCAGCTGGCTGATACCTCAAAGTCAGAGGTATTTCTGATTCTGGAAATCTTGGGAAGATTCTCAACCCCAGGACCAGAGTTGGAGTGGAGGGCATTAATAGAGTGGGCCGCCCATGTGAGCTGCCCTGCATGGCTGCCTCTTTGATGCCAGAACATCAGGCCCCGGAGCAGGATGGCAGCTGTCACAGCCTGGACACAGAGCCAGATGGAGGTGCCATGGACAGTGGTCTCAAGAAAGGGAGCCACACTTTGTGCGGAGGCTCAGGTGACTGCCCCCTCCCACGTGCCTGGGACCATGGTGTGCAGAGCAAGGGCAGCCTGAGTTGGACATGGGCAGGCTGAGGAGCCCAGAGGACAGTGGCTTGTCCTCCTCCTGTGTCCCTGGGACTTTAGCCAATTTCTCTACAGCCCCCACCCTGGGGTTCCCGCAGACCAATGGCAGGGCCCGGAGAGGGTCTGTGTGGGGGCCGGCTGCTTGGCCAGCAACAGTGCACAGAGGGCCGGGTGGCTGTACCCTTGACCATGGATCCCCACCCTGGACGTGGCTGTGTTTGAGCCCAAGGTTGCCATGCCCAACCCTCAAGTCAACCGTGAACACAGAGGAGGGGCTGACTTTGAGGGTCACACGTCTGTCTGTATGTGTCTGCCTGGCGCCAGGGCTCCAGGACCAGAATGCCATGCCTGGTTTACACAAAGGCTGGGCCTGAAACTTCCCACCTGTGCACTAGTGTCATGGTGCCCACTGCCATGATGACTGTGGACCAGGAGGCTGGCACGCTGACTAGCCTGGGTGCAGCCAGCCCTTTATTAGGTCACTTAATGACTGTCTTGTGATGTCAGCCCCGAGCAAGCAGAGGCCTTTGGTGAGGGGCCAAGCACCCTTGTGAGCCTGGACTGCTCCTGGCCACTGTACTGTCCCTTTTCCAGGAAAGAGGGATGCACCACCCTCCACATGGCTGTGGACAAGGAGGGCCCCGTGATGCACAGGGTGCCCGACTTGGGGGGCTTCACTTTCTTCCAAACACAGGGGCTCCAGCCCTCAGCTCAAGGAGCTGCACTCCTCGCTGTGGACCTTTCAGTTGCCCTGGCCTAGCCCGTGCCCACGGGCCACCGCAGCTTCAAGCTGCTGCTGGAAGAGAGTGCTTTCCTGGCTTTGAGTGGAGAGCCTTTGTTGAAGAGACCACACACAGAGTGTGGTGCCCTGCCTGGGGGGAGAGGGCAGCCTCCCCTCCCTCCCCTTTCCCAGGAAGAGGTGGACCATCATCAACAGTCACTGCTTTGTGTCCATCTACTGGGAGGATGGCACTTGCATAGGCATCAGTGAGGAGCTCTTAGAGAACATTTTGGAGAGGGTGGGCTCAGACAAGGTATTTGGGACAGACTGTATGAAGAGCTTCATCCACCAGTTTAGCCTGTATGGATTCAGCAAAGTGTGCCAGGGTTTGCTCACCTCGCTCTGCCTGACCAACCTGCTTACAGAGGAGCCCGCCTGTCTCCTGAGCAAGGTAAAGGCAGGGGAGTACCTGCTGGGCCCTGGGGGCAGGGTGGGTGCCAACCTCAGAGCCGCCAGGGACGGCGGCAGGTCTGCCGGGAAAGCTATGTGTAAAGACAGGACTGGGGACTGGCGTATGTGCCCTGGGTGGAAGCAGGTGGGAAGAGGGGTTTGTGTGCCTCTATGACTCCCTCGTGGCTCAGACCTGAAATAATCCACCTGTAAGGTGGAAGACCTGGGATCTATCACTGAGTTGAGAAGATCCCCTGGAGCAGGGCACAGCAGCCCACTCTAGTATTCTTGCTGGGAGAATCCCCATGGACAGAGGAGCCTGGCGATCTATTGTCCATGGGGTCGCAAAGATTCACACATGACCGAGAGACTAAGTACATGACTCCCATAGCTGTGGAAGAGAAGTTTAGTGCAGGGAAGCATACGTCCTTTCCTGGGAAGTGTCCTGGTCAGCCGTGGAAGTGCAGGACAGGGATCAACACCTGCAGAGAAAGCAGAGAAGCTTCTGCAGTCTGCCCGCTGCAAAAGTCGAGTCTCCTCTCTGGGTCTTGTATCAATACTCTTGGGCCACTCTGAGTCATTTTCCAAGTGCGAGAGTCAATGTTGAGTTAGTGAGTGATGAGGATGTGCAAGCTGGGACACTGCCTCCTGTGGGACAGGGTCCCACTTTCTCCATGAGGCCTGGGAATAGCTGGGTGAGAGCACCCAAGGGTCTAGCCAGGAGGGTGCTAGTTTCAGTAAACCTGATGAGAAGGGAACTTTGCTATTCTCTCTCTCTCTCTCTCTCTCTCTCTCTCTCTCTCTCTCTCTCTCTCTCTCTCTCTCTCCCTCCCCCTCCCTCCCTCTCTCAGTGAATCCCAGTTACAGTTCTGCTGCAGTCCCCTGTTGGAGAGAGACAGCCCATACCTCCTGGGGCAGATGAAGAGGAGAGGGGTGTTAAGCCTGTGTCTCAGCAGGTGGAGGGCAGGAGGGCAGCCCTAGGCATCACTCTTGCATCCAGCACAATGCAGCCACAGGACAGCCTGTCACCTTGGCCTGAGGGTGCCCAGGGCACCGCGAGCAACCTGAAACTTGCCCCCACCACCACCATGGCCAGGACCTAAGCCGTCCCTGCTGCTGGTCCGGGGACAGCAGCCACACCCCTCTTGATGGGTCCTGATGCCTGGCAGCCCTAGGGGATGCAGACTCTAGCCTCACTAGTCCCTGTCCTGAGGAGATGACCCTGCCCATCGAGAGCCTATGGCTCTGCTTCACCTGGCCTCCTGCCCAGATGGCTCCTCTTGTGATGGTAGTGGGCCCCACCACTGTGCCCACCCAGATCTTCAGCCTGCCCCCTAGCAGCTCCCAGAAGCCACGCTGGTGCTTCTGTGCACCTCCGTGATGCACATCGTGGCTCAGCCCCAGAACCCCTTCTGTTACTGCTCAGGTAGCCCCTCTTTCTCATCATCTCCAGCCATTCTTTCCTGTAATCCCCACCCCCTTCAGGTGCGTCCCCAGAGGACGCCAAATATACACCCTATTCAGAGAGGTAGAGGCAGACCTGTGGTCAGAACACTGTATGGCAATAAAGTGCTTGATAACATGAGCAATTTCCCACCCAGCCCACGTCTTCAGTGCCTTCATCCTGGGTCCGGCTGATCATTTTGAGTCCCCTCAGGCAGCTGCTTGCCCGTGAAGGCAAAATAGATAGCCACCCACCCTCAGCATAGTGCGGGCACCTCATATACAGCTGGGGAAGCCCTTCAGATGCTCTAGACCCACTCATTTAAAAGACACATCAAGGGCTTGACAAGAGCCTGGTGGAGTGGCTTCACAGGTACAGGGACATTGTCCATCCAGCAGGCTACTCACTTGACAAAAGAGGAGAAATTAGGCCTCCCCTTCTTGGGGGCCCCAAAAGAGCCCTTACTGTCCTGAGATGCACAGGGCTGGAGCCTGTGGTCTCTGCCTGAGGCCTGCAGGTGTTCAGGTTGGGGGCTCGCTGGTGTCTGGACAGCAGGCTTGAGGCTTGGCTTCATTGCAGGGTCTGCACCTGGTGACATTTTCTTGTTTCTCTTTTCTTTTCCCTTTTCAGCTGAGCACTCCGAGGGTGTGACACATCAGCACCCTCTGCTTGCTGGGGTTTATAATGCAGTTTCTCTTAAAAGACTGTTTGTCCTGAGGAGCATAGCAAATAGCCCTCCAGGGTCTTGCTGCAGAGACAATGGCTCCAAAGTCAGGGGAGGGGAGAGCGCACACAGCAGATCACCGGAACCGGAAGGCTGGGTCTCCCTTGTTAGCAGTCTGTCGCAGGCAGAGGAGGCCCTGAAAAGTGACACAGGGCGGTGCAGCCCAGGGCTCTGTCAGCCTCAGCACTGAGCTGTTGTGACGCCCAACCGGGCTGCTCAATTCCAAGCCAAAATGCAGCCCCTTATGAAGGTCCACAGCCTGGGGAACTGCTTAAATTTCAGAAGGTTTCATTAGCTTTTCTGTCTTGACATCCATATGCCTCCTGACCTGGAATCACATGCAGACACTGCTACCTAAAGACTACGTTCCCAGAAACCTCAGCATGTGTGGCACCTGCTTACCTGTAAATCTATAGAGAAAGCAGAGATGTGCAGATTGCAATCACAAGTCACCTGCTTGTCACAAAAAGCAACTTTTATTTACAAAGTCAAGACTGCCTGATATCAAAAGAGACCCATGTGGTACTTCACCCCCACCACTCAGTCCTTGGTAGATTTTGACTGATGTCTGCAGAGTGAAGTGGCTAAGCACACATCCTCCTGGGCCAGGCAGAAGTGGCAGCCTGCGGTCACACAGGATTGCAGGGAGGGAGCATGGTCTTGATGAGCTGGCCCTGGACAATCAAACTGTCATGAACCCCACACATGCCCAGGTCACCAGAGGAGAGGCCAGGCAGCTCCAGAGGCACAGGTTAAATTCAGTCCCCAGGGTCGAACGGGTGACAGTGTCTAAGCGAGTGGAAATGCAATTTAACCAGACAGGGTGTCTCAGAGAGGGGGCCTGCCTCACAAGGGCTCCAGCTAGGTAACGGTGACCCTGGAGGCCCAACCAGGAAGACCCTGGGGAGCCGGTGATCCATGGCCAACTCACTTCCCACCAGCTCTGCCTGAGCCTCCCTCGGCCCAGCGTTCATCTTGGATCCTCAGTGGCCCCTTCTTCCCCTGTGCTCCTTTGCTCTGTCCCTTCACAAAGGGAGGTGCCATGGCCAGACATGGATGAGGTGGGGAGGCTGGAAGAGGCTGATTTCTGGATGACAGAAACAAGGCTTAGCCTGTGGTGAGCAAAGCTGGCAGTGCTTTGGATTGCCAGGTCTCTGCGGGAGGAACTGCCTGGGACTCCCTGGGAACTGTCATGAACCAAGGGCCTGGGATGACTTGAGCTACAAACTGCCAGGGGAGGGTGATGAGTCCCCACAGCCTGTGTCTTGTGAATGCCCGACCCCACAAGCAAGGCCTGTGACTGGGCAGCAAGGTGCTCAGCCGTCTGCTGAGCCTCTGGAAAGGAAGGGAAGGTCCCCATCTCCAGGGTCTGAGGTCACGGCCAGGGGGCCTCCCAAGGCCCAATGCAAACCCCTCAGATGATGAGCTCTGTATGTTCCCACCCTCAGCAAACCTGGGGATGCTCAAGCCTCACTCAGGCAGCACCTCCAGCCTCTGAGCGTTGCTCTGGGGAATTGTAGAGGGGAGACGGCAGCCAGGCTATCGTGGAGGCTGGGCCGAACTACAGTTTGCCCTCAGAGGCCCCAGGGGCAGGGCAGGTCAGCGACCCACCCTCCTCTTGAACGTCTCTCCTTCCTGGGGGAAGAGTCTAAAGTCGCCCGACCAGTGGGGACTTTGAACACACGACTCACAAGTTGTGGCCCCCGAGTGCCCCTCTGGCCACTCTGCACAAGAAGAGCTCATGGAGCCGGGGGTGGGGGGGCATCCATGCAGACCAACCAAAGAGAGCCACCAGGAGACGACCCTGGGGATACCCCAGAGAGGAGAAGTGTGAAGTCACTATGAGCGGCCACGGCCACCTCCAGGCTGCTGAGTTCTTGCTAACTCTCCTGCCGCTGCCCACACTCTTCAGCTAAAACATCATTTATACAAAAGTTTCCGAAGTGTGGTGACACTGAGGAGCCCTGGTGGGAAGGTGAGTGGTTGCCAGTGCTCCCCCAAGGTCATGGGCACAGCAGCACCCCCATCCAGCATCTGTGCTAGGACTGCAGCCTTCTCTCAAAGGTTAACGAGGTGCCCTCCTGAGAGAGGACAATGGGATCCAGTCACCCCGGAATAGAGGATCCTATGGAATACAACTCCAGCCCAACTGGGACTCCTGGGGGCCCTGGTCTGGGCTGTCAGGCTGAGTCTCCACACCGCAGCCCCCTCCCCCCCACTTTGTCAGTTAACTCAGGGAGTCATAGGCTTGGTCTTTGGGGCCAATCTCAGGTGGGCAGAGGGAGGGGCCCATGTGTTGTGGAGACTCGAGGTGAGGACCAAAGGAGACTGAGGGTCCCCAGGGGGTGCACGTGCAGCCCTCCTGACAGCCCTGGATGACTGTGGGGCGTGGTGTCCAGGTGTAATGTCACTGATCCCGCTGGGATGGGAGAAGTGAGGGCCTGGGTCAGGTGCCCGGGTTCAAGTCAGCAGAGTGAAAGAACCCAGCTGTGCTAGGAGTCAAGGTAGAACCCTGAGGGGGGCTCTGGGGCCCCAGGACATCCAGATCAACACTGATCTCAGCCCTGGGAGACCACAGCAGGGCTGTAGGAATGAGCCCCCTACTCCCGCTTGCTTCTCAGGGGTACTGGCTATGGAGGGCCTGGTTCTAAGGGGAGCAAGGTCAGGGACAGATGATGGTGCTCAGACCTGCTGGGAGTCAAAGTGAGGAAAGAGCAGAAGGAGAGTGGAGGAATGCCCAGGGCATCATCTCATCTCTGGGAAGCCCTGGGTTTGGAGCCCTGGTGTCACGTCCACAGGCTTCCCTTTGGGGTCTCAGTGAGGTGATGGCCTTGGAGTGATGGCCCTGCAGCTGGTAAACACAAGGGGCATCCCTGGAACTGCCAGGGCTCAAGATGAGGACCTTGAGGGAAGAAACAGGGAACCCCTCCGGTCCCGGCACCTGCTGTCAGCCCGGGACAACTCTCACGGGGGCATGAGCTCTGGGTCTCAGGGACATTGGAGACTTGATATAAAGGGCGAAGCCTCAGAGATTGGAGGGGAGATTCTTAGGTTCTGAAGGAGTTTAGGTGAGGTCCTTGAGGGGGGGTGCTGAGGGGAGCCTGGACCCCAATCAGAGGAGACTTAAGAGAAGCCAGTCCTTGCTGTTGGTCCTTGACATCCCTGGGGTAGGATGAGTGCAGGAGAACATGGTCAGACTTCCTGACATACAGGTCTCATACTATGGACACGGTGTGGGGGAGGAGTTCCTGATATCTGGGTCTCAGACTGAGACTTCACATGTGAGGTGGGGACTCAGGAAGACAATTTCCCAGGTTCTGCGGGGTGTCAAGTTGAGGATCCTAGGAGGGACTAGGGGACCATGGACCCCAATCAGAGGGCACCTCAGAGAAGCCCATCTCCGTTGTCAGTCCAGGGCGACAGTGGAATAGAATGAGTGAAACAGGCATGGTCAGATTTCCTGACATCCGTGTCTACGAGAGATTGGGGCCCTGGTATAAGGGACAAGGCTTCAGTTGGGGAGAGGCATGAATCCAGGCCCTGCCCGGGGGCAAAGTGAGGTGCCTGAGGAGAACTGAGGGGACCCTGAGGGAGGATTGATGGAACCCGAGAGATCCGTGCCCCTGAAGTCATTCGTGGGAGCCCTTGAGGTGAAAAGAGCACACTAGGCCCGTCTGCCTTCCTCACATGCAGGTCTCAGAGAGACTGGGGGCCTCATGAGAGAGGGAGGGCCTCAAAATGGAGGACAGGATAATCCTGCATCCTGCCTGGAGCCCAGCCTCCATGAGAGGAAAGAATGAGGCAGTTAGACCCTAACATGAGGAGGGATCCTTGCCTTTGATGGGCGTCTTGGAGGCCGCAGAGTGGGGTGAACAGGGTGAGCAGTTTCTTGACCTCTGGCTTAGGGACCTCGAGACCTGAGGTGATCAGGCGGAAGGCTGAGGCTTCAGGTCCACAGAGGGTGGGCTTCCCGGATCCCGAGGGAGGACTGAGCAGACCCCTACCCCTGTGGTTAGTGCTGGATGGCCAGGCAGGATGTCAGGAGGAGCTGAGAGCCTACGGGAGACCCTGAGAAGGTGTGGCCACATGTGGGGCTCCTTAGCACTTTCTGTTCTTTTTCTGAGTTTCTATGCAGGCCCCCAGAGGGAAGGGATCAGGTTGTGCCACGGGAAAGGTGATCATTACAAGGGAACCCCAAGGGGGCCTCCCACCACACAACTGGGGTGACCTCACAGAGTCCACCCGTTTTACCATTCCAGAATGCTCAGGGCTATGCCACAGGATACTGCTGAGGTGCCCCCTCCATGTCTCTCACAGGAACCAGAAGGCAAAGGTAGAAGTCTGAAGCCCATGTCCTGAGGTCAGAGAGTAGGGGAGGTCCAGCCAGTGCTAGGAGTCAAGTAAGGAGGGTGTCCTAAGTGTGCAACAGGGCTTCCCTTCCCAGAATAGAGGGGACCCCACAAGGGCCTAACCCCCACACCTTGTCAGCCCCAGAAATCTTGGACTGTGCTGTCTGCACCCTGGGGAGCCACCTCACACCCTCCTTCAGGCAGCCAGGGGACTGGTCACCCCAGAGGCATGCCCATGTGAGGTCTGAGAGCACCCCTCAAGGGGAGACCTGTAAGTGGTCTGTGTCAGACCACTAAGGATGCATTTCTCAGCCTAGGCCACTCACAACCCCTCTCTCCCCCAGGCCCATCATCCTCATCTATTCCCCTGCCTCATTCCTGTCTGTGGTTTGATCCCAGGCATCACACTCGTGGTCAGGATGACTGAGCTGAGCAAGCCCAAGGAAGATCTTTAGGATCCAGGAGAGGCCCAGGGCCCGGTGAATGTGTAGCTCTTGGGGGCTGAGGCGGGGGAGGCTGCATCCACCTCAACCTCCTCGCTCCCAGTCTCCTCCTTGCTCCTGCAGACAGAGGATGAGACGGTTGGATGGCATCACCAACTCAATGGAAATGGGTTTGGGTGGATTCTGGGAGTTGGTGATGGACAGGGAGGCCTGGCGTGCTGTGGTTCACAGGGTCGTAGAGTCGGACACGACTGAGCGACTGAACTGAACTGAACTGAACTGACACAAATTTTAAAAGGAGGTTTCTCTTAAAATACTGTGTTGCCATAATGACACCAGGTTCCACCTGAAGTTGACTATTCTCAAACCTTGAGTTAACCAATGCATTTTTCTTATGGAAATGCTTGTCTCAAGCTGTATTAACATACTATGCTTTTTACCCCAGACTCTAATGACTCAGAACTGACTTGACAAACCATTATGTTATACTCAGACATTGTTCCCTTAACCTATGTAAACGAAACTATTTGTATGGTGATCTGCCCTTCTACAAGATTCAAGTCAATTGCTTTATGGCCTGGGATGACTCCTCTGGTGCCAAGAGTATCCCAAAATACATCTTACTGATGAGAGGCCTGGTGCCATTCTGAGTTTTAAGACATTCCTTTCTTTCATTAACAGACTACTAGTGAGTATATAACATCCAGCTCAAAACTAGCAGGGGGGTACTCTTTCTGCCGCCTTCAGATGCCTATGTCAGAAGCTTTCTCTACCTCGTTTATACTTTGATAAACTTTATTACACAAAAGCTCTGAGTGATCAAGCCTTGTCTCTGGCCCCGGATTGAATTCTCCTCCGAAGGCCAAGAATCCCAATCTTCATGGGTCAGCAACAACCTTTCAACCTGTTACTCCATCCTGATGGCACTCTTTTCAGTCATGGTCCCAGTCGAAACCCCTGAGTCAAAGGAGGAGCAGGGAGAATCCTCAGATTATAAGTGTGCCCTCTGTGAGCAGGTCAAGAACAAGCCCAATCGCTGAGCTGCCAGATCCCGAGGGACACTCAAAAGCACTCTTTTGTAATCAAAATAGATTTCTGGCTCTAATAAAGTAAAGCAAAACTCCACTGGAGATAATAAACAATCAAACAAGAACTGCGAGTCTGTGTTCTTTCTATCTGTCCATTGTATTCACACATGGCACAAGATGAGCCAGAAAAGGCTAGAAGCCCACGCCCCATGCAGGCTTTGGTCCAGTTCCCACGGTCCCTTTTCATCTGAAACAGCAGCATTTCACAGATTCATCCAAGCATCTGACTCATGAGCCGAGTGCTGAGGCAAGCCCAGGACAGACAGGTCCCTGGGCCTTGCCTGCCACTCAGCAGACGGCCAAACTGGGCTCCCGACCTTTGGGGTGTCACCTTCCATGAGTCATGCACCCTGCAGCAGAAGAGATCCTCAAGTGTCCCCCAACGATGCCACAAGTTTCTGATCAGCAGCTGAGTGTCCCAGCTCCCTATCCAGGGGCCTCCCCAGGAGACTCACTGGAAAGCAGGGTCACGCCAGCCGCCAAGTGCCTTGCAAACACATTACCCCAAACCCAAAGACAAGTACAAGGTTTCCACACGGTGAACACCAGCCCTAGTCGCTCTGCCCTCACAGCTGTATTTAGGAGCCTCTCTTTGGGCGTGAGGCGGCCAGGCACTGCGTCCAACACACATGCTTTGAGAGCCAAGGGACACTTTACAGTAGGACAAGGGTCACGTGCAAGGATAAACAGCGGCCTGTTTCTGGGCCTGTGGGCCTCTCTGCCTGTCTATGTGCAGCCCTGCCCCCAGTCTTCCCCTATCACCCCCTGGTCATTGTTCCAACATCCGGAACTTCGGACCAGAACAGAGAGGGAAAAACACTAACCTGTTTCCACAACACATTTCTCTCAACCACCCAGATCCAGCAGGGCCAAAACAACTGGCAACGCCATCAATTCATAAAGGTCTAAGTCCCAGAGACTCTCACTGATTCCAGAGCAGCATCACATGAGGGGAGTCCCTGTCCCTAGCCCCGCACCAAGTGGGCACCACAGCACAGGGTCGATTCAGACAGAACCAGATGGGCAAGTCCGAGCGCTTCGTATCAGCATGTTCTGGTCTCTCGGTCACTTTCCTCTCGAGAGCCCAGTCTGGACAGGCCTCCTGCCCAAAGAGGACCAGGTGCTGGAGGATGTCCACCTGGAAGATGTCCTTCCCGCCCCTCCCATCGATGGACTGCAGCAGCCAGCGGGGGTTGGCAAGCGCAGTCATGTACTTCTGTTGCAGGTCGGGTAGCAGGCCTTGATTCTCCAGCTCCTCCACCTAGTCGGGACCTAGGTTTTCTAGGCACAGCAAAATGCTCCCGATGACCATGAGATGTGTGCAAAGACAGGACACAGAATGAGAACAAGGTCATTCAAAGTTGCACCTGCTTGAGACTAAGACCATATCATGGAGGGAACCCGAGGTGAACTGGGTCCTCTGGCTGAGCATTTCAGACGGGCTCACCTCAGCAAAGGGAACTCACAGCGAGGCCAAGCGAGGGAGGGAGCAAAATGAAACGGAGAGGCCTGGTGCCCCATGAACCCACCAGGCCACGGGCAGCTCTCAGTCTGCCCACTGCAGGCCACAGGGACAGAGCAGGAGGGCCCCAGCAGGGGCCAGCAGACATCAGGTCCCCAAGGGATTTACCAGCAGACAGGTGTTGCTGTGGGGCCTCACCCCTGGGGAGTCAGGGGACTTGCTTAGGCCCTGCTTCAGGCAGTGTGGGTGTGGAACCCAGGCTTTGTGCTTTACTGCCTCTCATGGTCTCTGCCGGGCACACAGACACACGTGGGGAAACAGACACACAGACAAGTGCCACGTGCAGACCTGGACCCACCTCTGCCTCAAGCACAAACGGGGACTGAGGCCCAGAGTGGTGAACAGGCACCTCGGGCAGCTGGCTCCCAGCCAAGGGACCCTTGCTGTCCCTCTGAAGAAACCTCAGCCACCACGCCCAACCTCACAAACTAGTTCAACAGAAAACAAACAAGCACAATCCGGCCAAGATCCAGGGCAGTGCTGGGGGCCATGCGGGCAGCAGGAGGCAGGGCATCACTTACCCACGATCACTCCATGACTGAACTTTACCCCGTCCCGCAGCAAGGCCTGGATCTGGGTGGGGCTCATCCCCAGCCTCTGCTCCAGCAGCTCCCGCCAGGCCGCGTCCTCCCAGTCCCGGTGTGCCATGTGGACGGCCAGGGTATAGTGCTGGTGGCCACGTAGCATGGGCTGCTATGGCATCTCCATCTCCAGGGTCTTGACACCGTTTAAGACAAAACCCGCATAGGGCCGTCAGAAGAGCAGACAGCCGAACTTCATCTCCCAGGGCTCCCAGGTCTTCATGCGGCTGCAGAAACACAAAACCACAAAGGTCAGGAGTGTGATTCAGTGGCCTGCAAGCTCACAGCCCTGGGCTGGACCTCAGCCCCACGAGCCTGAGCATCCTCCAAATCTGCTGACACAGAAAGCATGGGTCAGAGAAAGCTGGCTCTTTCCATCTATCTCCACACAGTTCACTGATGGCACGGTGGTAACCCAGAGGACCCACCCATCCCATGCAGTCTGTGGGGAGGTCAGCAAGGAGGGTGGGACAGTGGGAGAAAGGCATGAGGTGAGATCCAAGACAGAGGGCCCTGAAACCCTGAGAGCACTGAGGAGGGAGCACAAGCCCCCTGGCTTCACAGCCCAGAGACCAGGCTCTGGTCCTCTCCCAGCACAGATAGGCATTGTCCTGGGCTTGGCTTCCCCCACTCCCTGCCACCACCCCACTTTTCAGCTCTGCGGCCCCATCACTGCCCATGCTCTGCAGATCCCCCATCTTAGCCCAGGGATGATGAGGGCAGATCTATGCTAACCAATGTGGACTCGGCCATGGGGCACCCTGGACCTCAAAAGCCCTGCCAGGTGTCTTCCCTGTAACTTTGGGAGCCATTTTCCACCCAGTCCTTCCCATACCACTGCCTCCACTGTCAGCAGATGTCCCGGGCCCTGCTCAGAGCCTAGAGAAAGAACAAAGAAGAGCAGGAACTACTGAGATGGGTGCACTCCATGTCATCACCAGTGCCTAGGATGGCACCATGTAGGGATCACAGAATTCAGACTTCAAATAATCCACTAGGTTATCGTCACCTCGTTCGACGGCTGAGGAGGCACGGAGGCATAGATATGTAGCCCATGACTGCAGGGGACTTGAACACACGCACCACCATTCTCACTTCTTTCCCTGTACCTGGAGGGGGGTGGTCCCTGCTCACTGGAGGGGGGTGGAGGCAGAGGAGCAGAGCCACGAGCCTTAACGTCAGCAGGGTCTCAGCACCTTGCAAGGGGCCTCCGTTTCCACATGGCTGTGAGGATGGGGACAAGGTCCCACGGGCACCCCGCTCAGGGCCTTCTGGGCCTTTCCCTCCTGGAGCACAGCAGAGTCACAGTTCTCACAGGCCCACGAGGCCCTATGTGATCTAGCTCCTACCCTGGTGGCCTGCTCTTCTCGACCCTGGATTCACCCCCAGTAGCCACAAAGGCCATCTTTCCATCCTTTTAACATTCCAGTGTGTTCCTTCCTCAGAGCCTTTGTAGGGTGTGAGGACTCACATTGTGTACCCTCAGAGTCAGGTGCTGGAGTCCCAATCCCAAATACCTTGGCGTGACCTTACAGACAAAGGAAAGTTCTTCACAGAGCTGATGGAGGTCAAGTGAGCACAATAAGGATGGACCCTCCTCTAACAGTACAGCTGTCTCCATATAAAGGGCACATTTAAAGACAGACAGGCACACGAGGGAACTGGGGTGAAGAGGAAGGCAGAGCTCTCCAAGCCCAGACACACCCACCAAGGCCAGCAATGCCCTGGAAGAGATGGAGGAGAGATGGGAGAGACGCTCCACAGCCCTCATGAGAGCCAACGCCAGCCAACACTTCGACCTCGGCTGCCGGGCCTCCTGAACCAACATGGATCCTAGTATGAGCCACCCAGTGTGATTCGGATGTGACTGCCAGCAAATGAAGCCAGAGTGTCAGCCCTGTCCGAACATCTCTCTGCAGGGGCAAGTGGGGAGTGGGGGGATGGCTTCTCCACTCCCAGCACCTCGGGCACACTCTTCTACTTCTGCACATCTTCATGTGTCTGTATACACCTGCCAGTGTCAGGGGTCCCACAAGTTACTGATGCTTCCCTCTTGATGGAAGGGAAGGGAAAGCTCATTCTGCCAATACAGCCACTCGACATGACCACACACTCATTGAAAAACCATGCAGGAGGTGGCCCAGGCCACATGACACACACCTGAGGTGCTGACACACACCAGCAAATGGCCTCCCACAAAGGCTTCCCCTGTTTCCACTCCACCAACCACAGGCAAGGGTGTCATGGCCTCATGCACTGGCTGGCCCTGAGCATCATCATTCGGTTGAACGTTTGCCCACCTGCTGGGTGACAAAGGGTCACACTCTTCACCGGGTCTGGCTTGGTTACAAAGGACCTGGCTGGCCCCGGGGCTTGGCCATTGCTGTGTCTTCTACTGGGGTATGTGACTGGATCCCAGGCTTGCCCAGTGGCCACCATTCAGTTTCTCAGCCAACCCAATCCCTTCCTCCTGAGAGCCTCCAAATCTCACCTGTGTGGGTGGAATCCCTGAGCAAGAAGTGGCTGCAAGCACTCCTACAGCCTGAAGCAGTGGGTGCCTGCTTGATGGCCAGAGGAGAAAACATGCTTCTGCCTGCTTGACTGGGCATCTTCACCTGCACGAGGACCAGAGGAACAGGGAGAAAGTCACCAGTGACAATACAGCAATCTTGGACAACAGCTACCACGGTCTTCTCCTTGGCAGGGCCCTCAAGCCATGGGTTTCCAGGAGGGCCCAACTGATGAGAAACACATGAGCAGTTTCCCTCAGGGTGGGTTGTGCTCATCACAGCAGCTGGCCTGTCCTCATGTGGCTGGGACAGGGACCCCATGATGTCTCAGTCCATAGCACATAAGCCCATCTCCCAGGAGTGATTGTGATTTACAGCCCAGGAGACCCTGCAATACAGGAGAAAACAACTGCTTCCCTCACACTGCCACTCTGGAAGGATCCAGGGGCCGCCACAGTCAGTGGGCTGCCCTCCATGGACTCGTGGTTGGGCCCCACCAGGAGGGGAACTGGGGACAAGCAGCTGAGCCCTGCAGGGTCAAGCTTGGGTCGGGACGACTCGCAGGGGGAGGGTGGGCCTTGTGTGAGGTCATAGTCCAGGGGCAGGGTAGGAGGCTGGAGGGCAAGTCTGCTGGCATCTTCCCATGTGGCCCAGGGCATCACTGGGATGCACACATGGAAAGAAAGTGGGCGGGGATTGTGGCCGTGGAGGGGGCCAGAAGGTCTGCCTCGGCCCCCTGGCAAGCACTCCTTGTCCCAGAGCCTGGAAACCCCCGCCTGGAGGTATCATCTGTACATGAGGCAGGCTCCGCCTTCCTGCAAGCAGAGAGAGTCACAATCGCTTTGGGATGGCTGGGCTGCGGCCACCAGGCAGGACAGTGATCTGCCACTGGGACCGAGACAGCTGACAGCACCGGCTGGCCTCAGTCGCATCGTGCCCACAAACACTGACGCCCATCATTTCCAGTGTGTTTGGCTTCCCTTACTCACGTAGGCACGCAGGTACGTAGGCACGCAGGCACGCAGTTACATAGACACGCACGTAGGAACAAAGGTGCATTCCCTCACTGGCGCTGTCTGCTAGGAGACAAACTAAGATCCGCCCAGCTCTGAGGCACCTGGAAGGTCAGACAGGGAGGAGCCTTGAGACCAGGGGCCTGGAGTGGGACCCGGAGGAGGACCAGGAAGTGAGCAGCCTAGTGGAAGAGAGGGGAGGAGGTGGGAGGAGCAGTGTGGGAGGAAGAGTATGGGAAAGACCGGGGTGAGGTGGAGCTTCTGGAGAAATACTTGGGGCTGGGGTGGGGCGGGGTGGAGCAGAGCTGGACTGGGAAGGAAAGGGGCTGGGGCTGGGCTGGGTTGGGGTGGGACTGGGGTGAGGCTCCTGCCTGGCTGTGGGTGGGGTGGAGCCATCAGAGGCAGGGCGTGGCTGCAAAGATGGAGCTGTTTGCCTAGGAAACCCACGGAGAGTGGGTCTGTCCAGCTTCATGGCAGAGGCCAGACTGTGCCCTTTTGAGTCCTTGCCATAGGTGTCCAGTCTGCGAGAATCGGCGAGAGTCAAAGTGACCATGACCCAGTGTCTTCAGCGACTGCATCTGAACTTCAGAGTGGACCCCAGGGGCCAGGGAAGTGGAGAGAGGCACGACCTCTGGGCAGAGTTCCCCATCGCTGGGCTGAGGCTGGCTCCCCTCCAAGCCACCCTGAGACTGCTGGCCCGGTGCTGAGCAACAGTCTATCTGTTTTTTTGCAGAGGCAAAAGAAAATCCTCAATGTGTTTCCTGCTGCCCCTGGGACCTGAGATGTCTCAGAGAAAGGCAGCTTTGCCTTCAGAACTGTTTCCTGAACTCTTCCTTTCGTCTGGGAGCTCAGCTCACCCAGAGCAACCATCTGACTCTGTTCCTATCCACCACCCTGCCTGCTGTGTCCCTGCCTCCCAAGTGCCTGATCACGGTAAATGCTCCTCTTCCTGTCCCCACTGCTACTAGCTGAACTCAGGCCTCATGGGCCGGGGTGGTGCTGTCAGCCTAGGCCCCCCACTAGCCTGGAAACCTGTCTCTCCATCTCCAGCTGGTGTTGTACATACCATTGATTCTGTGTCACACTGCATGCACATCTGTCCTCAACCCCGGATGGAAACCACAGTTGAGCCCTCTCCTGTTTAAGCCCCAACCTGACCGTGGTGCCCTGGGGGGCTTCCTGTGGTCCCAGGTCTCCTTCCTCATCGCCCAGCACTCTGGGTGACTGTGCTGGCCCTGGGCTCTGTGTAGAGCACATCCAGGACCCCACAGTTCAGCTCCTGCAGTTCCTGCCCCTAGACGGCTGGCTCCTCTTGTCCTGACAACCCTCTGTCCTCCTTCCAGGCACAACCGTAACATAAGTGTCCGTCTTGCTCTTTTCCGTCTGCCCAAGTGTCCCTTGCTCTCATCTGGTAGTTCTGGGGCGCCCTGGATCTTCCTGCTGATGCCTTTGCCCTCCTTTTCCTCCCAGGCTGTGGCTGCTGTGCATGAGTCTGGACCCCCGAGGGTCACCGAGTCCCTGGAAGGCAGGGTCGGTGTCTCACTGGTTCCCGTTAGCTGGGCGCCCACGCAACTGCTGCTTTGGGAATGTTGAGTCCGAGCAGTGCTTTCCCTTCTAACATGCAGCCTCTTCTCTCCTTGCAGAAGCCTCCCAGCCACGAGTTGAGGGGCAGAGGCTGCCTCCTGGATTTGAGGTCTCAGTGCTGCAGGGACCCAAGCGATCACCATACCCAGCTCCCTCATGCTGGTGCTCTCCTCCTTGCCCCAAGAGTGGTTATCAGCTACCTCCATATACCCCAAAACGTGCTGGTAGTGGTTTCAGATCATGAGGGAGGGTCCTGTGAATGGTAGGTGAGCTGCTGCTGTTCTTCCCTCATCCTGGCTCTGAACAAGACCTTGCCCACTGAACTGGACACCTATGATGTGTGGCTGCTGATGGGGGCAGCTGTGAGGACCTAATCTGTGGCGTTTCTCTGCACCTGTCCCTTTCCAGCTGCTGGCGCCAGCTCTCCTCACGTGCCCAGATGTGCAGACCGAGCCCCGGGGAGTGTTGCCTCCCACCCCATCTGGGTCTCTGAGGCTTGGTGAGGGTTCCACTTTGCTCCTGCTCTGCATTTGCGGCAGCACTGACCTGGGAGCGCTCGATCCAGATTCTCGGTTTCCCTCGTGTCCTCCTTGGACGATGTGGTTTCCTCTCTGAAATGCCTGTTGCCCATTTTTCTGCTGAGCTGTGTGTCCTTTCTGTGCCGAGTTGTGAGCACTTCTTTTGGGCGCTCATCCCGCCCTAATGTTTGTATTGCAGATTTGTCCTCTTCTGTTTGCAGGCTAGCAATGGACTCAGTATTGGCTTGGTGTCTCAGAGCCATAAGTGCCCCACAGATCAGCATGTGTCCATCATGCCCTCCCAATGGGGGTCACCATCCACCACCAGGCTTGGCACCTGGGACGAGCAGTCCCCAAGGAGACACTGCTCTGGTGTCCAGCACTCTGCCCGTGAGAGAGGGGCCCTTCACATCCGTGTCAGTCCCTCGGTCCCTGCCTAGCTTTGGTTCTGGGTCTTGGACTCTCACATGCAGGACAAGCCCAGGGGCAGCTGTGTAGCTCCGGGAGGTCAGCCAGACCTACTTTCCCTCTGTCCCCAGGGCAGCTCCCGTTGACCACAGCCCTTTCCATACAGGCCAGATGGAGGGGCCAGCCTGAGAACCAGACGCATTTCTGATTTCATCTCAGTTCCACTGCAGTTCTTTGAGAAGACGCGGCACACATGGGACCTGCGGACACGGGTGGCCATTCTGCTGCCGCTACTTGGGGTACTGATTGCCCAGGGGATGGGGCACCACCCAGGCTGACTGGGGGAGCTTTTGTAAGCCTCTGGTGCTGCCCTGCTCGCATTCACATCACAGGCCTTTATATCACGTTTGACCCGGGGGTGTGAGGTGCTGGTTTGCACGTGTCCATCACTCCCAAGCTCTGGGGTCTGCATGTTCTTCACTGTCCTCCATCTGGGCAGGTTGGCCACGACCCAGGTGCCACACCCCCCAGCATTGGAGGGGGCTTCCAGACACCATGCTGAGGCGCACAGACCAGATCCAGCTGTTTAGTTTTTGAGAATGAGGAGCAGGGAGGGCAAACTGGAGTGCACATTGCCATCCCATACCAATGGTGAGAGGACTTCAGTGAGGGGACTCTTGTACTCTGGGTGGGAGCCCCATTGGTTATCCTTTGAGTACCTGTGTGCCCACTGTGGTGACTTGGCCAAGCAGAGTGGGTGTGAGGGGTCAGGAGCAGAGGATGCCCATGATTTGCCACCAGAGGTGAGAAGGTTCCCCAGTTCATGAGTGGGGCATGTATCCCCCCTCTTTTTCTGTGTTTCTCTTTCACCCACTGGAGTTCACACCAAGTTTCCATTTGGCCTTACCATCTTTCCCTCACATCACATGTTCCCCCAGGTTCTGAAGGACTCCTCGACAGACATCTCGCTAAGCCCTGAACCTGGCTCTGGGGGATACTGCATTCTAGGCCTCAGGCCCTCCCAGCTCAACCAACTGATGAATCCTCGGGACTAGCCCCATGTCTCTTGACTGCTGAGCCCCTGTGCCCAGAAAGCCCAGCCCAGGGGGTCATCCCACAGGGGCCACAGAGTCAGAGTTAACCATGTCTCTCACATTGCTGTCAACTTGACCCTGTGTCTGGCAACTTCCATTCCTCTGGTCGTCCCACCTTCCTGTGTGGGTTCACCATCTCAGAGCCCGAGATCCCTTTGGGCGGGCCTAGGCTTGTTCCCATGTCTGTTTGCTGTGGTGCAGTAGCGTCCTTCATCCAGGGACCTGCCCCATCCCTGTTCCTCAGTTCCAGACCTGAGAACTGGCTCAGGGGCCAAACATGGGTGAGGTATTTTGACCTGTTTACCGGGGTGGCTGCCCTTGTCCTCAGTGTCGTTTTGGACTGTACCTTGGTTGGTTGCCTACCTATCAAAGCTCTGGGAGCCTGCGTTGCATGGTCCACCTTCCCTGCTCTGTGGGCCCGGCCTCCGGGGAGGCAGCAGCCCTCATCATGGTCCCTGGCTCCTGGCCGCCTAGTGCAACCCCACGACCTCTGCTGCAGTCTCTGCTTGGTGGCCGGGCAGTAGGTGGCCAGTTCTTCCCATGCTTCCTTGTTCTCATCCTGGTAGTGCTGTGGGCACTGCCACAGATCGGGGCGGCCAGTTCCCCTGCTTCCTGGGATGGAGGGCACCTGTGAGGGAGGCCTCTGGTCCAGTTTGCTCCCTTGAGGGTGGGGGGCACCAGCTTAGAAGTTCAGAGATGTCTGGGATGTCCCAGTCTTCTGGGGCTTGCCTTCCAGTCTCCCTGGCCTTTGTGTCACTGATGCATTTTTTCCTGAGAGGACATCAGATACCAGTGGGTCAGTCCTGCCTTGGCGGAACATTCAGTGTCTTTAAGTTCAGCCACTCCTGTCGAATCCTGGGCCAATGTTTAACCCTGCCTGAAGCTTTGTCAGCTACAGGGGAGACCCTGCCCCCTCCCTTGGTTCTCACTGTTCTTCATCCTAGGCTGGTCAGCTCCCTGCAGACAGCAAAGCAAGGAAGTCACTTTCTTGTATTCCCCCCCTCCACGTTCCACACACCTAGATCTTCTCACTTGCCAGGGAATTCCTCTCCCCTTGCCAACCCAGCACAAGTTCTAGCAGCTGGGCTGTGGCCTTGAGCCCAGGGCTGAGTACACACTGACTACCCCCAGGATGGGTCCTCATAACCCATGGGGCAGGGATGTCAACCCCCTACCAAGACCCCATCGTGCCACTTCTCCTCAGACCACTCCAGAGCCAGCCTTCTTGGGATGGGTCCTTCGTGAGGCTGTTCCCAGGGGTGGGGAGGGTAGGGAGTTGGTGCAAGAGGCTGGCTGGGGACTTAACCACCAAGGGGACAGGGAGCAGACATGGCCGGGCAGGGCACCCATCACCTGCAATGTTGACCTGACAGTTCCTGCCAGCCCGTCGGGAGGTGCAGAGCACAGACAGGCATTGAGGTGTCCACAGTGGGCCCTGATGGTAGGGCGTGCAGGGCGTCGCATATCCATTCACACCTGCATCACTTAGGTCTGGGGATGGGGAGGCTGGAGTGCATCTTCCAGACAGATCTGTAAAGCACAGAGCCTGAAATGAGGCAGAGGTTGGGGGGCATGAAGCCTGGGGAACCAATCCCTGAGTCACATCGAGGGGCCATGGAGGGCTTTTCAGATGGGAGGGCCATCTGTGCTGGGTCTTGTAGTGAAGAGGGTCTCTTTGGCAGGGAAATGGAGGAAGGGCACCCAGAAGGGTCAGACCCATGGAGGGAACTGAGCCCAGGTGTGTAGCTGAACCAAGTGAGCTTGTGGAGGGCCCCCAGCCTGACACTATCTGTATAGGTTCCCTGAGGGATTTTCGGCAAAGGATTTCTAAAGCCTTTGATGCGCTGTGAAGTTTCATCCACTGCCTGCAGAGGCAAGGCTGCGTGCAGGCATGTGCAGCAGCCAGGTAGGCTAGGCAGGCTCTGGTCCTCCACAGAGGTGGTGTGGGAGGAAGCAGACACTCTGCTCTGCCATCTCAAAGCTCGATTGGTCCCCAGCACCACCAGTGCTGGAGCGTAAGTCTCAGCAAATCACTCCCTCTCTGAGTCTCCGTTTCTTTATCTGAACGATGAACACGGTGTGAAATGTCCCCATTAGGAATAGTCCTATTTGCCGGTGTATCTGATGAGAGTGAGGCAGTCTGGGATGATTCACATAAAAGCAGTCTGTAAACCAGAAAGCACCTACTCTGAATAGTAGTTGAAGAGGCATCTCTTGCCAAGAGAGGTTTCCCCAGAATGAGTGGGAATGCAGCCATATACCTTGAAGCCTGCATCTGGGAGACAGGGAGAGAGTGAAGAGCCTCCAATTAGGAAAAGAGGAGAACATGGACACCACTGGCCCCCAGTGCCAAAGATTCTATAGGATGTGACCTGGGTTGGGACTTGAGGGCCATCGGCAGATTTTGAGCAAAGATGTACATAGTGGCACCTGGGACAGAAGGCAGTGTGAGCTGAGTCAAACTGCCAGGCTTTGTGAACTGGGGACTGTAGCAGGACCAGGAATCCATGAAGCTGGGGGCCTCTTCCCTGAACTGTGCAGGAGACAGCATCTGACCACTGCCTCAGGTCCATTATCTGCTTTCCACCACTCCATCACCCAGAACACTTCAGCAGCCAAGTGTTTTCACCAGCTTGACCTAAGCACTTTTGGTAGTAAAACCAAAAATGGATGATACCAAGAAGCTATTTATAGTATCCCGAATTTTCCCTACGTAGCTCACTTGGTATTAACAGTCACATGGTTCACTGCAGCCACATCAGTGTGTTTGCCAGCCCCTGCCTGGGTGTTGATGATCTCTGTGTCCCCGTCAATGATTTCTAAATCCATAAACTCTTGTGGCCCCCAAGACTTTTGGGCAAAGCATTGGGAACAAGTGATCCTAGCCCCAATAAGACCCAACACTTTCAGAGGACTGACAGAGGCCCAGGGGTACTGGATGTGTTACCTTCCTCCAGCCTTCTGCCTAGAGGGATGCCCTTCCTGGGACAGGCAGGACCAAGGGCCAGCCCCAGGTCAACCTAGATAACTACACACCCCACCATCTGCCAAACAGCCTCAGTATGTGGTATCTTTTGGTACCAACCATGGTCTTCTGTGGTAGAATGGGAGGACCTAGAGCAAAAAAGAAGAAGGACCCTTGGCAAGCACGTGTAGTCACTAGTTGGTAATGCTGAAAACCTGTCCACTGTCTTGTTTCAGGAATCCGGAGCCCTCTGTGGTCTCCCAGTACAGCCCCAGAAAACCTGGGTCCATGCACACAATTTTGGGGTGTTAACGTGATTCAGGAGTCTCTGGTTTTGAGATACAAGCGATGACACCGGAAGCTCAGGAGCATTAGGCTCACCTGGTTGACTTGATTTCATAGCACACTTTTCAAGTGTCGATAGGAAATGCATGTAGAGGAGGTGAGCGGAAAGGGCACTGTGCTGCTGCTGGTGCTACTTGCCCTGCTGGGCTGCCTTCTCTGTCTCGGGGAAACCTGAGTGTTACCTTTGGACAAGATGGAAAGCTGCCTTTAGGGAGTGGCACCTGGGCCTCACTTGCTCCATGCTTGGTAACTAATCATTTTCTTAGGATTAACCTGGACCCTAAATTGCAAAGGCCAGGTTTTTCCTGAGCAAAAGTGTGGTTTCCGGTTAGCCCATGATCTGGAAGCTGCCTCTTGCTTGCCCACCCCAACCGGCTTCTGTGCCCCAGTGACCCTCCAGGTACCCGGGTTATCCATGAGGGTGTGTGGCCATCAGCTACACAGTGCAGGGCTGAGCAGCCCAGATCAGTGTCCTTGCCTGGGTTTGTCCTTGGCATTGTGGCATCATGGCTCAGGGGCCAGGGTTTTAGATCTTGAGCCAGTGATGACCCTTTTCCAGCCTCAGTTTTCACATCTGTATGCTGGGTGTAGTAACAGTGCACAGTCACTAGGACACCAGGGAGGGTTCCATGTGTTGAAAGGCTGGGATAGATTTGGTGCACAAAGATGTTATGGGGAAGGGGACCAGGAAAATTATGCTGGGGTCTTTCATCTGCTTTTGGGACCTACCTTTGGCTGCAAGGGCAGAAAAGTGTGCTCCATGCCACCTGGTTGCCAGCCTGCTATCGTGTCCCTCTGGGGATCTGGGCAGTGTTTTTGAGCAGCTTGCTGTTGGCATAGCAACATTGCCAGAAGAAATATCGATTACCTCAGATATGCAGATGACACAACCATTGTGACAGAAAGCAAAGAGGAGCTGAGGAGCATCTTGGTGAAAGTGAAAGAGGGGGATGAAAAAGTTGGCTAAAGACTCAACATTCAAAAAATTAAGATCATGGCATCTGGTCCCATCACTTCACAGCAAATAGATGGGGAAACAATGGAAACAGTGAGATATTTTATTTTCTTGGACTCCAAAATCACTGCAGATGGTGACTGCAGCCATGAAATGAAAAGACACTTGCTCCTCAGAAGAAAAGCTATGACCAACTTAAACTACATAGTAAAAAGCAGAGATATTACTTTGCTGACATAGATCTGTCTAGTCAAAGTTATGATTTTGCCATAAAGAAGGCTGAAGGCCAAAGAACTGATGCTTTTGAATTGTAGTGTTGGAGAAGACTCTTGAGAGTCCCTTGGACTCCAAGGAGATCCAACCAGTCAATCCTAAAAGAAATCAGTTCCAAACATTCATTGTAAGGACTGATGTTGAAGCTGAAACTCCAGTACTCTGGAACCTGATGCAAAGAACTAACTCATTGGGGGAAAAAAAAAACCCTGATGATGGGAAAGAGTGAATGCAGGAGGAGATGGGGGTGACAGAGGATGAGCTGCTTGGATGGCATCACCGACTCGATGGACATGAGTTTGACCAAGCCCTGGGAGTTGGTGATGGATGGGGAAGCCTGGCGTTTTGCAGTCCATGGGGTCACAAAGAATTGGACACGACTGAGCAACTGAACTCAACTGATGGGCCCAGATGCTATGCTAAGCAAATCACACATACTGAGTGGTCGCTATAGATTTGAGTATACCATTACACCCACTTAACAGTTGAGGAAGCCAAGATAACAGGTAGTAAAATCGTAGCAACAAGATTTGAGCAAAGAACCTGTTGACCTTGTTAGTCCTCTGACTCACCATGAGACTCAGCCAAGTGACAGTGTCCCTGCTGCTCTGGCAGATAGGTTGAAGAAGTGGGTCAGTGGGGGAAAACCACAGGGAGTGAGGGGGCTAGAACACACAGAGAGAGCATGATATAGCTCAGGAGGAGTTGCCACTCACAATAGGCGGGTGTGCAGGCCAGGTGCCAGGTCTTTTGATTAGCCCAGAATGGCCAAAAAACCTGAAGTTCAGTAAGAGATCTAGTTTTTGAATGTTGGCTTCCTAATTTTATAAAGACACTCTCCATACCAACCGACTACACCTGCCACTCACACAGAGCCTACAGGTGGCCCTCTCCTTCCTCCACTGCACTGGCTCCACACAGTGTGCCCCTTGCCAGGGGTTTGCTCTCAGACATTGATCTTCTGTCTGAAAGTGCTCCCACCTGGGCTCAAACTGTCTGCTCAGCTTCAGGAACTTATGCTGTTAAAGAGTGGAGAAAGATTTGGGGAACCCGCCTGCTTTCATGTCTCTTGTGGTTTACTCAGCTCAGTTCGGACTGTACCTCCAAGCTTTCCCACATCCTCTCTGTAGGGATCAGTGTCCTCTTGGCCAAAGTTCCCCCAAGGCTTTGCACCGCATCTGGCTGTATCCTTTCTTTCTTTTACCTGGTCATTTTCTCCTCTCTCCCAGTTACACAGTCAACCTCTTGGGGCAAATCCAGTTCAACCCAGTTCAGTTCAGCTCAGTGACTCAGTTGTGTCTGACTCTTTGCAACCCCATGGACCACAGCATGCCAGGCCTCCCTGTCCATCACCAACTACCTCAGTTTACCCAAAATCATGTCCATTGAGTCGATGATGCCATCCAACCATCTCATGCTCTGTCTTCCCCTTCTCCTCCTGCCTTCAGTCTTTCCCAGCATCAGGGCCTTTTCAAATGAGTCAACCCTTCACATCAGGTGGCCAAAGTACTGGAGTTTCAGCTTCAACATCAGTCCTTCCAATGAACACCCAGGACTGATCTCCTTTATGGTGAACTGGTTGGATCTCCTTGCAGTCCAAGGGACTCTCAAGAGTCTTCTCCCACACCACAGTTCAAAAGCATCAATTCTTTGATGCTCCACTTTCTTTATGGTCCAACTCTACATCCAAACATGACTAATGGAAAAACCATAGCCTTAACTAGATGGACCTTTGTTGGTAAAGTAGTGTCTCTGATTCTTACTATGCTGTCTAGGATGGTCAAGACTTCCAAGAAGTAAGTGTCTTTTAATTTCATGGCTGCAGTCACCATCTGCAGTGACTTTGGAGCCTTAAAAAAAAGTCAGCCACTGTTTCCACTGTTTCCCCATCTATTTGCCATGAAGTGATAGAAGCAGATGCCATGATCTTAGTTTTCTGAATGTTGAGCTTTAAGCCAACTTTTTCACTCTCCTCTTTCGCTTTCATCAAGAGGCTGTTTAGTTCTTCTTCACTTTCTGCTGTAAGGGTGGTGTCATCTGCGTATTTGAAGTTATTGATATTTCTTCCAGCCATCTTGATTCCAGTTTGTGCTTCATCCTGCCCAGTGTTTCTCATGATGTACTCTGCATATAAGTTAAATAAGCAGAGTGACAATATGCAGCCTTGACATACTCCTCTTCCTATTTGGGATCAGTCTGTTGTTCCATGTCCAGTTCTAACTGTTGCTTCCTGACCTGCATACAGGCTTCTCAAGAGGCAGGTCAGGTGGTCTGGTATTCCCATCTCTTTCAGAATTTTCCACAGTATATTGTGAGCCATACAGTCAAAGGCTTTGGCATAGCCAAGAAAGCAGAAATAGATGTTTCTTTGGAACTCTCTTGCTTTTTCAATGATCCAGTGGATGGTGGCAATTTGATCTCTGGTTCCCCTGCCTTTTCTAACCAGCTTGAACATCTGGAAGTTCACAGTTCACATATTGCTGAAGCCTGGCTTTTGAGCATTACTTTACTAGCGTGTGAAATGAGTGTAGTTGTGCAGTAGTTTGAGCATTCTTTGGCATTGTCGTTTTGGGACAAGTCCAAAGTCTTACTAATTACCTCACTCTTCCCATCTTTCCCCAAGTCTGATCTCAGTACTTAATAGGTTTACCTTTCTAATGCTTGCTGAATTAAATATTAAAAATTGCAGTACAGATGAGGCTTGCCTTCATATTCTTATTAATGACAAGGCACGTTCTGTTGTTTTAATAAAGAACTAAAAATACAGCTATGTTGCCTCTTTAAACCTGCTTTCCCATCTATTAAGTATTATCAAACCTATAGGAATCACCTAATAGGTTTAGATTGCATAGCACAGCGCCTGATGCATAGATTGAACTCAGAATAGGTCCATTCAACTTGTTGCGACAGCTTTTATGATTTAATACAATCGTTGTTTAGACTCTTTTCCATCCCATGAACTGTAGCAGTCCAGACTTCCCTGTCCTTCACCATCTACCGGAGCTTGCTCAAACTCATGTCCATTGAGTCGATGTTGCCATCCAACTGTCTCATCCACTGTTTCCCTTTCTCTTCTTACTGTCAGTTTTGCCCAGCAACAGGGTCTTTTGCAGTGAGTCAACTGTTGGCATCAGGTGGCCAGAGTATTGGATCTTCAGCTTCAGCATCAGTCCTTCCTCTGAATATTCAGGGTTGCTTTCTTTAGGATTGAGTGGTTTGATCTCCTTGCAGTCCAAGGGTCTCTCAAGAGTCTTCTCCAACACCACAGTTCAAACGCATCAATTCTTTGGCACCCAGCCTTTTTCTGGTCAAACTGTCACATCCACACATGACTACTGGAAAAACCATAGCTTTGACTAGACAGACCTTTGTCAGTCAAGTAATGTCTCTGCTTTTTACTGTGCTTTCTAGGTTGGTCATAGCTTTTCTTCCAAGGAGGAAGTGTCTTTTGGTTTCATGGCTACCCTCACCATCTGTGTTGATTTTGGAGCCCAAGAAAATAAAGTATGTCACTGTTTCCATTGTTTTCCCATCTATTCACCATGAAATTATAGGACTGGATGCCATTAGGTTCATTTTTTGAATGTTGAGTTTCAAGCCTGCTTTTTCATTCTCCTCTTTCACTTTTATCAAGAGGCACTTTAGTTCCTCTTTCCTCTACCATAAGGGTCATGTCAGCTGCATATCTGAGGTTATTGATATTTCTCCTGGCAATCTTGATCACAGCTCAGGCTTCATCCAGCCCAGAATTTCACATGATGTACTCTGCATAGAAGTTAAATGTGTGACAATATACAGCCTTGATATACTCTTTTCCCAATTTTGAACCAGTCCACTCTTCCATGTTGAGTTCTAACTCTTCCTTCCTGACCTGCCTACAGGTTTCTCAGAAGGAAAACAAGGTGGTCTCATTTTGCCATCTCTTTAAGAATTTTCCACAGTTTGTTGTGATCCACACAATCAAAGTCTTTACAACACGGTCAATGAAGCAGACATAAATGTTTTTCTGGAGTTCTCTTGCTTTTACTATGATCCAATAGAAGTTTGCCATTTGATCTCTTGTTCTTCTGCCTTTTCTAAATCCAACCTGTACACCTGGAATTTCTTGGTTAACATACTGTTGAAGCCTAGCTTGAAGGATTTTAAGCATTTTGAGCATTAACTTGCTAGCATGTGACATGAGCACAATTGTGCAGTAGTTTTAACATTCTTTGGCATTTCCCTTCTTTGGGATTGGAAAGAAAACTGTCCTTTTGCAGTCCTGTAGCCACTGCTGAGTATTCCAAGTTGGCTGGCTTATTGAGTGCAGCACTTTAACAGCATCACATTTTAAGATTTAAATAACTCAGCTGAAATTCCATCACCTCCACTAGCTTTGTTTGTAGTGATGATTCCTAAGGCCCACTTGACTTCGAATTCCAGGAAGTCTGGCTCTAGGTGACTGATCACACCGTCGTGATTATCTGGGTCATTAAGACATGTTCTGTATAGGTCTTCTGTGCATTCTTGCCACCTCTTCTTAATCTCTTCTGCTCTGTTAGGTCCTTACCATTTCTGCATTTCAGGATTTAATACAATAGAGCTAAGATTTACTGAAAGGCAAGGCTGATCTTATTGAAGGTGATCCACACATCCTGAACTGAGATCCCAAGGAACTCATGAAAGTTCTCTTCCAAATTAAGACAGCAGTTAAAGTTCCACCTATTCGTTTTTTGCCTGTAATTGTTTGCTTGAGACTGGTGTAAACACCGCTTTCTTTCTTAACAGAAACTTTAAAAATCTGAGTGTTGAATATGCTCATTACTCTCTGTCATAGGCTGAATTGTGTGCCCCCCTCCAACTTAGCCTGTTGAGGCCCTAAGCTCAGCAGTTCAGAATGTGCTTCTGCTTAAAGATAGGGACTTTAAAAGGGTAATTAAGGTTAAATGAGGTCATATGAGTGGGCCCTAATTCATTCTGACTGTGGTTCTTATAAGAAGAGGAAGTTTGGAGTGGGCATGCACAGGGAAGGTGCCATATGAAGATTCAGGATGAAGACCACCATCTACAAGCCAAGAAGAGAGGCTTCAGGAGAAACCTGACCTGCTGACACCTTAATCTTGGACTTCCAGCCTTCAGAACTGTCAGAAAATGAATTTCTGGGGCTTTCCCGGTAGCTCAATAGTACAGAACCTGCCTGCTAATGCAGAAGACACAGGTTTGATTGCTAATCTGAGAAGATCCCACATGCCACAAAGCAACTACCCCATGCACCACTACTGTTGAGTCTGTGCTCTAGAACCCATGGGCTGAAACAGTTGTAGGCTGTGTGCCCTAGAACCCATGCTCTGCAACAAGAGAAGCCACCACAATTAGAAGCTTGTGCACTACAACTAGAGAGTAACTGCTGCTCACCACAACTAGAGAAAAGCCTGTGCAGCAACAAACACCCAGCACAGCCAAAATAAATTTTAAAAATTATTTTTAACAACAGAAAATGAATTTTTGTTGTGCATGCTACCCAGTCTGTGACCCTTTGTTCTGGCAGTCCTATCAAACTAATACCTGTTTCTTCTTTTGGATCTTTGCCTCTTCCTAGTGATGTAAGTAGCAGTTACTGATGTAACTCCAGAAAATGGGGATCTGCTTGAAGGAAATGGGAGAAAACTATACTTTGGGAGAAACATGTTTGCCTAAAAACTCTGTCTCCTGGCTTAATATTTGGGAGTTTTTCTGAGGAAGACCTCTGTGGCAGATCCTGCCCATGTCCCCTCTGCCTCATGGCGATGGCACATACCAGCCAGACATTAAACTGCCAGCATCTCATCAGTGGCTTGGAGGATTATTCCTCATGCCTGAAACCTACTTTGTCAGTGCTCAAGGAAGACTGAAAATGTCAGAGAATTGATGCTTCATGACCCATCGGAACTGGAGTATAAATACCCCAGCTCCCTCATCCTCAAACATGATAACTCAGATAACTCTCCTTAGGCTTGTGGAGTTCTCCAGTAGCATAAATCTCCCTTAATCTTTCTTGAAATGCACCTTCTCTTGGCTCCCTTCCTATCTCTAGGGAAACTCTCCATCCTTCCTCTGCAAAGCACATCTCCAAAGGAAAGAACTTGCTTTAGAATTCTTATTTTAGGCTGTGATACTGGTGGACCCAGAACTAGGTACAACTGCCCTCTAGCTACCTGTGTGTGCATATGAAACATCTGTAGTTAAAGATGTTGCTGTGGTTTCTAATTTAACGAGACGAGATACTGCATTGGGGCTTTCCTGGTGGCTCAATGGTAAAGAATCTGACTGTCAATGCAGGAGACTCGGGCCCAGGCCCTAGGTCAGGAAGATCCCCTGGAAAAGCAAATAGCAACCCATTCCAGTGTCCTTTCCTGGAGGATTCCATGGACACAGGAGCCTGTTAGGCTACAGTCCACGGGGTCATGAAAGAGTTAGACATGTCTTAGTGACTAAACAACAACATTGCATCAAATTCCTGCTATGGTAAGGTAGTGGTTCATCAACTGATGAACACTGGGGCCTCTTCTTGCAGGAAAGGGTGTTCTGAAGTCCTGCCTTGTGGAAAGGCCTTTGCATCAAATCAACTATGCTGCATTTTTTTTTCTTCTATAAACCCTAAAGCCCAATCTTTTCAGTACTTGTGAGCTTTTTAAAAAAATTTTTTAAATAGAAGGATAATACCTTTGCAGCATTTTGTGGTTTTCTGTCATACATCAACAAGAATCAGCCATAGGTACACCCATGCCCCTCCCTCCTGACTTCCCTCCCATCTCCCTCCTCATCCCACCCTTCAGTCTGTCGCAGAGCCCCTGTTTGAGTTGCCTGAGTCATACAGCAAATTCCCATTGGCTGTCTATCTTACATGTGGTCTTGTAAATCTCTATGTTACTCTCTCCATGCATCTCACCCTCTCCCTCTTCTCCTCCCACCGTGTCCTCATTGGCTTTGCTTAGCCTGTGCTCTTGCATCACATCTCCATGATGGGTAGGTGTGTTTGCATCAGGATGGGGTGGATTTATTAAGTTGTTTTGTGCATGAGACACATGTTTCCTTATGGGGGTGCTCTAATACCTGTTGTGATGTTTTCATGGTCCATGGGGACGCAGTTGGGAGGGTTGCTTCTGAATAGGAGTCCAAGTGACTATGAGAGAAACAGACTTCTGAGGAACAGTGCAAGCTGCCCTGGGTGTGCAGTAAAGCTTCTGCTAAGCCCGCTGACCCTAAGCCCTATCTCGTTACTCTCAGGCTGCTGTTGAGCATCTCAGAGGTTGAGGTCTTCTCATTGACTACTCAGAACAATGCTATGGATGCTCCACACTGAGTAACTTTCAACCTTCTAGGCTCCCCTATCCCCGTGAAAACTATTTATAGCCAGGCCCACAGTTCTTAAATGAGGAGCCCTGGGACAAGGCTGTGGATGAATATGTTAGCCAGGCCTCACCTGACCGTACATGTAACCTCTGCAGCTGGTTTGCTGACAGGATCACTTGTCTTTGCCCCGAGAGGAAAGGTTTTGTCAAAGAAGCTATTTCTCTGTCACAACTTCTCTGAACCTTTTTTATTAGTGCGTTAATCCTAACAAGTATTGCTGGCTTAGAGGATTTATGTGAGTCAGCCAGGGATCTACCATCATAGTGTTTAATCACCTTCATTGCCATGTGATCTTCAGCTCACAGCGGTTAAACAGCAGTTTAAAGGGCCATGAGTGTCTCACTCCATGCATCCCTGCCAAATTATTTACCTTCTGCTCATTGACTGGTAAAAAGGATCCCAGGCTTGCCCAGTTTCCACCATTCAGTTTCTCAGCTAACCCAACCCCTTCCTCCTGGGCATCTCCTAATCTCAACTGTGTGGGTGGAATCCTGGAGCAAGAGAGGACTGCAAGCACTCCTACCTCTGGAAGCAAAAGGTGACTTCTTGGTGGCCGGGGGAGAAAACACTCTTCCACCTGCTTGTCTGGGTGTCTTCACCTGCACAAGGACCAGAGGAACAGGGAGAAAATCACCAGTGACAAAACAGCCGTGTTGGACAACAAGCCACCACAGTGTTCTCCTGGCCAGGGGCCGCAGGCCACAGGGACCCAGGAGGGCCCAAATGATGAGAAACACACGTGCAGGTTCCCTCAGGGTTGGTTCTGCTCATCACAGCAGCTGCCCTGTCCTCACATGGCTGGGACAGGGACCCCATGATATCTCAGACCTCAGCATAGAAAGTCATCCCCCAGGAGTCTTGGTGAGTTACAGCCCAGGAGAACCGTGCAACAACAAGAGGACACAACTCCTCCCCTCACACTGCCACTCTGGAAGGATCCGAGGGCCACCACAGTCAGTCAGCTGTTCTCCATGCACTCATGGTTGGGCCCCACCAGGAGAGGAGATGCAGACAAGCAGCTGAGCCCTACATGGTCAGGCCCAGGTTGTGGCAGCTCACAGCAGCCCACCATTGGAGGGGTGTCCAGACACCAGGCTGCGACCCACTGAACTTATTCAGCTGTTTAGTTTGTGAGATCGAGGAGCAGGGAGTGAGGTCTGGAGTGAGCCTTGCGACCCCATAGCCACGGTGAGAGGACTTCAGTGAGTTGACTCTCATGCATTCTAGGCTCTCCCAGCTCAAGACCGACTGATGAATCCTCAGGACTGGCCCCGTGTACCCTTGCTCCTTGACCCCCTATGCCTAGAAACCCCAGCCCTTGGGGTTCTCCTGAAGTGACTGCAAAGTCAGAGTTAACTGGGTCTCTCATATCGGTGCCTAGGTGACCCTAAGTCTGGCAACCTGCACCCCTCTGGTGGTCCCACCTCCTTGGGTGGGTTCATCATTGCAGAGTCTGAGGTCCCTTTGGGAGAGGCTGGGGTTGTTCCTGTGTCAGTTTGCTGTGGTCCTTCCCCTGGGGACCCAACCCATCCCCGTTCCTTGGTGCCAGATCTGAGAACTGGCTTTGTGGCTGAACCTGGATGAGGGATTGTGACCTGTTTACTGGGGCGTCTGCCCTTGGCTTCAGTGTCATTTTGGACTGTAGCTTGGTTGGTTGCCCATCCATCAAGCCCCCAGGAGGCCACGTTGTATTGACCACATGCCCTGCTCTGTGGGTCCAGCCTCCTGGGGGGTGGCAGCCCTCGTCATGGCCCCTGGCTCCTGGTGGCTCAGTGTGACCCTGCGGCCTATGCTGTAGTCCCTGGGCAGTGAGGATGGGGATTGGGGGGTGTCATCCGTCTCCTCCATCATGTGACCTGGTGAGCCCAGCCTGTGTTGCACAGTGTCTTTGCTCTGCTTGGCAGCCGGACAGTAAGTGACCAGCTCTTCCTGTGGTTCCTCGGCTCTTGTGCTGGTAGTGCTGTGAGTCCTGCCACAGATCAGGGCAGCCAACTCCCCTGCTTCCCGGGATGTAGGGCACCTGTGAGGGAGGACTCCAGTGCCATTTGCTCTCTTGGCGGTGTGACTGGGTGGGGAGGGGGGACCAGCTCTTTATGGGGTGAGAGGCTGGGCTGCTGCCACAGGCTCAGAAGTTCAGAGATGTCTGAGATGTCCCAGTCTTCTGGGACCTGCTTCCTGGTCTCCCTGGCCCTCGTATCAGGGATGCAGGTTTTCCAAAGAGGACTTCTGATGCCAGCAGGTCAGGCCTGCCTTAGTGGAACATTCGGTGTCTTTAAGGTTCAAACACTCCTGTCGAATCATGAGCCCATGTAGGTCCACTGCCTGAAGCTTTCTCAGCTACCAGGAAAACCCTGGGAAAGCCCCTCCCCCCTTGGTTCTCACTATTCTTCATCCTAGGCTGGTCATCCCCCTGTGGACAGCAAAGCAAAGAAGTCACTTCCCTCTATGCCTCCCATGTTCCATATGCCTGGATCTTCTCACTTGCTAGGAAATGCCTCTCCCCTTGCCAGCCCAGCAAAGGTTGTAGGAGCTGGGCTGTGGCCTTGAGTCCAGGGCTGAGTGCACACTGACTATCCCCAGGATGGGTCCTCATAAGCCGTGGGGCAGGGGATGTCAACCCTGTACCAAGGCCTCATCTCACCACCTCTCCTTGGACCATGCCAGGGCCAGCCTTCTCAGGATGGGTCCTTCATGAGGCTGTTCCTGTGGGTGGGAGGAGGGTAGTTGGTGCCATAGGCTGGCTGGGGACTTACCACCAAGGACTGGGAACAGACAGGAGTGGGTGGGGCATCCCTCTACCTGCGATGTTGACCTGACAGTTCCTGCCAGCCCGTCAGGAAGTGCAGAGCATAGACAGGCATTGGAGGTGCCACAGTGGGCCCCAGTGGTCAGGCTCTCACAGTGCCTGAGGCCTCGTAAGTGCTATTGACTAAGTGGGAGAACTGAAACCAGGAACTGGTGCCTGAGTGGTGGCTGTGTGTACACACAGAACACCAAGTGCCTTTGCCCAGGTAGCACTGTGCTCTGCCCTGCATGCAGGCTGGAAGGAGGGGTTCTTGGTGTCTTTTGCATCATGCAACTGCTGGGTGGGGCAGGAGAACTGCTTCCAGTGTTCTGGTCACCTGGCCATCTGCTAGTTGTGGTGTAAGCACAGCCTGATGGGAGAGGGCAGGTCTGGGTACCAGAACTCACAAGGCAAAGTGCATTCAGCTCCAAGGACATCCATCCTACAAGAGGCTCCTCCACCGCACAGGGCATCAGGTGTCCATTCACCCCTAAATCACTCAGGGCTGGGGGTGGGGAGGCTGGAGTGCATCTTCCTGGCAGACCTGTCAAGCTCAGAGCCTGAAACAAGGCAGAGATTGGGGAGCATGAAGTGTGGGAAAGCAAACACTGATTCCCATCAAGGGACCGTGGAGGCCTTTTTAATGGGAGGGCAGTCTGAGCTGGGTCTTGTAATGAAGAGGATCTCTTTGGCTGGGAAATTGGAGAAGGGCCCCCAGAAGTGTCCCATGGAGGGAACTGAGCCCAGGTGTGCAGCTGGAGCAAGGTCATGGGAAAGGGCTGGGATACTAGACTGGGTCAAACTCAGACGCAACTCTTAGGGCATCTGACCTGTGCCCTGCGTACAGTTGCTCGGTGCCCTCACTTGCAGTTTTAAAGGTAAGCCATTGCTTCTCTCCCTGAGAAGAATTCATTGATTCAGTCATTTAGTTAGTCAGTGACTGGAGAAAAAAAAAAAAAAAAAAACTTTGTGTGCCTCCCATACACAGGGTCAGGCAACAAGTAGACAAGAGAGACACACAGGTGAGTCAGGCGATGACCAGCATGGTTCTTTCCAGGATGAGCGGCCCTGGCAGCTGGTGCCTATCCTCACTGAACTAGACAAGGGCGCTGTCTTCTTCAGGCTGACTTCTCCTGGCTTGTGTGGAGGTTTCCAATTCTTCCTGACTCCAGAATGAGGTTTAGAGAGATGACATTAGGTCTTTATGGTCTGAGAGTTATTGCTGGGATAGAGGGTAAGATGGTTAGATAACATCACCAACTCAATCGATGTGAATTTGAGCAAACTCTGGGAGATGGTGAAGGACGGAAGCCTAGCATGCTGCGGTCCATGGGGTCACAGAGTCACAAACGACTTGGTGACTGAACACACACAGAAGTGAAGGTGTTGAACCCAGATTCTCCTGGCCCCCAGAAGAAGGTTGATTTGCCCTCTGTGGCACCCAGGGTCCCCCAGGCTGAGCAGCGTGGCTGCTGCTGATGCATTGGGCAGAGAAGGAAGATGTGATACAGGTTTCCCCAGACCAACTCCCCGGCAGCATGAACCATGATATCTTCAAGTGCCAGGGGGAGTATAGCAGTGTGGGCCCCTCGCTTACTGCCTTTGAAGGAATAGTGCAGGCAGTGAAGACAAGACGATATGGGGGGCTGGCCTTGGCCTGCTCTATTTCCCAACTAGAGTGTTCCAAAATGACACTTGGAGGAGGCTTTAAGAAAGGGGTCAGCTTGGTGTCTGAAATGACACTAGGGTTTGACAGTAATATGCTGCTTGCTCATTGTGCCATTTGCTCGCCCACTCTTCCAACTTCACTTTTTTTTTTTTTTTTAATTGATATATAGTTAGGGCTTCCCTCATAGCTCAGTTGGTAAAGAATCTGCCTGCAATGCAGGAACCCCAGTTCAATTCCTGGGTGGAAAAGATCCCCTGGAGAAGGGAAAGGCTATCCACTCCAGTATTTTGGCCTGGAGAATTCCATGAACTGTATACTGCATAGTTCACAGGGTTGCAAAGATTCTGACATGACTGAATGGCATTCACTCATATTCACATAGTTGATTAACAATGTTGTGTCCATCTGGTGTATAGCAAGGTGATTCACTTTATATATATATAAACACTTCCAGATTCTTTTCCATTATAGGTTATTGAGATATTGAGTATAGTTTCCTGTTCTTTACAGTAGGACCCTATTTATGCATTTTATACATTTTTGTTCAGTCGCTCGGTTTTGTCTGACTTTGTGACCCCAAGGACTATAGCACACCAGGCTTCCCTGAATTTCACTGTCTCCCGGAGTTTGCTCAAACTCCTGTCCATCGAGTCAATGATTCCATCCAATCATCTCACCCTCTAGCACCTTCTTCTCCTTCTTTCTTCAGTCTTTCCAAACATCAGGGTCTTTTCCAGTAAGTTGGCTCTTCACATCAGGTGGTCAAAATATTGGAGCTTCAGCTTTAGCATCAGTCCTTCCAATGAATATTCAGGCTTGATTTCTTTGGAATTGACTGACTTGGTCTTCTTGCTGTCCCCAGGACTATCAAGAGTCTTCTCCAGCATGACAGTAGTACTATTTTATACATAGTAGTGTGCATCTGTTAATCGCAAAGTACTAATTTATCCCTTCCCCTTCTTTTTTCACTCTGGTAACCAAAATTTCTTCTCTGAGTCTGTTTCTGCTTTGCAAATAATTTCATTTGTACCATCATTTTAGATTCCATCAATATGTGATATCATAGAATATTTGTCTTTCTCTTTCTGACATACTCCACTTAGTATGATAACCCCTGGGTCAACACGTGTTTCCGCAAATGGTATTACTTCATTATTTTTCAGAGCTGAGACGTATTCCTGTGTGTGTGTGTGTGTGTGTGTGTGTGTGTGTGTGTGTGTGTGTGTGTGTGTACCACATCTTCTTTATCTATTTATCTGTTGATGGACATTTACATTGTTTACATATCTTGGCTATTGTAAATATTGCTGCAATGAGCATTGGGATGCATGTATCTTTTCAGGGTAGAGCTTTGCCTTTTTCAGGTGTATATGCAGGAGTGGGATTGCTGGATCATATGATACTTCTATTTGTAGTTGTTTAAGGAACCTCCATACTGTTCTTCATATTGAGTGTACCAGTTTACTTTTCCACCAACTGTGTACAAGGGTTCCCTTTTCTCTGCAACCTCTCCAGCATTTATTCTTTGTAGTTTTTTGGATGATGGCCATTCTTTCCAGTGTAAGGTGATACTTCATTGGAGTTTTCATTTGCATTTGTCTAGTAATTAGGAATGTTGAGACATCTTTTCATGTGTCTTTTGGCCATCTATGTCTTCTTTGGAGAAATATCTGTTCAGGTGTTCTGACCATTTTCTGATTGGATTGTCTTTTTTTTTTTTTTTTTTTTTTTTTGCAGCTTAAATTTTAATTAAAGGCGGTTAGTAATAAGAGCTTCCGTGGCAAAAAGCTCCAGGCAGTGCTTGGAGGGTATGAATATAAAAATGAGGTGCTAAACCTAAATGTCAATACATTGTAAAATATTACTTTTCCCTTTCCTCCCCTGACCATTTCTGCCTTCTTAATCTTTCTAACTTTCCCAAGGCATGGAGATGTCTGATACATATCAATGGATATTAAAATGGATTCTTAATTCTCATTACCACAAAGATATAGCAACCAAATTTGCATGTCCCTTGCCTTGCACTTATAGCAGGAGACCAGGCATTGCCATAGATGCCCATTATTTGTATTCCAAAGGTCCATGAGTGTAGATGGCTCCTTTTTTGAGTGAATGTGTGTCTGTGTAGCTCATAGGCTGGGCCGATGCTTAGGGCACACAGAGGGGCTATCTATTTGTGCTCATTATTTGAATGACATGATCCACAGCCTGGGCTTTGGGATCCAGGGGCCTGGGTTTGGACATCAGTTCCTCTCTTGCTGTGTAGCTTTGGCACTTACTATCTCTGGGTGTCTTTCTCCTCTGTTGAAAACCAGATAGCACAAAATGCCACTCATATCACAGGGCTTTTCCAGGGCACAGCCTTGGACATCATGTTGTCTCCCACTGGATCTCAAGGACTGTCTTTGCTTCTACTTCTGCAGGTGGGAGGTTATCCCAGCAACATTACATATAAAGATTTTTCTTGATTCCCAGGCTTTGTAAACTTCAAAATTCTCTAACAGTGTTCAAGGGACTATAATGTGATTTTGGCAAAATTCCCTTATGCCATTTGGAAGATTTCAGGTGTGCATTTAGAAAATGAGATGATTGGTCCAGAACTGTGATTCTCCAAACTTTGTGTCCATGGGATATCTGACCGGGGGATAGAGTGTGGTTCAGCTTTCTGAACAAATCAGAGGCAAGCTGCTCAGCTGAATTGAGGCCTGTTCCCCAACCCCCTTCTTCCTAAACTCTTCCCGGCCCACTCCTTGGATCAGTTCAATTCAGTTCAGTTCAGTCGCTCAGTTGTGTCCGACTCTTTGCAAACCCATGAATCGCAGCACACCAGGCCTCTCTGTCCTTCACAAACTCCCGGAGTTTACTCAAACACATGTCCCTTGAGTCGGTGATGCCATCCAGCCATCTCATCCTCTGTCGTCCCCTTCTCCTCCTGCCCCCAATCCCTCCCAGCATCAGGGTCATTTCCAATGAGTCAACTCTTTGCATCAGGTGGCCAAAGTATAGGAGTTTCAGCTTCAGCATCAGTCCTTCCAATGAACACCCAGGACTGATCTGCTTTAGAATGGACTGGTTGGATCTCCTTGGAGTCCAAGGGACTCTCAAGAGTCTGCCCCAACACCACAGTTCAAAACATCAATTCTTTGGTGCTCAGCTTTCTTCACAGTCCAACTCTCACATCCATACATGACCACTGGAAAAACCATAGCCTTGACTAGACGGACCTTTGTTAGCAAAGTAATGTCTCTGCTTTTTAATATGCTATCTAGGTTGGTCACAACTTTCCTTCCAAGGAGTAAGCATCTTTTAATTTCATGACTGCAATCACCATCTGCAGTGATAGAGGCCCCCCAAAGAACACAGTTTGTAAACCAGTGACCTAGAACTCAGATTTCAGTGTGCATTCAGATCCCTTAGTGATCTTGTCAAATGTGGCCTCTGATTCACATGCTCTGAGGTGGACCTGAGATTCTGTGCTTCTGACCAGATCCCAGTTGATGCCTAAGTGTCTGGTGTGTGGATAGCAATTTGAAAAGCAAGGGTCTGATCACAAACTGCCTTTGACCTTTCACATCCTTTGATTCAGAGTTCTTACTGTTATTCTGATTGTGTCATAAAATAAAAATCTGCATTGAATGAATGTTTCTTTTAAAGGCAAAATCCTCAACTCTACAGATGTGACAACTGACCTGAAATATGAAGGAGAGAGAAAGTGTTTGTTTCTCAACTGTGAGTGTATGAAACATGTGGAAAATATTTTCTGAATAGCACAATTTGGGTTAAGAAAGTGTTCCACTTTGTTAAGAAGAGTTGCACTTTGGTTTGGTTGTAGTCTGGATCACAATGAAAGTGTTAGTCAATGAGTCATGTCTGACTCTTTGCAACCCCATGGAGTGTAATCCGCCAGGCTTTTCTGTCCATGGAATTTCCCAAGCATATAGGAGTGGGTAGCCATTCCTTTCTCCAGGGGATCTTCCTGACCCAGGGTTCAAACCTGGCTTTTCTGCATTGCAGGCAGATCCTTTGCCATCTGAGCCACAAGGTAAGCTAACGGACACTTTTCTAAGGGAACTTCTGATAGCAACAAGTGACCTGCTTTCAGACCCTGGCTGAGGCCTGTCTCCACAATCTAGGTCTAAGTGAAGGTTCAGAACTGTGGACAGCTGTTGGTGTGTCTGGCATCCATGTGCTTTCTTGATACTCATAATGACGTGGCATCAAGAAAGATACCTTCATGTAAGTGGCCTCCATGCTTTCTGTCCATTGCTGAGTTGAGTGCTCCAGGTTCAGTGTTGATAGAATGTTCTGTCTTCTGCACTCTGTTGGGACTCCTCCTATGGGTGTCCAGAAGACTGGATGCTTTGACAGTCTGTAGGGCTTTGCTTGTCAGTCTGTGTCTGTTTCAATTCAGTAACATCATGGCTAAGGTGGGGAACCCACTTTAGCAAGGAGACAAAAGCCCAGTTGCTAGAGTAGCCAGTGTGTTGAAATATCATGTATCCTTTGTGGAATTTGGCAGGAGAATACTGTGTGCTCTGTGGCATTGCCCGAGCCCTTCATTAAGAAGAATGGTTACTTTCCCATGGAGGTGGAGGTGGCATGTGCACCATCTGAGGAAGCGAAGTGAGACTGAACACCAGGGAGGCTGGATCCAAACAGAGGTGTTCCTTTGGTGGTCAATCAATGAGGAGAACAGTCTAGTGGATGTGTGTTCCCAGGACATGTCAGTGGGCTTCTTTAGCATCAGGCATGTTGGAAGCACAGACGGTGTGTGCCCAACCACCCCCTCCTCCAGATGCAGACAGTCTGGTGACTGGTCCATCAATAGCTCTGTCAATGGCCACTGGTCACCTTTCTTCCTTCTTTGACCCCCTCACTCACTGGTGTGTGAGCACCGCCTTGGTGCCTGGCATGGGGTCTACAAAGATGGAGAAGATGGGGAACTTTCTGACAAACTGCAGACAGGGGATCAGCACAAGGGGCCTTAGGAAAGGCATTGCTCCTAGAATCTGGGATCTGAAGAGGGATGCCAGGGATGATGGCGTGGGGGGCATGGAGCTCAGTGTGTGTCTGGGGTGCTGATCCAGAGTGCATTGCCTTCCCGTCACGTCCCCAGAGGATTCAGGTCACCTCAGGTACATGTGGAGGGCCTGTGCCTGAGCCTTTCTTGCACACCTTCGACAAAGTGTGAGAGTCTCTTTTCCCAAACACCCCTCTCCCACTCAGGTCCTTCTGGCACAATATCAGCAGATAGTAGAGGAGTCTCAGATAGAATCCTTAAGAAGTTTCTGGAAGAATACCCTGATCATCCAGTGCTTCCTGAGCTCTCTTAAACCCAGGGCCCTTGGTGACATGACACATGGAAGATTTCTAATCCCTCTCCAGCCCCTGCCACCCAGGCCACCCTGGTAGTATAACCACGAATCCTAAAACACAGCTTTCCCGAAGCGACCCCTGACTCCCACAACTTGGTGTTCGAGTGCCTGCAGCACTCTGGCCTCATCTTGCCCGTCTGTCAAATGAGGTCAATGAAAACAGTTCTGGGTCCAGGATCAGCCTTTGCTCCCCATGCTTCTCGGGGCTCTGACCCCCACCACAGACCTTTCTGCCTTCGTCGCAGCAGCACTTCCCCTTGTCTCCTCGATGGTCATGGCCAGGCCTCCACTCCTGCAGCCTGACTCTCCGGGTGCCCAGCCCTCCACACTGCTGCTCATGGCAGATCCTTCCCTCCTCACTTCCTGTGCCCTCCTGAAGCCTCTGAGGCTGACTTCAGGACCGTTCCTTCCTCCCCACAACCTTCCAGAACCCTCTCCATAGTACTCTTTTTGTGAATTTTTACCCTGGATTGTATCTGTATGTTTGTGTGTGTCTGTGTGTGTGTCTGTGTGTGCGTGTGCACAAACTTCGGGAACCCTCTCTATAATACTATTTTTGTACAAGGATACCTCGGTCGGTTTCTTTGTGTGTGTATGTATGGGTGTGTGTGTCTGCATGTGTGCATGTATGAACTGTTACCCCAGCTACACCACAAACTGAGGATAAAGACCCCACCCAGCTTACCTTGGTAGTGTCCCCAGAGCTGCCTCTGCAGAGCAGGCACTTACCAGTACTGTCTGTTCACTTTGAGTCACTTAGCACTCATCAACTCTCTTGTACCACTCTGGACCCGGCAGGTGATGATAAGGGCCCTGCCCAGGGGTCAGTGTGTACAAGGCAGGCAAGCAAGGCAAGTGTGTCAGTAATCTCATTGGACACAGCACCACTCTTTGTAGAAACACTCATTGTGCTAGGATGCCTCTCCCTGTGAGAAGGAGGCAGGCTCTGAGTGGTACACTGCAGAGTGGGTAGTGTGTGGATGGTAGTGAGACAGGAGTCCACCTCAAGGGGCCAGTCCTGACTCCTGTACTAGTGACCTGCTCCCTGTCCCCATAGAGGGTGGGGGCATGGAACATGGGATCTAGGAGGTCCTATCGAGCTTGGCACACATTGGATGCTATGACTGTACCATCCAGGAATTCAGTCTTGACAGACTCAGAGGGTTGTCTGTGTCAGCCGTCTTTTTGGTTTCTGTGTTACTTGACTTGAATCTGTGCTGGTCCAGCAAGGTTCTTCTCTGATGCTGGTTCAAGAAGCCCACCTCCCCTGAACTGCTTCCTCTTCCTACCACTCAGTGTCTACCCAACATCACGTCAAGTTTCTCACCTCAGTCATGGAGGAAAGACAGCTGTGTAGTTTGGGTCCTTGTGTGGTGTTCCAGCTCAGGCTGTTGTTCCATTCCTTAGGTCACATGCTAGTCACTCACTTCCAGGTACTTTTTACTTTTTTTAAATTTTATTTTACTTTATGAGCCCTCAGTAAACGTAGATGCTTTTTAAATTTGTACTTATTTCTTTTGGCCTTTCTGTGAGGCATGTGGAATCTTAGTTCCCTAACCAGGGATCGAACCAACGTCCCCTTCAGTGGAAGTGAGGAGTCTTAACCACCTGACCACCAGAGAAGTCCCACACTCCCAGGTAATTTTGTATTCTGGTTATTTGGAATCCATTCTGATTGCTTTATCCTTGCTTCTGGTTAGGTACCTCCCTGCCTTCTGCCTTGTTATCTGAGTCCCAAGCCTTTTCTCAGTGTTTCATTTCCCTCTGTAAGTGTCTGGACCAGACAGAGATGAACAGTGAAGCTAATGAAGCTTAAGATTAAGCTTCAGAGTCATTGGCATTTCAAGGCCTAGAAGGGGCCCTAGCATTATGGTATATGCCAGTCATTTAGTTTGTAAAATCTATGAAAGGTGGTTTAGCCACAGTTGTTTCAGGGCAACTCTGTGTCCATTCTGCTGTCTCCATCACTCTTTCTGTTGTATTGGGTGGCTATACAGTGACCATTGGCAGATTGGGAACCTGGCTAAGGGGAGTCTAAATCAGGATAAGTGTAAGTGTGAAAACAGACACATGAAGTTGTGCAGACGTGGAGGAGTGAGCCCGAGGTACTGGGAGTGTGGAAGTCATCCCCCCATTCCCCCCTTGCCCCTGCGGAATGATGTCTGGACTGGGCTGACCCTCTGTCTCCAAATGCTGACAGTCGTTATGGGGTCCCACAGGCTGGGTGGCTCAACTACATTCCGTGTTGGTTCAGGAGGCCAGCATCTGAGGTCAAAGGGTCCGCTGATGTTGGCTCTTCTGTGGGCTGTGGGGAGAGTCTGTCCCATCTCTCCCCCTTCCCTTCTGGGACATTGTTGGCCATTGTGGGCGTGTCTGGGCTTGGAGAGCTCCACCTTCCTAGAGCTCTCCCGTGTGCCTGTCTGTATCTAAATGTGTCCTTTGTATGGGGACAGCCGTCCTGTTAGAGGACGGTCCATCCTAATGAGCTCACTTGACCCCAATCAGCGCTGTGAAGACCTATTCTTTGTAAGGTCATGACGAGGCAGTTGGGACTGACACTCCAGCACCTGACTCTGAGGGGACACGATATGATTCCTCACACCCTACAAAGGCTCTGAGGTAGGAACAGACTGGAGTGTTCCAAGGATGGAAGGATGGCCTTCATGGCTACCAGGTGTGAATCCAGGGGCGAGGAGAGCAGGGCACCAGGGTAGGAGCCAGATCACGTGGGGCCTCGTGAGCCTATGAGAACAGTGGCTCTGCTGTGCTTGGGGAAGGAAAGGCCCGGGAGTCTCTGGGCTGGGTTCCTCTGGGACCGTTTTCCCATCCTGACCGCCATATGGAAACGGAGGCTCCCTGCGAGGTGCTGAGACCCTGCTGAGGTCCAGGCCCTCCACCTGAACTGCCTGTGCTGCTCTGCGATCACCCTGCTCCAATGAACAGGGACCCCTCCTCCAGGTACAAGGAAAGAAGTGAGGATGGAGGTGTGTGTGGTCAGGTCCCGTGCTGTCATATGCTATCTCTCTATCTCTCAGCATCTGCTCAGCCATGGAACGAGGTGACAGTAACCTAGCAGATTATGTGAGGTTTGAATTCTCTGATCCCTGCATGGTGCCATCCCAGGCCCTGGCAAGGACACAGAGCATGCCTGTCCCAATAGTTCCTCCTCTCCTTTGTTCTTTCTCTAGGCCCTGGGCAGGGGATGGGGCATCTGCTGAGAGTGGAGGCAGTGGGGAGGGTTGGGAGGAAGGTGGCTTCCATAAGGCATGGGGAAGACACCTGGCAGGGCCGTCTGAGGTCCAGGGCACCCCAGGACCGAGGACAGATTTGTTAGCATGGATGTGCCCTCAGCAGCATCGGACTGAGATGGGGGATCTGCAGAGCATGGGCAGGATGGGGCCAGGGAGCTGAGGGGTCTTTGTCAGCTGTGGCTCAGGACACACACAAGCCATCATGATGTCCAAGGCCTGCCTTTCTCAGCCTTGTTCTCCTGCCCCTGTGCTTGGAGTACCCACCCTGGTGTCCCCGGCCCAGAGGCCCTCCAGCTGCTCCCCTCCCTTTTTGCAGCTTGGGAGCCCTGGAGCCTTGGGGGTCCACCCGTGTTACCTTCCCTCCCATATCAGACGAGGCTCCTGTAGGGCCTTATCCCAGTGGGCACTGGAACCATACAGTCAGGCTCTCCCTCCCTCCTGCTCAGTGAGGAGCTGGTCAGCCTGGCAGGTTCCATTGGGCAGGAGGCCCATGGCAGCAGCAGGGACAGGGCACCGCCCTCACACAGAAGGCACTGGCACTGGACAGAGACACTGGCCCCCGGCAGAGCCAGTTCTTAGCAAAGCACAGAGCAGCCCCACAGTGCTTCTGATTCTCCTTGTCCCCTTCCTTTCACAGGCCTGCATTTTGTCACCTCAGAGGTATCGTGTAGCACTGAGAAGAGGAAGGTGTGAGAAGTAGGAAGGTCGGGCCATGGCATGGGGTGGGCAGGAAGGGCAGGGTCTCTAGAGGAATTGAGACCAGGACTCTGAGCCCACCTCAGCCCTCACTAGCACGTGGTCTTGGGAAGATGCCCAAGCCCCGTGGCCTCAGTTCTTCATCTGGGAGGCGAGCTGGTGTGAGGAGCCCCATGTATTGGGCTGCAGGATGCGCCTGAGGGATGACACAGAGCTCGCAAGGCCTGGCAACTGTTGGCCCTGTGATGGCGGGGCAGGAATTTCTCACACTGTTTCCCCCAGACACTCTTCCACTGTCCACTGGAGTGGGTTGCCTGCATTGTTGTCCAGGGCGGGTCAGAGAATTTGCACCTCAATAGGATGTGGAAGAGCTAATATACCAAGTAAGATGCTTCATAAATGTACTAAGAAGCTTTTCTACCTAGACAGTAGTGGACCATAGTGTTAGTTACTCAGTCTTGTTCGACTCTTTGAGACTCCATGGACTGCAGCTCGCCAGTCTCCTCTGTCCATGGAATTCTCGAGTTAAGAATACTGGAGTGGGTTGCCATGACCTTCTCCAGGCGATCTCTTGACTCAGGGATTGATCCCAGGTCTCCCACAATGCAGATTCTTCATCTTTTGACCTACCTGGCAAGCCCCAGTTCCAGTTAGAGGAACTGTGACATTTGGATGTGGAGGAGTGTTCCAGCAGGACACAAGCTGCTACAAGTAACAGAAGCAAGAAGCACTCCTTGCCTCTGTCCCAGCTGATCTTCCATCCAAACATTACCTTCCTTCATTGCAGCTCCAACAAAGGTCGAATCCTTGTTTAAAATGGCCAACTACAATCAAGATAATTTAAAGCTAATTAATACCTTGGGTTCTGGATCCCCAGGACCAGGAAAGAGAGTAGTTCCATGGATATTTTGGGAAACATTTCAAGGGGTTGCAACCAAAGTTCTGAAGGATTCCTGGCAGATATTGGGTAGAAAATCCCTCCTTTGCCCCTGTGGCCAAGAGCAAAGTGACAAGAATTACAGCCCCTTCTGTCCTGACCCAGAAAGATATCTCTCTTATCCAAGTTGCAAAAGGACACATCACAGCAATGATCCATTTCAGACTTTCCCGTCACCCCCAAGACACTGTCTGCAGGTCGGAGGGATGTCACCACCCAGCCTCCCACAGAAGCAACCCAGCTTCCCAAAGCCCCAAACAGCCTTGGCTCAGGCAATGACCCTTGAGTGCTCCTCCTGGAGCCCCACCACCCTGCCCTGTGTAGCCTTGTTCAGTGGGCCTAGGTGATGTCTCTCCACCTTCCTCGTGTGAGTGTGACTCCTATATCACTTGAGGTGTGGGGGTGTCCTGCTTCTCCTGCTGTCCCCACTGCTAACATGGCCTTTCATAGGGAAGAGGCTCCATAAAGGTCTTCAGAATAAATGTGCCAGTCAGCAGGGAGCTCAGATTAATTGTATGCTACTTCCTTAAATAACCCAGGCAAATCCAAATAAATAGAGATAATTTAGTTTTTGAGAATGGCACACAAGAAGGGCAAAAGCATGGATTCACTACAATTGCTTTTATCATCTAATTCTTCCCCCATCAATATTACTGCTAAGTAAGCTCACTTTTCCAAAACAGTTCTAATTCCACTTTCATTGTGTCCTGTTCAGGACCACAAAGCACAGTGGAAGTGTTCCCAATCTCTTTTACAAAACAGCAGAACTCTTGTTCTTGAACTGGGTAAGCACAAACACATTGTGATCAACATCATTCACAAAACTAAGAAACTGAAGTTTATTTCATCTTCTATAAAAACAATCACAGTTTGAAAATTTTCTAAGGAAAACAGAGATGAACCTCCATGTCATCGAAGACAACAGGAACCCAAAAATGTGACACACCAGTTTCTCCAACTGGCCAGGGCCCTCACTTCTGAGAAGGCTGACCGCTCCCTCTTTAATCACAGAGGGAAGGATCAGCCTGGCTGCTGCTCTTCTTCAGGCCACCTCATCCTCCTCCCTCACAGCCTCTGCAGACTGCAATGTGAAGGACCTCAAACTCCTTCACTTGACTGTGAGCAGAAACGCAAGACTTGCCACTTGCTAGTCTCTGCAGAGGCCCAGAGACCCTACAGGAACTTGTAGCAGGCAGGGTGGCTGTCAGGGACCCCTCCTGTACCTGCACGTGGGTCAGCAGCTCCCTGAGCTACCTAAAGATGCAGTGCTCACTCCCGACACACACCCCCATCCTGCTGAGTGCTCCCCAGACCTCCTCCTTAGGGGCACAGTTTCCATTATGCATGATTGGGTCAAGGACCAGCATCAGGAGGCCAGCCTTAGGCAGGCTCTGCCCAACACTCAGCACTGAATGGCAGTCGGGACCATGACGTAGATGTGCTCCCTGGAGCCCGTCTCCTTCACCTCCATGCCACAGATCAGCTGGAGGCACTACGAGGCTTGGCTGAAGCCCACCGGGAAGTGCTCCTGGTTATCCCTGAAGACCTTCAGCATTTCTGCCTGTGAGGTCAGCTCCTTGGCCTGATACTTGAGGAGCAGGAACTTCATCAGGTTAGCCACCATCTCATTCAGAGTTTCCTGAGGCAAGGCCTCTCCAGTGGCCGAGGAGGACTCTGTGGGGGAGTAGGCCAATGGGGATGCAGCCTCCCCTGCCTCAGCCCCCAAGTGCTGCACTTCCACCACGCCCTGGGCATTGCCTGAGCCCTGAAGGCCTTCCTTGGGCTTGCTCCGCTCACTCATCTCAGCAACAAGCACGACTGGAATCAAAGAACAAACAATAGTGAGGCAGGGGGACAGATGAGGACCCAGGGGATTGGGGGAGGAAGTGGCGGGACCGGCCTCGACTGAGAACCGCATGCTGGGCAGTCTGACTCAGGCCACTTACTGGTCTCCCCTTGAGGAGTTCACTCAGATCTCACAGGGGAGGATCCCCTGGCTACCTGAAGGATGAAGTGAAGTGACTCCCCAGGATGCAGACAGCATAGCCCGAGTTTTCTGGCACTTACAAGGTGCAGGGATTAGGGCCTTGCATGGTCCCCTCTGTTCTGGGATGGGGAGCCCCTGGTGCACACTCAGGGCACCATCCTCACCTTGACTCCAGGCACTACCTGGACCTCTTCTGCTCTCTGACCTCAGGACATGGGCCTCAGACCTCTGCTTTCCCCTGCTGGTTCCTGGAGCTCCTGTGGGAGAAGTGGAGGGGACACCTCGATGGTATCCTGTGGCACAGCCATGGGCCTTCTGAGATAGTAAGAGGGGTGGACTCTGTGAGGTCCCCCCATTGTGTGGTGGCAGGTCACATCGGGGTTCCCTTGTAGTGTTCACCTTTCCTCTGGCTGGCCTGGTCCCTCACCTTTGGGGGCCTGCAGTGAAAGTCCAAAAAGGCCCAAGTCTGAACAGAAAGGGCTGAGGGGCACCACATGCAGCTGTACTCACCCAGGGCCTCTCGCAGGTTTTAGGCTTGTGAGATGCTCGATCCTCAGCTCCTCCTCATGTCTTGCCTGGCCTCCCAGAACTGACCACAGTGGCAGGAGTCTGCTCAGTCCTCCGTCGGGGTTGGGGAGTCCAGCTTGTGCCGACCTATAGCCTCTGCACTCTGCCCAGAAAACCTCACCTTTCAAGGTCCCTAAGCCAGCAATCAATAAACGGCTCACCCTGCTCACCCCGTTCATAGCCTCCAAGAGTTCCCACAACGGTCAGGATCGCTGCCTCCAATCTGGGGTCTGACTGCTTCAGTCCTTCCTTGCATGGAGCCTGGACTCTAGGCAGGACCAGGAATTGTACTGTCCACCATTTTGAGACCCAGCTTCCTTCACAAGGTACCCAGTCGTTCTGAGACCCACATGTGAGGAAGGCAGACAGGCCTAGTGTGCTCTTGTCACCCCCAAGGTCTCCCAGGTACGACTACAGAGACAGGAATCTGTGGGGTTCCGTCAGTCCTCACACAGGGCCCCCTCAGCCCTCCTTCAGACACCTAACCTTGCCTCTGGGCAGAACATGGGATTCTCGGCTCTTCCCACCTGAAGCCCTGCCCCTTATACCAGGGCCCCAGTCTCTCCAAGACCCGAATGTCAGGAAGTCAGCACCTGCCTGTTGCCCTCATCCTACCCCCATGGTCTCCCTGGACTGACAACAGAGAAGAGCTTCTCTGAGGTCTCCTCTGACTGGTGTCCAGGGTCCTCTAGTCCCTTGTCAGGGTACTCAACCTGACACCTGCAGCACCTGGGAATCGGCCCATCTGAGGCCCCACCCATATGCAAGGTCCCCAGTCTGAGACACCATGTCAGGAAGTGAGACCAGGCATGTTGGGCTCATCTTACCCCAGGGCTGCCAAGGACCAACAACAGCTACAGGCTTCTCTGAGTTCTCCTCTGATTGTGGTCCAGGGTCCCCTCAGTCCTCCCTCAGGGACCTCAAGTAGAAACTTGGAGGAGCTGGGCTTCTTCCCTCTGCTCACCTGAGGCCAGGCCCACTAACCCGGGTCCCCAGGTTCTCTGAGACCCACGATGTCAGGAAATGCAGCATGTGCTCATCCACCCTCTGTGCTCCCTGAGCCTTGATGTGAGGGTCCTGCCTCTGGTCAATACAAAGGGCATCCCCAGGTCTGCCAGGGTTAATGATGAGGTCCCTGAGGGATGATATAAGGTAACCCCACTAATCTGTGGCCCTTCTGTCAGCCCTGGGTGACCCTGGTGGTGGGGTGAGCACTTGGCAGCCTATTCTGACTTCCGCATCTGTGTCTCAGAGACATTAGACAACTGTTAGAAGGGGCAGGGCCTCAGGTGGACAGAGGGGAAGATCTTAGTTCTTTTGAGAGTCAGGGCGAAGACACTGAGGGAGGACTGAGGGGACCCTGGATCTCAGAGCAGAGTGGGCTCTGGGAGGACATAGGGCAAACGGACACATGCTGCATTGCCTGACATCCGGGTGTCAGAGAGACTGGGTCTTGGTATAGGGGGCTGACTTCCTGACATCTGGGTCTCAGAGAGACTGGGGTCATGATGTAAGGGCTGGGGCCTTAGTAGGGGAGGGGAGAGAATCTGAAGTCCTACCCAAAGTAAAGGTGAGGTCCCTGAGGGCGACTGACAGGACCCCGAGGGAAGACTGACAGAACCCCACAGATCCCCGCCCCTGTGTCAACCCTAGGAGCTCCTGGGGTGAGAAGAGCACACAACACCTGTGCTGACTTCCTGACATCCGGGTCTGTGAGAGACTGGGGACCTGGTGTGAGGAGCAGGGACTCAGGTGGGGAGAGGACGGAGGCCAGGTGTGTCAGCTCTTCCCATCAGGTGACCAAAGTATTGGAGCTTTAGCATCAGTCCTTCCAATGGATATTCAGGGTTCACTTCCTTTAGGCTTGACTGACTTGGTCTCCTTGCTGTCCAACAGACTCTCAAGAGTCTTCTGCAGCACCACAGTAGTACTATTTTATACATGGTAGTGTGTATCTGTTAATCCCAAACTCTTAATTTATCCCTTACCCTGCTTTTCCCCTTTGGTAACCATAAGTTGTTCTCTGAGTCTGTATCTTCTCTGTAAATAATTTCATTTTTATCATCTTTTTAGATACCATAGAATATTTGTCTTTCTCTAACTGACTTATTTTGCTTAATATAATAATCTCTAGGTCCATCCATATCACCACAGATGGTATTACTTCATTATTTTTCATTTCTGAGTTGTGTGTGTGTGTGTGTGTGTGTGTGTGTGTGTGTGTGTGTACCACATCTTCTTTATCCAATCATCCATTGATGGACATTTAGGTTGCTTCCATATCTTGTCTGTTGTAGATAGTGTTGCAATGAACACTGGGGTGCATGTATCTTTTCATATTAGAGTTTTGTCTTTTCCAGGTATATATTCAGGAGTGGGATTGCTGGATCATATGATAGTTGTGTTTGTAGTTGTTGAATGATCCTCCATACTGTTCTTCATATTGACTGTACCATTTTACATTTCCACCAACAGTGTACCAGGGTTCCATTTGCTATCCACCCTCTCCAGCATTTGTTCTTCATAGGTTTTATTGATGATGACCATTCTGACCAGGGTAAAGTGATACTTCATTGGAATTTTGATTTGAATTTGTCTAATAATTAGGAATGTTGAACATCTTTTCAAGTGCCTGTTTGCCATCTATGTTGTCTTTGGAGAACGGTTTTTCTGTCAGGGCCACACTGGCAGGGTGGCTCAAACTACAAACCATATTGGTTCAGGAGACCGGCAGCTGAGGTTGAGGTGTCAGCTGATGCTGACTCTCCTGAGGGCTGTGTGGAGAGTCTTTTCCATCCCTACTCCCTCACTTCCAGGGCATTGCTGGCCATGGTGGGCTTGTCTCGGCTCAGAGAGCTCTGCCTTCCTTTTCACCCCAATTCTCCTATGTGCCTGTCTCTAAATGTGTCCTTCGTATGGGGCCAGCCATCCTGTTAGAGGAGGGTCAATCCTAATGAGCTCACTTGACATCCATCAGCTCTGTGAAGACCTTTCCTTTATCTGCAAGCAGACGGCATGGAGATGGACAGAAGGAGCCAGCCTTGTGTGACACACCCACTCTGTGTCAGCGACTTGCAGGATGCTCAAACATATTGGGCTGAGGTCCGTCCCAGGGCTGTGAGCTTGGACGGCTCTGTGTCAGGCTCCTGACCTTTGTGGTTCTGTGTTTCTGCAGCCACATGAGGCCCTGGGAGCCCTGGGAGATGAGGTTCAGCTGTCTTTCTGACCGACAGCCTTACACGGGTTTCATCTTAAATGGTGTCAAGACCATGGAGATGCAGTGGCGGCCCGTGCTGTGTGGACCCAGCACTGTACCCTAGCTGTCCACATTGTGCACCAGGACTGGGAGGATGCAGCCGGGCAGGAGTTGATACAGCCGAGGCTGGGGATGAGCTCTGCCCAGATCCAGGCCTTGCTGTGGGTCACTAACATTTCGGCCATGGAATGATCATGGGCAAGTGATGCCCTGCCCTGCGTTGCCCACATGGCACCCAGTACTGCCCTGGATCTCAGCCTGGTTATGTTCATTTGTTTCCTGTTGAACCAGTTGGTGGGAGGAGGGGGGGAGCTGAGGGTTCTTCAGAGGGACAGTGAGTGTCCCTGGGCTGGGAGACAGTGGCCCGCGATGCCTGACCACCACTCGGGGCCTCCATCCCCTTTTGTGCTATGAGGCAGAGGCACATCCACCTCTGCACGTGGCACTTGTCTCTGTGTGAACATGTGGGTGTTTGTGTACTCACGTGTGTGTGTGTGCCCAGCAGAGACCATGAGAGGCAGGAATGCGCCCAGCCTGGGTTCCATACCCCGACTGCTTGTAGCTGGGCCTAAGCAAGTCCCCTGACTCCCCAGGGGTGAGGCCCCACAGCAACACCTGTCTGCTGGTGAATCACTTGGGGACCTGATGCCTGCAGGCTCCCCGGTGGGACCCTCATGCTCTGTCCCTGTGTCCTGCAGTGGGGAGACTGAGAGCTGCCTGTGGGCTGGTGGGTTCCTGGCACACCAGACCTCTTTTTTTTTTTTTTTTTGCTCCCTCCCTCGCTTGGCCTCACCCCAAATTCCCTTTGCTGAGATGAGCCTGTTTTAAATACTCAGCCAGAGAATTCAGTTCACCACAGTTCCCCGCCATGATAAGTCTTAGTCTCTAGCAGGTGTGACTTTTATTTATTTTTTTATTTTATTTTTTTTCCCATTTATTTTTATTAGTTGGAGTCTAATTACTTTACAATATTGTAGTGGTTTTTGCCATACATTGACATGAATCAGCCATGGATTTACATGTATTCCCCATCCCAATCCGCCCTCCCACCTCCCTCTCCACCCGATCCCTCTGGGTCTTCCCAGTGCACCAGCCCCGAGTGCTTCTCTCATGCATCCAACCTGGGCTGGTGATCTGTTTCACCCTTGATAATATACATGTTTTGATGCTGTTCTCTCTAAACATCCAACCCTTGCCTTCTCCCACAGAGTCCAAAAGTCTGTTCTGTACTTCTGTGTCTCTTTTTCTGTTTTGCATATAGAGCTATCATTGCCATCTTTCTAAATTTCATATATATGCGTTAGTATACTGTATTGGTCTTTATCTTTCTGGTTTACTTCACTCTGTATAATGGGATCCAATTTCATCCATCTCATTAGAACTGATTCAAATGAATTCTTTTTAATGGCTGAGTAATATTCCATGGTGTATATGTACCACAGCTTCCTTATCCATTCATCTGCTGATGGGCATCTAGGTTGCTTCCATGCCCTGGCTATTATAAACAGTGCCCACTTCTGGGCATACACACCAAGGAAACCAGATCAGAAAGAGACACGTGCACCCCAATGTTCATCGCAGGTGTGACTTTTAATCACTTTGTTCTCCTTCTGTGTCCTGTCTTTGCACACAGGTCTCATGGACATTGGGGACACTTTGCTGTGCCCAGAAAACTTAGAACACAACCAGGTGGAGGAGCTGGAGATCAGGCCCTGTTACCGGACGTGGAACAGAAGTACCTGACTGTTCTCACCAATCACCGCTGGCTGCTAAATCCTGTCCCGGAGAGGGGTGGGAAGGACATCTTACAGGTGGACATCCCTGAACACATGATTCCCCTTTGGGCAGGAGGCCTGTCCAAACTGGGCTCTCGAGAGGAAAGTGACTGAGAAACCAGCTCTTGGTGACGCCATCCAGTCACCGCTGTGCCCTGGACGTGCCCATCTGGTTCAGTCTGAATGGGCCCCGCCCACTTGGTGTGGGGCCAGGGGCCGGACTCCCCTCATGCGGTGCTGCTCTGGACTCAGTGAGAGTCTCTGGGACTTTGTCCTTTATGAAAAGATGGTGTTGCCAGTCGTTTGGGCCCTGCTGGGTCTGGGTGGTTGAGAGAAATGTATTGTTAGGAAACCAGTTAGTGTTTTTCCCTCTCTGCCCTGGTCCAAACTCCCCGATGTTGGAACAGTCTCCAGGGGGGTGATGGGGAAGGCTGGGGGCTGGGCAAAGCATCGGCAGGCAGAGAGGCCCACCAGGCCCAGAAACAGGCCGTGGTGTGTCCTTACACGTGACCCTTGTCCTACTGTAAAGTGTCCCTTGGTTCACAAGGCATGTATGTAGGATGCAGTGCCTGGCAGGATGCTACACATCCAACAACAGACTCCTAATACAGCTGTGAGGGCAGAGAGACAAAGGATGTTGTTCACCTTGTAGAACCATGTACTTGTCTTTGGGTTTGGGGTCATGGGATTTCAAGGCCCTTGGTGGGTGGGGTGACCCTTCTTTCCAGTCAGGCTCTTGGGGAGCACCCTGGTTTGGGAGCTGGAGACACTCAGCTGCTGATCAAAAAATTGTGGCATTGTTAGGGGACCCTTGAGGAGCCCCTTCTGCTTCACGGAAGATGGCAAACCCAAGGTCAGGAACCCGATTGGGCTGTCTGCTGAGCAGCAGGCAAGGCCCAGGGACCTGTCCATCCCGGGCTCGCCTCAACACTTGGCTCATGTGTCAGACCGTTGGCCAACCATGTGAAATGCTGCTGCTTCAAATGAAAAGGGACCATGGGGACTGGACCGAAGGTTGCCTAGGGCGTGGGCTTCCAGCCTCATCTGGCTCACCCAGTGCCACGTGAATAGCATGGACATAGAGAAAGAACAGAGTCGCAGTTCTCGTTTGATTCTTTATTTAATCCTGTGGAGTTTTGCTTTACTTTATTAGAGCCAGAAATAGATTTTTGGTTACAAGAGAGTGCTTTTCACGGTCCCTAGGGATCTGGCAGTTCAGGGATTGGGCTTGTCCTTGAAATGCTCACAGAGGGCACACTTGTAATCTGAGATTTCACCCTGCTCCTCCTCTGACTCAGGGGCATCATCTGGGGCCATGACTGAAAGGGCCGCCATCAGGATGGAGTAACAGGTCTTGTACACATCCATCACTGAATCATAATCTGGGTACTCCAGGGGGTTCCCAGGCAGTTCCCTTGAGCTGTTCCTTCCAGCAGTGCTGGGAGCCGTTACAGGAGGTACCGCCCGTGACGAGGTTATGAAGAAAATACCGGGCAGGCAAGACCGTCCGGGACCCCATCCATGATGGAGTCACCAGGAAAAAACCTGACAGGCAAGGCCATCTAGGATAAGGGACCCTCCAGGTTTGTTTCGGCCTCTACCCCACCCTGTATCCTCCTCCCTTTTCTGCTGTTGTGCTGCTGTTCTTGTTTACCCTGCTGCGGATTCTTGTGTTGCCTGCTGAGAGCTCTCCTGCTCCTCTTTCACTGAATGAGGACCAACTTAAAACCCTAATTAATAAATCTCCTGGATGCTGGTACCCTATGAAGGGGCCAGGGATGAAGGAAATGCTTAAATTCAAACCCTTTTGCTGGCATTCTGGCTTGTGTGATAAATATGTGCTCTCATTGCAAAAAATGCTCTTGATTGTTCTAAACATCCTAAACACAGTACACTAACAAAAGAAACTATTAAGCATAGGCCCCTTCACGGGGTGAGAAAAGCTCCACAAATATGATAGCCACAAATGTGCCTAATAGAAAATACTTTAGATGGAGATTAGCTGGCGACTTCTTGCAGGTAGTTAACTTTTAGACTAAGAGCCTGCTTTGTACCATATCTGCTGTTTCTGCAGTCCTTCACATTCCTGTTCTGTAAAAATGTAATCCTGTCTAGTTCCCATAGAGATGAGCTTATTAGAAAGAAAATAGATTAGTTATAAGAAAAACAGGGTCGGCTACTGAAGTTGCTTAAGTCACACCAGGTGCAAGCCATAAAATGTTAGCAGGCCTGAAGACCAAATGATAAGAAAGACTTGTGAATGAAAAAGTATGTGGGTGACATCCAGTTTCTGTTGAAGGTCAAGTTGCTGTAGTGTTTTGAGATGACCTGTGTGTAAGCAATATGCACTTCCCCCAAAGATGTTGTTAAGGGTATAAAGGAGCCATGCAAAAATAAACTTCAGACTTAGCCCCGAGCTTTGTCTCACTCTCTCTCTCATTCGCCGATGCCGTTCATCCTAAGGGTTCCCCTGGATCCTGCTGGGGCTGGACCCTGGCACAGCAGTAGCCAGGGGTATAGATATTGCATTGCTGGACATGCCCTCCCACTGAGGCTACCGTGCTCACTGGGGAGATGGTTTCCTCCACCCTGCCTGTCTACACTGCCCATAGAGCAAAGGCCAGAGAACACAAGTGAACACCGGCTGGGGCTTCTGCAAGCAGTTGGGATTCCCTTCTGGACTTTCCTGCCCACTTCTTGGGTGCACTGGTTGTGGTGGAGTCAAGGAGAATGTCTGATTTCCACCGCTTGCTTCTTTCTCTTTGGAATGGTTGTTGTGCTGGTGGCAGGCTGAGCAGTTGTTATGGGGTTGCCTTTCCTCCAGATGTTCTGCAGGAGGAGAGGCTTGTCTCTCTGAAAATTGGAATTGTGATAGATCTGAAAGGACATGAATCACTTTAGCCACCGTGAGGGAGAAGAGCTGTTCCTCGCCACCTGCCTTCCCACCACCATCCCGGCCATGCCTAAGTATGGAGACAAGGTCTCTTCATTCTTGGCAGGTTGTGAGGCCCTAGCATATTGATCCCTACAGCTCCCCCTGGGCTGGCCTCTCTTGAGGTGTTACTGGTGCTCCCTGACATCAAGTGGCCCCTCAGGGTCTGGAGTCACCCCTGTGGGTCCTGTCTAAGGGGGTGGTGGAACATGACAGACTGCTTTCTCCTCTTTCCTTAACTACTCTCTCATGAGAAAAATGTTATCCCGGGAAATGAAACCCGTCCAGTATTTGGCACATCTAGTCTAGTTTCCCCACAAGGGCTTTCTATGTTAGCATCATCCTCTTCTTCCCTGCATAGTGACCTGAAGGGTGGATTTTATTGAACCCGTACAGCTTCAGTTCACAGATGAAACTCTTGACACTGTCTGTCTCGAAGATCTTGTCCACACATCTGTACTGGGGGAGATCTGCCTCTGTCTGGAAGAAATCTGCATTGATGACACTGTGTCTCCCTCGTCATTCCAGTGCACAGAGGTGAAGGCCACATCCTCCACGATCACCCAGAGCTTCTTGGGGAAGGAGAGTCTGAGGATGGTGTTGTTCTCTTCCTCATTGGGCATTTCTGGGTTTGGGCCCTCTGGAGGTGGTTTGTCACAGAGCCCTGGATCTGGGCTCTCAGGTTGGTCACCCTGCTTCTGCAAAGCCTCCCCTGAATCCACATTTGGACCCGAGGGGAATCACGGGGGTCCCCTGCTGAGGGCTCCCCATCAGTTGATGGGGGCAGTGGGGCTGCACGTGCCTCATGGGAACTCTGGCTAGTCATGGAGCCAGTCAATCTCAGGAGCATTCTCTACCCCAGCAGTGAATCCTCAGGGCAGAAGGGCCTCAGACCAGGGTTGGGGTGCCCAATAAATACTCTCTGGAGATTCTAGAATCTGGGTACACGCCAGGCATGTAATTAAGTGGTCAGCTTTCTTAAAAGATGACAGTATTTACTGTTGAAGATGAAAGTGAGGTTCAGGAAGGGGGTAAAATATGGACTTTTGTTTTTACTCAATTGTATCATTTAATATTATAATTATTGGATAAATGTTTGTCCAAGTAAATAAAAGGATAAATATATGTGACTTACCATTCAAGAGGGAAAACCAGACACAAACAATACCTATAGAATTATCCCATTTGAATAAAGCAAAGCACATTGTATATGTATATATTTACATATATGAATGTTAAAGGAATAACATTGGAAGGGTGTTCACTGAGAGTTTGACAGTGTTCATCTCTGTGAAGGGAAGGGGACAGAGTTGAGAGTGTGACACTCTTTCTTCTCTATTCTTCCCATTGTTTGAACTCTTTACAAAGAAAATATAGTCAGGGAGCATGGTAGCTGTTTTTATGTGTCAACTTGGCTAGGCTATACTGCCCAGTTGCTTGATTAAACATGTCTCTAGATGTTGCTGTGAAGTTCATTTTAGATGTGATTCACATTTAAATTAGTGGACTCTAAAAAGATTATTCTCCATAATCTATGTTGGCTGCATCCATACAGTTGAAGGCTTTAAGAGAAAAAGACTGAGGTCCCTCAAAGAGGAAGAAATTCTGCCTCCAGACTGACTTTGGACTCAAGCTGTAAAATTAACTTTTCCCTGAGCCTTCAGCCTACATGCCTGCACTGAACAATTCAGAGATACAGATATAGATACAGATATAGCTATAGATACAGATATAGTGTGTGTGTGTGTGTGTGTGTGTGTGTGTGTGTGTTTCAAACACATGCATTGGAGCGGAAAAGGCCTGACTGGGAATTCCAGCTTCCTCACTTTTGTGTTCTTACCCAGTTAAGTTAAACTTTATAGATTTCTATTTACTCGTTGGTATAAACAAGGGAAATAATGGAAATAATCATTTCCCTTACTCTGAAAATCAAATAATATAGTGCTTGCCTGGTTCATTGAGCATTATCACAATTCAGCAAATGCCATTTATTGTGATTAAAAATGTTTTTCAGTTTTCAGGGTAGTTTTCGGCAGACAAATTTGTCTGAGAACAACAGGAAAATCCCATTAAAACATGATGTATGCCCACCACAAAAACATAAATGATAGTTATGTGATTTGACAGATGTGTTAGCTAACCTTAAGGCTGTAACACATTACAACATATAAATGTATAAAGTCAATACATTGTACATCTTAAACTTACATGATGATATATGTCAATTACATCTCATTTTAAAGGAATTAAAAATATATATAATGTAGGACAATGACATGAGGGTGGACTAGGAATAACTATAAATGAGAAGGGTACCTAAAACTCATCTGCATGGAGGATTTGTTACCAGGTCCAAGCTCTTCAGGTGGCGCAGGTGGTGAAGAATTCGCCTGCCCATGCAGGAGATGTAAGAGACGTGGGTTGAATCCCTGGGTTGAGAAGATCTCCTGGAGGAGGGCATGGCAACCCACTCCGGTATCCTTGCCTGGAGAATCCCACGGACAGAGGAGCCTGGCGGACCAGAATCCATAGCGTTGCAAAAAGTCGGACACAGCTGAAGCTACCTAGTATGCATGCAAACACACCAAGCTCATACGGCTAAGCACATGACAGGCCAAATACATAGAGAGACAAAGTGTTGGGGCAAGCAATAGTGACTTTATTCAGAAAGTCAGTAGATGAGAAAAATGGATCATTCGTATCCCAAAGAACCATTTTTCCCGAGTTAGAATTCAGGCTTCTTTTATAGTAAAAAGGGAGAGTGTGGCTGGTTGTTGCAGATCTCTTGGTACCAGACAGACCCTGGAAGAAATGTGATAATTCCTTGTTCTTGCAGGTGTCTAGGTAGGTCACATCATGAAATTCCTGTTAACCTTCAATAAGACAAATGTTACTTTCTGTTCTGCAACTTTTTATCTCTGGATGAATGAAAAGTGTTGTGACTTTTAAGGTTACAGCCTGGGAGTCAGAGACTTGAGAAAAATCTATTATATATTTTAGGCTATAGGCAATGTTCTCTTACTGATTGAAGAGATGAAGGTGCAGAGCCAGCATGACTAAGCACAGGTGACAGAGCACAGAGATTAGAGCTAAAGGAAGAGATTCAATAGGGAGTCAGACTTGTTCTTCTCTGATATAGATTTATGGGATTTTCTACTGTTCCTTGGACTGTTAATATACATGAACATATTTCCTTTGTATATATGCAATATTTAACAACAATAACAGATTACTAAATAGCAAAAACAATTATTTAAAATATGACCAAAAAAAGTTTAAAGCCATTGGAGAACTGCTGAAGTGATCGGGACTTAAGGAGCCAACATGCTGGAGAAAGGAGAAACATGGAAAGATACACTGACATATTGCAGCTTCTTTTCCTCTGGAGAAATTTTCCAATTCTAGGGCACAGTGAAGGAGGATGAGAATCCACGCTTCATCCAGGTAGATGGCGATATCTGGGCACCAGAAAACCAACGCAGCTTTCAGTGGTCTCACAGGTCCAGAGAGACAAAATTAGAGACTTAAGGAGCCAAGACTGCAATGAGAAAGAAGAGATGGAGGACTGAGTGTGTCACATTGCAGTCAGAAGCTAATGAGCTAAGCAGAAAGCCTTTCTAAGACAGATAATAATATTTGTCTCATGGTAAGAAAAAGAAATAAAAAATATTCATTATTAGAAAAGAAAAACCGCTATTAGCTGAGGACAACATTTTCTATATATAAAAATCTCATGAAGTGAAAGTTGCTCAGTCATGTCCAAATCTTTGATTCCTGAGGCTCTCCCTTTCTTTCTCAATTTGTGGCAACCACAGCAGTAAATCTATGCCCATGGCAGACTGACCTTGACCAGAGACAGCTGCTTCCCAAGTTTCTACCAGAGCTGCCTAAGTTTATTTGGCTCTGCATAACTAGGAGGGACTCTCCATGACAGGAGCCAGCTGCTCTCCACCCCCCAACGCAGGAGGCTGTTTGGAGCAGAGACACGTCCAGAACTATGGTCCACATTTGGTATCACCTAGGGTAAGTCACTCAAGCTTGTTTTGCATTACATTTGTTTGTTCAGTATTTGATAATACCTTCTGTGCTAATCAGAGCTCTGTTCCATCCTGTAGTCACCCTAGGGTATGAGAAAGATGATTTTCTTTAGCACTGCATGGCCACTATCTTCTATAAACTATGGTGAGGGAAAAAAATTGGTTAAGATGAAGTGTCTGAAATTTCAAAACTGTTTTTTTCTGCATATGCAGTTGGAAAAAAGTTGGCTTGATGAAATACTTTTTTCAGAATTCTGACACTGAGAAAATAAAAATATTTCCTGGAGAAAGCATGAAGTTAACTAAGTAAATTTAACTTTCTCCCACTGTTATTTTTGGCTTTGTGTTTGTGGGGGAAATTGCCATGACTCATGTGGTCATTACTCCCTGTCTTTCCATTTTCACATTGTTTGTTTTTAATAAGAGGAATATTTGTTTGAAAAAGTTGAAGAAATTGTTTAACTTCATATTTTTGCTTTTGCCTTGCAGGAATTATTCTTTGTGTGTGTGTTTGTAGTTATCTTGCGTGTAAGTGTGCTGGCTATGGGGAAGTCAAATTTGTTTCCTGAATGCAGCACCTTGAGGTTCATTCTCCAGAATGGGGCCATTTTGGGTAATAATCCTTCTGAGATAACTTGCAAATAAACACGACTCAACTAATTCAAAACTATCAGCACTTACAAATTTAATACTTTTTAATATTTAGAAAACTGACCAAAATGAATGTCAAACCTGTTGATCTGGGAAATATTCAGCACTGAATTGATATCTGGTATTGAAACTAGGTTAAGTTTGTTGGTTTTCTAAATGTAGCACAACTGTTGTACCTAGGTTTATTAGAGATCAAATAAGACCTTATATATGTTGCAAATGAGTCAGCAAGAACATATCAAGAACTTGATATGATGAAACATTAAGTCTATCTAAAATAGCCTTCTCCAGATTTGGGTAACTTGAAAGTGATCCATGTTAAATGGCAAGAATTCACTGACTCTCTGGGTCACGCTTCAAATAGGATAAAATTGATGTCCTCCCTCCATGGAATATCCCACCTCTGAAATGCTGTCCAGTAGAACTCTCTGAGCATTCTTTGGCACTGCCTTTCCTTGGGATTGGAATGAAAACTGAACTTTTCCAGTCCTGTGGCCATTGCTGAGTTTTCCAAATTTGCTGGAATATTGAGTGCAGCACTTTCACAACATCAACTTTTAGGAGTTGAAATAGCTCAACTGGAATTCCATCACCTCCACTAGCTTTGTTCATAGTGATGCTTCCTAAGGCCCATTTGACTTCACATTCCAGGATGTCTGGCTCTAGGTGAGTGATCACAACATCATGATTATCCAGGTCATGAAGATCTTTTTTTGTATAGTTCTTCTGTGTATTCTTGCCACCTCTTCTTTATATCTTCTGCTTCTGTTAGGTTCCTACCATTTCTGTCCTTTATTGAGCCCATCTCACATGCTAGTAAAGTAATTCTTAAAATTCTCCAAGCCAGGCTTCACCAATACGTGAACTGTGCACTTCCAGATGTTCAAGCTGGTTTTAGAAAAGGCAGAGGAACCAGAGATCAAATTGCCAACATCTACTGGATCATCAAAAAAGCAAGAGAGTGCCAGAAAAACATCTATTTCTGCTTTATTGACTATGCCAAAGCCTTTGACTGTGTGGATCACAATAAACTGTGGAAAATTCTGAAAGAGATGCGAATACCAGGCCCCCTGACCTGCCTCTTGAGAAACCTCTATGCAGGTCAGGAAGCAGCAGAACTGGACATGGAACAAAAGCCTGGTTGAAAATAGGAAAAGGAGTATGTCAGGGCTGTATATTGTCACCCTGCTTATTTAACTAATATGCAGAGTACATAATGAGAAACGCTGGGCTGCAGGAAGCACAGGTTGGGATCAAGATTGCCGGGAGAAATATCAATAACCTCAGATACGCAGATGACACCACCCTTATGGCAGAAAGTGAAGAAGAACTGAAGAGCCTCTTGTAGAAGATGAAAGAGGGGAGTGGAAAAGTTGGCTTAAAGCTCAACATTCAGAAAACTAAGATCATGGCATCCAGTCCCATCACTTCATGGCAAATAGATGGTGAAACAGTGGCTGAATTTACTTTTGGGGGCTCCAAAAATCACTGCAGATGGTGAATTACAGCCATGAAATTAAAAGACGCTTACTACTTGGAAGGAAAGTTATGACCAACCTAGATAGCATAGTGGTGGCTGAGAGGAGCTATGCCACGTCCAAGGAATGGCGGCTGTGCGGGCGCAGGAGGGCCGAGAGGAGATACTCCACGTTCAAGGTCAGGTGGGGCAACCATGAGGAGACACCCCCAACCAAGGTAAGGAGCAGCGGCTGCGCTTTGCTGGAGCGGCCGTGAAGAGATGACCCACATCCAAGGTAAGAGAAACACAAATAAGACGGGAAGTGTTGCGAGAGGGCATCAAAGGGCAGACACACTGAAACCATAATCAGAGAAAACTAGCCAATCTGATCACACGGACCTCAGTCTTGTCTAACTCAATGAAACTAAGCCATGCCCTGTGGGACCACCCAAGATGGATGGGTCATGGTGGAGAGGCCTGACAGAATATGGTCCACTGGCGAAAGGAATGGCAAACCACTTCAGTATTCTTGCCTTGAGAACCCCATGAACAGTATGAAAAGGCAAAATGAGAGGATACTGAAAGAGGAACTCCCTAGGTCGGTAAGTGCCCAATATGCTACTGGGGATCAGTGGAGAAATAACTCCAGAAAGAACGAAGGGATGGAGCCAAAGCAAAAACAATACCCAGTTGTGGATGGGACTGGTGATAGAAGCAAGGTCCGATGCTGTAAAGAGCAATATTGCATAGGAACCTGGAATGTTAGGTCCATGAATCAAGGCAAATTGGAAGTGGTCAAACAGGAGATGGCAAGAGTGAACATCGACATTCAAGGAATCAGCAAATTAAAATGCGCTGGAATGGGTGAATTTAACTCAGATGACCATTAAGTCTACTACTGGGGCAGGAATCCCTTAGAAGAAATGGAGTAGCCATCATGGTCAACAAGACAGTCCAAAATGCAGTACTTGGATGCAATCTCAAAATTGACAAAATGCAATCTCAAAAATGTTCGTTTCCAAGGCAAACCATTCAATGTCACGGTAATCCAAGCCTATGCCCCAATCAGTAACACTGAAGAACCTGAAGTTGAACGGCTTTATGCAGACCTACAAGACCTTTTAGAAACTAACACCCCCAAAAACTGTCCTTTTCATTATAGCAGACTGGAATGCAAAAGTAGGAAGTCAAGAAACACCTGGAGTAACAGGCAAATTTGGCCTTGGAGTACAGAATGAAGCAGGGCAAAGGCTAATAGAGTTTTGCCAAGGGAATTCACTGGTCATAGCAAACACCCTCTTCCAACAACACAAGAGAAGACTCTACACATAGACATCACCAGATGGTCAACACCAAACTCAGATTGATTATATTCTTTGCAGCCAAATGTGGAGAAGCTCTACACAGTCAGCACAAACAAGACCGGAAGCTGACGGTGGCTCAGATCATGACCTCCATATTGCCAGATTCAGACTTAAAATTAAGAAAGTAGGGAAAACCACTAGACCATTCAGGTATGACCTAAATCAAATCCCTTATGACTATACAATGGAAGTGAGAAATAAATTTAAGGTACTAGATCTGATAGACAGAGTGCCTAATGAACTAGGGATGGAAGTTTGTGACGTTGTGCAGGAGACAAAGATCAAGACCATCCTCATGGAACAGAAATGAAAAAGGGCAAAATGGTTGTCTGAGGACGCCTTACAAATAGCTGTGAAAAGAAGAGAAGCAAAAAGTCAAGGCGAAAAGGAAAGATACTCCCATTTGAATGCAGAGTTCCAAAGAATAGCAAGGAGAGATAAGAAAGCCTTCCTCAGCAATCATTGCAAAGAAATAGAGGAATACAACAGAATGGGAAAGACTAGAGATCTCTTCAAGAAAATTAGAGATAGCAAGGGAATTTTTCATGCTAAGATGGGCACAATAAAGGACAGAAATTTTAGGCACCTAACAGAAGCAGAAGATATTAAGAAGAGGTGGCAAGAATACACAGAAGAACTGTGCAAAAAAGATCTTCACAACCCAGATAATCACGATGGTGTGATCACTCACTCAGAAACAGACATCCTGGAATGTGAAGGCAGGTGGGCCTTAGAAAGCATCACTATGAACCAAGCTAGTGGAAGTGATGGAATTCCAGTTGAGCTATTTCATCTCCTAAAAGATGATGCTGTGAAAGGGCTGCACTCAATATCCCAGCAAATTTGGAAAACTCAGCAATGGCCACAGAACTGGAAAAGGTCAGTTTTCATTCTAATTCCAAAGAAAGGCAATGCCAAAGAATGCTCAAACTACCGCACAATTGCACTCATCTCACACACTAGTAAAGTAATGCTCAAAATACTCCAATCCAGACTTCAGCAATATGTGAACCATGAACTTCCAGATGTTCAAGCTGGTTTTAGAAAAGGCAGAGGAACCAGAGATCAAATTGCCAACATCCACTGGATCATCAAAAAAGCAAGAGAGTGCCAGAAAAACATCTATTTCTGCTTTATTGACTATGCCAAAGCCTTTGACTGTGTGGATCACAATAAACTGTAGAAAATTCTGAAAGAGATGGGAATACCAGGCCCCCTGACCTGCCTCTTGAGAAACCTCTATGCAGGTCAGGAAGAAGCAGTTAGAACTGGACATGGAACAACAGCCTGATTGCAAATAGGAAAAGGAGTATGTCAGGGCTGTATATTGTCACCCTGCTTTTTTAACTTCTATGCAGTGTACATCATGAGAAACGCTGGGCTGGAAGATGCACAAGCTGGAATCAAGATTTCTGGGAGAAATATCAATAACCTCAGATATACAGATGACACCACCCTTATGGCAGAAAGTGAAGAGGAACTAAAAAGCCTCTTGATGAAAGTGAAAGTGGAGAGTGAAAAAGTGGGCTTAAATCTCAACATTCAGAAAGCTAAGATCATGGTATCTGGTCCCATCACTTCATGGGAAATCGATGGGGAAACAGTGGAAGCAGTGTCAGACTTTATTTTGAGGAACTCCAAAATCACTGCAGATGGTGATTGCAGCCAGGAAATTGAAAGACATTTACTCCTTGGAAGGAAATTTATGACCAACCTAGATAGCTTATTAAAAAGCAGAGACATTACTTTGCAAACAAAGGTCCGTCTAGTCAAGGCTATGGTTTTCCCATTGGTCATGTATGGATGTGAGAGTTGAACTGTGAAGAAAGCTGAGCACCAAAACATTGATGCTTTTGAACTGTGGTGTTGGAAAAGACTCTTGAGAGTCCCTTGGACTGCAAGGAGATCCAACCAGTCCATCCTAAAGGAGATCAGTCCTGGGTGTTCATTGGAAGGACTGATTCTGAAGCTGAAACTCCAGGACTTTGGCCACCTCATGCGAAGTGTTGACTCGTTGGAGAAGACCCTGATGCTGGGAGGGATTGGGGACAGGAAGAGAAGGGGACGACAGAGGATGAGATGGCTGGATGGCATCACCGACTCGATGGTCATGAATTTGAGTAAACTTCGAGAGTTGGTGATGGACAGGGAGGCCTGGTGTGCTGCGGTTCATGGGGTCACAAAGAGTCAGACACGACTGAGTGGCTGAACTGAACCTGGAGAACTCTCTGTAATGGTGGAAATGTTCTATATCTGCTTTGTAGCCACCAGTCATAGGTGACTTTTGAGCACTGGAAATGTGGCTACTGTGCCTGACTAAGTGAATTTTAAATTTTATTTAATTTTAATGAATACAAATTAAGATAGCCACATATGGTTGTAGGGTACTCTACTGGAAAGCAAAGTTCTAGAATTCCCTGTTACCCTTCCTTAAGTTTTTTAAGTGAAATGTCTCCATTTCAGTCAGATTATATATGACCATGGATTTGAAATTGTAGCCCTTCCCATCTGCCCCCTGCCCTGTCTGCTTTCTAGCCATCCAATGTTACCATCCATTAATCTGTCTATGTTATTTATCCATTTTCCCTATTGTCCATTAAATCCAACAAGATCCTGAAAGTCTTTTCCCTTTTGTTCAGTGTCTAGAACATATTAGTTAAAGAATCCATTTTTTTTTTTACCTATGAGGACCTAGTTATTCAAAAGGAGTTCCATCTGGCTATCTTGAATTTGCAATGTTGAAATAAAAAAAAAAAGCATATTCTATATATGCTAACTTTGCACAGGTCACACAAAACCACTGGGGATATCAGATCTGATTTTTACTTAGGAGAATGACATCATTAAAGCTAAAGATTATGTAAGCATCAATGTTAAGAAAGCTTCATTGACTATTTGCAGTCAAGGAAAGTGGGATACCAAGAAGGTAACTCTGGCATTTACCTAACTACAAAATGATATGAGTTTGAATGTGTGGGATCAGTGGAAACAGGGAGGGGTCAGATATTAGACATTATAAAAGAAAGCTCCTCTGGCCTTGGAAATGTGTTAGAAGGAGTAGAAAGGTACTTCAGATGGTGATACAGGTTGTATTTTAACAAGATGACCAACACAGTACCTCCTAACCTCAAGATCTTCTGCAATACAATCTTGCTACTCTCCCATGAAGAGAACAGGGTTTCTTTCTCCATCTCCTTGAACCTGGGCTAGCCCTGAGACCACTTTGGCCAACAGAATCCAGCAGACCTAACAGTGCCAGTTCTGTAAGTTGCCATTCATTGACCTGCTAACTTTCACTTCCTGCTCTCTTGGGGTGCTCCCATTCAGAGACCAGTTTCTTGTGAGAAGCCCAGTCTATACAGAGGTACTCTGGCCACTGAGCTCCAATCCAACAATCAGCATAACTGCCAGCCATTTGGAAGCTATTTGGAACCTCCAACCCAGTCAAGCCTTCCCGTGACCCCTGTGCTACCCCACGTCTGACCATAACCAGTGAGAAGCCAAAGCAAGAACTACACAGCTGAGCCCAATCAACCTACCAAACTATGAGTGTTAGCAACAAATTGTTTTCAGCCACTAAGTTTAGAGATATTTGTTACATACAGATGCAGATTTGATCTCTGGTTCAGGAAGATCCCCTGGAGGAGGGCATAGCAACCCATTCCAGTATTCTTACCTAGAGAACCCCATGGACAGAGAAGCCTGAAAGGCTATAGTCTATAGGATTGCAAAGAGTTGGACACGACAAGTGACGTAGCATGCATGCACATTACATACTAATAAATGACCAAAACACATGGTTCATAAAACTGAAAATTATACTCCTTTATGAATTAAAATGGTAAAAAAGGAAATTTTTTATTTCTATTTGCATGTATGTGAAGAAACATGAAGTTTCTTGCAAGTGGTCAGAATTGGCTACATGAGGAAAGGAAAGAAGGGAGAATTTTTTTCAAATATAACATTTTTGTATTATTTTTAATCATGAATACACACTACTTATTCAAAAATTGTTTAAACAATGACTCTGAATTTAGAAAAGTTAGGAGATGGGGGAGCTGATTTGAGAGTTTTGTTTACACAACAGTTCAACTCACTAAACTAGGAGCTCCCCACCTCCACGCCACCCAGTGAAATCTGACCAGCAAGAACAAAGGATGGGCTGGAGCCCAAGAGAAAGGAGAGGAGTGATGGTGATAGTGGGGTCCAAATATCTGATTGTAAAGGATGGAACTGGGCTGGAGTGCTCAGAGGACAGAGAGGAGCAAAGACAGTCCACCCCTTGCTACACTGGGCCCTTGGAGCACACACAGCATGTGACTTTCCAGTCCTTGTTGTATAGAATTTGAAGCAAGGACTTACTTTGTTTTCCTCCTTTCATTTTTGTGGTCCATGTGATTATCCAGAATGCCAAGGAAAGTATCTATCAGCTGGGCTTTCCCTTGTATTTTCCCCCTCCCTGTGTACCTACTTATCTCCTCATAAATGTACACTATGCGTGTTATACTCCATAGAGTCTCCTAACCCCACAGCTACCAGGACTTTGATGAGTCCTCCTTGGTGTCCATCCCCTCCCAACATCCCTTGCTTTTATTTTTCCTCCATTTAAGATGTTTTGCATTTCTTTACCAGCTATTCGAAATACAAAATCTAAATACAGTTTTGCCTCTCTATTCAAGCCTGCTAATGCTTTAATATATAATGATCAAGATGCATTGAATGGGACCTTCCTCAGGACTAAGGCTGAAGTGGAAGATCAGAGGCAGAGCTTGCACTTGAAACCCAGAACTGCCCACCCTGCATCTGCTGAGAATGCCACACAGAAGCGTGTGCTTGACACAATTTTTATCTTTTCTTATGGAATGAATATGCACTTGAGATCAAAGTCACAAAATAATGAAATATGCTTCAAACCTAAAATTGTTAAGCCTTACTCATTTTATTTTAGTTTTCAAAAATCACAAATAGGACTATCTGCCATCAGAGAGTTCATGACAAACCTGTGTGGTGCTGCGCTATTATTTGTGTAGTATATCACGTGCTATGCATCATGCAAATATTCCCCTCAGGGATGACACATTTTTTCTTAAACTATTTGCATTGGTGACTCCAACCAGAGACCAGCTGATAAGGGTTGGTTCCCTTCCTTGTAAGTTTGTCTTCTACTCCTTACACTCATAATCTTGAAACAAAATCTTTCTGTCCATGCCTTTTCATATGCCGTTGACAGTGATCATGCTGGAAATTTCCTTTTTTAGGTCAGTTGTGCATGTTTACCAGGCCCTTGGGTATTTAGGATACTGGTTAAGAAAAAAAAATAATCTTTGTGGTCAGATGCCCAAGAAGACACAAGGAGAAGGCAATAGGAGACTTAAGTTGAACAACACAGCAAGGAAGCTGAGCCAGCCTTGTCCCATCTACCCGTTCTGCTTATGTAAATCTACTTGTCCTTGCACAGACTCAACATTATCTCTCCTGGAGGTCTTGCATGCTCTGCCCATTGGGATTAATTCTTCCTTAGGTAAACCTCAGAGTTTACAAACAACTGTGAATCTACTTTCACCACCTCTCTTATCACAGGTAGTTTTGTATTTGAATTGCATGTGTGTGTGAGTGCTAAGTCACTTCAGTTGTATCCAACTCTTTGTGACCCCCCACGGACTGTAGTCCACCAGTCTCCTCTGTCCATGTGATTCTCTAGGCAAGGATACTGGAGAGTGTTGCCATGCCCATCTCCAGGGGATCATCCCAGCCCAGGGATCGAACCCATGCCTCTTACGTGTCCTGAACTGGCATACAGGGGCTTTACCACTAGAGCCACTTGTGCATATGAGACCTAGATAAGGTTTTATAAAACCTTGGAGGGCAGAGATGACTTATTTTTGTATTCCCCTCTAATGTCCATTGTAGTGCCTAGCACATCAGAGATGGTATGTTACAAAATACACACATGAATGAATGCTGGGTGGATGAACCAATGAATGAACAAAACTCTGATTAGCCAAACACTGTCATCCTAGGTTGAGGAAAGTCAGTCAGAGGTCTTAGCAGATGCAGAGTCTCAAAGATCTCAGGAAAATGCATTACCCCAAGAATGTTGGAGGCTACAAATGGACTCTAGATGGTGGCATGTTGAGATCAGCAGAGAATAAAGATGATTGCAGCATCAGTATGTAGAGTACTTTATAATAGGGAGACCCTGAAAGCTGGGTAGCCAGCAAAGCAGGTTACAGAATCCCAGGAATGAAGTATTAACATGGTAATCCATAAAATCAGGTTAACGGAAACTTCTGTGTTTTCCTTATACTACTCACATCTATGCATTCTGTGCATAGAATGGTGTATTAAAAAGCAGAGACATCACTTTGCCGACAAAGGTTCATCTAGTCAAAGCTATGGTGTTTCCAGTAGTCTTGTACTAATGTGAGAGTAGGACCATAAAGAAGACTGACTGCCGAAGAACTGATGCTTTTGAACTGTGGTGTTGGAGAAGACTCTTGAGAGTCCCTTGGACTGTAAGGAGATCAAACCAGTCAATCCTAAAAGAAATCAATACTGAATATTCATTAGAAGGACTGATGCTGGAGTCGAATTCCAATAATTTGGCCACCTGAAATGTAGAGCCAACTCATTAGAGAAGACCCTGATGTTGGGAAAGCCCGAAGGTAAAAGGAGAAGTGGGCAGCAGAGGATAAGATGGTTAGATAGCATCACTGACTCAATAGACATGAGTTTTGCTCAAACTCTGGGAGATGGTGAAGGACAGGGAAGTCTGGCATGCTGCAGGCCACAGGATGGCAAGGAGTTGGATACAGCTTAGCGACTGAACAACAACAATGGTCTGTGCAGATTTTCCACACTAGTTAAATGAGATGATGTTTATAAAATTGTTTGCAAACATCAAAGCACTACACCTAGAGCACTGCCTTTCTGTAGGGGTGAAAGAGAAAGGACAAATGAGATGATGCCTTGGAGACAGCAGAGCCTGGGCCAGAATGGCAGAAGGTATGGGAAAGTAAATGGCATGTCAGAGATCATGCCCAACCAGAAGATAAAGACCTTTGACAATATGTTTCTTCCCGTCTGTGAATGTGAAGCGTTTGTAGCCTTGGTCTAAGCCAAGGACAGAGTAAGCCATGAGAAATTCTGCCTGAGTGCATTCTGGCAACATTGTATGAGTTCAAATTGGCATTTGAAGATCTGGATGAGAATACAGAGATGTGGGGCTAGAGAACACTCAGAGCAGGAAGGTCTCCTAAGTCCTTAAACATAAAGAAGGTCTTCTGAAGAAAATGACAGCAAGGGACAAGGCTTTTTTCATTTATCTGGAATATACAGAGCAGAAATTGGATTCATTCTAAACAGAATTAAGCCTGAAGATGGAAACTACAGAGTGCAATTTATTCTCAACCTAATAAAGACTTTTCTATCCATTTAAATCCAGGTTGAAATTAAGCAGTCCATGTGTGTGTGTGAGTGTGTGTGAGAGAGAGAGGCACTCAGTCGTGTCTGACTCTTTGTGACCCCGTGGACTGCAGCCCACAAGGCACCTTTGTCCATGGGGACTCTCCAGGCAAGAATACTGGAGTGGAGTGCCATTTCCTGTTCTAGTATCTAAATGAGGGGACTTCACAGAATTTCACCTTATCAGATGCATGGTTGGGTTCAGTGACCTGGAATGTTTCATTCCAATCACCTGGAGTGTTTCAACTGTTGGGTTTTTCCACCAGCCCTAGTGAATACTGAGGTGGTTGTATAAAGCAGAAGTTCTCAAAGTGTGGCTTGGAGACCTCTGGGTATCCTCAAGACCTTTGCAGGGTTTTCATAAGGTGAAAACTATTCTCTTAATAATGCCAAAATGCTATGTGTCTTTTTTGTTGTCATTTTCTCAAGATGATACACTGGTGTTTTCCAGAGGCTAGAGCCACATGACACTGCGGCAGACAGAATGCAGGAACAGAGAAGAGGTTCCAGCAACTTCTACTAAGCCAAACATCAAAGAAACTAACAAAAAGATAAACAAGGCCATTCTTTTCACTAAACTTTGCTTTGTTTTGTAAAACAATTATCATTCATAAAACATATTTCTATTAACATATAATCAGTTAATCAAATGAAGTAATAAATAAGTTTTTAAAACTTTGCTCTTTTCAGTCTTAAAATAGTAAGTATCCACAGGCATGACCCACACGGAAAGAAAAGCTCTTTAAACCCTCAGTAATTTAAAAGGTGTAAAAGGGTCCCAAGACCAAAAAACAGTCAGAAAAAAATATTGTCTCCCATAATAAGAAAAGAGGGAGGGACTTCACAGGTGGTACAGTGGTTAGGACTCTGAGCCCCCAGCAAAGGGGGCACAGGTTCCATCCCTACTCAAGGAACCAAGATCTCAGAAGCCATGCAGCATGGCTGGAAAAAAAAAATGAAAAGGAGAGAAAGAAAAGAAGGAAGGAAGAAGAAAAAAAGAAAGGAAAAAAAGAAAGAAAGTAGGGAGATGTGAACAAGGTAAAGAAAGCATTCTGCCCTCCCACTTCCCAGATACCTTTGCTGAGTTAACACCACTTTCACCCTGACACAGAACTAGGGTTTTCCACAAAGGTGGCTACTAGAGGTATCCGGGTGGTGGAACAGAGGACCCATGCTTTGGACTCAGATGGGCCTGAGTTTGAACCCAGATTTTTCCACCTCCCAGAGGCCTTAAATTACTTGCCCTCTCTGAGCCTCCATGATCTGTTCTATGTATTATTAAGACTCCCAGGTTGTTGAGGAGATTAGACAGGATCTTTGTGTAGAATCTAACCCAGTGAAATACCTCTTAAAGTACAGCTCTCCATGTGGCTGTTGATCAATCCCAGGTGAGGCCCAGGGAAGCTGCGTGACCTGGTGAACAAATGGTGGTCTACACGTGATTTTCACCAACTCTCCCCACATAGTCCCCTCTCTAGACAAACTCCAAATCTTTAGAGGTTATTCCTGAAGCACCTACTTTACCACCAACCACTGAAACATAACTTCCTCATCCTCTCTGCTCTGAATACAGCTGTGAGGGAGAACAAACATTGAACGTGGAATCAAAAACATGTCATGTCCCACATTTATTGATATATTAGCTCTGTGACCTTCAACAAGCAGTTTGCCTTTTTGAGCCTATTTCCTCATCCATAAAACAGGGAATAATAAAACCTGGTCTGTGGGGTGGTTGTGAAGGCTAAAGTAAATAATGTCTATGAAAACACTGAGCAAACAGTTATCAGATATATATGTGTATGTATAGATATATATGTATATATATAATATCTATCTATATAATATCTATAGATATAGATATATATATGTCATTAGTAAATCTCATCTATTTTATGTTTAAATTGGATCTAACTTATAAAGTTCCACAATGACTACTTAGTCAAAATTATCTTCAGGTAACTCCCTGAAGTCCTAACCAGGACACCATGCTTTCACTGCCAAGTGCCCAGGTTTGACCCCTGGTCAGGGAACTAAGACTGTTAAAACTTAAGCTGACTCTAAGTCATGCAGTCAGAAAAAGAAGAAGAAAAAATTATCTCCACACATACACACATGCAAGTGTGTGTATGATTGGATAGTAACATGAAATTTGCACACATTTTTACAAGTCCACAAACTTTGTGAATGTCTTCTGGGCAATCCACCCAATTATTTTTTCTAAAGTCTGAAGTCAAGCCCTAATAAAGAGAAAACACTATGACATATCAAGCTTTATTTCTAAATACATTGACTTAAAAGTGGTTGTAATGTTAATAAGAGCAGCAATGAAGAACTTTCTTAGAAAATTAAAATGTGACATTCAACTGGTTCTCTTCCTATGACCTGGTCACTTAGGAGGGAAAAAGAGAGCTTGAGGGAGGAGACACTTGCAGGGGTTGGAATTTATAAGCAGAGCTGCTAATGAAATCTTTTATCTGCAGGTGCTCTTTTATGGTCTCCCTGTCCTATTCTTCCACCATCTCTTCAAGCTGCTTGCATATTTTGGAAATTAATCCTTTGTCAGTTGTTTCACTTGCTATTATTTTTCTCACATTCTGAGGGTTGTCTTTTCACCTTGTTTATAGTTTCTTTTGCTGTGCAAAAGCTTTTCAGTTGAATCAGGTTCTGCTTGTTTATTTTTGTTTTTATTTCTCTAGGAGGTGGGTCATAGGGAATCTTGCTTTGATTTATGTCATCAAGTGTTCTGCCCATGTTTTCCTCTAAGAGTTTTATAGTTTTTGGTCTTACATTTTGGTCTTTATTCCATTTTGAGTTTATCTTTGTGTATGGTGTTAGGAAGTGTTCTCATTTCATTCTTTTATATGTAGCTGTCCAGTTTTCCCAGCATCATTTATTGAAGAGGCTGTCTTTGCCCCATTGTATATTCTTGCCTCCTTTGTTAAAAATAAGCTACCCATAGTGCATGGGTTCATTTCTGGGCTTTCTATCTTGTTACATTGGACTATATTTCTGTTTTTTGCCAGTACCATACTCTCCTGATGATTGTAGCTTTCTAGTATAACCTGAAGTCAGGAAGGTTGATTCCTCAAGCTCCATTCTTCTTTCTCAAGACTGCTTTGGCTATCGGCAGTATTTTGTGTTTCTATATGAATTGTGAAATTTTTTGTTTTACTTCTGTGAAAAATACCATTGGTAATTTGATAAGGATTGCATTAAATCTGTAGATTGCATTTGGTAGTATAGTCATTTTCACAATATTGATTTTTCCTACCCAGGAACATGGACTCTCTCCATCTGTTTTTTTCATCTTTGATTTCTTTCATTAGTGTCTTATTTTAATTTTCTGTGTACACTTCTTTTGTCTCCTCAGGTAAGTTTATTCCTCAATACTTAATTCTTTTTGTTGCAGTGGTAAATGGGATTGATTTCTTAATTGCTCTTTCTGATTTTTCATTGTTAGTATATAGAAATCCAAGTGACTTCTGTGTATTGATTTTGTATCCTGCAACTTTGCTAAATTCACTGATTAGAGCTACTAATTTTCTGGTACTATCTTTAGGGTTTTCTATTTACACTGTCATGTCGTCTTCAAGCAGTGAAAGCTTCACTTCTTTTCTGATCTCATTTAAGTTCAGTTCAGTCGCTCAGTCGTATCCGACTCTTCGTGACCTCATAGACTATAGCACACCAGGCCTCCTTGTCCATCATCAACACCCAGAGTTTACTCAAACTCATCTCCATTGAGTTGGGGATGCCATGAAACAATCTCATTCTCTGTTGTCCCCTTCTTCTGCCTTCAATATTTCCTATTATCAGGGTCTTTGCAAATGAGCCTGTTCTTCGCATCAGTGGCCAAAGTGTTGAAGTTTCAGCTTCAACATCATTCTTTCCAATGAATATTCAGGACTGATTCTCTTTGGGATAGACTGGTTGGATCTCCTTACAGCCTAAGGGACTTTCAAGAGACTTCACCAACCCTACAGATCAAAAGCATCAATGCTTTGGCGCTCAGCTTTCTTTGTAGCCCAACTCTGACATCCATACATGACTACTGGAAAAACCATAGCTTTGACAAGGTGGACCTTAGTTGGCAAAGTAATGTCTCTGCTTTTTAATATGCTGTCGAGGTTGGTCATAACTTTTCTTCCAAGGAGTAAGCGTCTTTTAATTTCATGGCTGCAGTCACAATCTACAGTGATTTTGGAGCCCACAAAAACATAGCCTTCCACTCTTTCCACTGTTTCTCCATCTATTTGCCATGAAGTGACAGAACTAGATGCCATGATCTTTGTTTTCTGAATGTTGAGCCTTAAGCCAACTTTCCCACTCTCCTCTTTCACTTTCATCAAGATTCTCTTTAGTTCTTGTTCGCTTTCTGCCATAAGGGTGATATCATCTGCATAACTGAGGTTACTGATATTTCTCCCTGCAATCTTGATTCCAGCTTGTGCTTCATCCAGACCAGTGTTTCTCATGGTGCACTCTGCATATAATTTAAATAAGCAGGGTGACAACATACAGCCTTGACATGCTCCTTTCCCTATATGGAACCAGACTGTTGTTCCATGTCCAGTTCTAACTGTTGCTTCCTGACCTGCATACAGACTTCTCAAGAGGCATCTCAGGTGATCTGGCATTCCCATCTCTTTAACAAATTTCCACAGTTTGTGGTTATCCACACAGTCAAAGGCTTTGGCATAGTCAATAAAGAAGAAATAGATGTTTCTCTGGCACTCTCTTGCTTTTTTGATGATCCAGTGGGTGTTGGCGATTTGATCTCTGGCTCCTCTGCCTTTTCTAAATACAGTTTGAATATCTGCAATTTCATGGTTCACATATTGTTGAAGCCTGGCTTGGATAATTTTGAGCATTACTTTACTAACGTGTGAGATGAGTGCAATTCTGTGGTAGTTTGAGCATTCTTTGACATTGCTTCTCTTTTGAATTGGAATGAAAACTGACATTTTCCAGTCCCATGACCACTGCTGAGTTTTGCAAATTTGCTGGCATATTGAGTGCAGCACTTTCACAGCATCATCTTTAAGGATTTGAAATAGCTCAACTGGAATTCCATCACCTCCACTAGTTATGTTTATACTGATGCTTCCTAAGGCCTACTTGACTTCACATTCCAGGATGTCTGTTTCTAAGTGAGTGATAACATCATCGTGATTATCTAGGTCATGAAGATCTTTTTTATACAGTTCTTCTGTGTATTCTTGCCACCTTTTCCTAACATATTCTGCTTCCTTTAGGTCCATACCATTTCTGTCCTTTATTGAGCCATTCTTTGCATGAAACAGTCCCTTGGTATCTCTAATTTTCTTGAAGAGATATCTAGTTTTTCCCATTCTATTGTTTTCCTCTATTTCTTTGAACTGATCACTGAGGAAGGCTTTCTTATGTCTTCTTGCTATTCTTTGGAAATCTTCTCCTTTGCTTTTCACTTCTCTTCTTTTCAGAGTGATTTCCAAGGCCTCCTCAAACAGCCATTTTGCTTTTTAACATTTCTGTTTCTTGGGGATGCTCTTGATCCCTGTCTCCTGTACAGAATCACAAACCTCCGTCCATAGTTCGTCAGGCACTTTGTCTATCAGATCTAATCCCTTGAACTATTTCTCACTTCCACAGTATCATCGCTAGGGATTTGATTTAGGTCATACCTGAATGGTGCAGTGGTTTTCCCTACTTTCTTCAATTTAAGTCTGAATTTGACAATAAAGAATTCATGATCTGAGCCAAAGTCAGCTCCCTGTCTTGTTTTGTGCTGACTGTATAGAGCTTCTCCATCTTTGGCTGCAAAGAATATAATCAATCTGATTTCGGTGTTGACCATCTTGGTGATGTTCATGTGTAGAGTCTTTTCTTGTGTTGTTGGATGAAGGTGTTTGCTATGACCAGTGTGTTCTCTTGACAAAATTCTATTAGCTTTTGTCCTGCTTCATTCTGTACATCAAGGTCAAATTTCCCTATTACTACATGTATTTCTTGACTTCCTGCTTTTGTATTCCAGTCCCCTATAATAAAAAAGACATATTTTTGGGATGTTAGTTCTAGAAGGTCTTGTAGGTCTTCATAGAACCGTTCAACTTCAACTTCTTCAACCTTACTGGCCGGGGCATAGACTTAGATTACTGTGACATTGAATGGTTTGCCTTGGGAAAGAACAGAGATAATTCTACTGTTTTTTTAGACTGCATCCAATTACTGCATTTTGGACTCTTTTGTTGACTATGATAGCTACTCCATTTCTTCCAAGGGATTCTTGCCCACAATAGTAGATATAATGGTCGTCTGAGTTAAATTCACCCATTCCAGTCCATTTTAGTTCACTGAGTCCTAAATTGTAGATGTTAGTATTCACTTTTACTGTTTACTTTTTACCAGTCAATGAGAAAAAGGTAAATAAGTTGGCAGGGATGCATGGAATGAGATGCCCATGACCCTTTAAACCTGTGGTTCTAGCCTTTGGCTGTGAGCTGAAGATCACAAGGTAATGAAGGTGATTAAACACTATGGTGGTAGACCCTGGCTCACTCACATAAATCCCTTAAGCCAGCAATACTTCTTAGGATTAATTTGCTAATAGCAAAAGATTCATAAGAGATGCGATGGAGAAATAGCTTCTGGGACAAAATCTTTGCTCTTGGGGCAAAGACAAATGATCAGGGGGGTGAGGGAGCCTAGAAGGTTGAATATTACTCAATGTGGAACATCCTTAGCATTGTTCTGAGTAGTCATTGAGAGGATGCTCCGACATGCTCAACACCAGCCTGAGAGCAACGAGAAAGGCTTTGGGGTCAGTGGGCTTAGCAGAAGCTTTACTTCACACCCAGGGCAGCTTGCATTGTTCCTCAGAAGTCTGTTTCTCTCATAATTGCTTGGACTCCTGTATAGAAGCAACTTCCCCAGCTGCACCCCCATGGACCATGAAAACTTCACAGCAGATATTAGACCAGCCCCATAAGGAAACATGCAGCTCGGGCACAAGACAAGTTATTATTATAACCACTACACCCTGATGCAGACACACCTACCTATCACAGAGATGTGATAAAAGAATGCAGGCTCAGCAAAGCCAAAACGGACACGGGGGGAGGAGAGGAGGGAGAAGGTGAGATGTATGGAGAGAGTAGCATAGAAATTTACAAGACCATATGTAAAATAGATAGCCAATGGGAATTTTCTGTATGACTCAGGGAACTCAAACAGGGGCTCTGAGACAGACTGAAGAGTAGGATGAGGAGGGAGATTGGAGGGAGGTCAGGAGGGAAGGGACATGGGTGTACCTATGGCTGATTTTTGTTGATGTATGACAGAAAACTGCAAAATTCTGTAAAGCAATTATCCTTCCATTTCAAAAGTTTTCCCAAAAAAAGCCAATAACTACTGAAAAGATTGGGCTTTGGTGTTTATAGAAGAAAAAAATGCAGCATAGTGGATTTGACACAAAGGCATTTCCACAAGGCAGGACTTTAGAACACTCTTTCCTGCAAAGAGAGGCTCCAGGATTCACCAGCCACTGAACCACTTATCACCTTACCACAGAAAGAATTAGATGCAATGTTGTTGTTAAGTCACTAAGTCATGTCTGATTTTTGCGACCCCATGGACTGTAGCCCACCAGGCTCCTGTGTCCATGGAATTCTCCAGGCAAGAATACTGGAGTGGGTTGCTATTTCCTTTTTCAGAGGATCTTTCTGACCTAGGGACTGAACAGAGTCTCCTACATTGACAGTCAGATTCTTTCCTGTCGAACAACCAGGAAAGCCCCAATGCAGTGTATCCTCTTGTTAAATTAGAAACCACAGCAGCATCTTTAAATATGGATGTTTCATATGCACACACAGAAGGCAGGTGGACCTAGTTCTGGGTCCCCCAGAATCACACCCGAAAATAAGAATTCTAGAGCAAGTAGTTTCCTTTGGAGATGTGCTTTGCAGAGGAAGCATGGAGAGCTTCCATAGAGGTAGGAAGGGAGCCAAGAAAAGGTGCATTTCAAGAAAGATTAAGGGAGCTTAATCCTGCAGGAAAACTCTGTAAGCCTATGGAGAGTTATATGAGTTATCGTGTTTGAGGATGAAGGACCTGGGTTATTTATACTCCAGTTCCTATGGGTCATAAAGCATCAATTCCCTGACATTTTCAGTCTGCCCTGAGCACTGACAAAGTAGGTTTCAGGCACGAGGAAAAAAACTTCTGAGCCACTGACGAGATGCTGGCAGTGTAGTGTCTGGTTGGTGTATGCTGCAGCCACAAGGCAGACGGGACGCGAGCAGGATCTGCCACACAAGTCTTCCTCAGGAAGTCTCCAAAATATTAGGCCAGGAGACAGAGCTTTTAGGCAAACATGTTGTTTCTCCCAAAAGATATTTTTCTCCCATTTCCTTCAAGCAGATCCAATTTTCCTGGAGTTCCATCACTAGGAACAGGCAAAGGTACAAAAGAAGAAGCAGGTATTAGTTTGCTAGGGCTGCCCAGAACAAAGTGTCACAGACTGGGTAGCATGCACAACAGAAATTCTGTTGTTAAAAATAATTTTTGAAATTGATTTTGACTGTGCTGGGTCTTTGTTGCTGCACAGTCTTTTCTTTAGTTGTGGCAAGTGGCAGTTACTCTCTAGTTGTAGTGCACAAGCTTCTCATGTGGTGGCTTCTCTTGTTGCAGAGCACGGGTTCTAGGGCACACAGCCTACAACTGCTTCAGCCCACGGGTTCTAGCGCACAGAATCAACAGTAGTGTTGCATGGGGTAGTTGCTTCTCAGTATGTGGGATCTTCTCAGATCAGGGATCGAACCTGAGTCTTCTGCATTAACAGGCAGGTTCTGTACTACTGAGCTACCAGGAAAGCCCCCAGAAATTCATTTTCTGACAGTTTTGAAGACTGGAAGTTCAAGATTAAGGTGTCAGCAGGTCAGGTCTCTCCTGAAGCCTCTGTCCTCGGCTTGTAGATGGTGGTCTCCATCCTGAATCTTCAGATGGTAACTTCCCTGTACATGCCGAACCCTGTGCCCCTTTATTTCTCCAAACTTCCTCTTCTTATAAGGACCACAGTCAGAAGAATTAGGGCCCACTCATATGACCTCATTCAATGTTAATTACCTTTTTAAAGTCCCTATATTAAAACAGAAGCACATCCTGAAGTGTTGGGTTAGGGCCTCAACATGCTAAGTTGGAGGGGGGCACACAATTCAGCCTATGACAGACAGTAATGAGCATATTAATCACTTAGATTTGAAAATTTCTGTTAAGAATGAAAGCAGTGTTTTTACCAGGCTCAAGCAAACAATTACAGGCAAAAAATGAATAGGTGAAATTTTAACTGCTGTCTTTATTTGGAAGAGACCTTTCATGAGTTCCTTGGTATCTCAGTTCAAGATGTGAGGATCACCTGCACTAAAATCAGCCTTGCCTTTCAGTAAATCCTAGCTCTATTGTATTAAAACATGAAATGCAGAAATGGTAAGGACCTAACAGAAGCAGAAGAGATTAAGAAGAGGTGGCAAGAATACACAGAAGACTTATACAAAAAAGGTCTTCATGACCCAGATAATCATAGCGGTGTGATCACTCACCTAGAGTCAGACATCCTGGAATTCAAAGTCAAGTGGGCCTTAGGAATCATCACTACAAACAAAGCTAGTGGAGGTGATAGAGTTCCAGCTGAGTTATTTAAATCTTAAAAGATGATGCTGTTAAAGTGCTGCAAAGCCAGCAAATTTGGAAAACTCAGCAGTGGCTACAGGACTGGAAAAGGTCAGTTTTCATTCCAATCCCAAAGAAGGGCCATGCCAAAGAGTGTTCAAACTACTGCACAATTGTGCTCATTTCATGTGCTAGCAAGGTAATGCTCAAAATGTTCAAAATCCTTCAAGCTAGGCTTCAACAGCATGTGAACCAAGAACTTCCAGATGTAAAAGCTGGACTCAGAAAAAGCAGAACCAGAGTTCAAATGGCCAACATCTGTTGGATCATAGAAAAAGCAAGACAATTCCAGAAAAAACATTTACTTTTTCCATGTTATAAACCCTTTGATTATGTGGATCACAAGAAACTGTGGAACATTCTTAAAGAGATGGCAATACCAGACCACCTTCCTTGCCTCCCAAGAAACCTGTATGCTGGTCAAGAAGCAACAGCTAGACCTCAACATGGAACAACGGACTGGTTCAAATTTGGAAAAGGAGTATATCAAAGCTGTATGTGGTCACCCAGCTTATTTAACTTACATGCAGAGTACATCATGTGAAATGCTGGGCTGGGTGATGCATGAGATGTAATCAAGATTGCTTGGAGAAATATCAATAACCCGAGATATGCAGATGATACCACCCTTATGGCAGAATTCAGGGCAAGGACAAGTGAGGGAGGGAGCAAAGTGAAAGGGAGAGGGCTGGTGGTCCAGGAACCCACCAGGCCGTGGACTTCATGTGATTAATGGGTCCTCTTGATCAGCAACCCCCTATCAGTGGACCACTTGGAGATGGATGGAAGGAGTCAGCCCTCTCTGACCCTCCGCATTCTGTGTCAGCAGGCTTGGCGGTTGCTTAGGCACATGGGGCTGAGGTCCAGACCAGGACTGTGAACTTGGAGATCATTATGTCAGGCTCTCGGCCTTTGTGGTTCTGTGTTTCTGCAACCACACATGAGGCCCTGGGAGTCCTGGGGGATGAAGATCGGCTGTCTGTCCTTTGGAAAGCCTTATGTGGGTATTGTCTTAAATGGTGTCAAGACCCTGGAAACCTGGTGGTGGCCCATGCTATGTGGCCACTGCCACTGTGCCCTGGCCATCCACATCGCACGCTGGGACTCTGAACACTCAGCCTGGTGGGAGATGCTGGAGCAGAGGCTGGGGATGAACCCCGCCCAGACCCAGGCCTTGCTGCAGGACAGGGACAAGTTCGGCTGTGGAGTGATCGTGGGCAAGTGACACCCTGCCCCACGCTGCCTATATGGCGGTGATGCTGCCCTAGATCCCAGCTGGGTTGTGATTGTTTGTTTTCTATTGAACCAGTTGGTGGAGTAGGTGGGGCTGAGGCCCGAAGTGCCTACTACCTCTCTGGGCCTCAGTCCCGGTTCATGCTCTGAGGCACGGGCACAACCAGCTCTGCACATGGCACTTGTCTCTGTGTGTGTCCCCACACGTGTCAGTGTGCCTGGCAGAGACCATGAGAGGCAGGAAAGCACCTAGCTTGGTTCCATACCCCCACTGCCTGCAGCAAGTCCCCTGACTCCCAGGGGTGAGGCTGCACAGCAACACCTGTCTGCTGGTAAATCCCTTAGGGACCTGATGTCTGTGGGCCCCTGCTGGGGCCCTCCTGCTCTGTCCTCGCAGCCTGCAGTAGGCAGACTGAGAGCTGCCTATGGCCTGGTGGGTTCATGGAGCACCAGTCCTCTCCCTTTCATTTCTCACCCTCCCTCACTTGGCCTCACCCGAGTTCTCTTTGCTGAGGTGAGCCCCTCCAAAATGCTCAGCCAGAGGACCCAGTTCACCTCGGGTTCCCTCCATGATATGGTGTTAGTCTCAAGCAGGTGCAACTTTGAATGACCTTGTTCTCATTCTGTGTCCTGTTTTTGCACACAGGTCTCGTGGTCATTGGGGGCACTTTGCTGTGTCCCAAAACCCTAGATCCTGACCAGGTGGAGGAGCTGGAGAATCAAGGCCTGCTACCCGACCTGCAAGAGAAGTAACATGACTGCTCGCCAACACCCACTGGCTGTTGCAGCCCATCCCAGGGGGCAGGTGGGAGGGGAGACACCTTCCAGGTGGACATCTCTGAGCACCTGATCCTCTTTGGGCAGGAGGCCTGTCCAGACTGGACTCTCAAGAGGAAAGTGACCAAGAGACCAGCACATGCTGATACCACGCAGTTACTGCCGCGCTCTGGACTTGCCCATCTGATTCTGTCTGAATCAGCCCCATGCTGTGGTGCCCACTTGGTGCGGGGCCAGGGGCAGGGACTCCCCTCACAGGATGCTGCTCTGGACTCAGCAAAAGACTCTGGGACTTTGACCTTTATGAAATGATGGCGTTGCCACTCGTTTTGGCCCTGCTGGGTCTGTGTGGTTGAGAGAAATGTGTTGTTAGGAAACCGGTTAATGTTTTTCCCTCTCTGTTCTGGTCCAATCTCCCTGATATTGGAACAGTGTCCCAGGGGTGACAGGGTAAGGCTGGGGACAGGGCTGTGCACTGGCAGGCAGAGAGGCCTGCAGGCCCAGAAACAGGCCACGGTTTATCCTTGCACATGACCCTTGTCTATTGTAAAGTGTCCCTTGGCTGTCAAAGTGTGTGTGTTGGACGCAGTGCCTGGCCGCCTCACGTCCAAAGACAGACTCCTATGTATAGCTGTGAGGGCAGAGCGACAAGGGCTGGTGTTCACCTTGTCGAAACCTTGTACTTGTCTTTGGGTTTGGGGTAATGTGTTTGCAAAGCCCTTGGCGGGTGGGGTGACCCTGCCTTCCAGTCAGCCTCTGGAGAGGGGGGCCTGGATCAGGAGCTGGGATGCTCAGCTGATGATCAGAAACTTGTGGCATCATCGGGATACCCAGGAGGAGCCCCTTCTGCTGCAGGGTGCATGACTCATGGAAGGTGACACCACCAAGGTCAGGAGCCCAGCTGGGCCATCTGCTGAGTGACAGGAAAGGCCCAGGGACCAGTCCACCCTGGGTTCACCTCAGCGCTCAGCTCATGGGTCAGACCCTTGGATGAGCCTGTGAAATGCTGCTGTTTCAGATGAAAAGAGACCATGGGGACTGAACTGAAGCCTGTCTGGTGCATGGGCTTCCAGCCTCATCTGGTTCACCCTGTGCCATGTGTGAATACAAAGGGCAGATAGAAAGAACACAGGTTTGCAGTTCTCACTTGATTGTTTATTTACTCCAGTGGAGTTTTGCTTTACATTATTAGAGCCAGAAATCTATTTTTGATTACAAGAGAGTGCTTTTGAGTTTTCCTAGGGATCTGGCAGCTCAGGGATTGGACTTTTTCTTGGCCTGCTCACAGAGGGTGCACTTATGATCTGAGGAATCTCCCTGCTCCTCCTCTGACTCAGGGGCCTCATCTGGGGCCATGACTAAAAGGCCCGACATCAGGCTGGAGTAACAAGTGTTGTACAAAGTCATCACCGATTCATTATCTGGGTACACTGGGGGGCTCTCAGGCAGTTCCCTTGGGCTGTCCCTTCCAGCAGTAGCTGGGGACACAGATGTGGCACTGTTGGATGGGCTTTCTCCACTGGGGCCACCCTGCTCACTGGGGAGATGGTTTCCCCCAGCCTGGCTGGCTACACTACCCATAGACCAAAGGTCAGAAAACACAAATGAGCACTGGCTGGGGGTTCTGCAAGCAGTGGGCATTCCCTTCTGGACTTTGTTGCCAACCTCTTGGGTGAACTCGTTGTGGTGGAGTCGGGGAGAGTGTCTAGTCGCCATCACTCGCTTCTTTCTCTTTGGGGTCTCTGTTGTTCCAGTGGCAGGTTGAGAAGTTGTTCTGGGGTTGCCTTTCCTCTGTATGTTCTGCAGGAGGAGAGGCTTGTCTCTCTGAAAATTGGAGTTGCGATAGATCTGAAAGGAAATGAATCACTTTAGCCATGAGAGGGGAGAAGAGCCCTTCCTTGCCGCACTCTCCCCACAACCATCGGGTCGTGCATGTGTATGGAGACAAGGTCTCTTCATTCCTGGCAGGTTATGAGGTTCTGGAATGTCACTCCCTAGAGCTCTCCCGGGGCCATCCTTGCTTGAGGTATTCCCAACCCTCCCTGACATCAAGTGATCTGGCGTCACCACCAAAGATCCTAAGGGGGGGTGGTGGTGGGACATGACAGACCCTGTGTTCTCCTCTTTCCTTAACCACTCTCTCATGAGAACAACATTCTCCTGGGAAATGAAACCCATCAGCCCTCAGCTCATCTAGTCTAGTCTCCCCAGAAGGGCATTCTACATTACCATCAACTTCTTTCTTCTATCAGAGCGACCTGAAGAGCGAATTTTTCTGAACCCGTACAGGTTCAGTTCACGAATGAAGCTCTTTATGCTGTCTGTCTCGCAGATCTGATCGACGCCTCTGCGCTGGAGGACCTCCATCTGGAAGAGATCTGCCTCGATGACCACCATGTCTCCCTTATCATTCCAGTGCACAGAGGTGAAGGTCGCATCCTCCATGATCCTCCAGAGCTTCCTGGGAAAGGACAGCCCAAAGCTGGCGTTGATCTCATTCTCGTTGGCCATTTCTGGGTTCAGGCCCTGTGGGGGCAGATTGTCATGGAGGCCTGGATCTGGGCTCTCAGGTTGGTCACCCTGCTTTTCCAAAGCCTCCCCTGAATCCACATTTGGATCTGGGGAGGAATCACGGGGGTCCCCTGCTGAGGGCTCCCCATCAGTAGATGGGGCCAGCAGCGCTGCCTGTGCCTCATGGGAACTCTGATTAGCCATTGAACCAACCGAGCTCAGGAGCATTATCTACCCAAGCAGTGAATGCTCAGGGCAAACAGGCCTCAGACCAGGGTTGGGGTGCTCCATAAATACTGTCTGGAGATTCTAGAATCTGAGTCATGGGACAGGCAGCCAATTAGGGGATCAGCTTCCTTATTGTTTCATGATGTCACAGAGGTGATGTGGAGAGGCAGTCCTGGCCCAGTATGGGGGAGGGGGCATGGGGATGGAGATGGGATCCCCAGCTTGTCTCTTGTCTGAAAGTACAGAAAAGTTTGTTTCAGGTTGCCTGCAAAGGCTCCCATCTGCTGCCAGGTGCCTTGTTTCAGGGGGCCAGGCCCTGGATGGGTTGACAAATACACCCGTGGCTCCACTGCCCTAACAATGTGCAGACCTGTGGCTGGCTTCTGCTGAAGGGCCAGGCCATGGCAAGTCCTGGGTCTACGAACACCAAGGGAGAACCCAGGGGTCAGATGGGACCTTGGTGACTGTCCCTCCCAGAAGATGGGATCTGTAGCAGACTGATTGGCCTTTCCTGAGTTGGTGGCCCCTCCATCCTTTCCCCTCTTCTGGCTTTATTGTCTTCCAGCTGACTGCTGCTGTTTGGTCAGTCCCGCTCAGTTGACCCCAAAGTCAGAGTCCTGTTGTCCTGCCCCCACCGACCCCCAGGTCGAGCTCTCCCCAGAGTATGGCTGTGCTCAAGCACAGTGCGAGCGACCTCATATTCCACTTGACTGTCCCCAAGCACCTGAGATACAGAATCCCCAGGATGCTGTGTGGGACGGCAAACCAGGCGTCCACTGAGCTTGCAGTCTCCCAAGGTCTGCCCACCCCCAGATGGCATCCCACTGCAGATCACACGCTGTTGTCTTCAGTTTCCAATTTTTCCATAAACACCACTCTGGTGGCCCTAGAGCGTTCACTTTGGGAACACCTGCATGTGCTTTTCCCCTCCCCAGAGCCCCAGATTCAGACTCCTTGGTGGCTGCTTTGAAAGCCCTGTTTCCTTTTGTCAGTGGGGTGCTTGGGCTTCTGCTACCTGCAGTCCTGGCTGCCCATGTCCAACTTGAGTCTATTTGGATAACTAACCTTTGAAGTACTTGATTGGGGGCTCAAGGTACAGCCTGTTGTGTTGAAAACAAGCACTTCACTGGTCCTCTTCAAGGCCAGCTCTGATCTTCCCCGCCCCTACCCCTCTCCTAACCTCCACTCTGGACCTGTTCTCGGTTACCCAGATGGCAGGTCCATGAAATGATTTTGTTGGCTTATGGGTTAGGCGCTTTTCAAGGGCCCTCCTTTACACACACTCACTCCCAGGGACATGTCTGACTTGTTGAGCTAGATGTGACCAAAGGAAACCCCCGTCTAACTGTATTTGAAAAAGGATGAGAGCCTGGGTGTGGGACTGGATGAAACCCGAGTGAGAATCACCAGTCTTCACTGCAAATAAACAGTAGAGCAGTGGGTTTGGAGATGCGTGTTCTCTGGGACTTCTGGGCCACTGTTCTTGAAAATCACCATGTAGGAAACAGACTGGCACCTTGGAAAGGCCCATATTCAAGGACCCTAGGACACTGTCTCCCAGTTCTGCCAGTAGCAGGGTCATTTTCCCTGTGTGAGGGCCAGTCCTTGGTGTCTTAAAGGGGAGAGCTAAGAGGGTATGGAAGAAGCTCTCCCAGGGGCCTTTCTGCCTAAGGACTGGATGAGCTCCAGGCTTCAACTTGGGCTTCCCCTAGCCTTTCTTCAGTTCCTCTGACTGGGACATGACTCTGAAGGCTGTGAGTGTCAGTGAGAGCCCCTGGTGACTCCTCCAAAGGGAATAGAAGGTCATGGCATCTGCGGGCAGCCTAGCTAGGTGGCCTTTCTTGCCTCCTCCATGCTCGGTATCCCTCCTCGCCCACTGGATCTTGACGGAGCTGGCTTTTTTGATCCCACTCCTCCGGGCACCACCCGGGCCCTGGCAGTGGGTTTGTGTGGCACCAAGGGAGTCTTTGTCAGCCATGGCTCAGACACTTGTGTAGTGCACACACAAGCCCTCATGATGCCCAGTTCAGTTCAGTTCAGTCACTCTGTCGTGTCCGTCTCTTTGCGACCCCATGAATTGCAGCACGCCAGGCCTTCCTGTCCATCACAAACTCCCGGAGTTTACTCAAACTCATGCCCATCAAGTCGGTGATGCCATCCAGCCATCTCATCCTCTGTTGTCCCCTTCTTCTCCTGCCCCCAATCCCTCCCAGCCTCAGGGTCTTTTCCAACGAGTCAACTCTTCGCATGAGGTGGCCAAAGTACTGGAGTTTCAGCTTCAGGATCAGTCCTTCCAATGAACACCCAGGACTTATCTCCTTCAGGATGGAATGGTTGGATCTCCTTGCAGTCCAAGGGACTCTCAAGCGTTTTCTCCAACACCATGATGCCAAAGGCCTGCCTTTCTCAGCCTCACTCTCCTGCCCGTGTGCTGTGTGTCCCTGCCCTGGTTTCCCCAGACCAGAGGCCCTCCAGCTGCTCCCCTCCCTCGCTGTGGTTGGGGAGACCTGGAACCTCAGGGATCTGCCTCTGTTCCCTTCCCTCCCATATCAGAGGAGGCTCCTGTACGGGCCTTATCCCAGTGGCCACTGGGACCATACAGTCAGGTCCTCCATCCTCCCACTCAGTGAGGAGCTGGTCAGCCTTGCAGGTTCAGTTGGGCAAGAGGCCCCATGGCAGCAACAGGGACAGGGTATCACCTTCATATGGGAGACACTGGGACTGGATAGAGATGCTAGTCCCTGGCAGAGTCAGTTCTCAGCAAATCACAGAGCAACCCCACAGTGCTTCTGATTCTCCTTGTCCCCTTTCTTACACAGGCCTCCTTTCTGTCACCTCAGAGACATCATGTAGCACTGAGAAGAGGAAGGTTTGAGAAGGCAGAAAGTCGGGCCATGGGGTGGGCAGGAAGGGTGGGGGCTCCAGAGGAATTGAGACCAAGGCTCTGAGCCAATCCTGGCCCTCGCTAGCACGTGGTCTTGGGAAGAAGCCCAAGCCCCGTGGCCTCAGTTCTTCATCTGGGAGGCGAGCGGGTGTGAGGAGCCCTGTGTGTTGGGCTGTAGGATGCATGTGGGGGATGAGACAGAGCTCGCAGGGCTGGGGAGCTATTGGTCCTGTGATGACAGGACAGGAATTTCTCACACTGTTGTCCCCAGACACTCCTCCACTCTCCACTGGATGTGGTTGGCTGTTTTGTTGTCCAGGGTGGGTCAGAGAATATTCACCTCAATAGGATGTGAAATTCCTAATTAACCAAACAAGATGTTTCATAAATAAAACTAAGAAACTTTTCTAGTTAGGCCACAGTGGACCATAGTGTTACTTGCTCAATTATGTCTGACTCTGCAACTCCATTGACAGTAGCTTGCCAGGCTCCTCTGTCCATGGAATTCTCCAGGCAAGAATACTCGAGTATGTTGCCATACTCTTCTCCAGGGGGATCTTCCTGACCCAGGGATTGAACCCAGGTCTCCCACAATGCAAGCAAATTCTTCATTGTATGGGCTACCTGGACAGGCCCATTTCCAGTTAGAGGACCTGTGAAGTTTGGGTGTGGAGCAGTGTTCCTGCAGGACTCAAGCTGGTCCAGAAAACAGCAGAAAGAACCACTCTTTGCCTGTCTCCCAGCTGGCCTTCCATTCAAACTCCTTTTTTTTTTTCATTATTGCATTGTCAATAAACGTTGAGTCTTTGATTACAATGTCCTTTACAATGAAGATAATTAAAAGCTAGTTGACACTTTGAGTTCTGGGTCCCTGGGACCAGGAAAGAGAGGATGGATTTCTGGGCATCACTTCAAGGGAGTGTGACAGCAGTTCTGCAGGATTTCTAGCAGATATGGGGTAGAAAACACCTACTCTGTCCCTGTAGTCAGCAGCAATGTGACAAGAGCCAGGACCCCTTCCATCCTGCAGCAGAGAGAGACCTCTCTGGGGTTTATCCGAGATCCAAAAGAACACCTTATAGCAATGTCCAATTTCCCCTCACTCCCATGATGCACCTCATGTGACTGTGGCTCCTAGACCATCACTCTAGGTGTGAGAGTGTCCTGCTTCTCCCAGTGTCCCCACTGCTAACACAGGGCATTTCATGGAGCAGAGGCTCCATAAAAGTCTTTGGAATAAATGAGTCAGTGAGGAGGGGGCTGCTTGACTCAGATTAACTGCTACTTCCATTGATAACCCAGGAAAATCCAAATAAACCAAGATCCCTTAGCTGTACAAAATGACACATAAAAAGTATAAGAAGCAATAATTCACTACTATTACTTTTTATTTTCTAATTCTTCCATGAATTATATCACTGCTAAATAAATTCACATTTCCAAAATTGCTCTAATTCTAATTCCATATTATCTTGTGCAGGACCATGAAATAAAATGAAAGCGTTCTCAGTCTGTTTTACCAAACAGGAAAACTTTTTAAATTTGATTATTTATTATTTATTTTACTTTACAATATTGTATTGGTTTTCCCATACATTGACTTGAATCTGCCATGGGTGTACATGTGTCCCCCATCCTGAACCCCCTCCTATCTCCCTCCCCATCCCATCCCTCTGGGTCATCCCAGTGCACCAGCCTTGAGTACCCTGGCTCATGCATCAAGCCTGGACTGGTGATTCATTTCACACATGATAATTTACATGTTTCAGTGCCATTCTCCCATATCATCCTGCCCTCACCCTCTACCACAGAGTCCAAAAGACTGTTCTCTACATCTGTGTCTCTTTTTCTGTCTCGAATACAGGGTTATCACTACTGAAAGGTTGTTGCTGAACCCAGGGAAAGACGCCTGGATTCTTGGCCTCTGGAGAAGAATTCAATCCAGGGCCAGAGATGATGCTGGATTGCTCAGAGCTTTTGTGCAACAGAGTTTACTAAAGCATAAAATGGATAGAGAAAGCTTCTGACATAGACATCAGAAGGGGGCAGAAAGAGTACCCCCTTGCTAGTGTTAGCAATGGAATTATATACTCTTTAATTAGTTATTACAGTGAATCAAAAGAATGTCTGGAAGTTTTAAAACCTCACTAGACCTAACTCCCATAATTCACACCTTAAGATAACAGGATTAGCCAGAAGGCTTTTTCCAGAGACTGTCCTCAAGCAGGATACATTATTGTTATATAATCCTAAGGAATGTACAGGGATAAAAAAGTTTGTCATTTCTTCCTCCTTGAGAATTCCAGACCCCTCTTTCCTTTGGGACCCCTAGACTTCTTATCAACCTGCCCAGGAAAGGACTCTCTCATTACCATCTTTCTAAATTCCATATATATGTGTTAGTATACTGGATTGGTGTTTTTCTTTCTGGCTTACTTCACTCTGTATAATAGGCTCCAGTTTCATCCACCTCACTGGAACTGATTCAAATGTATCCTTTTTAATGGCTGAGTAATATTCCATTGTGTATATGTACCACAGCTTTCTTATCCATTCATCTGCTGTTGGACATCTAGGTTGCTTCCATGTCCTGGCTATCATAAACAGTGCATTGATGAACACTAGGGTACACGTGTCTCTTTCAATTCTGGTTTCCCCAGTGTGTATGCCCAGCAGTGGGATTGCTGGGTCCTATGGCAAACAAGAAAACTTTTGTTCTTGAACTGGATAAGTACAAACACAGTGTGATCAGCATCAATGACATAGTTAGATACTGGAATGCATTGTCTTCCATAAAAAGGAGTAACATGTGAGAAATTCCTAAAGCAAACAGAGATGAGTCTCCATGTCATTGTAGAGAACAGGAACACGAAGATGCCACACACCGGGTTTCCCCAACGGGCCCAGACCCTCACTGCTGAGAAGGCTGCCCACTCCCTCTTCAGTCACGGAGGGAAGGATCAGCCTCCCTTCCTGTCCCTCAGGACAAGCTGCTGGACGTGGGCCTGGAAGGAGCCTGGTTGCTGCTCCGGCTCAGAGTCCCCCTTCCTCTTCCCTCGCAGCCTCTGCAGAGGGGCTGAAAGTATCTCGGACCCCTTCAACTGACTCTGTCCAGATAATCCAGGACTTTCAACTTGCTGGTCTCCACATAGGCCCAGGGACCCCACAGGAACTTGTAGCAAGGAGGGTCGCAATCAGGCACCTGCCAGTACACTCCAGGGACCCCTCACACCTACACATGGGTCAGCAGCTCCCTGGGCTCACCATAGATAAAGTGCTCCCTACCAGGACACACCTCCATCTTGCTGAGTGCTCCACAGACCTGCTCCTCAGGGGCTCAGTTGTCCTCCACAGCGATCAGGCAGAGGATCACCACCAGGATGCCAGCCATGAGCAACCTCTGCCCTTCCCTCAGCATGTCATTGAGGGTGAGGCCCAGGGTAGGGACCAGGATATAGGTGTGCTCACTGGGGCCCACCTCCTTCACCTCCAAACCAAAGACCAGCTGCAGGTACTCTGAGGCTTGATCAAGGACCGCCAGGAAGTGGTCCTGGTAATCTTTGAGGACACTATTCAGCACTTCTGCCTCTGTGATTGGCTCCTTGGCAAGATACCTGCTGAGCAGGAATTGCCCCAGCTCATTCTTCTTCACCCATAGTGCATCTTGGAGGGAAGATCTGGTATCTTCCTGGTCATGCAAGGTGCTTGGCACTTCATCTCGCCTGATGAATTCATAGTCTTCATATTGGCTCCCCAGAGTGGCAGCCATGGCAGTGGGAGAGGGGCAGACACCCAGAGGGCTCTGGGGGAGACTGGCTGTTGCAGCAGCAGCCACCTCCTCCAGGGTGCCCCAGACCAGGAGAGAGGAGGAAAAGGAAGCTGCATTTCCTTCCTTCACCTGCTCAACCTCCTCCTTCTCCAACTCCTCCTCCTCCACCTCACCCCAAAAGAACTGTACCTCCATCAGACCCTCATTCTTTCTTGGATCATGGAAGACTCTCTCAGGCTGGCGGAGCTCATGCACCCCAGGCAGGACGACTGGGTTGAACTGCAGACAGGAATGAGGAAGGGGGACAGATGGGGACCCCGGGCCTGTGGGAGAGGGGGATTGTGAGTGGCCTCGGCTGAGAAACCCACCCTGGGCAGTCTGACTTGGGCCACTTATAGGTCTCCTTTCGAGGGGTGCTCTCGGGCCTCATAAAGGAGCTCATCCTCAGCGGCCTGACCCCTGGCTAACCGAAGGAGGACGTGAGGTGTCTCCCCAGGGTGCAGCCAACACAGCTTGAGATTTCGGGGCTGACATGGTGGGGGATTAGGTTCTTGTGGTGTCCCCTCTGTTCTGGGATGGGGAGTCCCTGGTACACAATCAGGGGAACCAACTCACCTTGACTCCAGGCACAGCCTGAACCTCCTCTGTTCTCTGACCCGTGGACTTGGACCTCAGTCCTCTGCCTTCGCCTCTTGGTTCCTGGAGCCCCTGTGAAAGAAATGGAGGAGCACCTCGGGGGTAGAATGTGGCGCAGACTTGGGCCTTCTGTGCTGGTGGGAGGGGTGAACTCTGTGAGGCCCCCACAGTTTTCGGTGGGTGGTCCCCTTGGGGCTCCCTTGTAGTGCCCCCTTTCCCCTGGCACGGCCTGGACCCTCCCCTTTGGGGACCTGCAGGGTAACTGAGAACAAGACCTGAGTATGTACAGAAAGCACTGAGGGGCCCTACATGGGGTCAGACCTGCCCAAGGCCTCCCGCAGGTCCTAGGCTAGGGAAATGCTCGATCATCATCTCTTCCTCACGTCCCGCCTGGCCTCCTAACACTGCCCACAGAGTTGGGGGTCTGCTCAGTCCTGCCTCGGGGTCTTGGGTGTCCATCCTCTGCACATCTGAAGCCTCCACCCTCCGCCCTATCACCGCACCTCTCGAGGCTCCTAAGCCAGAACGGATAAACAGTTCACCCCACTCTGGGGCCTCCAAGACCCACCACAAGGGCCAGGATCCCTACCTGCCTTGGGGTCTAACAGCCTCAGTCCTTCCTCACATGGAACCTGGACTCGAGGCAGGACGAGGGATTCTCCCATTCACCATTTTGAGGCACTACCACTCTCACGAGATCCCCAGTCTCCCTGAGACCTGGATGTCAGGAAATGCTGCACGAGATTGTCCCACCCAAAGACTACCAGGGTCCTCTGTGTTCTGGAGTCTCGCTCCCCACAGTCCCCCCTCAGGGTCCTCACCTTGACTCCTGCTAGGACCTGGGCTCCGTCCTCTCCACATCTGAGGCCCAGCTCCTCCCACCAGGGCCCCAGTCTCTCTGAGACCCGGATGTCAGGAAGTCAGGACAGGCCTAGTGTTCTCTTCGCACTCCTGGGTCTCCCAGGGCAGATGACAGGGTGGGAATCTCTGGGGTCCCCTCAGTCCTCCCGCAGGACCTTAGCTTGTCTCCAGGCAGGACCTGGGACTCTCTCCTAACCCCAGTTGTGGCCTCGTGCCTCTATCCAGGTCGGCAGTCTCTCTGAGACCCAGATGTCAGAAACTGACATTTGGCCTAGAGAGCTAATTCCACATCCGTGACCTCCCAGGGTCGAATGTAGGGGTGGGGATCAGTGAGGTCCCCTCATTGGGATACAGGGTCCCCTGAGGGCTCTGACAGTGTACTCCCTTTGACTTCTTAGAGGACCTGCACCCTTCCCTCTGCAGGTCCTTAGGATAAGGATCCCACCCCTTATCCTAAGATCCCAGTCTCTCTGACCCTGATGTGGAAGTCAGGACACCCTGTGAAGTGCTCATCCCACCGCCATGGATGCCCAGGGCTGGCAGCAGAGTTGTAGAACTGTGGGGTCACCTGTGATCTCCCTCTGGGTCTTCATCCTGAGCTCTGGCAGGTCCTGGGATGTCAAAGTCCTCGGCAGAGACAAGACCCTCACACCAAGGGACTCACTGCCCTGACGCCCCTGGAGGAAGCTGTGGACATTCGATCAGGGCTCCAAGCCCAGGGCTTCTTAGTGGCTGAGGATGCCATGGGCTGAGATGATGTCCTGGGAGTCACTCAGCCTTCCCTGTGCTCTTTGCCTTGACTCTCAGCTAGTCTGGGCACTGCCCTCTGTCCACCTGATTTTGCTTCCCTTAGAGACCCAGGCCCTCTCGAGCCAGGACACCCAAGAGGGAAACCAGGGTTCGGGGGCTGATTCCCACAACCCTGCCGGTGTTGCACAGGGTTGAAAGCAGTGACCAGGTGTATGTTCTAGGGTCCCAGAGTCCCCTTCAGGGGGACCTTGACTCCTAGCATGCCTGGGCTCCTTCACACATCTGACTTGAACTCGAGCTCTGTGACCCAGGCCCTCACTTCTCCCGTCCCAGCATGATCAGCGATGTCACAACTGGATGTCACACCCCATGGTCACCCAGGGCTGTCAGGTGAGCCACACATGCATTCCCTGGGAACCCTCAGTCTATTTTGTTCCTCACCTGGGGTCTCTGCAGGATGTGGGCCCCTTCCTCTGTCCACAGGAAACTTGTCAACAGACCAAGCCTCTGATTCCCTGTGTTCACTGAGGAAGGCGGGTGAGGGGGTTAATTTGACAGGCCACCCTAGGGTCCCCAGGAGTCCCAGTAGGTGTGAAGTTGTTTTCTATGGACCCTCTGTTCGGGGGTAACTGGATCCCCTTGTTCTCAATGGAGGGGGCCTCCTTGACCCTTTAGAGAAGACTGTAGTCCCAACACAGCCTAATGGCACATATGCTTGATGGGGGGCTGCGGCATCCATGAGAATGGGGGAGCACAGAAAACCACACACCTTCTCATGGGGGTCCCGCACCAGGCAGCAGGTTTCAGAAGCCTTTTGTAGCAAAGACGTTTCAGCTGAAGAGGGTTAACAGCAGCAGTTATCTGTCCATCACCAACTCCTGAGTTGATTCAAACTCATGTCCATTGAGTCGGTGATGCCATCCAACCGTCTCATCCTCTGTCGTCCCCTTCTCCTCCTGCCCCCAATCCCTCCCAGCATCAGGGTCTTTTCCAATGAGTCAACTCTTTGCATGAGGTGGCCAAAGTATTGGAGTTTCAGCTTCAGCATCAGTCCTTCCAATGAACACCCAGGGCTGATCTCATTTAGGATGGACTGGTTGGATCTCCTTGCAGTCCAAGAGACTCTCAAGAGTCTTCTCCAACACCACAGTTCAAAAGCATCAATTCTTCAGAGCTCAGCTTTCTTTATAGTCCAACTCTCACATTCATACATGACTAGTGGAAAACCATAGCCTTAACTAGACGGACCTTTGCTGGCAAAGTCATGTCTCTGCTTTTTAATATGCTGTCCAGGTTGGTCATAACTTTTCTTTCCAGGAGTAAGCGTCTTTTCATTTCATGGCTGCAGTCACCATCTGCAGTGATTTTGAAGCCCCCCAAATAAAATCTGCCACTGTTTTCCCTGTTTCCCCATCTATTTGCCATGAAGTGATGGAAAGGATGCCATGATCTTAATTTTCTGAATGTTGAGTTTTAAGTCAACTTTTTCACTCTACTCTTTCACTTTCATCAAGAGGCTCTTTAGTTCCCCTTCGCTTTCTGCCATAAGAGTGTCATGTGCATATCTGAGGTTGTTGATATTTCTCCTGGCAATCTTGATTCCAGCTTGTGCTTCATCCAGCCCAGCATTTCTCATGATGTACTCTGCATACAAATCAAATAAGCAGGGTGATAATATACAGACTTGACGTACTCCTTTTCCTATTTGGAACCAGTCTATTGTTCCATGTCCATCTCTAAGCGTTGTTTCCTGACCTGCCTACAGATTTGTCAAGAGGCAGGTCAGGTGGCCTGATATTCCCAAGTTCATGGTTGCATTTTTAGTTTTCTGGAAATTCTTATCATGAATGTTGAATTTTTTAAAGTGCTTTCATTCATCTGCAGAGTTTGTCATATAATTTTGGTTTTCTCTTTTGGACTGGATCTGGTGGATTACACTGCTTGATGTTTAAATGTTGAATCACCCTTATATTCCTGGGATAAACATCAGTTTATGATATATTATCATTTTTATATATTGCCAGATCCCATTCAGTAATATTTGTTACATTTTTTATGTTTACACTCAATTTCCTTTTGGTAACTTTGTCATAATAACACTGATCTCATAAAGGGCCTTCCATTACTTACATATAAGTGGTCACATGCCTTACAAGGCTTTAGCTCAGTTATTACCACAAAACTGAAGGTAAGTAAAAGTTGTTAAATAAGTCACTCAGTGGAGAGTCTTTGTGACAAGGGGGTGTCTTTTCTAGACCCTCTATTTCCTGTCCTTTTTCCTTACCTGAAGAAAAAAAAGAGGAGCAAATTCAGTTATCTAGGAAATCCCTTTCCAGATATAAAAGTTTACGATGCCAAATTTACAGAATTTCAGAAGTGTCAGCTAAGTGTGACAGGTATCATGCTCAATAAAATATTTTTGTCCTGATAAAATTAATCTGGCTTCTTTATATAATATTTTGAGACTGTGATTTAATTAAGCTTCACATTCTCTGTCACTTAGCAGAGCTCTTTCTGTAGGACTAATATCATAGAAGAGTAGATTTCAACCCTGGTGTGTCTCAGCCTCTTGTTAAAAAAAAAAACCAAAAGCTGATATCCGTGTTTTATCTCTCTAACTCAATCTTGATTCAGTAGATCTCTGATCATATCTGCTTAATTTTTGAGGTATCATAGTTGCAAACCATGGTTCACTTTCTGCCCTCAGTTCACGTTGCTGCCACCAAGTACAGAGGGCGGCCTTTGGGCACGTTACTCAATATTGATAGTTCCTCGTCTGTAAAATCAGAATAGCTCCAAACTACTGGTGTGAGCATTAAATGAGTCACATGTAAAATGCTCAGAACGTGGTAAGTACATATAAGTGTTAACTATTACTGCTGTTTATTTGCTTGTTTGTTTGTTTATTTTTATTGGCACCATTAGGTTAGGTTAACCCAAGCCATTTATTTCCCATTTTTTTTTTAATTTTATTTTATTAGTTGGAGGCCAATTACTTTACAACATTTCAGTGGGTTTTGTCATACATTGACACGAATCAGCCATTGAGTTACATGTATTCCCCATCCCGATCCCCCCTCCCACCTCCCTCTCCACCCGACTCCTCTGGGTCCTCCCAGTGCACCAGGCCCGAGCACTCGTCTCATGCATCCCACCTGGGCTAGTGATCTGATTCACCATAGATAATATACATGCTGTTCTTTTGAAACATCCCACCCTCACCTTCTCCCACGGAGTTCAAAAGTCTGTTCTGTACTTCTGTGTTTCTTTTTCTGTTTTGCATATAGGGTTATCGTTACCAGCTTTCTAAATTCCGTATATATGTGTTAGTATGCTGTAATGTTCTTTATCTTTCTGGCTTACTTCACTCTGTATAATGGGCTCCAGTTTCATCCATCTCATTAGAAATGATTCAAATGAATTCTTTTTAACAGCTGAGTAATATTCCATGGTGTATATGTACCACAGCTTCCTTATCCATTCATCTGCGGATGGGCATCTAGGCTGCTTCCATGTCCTGGCTATTATAAACAGTGCTGCGATGAACATTGGGGTGCACGTGTCTCTTTCAGATCTGGTTTCCTCGGTGTGTATGCCCAGAAGTGGTATTGCTGGGTCATATGGCAGTTCTATTTCCAGTTTTTTAAGAAATCTCCACACTGTTTTCCATAATGGCTGTACTAGTTTGCATTCCCACCAACAGTGTAAGAGGGTTCCCTTTTCTCCACACCCTCTCCAGCATTTATTGCTTGTAGACTTTTGGATAGCAGCCATCCTGACTGGCGTGTAATGGTATCTCATTGTGGTTTTGATTTGCATTTCTCTAATAATGACTGATGTTGAGCATCTTTTCGTGTGTTTGTTAGCCATCTGTATGTCTTCTTTGGAGAAATGTCTGTTTAGTTCTTTGGCCCATTTTTTGATTGGGTCATTTAATTTTCTGGAATTGAGCTTCAGGAGTTGCTTGTATATTTTTGAGATTAATCCTTTGTCTGTTTCTTCATTTGCTATTATTTTCTCCCAATCTGAGGGCTGTCTTTTCACCTTACTTATAGTTTCCTTTGTAGTGCAAAAGCTTTTAAGTTTCATTAGGTCCCATTTGTTTAGTTTTGCTTTTATTTCCAATATTCTGGGAGGTGGGTCATAGAGGATCCTGCTGAGATTTATGTCAGAGAGTGTTTTGCCTATGTTCTCCTCTAGGAGTTTTATAGTTTCTGGTCTTACATTTAGATCTTTAATCCATTTTGAGTTTATTTTTGTGTATGGTGTTAGGAAGTGTTCTAGTTTCATTCTTTTACAAGTGGTTGACCAGTTTTCCCAGCACCACTTGTTAAAGAGGTTGTCTTTTTTCCATTGTATATCCTTGCCTCCTTTGTCAAAGATAAGGTGTCCGTAGGTTCGTGGATTTATCTCTGGGCTTTCTATTCTGTTCCATTGATCTATATTTCTGTCTTTGTGCCAGTACCATACTGTCTTGATGACTGTGGCTTTGTAGTAGAGTCTGAAGTCAGGGAGGGTGATTCCTCCAGTTCCATTCTTCTTTCTCAAGATTACTTTGGCTATTCATGGTTTTCTGTATTTCCATACAAATTGTGAAATTATTTGTTCTAGTTCTGTGAAAAATACCGTTGGTAGCTTGATAGGGATTGCATTGAATCTATAGATTGCTTTGGGTAGAATAGCCATTTTGACAATATTGATTCTTCCAATCCATGAACACGCTATGTTTCTCCATCTGTTTGTGTCCTCTTTGATTTCTTTCATCAGTGTTTTATAGTTTTCTATGTACAGGTCTTTTGTTTCTTTAGGTAGATATACTCCTAAGTATTTTATTCTTTTTGTTGCAATGGTGAATGGTATTGTTTCCTTAATTTCTCTTTCTGTTTTCTCATTGTTAGTGTATAGAAATGCAAGGGATTTCTGTGTATTAAGTTTATATCCTGCAACTTTACTATATTCGTTGATTAGCTCTAGTAATTTTCTGGTAGAGTCTTTAAGGTTTGCTATGTAGAGGATCATGTCATCTGCAAACAGCGAGAGTTTCACTTCTTCTTTTCCTATCTGGATTCCTTTTACGTCTTTTTCTGCTCTGATTGCTGTGGCCAAAACTTCCAAGACTATGTTGAATAGTAGTGGTGAGAGTGGGCACCCCTGTCTTGTTCCTGATTTCAGGGGAAATGCTTTCAATTTTTCACCATTGAGGGTGATGCTTGCTGTGGGTTTGTCATATATAGCTTTTATTATGTTGAGGTATGTTCCCTCTATTCCTGCTTTCTGGAGAGTTTTAATCATAAATGGGTGTTGAATTTTGTCAAAGGCTTTCTCTGCATCTATTGAGATAATCATATGGTTTTTATCTTTCAATTTTTTAATGTGGTGTATTACATTGATTGACTTGCGGATATTAAAGAATCCTTGCATTCCTGGGATAAAGCCCACTTGGTCATGGTGTATGATTTTTTTTAATATGTTGTTGGATTCTGTTTGCTAGAATTTTGTTAAGGATTTTTGCATCTATGTTCATCAGTGATATTGGCCTGTAGTTTTCTTTTTTTGTGGCATCTTTGTCTGGTTTTGGAATTAGGGTGATGGTGGCCTCATAGAATGAGTTTGGAAGTTTACCTTCATCTGCAATTTTCTGGAAGAGTTTGGGTAAGATAGGTGTTAGCTCTTCTCTAAATTTTTGGTAGAATTCAGCTGTGAAGCCATCTGGTCCTGGGCTTTTGTTTCCTGGAAGATTTTTGATTACAGTTTCGATTTCCTTGCTTGTGATGGTTTTGTTAAGATCTTCTATTTCTTCCTGGTTCAGTTTTGGAAAGTTATCCTTTTCTAGGAATTTGTCCATTTCATCCAAGTTGTCCATTTTATTGGCATAGAGCTGCTGGTAGTAGTCTCTTATGATCCTTTGTATTTCAGTGTTGTCTGTTGTGATCTCTCCATTTTCATTTCTTATTTTGTTAATTTGGTTCTTCTCTCTTTGTTTCTTAATGAGTCTTGCTAATGGTTTGTCAATTTTGTTTATTTTTTCAAAAAACCAGCTTTTAGCTTTGTTGATTTTTGCTATGGTCTCTTTAGTTTCTTTTGCATTTATTTCTGCCCTAATTTTTAAGATTTCTTTCCTTCTGCTGACCCTAATGAAAACACAACAACCCAAAACCTATGGGACACTGTAAAAGCAGTGCTAAGGGGAAGGTTCATAGCATTACAGGCTTACATCAAGAACCAAGAAAAAAGCCAAATAAATAACCTAACTCTACACCTAAAGCAGTTAGAGAAGGAAGAAATGAAGAACCCCAGGGTCAGCAGAAGGAAAGAAATCTTAAAAATTAGGGCAGAAATAAATATTTCCCATTTTTAAGTAGTTGTGTGCTGTGCTCAGTCGCTCAGTGGTGCCTCATTCTTTGTGACCCCATGGACTGGAGCTCACCAGACTCCTCTGTCCATGGGATTCTCCAGGCAAGAATAATGGAGTGGGTTGCCGTTCCCTTCTCCAGGGGATCTTTTTGACCCAGGGATTGAACCAACATCTCCTGTGGCTTCTGCACTGGTAGGTGAATTCTTTACCACCGAACCACCTGGGAAGCCCATCTTACTAGAGTAGGGGGTCCCCTTTAACATAGAAATAGATCAAAGACACATAAGTTCTGTGCCTGTTGAGCAAATATATGACCAAAGTGTTACCGTGAATTCAAGTAAATTGTATTTTACTTATTTCAGCAGCATCTGTATACAGTTAAGTCATTCTCTTTATTCAATACAAAGGTAATGCTTGGCTTCCCTGTAGATTTTCAGACCACTGTAACCAATCTGGATCTGCTCCCCACCCTTCTTAAGGTTCTGAATTTCACTGGTCGTGATCTACCATTCCAGACATATCAAGCTGTCTTGTATTGTCTCAACATGCCATCCATCTTCCGGATATCCTGCTCTCCTTACTGTACCATTCACCTCAAACACTCACCCATCTGCTTCTCTATTTAGAGTATGGAGTCATGGATGTCAACAAAAGCCTCTTAACCCACTGGACTGAGCTTTCCCTACAGTTGTTTAGTGAGGAGTCGTAGGTGCCATCCAATTAAGGGCTCTGCTCACTAACAGGAGCAACAATGAACAGGCATGATTGTTTTAATTAATTAATTTATTTATTTAACTTTACAATATTGTATTGATTTTGCCATACATTGATTTGAATCTGCCATAAGTGTACATGTGTTCCCCATCCTGAACCCCCCTCCCACCTCCCTCCCATCTCATCCCTCTGGGTCATCCCAGCGCACCCGCTCTGAGCACCCTGTATCATGCATCAAACCTGGACTGGCGATTCATTTCACATATGATAATTTACATGCTTCAGTGCCATTCTCCCATGTCATCCCACCCTCGCCCTCTCCCACAGAATCCAAAAGACTATACATCTGTGTCTCTTTTGCTGTCTCACATACAGGGTTATCATTACCATCTTTCTAAATTCCATATATATGCATTAGTATACTGGAATGGTGTTTTTCTTTCTGGCTTACTTCACTCTGTACAATAGGCTCCAGTTTCATCCACCTCAATTGAACTGATTCAAATGTATTCATTTTAATGGCTGAGCAATATTCTATTGTGTATATGTACCACAATTTTCTTATCCATTCATCAGCTGATGGGCATCTAGGTTGCTTCCATGTCCTGGCTATGATAAACAGTGCCGTGACGAACATTGGGGTACACGTGTCTCTTTCAATTCTGCTTTCCTCGGTGTGTATGCCCAGCAGTGGGATTGCTGGGTCATATGGTAGTTCTATTTCCAGTTTTTTAAGAAATCTCCACACTGTTCTCCATAGTAGCTGTACTAGTTTGCATTCCCACCAACAGTGTAAGAGGGTTCCCTTTACTCCACACCTTCTCCAGCATTAACTGCTTGTAGACCTTTGGATAGCAGCCATTCTGACTGGCGTGAAATGGTACCTCATTGTGGTTTTGATTTGCATTTCTCTGATGATGAGTGATGTTGAGCATCTTTTCATGTGTTTGTTAGTCATCTGTACGTCTTCTTTGGAGAAATGTCTGTCTAGTTCTTTGGTCCACTTTTTGATTGGGTCTTTTATTTTTCTGGAATTGAGCTTCAGGAGTTGCTTGTATATTTTTGAGATTAATCCTTTGTCTTTTGCTTCGTTTGCTATTATTTTTCCCCATTCTGAATGATTTTTTTAAACAGGATAGAGAGGTCAAGGAGAGCGAGCAGAGGGAAGGTTAGTGAACAGAGGTCTGTGGGCCTCAGGAGCCTCAGAATGCCAGCACACATTCAGGAGGGCACATTAGCCAGGACCATGGGGCACTGAGATGAACCCAATGATGCCAGGCCCTGGCTCCACAGAAACAGCTCACCCTAGTTACACTTCAGGGTCACTAGGTAGGATCAGTGGGCGTGGGAAAGGGCCACCCTGACAGGAGAGCCCAGGGTCAAGGGCCCACAGCACCCACCATATCCCCAAAGGCTATCTTTCTGAGGAGCAAGGAGAGGGCACAGAGAGACTGAACCATTTTAACAAACTATGCATAGGAGAAATTCAAAGAGGTTTTTTTTTTTTTTTAATTCCCTTACTAGAATAATTTCACTCGATTAGGCTAAAGTTGTGGGGCTTCTCTTTTCCTTCTTTCTGGCAATCCAGCCGGACGGAGGCTTGTGTGGACAGCAAACAAAGGAACGCTTAGAGAAAAACAATGCTACATTTTTCTTTACCTGCCTAAGTGCAGTGAGATTTAAATTTCAGCAATCCTCTATGACTCTTTTAACAGCAGCATAAGTGTTAACTGCCCTGTAATTGGTAGAATACACTTTTATGTATCAACGCTCACAGACTCAGTTATTTGGAACACCACCACTCCCACCCCTGGGCGAGCTGGGAGGGCTGTACCACAGGTGGTTGAATTAAAACACCCAAGTTCCCACACAGCCTAAACTCTCCAATGAGTCAGTGTTAAGAGAGAAACGCCTTACTTGTCCTGAGGGAATTATTAGGCTGCCTTTCCCTACATTGTGCTTCAGTATTCCTAAACCCACCCCACTTTTCCTCCCCCTACACCCATAAAAAAGAGTTAGAAAAAAGTACATTCTGGATGACTTGATTTGACTTTCAGTTTGAATAAGTTACCATAATTGTTCTTTCTTCACCTGGAGATTACCCTTGACAACCAATGCACTCACTTCTTTCAAATGATCTACTCAGTTTATATATAAAAGTTATTTTGTATAGAAGAGGAATTTTGTTTCTTCACATTAGCCTAAAAACCTGCAATAACTCCATTTTCTTCTCTGAATTAAATATTTTATTTTAAAAGGAAAAAAAATCTGTTTCTTTTTTTTTTATGCATCCTTAAAGAATAGAATTGTAATTACATAGAGACAGGAGGTAGTTTCCTCACGTAGTGTTAAAGGGATTAGAGAGAAGATAGCAAATTAGAGGGACCCAGTGTGGAACTGCATAGGCAGAACTTCACAGCCTTCAGATATCAAAAAGCATATTAAAAGAACCACAGGACTGGGTTTTCAGCTTGTGAACAGAGACTGTAAGTTAATGAGTCAAGAGGACTTTAGAGGGCATTTCACAAGAATGGGTAAAAATGAATGGATAATATCATGAAATTAATACCATAGGACTAAGAATGACATGGAAGAATGGGGGGGGGAATTGATACAAACGGTGACAGCAGTAAAGTACTAAAAGTGAGGGCTTCCCTGTTGGCTCAGATGGTAATGAATATGCCTACTATGTGGGAGACTCAGGTTCGATCCCTGGTTTAAGAAGATCTGCTGGAGAAGGGTGTGGCAACCAACTCAAGTATTCTAACCTGGAGAATTCCATGAACGGAGAGGCCTGGTGGGCTACAGTCCATGGGGTCGCAAATAGTCAGACACGACTGAGTAACTAGCACACACACACACTACAGCAGCTCACCACAGACTGCAGACATCATAGAAGCTCTGTGGTCAAGGCAGGCCTTGGGCTCCCCCTTGAGGGGTGGGAAGAACTTAACCAGACAAAGAAAGAGCAGAACTTTACAAGGGCAGGAGGGAATAAACAGCTGTGGGATTCAGGCTACAATGAACGGACATCACCAGACTGGAGCAGAAGTTCTGATGGGATCATATGCACTGCACCTTAGGAAGGGCTGTGACAACCCAACTGGAAGAGGATGACATCGTTGGACAGTTTCCTTTTCTCCGACCATAGTTGATTCCAACTCTGAATAACCTAATCTTTGATTTGGTTTTAAAAAAATGTGGACCCAAACATTTTACCAGAGCTTAGAAGTTTGCTTATAACTCTAGTACAGAGAAAAAAGAAAAGATATATTGTCTCCAGAAGAGACTTGCAGTGGGTTCAGTAATTTTATCTTTTCATAGTTTGTACATATAATGTGGAATTAAACAGGTCTATAGCTCCCCACTGTCAATTATCCCAGAGGAATTACCACTCTCAAATGTACATGATCACATCAAGAGAAAAAGAATGTGCTGACAAGGCATGCTACAGTGACTGTCAACTCCACAGGCATGGCACTGTGCATGGTGATTGGAGCAACAAAAGACTGTGTGTAATATGCAGTTAATATTAGGAACCAAATTTCTTCAAAGAGTTTCATTTTTCGAACCTGCTGCAGACTTAGGGTTTCCCTGTAACAAGGTCTTCTCACGGGCATTCCAATCTGCTTCCTCAGTGGGGGAGGAAGGGATGGAGCCAATCCATTAGGACTGCTTGCAAGTTTACTGCAGATCCCCTTATGCCCCCATTACTCTGGGTACACCCATCAGGACTGCACACACTTCTGAGTTCAGCGTAGGAAATGGTTAAGAAGAGCTGCCAGAGAGTGCCAGTCCATGGAGTCACAGAATGTCACTGCCACTTTTAGCTTAATTTGACTCCTTCTTAGAAAGCTTTTTAAAAATGTATTGAAATGCTCCTTGACTTTTCCTGGGAAACTTCTGGCCTACATTAAAAGCATATTACATTGAGGAACATTTTCTGTACTCAGTCGAATGATGCATTCTATTTGAATTTGCTTTACCATGGCAAGGCCCTCTATGAACAATGGTGGTGCCAGTGGCACTGAATTCATAACCATTTCAGAGTCAATCTAACATGTTTATAGCTTCTGCTTATCACATCTCAGAAGGAAAGCTAGAATGACCTCCATCATTCCTAGGCACACTCTCTAGCAGGTGTTAAAAGCATGGGTGTGAGAGTCAAACAGACATGGGATGTGCCACACACCACATGTGTGACCTGAGACAGGTGACCTGATTTGTATACCTCAGTTTCCTCACTTTAAAATAATAGAAACTCGTTTATATAGTTCATTTGAAGATTAAATAACAAATATAAAGCATGTAGCATAGTTCTTGACACAAACTTCATTCTCTACAATTAACCTATTAGTGTCTTACTCTGACATTTCTATCTTTTCTAAAAGCCTTTATTAACTGTTCAATACTGTCTTTTTATAAACAAGAGTCATTCCTCTTTGCTATGGTTGTAGGTGTTTATCCCTGAATCTATTTTTCTTACCCATGAGGTGAGGATAATACCATTTGCCCTCTAATCTCAATGTATTCTAGAAACTGAATCTGCAAAAGTTACTAACTAAAAATTTTAATCTGGGATTGATTATACTGAAATAAGCTTGCTATGAATGCTGTGGATAAACAAAGGCATGTCAGATTCATCATATCATGACTCAAGTCTGGTTCCCAAATGTCCTCTAATGAACTCATTTTAACCATACAGAGATTCAGTGTCTTCATGTGATAGTGATACATGGGTTTTAATTTGCCAAACGTGCCTTCTAGATTATTTCCAGAAATGTCTGTTGAGCTTTCTCTTAGGAAGGTCACGCTTTAGCTAGAGTATAAGATGTCGGTTATTATTTTATTCCACCTTCAGCTAAATCATGTTTATTCCCAATTTGGATCATCTACTCATATCAGTTCAGTTCAGTTCAGTCACTCGGTCGTGTCTGACTCTTTGTGACCCCATGGACTGCAGTACACCAGACCTCCCAGCCCATCACCAACTCTCCAAGTTTATTCAAACGCATATCCTTTGAGTCAGTGATGACATCCAAATATCTCATCTTCTGCCATCCCCTGCTCCTCCTGCCTTCAATTTTCCCCAGCATCAAGGTCTTTTCAAATGAGTCAGATCTTTGCATCAGCTGGCCAAAGAATTGTAGTTTCATCTTCAGCATCAGTCCTTCTAATGAATATTCAGGATTGATTTCCTTTAGGATAGACTGGTTGGATCTTCCTTGCAGCCCAAGGGACTCTCAAGAGTCTTCTCCAACACCACAGTTCAAAACCATCAATTCTTCAGTGTTCAGTCTTTTTTTATGGTCTAATTCTCACATCCATACATGACTAATGAAAAACCCATAAGTTTGACTAGACGGAACTTTGCTGGCAAAGTAATGTCTCTGCTTTTTAAAATGCTATCTAGATTGGTCATAACTTTCCTTCCAAGGAGTAAGCATCTTTTCATTTGATGGCTGCAATCACCATCTGCAGTGATTTTGGAGCCCCCCCAAATAAAGTCTGCCACTGTTTCCACTGTTTCCCCATCTATTTGCCATGAAGTGATGAGACCAGATGCCACGATCTTAGTTTTCTGAATGTTGAGCTATAAGCCAACTTTTTTTATTCTCCTCTTTCACTTTCATCAAGAGGCTCTTTAGTTATTCTTCACTTTCTGCCATAAGGGTGGTGTCATCTGCATATCTGAGGTTTTTAATATTTCTGCAAGCTATCTTGATTCCAGCTTGTGTTTCATTCAGCCCAGCGTGTCTCACGATGTATTCTTTATATAAGTTAAATAAGCAGGGTGACAATATACAGCCTTGATGCATTCCTTTTCTTAATTGGGACCAGTTTCTTGCTCCATGGCCACATCTGTTGATTCCTACAGATTTGTTAAGAGGCAGGTCAATCAGTCTCATATTCCCATCTCTTTAAGAATTTTCCACAGTTTATGGTGATCCCCACAGACAAAGGCTTTGGCATAGTCAGTAAAGTAGAAATAGGTGTTTCTCTGGAACACTCTTGCTTTTCTGATATCCGACAGATGTTGGCAATTTGATCTCTGGTTCTTTTGCCTTTTCTAAAACCAGCTTGAACATCTGGAAGTTCATGGTTCACGTACTGTTGAAATTGGGCTTGGAGAATTTTGAGCATTACTTTACTAGCATATAAGTTTAATGTAATTGTGCGGTAGTATGAACATTCTTTGTTATTGCCTCTCTTTGGGGTTGGAATGAGAATTGACCTTTCCCAGTCCTGTGGCCACTGCTGAGTTTTCCAAATTTGCTGGCATATTGAGTGCAGCACTTTCACAGCATCATCTTTTAGGATTTGAAATAGCTCAACTTGGATTCCATCACCTCCACTAGCTTTGTTTGTAATGATGCTTCCTAAGGCCCCCTTGACTTTGCATTCCAGGATGTCTTGCTCTAGGTGAGTGATCATACTACCATGATTATCTGGGTCATGAAGTTCTTTTCTGTATAGTTCTTTTTTGTATTCTAGCCACCTCTTCTTAATATCTTCTTCTTCTGTTAGGTTCATGCCATTTCTGTCCTTTATTGTGCTATTGAGCCCATCTTTGCATAAAACGTTCCCTTGGTATCTCTAATTTTCTTGAAGAGATCTGTAGTCTTTCCCATTCTCTTGTTTTCCTCTATTTCTTTGCACTTATTTCTGAGGAAGGCTTTCTTATCTCTCCTTGCTATTCTTTGGAACACTGCTTTCAAATGGGTATATCTGCCTTTTCTCCTTTGCTTTTCTCTTTTCTTCTTTTCACAGCTATTTGTAAGGCCTCTCAGGCAGCCATTTTGCTCTTTTGCATTTCTTTTTTCTTGGGGATGGTCTTGATCCCTGTCTCCTGTACAGTGCCATGAAACTCGATCCATAGTTCATCAGGCACTCTGTCTATCAGATCTAATTCCTTGAATCTATTTTTCACTCCCAGCATAATCATAAGGAATTTGAATTAGGTCATATCTGAATGGTCTAGTTGTTTTCCCTACTCTCTTCAATTTAAGTCTGAATTTGGCAATAAAGAGTTCATAATCTGAGCCACAGTCAGCTCCTGGTCTTGGTTTTGCTGACTGTGTAGAGCTTCTCTATCTTTGGCTGCAAAGAATACAATCAATCCTATTTTGGTGTTGACCATTTGGTGCTGTCCATGTGTATAGTCTTCTCTTGTGTTGTCGGAAGAGAGTGTTTGCTATGACCAGTGTGTTCTCCTGGCAAGACTCTATTCATCTTTGCCCTGCTTTACTCTGTACTCCAAGGCCAAATTTGCCTGTTACTCCAGGTGTTTCTTGACTTCCTACTTTCACATTCCAGTCCCCTATAATGAAAAGGACACCTTTTTGGGGTGCTAGCTCTAGAAGGTCTTGTAGGTCTTCATAGAACCTTTCAACTTCAGCTTCTTCAGCATTACTGGTCAGGGCATAGACTTGGATTACCATGACATTGAATGGCTTGCCTTGGAAATGAACAGAGATCATTCTGTCATTTTTGAGATTGCATCCAAGTACAGCATTTTGGACTCTTTTGTTGACTATGCTGTCTACTCCATTTCCTCTAAGGTATTCTTGCCCACAGTAGTTAGGACCCACCCCCATCCCCCCCTCTTCCAAATCTCAGCCTGTTTCTCTCATAGCTGATGACTTGGACTTGCATAGCTAAGTCGGGTAGCTCACATCTTAATGGACAAGTCATTCTTTAACACAAGTAGGTCATAATACTAAGATAAAGAAGTAAATTACAGCTGTGATGACAGTACAGAGGACCTTCTTTGACCTCCACATCCTGAGGAACCCCTTGGGCAGTAGGTGACATATTCCAGCTTTGGGAGACCCCTAGACAAGTGTAGGAAGAGGTGAGTTTGCTGACAGCCGCAGCCTGTTAGATCTTTATGAATAACTGGGGAGAGACCCGAGCCCACCACCGAGTGGGCACATCTTCAATCAGAACAGACTCTGATAGTCTTGCTTTCTTTTCCCCAGGAGGACGATTTCAATGAGCACAAGGTTTTAATGACTGCCCTCCACCCTCCCTGCCTCGGCTGTCCGCACGCCCAAAGTACTGCCTCACTCTATGGCCACATGAGCCTTGCATGTGCAGGAGCCCTCTGTATCTGGAGGCCACGTGGAACAGGGTGTGCCTGTGGATGTCCACATGGAAGGCAAGGATGACAGCTTCACCCAAGAACCAGGACAGGCAGCCATCAACCCCATGTTGGACCAGGTCAACAGCTGCCTGGACCCCCTGGAGGAAAGGAATGACCACCTCCCTAGCCCCCTCCAGGAGTGCTTGAATCTAACTGGCAGGTACATCTTGAGTTTCAGCAGCCACTTGGGAAGGCCCCGAGTGATTGGCAGCCCCTAGTGTCAAGCTCACGTCCATCAAGTCGGTGATGCCATCCAGCCATCTCATCCTCTGTCGTCCCCTTCTCCTCCTGCCCCCAATCCTTCCCAGCATCAGGGTCTTTTCCAATGAGTCAACTCTTCGCATGAGGTGGCCAAAGTATTGGAGTTTCAGCTTCAGCATCAGTCCTTCCAATGAAAACCCAGGACTGATCTCCTTTAGGATGGACTGGTTGGATCTCTTGGCAGTCCAAGGGACTCTCAAGAGTCTTCTCCAACACCACAGTTCAAAAGCATCAATTTTTCAGCACTCAACTTTCTTTATAGTCCAACTCTCACATCCATACATGACCACTGAAAAAACCATAGCCTTGAACAGACGGACCTTTGTTGGCAAAGTAATGTCTCTGCTTTTTAATATGCTATCTAGGTTGGTCATAACTTTCCTTCCAAGGAGTAAGCGTCTTTTAATTTCATGGCTGCAATCACAATCTGCAGTAATTTTGGAACCTCAAAAAATAAAGTCAGCCGCTCTTTCCACTCTTTCCCCATCTATTTCCCATGAAGTGACGGGAGTTGGTGATGGACAGGGAGGCCTGGCGTGCTTTGATTCATGGGGTAACAAAGAGTCGGACATGACTGAGCAACTGAACTGAACTGAGTGAAGCCCTCCAAGGGACCTGGAGCCAGACCTCAACCCTGCCTGCCTGAGCCAGGCTCTAGCTGGCCTGCAGATGCCCTGGGGGATCTGCTTGCCTGGGCCATCCTGGTACTTCCCTTCATGGGCCTGGCATCACCTCACCTACAGGCATCCCCACCTAGGGTCAGGTGTTGGCCTGTGACCCACCCAACTTGCCTGCCTGCCAGCCAAACTCCTGGATGCTCCCCCCTCAACCTAGGTTCATTAAGTAGATTGAGAGTTATCTTAATATTCTCTGGAATTAGTATCCCTGCACCATGTTGCCAATTGTATGGCTATTTCATAAAATGTTGTCTGCCGGCTGCTCTACAAAGGGTTTGCAAATTTACTATTAGAAATTTTACACAATGTGTGTAGGGTTTTTTCTTTTTTTTTTTTTTATAAGCACAAAACAATTCTGCCATTCAGTTACCTTTTTGATTCTGTCCATTCATACTCTTGTAATGAGTGTTACACAGTGAAAAGTCAAGAGACTGTATTCTAATACAAAATGGACCAGGAGCTTATTGTGTGCTTCCAGATTTTTGTTCCCATGACTTCTGATGTTCTCCAGAACTATGCTGGGCCACTCCTTGTATCCTCACTCTTAGCAGGAACAGGAGATATCCCCAGCACCCGCACAATATCCAGGCACGTATCTCTCATCCTCATGAAGGGGCCAGAAGGATCACTTCACCTAGGAAGATGTCAGATTACCTACCATCTTTCTTACCTAACAAGGGGAAAACTTCAATTCCGGCCTGGAGACCCTTCACCCTGCCACCCAACTCCTTGTCGTCAATGCCCCAGATTACTGAGCCCAGAGTCCCACTCGGTACCTGATGTGATGCACACACAGAGCCACATCTTCATCAATCATACTTGGAGTCATCACAAATAATAACATCTACAAGTGGGAGCTTTTCCATCATACACATTTTATTGGAAAACAAAATTTTACAAATTCAAAATATTTTACACAATCTTCTGTTCCCCTCTGACGGAGTGGAACAGTACATATTCCACTTGCCAAGACTAGTGAGATCATCAGAGCAACTGAAACCATCTGTAAACAAGGCCTCTGGTTATATTCCCTACTGCAAATGACCACAGAGAACTCGCCATAAGGGTACAGGTTTTGGTAAAATACAAGTGAGCTGGAGGGTGAGTAATGGCTCCTACTTATTCCTTTTCCTTGAGTTACCTTTAGCACAAGTTCCACTGAAGCAAGTTCTCTGCAGCATGACTTTGACCAGGGTGTGGCAATCACAATTTGTGGGGGACAGACACCTGGGGGAACATGGTATCTCATGTTAGGATACTGGAGGGCAAATACAAAGTGACATAAGAAATAAAGGTTTAATTATCCCCATTGAAAAGTGAGAGCAGGCTTTCACCCCTCCCTTTGCTTTAAAAGGTTTACTTTGGAAAACTTGTCAGTTCTTTCTCTGCCTCTTTGCAATATGTGGAAATCGTCTTAAAAAGCTCAAAAAGCCTCTTGCCAATTTGACAACCCAGAATGCTCCTTTAAGGACCTGGAAGCAAAAATCCTTGCAAAGGGGGAGAACTAGGTAAAGAGAGAACAACTTAAGCAGTTGAAACCAGAAACTGCTAGACCTTCTTGACAATCAGAAAAAGAAATGACCATCGAAACAGTGCACCAAAGTCAATAAAGCTGCAGGAGAAGTTTATAAAAAGGTGAGGGCAGGCAGCATCTCAGGAGGATTACAACTTCATCAGAAGCAAGAGGTGTTCCTTCTCAGAACTCCCTCAGCTTATGTTATTGTGCAACAGCATAAAACATTATAAACCATATTAAACGGTGCACAGAAAGAGCAGCAGTAGCAAGGGGAAGGGTTTCTTATCTCTCCTTGCTATTCTTTGGAACTCTGCATTCAAATTCCTTTTCTACTTTGCCTTTAGCTTCTCTTCTTTTCTCGGCTATTTATAAGGCCTCCTCAGAGAACAATTTTGGCTTTTTGCAATTCTTTTACTTGGAGATGATCTTGGTCACTGCCTCCCGTACAGTCTCACAAACCTCATTACTTATCAAGGCATTATTCTCCACAATATACAAACAGCTCATGTAGGCCAGTATAAAAACAAAACAAAACAAAACTCAATCAAAAAACAGGCAGATCTAAATAGACATTTTTCTGAAGAAGACATGCAGGTGGCCAAAAAACACATGAAAAGATGCTCAACATCACTAATTATTAGAGAAATTCACATCAAAACTACACTGAAGTATTACTTCACATCAGTCAGAAGAGTCATCATTCAAAATTCTACGAACAATAATTTCTGTAGAGTGTGTGGAGAAAAGGAACAGTCTTGCACTGTAGATGGGCATGTAAACTGGTAGAATCACTATGGTGAACAGTAGGGCAGCTTCTTAAAAACTAAAAAAAGAATTACCATATGACCCAGCACCTCACTGGTGGGCATATTCCTGGAGAAAACTTTAATTCCAAAAGATGAATGCACTCCAATCTTCATTGTAGCACTCTTTACCATGGCCAAGATATTCAACATTTTTAATCATAGAAAAAATGGAATAAAAGAAAAACAAAATCTTGAAGCAAACAATCTCTAAACAGGGGATAAAATTACTAGGTATTTGTAAAAGTAAATGCTTAACATTAATCAAACAAAGCAAGAATCAAGTATCAAAACCAAGTTGTATGTTAGCATTCAAATAGCAGAAAAGATGATTTTATACTAAAGGAAGAAGCATACCCTCAACTCCCCGTCCCAGAACTTGGAATTCTGAGCCAATGGTAAAGTGAGGTCATGGGTAATTTTTTCTTTCTTTGTATTTTTTTCTGGCAACTTTATGTTTTCTGTTATGAGCATGTATCAATTTTTACTAAAGGTATACAGTATCTTTTCCAACATGTGTAGAATACATCTGGATTTTATAAATTACATTGATAAGTATTCTTCTGTTTCTCCATGAAAGGACAGCAAAAGCACAGTAAATATTTATTCATACACGCATATACATATGAGAGAATACATCTGGATTTTATAAATTGCATTCATAATCATTCTTCTATTTCTCCACGAGAGGGCAGCAGAAGCACAAAAAAATATTTATTCTACCCCACATGAACTCTGTAGAGTCCCTTGGACTGCAAGGAGCTCAAACCAGTCAATCTTAAAGGAAGTCAGTCCTGAATATTCATTGGAAGGACTGATGCTGAAGCTGAAACTTCAATTCTTTGGCCACCTGATGTAAAGAACTGACTCATTAGAAAAGACTCTGATGCTGGGAAATACTGAAGGCAGGAGGAGAAGAGAACAACAGAGGATGAGATGGTCGGATGGCATCACCCATTTGATGGACCTGAGTTTGAGAAAGCTCCAGGAGTTGGTGATGGATAGGGAAGCCTGGCATACTACAGTCCATGGGGTCGCAAAGAGTTAGACATGACTGAGTGACTGAACTGAACTGACTGACATATATATATATATATATATATGTAATCCTAATACATCCTCAAAAGGGACGTACTATACCAAGAGTGGTATACTAAACACATTTTAATAATATATTCGTAAAAATAACCACAGATTAATACCTCTATGTCTGGTTAAAAGCATCCAAGAATCTGTACAGCTACAACAATAAGGCCATTTGAGGCAACATGCATGGACCAAGATGATCATACTAAGTGAAGTGACACTTCACTTAGTAACAAACACCAAATATCACTTAAATGTGAAATCGAAGATATGACACAAATGAACATATGCATGAAACAGAAACACACTCATGGACATAGAGAACAGACTTGTGGCTTCCAAGGCAGACAGCATTGGGGGAGGGATGGAGTAAGAGATTGGGGTTAAGAGATACAAACTAGAGTATATGGAATGTATAGACAAGTTCCTACTGTAAAGCACAGAGAACTATATTCAGTATCCTATGATAAATCATAGTGGAAAAGAATATATATGGGACATCCCTGGCAGTTCAGTGTTTAAGACTCCACAGTTCCATTTGAGGGGATGCACGTTCAATCACTGGTCAGGGAACTAATCCCACAGGCCACACACTAAATAAAAGAATGTACACACATATACAATGTATATATACAAATGTATATGTATAACTGAATCACTTTGCCATAAAGCAGAAATTAACAGAACATTTGTAAACCAACTATACTTCAATTAAAAAGTAACATGACTGGGAAAAAAATATTGGTATATTTCATTGTATGTAAAGTTAATATCCAAAGAAAATTGCTATAAACAAACATGGCTCACTACTTAATGGCAGGCTTGCTGAAATACTTAAGGAGACATATACTGATATTTGCAATTTACCACAAAATGCAACAAGGAAAAATATCAACTATTGATTGGAAATAGGGATGGACAAACGGATAGATAGGTGACAAAGGAAGTATTGTAAAATGGTTATAAAACTAGAACCCATCAGGAACAAGACAAGGATGCCCACTCTCACCACTACTATTCAACATAGTGTTGGAAGTTTTGGCCACAGCAATCAGAGCAGAAAAAGACGTAAAAGGAATCCAGATAGGAAAAGAAGAAGTGAAACTCTCGCTGTTTGCAGATGACATGATCCTCTACATAGAAAACCCTAAAGACTCTTCCAGAAAATTACTAGAGCTAATTAATATAGTAAAGTTGCAGGATATAAAATTAACACACAGAAATCCCTTGCATTCCTATATACTAACAATGAGAAAACAGAAAGAGAAATTAAGGAAACAATACCATTCACCATTGCAACAAAAAGAATAAAATACTTAGGAGTATATCTACCTAAAGAAACAAAAGACCTGTACATAGAAAACTATAAAACACTGATGAAAGAAATCAAAGAGGACACAAACAGATGGAGAAACATAGCGTGTTCATGGATTGGAAGAATCAATATTGTCAAAATGGCTATTCTACCCAAAGCAATCTATAGATTCAATGCAATCCCTATCAAGCTACCAACGGTATTTTTCACAGAACTAGAACAAATAATTTCACAATTTGTATGGAAATACAAAAAACCTCGAATAGCCAAATTAATCTTGAGAAAGAAGAATGGAACTGGAGGAATCAACCTGCCTGACTTCAGACTCTACTACAAAGCCACAGTCATCAAGACAGTATGGTACTGGCACAAAGACAGAAATATAGATCAATGGAACAGAATAGAAAGCCCAGAGATAAATCCATGAACCTACGGACACATCATCTTTGACAAAGGAGGCAAGGATATACAATGGAAAAAAGACAATCTCTTTAACAAGTGGTGCTGGGAAAACTGGTCAACCACTTGTAAAAGAATGAAACTAGAACACTTCCTAACGCCATACACAAAAATAAACTCAAAATGGATTAAAGATCTAAATGTAAGACCAGAAACTATAAAACTCCTAGAGGAGAACATAGGCAAAACCCTTTCCGACATAAATCACAGCAAGATCTTCTATGACCCACCTCCCAGAATATTGGAAATAAAAGCAAAAATAAACAAATGGGACCTAATGAAAATTAAAAGCTTTTGCACAACAAAGGAAACTATAAGTAAGGTGAAAAGACAGCCCTCAGATTGGGAGAAAATAATAACAAATGAGGAAACAGACAAAGGATTAATCTCAAAAATATACAAGCAACTCCTGAAGCTCAATTCCAGAAAAATAAACGACCCAATCAAAAAATGGGCCAAAGAACTAAACAGACATTTCTCCAAAGAAGACATACAGATGGCTAACAAACACATGAAAAGATGCTCAACATCACTCATCATCAGAGAAATGCAAATCAAAACCACAATGAGGTACCATTACACGCCAGTCAGGATGGCTGCTATCCAAAAGTCTACAAGCAATAAATGCTGGAGAGGGTGTGGAGAAAAGGGAACCCTCTTACACTGTTGGTGGGAATGCAAACTAGTACAGCCACTATGGAAAACAGTGTGGAGATTTCTTAAAAAACTGGAAATAGAACTGCCATATGACCCAGCAATACCACTTCTGGGCATACACACTGAGGAATCCAGATCTGAAAGAGACACGTGCACCCCAATGTTCATCGCAGCACTGTTTATAATAGCCAGGACATGGAAGCAACCCAGATGCCCATCAGCAGATGAATGGATAAGGAAGCTATGGTACATATACACCATGGAATATTATTCAGCCGTTAAAAAGAATTCATTTGAATCAGTTCTAATGAGATGGATGAAACTGGAGCCCATTATACAGAGTGAAGTAAGCCAGAAAGATATAGAACATTACAGTATACTAACACACATATACGGAATTTAGATAGATGGTAGCGATAACCCTATATGCAAAACAGAAAAAGAGACACAGAAGTACAGAACAGACTTTTGAACTCTGGGGGAGAACGTGAGGGTGGGATGTTTTGAAAGAACAGCATGTATATTATCTATGGTGAAACAGGCCACCAGCCCAGGTGGGATGCATGAGTCAAGTGCTCGGGCCTGGTGCACTGGGAGGACCCTGAGGAGTCGGGTGGAGAGGGAGGTGGGAGGGGGGATCGGGATGGGGAATACGTGTAACTATATGGCTGATTCATGTCAATGTATGACAAAACCCACTGAAATGTTGTGAAGTGATTGGCCTCCAACTAATAAAATAATATTTAAAAAAAAATAAATAAAACTAGAACCCTATATAAGCTGTCTACAAGAGACCCACCTCAAACCAAGGGACACACACAGAGTGAAAGTGAAGGACTGGAAAAGGATATTCCATGGAAATGGAAACCAAAAGAAAGCAGGAGAAGCAATAGTCATACCAGATTAAATAGACTTTGAAATAAAGGCCGTGAAAAGAGACAAAGAAGGACACTACATAATGATCAATGGATCAATCCAAGAAGAAGATATAACAATTATAAATATATATGCACCCAACATAGGAGCACTTCAATATGTAAGGCAAATGCTAACAAGTAGGGAAGGAGAAATTAACAGTAACACAAAAATAGTGGGAGACCTTAATACCCCAGTCACACTTAAGGATAGATCAACCAAACAAAAAATTAAAAAGCAAACACAAACGTTAAGTGATACAATTGACTAGTTCAGTTCAGTCGCTCAGTTGTGTTCCACTCTTTGCGACCCCATGGACTGCAGCTTGCTGGGCCTCCCTGTCCATCACCAACTCTCAGAGTTTACTCAAACTCATGTCCATTGAGTTGGTGATGCCATCTAACCACCTCATCCTCTGTCGTCCCATTCTCTTTCCTCCTTCAAACTTTTCCAGCATCAGGGTCTTTTCAAATGAGTCAGCACTTCGCATCAGGTGGACAAAGTATTGGAGTCTCAGCTTCTGCATCAGTCCTTCCAATGAACATTCAGTACTAATTTCCTTTAGGAGGGACTGGTTGGATCTCCTTGCTGTCCAAGGAACTCTCAACAGTCTTCTCCAACACCACAGTTCCAAAGCATCAATTCTTTGGCGCTTAGCTTTCTTTAGAGTCCAACTCTCACATCCATACCTGACTAGTGGAAAAAACATAGCTTTGACTACATGGACCTTTGCTGGCAAAGTAATGTCTCTGCTTTTTAATATGCTGTCTAGGTTGATCATAACATTTCTTCCAACGAGTAAGCGCCTTTTCATTTCATGGCTGCAGTCACCATCTGCAGTGATTTTGAAGCCCCCCAAAATAAAGGCTGTCACTATTTCAACTGTTTCCCCATCTATTTGTGATGAAGTAATGGGACCAAATGCCATGATTTTAGTTTTCTTAGACTACTAGCTTAGCTATCCTTAATTAGCTCTCCTTAAAATAGTTCAAATCTCCTCAGTGTGGCTCTCCTTAGCTAAGCTCTCCTTAATTAACTCTCCTTATCTTATCTCAGCTCTCCTCACCTCAGCGCTCCTTAGCTTAGCTCTTCTTAGCTGAGCTCTCCTTATTTCAGCTCTCCTCAACTCAGCTCTTCATAGCTCTCCTCAGTTAACTCTCCTTAGCGTAGCTCTCTTTAGCTCAGCCCTCCTTAGGGTAGCTCAGCTGTCCTTAGCTCAGCCCCCCTTTTCTAAGCTCTCCTTAGCCAAGCTCAGAATGCCTTAGCTCTCCTTAGCTTACATCTCCTTAGCTTAGTTCTCTTTATCTTATCTCTTATTAGCTATCCTAGAGAGCTATGTAGAGCTAAGGAGAGCTGAGCTGAGGAGGGCTAAACTAAGGAGAGCTGAGTTATGGAGGGCTATGAGGCCTGAGCTTAGGGGAGCTGAGCTAAGGTGAGCCACTTAAGGAGAAGTGGCTTATATAAGGAGTAATTAAGTAAGTAAGTACTTACTTAAGGAGAAGTAATTAAGGAGAGCTAAGGAGGGCTGAGCTAAGGAGAGCCACGGACAGCTTAGTTAAGGAAAGCTAAGCTAATGAAAGGAGAGCTGAGTTAAGCAGAGCCACTCTCAGGATCAGAGCCATGCTCAGGAGAGATGGGGGGCTGAGATTAGGGGAGCTGATTAAGCTTAGGGGAGCTGAGCTAAGGAGAGCTAAGCTAAGGAGAGGTAGTTAAGGAGAGAGAAGCTAAGGAGAGCTATGCTATGGAGAGCTAGGAGGGCTGAGCTTAGGGGAACTGAGATAAGGTGAGCTAAGCTAAGGAGAACTGAGCTATAGAGAGCTACAGAGAGTTAAGCTAAGGAGAAGTAATTAAGGAGAGCTATGCTAAGGAGGGCTGAGCTAAGGAGAGCTACAGACAGCTAAGCTAAGGAGAGTCAAGCTAATGATAGCTAATCTAAGGAGAGCTGAGCTAATGATAGCTATCCTAAGCAAGCTGAGCTAAGGAAAGCTATGGACAGCCAAGATGAGTATGACTAAGCTATGGAGAGCTACGGAGAGCTAAGCTAAGGAGAAATAATTAAGGATAGCTATCCAAGAGTGCTGAGCTAAGGAGAGCTACTCTAGGGAAAGCTAAGCTAAGGAGAAGTAATTAAGGAGAGCTAAGGAGAGCTCTCAAAGAAATAAAGGAAAACAATAGAATGGGAAAGACTAGAGATCTCTACAATAAAATCAGAGATACCAAGAGAACATTTCATGCAAAGATGGGCACAATAAAGGACAGAAATGGTATGAACCTAACAGAAGCAGAAGATATTAAGAAGAGGTGGCAAGAACACACAGAAGAACTTCACGGCCAGATAATCACGATGGTATGATCACTCACCTAGAGCCAGACATCCTGGAATGTGAAGTCAAGCAGGCTTTAGGAAGCACGCTATGAAAGAAGCTAGTAGAGGTGATGGAATTCCAGGTGAACTATTTCAAATCCTAAAAGATGATGCTTTGAAAATGTTGCAGTCAATATGCCAGCAAATTTGGAAAACCCAGCAGTGGCCACGGGACTGGAAAAGGTCAATTTTCACTCCAATCCCAAAGAAAGGCAATGCCAAAGAATCCTCAAACTACCACACAATTGCACTCATATCACACGCTAGTAAAGTAATGCTCAAATTCTCCAAGCCAAGCTTCAATAGTACGTGAACTGTGAACATCCCAATTTTCAAGCCAGATTTAGAAAAGGCAGATGAACCAGAGATCAAATTGCAAACATCTGCTGGATCAACAAAAAAGCAAGCAAGTTCCAGAAGAATATCTAATTCTGGTTTATTGACTATGCCAAACCCTTTGACTGTGTGGATCACAACAAATTGAGGAAAATTCTTCAAGAGATTGGAATACCAGACCACCTGACCTGTCTCTTGAGAAAAGCTATATGCAGGTCAGGAAGCAACAGTTACAACTGGACATGGAACAACAGACTGGTTCTAAATAGGGAAAGGAGTATGTCGAGGTTGTATATTGTCACCCTGCTTATTTAACTTATATGCAGAGTACATCATGAGAAACACTGACCTGGATGAAGCACAAGCTGGAATCAAGATTGCCGGGAGAAATATCAATAACCTCAGATATGCAGATGACATCACCCTTGTGTCAGAAAGCAAAGAAGAACTAAAGAACTGCTTGATGAAAGTGAAAGAGGAGAGGGGAAAGTTTGGCTTAAGACTCAACATTCAGAAAACTAAGATCATAGCATCTGATCCCATCACTTCATGGCAAATAGATGGAGAAACAGTGGAAACAATGACAGACTATTTTTTGAGGCTCCAAAATCACTGCAGATGGTGATTGAAGCCGTGAAATTAAAAGATGCTTACTCCTTGGAAGAAATGTTATGACCAACCTAGATAGCATCTTAAAACGCAGAGGCTTTACTTTGCCAACAAAGGTCCATCTAGTCAAAGCTATGGTTTTTCCAGTAGTCCCTTATGGATGTGAGAGTTGGGCAACAAAGAAAGCTGAGTGCCAAAGAATTGATGCTTGTGAACTGTGGTGTTGGAGAAGACTCGTGAGAATTCCTTGGACTGCAAGGAGATCCAACCAGTCCCTCTTAAAGGACATCAGTTCTGAATATTCATTGGAACATCTGATGCTGAAGCTGAAACTCCAATACTTTAGCCACCCAATATGACAAACTGACTCATTTGAAAAGACCCTGATGCTGGGAAAGATTGATGGCGGGAGGAGAATGCGATGACAGAGGATGAGATAGTTGGATGGCATCACCAACTCAATAGACATGAGTTTGAGTAATTTCTGGGAGTTGGTGATGGACAGGGAGGCCCAGCACACTGCCGTCCATGGGGTCACAAAGAGTTGGACAATACTGAGTAACTGAACTGACTGACTGAAAGAGAGCTGAGCTAATGATAGCTCTCCTAAGGAAGGCTATGCTAAGGAAAGCTAGGAGGTCTGAGCTTAGGGGAGGTGAACTAAGGAGACCCATGGACAGCTGAGCTAAGGAGAGCTAAGCTAAGGAGAGTAAAGGTAAGGAGAGTTGAGCTAGGACATCTACACTAAAGAGAGCTAAGGAGGGCTGAGCTAAAGAGAGTGAGGAGACACCAGGTTTGGTGGCTCCTCTGTCTCGTTCTACTCTAATGTACAACCAGGCACGACAAAAACTCTTAGACAGCAGTAGCCATCCTAAAAGAGGAGGGAATATAAAAGACCTTGCAGCATGGAGGCTTTTCTCTGTAACCTCAGCCTTCAAACAATTGCTGATGGACATCTGATATTCACAAGCCCACTGAACTCAACATGACCCCTACCCTTCAACATGTCAGGTGAAACACAAAAAAAAAAAAACAACAATAATAAAAACAAACAAACAGGAAACAAAAATGGGACACACTCTGGAAGAAAACATCACCAGGTAAATACAGCCCAAAATGCTTTCAAAAAACAAAAACCCCATGAATAGTGCTCAACAGGGTTTCTTATCAGACATACAAAATCTAAACTGCCAAGAGACATCAACTCTGAGCACTGGAAAAGGCGACCATGGACAACGGTCCAGACCAGAAATGGTAGGTTGGCATTAGTGCCCAAACAAAAGTGAAATGGACTTACACTCCTGGTAAGAAAATTATGGTTAGCAAATGGTGTCACTGGGTGAGAGGCCGAAAGGTGAAGGCTGGAATAGACTTCTTCCCACAAATACTTATGCAATTCATAATCCACATGGACCTCCTGTATCAAGAAACATGTCCTCAACAGATTGCAACAACATAACTGTGACAATAACTGCAGCTGAATACCTCCAGGTATCTGTGGAAGGGAAGGAGAAACTGTTTACCTGCAATAACTACAACGGTGTAAATAGTCTTAAATAAGAAATAAAAGTTTCACTTAAAGAAAAAACCTCAAAGGCTAAAGAGACAAAAAGATTTTGGTGGTTTTCTCTTTCTCATTTTACTCTCATTTACAACCAGGCCTGGGATAACCTCCCAGGCTGCTGTTACCATAGCAACAAGAGGAGAAGTGCTACCGCCTTGTGGACATTTTTTCTAACAGCAACCTTAAAATGCTTGCTGATGGCCACAGTATTCACAAGGGTGCTGAGCTCCAACCGATACCCACCCATAACAAACTACCAGAGCTCACATGGAGGGGGGGGGGGAATAAATAAAACAGAGGAGAAGCTAACAGGAAGAGGATATGAACAGGTAAACACAATTCCATGTTTATTTTAAAAAGCACATGACAATTTACACATTGGGTGAATTCTAACAGATACAAACATCGAAGTTGTGTGGACATTATCATCTCTGCCTGAGCATGAAAAAAGGCCACTGTCAAAAGCCGGACATGGCGTCAATGGTAGAGTAACATTACTACAGTGGACGATTTAGGGTACTGGTGGGATGGGCCTGGTAAGTCCCATATGAGCATGACTAGAAAAAGTGCACTCCCATGAGAGATAAATAAATAAAGAAATAAAGAGGTAGAGACAGTATGATAAGTCAGATCCTCTCCTGGAATATTTCAGAAATGAGCAGATTTTGCACACCACACACCCCAAATCTGGTTCCGTGGCACCATTCAGAACATTGAAGAAATGAAAGCAAAGATAGTGTACCTGGAGAGAGCAATGGATAAACAAACATGATAGTGGTCTAGAATGATTTTTTAATCAGGATTGAAATATGAACATATGCTGCCTTCAGAGATAGAGATAAATCCAGAGATCATCACACTGAGTGAAGGAGGGTTGATTCAAGAAACATTATGGGATGCAACGGACAGGTGGGATACAAAAATCCAGAGCAGTGAGCACCCACATAAAGGTGACATGGACATCCAACCTGGCATGAAACTTATGGGTAGCAGAGGACCCTGGTGGATGAAAGGGATACATCTGGAGCTTGGTATTAATTACTTCCCACAGATACATATAAAATACAGGATCCATGTAAACCTACTTCAGTGAGAGTGGTAGACGGAACACGTTCTAATAACATGTAGGTGAAAAGCACAACTGAATATCTAGTATTCTCTGTGCCATGGAACAAGAATCTGTACACGTAAAACAAATGTGTCCTTGTCAATCAACTTAAATAGAACAGGAAGTTTTACTTAAAATCCAAGTATGAGCAGTCACCAGGTTTGATGGGATCCTCTGGATTGTTTTACTCTAATGTACAACCAGGCTTGAGTAAAACTGTCAGGTGGTGCAAGCCATCCTAAAAGAGGACAGAATAAAGAAACCTTTCAGCGTGGAGGATTTTCTTTGCAACCGTAGCATGAAAACTATCGCTGATGGACATCTGATATTCACAAGGCCGCTGGACTCGACATGACACCTAACCTTGAACATCTCAGGGGTCACACACCCAAAATTAAATAAATAAATAAACACACACACACACACACACACACACACAAAAAAAAAAAAAAAAAAACTGGGACCCTCTCAGGAAGAAAACATCAACAGGTAAATACAAATCAAAGTGCTTTCAAAAAGCAAAAAGACCATGAATAGTATTCCATAAGTTTTCTTATCAGAGACACAAAATCCAAACTGCCATGGGACATCAACTCTGAGCACTGGAAAAGGCCACCATGGAAAACGGACCAGACCAGAAATGGTAGATTAACATTAGTCAGCGGGGTTCTTTTATAGTAGTGGGGGCATATCAGTGGGAGGAGCCAGTATAAGAATCACTGTCCACGTGCCTTTATAGAAAAAAAAATAGAAAGTCTGACAGGGACTCTCCTCTCTTATGACACCTCAGAAATACACAGATTTTGAAAACCACATGCCCCAGAGCATGCATTGCAGCAACATTCCCAATGCCCAGAGATGAAACTACAGGAAGTACACGATGATGGACAGATGAATGGATCAAGGAATGGGATATGGGTTCACGACAGATTATGATTCAGGCATTGAAGCAAGGAAATAACGACATTGTCAGAGGTACAGATAAATGTGGTGATAATCAGTCAGTGAAGAAGAGCAGCTGCTGCTGCTGCTGCTAAGTCGTTTCAGTCGTGTCCGACTCTGTGCGACCCCAGAGACGGCAGCCCACCAGGCTCCCCCGTCTCTGGGATTCTCCAGGCAAGAACACTGGAGTGGATTGCCATTTCCTTCTCCAATGTATGAAAGTGAAAAGTGAAAGTGAAGTCGCTCAGTCGTGTCCAACTCTTCGCGACCCCATGGACTGCAGCCTACCAGGCTTCTCCGTCCATGCGATTTTCCAGGCAAGAGTACTGGAGGAAGGGCAGATGAGAGCTGTGTCATAGGATTTACCTTTCAAATGGGACAGACAATATTGCTGCCAGTGAGTACCCTGAGCAAGGTAAAATGGACACCCAGTGATGGGAACTCCCTGATGCTTACCAAAGGGGATGGGTGAGAGGAAGGCTTACATTGGAAGGCTGAAATTCATGGATTCCCACAAATACCTGTCACATACATAATCCACAGGGACGGACTTAGCGAGAGTGATGTACTGCACACTTTCTGAGAGCAGGTCAGAGGAAATAAACACTGCTGAATGCCCTCTGTGTATTGGTGTAAGGGAGCAAGAATCGGTACAGCCACAACAAAGGCAACTCTGCACAGCTTTGTCAAACAAGAAATATGAACTACAATAAAACTGAGAAGGAAGGAGACACAAGCTCTCGGGGCGGGGGGTGCGGGGGTGCGGGCTTCCTCTAGCTCATTTTGCTCTCATTTACAAGCAGAAATTGCTCATACCTCTAAAGATGCTGTTGCCATAGTAACAAGAGAAAACCCCTGAAGAAATGCTGCCGCCTTGTGGCCGCTTTCTAGAGCAGTAACCTTAAATTCTGGGCTGATGGACACTGACTATTCAGAAGGCGATTGGGCTCTAAATGACCCCTACCATTATGAAATGGCCAGGGGTCTCACACCAAAATAAAAACAAGAACAAATCACACGATCAGGAAGGAAACTTAACAGATAAATACTTAGTTGATGCTTAGAAAGAAGCCTCCGGATATGTGCTTCATTTGCTCTGTTATCACTGATTATGAAAACTTAAACTGCAACACAATATCACTACTGAGAAATGAAACAGGCCAGTATCCAAACTTTACAGACAAGGAAGAGTAAAGAAATATTAGTAAAGGGGACCCCTGTATGCCACTGGTGGGAGGTAAGCAGTCGGAGCCTTTATGAACATGACTGTCAAAGGGCCTCGGAATCACAAAATGAGACAGATAATGTCATATGGCAGCTTCACTCCCAGAGTATTTGAGAAATCAACAGATCGTGGAAAACACACAGCCAAACCCCCAACTCCACAACATGCACTGCAGCAGCATTTACAATGCCCAAGAGATGAAAGGAAAGAGTATCGTTGGGTGCAAACGAAAAGAGAAAGAAATAGGACACAAAGACACAACGAAATATGACTCAGACATTATGAAAATGCAAAAAAAAAAAAAAGTCATTTTCGGGTATACACAGAAATCTAGACTGAATCACAGTAAGTAAAGAAGGATGGATTAAAGAAATATCACAGCATATACCTTCCAGAGGGGATTAAAAAACATATTGATGATAATGAGCACCCAGACAAAAGTGAAATGGACTTACACTCCTGGTAAGAAAATTACAGTTAGCAAAGGGTATCGGTGGGTGAGAGGCCAAAAGGTGAAGGCTGGAATAAAGTTATACCCACAAATACCTATGCCTTATGCAATTCATAATCCACAAGGACTTCCTGTATCAAGAGACATGTAATCCACGGATTCTAAAAGATAGCTCTAACAATAACCACAGTTGAATACCTCCAGGTATCTGTGGAAAGGAAGGAGAAACTTTCTCCCTGCAACAACACTGGTGTAAATAGTCTTAAATAAGAAAGTTTAACTTAAAGAAAACCTCAAAGAGTAAAGAGACAAAAAATTTGCTGACGTCCTATGTCTCATTCTACTAGCATTTACAATCAGGCCTGGGATAATCTCCCAGGATGCTGTTACCATAGTAACAAGAGGAGGCAATGAAAAATGCTGCCGCCTTGTGGACATTTTCTCTAACAGCAGCCTTAAAATGCTTGCTGATGGACACACTATTCACAAGGGTTCTGAGCTCTAAGTGTGATACTCACACTTAACAAATTGCTAAGGGGAAAGAAACCAAGGTAAACACAGGGGAAGCTAACAGGAAGAGGGTATGAACAGGTAAACACAATTCTGTGTTTCTTTCAAAGAGCACATGACAGTTTGCACACAGGATGAATTCTAAGAGATAAAAACATCTAAGCTGCAAGGACATTATCACCTCTGCCTGAGCATTTAAAAGGGCCACTCTTAAAAGCTGGACATGGCATCAATGATAGAGTAACATTGGTAGAGTGGACGCTTTAGGGTATCGATGGGATGGACCTGGTAAGAGCCACTATGAGCATGACTAGAAAAGTGCAGTCCCATGAGAGAAAAAATAATGAATAAAGAGCTAGTTCTTTGGCCCATTTTTTGATTGAGTCATTTATTTCTCTGGAATTGAGCTGCAGGAGTTGCTTGTATATTTCTGAGGTTAATCTAGACATTTCTCCAAAGAAAACATACAGATGGCTAACAAACACATGAAAAGATGCTCAACATCACTCATTATCAGAGAAATGCAAATCAAAACCACAATGAGGTACCATTACACACCAGTCAGGATGACTGCTATCCAAAAGTCTACAAGCAATAAATGCTGGAGAGGGTGTGGAGGAAAGGGAACCCTCTCACACTGTTGGTGGGAATGCAAACTAGTACAGCCACTATGGAGAACAGTGTGGAGATTCCTTTAAAAACTGGAAATAGAACTGCCATATGACCCAGCAATCCCACTCCTGGGCATACACACCAAGCAAACCAGATCTGAAAGAGATACGTGCACCCCAATGTTCATCACAGCACTGTTTATAATTGTCAAGACATGGAAGCAACCTCGATGCCCATCAGCAGACGAATGGATAAGGAAGCTATGGTACATATACACAATGGAATATTACTCAGCCATTAAAAAGAATTCATTTGAATCAGTTCTAATGAGATGGATGAAACTTGAGCCCATTATATAGAGTGAAGTAAGCCAGAAAGATAAAGATCAATACAGTATACTAATGCATATATATGGAATTTTAAAAGATGACAATGATAACCCTATATGCAAAACAGAAAAAGAGACACAGATGTACAAAGACTTTTAGACTCTGTGGGAGAAGGCGAGGGTGGGAAGTTCTGAGAGAACAGCATTGAAACAAGTATACTATCAAGGGTGAAACAGATCACCAGCCCAGGTTGGATGCATGAGACAAGTGCTCAGGGCTGGTGCACTGGGAAGACCCAGAGGGATGGGATGGGGAGGGAGGCGGGAGGGGGGATTGGGATGGGGAACACATGTAAAAAAAAAAAAAAGAAGAAGAAAAAAAAGAACTTCGACCAAGTGAGCTAGGAAGTGGGGAACACCACCACCCTGCCCAGCACACAAGGTGGTTTTGTTTTTTTGTTGTTGTTTTCCCTTCACAGCCTGGCCCCAAATCGTAATCACTATTTCCAGAAATGATTTTCGCCAAAGAACTTCAAAATAGGCTCTGTATTCTGCTATAAGTCAAACACCACTGAAATAGAATTGCTCCCACACTGTCCTCTCTTTGGCACATTCATCATTAAAGTCTAAAACTTTTGTTCATTATGATAGGTGCTGGGCAAAACAGATGCAAATCTGGTGACCTGGAGGTGATTCTCTGTGAACAAGTTGGAACCTGACCTTCCCTAAAAGCCTGATGCATGTGATGAATGTGCTTGGTAAAACATAAAGGCCTACTGTGGTGTGAATCATTGTTCACACCATTCCAGGAGGCAGGAATAGTGGAACCCTGGCAGCGAGACTCTTCCAACAGGGCCTTAACTCCAGATGGCTGTGAACCTTCACCTCCCAGATCAATCTGTCTTCAGGTAGGGCAGCCACTGCTTTTACTCCTTATTAGTAGGACGTGGGGCTATCTTTGCCTAAGACTTGCATGAACTGAATAGGCTTACTCACAATAGGAAAAAAAAAAAAAAAAGTTGACAACCAAGGATTACAGGAGATCAGGGCCTGGAAAGTCCAGCAGAGAACACTGGAAGTTGCATGGTAATTCATAGGGAGCACATAGGGAGTATGTTTCTTTGTTGTGGACAGACACGGTGGAAACATGTTTGGGGGAAATTAGCAGACAAACAGGAGGCAGAGTTGCTTGGAATATCTAGAATGAAGATCAAGGAGGAAGACTTGGAGGTAACCACAGGGACCCCCAGTTGAGGTGATGACACCTGAGGCTATTAAACAGTCTAAGTGGGAGTGGAAAAGCAAAGAATAGATGAGGATATGTAAAGAAAATCCAACCAGATGGGAATGGAAGATGACAGAGGATTCGGGAAGGGACGGTCCCTTTAAAACACAGCCCCACACAGTTCTGGTGCTCAGTGCCTTTGTCTAGGTTAAAATAATGTCGAAACTTCCATCCAGTAAACACCCCTGCCATTATTCAAACAAAAGAAAAACAGGGAAATATTATTAAATCTTAGGAAACAAATTCTGGGAAACCAAACAAGGGACTTTGGGCTTTACACTTCAATGCTAACTCTTTTTGCATCAGGGCTGAACTAATACCCCAACAGGTTGCTAGGAGAAATTATCTTGAAAAACATGTTTAAACATGTTTTTAGTATTAAAAGACAGTATTAAGGCCTTCATCATTTACAGAGTGACCTGGTTCAAAGATAGTCCATTTAGATGTAATGGGTGGATGTACAGGAGTTCATAGATTTACTCAGAGTACATCTGAAATATTCCCTCAGTGTAATAACTTAATCGATTCACAGGAAGGCTTTTCAAAATAATTAGAAGAAAAATAATAGAGTAACGCCCACCTTTCATTTCACTTCAGTTCAGTACAGTCGCTCAGTCGAGTCTGACTCTTTGTGACCCCATGGACTGTACCATGCCAGGCCACCCTGTCCAACACCAACTCCCAGAGATCACTCAAACTCATGTCCATTGAGTCGGTGATGCCATCCAACCATCTCATCCTCTGTCATCCCCTTCTCCTCCCACCTTCAGGCTTTCCCAGCATCAGGGTCTTTTCAAATGAGTCAGTTCTTCACATGAGGTGACCAAAGTACTGAAGTTTCAGCTTCAGCATCAATCCTTCCAATGAATATTCAGGACTGCTTTCTTTTACGATGGACTTGTTAGGTCTCCTTGCAGCCCAAGGGACTCTCAGGAATCTTCTCCAACATCACAGATCAAAAGTATCAATTCTTCAGCACTCAGCTTTCTTTGTAATCCAATTCTCACATCCATACATTACTACTGGAAAAACCATAACCTTGACTAGATGGACCTTTGTTGGCAAAGTAATCTCTGTACTTTTTAATATGCTGTCTAGGTTGGTCATAACTTTTCTTTCAAGGAGAAAGCGTCTTTTAATTTCATGGCTGCAGACATCATCTGCAGTGATTTTGGAGCCCAGAAAAATAAAGTCTGCCACCGTTTCAACTGTTTCCCCATCTATTTGCCATGAAGTGATGGGACCAGGTGCCATGATCTTAGTTTTCTGAATTTTGAGCTTTAAGCCAACTTTTTCACTCTCTTCTTTCACTTTCATCAAGAGGCTATTTAGTTCTTCTTCACTTTCTGCGATAAGAGTGGTGTGATTTGCATATCTGAACTTATTGATATTTCTCCTGGCAATCTTGATTTCAGCCTGTGCTTCATCCAGCCCAGTGTTTCTCATGATGTACTCTGCATATAAGTTAAATAAGCAGGGTGACAATATACAGCCTTGACGTCCTCCTTTCCCTGTTTGGAGCCAGTCTGTTGTTCCATGTCCAGTTCTAACTGTTGCTTCCTGACCTGCATACAGATTTCTCAAGAGACAGGTCAGGTGGTCTCATACTCCCATCACTTTAAGAATTTTCCACAGTTTGTGATGATCCACACAGTCAAAGGATTTGGCATAGTCAATAAAGCAGAAGTAGATGCTTTTCTGGAACTCTCTTCCTTTTTGGATAATCCATTGTATGCTGGCAATTTGATCTCTGGTTCTTCTGCCTTTTCTAAAACCAGCCTGAACATGTGGAAGTTCACAGTTCACGTACTGTTGAAGCCTAGCATGGAGAATTTTGAGCATTACTTTACTAGAATGTGAGACAAGTGCAATTGTGTGGTAGTTTGAGCAATCTTTGGCATTGCCTTTCTTTGGGATTGGAATGAAAACTGACAACTTCCAGTCCTGTAGCCACTGCTGAGTTTTCCAGGTTTGCTGCCATATTGAGTGCAGCACTTTCATAGCATCATCTTTTAGGATTTGAAATAGCTCAACCGGAGTTCCATCACCTCCACTAGCTTTGTTCATAGCGATACTTCCTAAGGACCACTTGACTTCACATTCCAGGATGTCTGGCTCTAGGTGAGTGATCATACCATCGTGATTATGTAGGTCGTGAAGATCTTTTTTGTATAGTTCTTTTGTGTATTCTTGCCACCTCTTCTTAATATCTTCTGCTTTTTTAGGTCCATAACGTTTCTGTCCTTTATTGAGCCCATCATTGCATGAAATGTTCCCTTGGTATCTCTAATTTTCTTGAAGAGATCTCTAGTCTTTCCCATTCTACTGTTTCCCTGTATTTCTTTGCACTGATCACTGAGGAAGGCTTTTTTATCTCTCCTTGCTATGCTTTGGTACTCTGCATTCAAATGGATACATCTTCCTTTTCCCCTTTGCTTTTCGCTTCTCTTCTTTTCACAGCTATTTGTAAGGCCTCCTTAGGCAGCCATTTTGCTTTTTTGCATTTCTTTTTCTTGGGGATGATCTTGATCCCTATCTCCAGTACAGTGTCACGAGCCTCTATCCATAGTTCATCAGGCATTCTTTCAGATCTAATCCCTTGAATCTATTTGTCACTCCCACTGTACAGTCGTAAGGGATTTGATTTAGGTCATACCTGAATGGTCTGGTGGCTTTCCGTACTTTCTTCAATTTAAGTCAGTTTCACAATAAGGAGTTCATGATCTGAGCAACAGTCATCTCCCAGTCTTGTTTTTTGCTGACTGTATAGAGCTTCTCCATCATTGGCTGCAAATAATATAAGCAATCTGATTTCAGTGTTGACCATCTGTTAATGTTCATGTGTAGAGTCTGCTCTTGTGTTATTTGAAGAGGGTGTTTGCTATGACCAGTGCATTCTCTTGGCAAAACTCTATTAACCTTTGCCCTGCTTCATTCTGTACTCCAAGGCCAAATTTGCCTTTTACTCCAGGTGGTTCTTGACTTCGTGCTTTTGCATTCCAGTCCCCTATAATGAAAAGGACAGCTTCTTTGGGTGTTAGTTCTAGAAGGTCTTCATAGAACCATTTCACTTCAGCCTTTTCAGCATTACTGGCCGGGGCATAGACTTGGATTACCGTGATATTGAATGGTTTGCCTTGGAAATGAACAGAGATCATTCTGTCATTTTTGAGATTCCATCAAAGTACTGCATTTTGGACTCTTTTGTTGACTATGATGGCTACTCCATTTCTTCTAAGGGATTCTTGTCCACAGTAGTAGATATAATGGTCATCTGAGTGAAATTCACCCATTCCAGTCCATTTTAGTTCACTAATTCCTAAAATGTCGACGTTCACACGCACCTTTACTATTTTCTTTTTACCAGTCAATGAGCAGAAGGTAAATAAGTTGACAGGGATGAGTGGAGTGAGACGCCCATGGCCCTTTAAACCTGTGGTTCTGGCCTTCAGCTGCGAGCTCAAGATCATGTGGCAATGAAGGTGATTCAACACTACGGTGGTAGACCACTGGCTGACTCACATAAATCCTTTAAGCCAGCAATACCTCTTAGGATGAATGCACTAATGCCGTGGTCCTGCCCCGGGAGGTCCAGGAATACCCAAGGGATGAGTGGCATTGGTGAGGAAGAAGATAGACACACACAGAAGTTTTCGTAGAAGAGGTAGCTTTTTTATTTTTAGGATAGCTCAGTTTTTGTAGAATGACCGTTACCTCCCCCTTAAGTCACCACATATTACATCAGATATTGGTTTCATGCTCCTGTCAATATTTTTCTTTCCCATGTTTTTCCCCTATGCATTCATCTAAAATGTTTCTGATTACAGGGTTTTTTTTTTCTTAAATGTCCCGTACATTAATCTTCTTGCCTCAATGGCCTAACATTTTCATTCTAACAAAACAATGTTCTACAAATCTCAGGTATAGTGTAAATTCTTTGGACAATAAAACAATACATGGGAAGGGTCGCAGTAACATGTTTGACATTTCTGAGAATAGTACCATGAGAAAAACCTTGATATTTTTCTTTACCTAAAATTACAAAGTTTCAATTTACAATGATTAACTATTAAACAGCAAAAACACCTCTAAAGCAGCAAAACACCTCTATTAATAGTGAGATAATGGCAGTGAAGCTGGTTAATATAAATCTTCTATTGAAATCCTATGTACCCCATTACCTAACTCTACAAAAATACCCATGATCTTCCATGTTGTTTAAAGAAAGGGAAGCAATGAACAAATAATAGCAAAGAAATAGCAATAATGAAAACCCTCTCAACCAAGGAGCAAGTAAACTGAAGCAGTATATCTACTTCTAAATCTAAATGCCTCTACGCTTTCTATTCTAGAACATTATAATCTTTTAAGTAAGCAGCCAACCTATACCTGTGGCCTTTTCTTTGCTGACTTGATGTTTATGGTCGTGTCCTGAGGCAGAGCAATCATGAGCATTTCTAAATAGGCTTGAACTTTTCCAGGGAGGCCTTATTGCTATAGATTATATTTCCAAAAATTAGGAGAAAGCCCAACAACAGTAAGACAGAAGGAGGAAAGGGACATACTGGGCCCCCGGAACAACCTCGAGGGGAAGAGCTGCCTTGCAGATTCCTTTCTCGTCCCGTGACCTTGTCCTGGCCCGGGCACGTCCTGGTGATTCCTGAGGGGACATATTGGGCTCCCGGGGCAGCCCCGTGTGAGGCAGAGCTGCCTTGCAGGTTCCTCTCTCATCCCGTGACCTTGTCACGGATTGGGTGCAACCCGGCAGCTGCCGACACACTAACAGATAAAGATTCACAAAAGAGGCAACAGAGAAATAGCTTCTGTGACAAAACCTTTCCTCCTGGGGCAAAGACAAGTGATCTTGTCACCAAACCAGCTGCAGAGGCTACATGTTACATGAACAGTCAGGTGAGGCCTGGCTAACGCATTCATCCACAGCCTTGTCCCAGGGCTCCTCATTCCAGAACTGTGGGCCTGGCTGTAAACAGCTTTCAGGGGGTTAAGGGAGCCTAGAAGGTTGAAAGTTACTCAATGTGGAATGTCTGTAGCATTATTCTGAGTAGTCACTGAGAAGACTTCAACCTCTGACATGCTCAACACCAGCATGAGAGTAACAAGAAAGGGCTTAAGGTCAGTGGGCTCAGCAGAGGTTTTACTGCACACCCAGGGCAGCTTGCATTGTTCCTCAGAAGTCTGTTTCTCTCATAGTCTCTTGGACACCTATTCAGAAGCAACTCCCCCAATTGCACCCCCATGCACCATGAACACTTCACAGCAGGTATTAGAGCAGCCCCATAAGGAAACATGCGGCTCAGGCACAAGACAGCTTACTAAAACCACACCACCCTGATGCAAACACACCTACCCATCATGGAGATGTGATACAAGAGCACAGGCTAAGAAAAGCCAATAAGGACACGGGGGGAAGAGAGGAGGGAGAAGGTGAGATGCATGGAGAGAGGACCATAGACATTTACAAGACCACATGTAAGATAGACAGCCAATGGGGATTTGATGTATGACTCAGGGAACTCAAACAGGGACTCTCTGTGACAGACTGAAGGGTGGGATGACGAGGGAGATGGGAGGGAGGGCATATGGGTGTACCTATGGCTGATTCTTGTTGATGTATGACAGAAAACCACAAAATTCTGTAAAGCAATTATCCTTCAATTAAAAAAAAAGCTTTAAGCCCATAAGTACGGAAAAGATTGGGGTTTTGTGTTCATAGAAGAAAAAAGGCAGCATAATTGATTTGATGCAAAGGCATTTCCACAAGGCAGGACATTAGAACACCTTTTCCTGCAAGGAGAGCCCTAGGGTTCACCAGTCGATAAACCGCTTACCACCTTACCACAGAAAGAAATGGATGCAGTCTTGTTGCTTAGTCACTAAGACATGTCTGACTCTTTTGTGACCCCATGGACTGTAGCCCACCAGGCTCCTCTGTACATGGAATTCTCCAGGCAAGAATACTGGAGTGGATTTCTAGTTCCTTTTCCAGGGGATCTGCCCAACCTCGGGACTGAACCTGAGTCTCCTGCATTGGCAGGCAGATTCTTTACCATTGAGCCACCAGGAAAGCCCCAATCCAGTACATCATCTTGTTAAATTAGAAACCACAGCATCATCTTTAAATATGGGCATTTCGTATGCACACACAGGTAGCTAGAAGCAGGTGGCCTTAGTGTTGGTTCCCCCAGAATCACCATTCTAGCACAAGTAGTTTCCTTGGGAGATGTGCTTTGCAGAGGAAGGATGGAGAGCTTCCATAGAGATAGGAAGGGAGCCAAGAAAAGGTGCATTTGAAGAAAGATTATGGGAGCTTAATCCTGCTGGACAACTCTGCAAGCCTATGGAGAGTTATCTGTTTTATCATGTTTGATGATGAGGGAACTGGGGTATTTATACTCCAGTTCCTAAGGGTCATGAAGCATCAATTCTATGGCATTTTCAGTCTGCCCTGAGCACTGACAAACTAGGTTTCAGGCACAAGGAAAAAGCCTCCAAGCTACTGACGAGATGCTGGCAGTTTAATGTCTGGCTGGTATGTGGCTGCCTCAGCCACAAGTGAGAGGGGACGTGGGCAGGATCTGCTACACAGGTTTTAATCAGAAAATCTCCCAAATATTAGGCCAGGAGACAGAGTTTTTAGGCAAACATGTTGTTTCTCCCAAAGTATATTTTTCTCCCATTTCCTTCAAGCAGATCCCCATTTCCCATTTTCTGGAGTCATATCATTAGGAAGAGGCAAAGGTCCAAAAGGAGAAGCAGGTGTTAGTTTGCTAGGGCTGCCAGAACAAAGTGTCACAGACTGGGTAGCATGCACAGTGGAAATTCATTTACTTTTTAAAAAAATAATTTTATTTGTTGATTTATTTTTTGCTTTGCTGGGTCTTTGTTGCTGCACAGGCTTTTCTCTAGTTATGGTAAATGGTGGTTACTCTCTAGTTGTGGTGTGCAAGCTTCTCATGGTGGTGGCTTCTCTTGTTGCAGAGCATGGGTTCTAGGTTACACAGTCTACAACAGTTTTGGCTCCCGGGTTCTAGAGCACAGGCTCAACAGTTGTGGTGCATGGGGTAGTTGCTTTGTGGCATGTGGGATCTTCTCAGATCAGGGATCAAATCTGAGTCTTCTGCATTAGCAGGCTGGTTCTGTACTACTGAGCTACCAGAAAAGCCCCAGAAATTCATTTTCTGACAGTTCTTAAGGATGGAACTCCAAGATGAAGGTGTCAGTAGGTCAGGTTTCTCCTGAAGCTTCTCTCCTTGGCTTGTAGATGGTGGCCTCCATCCTGAAACTTCAGATGTCACCTTCCCTGTGCATGCCCAACCCTGAGTCCCTTTATGTTTCCATCCTTCCTCTTCTTATAAGAACCACAGTCAGAATGAATTAGGGTCCACTCATATAGCCTCATTTAACTGTAATTACCTTTTTAAAGTCCCTATCTTCAAACAGAAGCACATTCTGAAGTGCTGGGGTTAGGGCCACTGCTGCTGCTGCTGCTAAATTGCTTCAGTCATGTCCGACTCTGTGCGACCCCATAGACCACAGCCCACCAGGTTCCCCTGTCCCTGGGACACCCCAGGCAAGAACACTGGAGTGGGTTTCCATTTCCTCCTCTAATGCATGAAAGGGAAAAGTGAAAATGAAGTCACTCAGTTGTGTCCGACTCTTAGCGACCCCATGGACTGCAGTCTACCAGGCTCCTGTATCCATGGGATTTGCCAGGCAAGAGTACTGGAGTGGCTTGCCATTGCCTTCTCCGTTAGGGCCGCAACACGTGGATTTGGAGAGGGGCACAAAATTCAGCCTATGACAGAGAGTAATGAGCATATTCAACACCTTAGATTTGTAAAAATTCTATTAAGAAGGGTCAAACAATTGCAGGCAAAAAACAAATAGGTGGAAGTTTAACTGCTCTCTTAATTTGGAAGAGACCTTTCACGAGTTTCTTGAGATCTCAGTTCAGGATGTGAGGATCACTTGCAATAAGATCATCCTTGCCTTTCAGTAAATCTTAGCTCTATTGTATTAAATCCTGAAATGCAGAGATGGTAAGGACCTAACAGAAGCAGAAGAGATTTAGAAGAGGTGGCAAGAATACACAGAACTGTACAAAAAAGGTCTTAATGACCAGATAATCACGATGGCTTGATCACTCACCTAGAGCCAGACATCCTGGAATGTGAAGTCAAGTGGGCCTTAGGAAGCATCACTAAAAATAAAGGTAGTGGAGGTGATGGATTTCCAGCCGAGTTATTTCAGTCTTAAAAGATGATTCTATGAAAGTGCTGCACTCAGTATGCCAGCCAATTTGGAAAACTCAGCAGTGGCTACAGGACTGGAAGTTGTCAGTTTTCATTCCAATCCCAAAGAAGGGCAATGCCAAAGAATGTTCAAACTGTTGCACAATTGTGCTCATGTCACATGCTAGCAAGTTAATGCTCAAAATTGCTCAAACTCCTTCAAACTAGGCTTCAACAGTATGTAAACCGAGAACTTCCAGATGTACAACCTGGATTCAGAAAAGGCACCAGAGGAAACAGAGGTCAAATGGCCAACATCTGTTGGATCATAAAAAAGCAAGAGAAATCCAGAAAAACATTTACTTCTGCTTCATTGACCATGTTATAAAGCCATTGACTGTGTGGATCACAACAAACTGTGGAAAATCCTTAAAGCAATGGGAATACCAGACCACTTTCTTTGCCTCCTGAGAAACCTGTATGCAGGTCATGAAGCAACAGTTAAAACTGGACTTGGAACAACAGACTGGTTCAAATTTGGGAAAGGAGTATATCAAGGCTATATATTGTCACCCTGCTTATTTAACGTCTATGCAGAGTACATCATGTGAAATGCCAGTCTGGATGAAGCATGAGCTGTAATCAAGATTTCCAGGAGACATATCAATAACCTCAGATATGCAGATGACACCCCCCTCATGGTAGAAAGTCAAGAGGAACTAAATAGCCTCTTGATAAAAGTGAAAGAGGAGAGTGAAAAAGCTGGCTTGAAACTCAACATTCAAAAAATGAAGATCATGGCATCCAGTCCCATAATTTCATGTCAAATAGATAGGGAAAGAACAGAAATAGTGACAGAGTTTATTTTCTTGGGCTCCAAAATCACTGCAGATGGTGACTGCAGCCATGAATCTAAAAGACACTTCCTCCTTAGAAGGAAAGCTATGAACAACCTAGACAGCATAGTGAAAAGCAGAGACATTACTTTACTGACAACGGTCCGTCTAGTTAAAGCTATGGTTTTTCCAGTAGTCATGTATGGACGTGACAATTGGACCGGAAAAAATGCTTGGTGCCAAAGAATTGATGCTTTTGAACTGTGGTGTTAGAGAAGACTCTTCAGAGACCCTCGGACTGCAAGGCGATCAAACCACTCAATATTAAAGGAAATCAACCCTGAATATTCATAGGAAGGACTGATGCTGAAGCTGAAGAAATGAGATGGTTGGATGGCATCATCGACCCAATGGACATGAGTTTGAGCAGGCTCCAGTAGATGGTGAAGGACGGGGAAGCCTGGAGTTCTACAGTTCATGGGATCAAAAAGAGTCTAAACAACAATTGTATTAAATCATGAAAGCTGTGACAACAAGATGAACTGACCTCTCCTGAGTGCCTTCTCTGCATCAGGCGCTGTGCTATGCAATCTACACCTATTAAGTGATTCCTATAGGTTTGATAATACTTAATAGATAAGAAAGCAGGTTTAAAATGGCAAAGTAACTGCATTTTTAGTTCTTTATTAAAGCAACCGAACCTGCCTTGTCATTAATAAGAGTACGAAGAGAAGCCTCACCTTTACTGCAATTTTTATATTTAATTCAGCAAATATTTGAAACGTAAACCTATTAAGCACTGAGATCAGACTTGGGGGAAGATGGGAAGAGTGAGGTAATTAGACTTTGGACTTGTCCCAAGAGGCTGACTGTGTAACTGGGAGAGAGGAGAAATGGACCAGGTAAAAGGAAGAATGGATACAGCCAGGCGTGGTACAAAGCCTTGGGAGAACTTTGGCCAAGAGGACACTGATCCCTACAGAGAGGACGTGGGAAAGCTCAGAAGTGCAGTCTGCACTGAGCTGAGTAAACTGCAGGAGGAGACATAGAAGCAGGCAGTTTCCCTGAGTCTGTCTCCGTTCTTCAACAGTATGCTTTCATGAAAATGAGCAGGCAGTTTGAGCTGAGGCGGGAGCACTTTCAGACAGAAGATCAACGTCTGAGAGCAAACCCCTGGCAAGGGCAACACTGTGTGGAGACAGTGCAGTGGAGGAAGGAGAGGGCCACAAGTAGGTTCTACATGAGTGCAAGTGTAGGCAGCTGGTGTGGAGAATGCCTTTATAAAATAAGGAGCCAACATTAAAAAACTGGAAGATCTCTTACTGAACTTCAGCTTTTTTGGCCACTCTGAACAAATCAAAAGGCCTGGACCTGGCTTGCACACCCTCCTATTGTTAGTGGCAGCTCCTCCCGGGCTAGATCATGCTCTATCCATGTGTTCCAGCTCTCTTGCTCGCTGTGGTTTGCACCCACTGACCTCACTTCGTCAAGTTGCCTGCCAGGGTCCTCGAGCAGCAGGGACACTGTCACTTGGCTGAGTCTCATGGTGTCAGAGGACTAAAAAGGTCAACAGGTTCTGGGCTTAAATCTTGTTGCTACAATTTAACTACCTGTTACCTTAGCTTCATCTGTTAAGTGGGTGTAATAGTATACTCAAATCTATAGCAACCACTCAGTATGTGTAATTTGCCTAGCATAGCATCTCAGCCCATCAGTTCAGTTACTCACTCATGTCCAACTCTGCAACCCCATGGACTGCAGAATGCCAGGCTTCCCTGACCATCACCAATTCCCAGTGCTTGCTCAAACACATGTCCATCAAGTCAGTGATGCCATCCAAGCATCTCATCGTTTGTCACCCCCCTATCCTCCTGCCTCTGATCTTCCCCATCATCAGGGTTTTTCCCAGTGAGTCAGTTCTTCGAATCATGTGCCAATATATCGGAGTTTCAGCTTCAACATCAGTCCTTTCAATGAATAATCAGGAATGATTTCCTTTAGGATTGACTGGTTGGATCTCCTTGCAGTCCAAGGGACTCTCAAGAGTCTTCTCCAACACCACAGTTCAAAAGCATCAATTTTTCAGCCTTCAGCCTTCTTTATGATCCAATTCTCACATCCATACATGACTACTGGAAAAACCATAGCTTTGACTAGAAGGACCTCTGTTGACAAAGTAATGTCTCTGCTTTTTAATATGCTGTCTAGGTTGGTCATAGCTTTTCTTCCAAGGAGCAAGTGTCTCTTAATTTCATGGCTGCAGTTACCATCTGCAGTGATTTTGGAGTCCAAGAAAATTAAGTCTCTCACTGTTTCCATTGTTTCCCCATCTGTTTGCCATGAAGTGATTGGACCAGATGCCATGATCTTAAGCTTTTTGAATGTTGAGTTTTAAGCCAGCTTTTTCACTCTCCTCTTTCACTTTCATCAAGAGACTCCTCAGTTCATCTTCACTTTCTGTTATAAGGGTGGTGTCATCTGCATATCTGAGGTTATTGATATGTCTCCCAGCAATGTTGCTATGCCAAGAGCAAGTTGCTTAAAAACTGTCCCCAAAACCCCAGAGGAACGCGATTAGCAGGCTGGAGACAAGGTGGCATGGAGTACTTTCTTCTGCCCTTGTCAGCCAATGGTAGTTCCCCAAAGCAGATGAAAGAACCCGGCAGTGTTCCTGGTTCTCTTCCCTGTAACGTATTTGCACACCAAATTTATCCCAGCCTTTCAACTCATGAAACCCTCCCTGCTGTCCTAGCGACTGTGCACTGTTACTACACCCAGCATACAGATGTGAAAACTGAGGCTGCAAAAGGGTCATCACTGGCTCAAGACCTTAAACCCTAGCCTCTGAGCCATGACACCACAATGCCAAGGACAAACCCAGGCAAGGACACTGATCTGGGCTGCACAGACCTGAGCTGTGAAGCTGATGGCCATACACCCTCATGAGTAACCGGGGTACCTGGAGGGTCACCGGAGCACAGAAGTCAGGGTGGGAAAGCAAGAGACAGCTTCCAGATCATGGGCTGGCAGAAAAACTACAATTTTGCTCAGGAAAAACCTGGCCATTGCAATTTAGGGTCCATGTTAATCCTAAGAATGTGACTAGCTACCAAGCATGGAAAAGTGAGGCCAAGGAGCCACTCCCTAGAGGCAGCTTTCCATCCTGTCCAAAGTTAATGCACAGGCTTCTCCGAGACAGAGGGGGGTGCCCAGTAGGGCAAGCAGCACCAGCAGCAGCACAGTGCCCTTTCTGCTCATCTCTTCTACCTGCATTTCCTATTGGCGCTTGAGAATTGTACTAAGAAAGCAAGTCAACCAGGTGAGCCTAATGCTGCTGAGCTTCCGGTGTCATTGCCTGTATCCCCAAACCAGAGATTCTTGAATCATGTTAACACCCCAGAATTGTGTGGGTGGACCCAGATTTTGTGGGGCTGTACTGGGAGACCACACCAGACTCCAGGTGTCCTGAAACAAGATGGTGGACAAGTTTCTATAATTACAAACTAGTGAATACATGTGCTTGCCAAGGGTCCTTCCTCTTTTTAGCTCTAGGTTCCTCCCATTCTACCACAGAAGACCATGGTTGTTACCCTAAGATTCCATATCCTAAGGCAATTTGGCGATGGTGGGGTGTGTAGTCATCCAGGTTGACCTGGGGCTGGCCCTCAGTCCTGCCTGTCCCAGGAAGGGCATCCCTGCAGGCCGAAGGCTGGAAGGTAACACATCCAGTACCCCTGGGCCTCCGTCAGTCTTCTGAAAGTGTTGGCTCTTATTGGGGCTAGGATCACTTGTGCCTAATACTTTGTCCAAAAGCCTTGGGGGTCACAAGAGTTCAGGGATTTAGAAATCATTAACAGGGATGCAGAGATCATCAACACCCAGGCAGGGGCTGGCAAACACACTGACATGGCTGCAGTGAACCACATGACTGTTAATACCAAGTGGGCTATATAGAGAAAATTCGGGATACTATAAATAGCTTCTTCGTATCATTCATTTTTTGATTTACTAATAAAAGTGTTTATGTCAAGCTAGTGAAAACACTTGGCTGCTGAAGTGTTCTGGGAGTCAGAATGGTAGACAGCAGATTATGGACCTGAGGCAGCTGGCAGATGTTGACTACTGCACAGTTCAGGGAGGAGGCTCCCAGCTTTATGGATTCCTGGTCCTGCTACAGTCCCCAGTTCACAAAGCCTGGCAGTTTGACTCAGCTCACACTGCCTTCTGTCCCAGGGGCCACTATATACATCTTTACTCAAAATCTACTGATGGCCCTCAAGTCTCAACCCAGGCCACATCCTATAGGACCTTTGGGACTGGAGACCGATGGTGTCCATGTTCTCCTCCTTTCCAAATTGGAGGCTCTTCACTGTCTCCCTGTCTCCCAGCTGCAGGCTTCAAGGTACACGCCTGCATTCCCACTCATCCTGGGGAAAGCTCTCTTGGGAAGAGATGCCTCTTCAATCACTATTCATAGTAAGTGCTTTCTGGTTTACAGATTGCTTTCACGTGAATCATCCCATGACTTCTCACTCCCATCAGATACACCAACAAATAGGATTACTCCTAATGGGGACATTTCACACTGTGCTCATCCTCAGATGAAGAAATGGAGACTCATAAAGGGAGTGATTTGCTGAGACTCACATTCCGGCAGTGGTGGTGCTGCAGATCAATCCAGGTTTGAGACAGCATTGCAGAGTGTCTGCTTCCTCCCACACCGCCTCTGTGGAGGACCAGAGCCTGCCCAGCCTACCTGGGTAGCACTGCACATACCAGCACACAGCCTTGCCTCTGCAGGCAATGGATGCAACTTCACAGCACATCAAAGTCTCTAGAAATCCTCTGCCAAAACTCCTGGGGACCTGAACAGATTGTGTCAGGCTAGGGGCCCTCCACAAACTTGCCTGGTCCAGCTACACTCCTGGGCTCAGTTCCCTTCATGGGTCTGAGCCTTTCGGGGGCCCTTCCCCCATTTCCCAGCCAAGGAGACCCTTTTCACTACAAGACCCAGCCCAGAGGGCCCTCCTGTCTGTAAAAGCCCACCATGGTCCATCACTGTGAATCAGTGTTTGGTTCCCCACACTTCATGCTCCCCAACCTCTGACACGTTTCAGGCTCTGCTCTTTATAGAGGTCTGCCTGGAAAATGTGCTCCAGCCTCCCCACCTGCCAGCCCTGAGTGATGCAGGGGTGAGTGGACACCTGACGCCCTGCACAGTGGAGGAGTTTCTTGCAGGACAGGTATCCTTGGACTTGAATGCGCTTTGCCTTGTGAGCTCTGGCATCCAGACCTGCCCTCTCCCATCAGGCTGTGCTTACACTGGGGCTAGCAGATGGCCGGGTGGCCTTTGCACTGAAAGCAGTTCTCCTGCCCAACCCAGCAGTTGTCTAGTGCAAAAGACACCAAGAGCCCCTCCCACCAGGCTGCGTGCAGGGCAGAGCATGGTGCCACCCAGGCAAAGGCACTTGACGTCCTGTGTTTACACAAAGCTACCGCTCAGCCACCAATTCCTGGTGTCACTTCTCCCATTTGGTCAATAGTGATCACGAGGCCTCAGGCACTGTGAGGGCTCGACCACCGGGGCCCACTGTGGACACCTCCAATGCCTGTCTGTGCTCTGCACCTCCCGACGGGCTGGCAGGAACTGTCAGGGCAACATTGCAGGTGAAGGCATGCCCTGCCTACCCCTGCCTGCTCCCTGTCCCCTTGGTGGTGAGTCCCCAGCCAACCTCCTGCACCAACTCCCCCCCGCCACCCCCAGGAATAGCCTCACAAAGGACCCATCCCGAGAAGGCTGGCCCTGGAGTGGTCTGAGAAGTGGCACAATGGGGTCTTGGTAGGGGGTTGACATCCCCTGCCCCACTGGTTATGAGGAGCCGTCCTCGGGGTAGTCAGTGTGCCCTCAGTCCTGGGCTCAAGGCCACAGCCCAGCCGCTAGAACTTTCACTGGGCTGGCAGGGGGAAAGGAATTCCCTGGCAAGTGAGAAGATCCAGGCGTGTGGAACGTGGGAGGAATAGAGGGAAGTGACTTCTTTGCTCTGCTGTCCACAGGCAGATGACCCACTCAGGGTGAAGAACAGTGAGAACAAGGGGGGTGGCAGGGTCTTCCCAGTAGCTGACAAAACTTCAGGCAGTGAACAAACATCAGCCCAGGATTCGACAGGAGTGGCTGAACCTCAAAGAGACTGAACATTCTGCCAAGGCAGGCCTGAACCACTGGCACTGGAGGTCCTCTTGGGAAAACTTGCATCCCTGACACAAGGGCCAGGGAGACTGGCAGGCAGGGTACAAAAGACTGGGACATCCCAGATGTCTGAACTTCTGAGCCTGCAGCAGCAGCCCACCTCCCCGACCCAATAGTTTGTGCCCCTCCACCCCCAAGGGAGCAAATGGGACCGGAGTCCTCCCCCACATGTGCCCTCCATCCCAGGAAGCATGGGAGCTGACTGCTCCGATCTGCGGCAGGACCCACAGCACTACCAGCACAAGAACCAAGGAACCATGGGAAGAGCTGGTCATCTACTGCCCGGCCACCAAGCAGAGCAAAGTTACTGTGCAACACAGGCCAGGCTCGACGGGCCTCGTGGTGGAGGAGACGGATGACACCCCCCACCCCTCACCACTACTCAGGCTGCAGCAGAGGTCACACGGTCACTCTGAGCAGCCAGGACCCAGGGACCGTGAGAAGGTCTGCCGCTACCCAGGAGGCCGGACCCATAGAGCAGGGCAGGTGATCACTAAAATGCAGCCTCCCGGAGGCTCAGGAGGTGGGCAACCGGCCAAGGTACAGTCCAAAATGACACTGAGGCCAAGGGCAGCTGCCCCAGTCATCAGGTCAAGATCCCTCGTCCAGGTTCAGCCCCAAGCCAGTTCTCAGGTCGAACTGAGGAACAGGGACAGGGCGGGCCCCTGGGGGATGGACGCTGCCGCACCACAGGAAACAGACACAGGGATGACCGCAGCCCCTCCCAAAGGGACATCAGACTCTGCGTCAGTGACCCCACATGGGGTGGTGGGACCACCAGAGGGGTGGAGGTTGCCAGACAGGGTCAACTTGACACCGAAGTGAGAGACACAGTTAACTCTGACTCTGCGGCCACTTTGGGAGGACCCCCAGGGCTGGGGTTTCTGGGCACAGGGGCTCAAGGGGCAAGAAACACAGGGCCAGTCCCAGGGATTTGCCAGTCGGTCTTGACCTGGGAGAGCCTGGAATGCAGTATCCCCCAGAGCCAGGTGCAGGGCTTAGTGAGACGTCTGTCGAGGAGTCCTTCGGAACCTGGGGGAACATGTGATGTGAGGAAAAGATGGTAAGGCCAAATGGAACTCCATCGAGTGAACTCCACTGAGTAAAACAGAAACGCACAGAAAATGGGGAGGGGTGGATACACGCCCCACTCATGAACTGGAGAACTTTCCCACCTCTGGTGGTGCCTCACGGGTGGCCTCTGCTCCTGAAACACACAGAAAAAGAGGGGGATACTCACCCCACTCATGAACTGGAGAACCTTCCCACCTCTGGTGGCGCCTCATGGGTGGCCTCTGCTCCTGACTCCTCACATCTTCTCTGTGCTTGGCCAAGTCACCACGGTGGGCATGCAAGTTCTCACAGGGTAGCCGGATGGGGCTCCTGCCCAGCGCATGAGAATTCACTCACTGAAGTCCTCTCACCATGGGTATGGGATGGCAATGCACACTCCAGGCCGCCCTCCTTGCTCCTCAACCTCGCAAATTAAACAGCTGGACCCGTTCAGTGGGCCGCAACCTGGTGTTTGGGTTGTGGCCAACCTGCTCAGACAGAGGACAGTGAAGAGCACGTAGACCCCAGAGCTCAGGAATGATGGACACTCGTAAACCAGCATTTCCCACCCCGGGTCAGATGTGATATAAAGGCCTGTGATGTGAATGCGAGCGGGGCAGTGCCAGAGGCTCACAGAAGCTCCCCCAGGCCCCCCTGGGCAGTGCCCCAGCCCTTTGGCAGACAGCACTCCAAGCAGCGGCAGCAGAGTGGCCACCCGTGTCCGCAGGTCCCATGTGTGCCGCGTCCTCTCAAAGAACTGCAGTGGAACTGAGATGAAATCAGAAACGCATCCGGTTCTCAGGCTGGCCCTTCCATCTAGGCGGTATGGAGAGGGGTGCGGACAATGGGAGCTGCCCTGAGAACAGAGAAGAAATAGGTCTGGCTCACCTCCTGGAGCTACATGGCTGCCCCTGGGCTTGTCCTGTGTGCAGGGTCCAAGGCCCGGGACTAAAGCCAGGCAGGGACCAAGGGACAAACACAGATGTGAAGGACCCCTCTCTCATGGGTAGAGTGCGGGACGCCAGGGCAGCGCCTCCTTGGGGACTGCTCGCCCCAGGTGTGAGAGGGTGGATGGCGGCCCCCAGCAGGAGGGCCTGTCAGACATGAGCTGACCTGTGGGGCACTTATAGCTCCGAGAGACCAGGTGAATACTGGGTCCATTACTAGCCTGCAAACAGAAGAGGACGAATCTGCAATACAAACACCAGGGTGGGATGAATGCCCAGACCCCGAAAGAAGTGCCCACATCCCGGCACAAAAAGGACACATGACTCAGCAGAGAGATGGGCAACAGGTATTTCAGAGAAGAAAACACACTGGGCAAGGAGGGCATGATGAAAACCGAGAATCTGGGTCAAGCCCATCCAAGGTGAGTGCTGCCTGCAAACGCACAGCAGGAGGAAAGTGGAACCCTCACCAAGCCTCAGTGACCCAGGTGGGGTGAGAGGCAGCACTCCCCGTGGCTCAGTCCACATATGTGGGCACATGAGGAGAGCTGGGGCCAGCAGCAGGGAAAGGACAAGTGAGGAGAAACACCATGGAGCAGGTCCTCACAGTTGCCCCATCAGCAGCCACACTTCATAGGTGCCCAGTTCACTGGGCAACGTCTAGTTCAAAACCAGGATTCGGGAGGATCAGCAGGATCCCACCTACCATTCACAGAAACCTCCCTCACGATCTGAAACCACTACCAGGAGGTTCTGGGGTTTCTAGAGGCAGCTAGTAACCACTCTCAGGGTGAGGAGCGGAGTGCCAGCATGAGGGAGTTGGGTGTGGTGATCACTTGGGTACCCGCAGTGCTGAGGCCTCAAATCCAGGAGGCAGCCTCTGCTCCTCAACTCGTAGCTGGAAGGCTTCTGCAAGGAGAGAGCAGGCTGCATGCTAGAAGGGAAAGCACTGCTCCGACTCAACATTCCCATGGCAGCAGTTGTGTGGGTGCCTGGCTAATGGGAACCAGGTAGACACTGACCTTACCTTCCTGGGTCTCAGCAATACTCAGGGGTCCAGACTCGTGCCCAGCAGCCGCAGCCTGGGAAGAGGGGGGCAAAAGCGGGCAGCAAGAAGATGCAGGGCGCCTCAAAACTCCCAGATGAGAGCGGCTGACACTCGCGTGGACGGAGAAAGGGATGTTACAGTCATGCCTGGAAGGAGGACATTAGGTTGTCAGGACAAGAGGAGCCAGTAGTCCAGGGGCAGAACTGCATGAGAAAGTGTGGGGTCCCGGATGAGTTCTGCACAGAGTGTAGTACCAGTACAGCCACCCAGAGTGCTGGGTGATGAGGAAGGAGACCTCAGACCACCAGAAGACCCCCAGGGCACCATGGACGGGTTGGGGCTTAAACAGGAGAGGGCTCAGCTGCTCTTTCAATCCGGGATTGACGAGGACAGATGTCTGTGTGATGGATGTGACACAGAACCGATGGTGTGTGCAACCCAGCTGGAGGAGAGACAGGAGGGGTCCAGGCGAGTGCGGGGGCCGAGGTGGGGGGGGGGGCGTGCTAGGCTGACAGCACTGGCCCCAGGCCATGAGGCCTGAGCTCAGCTAGTAGCAGTGGGGACAGGAAGTGGATCGTTACTCTGATCAGGCACTTGGGAAGCTGGGGCACAGCAGGGAGGGTGGCGGTCAGGAGCAGAGTCAGGGGGCTGTCCTGGGTGGGCTGAGCCCCCAGACCAGAGGAAGAGGACAGGAAACAGTTTTGAAGGCGAAGCTTCTTTTTTATGGGACATCTCAGGCCCCAGGGGCAGCAGGAAACTGAGAATTTTCCTTCGCATCTGCAAAAAAACCAGACAGATTGTTGCTCAGCACTGGGCCAGCCCAGGGTGGCTTGGAGGGGAGCCAGCCTGAGCTTTCTGCCCAGAGCTGGGGAACTCCGCCCAGAGGCTGAGCCTCTTCCCGCTTCCCTGGCCCCTGGGGTCCACCCTGAAGCTTGGATGCAGTCGCTGAGGACACTGGGTTGCGGTCACTTTGACTCTCGCCGAGTCTCGCGGACTGGATGCCTATGGCACGGACTCAAAAGGGCACACTCTGGGCTCCGCCATGGAGCTGGACAAGCCCAGCCTCCGTGGGTTCCCCAGACCCACAGCTCCATCCCTGTAAGCCCCCCTCCGCTCCCCTGGTGGCTCCACCCCGCCCCGCCCCGCCTCGCCTCCTTCTCCAGAAGCTCCTCCTCACCCAGGTGTTTCCCACACTTCAGCCCCAGACTCCTCGCCCTGCTCCGCTCACCTCCTCCCCTCTCTTCCGCCAGGCAGCTCACTTCGTGGTCCTCCTCAGGGTCCCGCTCCAGGCCACAGGTCTCGAGACTTCTCCCAGCCTGACCTTCCAGGCACCTCAGAGCCTGGCGACTCCTATTCTGTCTCCTAGCAGACAGGGGCGGCGAGAGAAAGCGCCTTTGTTCGTACGTGCGTGTCTACGTAACTGCGTGCCTGCGTACCTGCGTGCCTACGTAAGTACGGAAGCCGTACACACCGGAAATCAGCGGCTTCAGTGTTTTTGTGGGCGCGACGGGACTAAGGGTAACTGGCGCCGTCACTTGACAGCGGTCCCTGTGGCGGACTACTGTCTTGCTTGGGGGCCGCTGCCCGGCCATCCCAAAAAGGCGCCCGCGACTCGCTCTGCTTGCAGGAAGGTAGGACCTGCCTCGTGCGCAAACGGTACCTCCGGGCGGGGTTTTCCAGGCTCTGGGACCAGGAGCCCCTGCCAGGACCTTCCGGTCCCCTCCACGGTCACAGTCCCTGCCTGTTTTCCTTCCACGTATGTGTCCTGGGATGCCCTGGGACACATGCGAAGTTGCCGACCTACCCTCCAGCCTCCTGCTTCTCCCCTGGACTGTGACCTCACACGAGCCCCACCCACCCGCTGTGAGCTCCCCATACCGGGCCGTAACCTGAAGAACTCAGCTGCTTGTACGCGTTCCCCTCCTGGTGAGGCCCAACGAGGAGTCCATGGAGGGCGGCTGACTGACTGTGCCGACCTCCGGATCCTTCCAGAGTGGCAGTGTAAGGGGAGGAATTGTTTTCTCTTCTTAGTTGCCCCAGTCTCCTGGGCTATAAATCACCATCACTCCTGGGGGATGGGTTTCTGTGCTGACCGTTGAGGCATTGTGGGGTCCCTGTCTCAGTCACATGAGGACAGGCCAGCTGCTGTGATGAGCAGAACCCACCCTGAGGGAACCTGCACTGTGTGTTACTCATCAGTTGGGCCCTCCTGGGTCCCCGTAGTCTGAGGCCCCTGCCAAGGAGACGAACATGATGGCTTGTTGTCCAACATTGCTGTCTTCTCATTGGTGCTTCTCATTGGTGCTCCCTGTTCCTCCGGTCCTCGTAGAGGTGAAAACGTGCAGACAAGCAGTCGGAAGAGTGTTTTCATCTCTGGCCACCAAGCAGGGACCCTCTGCTTCGAGTGGTAGGAAAGTTTGAGCCCTTTCTTGGCTAGGGATTCCACCCACACAGGTGAGATTCAGAGGCGCCCAGGAGGAAGGGGTTGGGTTGGCTGAGACACTGAGTGGAGGAAACTGGGCAAGCCTGGGATCCAGTCACATACCCCAATAGAAGACATAGCAATGGCCATGCCCCAGGGGCCAGCCAGGCTCTCTGGTAACCAAGCCAGAACCAGTGAAGAGGGTGACCCTTTGTCACCCAGCAGGTTGACAGAGATTCAAGGGGATGATGATACTCGGGGCCAGCCAGTGTGTGAGGACATGGCACCCTTGCCTGTGGTTGTTGGAGTGGACACAGGGAAGCCTTTGTGGAAGACTGTTTGCTGGCGTGTGTCAGCACCTCAGGTGTGTGCCCTGTTCCCTGGGCCGCCTCCTGCATGGCTCTTCAGTCAGTGAGTGTGTGGTCATGTCGAGTGGCTGTATTGGCAGAATGAGTTTTCCCTACCTTTCCATCAGGAGGGAAGCATCAGTAACTTGTGGGACCCCCAACACTGGAAGGTGTAAACAGACACCATGTAAGGGTGAAAACAGACACATGAAAAGAGATGTGCAGACGTGGAGGAGTGTGCCCAAGGTACTGGGAGTGGAGAGGCCATCCCCCCTTGCCCCTGTGGAGAGATGTCCGGACAGGGCCGACACTCTGGCTTCGTTTGCTGGCAGTCATGTTAGGGTCACACAGGCCGGGGGCTCAAATATGAACCATGTTGGTTCAGGAGGCTGGCAGCTGAGGTCAAGAAGTCAAAGTCGAGCTGACCTTGGCTCTTGTGAGGGCTGTGGAGAGTCTTTCCCATCCACCCCCTCACTTCCGGGCTTTGCTGGCCATCATGGGTGTGTCTGGGCTTGAAGAGCTCTGCCTTCCTCTTCACCCCAGTTCTTCTGTGTGCCTTTCTGTCTCTAAATGTGTCCTTTGTATGGGGACAGCCGTCCTATTAGAGGAGGGTCCATCCTAGTGAGCTCACTTGACCTCCATCAGCTCTGTGAAGACCTTCCCTTTGTCTGTAAGGTCATGCCAAGGTACTTGGGATTGAGACTCCAGCACCTGAATTTGAGGGGACATGATGTGACACCTCACACCCTACAAAGGCTCTGAGGTAGGAACAGATTGGAGTGTTCCAAGGATGGAAGGATGGCCTTCATGGCTACTGGGGGTGAATCCAGGGGCAGGAACAGGCCATCAGGCTAGGAACCAGATCACGTGGTGCCTCATGGGCCTGGGAGAATTGTGGCTCTCCTGTGCTCAGGGAAGGAAAGGCCCAGAATGCCCTGGGCTGGGTGCCTCTGGGACCTTGTCCCTATCCTTACAGCCACGTGGAAATGGAAGCTCCCTCGGAGGTACTGAGACTCTACTGAGGTCCAGGCCCATGGCTCTGATCCTCCGCCTCCACTCCCCTACAGTGAACAGGGACCCCCCCCCCTCCAGGTACAAGGAAAGAAGTGAGGTTGGAGGTACGTGTAGTCAGGTCCCCTGCAGTCATGGGCTGTGACTCTGTGCCTCAGCGCCTCCTCAGGTGTCGAGCAAGGTGACAGTAACCCAACAGGTTATTTGAGGTTTGAATTCTGTGATCCCTGCATGGTGCTGTCCCAGGCCCTGGCGAGGACAGGGAGTGTGCCAATCCCAGTAGTTCCTGCTCTTCGTTCTTTCTCTAGGCTCTGGGCAAGGGCCGGGGCATCTGATGACAGTGGAGGCAGTGGTGTGGGAAGGACTGGGAGGAATGTGGCTTCCAAAGGTTGGGGAAGATACCTGGCAGAGCCGTGTTAGGTCTGGGGCGCCCCAGGGTCGAGGCCAGATTGATCCGCATGGATCTGCCCTCAGCAGCCCTGAGCTAAGATGGAGATCGCCAGAGCATGGGCAGGGTTGGGGCCGGGAGCTAAGGGGTGGAGTGGTGGCCGAGGGTAGGGGAAGCCAAGCCCAGGACAGTGCCTCTCTGTGCTGGGAGAGGACCAGAGCCCGACCACTGGGCTGTGAAGCCAGGGGGCTTGCCCTTCCTCCTCAGTGCTCCCAGGCTTTCGAGTCCCTCTGTCTTGGAACTCACCATGTGCCTCTCACCACGTGTCTCTCTCCCACTGTCCTGCCCTCCTTCCTGACCTCCCCACAGACTCCATGTGATGGACGGGTCCTCTGGGTCACCACCCCCCATCAGTGGACCACGTGGAGACGGATGGAAGGAGCCAGCCCTCTCTGACCCCCCACATTCAGTGTCAGCAGGCTTGGAGGATGCTCAGGCACATGGGACTGAAGTCCAGCGCAGGGCTGTGAGCTTGCAGGCCACTGTGTCAGGCTCCTGACCTTTGTGGTTCTGTGTTTCTGCAGCCACGTGAGGCCCTGAGAGCCCTGGGAGATGAAGTTCGGCTGTCTGTCCTTCCGACAGCCTTATGCAGGTTTCATCTTAAATGGTGTCAAGACCCTGGAGACGCGGTGGCGGCCCATGCTACGCAGCCACCAGCACTGTACCCTGGCAGTCCACATCGCACACCGGGACTGGGAGGATGAGGCCTGGCGGGAGCTGCTGGAGCAGAGGCTGGGGATGAGCCCTGCCCAGATCCAGGCCTTGCTGCAGGACGGGGACAAGTTCGGCCGCGGAGTGATCGCGGGCAAGTGACACCCTGCCCCACTCTGTCTGCATGGCCCTGATGCTGCCCTACATTGTTTTCTGTTGAACCAGTTGGTGTGGGGGGAGGCGGGAAGCTGAGGTTTCTTCAGAGAAGCAGCAAGGGTCCCTTGGCTGGGAGATGATGGCCCGAGGTCCCCGACCACCAGTCTGGGCCTCAGTCCTCATTTGTGCCCTGAGGCAGAGGCGGGTCCAGGTCTGCAGGTGGCACTTGTCTCTGTGTGTGTGTCCTCACGTGTGTGTGTCCCCATGTGTGTGTGTGCACCCAGCAGAGACCATGAGAGGCAGAAAAGCACCCAGCCTGGATTCCCCACTGCCACTGCCTGCAGCCAGGCCTGAGCAAGTCCCCTGACTCCCCAGGGGTAAGACCCCACAGCAACAACTCTCTGCTGGTGAATCACTTGGGGAACTGATGCCCACAGGCTCCCCGCCAGGGCCCTCCTGTTCTGTCCCTCCAGCCTGCAGTGGGCAGAGTGAGAGCTGCCTGTGGCCTGGTGGGTTCGTGGAGCACCAGGCCTCTCCCTTTCATTTCGATTCTTCCCTCGCTTGGCCTTGCCCCAAGTTCCCTTTGCCAATGTGAGCCCATCTGGAATACTCAGCCAGAGGATTCAGTTCACCCTGGTTCCCTGCCATGATACGTCTTAGTTTCTAGCAGGCGAGACTTTGAATGACCTTGTTCTCATGCTGTGTCCTGTCTTTGCACACAGGTCTCGTGGACATTGGAGACACTTTGCAGTGCCCAGAAAACCTAGATCCCGAAGAGATGGAGGAGCTGGAAAATCAAGCCCTGTTGCCTGATCTGCGACAGAAGTACCTGACTGTGCTCTCCAACCCCCGCTGGCTGCTGCAGCCTGTCCCTAGAAGGGGCGGGAAGGACATCTTCCTGGTGGACATCCCCCAGCATCTGATCCCCTTTGGGCAGGAGGCCTGTCCAAGCTGAGCTTTCAAACGGTGACAAGAGACCAGCACATGGTGACACTGTCGTCACCATTGTACCCTGGACATGCCCGTCTGGTTCAGTCTGAATTGGCCCCACCCTGGGATGTGCTGCCAACTTTGTGTGGGTCGGGGTGCCGGAACACCCCTCGTGCAGTGCTGCTCTGGACTCAGCAAGAGTTTCCCGATCTTTGACCTTTATGATAAGATGGCTTTGCCATTCATTTTGGCCCTGCTGTGTCTGGGTGGTTGAGAGAAATGTGTTGATAGGAAACCGCTTAGTGTTTTTCCTCTCTGTTCTGGTCCAAACTCGCTGATGTTGGAACAGTGTCCAGGGGGCAACAGGGGAAGGCTGGGGGCCAGGCTGTGTGTCGGCAGGTGGAGAGGCATCCAGCACACGGAGAGGCTCACAGGCCCAGAAACAGGCCCCTGGATCGGGAGCTAGAGATGCTCAGCTGCTGATCAGAAAGTTGTGGCATTGTTGGGGGACCCTTGAGGAGCCCCTTCTGCTTCAGAGTGCAAGACTCAAGGAAGGTGACACCCCCAAGATCAGGAGCCCAGCTGGGCCATCTGCTGAGTGGCAGGCAAGGCCCAGGGACCAGCCTGTCCTGGGCTCGCCTCAGCGCTCGGCTTGTGGGGCAGACCCTTGACCGAGCGTGTGAAATGCTGCTGCTTCAGTTGAAAAGGAACCATGGGGACCGGACTGAAGCCTGCCTGGGGCATGGGCTTCCAGCCTCATCTGGCTCACCCTGTGCCATGTGTGAATAGCATGGACAGACAGAAAGAAGGGAGACTCACAGTTCTCGTTCGATTCTTTATTTACTCCCGTGGAGTTTTGCTTTACTTTATTACAGCCAGAAATCTATTTGATTACAAGAGAGTACTTTTGAGTGTCCCTAGGGACCTAGCAGTCAGGGATTGGGCTTGTCCTTGACCTGCTCACAGAGGACACACTTGTAATCTGAGGGCTCTCCCCGCTCCTCCTCCACCTCAGGGGCCTCGTTTGGGGCCATGACTGAAAGCGCCACCATCAGGATGGAGTAGCAGGTCTTGTGCAAAGCCATCACCAAATCGTAATCTGGGTACTCTGGGGGGCTCTTGGGCAGTTCCCCTGCTACTTCCCTTCCAGAAGTAGCTGGGGGCACAGACGTGGCATTGCTGGACGTGCCCTCTCCACTGTGACCACCCTGCTTACTGGGGAGATGGTTTCTCCCGGCCCGCCCAGCTACACTGTCCATAGACCAAAGGCCAGAGAACACAAATGAGCACCAGCTGGGGGTTCTGTGAGCAGGTGGCGTTCCCTTCTGGACTTTCTTGCCCGCCTCTTGGGTGCACTGGTTGTGGTGGAGTCGAGGAGAGTGTCTGGTTGCCACTGCTCACTTCTTTCTCTTTGTGGTCGCTGTTGTGCTGGCAGCAGGCTGAGCAGTTGTTCCAGGGTCGCCTTTCCTCTGGATGTTCTGCAGGAGGAGAGGCTTGTCTCTCTGAAAGTTGGAGTTGGGATAGACCTGAAAGGAAATGAATCACTTTAGCCATCGGGTGGGAGAAGAGCCCTTCCTCGCTGCCCTCCTCCCCACCACCATCCCAGCCTTGCCTAACTGTGGAGACAAGGTCTCTTCATTCCTGGCAGATTATGAGTCCCTAGCATGTTGCTCCCTAGAGCTCCCCTGGGGCTGTCTTCACTTGAGGTGTTACTGGCCCTCCCTGACATCAAGCGGCCCCTCAAGGTTTGGGGTCACCACTGTGGGTCCTGTCTAAGAGGGGTGGTGGAACACAACACATCCTGCTTTCTCCTCTTTCCTTAACCACCCTCTCATGAGAAAAAATTTTCCTGGGAAATGAAACCCATCCAGCACTCGGTTTGTCTAGTCTAGGCTCTGAAGAAGGGCTTTCGGTGTTACCATCATCATCTTCTTCCCTGCAGAGTGACCCGAAGGGCAGATTTTACTGAACCCATACAGGTTCAGTTCACTGATGAAACTCTTGATGCTGTCTGTCTCGAAGATCTGGTCCATGCCTCTGCGCTGGAGGACCTCCATCTGGAAGAGATCTACTTTGATGACCACCATGTCTTCCTCGTCATTCCAGCATGCAGAGGTGAAGGCCACATCCTCCACAATCCTCCAGAGCTTCCTGGGGAAGGACAGCCCGAGGATGGTGTTGTTCTCTTCCTCCTTGGCTGTTTTTGGGTTCAGGCCCTGTGGGGGCAGATTGTCTTGGAGGCTTGGATCTTGGCTCTCGGGTTGCTCACCCTGCTTCTCCAAAACCTCCCCTCAGTCCACGTTTAGATCTGGGGAGGAATCACAGAAGTCCCCTGATGCAGGTTCCCCATCAATTGATGGGACCAGCCGGGCTGCGTGTGCCTCATGGGAACTCTGACTAGCCATGGAGCCAGTCTAGCTCAGGAGCATTCTCTACCCAGGTAGTGAATGCTCAGGGCAGAAGGGCCTCAGACCAGGGTCGGGGTGCCCAATAAATACTGTCTGGAGATTCTAGAATCTGGATCGTGGGACAGGCAGCCAATTAAGTGATCTGCTTCCTTAAATGATAACAGTATTTATTTTTGAGGATGAAAGTGAGGTTCAGGAAGGGGGTCAAATATGGACTTTTGCTTTTTACTCAATTGTGTAATTTAATATTATAAATATTAGATAAATGTTTGTCCAAGTAAATAAAAGGATAAATATATGCCACTTACCATTCAAGAGGGCAAATAAGACACAAACAATACCTGTAGAATGATCCCATTTAAATAAACCACATTTTATATGTATATATTTATATGTATGAGTGTTAAAGGAATAGGCAGAGTTCTGGAAGGATGTTCACTGAGAGGTTGACAGTGTTCTTTGTGAAGGGAAGGGGACAGAGGTGAGAGTGTGACACTATTTCTTCTCTATTCTTCCCGTTGTTTGAACTGTTAACAAAGAAAATACAGTCAGGGAGCATGGTAGCTGTTTTTATGTGTCAACTTGACTAGGCTATACTGCCCAATTGCTTGGTTAAACATGTCTCTAGATGTTGCTGTGAAATTATTTTTAGATGTGATTGAAATTTTAATCAGTGCACTATAAATGGATTATTCTCCATAATCTCATAATCTAAGTTGGCTGCATCCATACAGTTGAAGGCTTTAAGAGAAAAAGACTGAGGTCCCTCAAAGAGGAAGAAATTCTGCCTCCAAACTGCTTTTGGACTCAAGTTGTAAAAGTAACTTTTCCCTGAGTCTTCAGCCTACCTGCTTGCACTTAACAATTCAGAGATATAGATACAGATATGGACATAGATTGTGTGTGTGTGTGTGTGTGTGTGTGTGTGTGTGTGTGTGTGTTTCAAACACATTCATTGGAGCTGAAATGGCCTGACTGGGAATTCCAGCTTCCTCACTTCTGTGTTCTTAACCAATTAAATTAAACCTTATAGGTTTCTATTTACTTATTGGTATATACAAGGGAAATAATGGAAATAATTATTTGCATTACTCTGAAAATCAAGTGACATAGTGCTTGCCTGGTTCATTGAGCATTATCACAAATCAGCAAATACCATTTATTGTGATTAAAAATGTTTTTTTCAGTTTTCAGGGTAGTTTTTGGCAGACAAATGCTCCTACAGAGAACAACAGGAAAACCCCATTAAAACATCATGTATTCCTACCACACACCAAAAAAATGATAATTATGTGATATGATAGATGTGTTAGCTAACCTTAAGGCAGTAACACATTGCAACATATAAATGTATAAAGTCAATACATTGTATACCTTAAACTTACACGATGTTATATGCCAATTATATCTCATTTTAAAGGAATTTTTAAAAAAGAATAATGTAGGATAATGGCATGAGGGTGGACTAGGAATAACTATAAATGAGGAGGGTACCTAAAGCTCACCTGCATGGTAGATTTGTTACTGAGTCCAAGCTCATGGGGCTTCAGGTGGCGCTAGTGGTAAAGAACCTGCCTGCCCATGCAGGAGATGTAAGAGATGTGGGTTCAATCCCTGCATCGAGAAGATCCCCTGGAGGAGGGCATGGCAACCCACTCCAGTATTCTTGCCTGGAGAATCCCACGGGCAGAGAAGTCTGGCGGGCTACATGCCATAGCATTGAAAACAGTCGCACACAATTGAAGCTACTTAGCATGCACACACGCACAACAAGCTCATATTGCTAAGCACATGACAGGCCAAATAAATAGACAAAGTATTGGAGCAAGGAATAGTGACTTTATTCAGAAAGTCAGCAGATCAAGAAAATGGTTCATTCATATCCAAAAGAACCATTTTACCCAAGTTAGAATTCAGGCTTCTTTTATAGTAAAAAGGGAGAGTGTGGCTGGTTGGTGCAGACCTCTTGGTGCTAGGCAGACCCTAGAGGAAATGTGATAATCCCTTGTTCTTGCAGGTGTCCAGGTAGGTCAGGTCATGAAGTTCCTGTAAACCTTCAATAAGACAAATGCTATTTTCTGTTCTGAAACTTTTTATCTCTGTATGAATGAAAAGTGTTATGGCTTTAAAGGCTAAGCCTGGGAGTCAGAGACTTGAGAAAAAGTCTATTATATGTTTTAGGCGATAGGCAATGTTCTTTTATTGACTGAAGAGATGAAGGTGCAGAGCCAGCATGACTAAGCGCAGGTGACAGCACAAAGATTAGAGCTAAAGGAAGAGGTCCAATACAGAGTCAGGCTTGTTCTCTGATACAGATTTATGGGATTTTCTGCTGTTCCTTGGACTGTTAATGTACATGATACATTTTTCCCTTTGTATATATACAATATTTTACAATAACATTAATAAATAGCAAACACAATTATTTAAAGTATGACAAAAATAGTTTAAAGCCATTGGAGAACTACCGAAGTGATCAGGACTTAAGGAGCCAACATGCTGGATAAAGGAGAAACATGGAAATATACACTGACATTTTGCAGCTTCTTTTCCTCTGGAGACATTTGCCAATTCTAGGGCACAGTAAAGGAGGCTGAGAATCCAGGCTTCATCCAGGTAGATGGCTATATCTGGGGACCAAAAAAGAAAAAAAGAAAAAAAAAAAAAACAGCTTTCAGTGGTCTCACAGGCCCAGAGAGACAAAATTAGAGTCTTAAGGAGCCAAGACTGCAAGGAGAAAGATGGAGGACTGAGTCTGTCACATTGCACTCAGAAGCTAATGAGCTAAGCAGAAAGTCTTTCTAAAACATAATAGTATTTGCCTCATGGTAAGGAAAAGAAATAAAAGGTATTCATTATTAGAAAAGAAGTCAAACTGCTATTACCCAAAGACATCAGTTTCTATATATAAAAATCTCATGAAGTGAAAGTTGCACAGTCGTGTACAAATCCCCATGGACTAGAGTCCATGGAATTCTCCAGGCCAGAATACTGGAGTGGGTAGCCTTTCCCTTCTCCAGGGGATCTTTCCAACCCAGAGATCGAACCCAGATCTCCCACATTGCAGGCGGATTTTTATCAGCTGAGCCACAAGGGAAGCCCAGGAATACTGGAGTGTGTAGCCTATTCCTTTTCCAGCGGATTCTTCCTGACCCGGGAATTGAACCATGGTCTCCTGCATTGCAGGTGGATTCTTTACCAACTGAGCTACCAGGGAAGCCCCCAAATCCCATAGAATCTACTAAGAAAAACCTAGAAGTAATAAGTAACTTTAGCAAGGTTGCACGGTACATGTGTGTTAGTCGCTTAGTCATGTCTAACTCTGTGACCCCATGGACTGTAACCGGCCAGGCTCCTCTGTCCATGGGATTCTCCAGGCAAGAATACTGGGGTGGATTGCCATTTCCTTCTCCAGGAGATCTTCCTGACCCAGGGATTGAACCCAGCTCTCCTGCATTTCAGGCAGATTCTTTACCATCTGAACTATAGGGAAGTCCGGGACTTCAAAGGGATATGAGAAAGCTTGGGGGGGATGGAAATGTTTATTATATTGATCATCATGATGGTTACATGGGTGTAAAAAGATATCAACATTTATCAAACTGTACACTTTAAGAATGTGCATTTCAATTATACCTGAGTAAGGTATTTTAAATAAAAAGATTAAGTGAAGAAGGAGATGGCTGACAGAGACAGAAAAAATCAATGAAGGCTCTGAAGAGGTTGGAAAATGACCACAGTGAGGAGTCTGTAATCAGAGAGTGGGATGCTTGAATCACTGATGATCGAGGTGGGAGAGGGCAGTTGTAGGAGATGACAATGCCTGGGAAGTGACCAGGGGAAGTGGGTGGCTGAGGTAGAGGTCATTTTTCTGCCTATTGCATACTCTGTTCTTTTTGCCTGAGCACAACCTCCCTCACTCTTTGCCTGGCCAAGTCCTACTCATCCTTCATGTTTCAGTATTCCTCTCCCTTCACCAACAGCACCTCAACTGGCATTCCTGTCCCCACCTAAGTTAAGTTCTTCTCTAATGCAATCTTGTAGTACTTGCTTTTCTTAAGCACTTAACACAATGATTACATATGTTGCTGCTGCTGCTGCTAAGTCACTTCCGTCGTGTCCGACTCTGTGCGACCCCATAGACGACAGCCCACCAGGCTCCGCCATCCCTAGGATTCTCCAGGCAAGAACAATGGAGTGGGCTGCCATTTCCTTCTCGAATGCATGAAAGTGAAAAGTGAAAGTGAAGTCGCTCAGTCGTGTCCGACTCTTCTCGACCCCATGGACTGCAGTCCACCAGACTCCTCTGCCCATGGGATTTTCCAGGCAAGAGTACTGGAGTGGGTTGCCATTGCCTTCTCCAATGATTACATATGTATTTCTGCAGTTCCTTCAGCAGTTCTAAGCTCCACAATGGCCTGAACCACGAGTAGTTTCAATGTCCCTTGTATCTCTAGCATCTGTGGCAATGCATTGCTGTTGTTGTTCAGTCACTCAGATGTGTTCGATTCTTTGCGACCCCGTGGACTGCAGCACACCAGGCTTCCCCGTCCTTCACTATCTCCTGGAGTTTGCTCAAACTCATGTCCACTGAGTCGGTGATACTATCCAACCATCTCATCCTCTGTCTCCCCCTTTTCCTCCTGCCCTCAGTCTCTCCCAGCATCAGAGTCTTTTCTAACTTGTTGCCTCTTCACATCAGGTGACCAAAGGATTGTTGCTTCAGCCTCAGCATCAGCCCTTCCAATGACTATTCAGAGTTGATTTCCTTTAGCATTGACTGGTTGGATCTCCTTGCTGTCCAAGGGACCCTCAAGAGTCTTCTCCAACACCACAGTTCCAAAGCATCAATTCTTTGGTGCTCAGCCTTCTTTATGGTTCAACTCTTACATCTATACATGACTACTGGAAAAACCATAGCTTTGCCTAGGTGGACCTTTGTCAGCAAAGTAATGTCTCTGCTTCTTAATAGGCTGCATCTCTGACATTTGGGGCAATGCATGGTGAAACATACATCTTTCACATTTTCCAACTCCAGTTTGGCTTCCTGAAGGACCTGAACTGACACATTTCATTTGAGGGTAGAGAATACCTCTCCTTCTCCTCTTTCATGGCAAAGGTAGGAGAAAGGCCAAAACACTTGGTGCTGGGAGCCAACACACAAGATCCTACCCATGACAAGGTCATGAGGGAGAAAACCTGACAGGCAAGGCAGATAATGTTTTCAGGGATTTTGAAAAGGCCAGCTCACGAGACTCCACCCATGACAAGGTCATGAGGAGAAAACCTGACAGGCAAGGCGGATCAGGTTTTCAGGGATTCTGAAAAGCTGCCCCCAGCACTCACCTTAAAGATGATATCTGTCTTTCTGATGCTTGCTTCAATAGACTACTCCCTAATTTCTGTGACACGGGCAGAAGGCCTTCCCTGATCTCTTTCCAAATAAGAATCAATTTAGAACTTTAAATAAGTTTCCCGGGTGGTGGTATTTTATGAGATTATCCAGGATGAAAGGAGTGTTTCAATTTAAACTCCTTTGCTGGCATTCTAGTTTGATTAGCAAAGGTGTCTATGCCCTTGGTACTAATATGCATGACTGCTTATAATACCCTAATCATAAAACAGCATAAAGAACCTGATCATATAAAGGCCCTAATAGACATAGAGCCCTTCAGGGAGTGAGGAAGCCCTATTAGAAAACACAAGAAAAATTATTCTAAAAGTGGCTATTGGGTTAACATTTGCTTGCTGTGTTTTTGCTCTTAATGTGCTAAGGTTGTGTTATGGAAACCATTGTTAACATAGTTAAAGATCTAGGAAAATAATAACTTAACCCTAGTGTGGTACCAATGAGATGGTTGTTAATTATTAGCCAGGAGTGCTAGGCAAGGGCTGCCTCACCAAAGCCTCAGAGTCCGTGTGGGATAAACCTCTTAGATAAATTCAACGGACAACTTCTGCAAAAGAATCAACTTTTGTGTTAACAAGGTTATACTTCTACTATGTTGTGACATGCTGTACTGTTGCCCTAAGAGACTGAAACTTTTCTGTTAAGATCACCACAGAAAGGAAAAAATAGGTTTACATTCACCTGACTTGTATAAAATGTCAATAGACTCCAAGACCAGAAGATAATGTACAAGACCCTCATAAACAAAGAAGCATGCAGAAAACACCCTGGTTTTGTGAAGGACAAGCTGATGTAATGTTAAACTATCTTCCCCTTAGAAATGTACTAAATTAGGGTATAAAAGCTACGGTAAAAAAATAAATCATTGCCAGACTCTGCTGCACACCCCCAGTCTGGTCTCTCTCTCTCTCTCTTTCTCTCTCTCTCTCTCTCCCTCGCCGACACCGTTCATCCTGAAGGTACCCCTGGATCCTGCTGGGGCTGGACCCTGGCAACTTGGTGTCCCATAGTCAAGCATGTGTCTCTACCAGGGCCCAGAAACACACCAGAAGCTATTTCTAGAAAGACATATAATCTCTGATGCTGATGGCATGGCCTTCCTACAGAACCCCAGGGACCTAGGTGGCAATTCCCTTACAGCGGCTGGTCTTGAACTTGACACTGCATCCCTACCCATTACTGATACATCTGACACCATGAGGGGTGTCATAAAAGATGGTCCACACTTCCACTGCAGCCTGGACCTGCTGCAGGTTCCTCTCCTGCACCCCAGCTCTGAGCCTTCTGCATCATCATATGGACTGTAGCAATAACCCTGCTGTCTTCTTTGTGGTGGAGGATTCAAGATGCAATTATTTGTCTTGCACTTTGGAGGAGACATCCTGGCATGCCTCTGATTACTTAACTCCAAAAAACTTGACTGAATTGTCAGTTCCCTGGATTTTCATAGGGTTTACTTCCCATGCTCTTGAGCACATGTGTCTTACAGATGCCTCTTACTCATCTTCTTCAGTCGATACGATCATGTCATTTAACTGATTTGAGTGATGTTCTATGGGCTGTCTAGATGATCCACATCTCTTTGTACTATGTTATGAGGTCGGGTATGATGTAGGGCAGGAGAGTTAACATAGCAGTGGAGTAAACTGTAATAGAGATGTCTGTCTACATGATTGTGAACTACTTCACATCCTCTTTCTCTGATTGGTTGGAATAGAAAGGAATGTACTCATCAAATCAATGGCCACATAACATGGACCTAGTTCAGTTCAGTAGCTCGGTCGTGTCTGACTCTTTATGATCCCATGAATTGCAGCACCCCAGGCCTCCCTGTCCATCACTAACTCCCGGAGTTTACCCAAACTCATGTCCATCAAGTCGGTGATGCCATACAGCCATCTCATTCTCTGTAGTCCCCTTCTCCTCCTGCCCCCAACCACTCCCAGCATCAAGGTCTTTTCCAATGAGTCAACCTTTCACCTGAGGTGGCCAAAGTACTGGAGTTTCAGCTTCAGCATCAGTCCTTCCAATGAACACCCAGGACTGATCTCCTTTAGGATGGACTGGTTGGATCTCCTTGAAGTCCAAGGGACTCTCAAGAGTCTTCTCCAACACCATAGTTCAAAAGCATCAGTTTTTCAGTGCTCAGCTTTCTTCACAGTCCAACTCTAACATCCATACATGACCACTGGAAAAACCATAGCCTTGACTAGACAGACCTTTGTTGGCAAAGTAATGTCTCTGCTTTTTAATATGCTATCTAGGTTGATCATAACTTTCCTTCCAAGGAGTAAGCGTCTTTTAATTTCATGGCTGCAATCACCATCTGCAGTGATTTTGGAGCCCCCAAAATAAAGTCTGACACTGCTTCCACTGTTTCCCCATCTATTTCCCATGAAGTGATGGGACCAGAAGCCATGATCTTAGTTTTCTGAATGTTGAGCTCTAAGCCAACTTTTTCATTCTTCTCTTTCACTTTCATCAAGAGGCTTTTTAGTTCTTCACTTTCTGCCATAAGGGTGGTGTCATCTGCATATCTGAGGTTATTGATATTTCTCCTAGCAATCTTGATTCCAACTTGTGCTTCTTCCAGCCCAGCGTTTTTCATGATGTACTCTGCATATAAGTTAAATAAGCGGGGTGACAGTATACAGCCTTGACATACTCCTTTTCCTATTTGGAACCAGTCTGTTGTTCCATGTCCAGTTCTAACTGTTGCTTCCTGACCTGCATATAGGTTTCTCAAGAGGTGGGTCAGGTTGTCTGGTATTCCCATCTCTTTCAGAATTTTCCACAGTTTATTGTTATCCACACAGTCAAGGGCTTATTAATCTGCTTGAGCAATCATACCACATCCAACACACAGCATCCACAATTGGAATTACTACTTGGTGAAGCCTGAAGTATACAGTCATTCTACAGGATTCAACCAATTTCTGTAGTCAACAGACTAGCAATGCAAATGGAGATATGATGGGGACCACCACCCCTAAATCTTTAAAAGTGGCTCTAATCTCTGTCATGTCTCCTGTGATATTGTTTGTAATTGAATCTCTTGGTAGTGTGTGTGTGGGGGGGGGGATGGGGTGCGAGTGGTGTGCAGTTCCGTATACTTGCACATAACTTCCACCAATGTAAAGACAATGAATGACAACCTAAAATTTGATTTGGATGTGGAGACCAATGACACCTCCCCCATACACACACACACCCCCCACCCACATCAAGAAGTCAAGAAATGGTTCATTACTTTCAGAATCAAGGGTTCTGAAGAGAGCAGGACAAGCCTCTCAACCAGTTGTGAAGTGACTTTTGAGAGCAAGGAATAGAGAGTGGCCTGGGATTTTACCATGGAGAAAAGGTGGGGCCAAAGTGAGAGTTCTCACATGTAGTTACCAGCACACATGGTTCTGATCTCCCTGTGGTGCTAAAGGAAGGAGAACCCAGGCTTTCTTCCCCGTTTACCCAGATATCACGCACAAGGGGGAGAGGAATGGCTAGCTGAAAAAGGAAAGGCCAAATTCTACCAATGATAAGGGATGGAAGTGATACTCTTCCCTGCACTGTTGCGGCTCTGGGAAATGGAGGCTCTTAGGGCTGGAAATGGAAACCTCAAAATGGCCTGTGCTGTGCCTGGCCTTAATTCAGGAAGAGCTTTTGCTAGAAGAAATAAAAATCAAATAAGGCAGAAAAGCAGAACCTGATTGTATAAAGGAAGACAACAAGAGGCATAACCATGTTAGTTGTCTAAATAGAAGAGTTGGTGCACTCGCATAAGCATCTGGGAGGCAGGAAGTTAGATAACAAATAGGACAGTTGAAGAGGCACCTCTCACTCATGGCTGAACCGACTGCCTGAGCACCATGCCCACCAGGCTCACCAAGGCCTTAGCAGTAGTAAGTACCCACAAACTGGAAGCAGTATATATTGTAATGACAGTAACAGAGGTCGCAGACTTAAGCGTAGTTCTACAACTTGGTAATCAGGGTAATCCTCTCATTTCTCTTCTACTCACTTTCTACCACTGAAAAAGGAAAGGCGCCAGCCACTGCTCTGCAGATTGGACCACCCAATCGGTCCGTCGCCCTCCTCCACCTCTTGATAACGACGTCCCCTCCCCACGGAGCCCCAGCGCCCTGAGTTGGCAGGTCCACTCAGGGTCCCTCGGGTTTGAAGGGTCGAGCTGCCCTCCCTGCGTGTCCATGGGTCCTGGCCGCGGCCAGCTCTGAAGACCGGCATCCAGCGTCCAGAGACCACCAGGGCAACTCGCCAAACATCCCCTTTGGATCTTTGCAGGCACCCAGCTCTCTTCCTCTCTCCCGCCTCCGCCTGCACTGTGGTGATGGTGCACTCGGGTTCAGGGGGTCTGCGTCAGCTCTAGGCCAGTGGGAACACCCAGATCGTCCAGGCCATTGGGGGATGGGCAACGAGAGCCCCGGGCGCCCAAGATGGGCAACAGGCAGAATTGTGATCCTTGCCCGCCATCTGGCGGCCATTATGGGAACTGCCGCCGAGGCTTCTCGCGCCCAGGGTAGCCTTTGGAAGCGTGGATGGTCGCTTTCCAAGCTCGCGGCTGCAGGAAATGGCGACGCGTTCAGGCGCAGAGGCGCCGGACGTAATCGCGCAACTTCACGGGGCACAGACACGCAGGCGCATGCAGGATGGCCTCAGGCTCGAGAAAATTTCTCTGGAATCAGTGGTGCTTTCTACCCTGGTGAATGCTCTGCTCACCGAGGGTTCTGGGGTAGCCGCAGACCCCGAGTCAGCCTCTGGGCAGGAAGGGGCTATCGCTGGGCCCCTGTCTGCAGCCTCCTACTGACATCCCCGCACCTTGCCTTCTGCCTGCTACCAGAACACAGGACTAGTGCGGGGGAGTGAGACAGGGAGAGGGCTGCCCGTGCCTCTCAGCAGGCCACCCTGCCCTGGACTCAAAGTGGAGAACAGTGCTGCCAGCCTTTCCTCGCCTCTGAGGAAAGGGGGTTGTGGAATTCCTGCTGGCCCACCCTCCTGTCCTCGGACATCACACCACCAACCCCCCCGCACCACCACCCCCGTCCCTGGGTGCCCAGGGCCGGGCTGGCCGCTGTTGGCCAGCAGGGGTAGACCGATCTCAGGAGGGTGGGCAAACACCCATGCCCTGGAATCCTGCACCACACTCCTAACAGTGGCCATGAACTCACACCAGGACCTTTCTGTGGCTGGCTGGTCCTTGGGATGGCACACGTGACCTCTCTGAACCATCTGGTTGCCTAGAGTCCCCACGGAGCTGCCAGGGATTCTGGAGCCTGGCGTCCTACCAACTGACCCTACCCTCCCCCCACATCTAACCCACTCATTCCTGGGGGCTCCCTGAGATTCCTGGGGACCTAACCAGCCACAGTCCCTGCCCACAAATCCCTGTCGCCAAGCTCCGTCCGGCCCAGGGAGCCACACAGACCATCTCGAACCCTGCCGGGACCTCACTGCAGTGCCGACTCGGGGTACCAGGCCACTGTACCCCCACCCCAGGCAGCCCCTCCCCTCCACTATCCAGAGCAGAGACAAGACAGCTGAAACTTTCAAGAAACTTTATTAAAGAGCAGCACTGACTGAAACCATTGAAGACAGGGAATATCAACACAAAGAACTCCTAACGGCCACAGGTCACGGTCCTGCCTCCCCCCTCCTCCCAGGGTCCCTAACGAGGTGCCCGCGCTGCCCCCACACAGCAGCCCTCCCTCCCCCCACACTCTCCCTTCCTGAGGGCCTCACAGGCGGTGTCTTGCCAGGAAGGTGGACACTGGCAATGCCCGATACCCCCAGGGCAGCTCCTCCCGCTTGGGCCCACATGCCCTATGGTGGGTACAAGTCAGTCACACAGCAGGGCACACTGCACCAGGCCGAGGACGCAGAATCCCGAGGAAGCACAGGGTGGCCCAGCAGAGCACAGGTCCTGGGGGCCTTCCAAAGCCCCACTGCAGCCCCGATGCAGATCTTCCTTCCATAAGTCCCGGGGTGGACACTGGCTGAGCCCTCGTCCATCCCCTCCTTCCCACTGGTTCCTGAGAGTGGGCTGGGGTGTCTCTGGGCCACGGTTGTGGGAACTGCTCAGAGAAGAACACATGCACATCTCCAGGAGACCAAGCAGAACTGAGCCTGAATCTGCACCGGGAAAGCACACACTGAGCTGAGGACCCGGGACCACAGCGGGTAGGGCCTTGGCTGGTGCTGAAGCTCAGGACATGTGGCAGGGCCCAGTGGTGGCTGACTGGGTAGGTGGGGACACCCGGCCCAGGTTCTTGGGCACCGCAGGGCTCTGCGGGGTGTGGGGGTGTGTGTTGTTGGGGAGGGGAGAGGGGACTGGGGCAGGGAGGGGTTCCTTGAGACCTGGGTCACTAGGGGGCCTACAGGGACACATCTGGACTTCCCAGGACAGGGATCAGCCTTCCCCAGGGGATACTGAATAGGGGTCCCCTCTAGGGGGGTGGGAGGGGGAGGCCCAGGCACCATGATATGGCCCTTAACGTCTCCCAAGCCAGTGTGGGCAACAGCTGTTTGCAGGCACCCCTCACTTAGGCAGGGGCTGCCCACTCAGGGCTGTTTCCATTTGCAGGCTTTGGGGCTGACCTTGGCATTGGCAGCTGGTGAGTGGTACTTCTCCAGGCAAGTCCCAGGTCTCCAGTGACCAAGCTCAAACCTAAGCAGAACAAAAGAATCCTCCCTCCCACCAATGAATTATCCTCCTCCACTTCCTGTATCCCCCTCCTCCTCTTCCTCCTCCTTCCCCTTTTCCTCCTTTGGAACAAAAGTTTACACACACACCCACTTACACCAAAGCCAGTTGTGGGGTACTGGCCCAGCAGGTACCCAGGGCCCTATCATCTGCTCACAGTCTTTGCTGTCCTTGTCCCTACAGTCCTTCCAGGCTGCAGGGGCTGGGGTGGGGGAAGACAGCTTGTAGGCTGGTACTGGGTGCCATGGGCCTCTGGGTCCTCTGCCCTCAACTTCAGAAAGGTTCCAGGGTGCTGCCTTCCTGGGGACTCCCTGGGGCAGTGTAGATGATTCTGAAGACAGGCTGGATCCTGCGGTCTCCCCACCAGAGCATCTCCCGTCTGCCCCACAGCTCTTCCTTGACAGTGCTGGCACCTTGTGGCAGAGATAGCCTCCAGAGAGGCTCCTCTAGGCCCCATGTGGCCTGGGGGACCATCAGCATCGTTAACTCAGAGCCTACAGGGTGGGCGTTTGCAGGTGGCCAGAAACCAGGGCCAATGCCAGAGCCCCTGACTACACCTTCAGTCTCTGCTAAGTTGAGGTCTTTGTCTGAGGCACAGGCACCCCTTTTGCTGCACCTGACGGCCCCCTACTTGGGTCTCCCGCACCTCCCTGAATTTATTTTGGCTTGGTTGGTGGAGCACCTTCCAGCTGGTAGAGGCTGAGGGGGCTGGGCCTGGCTGCCCTGCCCCTCTGTCCCACTCAGGGTTCCCCCTGTTTGTGTGGACTGCCTCTTCCCCCGTTACACTTCTGTTGTCTGCTAGCAGAGGGGGTACCTGGATATGTTGAGCCTATGCTTCCTAGGGCTTGGGGTGGCTCAATGGTCCCAGCCCCTTTCTTGTTCCCCGATTCTTCTGCTGCCAGCTGAGGCCTGGGCTTTGCCGGAGGCTGGTTCTCGGCCCTAGGAAATAATGCCTGGCTGTGGCCTTCCTCCCCAGTGTCACAGCTGGAAGATAGCCACTGCACTTCAGAAATGGAACGATCCCTTCCTGGATGGTCTGAGTGTTGCTCTCAGCAATTGACCCTGCCTGTACCATGACCTGAGGGATCAGGACACTGTCTTCTGATGCCCTGCAGACCCTTTCTGCTGGACCCTGATTCTTCTCGGTCACTGCCATGGGGGCCTCACACTCTTCATCTCAAAGGAGCTTCATTAACTGCAGGAAAGTGGGCACACACTCTCACTGATCCAGTAGCTTGAGCTTGCCCCGGAGGGCAGTGGTCATGGAGGCTTGAGCTAGGATGTGTTTCAGGTGAATCGTGTCTGTGCTTCTCACTGACAAGGGGCTGTGCTGCACAGCTTTCTGAATCAGGGGCTCTAACCATACCACAAAACCAGAGATGTTCTCTCTAGACTTCTGGAAGGTCTGGGATAACTTAAACTGTAAGATTCTGTGGTCCTCTTTAGCCCCAAATATCTGCTTCAGGGCCTCCAGGCACTCTTCCACTGTCATGGAGTCATTGCTGACCCTGAGCACCCACATGATGGACTAGGCAGGGCTGCAAAGCTCTCCAGCAAATGCCGCCGCTTCTCAATCTGACACCTGCAATAGCTGCATCATCTCAGTCACCTGCTCTAGCCAGGTTTCAAAGCTCTCTTCACCTGGTCCTGGGAGAGTGTTTCCTGAAAACATCTTGAGTTTTTGGTACCACAGGCTTTCTTTCAGAGGCTGCAAGACTGGTTGCCTGACTTGAGCCAAGCCCTCTGACTCTGCCCCCTCAGAGTGAGTGCTGTAGCCCAGGGTTTTGGCCACATCTACCATTCTTCGACTCTCATCTTTTAGGAAGTACTTCATTCTGTTGATAAATTCCTCATATGGGCTACGGGATTTCACCACTTCCCAGGTACCTCCCTTTCCTAGGATCCGGCTGGGCACAGTAGCATAGTTGATAGTGTCAGTCAATTCAAGGAAAACTGCCTTAGCCTGGTCTTCCCTTCTGAACATTGTGCCCAGCACCCTGTAGGTGCAGAGGGACTCTAAGCCTCTCCTCAGGGTCTCTTTAATTTCCGCCTCACTACACTCCATGGGGATCCCCAAGATTAGCAAGACCTTCCTAGGGTCCAGGTCCATTCCTCTGCACCAATCCTCCAACAGTCACAGCCATTGCTCCCAGTTTCTATGGACTGGTCTAATACTAAGGGCAGTAATCAGCTCACAATGTGACCAGAAGTCAAGGACTTTTGGGTCAATGCCAAGTATGAAGGCCAAATCGTCTCCGTTTTCCACAGCCTATATATGCATATGGAGTGAGAACAACATTAATTCCCAACCTCCCAACCCCCACCAAAACCCCTCCACTATCCCTTCCCCTTTCTGGTCACAGAGATTCAGCCCCTGCTTCCCAGGGCTTCCCCAATCATTTGGTGGAGGGGTTTCTTTAGGCCCAGTTTCCTCCACCTCATCCTGTCCCTGCTGACCTCCGCTTGCTGTGGGCTCCTCCTCAAAGTCCCAGGACTCTGCTGTGTGTCCTGGAGGTGCCTGTGGTGAAAAGGCCAGAGGTAGGAGGCGGGGCCTGACAAAGCCTCTGTGTGTGTGTGTGTGTGTGTGTGTGTGTGTGTGTGTGTGTGTGTGTGTGTGTGTGTGTGTGTGTGTGTGTGTGTGTGTGTGTGTGTACGCACGCGCATGTGCATGCCCATGCCCTGGCTCAGGGCTGTGCAGTCCCAGGGCATCTGGTACCCACTTCTCTGGGGCAAAAGTTAGAGGACGAAGAGGTCCAGTTCCCTCCTTCCTCAGAAAATGCCTGACAGATGAGAAAGATGACTGGAGCTCTGCACAAGACAGTGAAACTGATGGGAAGAACTGAAGAGAATGTGTGACAAGCTGTCATATTGCCATGGATACCAAGGACAGCATGGGCCATGGGTTTCCATCACAGAAGGGTGTCATGTGGTAGGTAAGGTTAAGGAGCAACAGGTGATGTCACTGGCCTCTAACCAAAGAAGTATCTTTTGTTGGGGGGAGGGAAGATGGGGGCTGGGCAGCAAGGACCAAGAGCCGAAAACATTAGCTTATGTTTTCCAGCTGTCTGGAAGCTAGAATCAGAGGCAGAAAAGGGACCCAAAAAGGGTCTCCAGTGCCACACTGCAGGAACAGACAACTCCGACCATAGGTGTGACCCTACCCTGCAGACCCTGTAAACCTTGGCAGGCAACCCCGCCCCTCCTGCTTTTTGCCAGGGTTACAGAGGCCTCTTCCATCTCACAGCTGTTCACCATGCTGGTTAAGGATCCAGTGGCAGTGCAGATGCTAGAATTCCACCCACAGGCAGCACCAGACCTGCTCTCCAGTGCTTCACACAGGCAGTCCCTGGTGCTGGGGCAGTGGACACTGCTTCATTGGATCTGTTCCAGGCAAGGCCGAGGTTCTGCCTCACAAGCCCCTGCTCAGGCTGTGCCAATTCTGAGTCTACAGAAGTGCTCACAAGCACTCTGGTACAGGTTTACAAGAAACTGCTCAACTGGTATTCAGCGCTAGTGCAGTTAAGATTATTGCTGCAGTGCGTGTGCTTATGTGTCTGACTCTTGTGACCCCATGGACCATAGCCCATCAGGCTCCTCTGCCTATGGGATTTTTCAAGCAAGGATACTAGAGTGGGTTGCCATTTCCTCCTCCAGGGAGTCTTCCCAACCAAGGGATTGAACCCACGTCTGCCTGCATCTCTGGCAGATTCTTTACCGGCTAAGCCATCGGGAAGCCCTCAATTATTATTACTCCGCCCTCAATTCCAGCCCTCTTTTAAACCTTAATCTGCCTGCAATGCGGGAGACCTGGGTTCATTCCCTGGATTGGGAAGATCCTCTGGAGAAGAGAACGGCTACCCACTCCAGTATTCTGGCCTGGAGAATTCCATGGACTGTATAGTCCCTGGGGGTCACAAAAAGCTGGACACGACTGAGCGACTTGCAATCCCTCACTGGCTCTTAAACCTTGCCCCCGCTGCCAAGTCCCACTTCCACCGAAGCGCAACCGACGCCTTAAGTCCCACCCCTGACGCTGAGCCTCCTGGCACGTTTGACCCAGGTCGCCATCAAGGCCCACCCCATCCAAGTCCCACCTCCAACGAAGCCCCACCCTCAACTGAGCTCAGCCCCTAATGCCAATCCCCACCCCGCTGGAAGTTCAATCTCTGCCCCCATGAAGCCCCACCCCTTCCCGTGACCCAACCCCCACTCAAGTCCCATCCCTAATGAAACCTTGCCACTACTTAAGCCCGATCCCTACCCCCACTCAAGCCATGTCCCACCTCTTCCCAAGCACAATGCCTGTCCTAAGCCCTGACCTCACTCAAATCCAACTACTGTCCCAAAGCCTCCGCCTTCATTTCCCTGTGGCCCCCACCCTCACCTAGGCCCACCTTCCTAAATCCCTCCACCCGTTTACACACTCTCTACCTCAAACACCCCTCATTCCAGAGCAGGAATACGTCTGATCAATGGAAGTTGGTAAAGGCCAGGAGAGAAAGGGCTGAAGCCACTTTCCCCTCCAGGGTAAGGTCCAGAGCTCCCAGTCCTGATTGCAATGGCTGTGAGCAGGGTTAGGTGTGCAAGAGGTTCCTTTGCAATTCCAAGGCTGGTCACAATGTCTTGAAATGGCACGGTACTGGTGCACGCCATGCCTGATTGGCACGGTACTGGTGTGTGCCAGGCATGATAAATGGCATGGTCCTGGTGCATCTGGCCTGATATAGTGGGATCCCACTTCCAGGGGAGCTTGATAAAAGTGCAAGCTCTGATTCAGGAGGACTGGAGTGGGACTGAAATTCTGTGTTTCTCCTTTCTAGAAAGCTGGGTGATTACTGAGCAAGATACTTACAGAATCCTTTTTAAGTGAAGGTATTTCCTTTGTCTGAGAAGGGGAACACAGACCTAAATATGCCTGACTTCACTCGAAAGTACTATGGAAAGCCTGTTAAATCAGTCTCCTTCCCATGCCAAGAAAAAGTAGTTACCTGCTGGTGTCAGAAAGTCACAGAACTCAAGTGGGGCATTTTACCTGAGGGCTCTCATAACACAAGTCCACTGTGGCTCTGTGAAGCCCCCACTCAGCCACATGGCATTACAGGTATGATAGGTGTCACAGAAAGTGATACCATGGGAAGAGGTGTTCTGATTGCCATCACAAAGAACAGTGGAGGTTAAAAAACATGTCTGAAAACACATTATATTGGTTTCAAGTGTATAACATAACGATATTTGTATATGTTGCAAAATTACCACCATTATAAGTCTAGTTAAAATTTATCAATGCACATAGTTTTTTTTCTTACAATGAGAATTTTAAAAAATCTACCCTCTCAGCAACTTTCAAAAATACACAGTACAGTACAGTTTTATTAACTATAGTCTCCATCCTGTACATTACATCCCCAGGACTTATTTATCTTACATTTATGTTTATGTGTGTGTATGTGTATATAATATGTCCTACCCTGATGGTATTACTGAATTAGATTATGAAAGCCCTTCAAGGAGCTCTGTTATGATTGGTTTAGAGATAATTAAGTGCTTTTTATGAATTGAACACTCTTAAAGTTCTCAGGAATTAATGAAAGTGAATTTACCCTCACACAACTTTATTTTAGCAGTAATTATGTTTTATATATATTATGTCAACATTAGTTTCCAAGATCTTTTGCTAACTTAAAACTTAATACTTATACTAAGATAACTATACAAGATGTGCAAGATGTGTTTTTCTTAAGGAAAAAGAATAACTTTTTCCTAAAGTAAAATTACTGGTTGTTCAAAGAATGAAAAAGATGAAAGGGCAAGACAAAACATGAATGGATATGCTTCTCAGAAAAAGGATTTTGTTTCTTGTGGTCAAAGCTGCCTAGAGATCAATGGGTTTGTATATAATATTTTAAAAACTGAGCTATGATATCAAATAGTACACTGATGCAAAACTAGAATTTTTTTTTGTTTGTGTGTTTTATTTATTTATTTTTTATTTTTTTATTTTATTTTCTCTGTTAAACAGGAAACATTTCCTTAGATTATTGGTACTAAAATTACTAAGGCTGTAAAATGTTTTTCTTTAATTTTTGAATCATCTGCCTAGAAAGCAAAGATTCTTATCAGAATAATTTTCTTTGCTTTATGTTGACTTTATCATGGCCTTCAGTCAAACCTCGTCAATTTTGAAAGAACTAAGGTTCTTTATAATTGCATTTCATTCAATATGTACTTTCAAAATATTTTGTCACTTTGGTTAAATAGACAAGTAGTGTTTGTTATGGACCTATGATCTTATTTAACCCAGTGTTCAAATTTATTGAACAGATCTTTTATTTTACTTTCCCCACACTCAAATCCTAAGTGGTATATATCCTTTGTTTATTCCGCCCGCCATGCCAGAAGGCTTCTGGGATCTGATTTCCCTGACTAGGGATTGAACCTGGACCCTTGGCAGTGAAAGCGCCGAGTCGTAACCACTGGACAACCAAGGAATTCCCTTGAGTGATATAGTCTTTATTCTGAAACCCTATTTGAGTTTTCCTAGAGAGACCCTGGAAAATCACAAAGGATCTTTCACCTTGTAAAAATTTTATTTGATATATTGAATTTCATGGGAGGCTTTGTCAAATCACAAGAGATGCCTAACCTTCCCTAGGTTCCATTTGTGTGGACAAAATGTTATTGAAATGAATGTTTCAAAAACAGTATGAATTTCCTGGAGGTTTGTCAATGCCCTTACTGTTTATGATATGTCCTGGTGCTGCTTTGCCTGATATTAAACTGTTTAAATTCATGCAAAGATGGGCACGATAAGGGAACAGAAACAGCAAGGAGCTAATAGAAGCAGAAGATATTAAGAAGAGGTGGCAAGAATACACAGAACTATACAAAAAATGATCCACATAACCACGATGGTGTGATCACTCACCAGGAGCCTGACATCCTGGAGTGTGAAGTAAGGTGGGCCTTAGGAAGCATTACTACATACAAAACTAGTGGAAGTGATGGAATTCCAGCTGAGTTGTTTAAAATCCTAAAGGATTATGCTGTTAAAGTGCTACATTCAATTTGTCAGCAAATTTGGAAAATTCAGCAGTGGCCACAGCACTGGAAAAGGTCAGTTTTCATTCTAATCCCAAAGAAAGGTAATGCCAACAAATGTTCAAACTTCCATACAATTGTGCTTATTTCACCAGCAAGGTAATGCTCAAAATCCTTTAAGCTAGGCTTCAGCAGTACATGAACCAAGAATTTCCAGATATAGGAAATTTAGAAAAGGCAGAGGAATCAGAGGTCAAACTGCCAATGTCCATTGGTTCATAGAGAAATGACAAAAATTAAAACACACACACACACACACACACACACACACACACATCTACTTCTGCTTCATTAACTACACTAAAGACTTTGACTGTGGATCACAACAAACTGTGGAAAATTCTTCAGGTGATGGGAATGGCAGGCCACCTTACCTACCTCCTGAGAAACCTATATGCAGTTCAAGAAGCAGTAGTTAGAACTGGACATGGAATAATGGACTGGTTCCAAATTAGAAAAGGAATATGTCAAGACTGTATATTTTCACCCTGATTATTTAACTTATATGCAGAATACATCATGCAAAATGCCAGGGTGGATGAGTCACAAGCTGGAATCAAGATTGCCAGGAGAAATATCAATATCCTTAGGTATGCAAATGATACCACTCAAATGGCAGAAAGCAAATAGAACTTAAAGGACCTCTTGTTGAAGGTGAAAGAGGAGAGTGAAAAACCTGGCTTAAAATTCAGCATTCAGAAAACTAAGATTATGGCATCCAGTTCCATCACTTCATGGCAAATAGAAGGGGAAAAATTAGAAACCATGATTTTATTTTCTAGGGCTCCAAAATCACTGTGGATGGTGACTGCAGCCATGAAATTAAAAGACACTTGTTCCTTGGAAGGAAAGCTATGATAAACCTAGACAGCATATTAAAAAGCAGAGATATCTCTTTGCTGACAAAGGTCCATATAGTTAAAGCTATGGTTTTTCTGGTCTTCCCTGTAGCTCAAACAGTAAAGAGTCTGCCCGCAACACAGGAGACCTGGGTTTGATTCCTGGATTGGAAAGATCCTCTGGAGAAGGGAATGGCAATCCACTCCAGTATTCTTGCCTAGAGAATCCCATAGACAGAGGAGCCTGGCAGGCTACAGTCTGTGGGATCACAAAGAGTCGGACACGACTGAGTGACTAACACTATTACTATTATGGTTTTTCCAGTAGTCATGTACAGATGTGAGAGCTGGACCATAAAGAAGGCCGAGCACCAAAGAATTGATGCTTTCAAACTGTGGTGCTGGAGAAGCCTCTTGAGAGTCCTTTGGACTGCAAGATCAAACCAGTCAACCCTAAAGGAAATCAATCCTGAATATTCATTGGAAGGACTGATGCTGAAGCTGAAGCTGAAGCTTCAATACTTTGGCCACCTGATGCAAAGAGCCGACCGATTGGAAAGGACTGTTAGGCTGGGAAAGATTGAGGGCAGTAGAAGAAGGGGGCAACAGAGAATGAGACGGTTGGATGGCATCACCAACTCAATGGACATGAGTTTGAGCAAACTCTGGGAGATAGTGAAGGACAGGGCAGTCTGGCATGCTGCAGTTCATGGGGTTGCAAGAGTCAGACACGACTTAGGATTGAACAACAACAAACAGTGTAGTGTTATCAATCGTAATTCTAGTTATCTTTTTAAATGTTGCACAGAAATAACCAAATTTCCTTGTCAGTTGCATTATTTTTGTGTTGAACTCTCATCAGATCTTTAACTATGGCATTTTAAATCTTTTGTCTTGCACTTATGCTTCCCCAAACACGCTTGCAATCACCTACAGGGCACAATGCTTTCTCTTCAAGAAAAGAGGTCTCAGACCCTCAGGAAAAGAACTTTGCCAAATGTTGAGGCACAAGTTTCTGATGCCATTACTTAAATAACTTTGAAATTCTATCACTGCAGTGAGCCAGAGTTTTCAGAACTCTAGGATATAAGCTGATAGGTTCATGAGGCTGCTAACCCAAGACTGAGCAGAACGAGAATTAATTACATAGGACTTAACTAACTGATGAAGAATGATTATGAGTTTTGTTTGGAACATTGCTGATGCTTTCATGCTCTATATTCTGGATGAAAGAAACCCTTTCTCATTTATCTTAAGATATCTGTAACTCTTAACAATATAGTGGGCACCCAGAGGAGCAGGTCAGCAGACAGGAGTTCCTGGGCAGTGGGGGATGGGATGAGGAGGGAACACAGTGGGCATTCATGAGTGGGGCTGAGTTCAGAGGATGTTTAGAGAAAAAAGAATCCTGCAGATGTCATTAGGTGATGGGTCTGGCACAGAAGGTGCTCCTTGGGCTACAGCACTGTGCAGAAGGGGTTCGGTGTGTACAGTGAGGAAGGCCTGGTGCGGGGTTTTTCATGGGACAGGTGACAAGATGCAGAAGCCACTCACAGGCAGGGTATACAGCGCAGAGGAAGGCTGCATGGAGACAGCATTAACAGGGTAGCCCATCAGAAAAGCAGTGCCACTCTTACCTAAGCAGGAAGAGTTGAGAATAGGAAATCAGTGGCTTTCACAACCAGTAGAAGGGTTGGAGCAGTGAAGGGGAGGGAGGCTGCTGCTGATACACTAGGAAAAAGCCCCCAGTGATTTCAGCTGCAGGCAGGACTGTCATGGATGATTCTCAGGAGGTTTCCCAGAAGTCACTGGGAAAGAAACCAGGTATAACCTCTTTTTGACACTTCTTAGTGCCCAGTGCTGCTGCCAGGGAATAAGGGCTTCTTCTTCTCTCAAAGTACTCTAGTAGCTGGGTAATCAAACCTGGAGGCATTTTGATAAGGGATTCTAGAACATGTAGTTCCTAGGACTATCCCATATACTGAGTAGAAATTGTACAAAGGGGCAGAGATGTGGCCTAGTTGCTAACAGTCAATCCAACACGGTCCAACTCTTTGACCACTCATCATCCATAATACTTCTCTCTCCATTATTTTCTTCCAAATGGTAACAGTAGCAACACCATGCTTCTGCTTAGCATGATGCAACCATTCCTCATACAGGTGAATGCACCTCTGTCTTCTCCAGGAAGGCGGGACGGCAAAAGTCCCATTGGGTACACTCTCATTCTCTGGGGGATGTCTGTTTCTTCTCTAGATCTGCCATAATTACACTTTGATATACTGTACTCTATAGGTTATAGGTTATTAAGTACCACCCACACAATTCAAACACAGCATTTGGAAATGGGTGAAATAAAAAATAATGGGCATGAGATTCAACCATATAATAACAAAGCAAGACAAAGTATGTGTAGCTTCTATAGTTGTTATTTTGGCAACTGGCCATGAGGTCATACTCAGTATTTATAACTTCCTTCTTCCACTAGCACTTCAATTCCCCATGACCTCATCTAGCTGATTGTGGTTGTTTATGTGGAGGTAAGATACAAATCTTTATTCCTAACCAATCTGATCCCTTACTGGTCCTGCGTGAGTCATTATAACCATCCATTAGCTTATATTATTGGATATGGGAACACTAAGAGAGACTTTCATTTTTTTCTCTTAGGTTCCAGATATGGTCCTTCTTGCCTTCACGGTGTAGTAGTAACTCCATTCCCCCTCAATAATCAGGAGCAGTCAGCCAGCAGGTAAAAACACCTGTCTTGTTGATTCAGTGCCAAGAGGGGTCCCAAATGACCGGGTGGCAATCTCCACTTCGAATTCAATATAACCACTGTTGGGTCCCCTGGTGGAAGATTTCCTCCACTGGGAAATTCATGGGGGAAAGATATTGTGCAGAAAAACAGGACAAGAGAAATGTGTTTTGTGGAAATTCACAGGTGGAATACACTCATAAGTAGAGTCCCCCAGAGGACCCCATGTGGGGTGTATGGGTTGAGGGCCCTCATAGGTGTGGATCTGTAGAGGGGAAGGAGGAATAGTGGAGGCTGAGTATGGTGACCAAATGGCTTGCTTGGAACCAGCTCTGCTAAGTCATTTTTCAAAATAACACTACTCTATTTGGGTAGAGTGGGGGTGTTTGTATCACATACTATCACCAATAGATTCCTAGAAATATCTAGTTAGGAGCTATTATAGTTCTTGTCCTTTGAATTGGTGAAGCATCTTCTTCATTTCCCAATGGTACTCATGTAGCCAAGATGGTGGTTGAGGGTGCAGTGAGAATGTAGCTACAGGGATACTAGTTCAATATCAACTGAATACTGGGTCCCAACATCCCTACTCAGTAGTGGAAGGATTTCTCTGACATGTCTTCTATCTTTGGGCTGATTTCCTGATCAACCCTTTTTGGCCCCAGGTGGGATTAAGACATAGATGGCATGTAAATTATATTTTCGGGTACAAAACCTGGAAGCATGGATCACCTGATATACAGAATGGCTGTTCAACAGGATTCTGACAGCCTGGGCCACTAGCCCTAATGAACAAGATGAAAAGTCTTTCCTGTTGGTACACATCTGGAGGAATGGGTTGGGATGTGTGGTTGAGGGGGCACCATTGAGGAGGGTGTTGGAGAGATGTCTATTCAGAATTACTGCCAGAGTTGATGGGAACAGGAGTGCTAAATGGGAAGTTGACAGAGGAAGAATCCAATAAGCATATTTACGTATTTTAGGAGCTAGCATACAAGAGAGGGATTATAGATTATCAGTGGATGATAGCTAAAGGGAACAGGTTGTAACTCAACTGAGGAATGCATTTCCAAAGACAGAATGGGCTTGTAAGGGACTGTGCTCCTGGTCATTGCAAGTGCTCAATAAGGATGAAGCAGCCACCTATCAGCAATGAAAGGATGGGCCCAAAAGAATAAAACATTACTCATTAAGATCTGACAGGTCTAAAAAAATCTGACAGGTCTATTGAATAGGAAGGAACTCCAAAAGGGAGGGGGGATATATGTATATGTATAGCTGATTCACTTTGCTGTACAACACAAGCTAACACAACACTGTAAAGCAACTACACTCCAATAAAACTAATTTTTTTAAAAAAAGATCTGACAGGTCTAGAATTGCACACCTCTAGTGCATGTATAATTTCTAGATAATGCTGGCTTTTTTTTTTTTAGCTCTTTATATTTGGTACTTCTTAAAAGTATTTATTTGATTTTGTAAAGAGAATGGCTTCAAGTAATAGGAGAAAATTAATCACACAGCCAAATGCACCAAGTTATTACATTTAAAAAAGGAAACCTTAACATTTACACATGAAGTATCTCACCATTTATTATGTTTGTGTACGTTACTGTGAGTCAAGCAAGTATGATTAAAAATTCTAGGCAACTAAAAAGAAGCAAAGTGTAATGTAACCACCTCTATTCCTTAAGTCTGCAGAATTGTGAGCCATTTCAACCACGAAAGAGATTTTTTCAGATTAAAATCAGTATCTTGCACACTGGTTCTAAAACTCCCTTAAAGGCAGAGTGTATCTTGAAGGTGGGGAAGACAGCCTATCTTGGACCTCTTTCCCTTTCACTAATTCATTCAGCATCTATGTATCAATCCCTACCATGTGCCAAGTCCCAGGCTGAGGGCTAGTCTTGAGGAAAACCAGCTCATATTTTGTGTCAGTACGTGGCATGCCGTGCCAATTTTCCCATCTAGAGCAAATCTGATGCACATCCAAGTAAATAAATGGAATGTTCTTCTCTGATCATTTTGCAAGAAGAACAAGTCCACCATCCAATGTGCACAGGGCTCAGAAACTGGACATAGATGGAGAGACATTTTCTAATTTAATCAAGAGAAGGGGTGGTCCCAAAATGGTGGAAGAATAGGACGGGGAGACCACTTTCTCCCCCACAGGCTCATAAAAAAAAATGTTATTTTAATGTGGAGTAACATCCACAAAACAACTTCTGAATGCTAGCGGAGGACACCAGACACTCAGAAAGGCAGCCCAAACTCTTCGAGATCAAGAGAAAAGGCCCTCATTTTTAATCAGAGAAACTGCCAGTTTGTCCTTTTGTGGAACTTACACAGTGAAAGTGAAAGTGGCTCAGCCGCATCCTACTCTTTGTGACCCCATGGACTACACAGTCCATGGAATTCTTTTGGCCAGAATACTGGAGTGGGTAGCCTTTCCCTTGTCCAGGGGATCTTCCCAACCCAGGGATCAAACCCAGGTCTCCCACATTGCAGGCAGATTCTTTACCAGCTGAGCCACAGGGGAAGCTCAAGAATACTGGAGTGTGTGGCCTATCCCTTCTCCAGTGGATCTTCCTGACCCAGGAATTGAACCAGGGTCTCCTGCACTGCAGGCAGATTTTTTACCAACTGAGCCACCAGGGAAGCCCGATTTACACAGTAATCCCGGTACCAAAGGTGGAGGAGCCCAGTTGCACGGGCCTACATCTGTCCAGCAGGCCAGTAGGAGTCCCTGTTCCAAGTTCCTGGGGTCTTGGTAGTTGCTGCTAGCTTGGGATCTGTCTGGACTGGAAAATGGGACGTCACTGAGGGCCCTGTGCTCAGATCAGCTAGCCCACTGGAGCTTCCCCTGGGTCGACAAGCTCTTCTTTGGGAAGACCTGTGAGTCAAATCTCTTCCCAGCGAAGAGTATTTCAGTTCAGAAGTGTTTTCATGGCAAAGGAGGGTGAGGAGGGCCAGTTTGGCTCTTCTTGTATTTTACCCAGGATGCCCAGAGGAGGAGTGCAATTTCCCACCTGCCTCTCTTTGTAAAAGTGTGCCTCAGGGAAGGTCTGAGGGGGGCAGATTCCCCAGGAGGACTAGGTTAACCTCCACACAGGCTCAGGACTATGGTTACAGTTACTGGAGAGACACAGCAATGGTTCTGACTGCTTATCTGAGCCTCAATATCCTCTTTTGCAAACTGGGGAGAAGAATACCCTATTCACAAGATTAGAACGGGGATTAATGCCATCACTCTGTTATAATGCCTGCTACGTAGTAAGACCTTAAGAATGCTAGCTGATTTCCTCCCTTCATAATCTTACTGGAGTCTATACACTATAAGACCTACTTTAGGGGATCCCTGTATAAATTTTAGGGGTTGGAAATTGAGGTCTAAGGTATCAATCAGCTATCAAAATTCAGACACAGGTGTCCATTTGGTCAGTAGCCTCTTCAGAATTACATCATAGAGAATTTAAACCTAATGTGTAAACTTTCTAATACATGCCCACATGCCTGCAGGGAAGAATTCAGCTATACTGAAAGGTAGGTAGGAGGAGGTAACTAAAATCTGCTACGTAACTCAATTGAAAGCAACGAACTAGTTGTAAAAGGATATGGAGAGTCCAAAAATATATATGCTAAATAGACAAGTTAAACATTCGCCTATGTCGATCCCTAGCATTCAGTGTCTGCAATTTACCCACCAGGGATCATCGGCATTCTTTAACCTGGCCCCTAAGAAGCTTTAGGGGGGTCTCCTTCTGCTTTCAAGTCCCAAAGGCACACTTAGGCCACCTAAACTCATCAGGAAGCTGACTGGTCTTAGGGAAGTCAAAACAGAATTATGGTTCAACACTCTTTGCTTGAACCTGAAGTAAGATCGTGGATGGGAAGTGCTTTTTCAGCTATAAAAAGGTACACACACAAGGGATTATCATAACATCATCAAGATATGCTACTGGATATAAGCAAGTTCAACTTAAGAAGGGCAAAAACATGAACAAATCAGAAGCATGAGGGAGGAAGTAAGGGAAGAAGAGCCAGCAACTTGGGACAACTGGGGATAGTCAAACTTGTCCAGGAGTCATCACTTTCTTCTCAGCCTGGAGGAAGTAAAAGAAAATAGAAGTATCCATGAGATTGGAAACACATACCCAATCCAATGAGCAGTCAGAGACTCTTGGGGAGGGCGACTACTCCAGGCATGGGAAGTGATAGTCCAGATCAATGTGTCTTCTGGAGAAAAGGTAGAACAGGCTCGTAGCTGGTAGAGGGCCTGGTTGCTACCCATTCCCATTGCCTTTAAGGGAGATACTCTGTCCTGTGCTTCTAGTTGAACAGGTGCTAAGGAGGATGGGCTGCCAGGATCACCAGGCCCCATGAAACTCAGACACTAGGGTCAATTCCACTAGTTTTTAGCATGCAAACCTGTGTTCAAGCAGAGTTGACAACGTGGACCAGAAGCTGCCCAAGCACCAGGACAGCACCATCACTTCCCACACATGCCCACTTATCCTGGCCTTTACCTGCTGCTGGTCCCCAGCTAAATATCTTGTTTTACTGACTATCTTGGCTGTTGAGTCCTGATCTGATGCTCTCTGAGCAATGCTGGAGGCAGCCCAGGGGACTGTGGCAGAGAAGCTGAATCTGAAGTCCTGGGTTGAGGTCCTGGTTGTGCCATCTACAAGCTAAGTGCTTCTCCATGTCCTTTTCCTTTTTAGGTCTTTACTTCCTTGTCCCCAGATGGGCCAATGACCTAGCAGGGCAGCTAGTGGGCTTAGCTGAGCTGCTGCATGGAAGGTGCTCCTTGAGAGGAAGAGACTGGGGCTTCTGCAGCTTGGAAATGTCCATGGGAAAGGTCTTCATCTGTACCACCTAAGACTTCAAAGTTTCACAGGGTATAGGGATACAAGGACTCAGGCCCCCTGAACACAAAGGCTAGGAGAGATAGCAGTGCCTCAGGTCAAGACTCAGGGAGACACTAGGGCACATTTCTTCCCCCTAGTAAATTTCCTGCTGCTTGGCAGCACCCACCTAGAACAGCTTCTCATAGCATTTCCCACAGTGGATGGTATCACGGTGAATGAAGATCTGATCCAGAAGTTCACCCATTGGTTTACTGCAAATCCCACACTGAAAGAGAAAACAAGCTAGAGGTCAACATATAAGTGCAGCAATCTCAATGAGTGGAGTGGGCAGGCACCAAGCTGATGTCACATCCTGGACTTTGAAGCAGACAATTTAAAACTGGCATAAACAGAGACAAAGCCCAAACAAAAACAAAAGCAACAGTAAAACAAAAACTAACAGGCAGAATGACCACACAGTCGTTAGGAGCCCAGGTTTCAGAATTGGGCCTGAGTTTGAGCCCTAAATCAACTGCTCGTTAGCTGGCTGAGCTTGGGTGAGTTACTGAGGCTCTTTTTCCTCATCTATCAGAGAGCCTTAATTGTGATGTTGAAAGTGAAAGGAAGGTGATATGAAGGCACAATGAAAGGGAAGGTGATTTCAGCAGTCCAGCCCCTCTGGCCTGCCTCTCCAAACAACTTCTAAAGGATGAAATGGCTATCCATCTGCTGCAGACCCTCCTGGTATTAGAGGTTAGAGCAGAGGGGCCTGCATACAGTCTCAAATAAGAGGAGACCAAGAATCCCCCTATGTCTGGGACTCCAGCTGTCTCCAGGCACACCCTGGACAAGCCTTCTGCTTCCAGCTGAAAGTAGTGGAGATCAACTGCTAGGATCCCTAAGTCCCTCTGCTCATTCTCATCCAGCACCTCTCTGACGTCTTTCTTCTTCTACCTTTCAGTTCCTGTCTCCTGGCCATTTTTTCACTGTATGAGCCCTCTGTCATTTTAGTTACTGTAGGCCCGGGCTTGAACCTCAACTTAGCCAATTAGTGGTGGTGATGCATTTAGAGGATAACCTCTTCTAACAGAAAAAAAAGAAAAAATCAACAGCCCCGACTTGCAACATGCCTCACTCTGTGGAGAACAAGGAGTCTAAAAGGCTGTTATGATGCTGTGGACATTAAGTGTCCTCTCTTTATTCCGAAACATAACAATACAAACTAGTGTTTTAAAATGTTATGTCAATCTGAAAGAGGTAAGATAAACCTCCGATAAAGGACAGTGACAGATGAATTTATACAGATGAACCTGAGCAGTGGAATGGCATTTCCTGGGAGGCTGCAGAGTACAACTTGGACAACATTCACTCTGATATTGGAGCCGGGATTTTGACCTTCAGTTCTGAGCAGCTCTGTGATCTTGTGAAAGTGATATCCTTTCTACCTCTGTGCTCACGGCCCCCAGGGGTGGATCTCAGGCACCCTGCCCACATTTTAGGAATTCCCCAAGAATACCAGGCCTCACTGTTTTGCCACAATTCTAAGTTTCCCTGCCCTGTGTGCAACCCAGTCAGGCAAGTTTAAAATTCCTGCCACTGTGGGCCTCCTCCTCCCATGCCTGCCAGCCTCCTGCTGGCCTCTTCTTTCTCATTCCCTCTGCACGCATGATGGATACCTGTTTAGCCATCTGGAAAATACCCCTGGATACGTCTTCATCTCTGACTCCAGACCCACCTCCCTCACAAAGCCTTCCCTGGATGCCCACCCACTCCAACTGTACCTTTCCTCCAACACTGGGCTCTGTGGGACCAAATGTGCCAAGAGTTGCTTAGGTAATTCTATTCTGTGTTTAACAGGGATGCTCTGTGATTAGGGTATATAAATAAAAGTTGAAAAAGCACTCTAGGATTTTTTATTTAACATTCTTTTCCTCTGTTAGCCAAGTTCTAATTATATAATATGGTATTATTAACTACAGACACTGTGCCATGTAGATCTCTAGAACTAACCCATCTTGCGTACCGGACACCCTATCCTTTGACCATCACCTCCCCATTTCACCTCCTCTCCAAGCTCCCAGTAACCACCATCCTACTCTCTCCTAAGGATTTTGCTATTTTAGATTCCTCGTATAAGTGGTACTAAGAAGTGTTTGCCCTTCTCTGTCTGGCTTACTTTGCTTAGCACAATGTCCTACAATTTCATCCATGTTGCTGCAAATGATAGAATTTCCTTCTGTCTGTAAAGGCTGGATCATATCCCATTTTAATGTATATACCACATTTTCTTTATCCATCAGTCACTGCACATTTAGATTTCTTCCATGGTTTGACTATCATCGACAACACTGCAGTGAACAGACAGTGCAGAGACTGCTTTGAGATCCTGATTTCAATTCCTTTGTGTATATACATAGAAGTGGGATTGCTGGATCATAGCATAGCCCTATTTCTAATATTATGCTTGACTTGGTGTCAGGATAATGCTTGCTTCATAAAATGAGTTTGGAAGTGTTCTTTCTTCTATTTTTGGAAGAGTTTAAGAAGGATTGGTATTATTTTTTCTTTAAATATTTGTTAGAATTGCCTGTGAAGACCTGGCCCTGAGTTCTTCTTTGTTGAGAGGTGCTTGGTTGCTGATTCAATCTGTTTATTATTGGTCTCTCCAAGCTTTCAATTTCTTCTTGGTTCCATCTTAGTATGTTGTATGTTTCTAGGAATGCATCCATTTCTTCCCAGTTATCCAACTTATTGGGATTTAATTATTGATAACAGTTTTTTCATAACTTTTCCCATAAGTCCAGGAATCAGGAAAACAATGTTTTTGCCAAACCACATGTCACAATCTCTCCCTGCACCTCTACTCCTGAGTCAATTCTGCATCCGCGCAGATGGAAGGGCTTCCAACCACCTAGCATTTTCTTCCTTTCCTCCAATGTACTGGGCCCCTCTCTACCTCAGCCACTACCCTGGATAGACTCTCTGTGGACCAGCAGCCTCAGCATTGTCTGGACTTCTTAGACAAGCCAATTCTCAGGTCCCACCCAGATGCACTGAGTTAGAAACCTTGCTGGGGCCCAGCACTCTGTCTTAAGAAGCCCTTCAGGGGATAGTGAAAGTGTGAATCACATACTCCAGTGTGAGAACTGCTGCTCTAGACCTCATCATAAGCAATAAGTCATTCGCCCCTCTCCTTGACTTCCATGTCCTCCAACTCACTTGGATAGTCTCTGCCATTGCCTCACTGTTATTGTTCCCTGAGCACAGACTAAATCGTGCTAAACCTGGTATAACCTCTGTCCCAGTAAATGCTAGTGTCCCTGTTTCACCTCTGTGGCTGAGCCTGGCTAGGGAACAACACACTACATGCTAACTGGTCTCCAAAGGAATGCATGAGTCCTCCCTTCAAACAGGCTCTGCAGGGCCCATCCACCCTCCTTGTCTCTGAGAAAATTTTCAAATCCTCCCCTTTCTTATCAAGAGTCCAACACTCCTCCCCATCCCTCAAAGGTAATCCTGTTTTCTCATTCACTGAGAAAAACAGAGGCAACTACTGAAGAAGTTCTTCATTCTTCTACCCACCAACCTGGGAACCTCTCCATAGTGACCCACAGATTCAGCCTTTTCTGTCCCTGCCATGTGTTCACTGGGACCCATCTTTCTCTCCTCCAGATGTGCATCAGGATCACCATCAGCATCTGTTTCTCCTGCATCATCAGTGTCTGCTTGCTACTCTTACCATTCCCATCAGCATAAACCTGTGCTTAGCACCTCTGCCCCACTGTCCACTTGCACTGCTCCCTTATAAAGCCAGCTCATCAGGAAAGTGTTGCAGAGTGACTCTGTCCATGCCCACATGAGCCCACTCCAGTCAGGCTTCTATCCCTATCACTCCACCAAAACTCTTCCAACTGAGGTCAACGACCACTATGCTGCAAATTTCAAGCACAGTCCTCAGGCTTCATCCCATTCGATCTCTCAGCAACCACTGACACTGGTGACCACTGGACTCTCTGGAGAAACTGTGTCACTTGGGGCATTACATTCTGTGTTACTTCTCATCCTCCTCTGTAGACCCCCTCCTCTTCCCAACCTCTAAACACTAGAAAGACACAAGGCTCAGCGTCAGCCCCCATCCTCACCTACCCACACCCTAGATGATTTCGTCAGCCCTGGCCTTTCCCTGGAACACAAACACACATATCCATATGACCACAGGTGCTCCCCATGTAGCTCTCCCTGAAATTTCACTCATCTACACCTCCCTGTTGCTCAAACCTGCTCCCCTCCAGTATTTCCCTTCACAGTAAAAGGCACCACCATCATTTCAGGTAATGGCTGGGCCCCAAACTTTGGAGTGTCCTTTGACTCTTCACATTTTTTCACACCCCACTGACTGCCAGCTCTATTTTCAAACAGTATCCCCAATCCAGCCACCATCTTGACATCTGCCATGCCAACTCCCTAATCAAGTGACTGTTTTGTTTTCTCTAGCTTCAGTCAGACCTTGTGTTTCTACCACCCAAACCCTCTAGTAGGTTCCAGCTTCATTTAGAATGAAATCTAAAGTCTCTCTGTGTCCTCCAACACCTACATGACCCAGTTCTTCGGCATCCTTGTGACTTTATCTCCTACCACTAATCTCTCACTCATGCTATTCAGGCCATGTGAGCTAAAATACTCCATGCTCCTGCCTCAAGGCCTTTGCACTTGTTGGCCCTCTGTTGGGAATAGTCTTTCCCCATAAGGCTGCTTTTGTTTCCCTCACAGTATTAAGCATATAGACTTGCCAACACTCATTAACTCCTTTAGACTTGAGCGCTCACACAGCTCCCACTTCTGCAAAGCCCTTGAGATGGAGCATGAGTATACAGAAATCAAGCCTTCTCCACTCTCCCTGAACCCAAAAGGAATCCCCAGCTCTGGATGATGTTCGGCAACACCACCCCTCTTTCTTACCTTAAAGCAATAGTCATGGCAGCAGATGCCAAGGTGTTCTAGGGTGATCTTTGGACAGTCTCGGATCTCCCGGTTGCAGTAAGTACAGATCCCTCCACTTGTTCTGGAAAATGAAAAAGAAGAATCCATGGTCAGGCTAGTATGCAGACTTCTGTGATGTGATACAGGCAGACTCTGTGCTTTGATGCAGGCGGCCTGACATCTTTACCTGTGGTGTGCAACTGGTCATATATAGCCTTGGGCCACACTGGACCTCAGCCCATTGTAGACCCTCACACTGTTTCCAGAAACCAGTCATATATCTTCACCCTACTCTCTATCATATGTGTGGGCACTGCAATGTGATTCTTATTTCAGGCAGCTTGCTTCTCCCTGTCCCCCTGCCAAACATATCTGCATGGTGGGCTTTTCCCCTCTAAAACAGGAAGACCCATGTCTTCTCCTACAGGAGACATGTCCTTATATGCCCTACCCAGCTCCCTGTCTTGATGGCCCTTCTCTTCATGCCTGGGACTACTGGGTCCTGCCTGGAATATCATAGGAACAGCAAGGATCCAAGGACTATCACAAAGTGAGTTTGGCTGTGAAGCCTGTTGGGACCTCATACTGAAGTCCTAGATACCGACTTGTAGATTGAGTATCTCCCCAGTTCCAGGATTTCTGCCTTTGTTTCTGGAGTCACCCCTGCTTTTCCCCCTCAGACAGAACTTGCTGAACATCCCTGCCTGCCCTGCTGCTGGCCCAGGGCTCAGTTTCTTGACACTGTTGCTAAAAAGACACCTGCCCTCATCACAGCTCTGCTCCTCCCTTGTATTTTATCACTGCCAGTTCCAGCTCACAGTTAGATGGCAGAGCAGTCAGGGCCCTGGGGTTCATCCTAGCTCTGTCACTGATTCACTGTGTTTGCCTTCTGGTCTTAGCTGGATTCAAAGGCTTTGGTTGCCACAAGTGTGACATCTGGATGAAGGAAGCATGCCCTATGCTGTGGTGTGACACATCACATCTGGAAATGGATCAGAAGTAGCAAAGCAGTAGACAAAAGCAAATGGATTTAATGGCTACATTTCCCTCAGCTGCTTCTCGTCTGTAGACCTGTGTGCTCCTTGGTAACACAGCAGACTTACTTCTCAGAGTACAGAGTACCATCATATGAGAGTTTCTTCTCCATGTTGCATGAGTCCTCATTGCTGCCAGTGCTGCAGGGAGTGTGATGGTAGAGAGGAGGGCAAAAAATGGGAGGCAGATTACTACTGCAGTCATTAGTGGACAATGCTTTTCTGATTAACCCTGTGGCCACAAGCTGAGACGTGATTGCCTGGCTTGCCATTGTCTGTTATGCTAAATGGTAGGGGAAGCTTTAAACTGGGTGCCACCAAGGCATAATTCTTGCAGAGAAGATCCCTTGCATTGGGGGCAAAGAAGACCTGCCATGATGAGGAAGATGACAAATGTGTGACTAGGATTCTGAAGGCTGTAACTGGCACTTTCACTGACCAGGGGGAAAGGACCATGGCTTTTCTCCCCACATATATGCCTGGGTTATAATGTGACAGTCACCAGGAGCCCACTCACAGCAGAAATCAGACACTAAGAATAGGAACAAAAAAGGAAGGAAACATTCCAACATAATACCTGTGCTTGAGTTACAGAGTGCGATTCAGGGTGGCTTTTTTCCTTTGTATGTCTTTATTTTTCAATAATATGACTTCTTATATAAAAACTAATGATTAAAAATTATTTCCAAGGAAGAAAAACTAGCTACAAGCTCTAGGACATGCTTTGGTGAAGCTTCCATTCTCATAGGAGCTGTGCGATGACCTCCTGAGGTAAGTGACCTGGCTACGGTCATGCTTGCAGTAAAAGGAGTGAACTAGAATTTCAGCCCAGCTTCTGATTTCTTTTGAGCACTAAGCTTATTTCTAAACCTCCTGCAATGTAAAGCAAAAGGGGAAAACACACTGAGCTACACAATTCTAAGTGCTCAATTAAACAAAGTACTGGTGGGACTTGAAGAAGAAATACCAGATTCATAGACAGTGTTCATAGAGGCAAAGATAGCTCTCTTGAGGGTGCTGGAGGTTTATAACAGTAAACAGTAGTTCTCATATCTCATAACAGTATTTCTCATATCAAAACCTCCCTGAAAAGTCTATAGAGACAGAAAATAGTGGTGGCCAAGGGCTGTGGCTGGTGGTGTGTGTGTCAGGCGGGGGGAGGGAGAGAGCTGCTAATAGGTGTGCATTTCTCTTTTTGGGTGATAAAAATTTCTGGAATTGGATAGCTGTGATGATCTCACATCATTGTGTATGTACCAAAAATGACTGGGCTGTACACTTTAAAGAGTGTGAATTTTATGAGATATGAATTATATTTCAAAAAAGCTACTTGGGAAAAATCATTCTAAGGAGTTACAAATGAAGAAACTGTGACCATCTTGCCCAAAATGACCCAACAAATGAGGGTTGAGTCTACTTGAACTTGATCCTCGTGCCCATGCTCATCATTCCACAGCAGCAGTGAAAGCTGGCCTGGGATCCCCAGAGGCCGAATCCTGAAATAAGGCCAGGATGTTCCTTTCTGTTACTAAAATCCTAACCCCAGAAGTGAGGGGATGTGTCATTTTTAAAAATTCCCAGGAGGACACTGTCTCAGTGTGGGTTAGTTTTTAGCTGAGGTGGCACAGAGGTAGACTTCAGTACAGCATCAGGAAGCAAGCAAAGAGAAGATGAGTGGAAAGTTATGCATGTATCTGTGTGAATACACACAGTCAAATGTGTGTTCAAATGAAGCAAACTGGCATGCTGGAAGGAGCATGGGATCTGAAGAGAGGAGCTCTGAGTTCTGGAAGGATGGAATTAACTAGATGGTTCTTAAGGGCCTCAACAGCTCTATCAAGAGTGATACTCTCAGTATTTCACAAAAAGAAAGCTTGTAGTCTACTGAGAAAGACAGGTAGAAATGGATGAGGCTGGAAGTGGAGCATAGGATGAAGTAATGATAAAAGTGGAGCACAAGACATCAAGTTAGGTAGAACAGCTGGAAAGGTATATCTTATCCATGGGCGATTAAATCATCCACCTATGCAATAAATGAAGGTACTCGGGCCATGTACTTAGTGAGGTACTGGGGATGCAGTAATGAGAACAACACAGGGCCTGGCAGGAGAAGGCCATGATATGAAAGATCTGGGACTTCTTACCTGCCATAGAATGAAGACAGTGGCTTCCTGGAAGATACCTCACCAGCATTCACATACTCCTTCACAAAGAGAATCCCTTTGCTGTAGAAAAAGCATAACAGAACAGAAAACTGGATACTGGAAGATTCCAGGGGACTGGGCCTGATCTAAAGCAGGATCCAGGGCAGGGAGAACCCCCATTTAGTGGACTTGGGCTGAAAGCAAAGTTCATGGGTATTGCCGGCTGTATGCAGATTTGATAGCGCTAGAAAGAGGCTCCCTACAGCCAGTGGTGGTACACTACCCTCCTGAGACTTCAGTCCAGTGGACTTTTTTTTTTCCAGTGGACTTTCTATCCTCCTCTCACCACATTTTGTTTCCCCTTTGTCTGGGACCACGGTTGCCTATAAGTCTCAATCCTAGATATTCAAATCTTCACCTGCAATCTAATCTCTCCTTTTTCTTCCTTCTCACTCAAGGAGTTCCAGAGGTCGAGAAGTTGCCTCACCCTGGACAAGCCACTGGCATTATTGAAAACAAGGTCTACTTCATGATAGACTCATAATGACCCCACATTTGGCCCCATTCCCATGCTCTGCATTCCAGCCTGCTGGCTTGATGGCAGTAGAGGCTCCTCTGATCTCTCCTACACATACACACACACACACACACACACACACACACACCCCTCACTCAGTCTCCTTGCAATGACCCCCTTCCTGAACTCTAACATGGCATGGGGGCCAGGAGCAGAGGTGAGGCAGTAGGTATGTGCCTCTTCTCACAACAGATAACATGAGAGAGACAGACAACATAGGCCCTGACCTCAGAGGTATTTCTTTGGCCTTTTCAAGCATGTTCCCCAAGAAACACTAGCAAGGTCCAAAGGGTAGCAGAGCCCTAGAAAGTGGCACATCAGCTTCTCACTGGGAGACTCCATTCAGGCCTCCACACAGGAGTTTATACTAGGGGAACCTGGGCCACACTTTGTGGCCCCTTGACCAACAGGCTGCTGGGAATTGCAGTAGGCACTAGAACTAATGTCAAGGAAGTAGCATGAGACAAAAGCTGAGTCTTTTAGCTCCAGGGAATAGCCCAAAGAACATCTCCCAGATGGTCTCTTCTTACCTGGTTGAGTTGGGCTCCAGTTCACTTGGGGAGGCTGGCATGTGAATAGGATGCTGCTCAGAAGGGGCAGGCCTGGGAACTGAGACCATACAGCCCGAGGGGTTTCTCATCCTGAAAGAAGTGGAGGGAGGGGCAAGTATGTCAACATTGAGAACTGATGTGTTGCAGTCACACAGGGTTATCAGGGGCTAATGCCAAAACTGCCATGTCAAGGAGTTTAAAAGAATGCCAATGTTTTTTAAACAAACCTTGAAGATCACTGAGCTTCTGTTCTTTGAGGCTCCTGAGATCAATGGGTAGAAGCACTCATTTTGTAAGTCAGAGGCAAGACCCCAACCTTCCAGCATGTGCCCATAACTACTCCTACAGCCAAGGGCCTTGGCCTGTGACTCACTTGGTTATAGCATAGCTATAGGGCTAGCACGAACTTGACAGACTCAGCCCCTTCCAGGAATGAGCTCCCTGCCCCCTTCCTCCAGTGAAGTCTCTGGAGAATACAAAGCTGAGGAAGAGAGGGACAAATTAATTTAGGCATCACCAAGGAAGAGATGTGGATGGACCTCATTCTGGAAGTCACCTGCCATAAGAAGAGGAAGAAAACTTATGGGTATAATGGTTTTTCTGAATCTCAACCCTTTGGTGTAACACACAACCCTTGGCCTGGAATTGGACCTCCTAGCCAGCTCACAAGGTGTTTTTCTGGCCAGGCCATTACTTGCTTTTATTCTGCCTGCTCCTGGATCAGCAGTCCCATACCAAAGGCTGCTGCAGCTGCCTGCCTATTCAGGGAATTCTTTTAGGTTCCATCCCTGAGCCTTCCCCATTTGTGCCATCACCTCATGTCAACTCCCTGTCTAACATCTTCAGCCCAGCTTTACGGGAACACACTGCCCTGGGTTAACTCTGACTTCTCTCCAACATGGTGCCACTCAGATAATGTCCTGAGTGTGGCTTCATCCACCTGCCCTAGCCTCTGGGCTACCACCCCTTTGCCAGAGAATCCAGTGCACAGGACTTCAACTAGTCTAAGAGTGGGGATTGTAGAGAACAATCATAATCTAGCACCTGCCCAGCTCCCAAGCCCCATCTTTAGGGACTATGTCATGTGCATCTGACCTCTCTAGCACATTTGCACATGACACCACCTTCTCCTCTGGGAAGCCCTTCCAGGGTACCTGCCTTCTCACCCCAGGCTGGGTGAGGTTCCCTGCCTCAGTGTGCCCAGTTACCCTGAGATAGTCCTATATCACTCTAGCACACAGGAATGCACCATGGAGACTGGAGGAAGTGGACTGGCTGGGAGGGGAAGCCCCGTGGGAACCTGGAAAGACAGGTGGGGGGATAAAGAACAGAACCAGACAGTGAAAAGAAGACTGAGTACAAGAGGAAGGAAACAGCATCCATTTCTGACTAAGCAGCTAGTAAGTGGCTGGCATCCATTTATCCACACCCAACACAATAGTTCAGGCGACAAAAGAGCTGAAGCATCAAGGAGACCTGAAGGATAAGATGAGCCAGTTTATCAAGAATGGAGAGGCTGCAGATATGACATGGTGATTAGCAACACAGGCCCTGGGCTGACTGTGTTTTAATCCCTATTAGGCCACTGTCTGGTTGGACAACTACTGGCTAGCTATTCAACCTACCTCTGCCTCAGTTTCTTATCTATAGGACAGATAATAATAGCACTTTTCCCATATGGTTGGTGTGAGAATTAAGTGAGTACACATAAAGCATCAGAAGGATGTCTGCACATTCTCAGCTTGAAGCAAATGCTAATGGTTATTACTGCTGTAATAGCAGTGGTGTAACTGCTGTAGTAGTTGGTCATTGGTTCACTGTGTGCTTCATGAGGGTGGGGATAGAGGGCTGGTCATTTTGTTTGTTACCTACAGCTGGCTCACATGGAGTATTCAGGTTCTTCTGTCCATGGAATACCCCAGGCAAGAATACTGGAGTGGGTTGCCATTCCCTTCTCCAGGGGATCTTCCCGACCCAGGGATTGCACCTAAGTCACTTATGCTGCAGGCAGATTCTTTACCATCTGAGCTACCAGGGAAGTCCATTTGTATATCATTTCCCAAACTTGTGGTCACTCTGGGGAAAGATCTTGGGGGAGCTAAGGAACATGGATATGCTGCCATGCAAGGCCATCCTGGTGGCTGTGGCAGTGGAAGAATTTATTCACATTATAGCACACTTTCCTCAGAAATCTTCCACCCCCACAAGTGGCAAAGGCACTCTATATCCCTCTGCCAACCCAGGTCTTCATGCTCCAAATGTCTGTCATGCTTTGTGTAACAGATTTGATGCTGTGGCTTCAAACTCAAGCCAACAGAGACCTGCCCCTGGAATGCTCATTGCTGGTCAGTTACACAAGGACTCCTAGCCAATCACACCTGCAGAAGGTAATGGGCATGACTAGTATATTAGGATTTGCTTTGGGATGTGGCCACTGACAAAACTCCAGTTCAGGCAGGCTAGCAGAAGCCTGGCACAGAGTAGCCCTTACCTGTTGGCCGGGCTGTCCACTTCCAGGCACTGCTCAGGATTTCTGGGGCTGCTCTGCTCTGAGGTACTGGGGTCTGTGCACTGCTGGGTGGGTACGGCTGGGTCTTGTTGATTATCTTGCAGGACTCCAGGCCTCCCCTGCCACGTCTCTCCCTCCTTGGTGACCACATTCTTCTCAAAAACAACCAAGGTGCTGAGGAAGAATGAATCCTTGGTCATCCACTGCACACCCATATCCCCTCCTGAGACCATAGCAGTCTCCTCTCCTGGGGAGGTGGGATTGGGGGGCACAGAAGAGCCTGGCATGGCCCCCACCTCAGGGAGCATTCATGTCCTCCTCAGGAGGACACCAGCACCACTGCTCCCCTCCCATTGCAAACACAGTCCCCAAGAACACCTGATGACTTCAGTTCAGTTCAGCCGCTCATTTGTGTCTGACTCTTTGTGACCCCATGGACTGCAGCACACCAGGTTTCTCTGTCCATCACCAACTCCTGGAGCTTACTCAAACTTATGTCCACGAAGTCAGTGGTGCCATTCAACCATCTCATCCTCTGTCATCCCCTTCTCCTCCTGCCTTCAATCTTTCCCAGCATCAGGGTCTTTTCCGATGAGTCAGTTTATCTCATCAGGTGGCCAAAGTATTGGAGTTTCAGCTTCAGCATCAGTCCTTCCAATGAACATTCAGGGCTGATTTCCTTTAGGATGGACTGGTTGGATCTCCTGCAGTCCAAGGGACTCTCAAGAGTCTTCTCCAGCACCACAGTTCAAAGCATCAACTCTTCAGCACTCAACATTCTGTATAGTCCAACTCTCACATCCATACATGACTACTGGAAATGACTACTGATGACCTCAATGATGTTTTAAAAGACAAAGACCTCTCTTAGCCGGAAACAGTGGCATTTCTGTCCCCTTCATCCTGTTGCCATGACTCCTTTCTCCAAATTTCCCCAGTCCCAGTTCACCTGTCCTGCTTAAAAAGTCCCAAGCCATCCTGTCTTCTACCCAGACCAGGGTGCTCAGAATGCCTGTGCACAAAATTCCAGCAGGGCACCAGCTCTCTGGCAAGAGGCTTCTCCCCTCAGCTGCTTTGGCTGGCTGTGTGTGTTAGCAGCTCAGCCATATCTGACTCCCTGTGACCCCATGAACTGTAGCCCGCCAGGCTTCTCTGTCTATGGAATTCTCCAGGCAAGAATACTGGAGTGGATTGCCATTCCTTTCTCCAGAGGATCTTCCTAACCCACAGAAGGAACTCTGGTGTCCTGCATCACATGTAGATTCTTTACTGTTTGAGCTACAGGGAAGTCCTGCTTTGGCTGGCGGGGGGCGGGGTGGGGCGGGTAGGGGGGCAAAGGAGTGGGAAGAGAATCATCAGGGCTTGCTACATTCTCAAACAGACTGATGATCCTGCAATGCGGGGGGGAAGGGCCAAGAAAACCAAGACGGCTGAGGACGCCCAACAGGTGATCCTTGCTTGCCATCTGCTGGCTAACATGGGCAAAGCCCAGAATAAGCCCTGCCTGAGCTGAGCATGCCCAGGACAGCCATTTTCTTTACTGATAGTCGTATTTCACGACGGACATCGCGGTCAGAGCTCTCGGCTTTTGAAAATGGCGGCTGTTGCAGGCTCACACCTGCCAAATTCCAGGGAGCATGAGCCCGAGGCACACGCACAGGCTCAGGTGCAGACGTACCGTTGTTGCCCATTTGTTAATCACAGTTAGGATCTCCTTGTCTTTTTTATTGCCAAGCAGTCACAGTTATTTTTAACGAAGTAATTGCATTTTCATTCCCCTACACACACATGAAAATTATGGGGTGAGGGTCTGCTTGCAGGTCACAAATTGCACTCAGGATGTAACTTCAACTACCCTTCCCATCCCCAGTCTGATCAAGTAGCTGCCACTACACTTCCCATCACTAAGTCTGCGGATGGAAGTGGGATAAAAGCAGAAGCATGGGCTAATAACTTAGACGGTCCATTTAAGGCAAACAAAAAGGTCTTTCTTAACTTCAAATACCCCACCCCACCCCAACTCCGCGGCTTCTCTACCCCCTGCAACAGCCAAGCTTCTTGAAAGAGCTGGGTGCACTAGCTCTTCTCGCTTCTTCATTCCCATCTCCCTGTCAACTCTCCACAGAAGCTACTATTGCTTCCCAATATCGCAAACTATCTGTGATGAAGGACTTCTCTTCCCCTAAGTGTCTAGGACAAATATGTTGCCTTCTAGGTCCTGCCCCCACTGGCGGGAAGCTCTCCCTGGACACAAAGCATAAAAACAACATGCTGAAAAACCTAATTGGAAATGCTCTAGATATTTTATCCAGGTAGATAACTGTTAAGATATCCCAAATGACTAGTTTCTCCTTGGTCCCTCACCCAAAATTTAGTCTACAGTCTCCATAAGATTATATATCAAGGCAAAAAAAATTTAAAGCCTCCTATATAAATATTAGCAGGAAGCTTTAGCCTTCATGTTGAGCAGGTGACATCAACTTGTCCCATCTGCCAGAAACAGAATTCTGATAAAAATATAAAGTGTGGCAAAAAGGAGAACCAGCTCTTATACAAACCAATGAGTCTTTAATTTGTGTTTATACCTGACACATGGCTGAAATTTTAGAATTCAAGACATAAGATCTCCATTTGAGTCTATCTGAACATTTATGTACATGTGTATGTTATATATGTGTAATATCTTTTTACTTGTGAATAGAATTACCAAGTAAATGTACAAGATCACTTATCCTTTATTCCAGTTGACTTAGGGATAAATAAACACTTATATAAATTAAATATTTCTAAAACTCATTAAAATTTTTCTAGTACTTTGAATGTACAGAAGAAAAAGTATTCTTTTATAAGAATTTTTTATAAACTAACATGAATTTTTAAAAAATTCAAGTTCAAAGAATTTAGGTAAATCCTTGGCAAACAAAGCTAGTCTAATATTGTTAATTTAATAAAAACAGCTGTCTTGTGAGTTGTATATTTGTATTTTATACTGTACAATATGCTTTATATTATATAAATTACATGAGAAGCACTAATCCAATAATAATAAATAATAATAATAACAATGCAAAGCATTTCCTAATTTTTATGAGTAAAATGTTAATTACATAAATATTTCAGAAACCATATAAAATTCTTAGAGATTTGTCAGTGCCCTCACTGTCCATGATATGCTTTTATTTCTCAGAATCCCAGTGCTGCCCTGCCTTGCCCAATATTAGAGAACAATGTTATCAATCACAATGTTATCAGTCATAATTTCAATTATTTTTAAAATGTTAATTTGGTTGCAATTTTACTTTTTAAAATTTAAATTCAGGTATTCTAAGTCAGTGGGTTTCTACTGGAAATTCTTACCACTTACCTATGGAGTTTTGTTAATATACATATGTTCAAGACCTTTTCCTTCATTGGCAATTTGATTTCATTCATCTCCTAAATCTCATGATTTTAAATATGTTCTTACTACCATGTCTGTTCCTTAACTGACTTGAAGCTTTCCCTTTTAAAGGGGGCATTGCAACTACTGCTGCTAAACTTTTGTTGGAACAAGTACTCCCTCATGAGGAATTCTGATTCTTTCAAGTAATTGAGGAATAAATTTCACCAGTTAAGTCATCCAAGAAATCAAAAGTCTTCCTCTATATCCCAAATTACATTGTCTTTATTATACTCAGGCATCGGAAATGACAGAGCTATATAATTATTCAGTTCAGTTCAGTCACTCAGTACTGTCTGACTCTTTGTGACCCCATGGACTACAGCACACCAGGCTTCCCTGTCTATCAACTCCAAGAGCTTGCTCAAACTCGTGTCCATCAAGTCAGTGATGCCATCCAACCATCTCATCCTCTGCCATCCCCTTCTCCTCCTGCCTTCAATCCTTTCCAGCATCTGGGTCTTTTCCAATGAGCCAGTTCATCTCATCAGGTGGCCCAAGTATTAGAGCCTCAGTTCAGCATCAGTCCTTCCAATGAATATTCAGGACTGATTTCCTTTAGGATGGACTGGTTTGATCTCCTTGCAGTCCAAGGGACTCTCAAGAGTCTTCTCCAACACCACAGTTCAAAAGCATCAATACTTCAGCGCTCAGCTTTCCTTATAGTTCAACTCTCACATCCACAGATGACTACTGGAAAAATAATAGCTTTGACTAAACAGACTTTGTCAGCAAAATAATGCCTCTGCTTTTCAATATGCTGTCTAGGTTGGTCATAGATTTCTTCCAAGGAGCAAGCATCTTTTAATTTCATGGCTGCAGTCACCATCTGCAGTGATTTGTAGCCCCACAAAATAAACTCTCTCACTGTTTCCATCATTTCCCTATCTATTTGCCATGAAGTGATGGAACCAGATGCCATGATCTTAGCTTTTTGAATGTTGAGTTTTAAGCCAGCTTTTTCACTCTCCTCTTTCACTTTCATCAAGAAGCTCTTTGGTTCCTCTTCCCTTTCTGCCATAATGGTGGTGTCATCTGTGTATCTGAGATTATTGGTATTTCTCCCGGCAGTCTTGCTTTGAGATAGTGCTTCATCCAGTCCGGCACTTCGCATGATGTATTCTGCATATAAGTTAAATAAGCAGAGTGACAATATACGGCCTTGATGTACTCCTTTCCCAATTTGGAACCAGTCTGTTGTTCCATGTCCGGTTCTAACTGTTGCTTCCTGACCTGCGTACAGATTTCTTAGGAGGCAGGTAAGGTGGTCTGGTATTCCCATCTCTTGAAGAATTTTCAACAATTTGTTGTGATCCACACAGTCAAAGGCTTTGGCATAGTCAAAGCAGAAGTAGATACTTTTCTGGAACTCTCTTGCTTGTTCGATGATCCAACAGATGGTGGCAATTTGATCTCTGGTTCCTCTGCCTTTTCTAAATCCAGCTTGAACATCTGGAAGTTCATAGTTCACATACTATCAAAATCTGACTTGGAGAATTTTGAGCATTACTTCGCTAGCGCGTGAGATGTGTGCAACTGTGCGGTAGGTTGGACATTCTTTGGCATAGTCTTTCTTTGGGACTGGAATGAAAATTGACCTTTTCTGGTCCTGTGGCCACTGCTGAGTTTTCCAAATTTGCTGGCATATTGAGTGCAGCACTTTCACAACATCATTTTTTAAGATATGGAATAGCTCGACTGAAATCCCATCACCTCCACTATCTCTGTTCAAAGTGATACTTCCTAAGGCTCACTTGACTTCGCATTCCAGGGTGTCTGGTTCTAGGTGAATGATCACACCATCATGGTTTTCTGGGTCATGAAGATCTTTTTTTGTAGAGTTCTTCAGTGTATTCTTAATATCTTCTGCTTCTGTTAGTTCCATACCATCTCTGTCCTTTATTGTATCCATCTTTGCATGAAATGTTCCCTTGGTATCTCTAATTTTCTTGAAGAGATCTCTAGTCTTTCCCATTTTATTGTTTTCCTCTATTTCTTTCCATTTCTTCCTCAAACTGAGGAAGGTTTTCTTATCTCTCCTTGCTATTCTTCATAACTCTGCATTCACATGGGTATGTCTTTCCTTTTCTCCTTTGCTTTTAGCTTCTCTTCTTTTCTCAGCTATTTGTAAGGCCCCCTCAGACAACCATTTTGCCTTTTTGCATTTCTTTTTCCTGGGGATGGTCTTGATCACTGCCTCCTGTACAATGTCACAAACCTCCATCCATAGTTCTTCAGGCACTCTATCAGATTTAATCCCTTGAATCTATTTGTCACTTCCACTGTATAATAATAAGGGATTTGATTTAGGTCATACCTGAATAGTCTAGAGGCTTTCCCTACTTTCTTCAGTTTAAGTCTGAATTTGGCAATAAAGAGTTCATGATCTGAGCCATAGTCAGCTCCTGGTCTTGTTTTTGCTGACTGTATAGAACTTCTCCATCTTTGGTTGCAAATAATATAATCAGTCTGATTTCAGTATTGACCATCTGGTGATGTCCATGTGTAGAGTCTTCTCTTGTGTTGTTGGAAGAGGGTGTTTGCCATGACCAGTGCGTTCTCTTGGCAAAACTCTGTTAGCCTTTGCCCTGTTTGATTTTGCACTCCAAGGCCAAATTTACCTGTTACTCCAGGTATCTTTTGCCTTCCTACTTTTGCATTCCAGTCCCCCATGATGAAAAGGACATCTTTTGGGAGTGTTAGTTCTAGAAGGTCTTGTAGGTCTTCATAAAACTGTTCAACTTCAGCTTCTTCAGCATTACTGGTTGGGGCAAAGACTTGGATTACTGTGATACTGAATGGTTTGCCTTGGAAACGAACAGAGATCATTCTGTCATTTTTGAGACTGCACCCAAGTACTGCATTTTGGGCTCTTTTGTTGACTATGATGGCTACTCCATTTCTTCTAAGGGATTCTTGCCCACAGTAGTAGGTATAATGGTCATCTGAATTAAATTCACCCATTCCAGTCCATTTTAGTTTGCTGATTCCTAAAATGTTGATGTTCATCCTTGCCATCTCCTGTTTGACTGCTTCCAGTTTACCTTGATTCATGGACCTTAGATTCCAGTTTCCTATACAATGTTGCTCTTCACATCATTGAACTTTACTTCCATCACCAGCCACATCCACAACTGGGCACTGTTTTCATTTTGGCTCCATGTCTTCATTCTTTCTGGAGTTAAGTCTGCATTCTTCTCCAGTCACATATTGGGTACCTACTGACCTGGGGAGTTCAACTTTCACTATCCTATATTTTTGCCTGTTCATACTGTTCATGGGATTCTCAAGGCAAGAATACTGAAGTGGTTTGCCATCCCCTTCTCCAGTGGACCACGTTTTGTCAGAACTCTCCACCATGACCCGTCTGTCTTGGGTAGCCCTATATGGCATGGCTCATAGTTTCATTGAGTTAGACAAGGCTGTGGTCCATGTGATCAGTTTGATTCGTTTTCTGTGGTTGAGGTTTTCATTCTCTCTGCCCTCTGATGGATAAGGATAAGAGGCTTATGGAAGCTTCCTGTTGGGAGAGACTGACTGTGGGGGAAACTGGGTCTGTTATGATGGGTGGAGCCATACTCAGTAAGTCTTTAATCCAATTTTCTGTTGATGGGTGGAACTGTGTTTCCTCCCTCTTGTTTGACCTGAGACCAAACTATGGTGGAGATAATGAAGATAATAAAATTATAAAATGTAAAAATTAAAGCTTGCTAAGCTGATGGAAAAACAATCTCCCACAGCCTGAGATTTTACCCTTGGCAATGACTGTCCTCTGGTCCTCTTCTGCTGGGCCATACCAACTGTCCCTATGTGAAATTATATGCAACCCACACATAAGAATTCTCTATTTTGTCTCAGCTCTCAACTACTCTAACTTGGCCAATTCAGACATTCTAAGATCCTGATTGGATTTTTTTCTATCCTTCATCCAAGTCACCTTCACAATTCTGCTGTTATTGTTGCCTGTGTCCTTGCACTTCTCAGTCTGCCCTCTTCTGTGCTTCTTGGAATCCCAGGTTAGTCAAGCTGCATCCACTGGAAGGGTGCATAGACCACCTTTCCGTCTGACATATGTCCAGGCTGGGGCTGAGGAATTGATTGTTACTTGAGATTATGAGGAGTAAGTGGCCCTTAATTCCCTGACCTACACACTCCAAATGCCACATTTTCTGATAAACCTAGTCTGTTGAGATACCATGCCAGTGACTGGACCCAAAGACTAGAAGTGGAGAATCATTTGGGTCTGTAAAGAGGGCTTGTCCACAGCCACACCTGGAAGCCAGAGCCTTGCCTCTGGTGCCCTTGTCTGTTGACTCGTTTGAGACTGCTGCCTTGGCTTGGTATGTCCGTGAAGTGGGCATTTGTTCAGATGGCTCCAGGAAGTGCAGTGGCAACTTGGAGAGTTGCCCCACCACGTGAGCCAGGAGGGGCTACATACTCCACCTAGCCACATACTTTCTGACTTGACACTTCTCTCTTCTTCATTGCTTCCCAAATTCTGGGTTCATTATTCTTATTAAACCACTCTGTTTCCATCTCCACAGCTGCTATCCTAGACAGGGCCTCATGATCTCTTACCTGGAGGACTGGAACAACTTCTAAGCTTTTCTCCCTGCCTGTACCTGCCCATTTCAAGTCCATTCTTTTCATTGACACCATAGAGATAACTGTAAAGCACAAATCTGACCACATCAATTGTCTGCTTAAAACCTTTCTGGCCCTGTAGGTGGGAATGGAAAATGCTGCAGCTGCTGTGGAAAAACAGTTCACTGGTTCCTAAAACAACTTAAATATAAAGTTATCATATGATCCAGCAATTTCACCTCTGAGTATATACCCAAAAGGACGGAAAGCAGGATCTTGAAAATATATTTGTACACCCATATTTATTGCAGCACTATTCACAATAGCCAAAAGGTGGAAACAACCCAAGTGTCCACTGACAGATGAGAGAACAAACAAAAAGCAGTATGTCCACATTATGGAATATTATTCAGTCTTAAAAAGAAAGAAAATTCTGATATGCTACACTGATGAACCTTTAAGACATTAAGACTAAGAGAAAGATGCTAGTTACAAAAGGACAGATACTGTATGGTTCTGCTTCTATGAGGTATCTAAAGTAGTAAATATATAAAGGCAAAAAGTAGGATGGTAAGTGCCAGGGGCTGGGAGTAGAGGGGATGGGGAGCTGTTGTTTAATGGAAAAGTTCTGGACATTGGCTGCACAACACTATGAATGTACTTAATGCCACTTAACTGCATACTTTAAAATGGTTAAGATGGTAATTCTTATGTTTTGTGTATTTTATAACAATTTAAAAAGAAATCTTCTTGGCTCTTTTTCCTCTGCAGAAAGTCCAAGTCCTTATGGCATAAGGTTCTGACCCTGCCCACCTGTGCTTGTGACCACAGTTTTTGTCCTTTATTGGGTTAATGTAGTGGGTAGTGTGCTGGTATCTCTAAGACCACCCTTGGGGTCAATGATTCACTAGAACTCCCAGGACTCAGCATACAGTCATCCTCACAGGCCCAAATGACCTTATCACATCTCTGCACATCAATCCCCACTAACCTCACCAGCTATCAGCTAGTTCCTATCAAACCTTGGGGCCAACACTACACACAGTTGCTCAAAAGTGAAATCTTGGGAGCAGCCTTGGCTACCACTTTCCTTCACCTTTACCTTTGATAAGGCAACTTGTCAGCTATCTCCTGGCTGGGCAAACAGCCTCTTGACTGGTCTCCTCCCTTGTGTTGCTGTATATCCACCCCGTTTGTCATGTCTGGTCTTTAGACTCTCCTTTGCAAAACCTGTCAGTGGTGCCTGGGGCCCTCAGAATGTGGGTCATGCTCGTCAATCTAGGAGTAGGTGCCTGCCCAGCCTCGCTCATCACTTCCCACCAAGCCAACCATTAACTCTTCCTTCACTGTAGCCACCCTGAGTCTATATTTCCATCACAATGTATCTATCTTTCTGGCAAAGTCTTCCAGCTTCAACCTCATCCCACCTATAAAGAAAGACTCTCCTGACATCCACCCTAACTCCCCCCCACCCAAAGCCCAATCACCTCCTCCTTTACCTACAGGCTGCATTTTTTTTCACCCTGTCTAACCAGAGAGCACACTGAGTACTGTGGCACAAAGTCCAGAGTTGTCCTTTCAGTATCTTGGTCTGGGCCCCTACAGGGCCTGGAGTCAAAGATGGGCAAAAGGAATCAAAGACCAGTTGGATATTCTTAAATAAGAAAACCTGTTACATCTAACACGTGAGCCTGGCACTAAAAATAGCCTCCTGTTTAAGTATGGAAACTTTATGTATAAGAACCACAGTATCATGAAGATTGTTGTTCAGTCTCTCAGTCATGTCCAACTCTTTGCAACCCCATGGACTGCAGCACGCCAGGCTTCCCTGTCCTTCATTATCTCCCAGAGTTTGCTCAAACTCATGTCCATTGAGTCAGTGATGCCATCCAGCCATCTCATCCTCTGTCGCCCCCTTCTCCTCCTGCCCTCAATCTTTCTCAGAATCAGGGTCTTTCCCTATGAGTCAGCTCTTTGCATCAGGTGGCCAAAGTATCGTAGCTTCAACTTCAGCTTGAGTCCTTCCAATGAATATTCAGGACTGATCTCCTTTAGGATGGACTGGTTTGATCTCCTTGCTATCCAAGGGACTCTCAAGAGGCTTCTCCAGCACCACAGTTCAAAAGCATCAATTCTTCAGCACTCAGCCTTCTTTATGGTCCAGCTCTCACATCCATACGTGATTATTGGAAAAATCATAACCATGACTAGATGGACCTTTGTCAGAAAAGCAATGTCTCTGCTTTTTAATACACTGTCTAGGTTTATTGTAGCTTTTCTTCCAAGGAGCAAATGTCTTTTAATTTCATGGCTGCAGTCACCGTCCATAGTGATTTTGGGGCTCAAGAAAATAAAGTCTGCCACTCTTCATTTTCTTTCTATTTGCCACGAAGTGATGGGATTGGGTGCCTTGATCTTAGCTTTTTCAACGTTGAGCTTTAAGTTTTTATTTTATCTGTCTCTGCAATAGGAGTTACAGCTACTGTTCCCTGTCTCCTGGGTTAGTGAAACACTCCGGTGTTCCCTTCTAGCATTTCTCTCTTGCTTGGATCTGCAGAAGTGATAAGTGCTTTCATTTGTTCTCCATGAAATTTCCAAGCAATACAAACTGGCTGTGTTTCAATCATCTTTCAGCACATCCATAAGCTTTATAGGGCACGAATGTAATGTTCAGCCAGGCAGATGCCATCAGGAGAGCCTTGACTTGAACACCACACACCCACACCACAAAGTCACCTCTAGTGACAATTACACCTGCCCTGTCACTTATGCATACCACACACCAACACATCACCAATCATAATCCCACCCCCCACCTTTACTGCCAGTATCAGGGCACCTCTCTAATATGCTTGCACTCTCCTTTTTTCCCCCTGTCACTGTGACCTTCTCTCTCTGCTTCACCTTGTTGTACTCTTTCACAGTCTCCCCTTTCCCCCATCATTTTTAATTATCTGACAGAGCCTTTTTACACATACATATAGCCCTCATCTTACCCGAGACCACCCTTGCCCCGACCTGTGGTGCTCCTATACTCTGGGAGACCTTCTTCCTCTTCCACACATAAGAAATTAGCCAGGGTTTCTTACCTCTGGGAACAGATGACTGCTCCCATCACAGGCTCCATCTCGATTCCTTCTGCCAAAGGAAGCCCCTTGACACTGCTCCATGCCCGGGGATCACCATTCTAACTGCATTCACCAGGCAGGAGCCTGAGTACCTAGGTGTGCAATGTGCCAGGCACTGGCATGCATGTGGGGCAAAAGTGGGTCCTACCTTGGTCATGGCCCCTGGAAAAATTCCAGTTCAGGCAGGCTAGCAGGAGCCTGGCACAGAGTAACCCTTACCTGTTGGCCGGGCTGTCCACTTCCAGGCGCTGCTCAGGATTTCTGGGGCTGGTCTGCTCCGAGGTGCTGGGGTCTGTGCACTGCTGGGTGGGTACAACTGGGTCTCCTTGATCATCTTGCAGGACTCCGGGCCTCCCCTGCCACGTCTCTCCCTCCTTGGTGACCACATTCTTCTCCTCAAAAACCACCAAGGTGCTGAGGAAGAATGAATCCTTGATCATCCACTGCACACCCATATCCCCTTCTGTGACCACAGCAGGCTCCTCTCCCGGGGAGGGGGGGGGAGGAGCCTGGCATGGCCCCCACCTCAGGGAGCACTCATGTCCTCCTCAGGAGGACCCCAGCACCGCTGCTTCCCTCCAACTGACAAAGGCTGTCCCTGTATAAGATGAAGCCTGAGCCCAGATGCTTTTGCCACACTCTGAATCCAGCAAGGAGGCAGTGACCTCCCAGATGTCCTCAGTATCAAGTTCTTTGGGAGATCTTCTGTCCTTCCTGGCCTGACATCACACCTATACTTGCACATCCACATTCACTGTGAACAACTGCAGTCAATCATCCTCCCATTGTCATCCCCATCCTGGCATGCTTCCAAGGGCCTTGTTCTCCTCACTGGTGCCTCCTCCACATCCTGTGTGATGGTGCTCAGGCACCAAAGATTTCATATGCCCACTAGGCCAGTGGCCAAGACTGAGTCAGGTTATTGAGAACATGAGCCTAGCATTCCAGAAAATGACTATCTAGTTCACCATCACCTTGATCCTGGTCCATCCTGAATTCAACCCTGCCAATCAGCAGCCTGCCTCCAATTGCTTGTAGGGCTATATTAGGGCAAGAAGATCATACCACCAGCTACCTCCAGCCCTGGGACTCTTTATTCATGGAAGTTAATTGCATAGTAGGCAGACTCACTGCTTTCAAGCTGGAATAACAAGAGGAGCAGAACTCATAACTTTTGGAGAGCATGCTCTTCTCCAATAGTGCCACTCCCTTAGCCAGCAGAATACCCTGACACACTCACCCCACCTTTGCCTATGACATATAGGCTTGAGTCAATGACAAACCAAAAAGGCCTAAAGAGCATGTTTCCTGACTCTGGAAGCCCTGAGCTAGCTTTCAGTTCAGTTTAGTTCAGTCTCTCAGTCGTGTCCAACTCTTTGCGACCCATGGACTGCAGCACACCAGGCTTCCCTGTCTATCACCAACTCCCAGAGCTTGCTCAAACTCATGTCCATCAAGTCGATGATGCCATCCAACCATCTCATCCTCTGCTGTCCCTTTCTCCTCCTGCCTTCAATCTTTCCCAGCATCACGGTCTTTTCCAATGAGTCAGTTCTTCACATCAGGTGGCCAAAGTATTGGAGCCTCAGCTTCAGCATTAGCCCTTCCAGTTAATATTCAAGATTGATTCCCTTCAGGATTGATTGGCTTGATCTCCTTGCAGTCCAAGGGACTCTCAAGAGTCTTCTCCAACACCACAGTTCAAAAGCATCAATTCTTCAGCACTCAGCTTTCTTTATAGTCCAACTCACATCCATACACGACTACTGGATAAACCATAGCTTTGACTAGAAGGACCTTTGTCGGCAAAGTAATGTCTCTGCTTTTTAATATGCTGTCTAGGTTGGTCTTAGCTTTTCTTCCAAAGAGCAAGCATCTTTTCATTTCATGGCTGCAGTCATCATCTGTAGTGATTTTGGAGGCCAAAAAACAGTCTATCACTGTTTCCATTGTTTCCCCATCTGTTTGCCATGAAGTGATAGGACCGGATACCATGATCTTAGCTTTTTGAATGTTGAGTTTAAACCAGCTTTTTCACTCTCCTCTTTCATCAAGAGGCTCTTTAGTTCTCAGTATTCTTGCCTTGAGAACCCCATGAGCTAACTTTACTCAATCAGAGTCCTGTACCAACCCATGGCTCCAATAGAATTATGATAATAGAAGTTTTCCTCACCAAGCTTGTGAATAAAGCCGAGATTCTCAGCAAAGAGCAATTTGAATGTCTACTGTGACACAGGGACAAGTCAATGAATAAAGCTGCTTTTCCCTAAGCCTCAGAGCAGAGTCACTACAATTATAGAAGGTATAACCCACCTGACCCATGAAAAATAAATTTTAGTGACACAGTCACAAGAAGTCTTGCTGAGCAATATAATAACCCAGAAGTCCTCCTGGCCCCTAATACATTGCCTAGAAGTCAAGTGTTTAGAGACAGTAAACGTATTATAATATTTCTGGCTGTAACTAGATCAAAAATCTGGAAGCCTAGTCCAGCTACTGCCAACTGTGGACACAGTCATATTCTTTACACGGAAGACAACAGCTCCTTCCACTCTTGCAGTACCTCCATTAGACTCTTCCAATGATTGACTGCAGTTGTCCACAGTGAATACATGTGCTTAAAGTCCACCTGTTCCTAATGCAGAGAGAACACAAACCTGAAAAACCCAGACTTGCAACACAGAGGAAAACAGTATACGCTTTAGATGTAACGTCTAATGTATACTGGGGAAGGGGTGAGCGACTCTGTGTCTCATTAAATGAAGTCAGGCCAATAAACCTGGAAAAGAGGATCAGAGTGGAGCATTCCCCATGTCCTTAAATAGTTCTGGTGGAAAGAGGTATTCCTCTGGGGCTGGTTATTTAGCTTTAACTTTTAATAAAACGAGACTCCAACATGTATGTAGTACTTTGTGCCAGGAAATGACCTACACACAAAACCATTTAACCCTCACAACAGCCCTACGTGGTAGGATGTATTTTTGCCACTATTCTACAGGTAAGAAAACTGAAGCACAGAGATGAGTAAGATACCCAAGGCCACACAGCAAGTAAGGGACAGGGGTTACATTAGAGCCCAGGCATAGGAGTTCATGCTCACTACACTATACAACCTCTTCCTGTACCTGTCATGTACTGTGATGAAGCAAAACCAAAGTCAGATTAGCGCAGTTCTTCAACTTTGGGACAAAGGCACTGCTGTGCAAATTGGACCACCCAACCTGTCCACCTCCCTCCTCGACCTCTTGATAATGACGTCCTCTCCCCATGGAGCCCCAGTGCCGAGTTTGCAGGTCCGCCCAGGGTCCCTCGGGGTTGAAGGGTCGAGCCGAACTCCCCTCGTGTCCATGGGTCCTGGCCACGGCCAGCTCTGAAGGCCAGTCTCTGGCATTCAGAGACCACCAGGGCAGCTCGCCAAACAGCCCCTTTGGATCTTTGCAGGCACCCAGCTTCCTTCCTCTCTCCCGCCTCCGCCTGCACTGTGGTGATGGTGCACTCGGGTTCAGGAGGCCTGCATCAACTCCATGCGGGTGGGACCACCCAAATCCTCCAGACCATCGGGGGATGGGCAGCGAGAGCCCAAGGCGCCCAAGATGGGCGGCCAGGCAGAATTGTGATTCTCGCACGCCATCTCGCGGCGTTTACGGGAACTGCCGCCAAGGCTTCTCTCGCCCAAGGTAGCCATTTCAAAGCGTGGACTGTCGCATTTCCCGACAAGCCCCGCGACGTGAGCACACAGCCGCAGGAAATGGCGGCGCGCGCAGGCGCACAGGAGCTGGACGTATACGTTCACATCCCCCCCCAACCCCGGGGCACGCACGCGCAAGCGCACACTGGAAGGCCTCCCGCTCGCCTAGTCAAAGGGGTGCAGGTGTGCGCATGTGCAGGCGCGTACGTTCTGCGCCCACTGCTCAGCTGCCTGCAGCGAAGGTGGGGAGTGTGTGCGCCGTTTTTTCTTCCCAGCCCGTTATCTTCTGACTTTCCGTAGAGATCAGCTTTAGGACAGCATTTGTCAGCCTCGCCATTATTGAAATTTTGGACTGGATAACTGTGATGGGAGCGGTCCTGTGCACTTTCGGCCATTGGGCAGCATCCCTGGTCTCCACCTACTACTTGCCAGTAACACCCTTTCCCATTTGTGGCAATCAGCAGTGTTTCCAAACATTGCCACGAGACTCGGGGATTGGAGGTGGGGGAGATGCCCCAGGTTCAGAACCACTACCCTACAGCAAATAAGTCTAAATCTCTGCATGGGTTCTGGATACTTAAAAAAAATAAACAAAAACGTCCCGGGTGGTTATCAAATGCAGCCAGAGTTGTGAAACACGGATCAATAAAGTTTGTTTTGATTTTGCAAACTTTTAAGCAGAGTTAAGAGTTAGCCATGTGAAAGTGTTAGTCACTCAGTCATGTTTGACTCTTTGCCACCACATGGACTATAGCCTGCCAGGCTCTACTGTCCATGAAATTCTCCAGACAAGAATACTGGAATGGGTTGCCATTCCCTCCTTCAGGGTATCTTCCGGACCCAAGAATTGAACCTGGGTCTCCTGCATTGCTGGCAGATTCTTTACACTGAGCCACAAGGGAAGCCCAGAGTTAGCCGTGTCTCAGCTCTATCCCTAGCTCTGCTCTTCACAGGAGCCCTCTGTTTCCTCCACTGTCAAATGGCATAGCAAGAAGCAAGATCCTTCCCTAGCTATGAGGAATATTACATATGTTAATGGATAATTCAAACTGATGTCTAAACCCCACCCCAGACATGTGCCACTGTGACCCAGGAGAGCTCACTGATATACTACAAAATAACCACACTTCTCCAGCTCTAGCGCATATGCCCTAGGCAGAGGGTCCATACAAAGCCCACAGGGGCTTTTTCAATTCCCTCACATGTGCCCTTGATGTGCAGGTGTGTCCTCAAGTAACCTTAGGCATCCAGGAGTCCACTGAGGGTTCATAAATATTCTATGCATACACACATACATACATCTATCTATACATATATACATGATTATAACAGACTGAATTATGGGAAAGAATGTGTGATAGAGCCTGTTGTTATGCAACTTCCAATTGCCAATCAAAATTGTCAGTCCATGCTGGTCTAGGTGAATATGTAAAAGCCCTCTGTATTGAAAAAAACCCCTGTACTTCATCATTCTGTTGCCAGTGCCTCTCTTGGCTTGGCCCATGTCTCAGTTGAGGTGTTCTTTCTGTTTTTTCCTTAATAAACTTTCTTTTGCCATGGGTAAGATCCCAGATTCTTCTTTGGGTCCTTACCAAGAACCGAAGCCCACAGGAGGGTCCTCTTTAACCCTCCCCAAATGTGGTAACAGGTGTCAGTTTTTGTTTTCACTCGGTTCACTTTCAGTTAAATTCAAAACAAACAAACAAAAAGTCACATAATAGGGCCTCATACCTTAGAGATCTGTTGCCCACCCAACCCCCAGCACCGTGGTTTATGTAGGGGTGACAAGTGTAAAAAAAAAAAAAAAAAAAAAAGTAGCTGTAATGAGGTGTAGCATTGCAGGAATTCACTCACTTTTTAAACACCTAAATCAGACCATGTCCCTCTCTGGCTTAAAAATTGAAATAAGATGCAGTCTCCGTCTCATGGCTTACCAGGGCCCAGTTCCATCTGTGATCCCCCTCACCAGGTTGGCTCCAGTTACTTGATGCTTAGGAACCTGCTAAGTGTTCCCACAGCAGAGTTTTTTTAGTTTATGTTCCCCCATCTCCAGTTCTTTTCTCCTTGCTCTTCCTTGAGTTGTTGGCTCCTTCTCCTCCTTAGAGGAGCTCTCCTGAATCATCGCCCCACTCCACTTATCTAAGTAGTACCCTCCTCACCACCATTACTTTCTTATCTTAGCAACTTGGTTATTTCTTTCAGAGCACTGTTCTTCCCAGGAGTCACAGAGATGTGACTTCTAGTCCTTTGTTCTTCATTATAATTAGGTGCAAAGCTCACAATTGTGGGGAGGACTGTATGAGAAACTAATTACGGGACTGTGCACACAGGAGGTACCCCAAAGTGAAGTAGTTGTTGTGATTATTAATGATATCCAGTACTAAAGGCCAGTCAGCCCATGCCTACTGTGACAAGCCTGTTCCACACTCAGCTACATACAGTGCCAAGTAAATACCAGGTTGTTTGGAGTCTTATGTATATACTCTTCTCTCTGCTTGGAGGATTCCTATTTACCTTTCAAAATTCAGCTCAAAATCACCTGTCGCACAAGGCTGTGTTAGGCCCCACTTCCCCTATTCTCGTATTGACCAGGTTTTGTCTATGTGCTCCAACCTCCAGGACAGGGCAGGTGCCGTCCGAGTGAGTGCTGACCGAAAGAGTGGATGACTTCCTGGTTATGGAGAACTTCCTGGCTAGATGCTACAAGGTGTACTGGGAAGCTCTGTGGCCTCGGAGGCACAGGCCAGAGGTTTGTAGCTGGAGCTTCAGCCCTCGCCACATCCCTTTTGCTAGTAGGCATCACTGATCTCACCTACCCAGTCAAGGGCTAATGCATACCTGAGCTGCATCTCTCCACCACAGAAGCACTGTTGGCTGATGCCTTACCCCTTTGGATTTGCCTTCATATCCTCCAGGTCTGCCAGGCTGTTGCTCTTCCTGTTGGCCAGGACAGCAGAGGCCGAAATGGCATCAGAGCTGAGGGAGGAAGCACACAGGCCTGCTGAAGCCTCAGACCAAAGAAGACTGGGGGCCCGGGTCTTCCCTTTCCTAGCTGCATTCTCATGGGAAAGGAGGACCTATGTATGCCAATAAAGGCTGCTGTGAGTTAGAGCATCCTGTGAGCCCTGGCTGTGGCCTTAACACCCCAGTTCAAGACTAAGCACTGGACATGACCAGTTTGGAATCCCTAGGGAAGTGTCCTGCTAGTTTTGGGTTCCAGCATCTTTGCATGACTTACATTTCCTGGGGCTCTGTGGAAATCCAGAAAGATCTTTACTTACTAAATGCTCCACAAATCCATAGTAAAATGGCTTCTCTCCACTGGTGGATTGGTAGATCAAATAGGGCAGAGAAGCGTGCAGCCTGGGAATGTACAACCTCTTTCCATTGCACCTTTGCACCTCCCCCAGCCACCTCAAAGGCTCCCTGGGACTGAGCCCTCTACTGTCTGTCCCTGGGATTCTTCCCCTTGACTCCTCTGAGCAGGGTCTCTTTCTAAGCTCCACCTCCCAATGCGTTCTTCTCTGCCACCTCAGCTTGAGTCCCTGTGGCTATGTGCTAAGTTGTCTGGGTCACCTGATTTATCACCCATATCTTCTCTCCCACTGCCCCCAGTGGGTGGGCTAACCTCTATGTCAAGGCCCCTCTAGGCTTCCCTGTCCTGTGGTGATTGCCTGATGTGAAGATGTCATAGAGCTGAGAAGTGCGAGGGGAAACCTGAGGTGCCAGAGGCAAAGAGGTTGATCATTGGGAAGTTGGCCAACCCTTACCTGATGGTTGCTGGTGCAGGCTTGCAAGGTTGTGAGTTGGCACTGGGCACCTCCTGATCATCCAGGAGAGGGGTGAAGCCAGCAGGTGAGCACGGCCTGTGGAAGGAGTCCAAGCCTGGTCTTGGTTCAGGACTTTGTGTCTTTATGTCTACTCCCCCCAAGAGAGTGGCTTCTGAAATGGGGTGATAACTGTGTCTGCCTCATACATTTACTGAGAACAGTGTGTGTGCAAGTATGCTAAGCCACTCAGTCATGTCTGACTCTTTGTGACCCCACGGGCTGCAGCCTGCCAAACCTCCCTCAGTTCAGTTCAGGTCACTCACTCAGTCATGTCTGACTTTCTGCGACCCCATGGGCTGCAGCACACCAGGCTTCCCTGTCCATCACCAACTCCTGGAGCTTGCTCACACTCATGTCCATCAAGTAGGTGATGCCATCCAACATCTCATCCTCTGTCATCCCCTTCTCCTCCTGCTTTCAGTCTTTCCCAGCATCACCCTGTCCCTCACCATCTCTTGAAGTTTGCCCAATTTCATGTCCTTTGCATTGGTGATGCCATCCAGCCATCTCATCTTCTGATGACGTCTTCTCCTTCTGCCCTCAATGTTTCTCCTTCTGCCCTCAATCTTTCCCAGCATCAGGCTCTTGTCTAATGAGTTGGTTGTTCACATCAGGTGACCAAAATACTGGAGCTTCAACTTCAGCATCAGTCTGGGCCCTAACACATGCTAAAACATTCCTGTGATTATTACTGGGCCCTGTGGCTATCTGTAGAAGCAGCAACCGTCTGCAGTCTGTCTTTGCCCGTCAGTTTGATACAGATTCAGTGGGTGCTGTCTTATGCAACCTTCCCAGGTGTAGGCTGAGTTCTCTGTCTCTGCATGAATCATAGCACTCCGAGAAGTCAGGGCTTATGGAGCACCTGGTCACCTGTACTAGCCTGCACACTCCACCTTGTGTTTGTTCCCAAACCCACCATAATCACTGAATTCAATTATTAAGTAAACTCAGGAAAATGAATGGAAAAGGAGAGTGCTTTTTTGTTGATGACAAACAACTTTTTCTTTAGAAAGATCATAAAAGCAAGTCTCTTAACAGTCATTGTCAAAATAACTATAGAAGAGTCAGTGTAAAACACTGCATTAAAAGTTATAAAAATCTAGAAGATTCTTCAGATAATTTTGCAAGTTAATATGAGCTTCAGCTTCATTTTAAGGAAACTGAAAACAGAAATCAAAGACTTCAATTTGTCACGGGGCATACACAAGAAGGATGATCTGGATAAATATCCGAAGAGGAAATAATCAAGAACCAAGTCCAGTAATGTTGCACCAGAGAATGGAGTCAATCTGCAAAATTGTGCTGGCCAGCACCGTGACACTGGCTGCAGGTGTGGGGCTCTTGCACAGCCCTCCCCACTATGGGAAGCTCAGAGAACCAAGGCCCTGGCCCCATGGGCTTTCCTGGCACCAGAGGCCCCAGCCTGCCATCCTCTTCCCAGGTGGGCTTGTGCTCCTGATTTGGAAGTGGGGGTCAGAGTTCAGGCATCAGTTGCAAACTAGTAACCCTAGGGAAGGCAGAGGCTCCCGGTGGGCCCGGACAAGTAGGGGCAGCTGAAAGGACCAGTTGGGAAAACAAAGGAGTCCCTCCTCGGACAGACTGCTGTAGGGCAGGGGTGCTGGCTGGCAAGTGCTTTAGTGGCTCTCTGCAGGCATCACTTTCGCCATTCCTCTCTGGCCATCTGCTCTGAACCATGAGGGCTGTAGTACAGCTTGGAGCTGAACTATCTCTGCCAACATCTGCACACCTGGACTTTTCCCCCCAGGAAGAGTTATGCTTGGTTTGGAACCACTTGGAGACAGGTGGGACCTTGCCACTCCACAAATCACCTGAGAAAATGGGCCCTGACTCCATCCAAGTCCAAGAAGTCAGAGCCTAGGTGGATACACTCGTCTCCCACTTTTTCTCCTGGGCCACTGCTCTTCCATTCACTGAACCTGAGAGCATAGCTGGCCAGAGGAGGAAGATTGGGGTAGGGAGGAGGCTTTGGGGCTTCTGGAAGGGAAGGGCAAAAAGCAGAGATGAATGACTTCTTTCTAGCTTGCCCTTAGAGCTCAGCCAAGAATCAAGAAGGCAGTGATTCATCCATCATTCTCTCCTACCCACAGATCAACCTAGCTCTCCATGTCTACCTTGTGCCTACTTGGGAGGAACTTGAGAGCCAGTGGAAGAGAGTAGGAGAAGAAGCAAGATTCAAGGAGAGGTAAATCTCAGGAGTGGAAAGTCCAGGGACAAAGGATGTGGTGGTGGTGGGAGTGCTGGAGATGGGAGAAGCAGTGGGCAAGACTATGGAAAATGAGCAGTGCTCTGCCCCCAGCAACCCAAGCAGCTGTGGAGGCTTGACCCCAGACTGTCACCAGGAACATGAAAGAATCAGCAACTTGGGGCCACTGGCCTCCCCAGGGTAGCTCACCCTCCTTTCCCAGAGCTGATGTCTGCTCCAACCAAGTCTTCAGCTGGGGAGCCCATGGCTTCCAATCCCATGTTGCCATCACTTGACTGTGCACTTGATCTGGATGCAAAAAGAAACATTTGCTGATTTACAGAGTTTAGATTTAATGTAAATTTGATTTAATGTAATTTAATGATTTAATGTAAATTTGATTTGATGTAAGTTAATTCAGTTCAGTTCAGTTCAGTTGCTCAGTAGTGTCCGACTCTTTGTGACACCATGAACCGCAGCACGCCAGGCCTCCCTATCCATCACCAACTCCTGGAGTCCACCCAAACCCATGTCCATTGAATCGGTGATGCCATCCAACCATTTCATCCTCTGTCATCCCCTTCTTCTCCTGCCCTCAATCTTTCCCAGCATCAAGGTCTTTTCAAATGAGTCAGCTCTTTGCATCAGGTGGCCAAAGGATTGGAGTTTCAACTTAAACATCAGTCCCTCCAATGAATACCCAGGACTGATCTCCTTTAGGATGGGTTGGTTGGATCTCCTTGCAGTCCAAAGGACTCTCAAGAGTTTTCTCCAACACCACAGTTCAAAAGCATCAATTCTTCAGCGCTCAGCTTTCTTTATAGTCCAACTCTCATATAGTCCAACACTCCATACATGACCACTGGAAAAATGGGCTTTAATTTAATTTTACTTAAATTAACATAAATTAATTTAATGTGCTTCCCTTGTGGCTCAGCTGGTCAAGAATCTACCTGCAATACAGGAGACCTGGGTTCGATCCCTGGGTTGGGAAGATTCCCTGGAGAAGGGAAAGGATACCCACTCCAGTATTCTGGCCTGGAGAATTCCATGGACTATATAGTCCATGGGATCGCAAAGAGTCAGACACGACTGAGTGACTTTCACTTTCAGGCATCCTGAGAGCAGTCCTCGAGGACCAGAAGCTCAGGCCTTCAGTTGCCACTCTGTACTGCTTCAACAGAAGCCAAGATAATACCAGCACTATTTTAGCTTTCATCCCAAAATTGATGGGCTGGGATCAAGAATGGAGCCAAGAAACAGAGCAAGGGGGCACAATGGGAGGTGGGTGGGGGCATGACCAACAGAACAAAGGACAAAACGGTTGGGGCCACTAATAAACCACAGAGCCCAGGGCTGAGGTTCCACAATGAGAAGGCGATAGCAGGTGGACAAGCCTGTAGGCTCTTCTCCGTTACTAGCTACCAGCTTCTCACTGAGGACGTGCCCAACTCTCAGCCCCTGCCCACCATACCCAGGCTCCCCTGGTTGGGCTTCAGGGAGATGTGAGTTGGATGGTTGCATGATGTTGGGCACAACCAGCCCCTCTGGACTCGTCATTCCCTGTTATCATTCTGCCTCCCACCCCTGCACCCCTTCCACATCTCCCTTTGTCCACAGGCCATCCTGGAAGTCCCTATGAGATGCTCTGCAAGGGCCCATACATCCTTTGATCACTGACTTCCCTAAACCTCCAGCTCAGGGCCTTGCTTGCCGTGGCTGTCCACAGGGTTGCTTTCCATGGAGTAAAGGCACAATGAGGTTGGGCCGAGGGCTGGGGTTGGGGTGGCCTGGCCTACAGTTTTGTCTTCCTCTAGAGTTTTGTCCAACTGCCTCCCTGAGGGATCTTGGTGGAGGCCTACCCTTCTCCAGGCCTTATGCATTCCTTCATTCATTCTTTCAACAGATATTCATTGAGGACCTGCACCCCAGACACTGGGGACACAGTGAGGAATGGAACAGCCCTGGTCCCAGCTCCATCCACTGGCCTTGGATGGGGGGCCACATGGGCTCTGGTCCCTGCACCAAGTTACCTTTCAGAGTCTGCATCAGGGCTCCTAAAGGCTCCTTCACTAGTCAAGTTTCTCTTGGGCTCTCCGGGGTGAGGGACCTCTTTGTCTTTGGAACCTGAGGAAGACCTAAAGTGGAAAGAAACAGAAGTTAAGCACCCACACTTAAGTGGGGGCAGCTACCTCATCCCCAAATGCTAACTTTCTCCAAAGAGCTTAAATCCTGATGTTGCAGGATTGGCTAATTATCAGGATCTACTAACAACTACTATTGATTGACAGTCAGACCCCATTCTCATGACTCTGCATGCATTAGCTCTTCACATCAACCCCACAGCATGGTCACTGTTCTTATCCATGCCCACTTTCCAAATGAGCAAACTGAGGCACAGAGGGCCTGGAGTGACTTGTCCCAAGTTCCACAAGTAATAAGGGGAAGAGCCGAGATTTGAACCCAAGCAGTCTGGCTTCTTCAGAGTTTTGGACTATAATCTTCTATGGGGTAAAAATTGATCCTACCTTCTTGATTCAAACTCCCTGTATTCTCTCTGAGGTCATCAGGGAGTCTCATAGTGCCAACCCCAACAGAAACACTCCTGTCATTGTGACCATTCAAGACCACTGACCCAGTGGGTAACTCCCACCTTTTCTCCCCCATCCATCCTTCATGACCCTGTGTCACCACTTCCTGCTTGCCTTGCCACACCTTCCATAACTCTTCCATCTATTTCTCCTCTTCTGCCCCTTAAATGTTGGTGTTCCTGGCATTCCTCACCATCTGCATGCTTTGCCACTGATCTTGGTCACCTCCTTTGCTCCCATGGTGTCAACTGTCATTCTGAAGCCAATGACATCTGCCTTTTCCCACTTCTCCATATACCCACTACTTCCTGGGCTGACCCTCAGGAAGCTCACCCTCAACATGGCCAGAACTGACCAACCTCCCCAGCTGCCTCCAGGGGAATGATTAGGCAGCCACCACCTCCACAATATGATCTGTGCTCAGTTTGCCAGCTCCTCTCTCCTTGAGCCCCTTGACATTGTACCCCATGTAAACATCAAGCTTGAACCCCATTATTTCTACTCTCATCCTTCTACATAGAACATGGAAATCTCTTGAGCCCTGACCTCTCTCCCAAAGCTCAACCACAAACTGTGAAAGGCCTCCTGGTAAGGTCATCATAAATAGTAATTTGTAAAGTACTAAGTATAGCATCCCTCCCTGCCCTCTACCCCTAGCCCCCACTACTGTAGTGAGTTATGGAGCAAAAAGTGTGGGGTGGGAGTCAGGCAGGCTAGGTGGGAATTATGGATCTGCCTGCTCTTGGCCATGGGACTTAGCAGTTACTGAACCATTTAGGGTCTCAGTTTTCTCATCTGTAAAATGGACACAGTGATTGCATCTACATCCTGCATGGGGACATGGGCTTGGCTGTTTGGGGCAAGGCAGGGCTTAGTGAATTCTATTAAGAGTTTTCCCTCTTTCTTCCTTTTCTCCAACTTGACTTTCTGTTGGAAAGTTGGAGGGGGCACTCCAGGGGATCTCAATGGGCTGTTATAGCTTTGTCACTTCCAGACAAAATGCCAGAGGCCTATGGGGCACACAGTGCAGACCTTCCTCAGAGACAGCCCGGCTTCCTCCTGTGTCTTTCAGGGTCACTTTGCCCTTGTTTCCCAGGTACTTGTCACCTTAAGGAAAACAGTGAAGCAGCTTCCAGTGTTGCCATATTAAAGACATTGTCACACTGGGTAATTCTCAATTATTCCAGCAATAAATGCTACTGTGGTCCTGTTCTGGGACAGGCTCTGGGCTCTCCAGGAACTTGGGGTTCTTGGGGCAGAGCCATCCGTGTGTGGACAATCATGACTCTGTGTGTAAGACTCTCTGTGTGAGCTCAGTATGGAAAGCCCTTCACAGAAAGACACACAGATGAAGGAGGTGCAGCAGATGGGAGACATCTTGGCTGAGACTGGACAATGCAAATGGCAAGGGCATCCCCGGCAGAGCCTACAGCCTGTACAGCCAAGTGGGGCTGGGGAAGGCTGGGGGGCAAGGTCCAGGGAGGAGTGTATATAAGGGGAGCCAGGAGGGGGTGGTTCGGCCCCATCAGGCAAGGTAGAGTTCAGGCTGCAGAGCCTAAAAGGAAGGGGGTGTTGCAGGGGTTTTCACCAGGCCTGGCAGAGGACTACTGCTGCCCTTTAGAAATGGCACCCAAGTAGAAATATGAAGATTCTGGGATGGGGTGAGTGATAGAGGAGGCCTGGCCCCAGGGAAGGGAGTAGGGACAGAAATATCTCTAAAACAGAATGGACAGGACTCAGTGCCTGACTGGGCCTGGGGTGTAGAGAGGGTGGAGCCAAGGAAGAGAGTCAAGGGATCCACAGATCCATCAGGAGTCATTTTAGATGTCAGTTCCTCCAGGAAACCTTCCTTAACCACCCCCACCACCGTGCGGGTGAGAGGCCCTTGCTTGGAGCTCCCACTGCCCCAAGGATTAGCCTGGGTGTCCATTCTGGCCTCCCTCCCCAGACTTTGGCCTCATGAGGTGGGGTCTCAGTCTGTCTGCTTCACTGCAGCCTCCCAGGTGCTGGCATGGAGGCAGGTGAGTAGCTAAATGAGCAGGAGTCAGAGTGCCACAGAGAAGCACAGAAGTCTCCCTCCCTCCGCGGTCTCCCCTCCCTGCTCAGATTTCCAATTGCTCCCACCTCAGCTTTGCTGGACCCATCCCCCCATCCCCCAAGCCCTGCCAGCATGTTACCTGTCTGCCCCCTACCTTGGGAGTAAGCCTGAGTCCACTGTGCTCCCTGCTGGTTGTGCATCTCCCTGAACCGCCCCCACTCCTGAACTGTCGAGGCTGATCCAGTGACCCCGCCCCATTCCTGGTGGCCCCAGTCACACACAACGGCCTTAGTGACCTGGGTGGGGCGGGGCTCCACAAAGCCCAGATCCCCACCCAGTACAGCTGGCTGCTCCCATCCTCAGGGCCCAGCAGGGTGAGCCATCACTTCCAGGGGCTCCTGGCACATGGCTAGGTTGGCATCTCAGGCCTGACCTCACTTGTGTCTGTGTCTGCCTCCCCCTACCAAGCAGACAGTCAGCAACTCCAGACAGGGGGTCCCCAGGGCTGCATCTGTTCCCCCATAGAACCAAGTGCTTGCTCCCAGGAGTTCTGGAGTGAAATGAGATGGGGCAAAGAATCCAGGTTGCTCATTTCTCCCACCAACCAGCCCGCAGACCTCATCACTTGCAGCCTGGCCCTGCTGCTCCCATCTCTACAATCGTGTGTACCTCATTTCTTCCAGGTGTGGGGCCACCAGGTGGAGTCCTGCCCCGGGTGTTGTGATCTGCAGGTGGACAGTCTCCTCACCTCTTGCACTGCAGCCAAAGGAGAGGTAGAGAGTTGCTGGTAAGAAAGGCCTCCCCTTCCCCATCTGTGCTGGGGGTCCCACGGTGTCCTCTCTCAGGAGCCTCCTGGCTAGTGCAGTGGGACACCCAGACCTTGTCCCTCCCTTTTTTTCTCTTGTCTCCTCCTTGGACTTGAGTCTTCTTGGTGCCGCAGCTGAACTTAGGCCATTGACCTCCATGTGCCAGAGGAAGGGGACCAAGGGACCTCTTATCAGTCTCGTGTTCTTGATCCCAGCTTCCTTCAGACACAGTGAGGGGCGCCTTCTGGGTACAGAGGTGAGCCCTGGCTGTGGCCACACTGCAGCATCCAAAGTGGCAATTTGTGAGTTCATGGGCTGATGGGAACACATGGTGAGCAAGATCCCCAGGAAACCTACACGCTGAATCTGGAGTGACAGCCAGTGAAAGGGAAGACTCAGGGCTTGAAGGTCAGAGAGCAGGTGCCCATGAGCTGGAACACGGGCAGGATCAGACATTCTCAGCCCTCAGAAGGTCCCTTTGAGCATTCCTTTGCTCAGAGCCTGGTTGAGAGTGACTGCACACAGCCCTCCAATACCACTGGATTTTGTGTCCCCACTGCAGGGCCTGACACCCAGGAGGATCTGTCTGTGCTGTTGGTTAGGGCTGGAGAGAATCTAGAACATTGGCTTTGTGGGGTTCTCCTTCACTCCAAACCACACCTATCAGGTCCACATTACAGCCACTCACTCCTTCTTTTGGTTGGCCCTGGCCACTGGGGTACAGGTAGGGGTGAGTCCCAGGCCTCCCCTGGTGAAGCCCCTGGCCCAGCAGGGAACAGGATGAGGGCCAAGTGGCATGGGCGCTGACACAAGTAACCTGTAGGGCCATGCCCAAATCAAGCCCCAAAGGCACCTGGAAAGTTCCATGGAGGAGTAGCTGAGCCCAAACTCACTGGAGGGAGACAGTGGGAGGAGGAAGAGGCTGGCAGGGCTCTTAAAGACAGAGGCCAGATCGACTGTGGCAAAGAAAGTCCACAAGATGTGCTTGAGGTGGGGGTGAGGCCTTGACATGATCAGGCATGTCAGAAAGGACAGTCGGGGGTCCCAGGAGGAGGAGAGGTGCGTGGGGGGCAGGATGGAGACAGGGAGCCCCTGGAGGGCAGGTCAGTGAGCTGCTCATCTCTTTCCCTTCTGGACACTTAGATGATGAGAGGAAATGGAAGGGCTGCGGTGGACAGGGCTTCTCTACACACGAAAGCCCAGAGGGGGCCTGGTGCACATGGGTAGCTCTGATCTAGCCCATCTCCATTCATGATGACCATGAAGACAGCCTGTTGCTCCTTTGTGCCAGGGAGCAGGGACACGTTCCACGTGGGGATGTCACAGGTAAGTAAAGCATACTTTCTCCCCAGCATTTCTAGTTCTGTCAGACAGGAAATAGGAACCAAGCGCTATCCCAGCTGGTGCCTCTCCCTTAATGCTTGCCTCCTGAGCTGACTTAAAGTCTCAGCCCCCATGGGTCCTGCTATGGGTGGCATTGTGTCTCTTCTAAAAGATGTGCTGAAGCCCCTGGTATCTATGAATGTGGCCTTATTTGGAAATAGGGTCTTTGCAGAGGTAAACATTTACGATGAGATTGTACTGGAGTAGAGAGGGTGTGTTATAGAAAGGGGACAAACACACAGAGGGAAGACAGCCATGTGATGGCAGAAACAGAGGTCGGAGTGATGCATCTACACGCTAAGAGGTGCCAAGGACTGAAACTGAGAGAAAGGCCTGGAACATACTCTACTCCAGAGCCTTTGGAGGAGCACACAGCCCCGCTGACACCTTCCTTGATTCAGGACTTCTGGCCTCTAGAACTCTGAAAGCATGCATTTCTGTTGTTTAATCCACCCAGTTTCTGGAACCCTTTCATGGAAGCCCCAGAAAATTCACAAAGGGGTCTTCCAAGCCTCTCCTCTGCAGCCAGCAGCCTCGCCCCTCTCCAGACCCTCAACCACCCACAGCTCTAGTTCAATCTGAAGTGGTCAGCCAGGTTGAGAGCTGCTGGAGGCCAGAAGCTCTTATCCAGTGAAGCCACAGCTACAGATGGGAATGCAAGTGGCCTGTGCCAAAGGACTCATCCAGCTAAAAGAGGGAGAGAAGTCAGGGAGGGAGGACAGAGGAGTTCCTTCTCGGCTGACCATGGTGGCATTTCCCTCTGACACCAACAGGGGGCAATATTGGCCTTTTCATTTGATGATGAACTTCCCTGGTGGCTCAGACCTTAAAGCATCTGCCTATAGTGCAGGAGAGGCGGGTTCGATCCCTGGGTCAGGAAGATCCCCTGGAGACAGAAATGGCAACCCACTCCTGTACTCTTGCCTGGAGAATTCCATGGAAAGAGGAGTCTGGCGGGCTACAGTCCATGGGGTTGCAAAGAGTCGGACATGACTGAGCAACTTCACTTTCTTTCACTTTCTTTCTTTCTGCAGCTCAAGAAGCACCCAACTGTACCAGCACCAAGGCACTTCTGATAGGTGAAGCAGAGAGGCAAGAAAGCTTGAGCGGTGCTGAGATGGGGGCAGCAGCCAGGCCTGGGGCTCTCACACAGGCTAGCGTCTCTAAGAGGGAGTATCCGAGTGAGTGCACTTTGGAAGGTGGGCAGGAGTTATCCTTCACATCAAGAGGGGGGAAATGAGATGAGCCCAAGAAACTAGGCCACATGGTGCATGGAGGCAGGGCCACTGCCGCAAGTGGGCTCTTGAGGTGGGGAAGGAAAGGGATGGAGGAGATGGTGGAGATGGGAGCTCAGATTTGGACACTTGGTACTGAGGGGCCATTGAGGCACCCAGGCAGGTCAGGAGTCAAGAGGGGGATGGGGCATCCTGCAGTGGCACTCTTTCTGTTCCCCTGTAGGGTTTGGCACCTGAGACGGGGGTGGCCCTCCTAGTTGGCCACAAATCAATTATTTTGGTTCAATCCCTGTTCCCCAGTGCTCTGAGCTCCTTCAGGGATACAACTAGGCCTGGAATTCTAGATAACTAGGCAGGCAGATAACTATAGATAACTATGCAGTCAGCAAAAACAAGACCGGGAGCTGACTGTGGCTCAGATCATGAACTCCTTATTGCCAAATACAAACTGAAATTGAAGAAAGTGGAGAAAACCACTAGACCATTCAGGTATGACCTAAATCAAATCCCTTATGACTATACAGTGGAAGTCAGAAATAGATTTAAGGGACTAGATCTGGTAGATAGAGTGTCTGATGAACTATGGATGGAGGTTCGTGACATTGCACAGGAGACAGGAATCAAGACCATCCCCAGGAAAAAGAAATGCAAAAAGGCAAAATGGCTGTCTGAGGAGGCCTTACAAATAGCTGAGAAAAGAGGAAAAGTGAAAAGCAAAGGAGAAAAGGAAAGATATGCCCATTTGAATGCAATGTTCCATGAATAGCAAGGAGAGATAAGAAAGCCTTCCTCAGTGATCAATGCAAAGAAATAGAGGAAAACAATAGAATGGGAAAGACTAGAGATTTCTTCAATAAGATTAGAGATACCAAGGGAACATTTCATGCAAAAATGGGCTCAATAAAGGACAGAAATGGTAGGGACCTAACAGAAGCAGAAGATATTAAGAAGAGGTGGCAAGAATACACAGAAGAACTGTACAAAAAAGATCTTCACGACCCAAATAATCATGATGGTGTGATCACTCACCTAGAGCCAGACATCCTGGAATGTGAAGTCAAGTGGGCCTTAGGAAGTATTGCTATGAACAAAGCTAGTGGAGGTGATGGAATTTCAGTTGAGCTATTTCAAATCCTGAAAGATGACACTGTGAAAGTGTTGCACTCAATATGCAAATTTGGAAAACAGCAGTGGTCACAGGACTGGAAAAGGTCAGTTTTCACTCCAATCCCAAAGAAAGGCAATGCCAAAGAATGCTCAAACTACCGCACAATTGCACTGATCTCACATGCTAGTAAGGTAATGCTCAAAATTCTCCAAGCCAGGCTTCAGCAATATGTGAACCACGAACTTCCAGATGTTCAAGCTGGTTTCAGAAAAGACAGAGGAACCAGAGATCAAATTGCCAACATCTGCTGGATCATTAAAAAAGCAATAGAGTTCCAGGAAAACATCCATTTCTTCTTTATTGACTATGCCAAAACCTTTGACTGTGTGGATCACAGGAAACTGTGGAAAATCCTTCAAGAGATGGGCATACCAGACCACCTGACCTGCCTCTTTAGAAACCTGTATTCAGGTCAGGAAGCAACAGTTAGAACTGGACATGGAACAACAGAGTGGTTCCAAATAGGAAAAGGAGTATGTCTAGGTTGTATATTGTCACCCTGCTTATTTAACTTATATGCAGAGTACAACATGAGAAACACTGGGCTGGAAGAAGCACAAGCTGGAATCAAGAATGCCAGGAGAAATATCAGTAACCTCAGATATGCAGATGACACCACCCTTATGGCAGAAAGTGAAGAACTAAAGAGCCTCTTGATGAAAGTGAAAGAGGAGGGTGAAAAAGTTGGCTTAAAGCTCAACATTCAGAAAACTAAGATCATGGCATCCGGTCCCATCACTTCATGGCAAATAGATGGGGAAACAGTGGAAACAGTGGCTGACTTAATTTTTCTGGGCTCCAAAATCACAGCAGATTGTGGTTGCAGCCATGAAATTAAAAGACGCTTACTCCTTGGAACAAAAGTTATGACCAACTTCGACAGCATATTAAAAAGCAGACATTACTTTGCCAACAAAGGTCCGTGTAGTCAAGGCTATGGTTTTTCCAGTGGTCACATATGGATGTGAGAGTTGGACTATAAAGAAAGCTGAGCACTGAAGAATTGATGCATTTGAACTGTGGTGTTGGAGAAGACTCTTGAGAGTCCCTTGAACTTCAAGGAGATCCAACCAGTCCATCCTAAAGGAGATCAGCCCTGGGTGTTCATTGGAAGGACTGATGTTGAAGCTGAAACTCCAATACTTTGGCCACCTGATGCAAAGAGCTGACTCATCTGTAAAGACCCTGATGCTGGGAAAGATTAAGGGCAGGAGGAGAAGGGGATGACAGAGGATGAGACGGTTGGATGGCATCACCAACTCGATGGACATGGGTTTGGGTGAACTCCAGGAGTAGGTGATGGACAGGGAGACCTGGCGTGTTGTGGTTCATGGGGTCGCAAAGAGTTGGACCCTACTGAGGGACTGAACTGAACTGAGGCAGGCAGGAGTTGGGCGTGGAGGGGCTGATGGTGACCCCTTGAGTCACTGCAGGGCCTCATGGGGGTAGCGTCAGACAGGAAGGCTGCCTGGGACCAGCCAGCAGTTCATGGGGAAGCTACCTTGTGGTTTGCAAACACTAACGGAAGAGCCTTCCCGACAAACCACTATTGCATACTTATGGTGGGGCCTTGGTTATGGCGGCCCGACTAAGACAGACAGCTACTTTGCTGTGACAGCCAGGTGGTGGGCAGTAAACAGCCAAAGGAGTTTTCTGGAATAAATGTTAAAATGCCTCTCAATTGATAGCACAACCTAGTTCTCCTCCTCTGTGCTTTAAGAAAGCATGTAAAACCAACATTAATTGCTTTTTGTTTTTTCCAAAACAGAAATTAAGGAGATCCCTGGGTTGAGGATCCTGGAGAAGAGAATGGCTTTCCACTCCAGTATGCTGGCCTGGGGAATTCCATGGACTGTATAGTTCATGGGGTCACAAGAGTCGGACACGACTGAGAGACTTTCACTTTCGCTTTTTAGAAATGTACTTTGTTTTTGGTAAATTTTGTCCCCTCCAAAATTTATATATTTATATCCTAATCCCCAGTACCTCAGAATGTGAGCTTATTTGGAATAAGGATGTTTCAGATATAATTAAGATGAAGTCATATTGGAGTAGGGTGGCTCCTAATCTAATATGACTAATGTCCTTATAAGAAGAGGTCAGGACACAGACACACTGAGGAAGACCTTGTGAAGAAATTCAGGGAGAAGACAGCCATTTATACACCAAATAGAGAGGTCTTAGTAGAAATCAACCCTGCTGACATCTTGACTTCACACTTCCAGCTTCCAGAACTGGGAGACAATACATTTGACTATTTTCGTCAACCAGTTTGTGACCCTTTGTTCCAGCAATGCTGGCATACTAAGCCCCTGTATTCCATTAGTCACCATGTCCCATCAATGCTACCTCATGAAGAGCTCTTAAATTTTCCTGTTGCTCTGGCTGTGACCTGTGGCTGGCCTTGAACTCCTGCAGTTTTCCTTCTCCTCCACCAGTCTGGGCTGTAGCAGGTTATCCTATCTCTCTCCTGGCACAGAAGAGGTGGCCCCAAGGACCAAGGTCACATACAAATGGTTGAGGGGCTTGAGTCAAGGAGCGGTGTGTGGACATGCAGTGGCATTACGAGACCCGTAACAGCCCCAGGGGCAGTGGCGTTCTCACAGGACTTAGCATGATTCAGCTCAGAGTACAAAGAGGTATTGATGGCCTTTTGCCTGCAGACAAAAGAGAGCACCATTATCTGCCCAACACTCTGGGGCTCAGAAATCAGGGCAAATCAGAGCCCTGCCTGGAGTGAGATCACCCGCGCTCAGACTGCCCCTACCTTGTCACCCCACTGCCAAAGCCTCCCATCTCATGGGCTCATGGGCCAGAGCCAGTTCCTGGCACCTACCTGGGTTCAGCATGAGCTCCACCCAAGTGGCCCGTGACACTTTGGCTCTGCCCCTGTCTGCACTGGCAAAGAAGGAGGCAGAGGACAGCGTTGGCAGGGTGAACTTGACCAACTTACAGGAAAGCCTTGAACGAGTACCCTGGCTGCAGACCATCTCACATCCCACAGTTGGCCACTACAGTGCTCAGTGATGCAAGGTTTAAGTTGACACAGATAAGCACCAGAAAGACAAAACTGAAGCACTCTCTCCCAGAAGACCAGGCTGTTTTGCCCTTTTCAACCTCAGGACATTGAGCCAGACAGGCCCTTACTGATTTCAGTGTCCCACCCTGTCACTAGGCACATGAGGACACTGACCCTGAGGCCCTGTAGGGAGGTGACCTGGCAGTCTCCAACCATGGGCAGAGGTAAGCAATTGATTACCTGCTCAAGCCAGCAGGGAATCTTGTCAGAGCACGTGCGTCCTGGCTTTTCTCAGAAGACCCATCCTCATCCACCACGTCAACCCTTTGGGCAAGAAGAGAAACAAATGCACTTGGGGCCTGAACAATATGCTTTCTTTCAGTCATGTTGGTGGCTGAGTGACTCTAGCTTGGGATAAGGACAGGACACGGGGTTGAATAGTGTCCTGCCAAAATTCTGTCTGCCTGGAGCCTGGCAACATGATCTTATTTGGAAATAGTCTTTGCAATCAATTTGTCATCAAGTTACAGTGAGGTCATACTGGGGTAGGGTGAGCCCTAAATACAACAACTGGTGTCCTTATACAAGGGAAACTTGGACACAGACACGCAGAGAAAAGAAGGTATTGTGACAGTGGAGGCAGAGGTAGGAGTGATGTGTCTATAAGGCAAGGACTGCCAGCGACACCAGAAGCTGGGAGAAAGACCTGGCATGGCTCTATGCGGTTCCTGAGGCTGCCATGACAAAGTACTACAAACTGACTCTTAGTGGGAACTTGTCTCCAAGATCATGCTGGCTGTATTCTGGTCTGCATTTTTGGTCTTCCCACCTCTGAATCTGCACAGCTGGGTCCTCTGCCTGGAACACTTGGTATGCCAAGTTCCCTTTGTTTTTCAGTCCTCAGTTTGTCATAGATGTTTTCCCTCTCTATGCAAGAGAATAGCCCTAATATTCAGCTTTCCAGAAGTTTTTTTTCCCTGTCCTCCCCAAGTACTCTCCTCTCCCAGAAGATGTCCTGTCCCGTCACTCAGCAGCAGCATCCTGATGTCCTGATCACGGCCCACTGGCTCCTGTTCAGCCTTTAGGACCCATCTTCAATGTCATGGTCATTCCCAAGGGCCTGGTCAGGCAGGGGCTCTCAATTACCCCTCCTGCCAAGGCATTGTCCAGCCAACCCCTGGTAGGGTGGGAAGGAGTGCAAAGGAACAACTGCTTTCTTCCCTGGTACCTACTCTTGCTGCAAAACCCCAGAGGCCAGTGTGCAAAACCCCAGTGTTTCCAAGAAACACTACAGCTCCATCTTGGGTCAGGGACCTGGTCCTATTGGCCACTGGCAAATGGAAGTTTCTCATCACCAGCCATGTTCTCTGAGCCAAGCTCCTGCCTATGCAGCGTTGCTTGCCAGGGTCTTCTGTGCCACCATGGCCAACCATGGGCTTCCTTGGCTTCCAAACAGAAGCCGCCAACTCTGCACAACTCCCTCTGCTCAGGGACAGCAACTCCATCCCCCCTGCACCCACTTTCCACACACTCCACCCCTATGAGTACAAGAGCTTCCCTCTCCCTTTGCCCACACTTACCTCTTGGCAATGAATGGGGCCAGTGTCTCCTGGGCAGGGCTGCTGAAGAAGGCAGAAAGGCGACGTGTTCGCAGAAGCCACACACATGTGACATCCCCAGCACCCTGCCAGCCCTGATGGCAGCAGCCAGACCTCTCAGGTTTCCAGAAAGTACACATGGGGTCCCTGTCAACCTACTGTCACAGGCAGAGGAAGAGCAGAGCCCTGAGGGGAAAGGACCTGGCCCAGAGTATGGAGCAGGTTGGGTGGCCCTGCTGGGTCCCCTGCTGAGCTGCTCACCCGGCATTCTTCTTGGCCGCTGACAGGACATAGGAGTGCTCCCGGGGAGCTGTCTTCCTCACCACACTGCTGGCAGCCTCGGACCTGGGGTGGCACAGAGAGGGGGCAGCTAATGGATGAGGCACGGCAGCTACTCAGGAAGCAGAAGAAAGCTTTAGTGACCTGCCCGAGAGCCCACACTTGGCGGGCTGCACAGTGGGAAATCAATGCCTGGCAGCCTGGCCCTGGAGCTCTTAGCTCTTCCCTCTGCTACTGTTGACTCTGCCCTTAGCATTGCCCATCTGTTGAGCCTTCAGCATGGGGGCCTTCGGTGCGTTTCCAACGTCAAGGACAGGCCAGCAGATGTTGGCACTGGGGGTCAGACTGAGGTTGGGGCCTAGCTGTGCCCAAGCACCCAGCCCTCACTTTGGGACAAGGGGCATGGGCCCCTCTAGAGCCTGGTCCTGTCCCCAGCCACATGCAGGTGGCTTGTCCCTGGGTACCAGACACTGCCTACTTCAGTCCATTTGCTCAGGACCCTTTTGAACAAACTGATAGAGAAATTCCTCATTACCTTGGTTCTGCCCTCATAGAAAGTTCCTAAGAGGGGGTCCCTGGGCAGGCCCAGCACTGAGTGGGTGGTTCAAGGATTCCAGGAATGCTCCCTGTTGCTGGCGCTCACCCTCCACCAATAGACAAGACAGATGCTCCACATGTCATGCACAATCCCTGTCTCCCCAGGCAGTGGAGACTTGGGCCCTGCCCTGTCCGTGGGACACCCAGCAGGCACCTTTACCTCCGTTTCTGCTCATCAGAAGAGAAGCGCATCTCCTCCTCTTCAGCAGCTCTTGATGCTGAGCTGCGTCTGATGTTGTAGGGGGCCCTGGGGTGGGGGATTGAAGATGCTGCCAGTCATGGCCCCTCCTCCATCAACCACCCTCACACCATTCCCTGTCATGCCCTCTGAAGCTTGGCCTCCTAACTTATAAGAACAACAGCATGTGTTGGCCTGGCTGCCCCTGGACTCTGTTCAAGCCACTCTTTCCTCTTGGAAAGCTAGACTTGCTATCTCTCCCTATTCCCACCCTTACTGTCCCCCAAGACCCAGTTCAAGCCTCAACCCCTTCTCCAGAGAGATTCCCTAGTTGCTCCATGTCAGTGGATGATGGTGACAGGGGACAAGCAAGATAAAGATGTTGGGTTCCTGGGAATGCAGGCACAATCCACATCTGTTCAGACCCCGCGCTGCTGGGTCCACAGGAGGGGGCCTTGCGTGCGGCCACATGGGGAGCTCCAAGGGGGACCCCAAAGATTGACATACAAGAAGCAACCCACATTTAGTTACAAAGTGCCCTTAGCTGACAGGCTGCCAGGACCAGCAGCACGCTTGGACTCATCAGGTGCTAGGCCAGCCTGGCCCAGTCCAGGAAACAGTCAGGGCCATGACCCAAGATGCTTTCTCCAGACCCACCAGCTCCTTCCACAAGCTTCCTACAGCTCCTACTTTGCCTGAGATCAGAAGTACAAGGTGCACACTGTCCAACTTCCTGGGGCTCGCCATCCTCTGGTGGGGTCCAGGCCACAGTGGCAACTGGCAGGGAGGTCAGAGTGGCAGGACAGCAGTCTGCACTGTGCTCAGAGGCAAGCAAGCAGCTGCCCTCAGCGGACCCCGTGTCTGGGCCCTGAGAAGAGGAAACCAAGCTGGGTCTGCGATTGCCTACTCACAGCTTCTTGTAATCCTCCGTGGTCATCTTGTAGCCAGAGGAGGAAGGGCGGGGAGGGCCAGTGGGATCTGCTTTCCCCAGACTGGCCATGCTAGAGAGACAAGGAGTTTTCAGGTGTGTACCCGCAGAGCCCCACCCTCCCCGCCTTGCTTCCACATTTGCCTACATGGCCCAGCAGGCATGTGGCAGGTGGACAAGTGGGTGCTGGTGCCCTTTCCTCTTTGCTCTAAGCCCTGCCAGATACCCAGGACATGTGCACCACCCTGAGCAGGGCCACCCTCTTGTCATAGACAGGCCCAGCCCCCTTGCTCCTGCTTTTCCTGTTGAGAAGGTGACGGCCCAAAGCACCCCACTCAGCACAGCTGATCAGCAAGGCTGGGCTCTGTGCAGCCTCTTCCCTGTGACTCTGTCCTGGTGACCCTGTGCCACGACTGGCACAGGGACAAGGCCACTGGTCGTGTGGTCCAGGGCCCTTCCTTACACAGGAAGAGACCTGACACCTACCACCCCCTTAGTGACAGGCAGGGGACTCCCATACCTCCCACTGGACAACTGGCCAGCGCCCTGTGAACACACCTTTTTGGAGCTCCATTGGCCTTGGGGAAGTGCTGGTGAGGCTGGGACGAGCTGTCCACAGGCTTGGTGAACACTCCACTGAAAAAGAGTCCGGAAGAAGCAGCCTGGTGAGCCCCCCGGGAGAAGCCAGGGGCCGTGTGGGTGAGCATGGGGAGGTGGGTGGGCGGGCTCCTGTGGTCACCTACCGGATGATATAGCCCGTGGGAGCCCTCGTGCTCAGGGGCCTGCAGAGGGAAAAGAAGGTAGGATGTGAACTAAAGCCTCACGAGCGGGCCCAGGCTGCCCGATGACAGTAAAGGGGGTGGGCTGGTGGGTGTCTCAGTGTGGTCAGAACAAGGGGAGCAAGAGGTGCCGGTTGCTTCTCAAGACAGCCAGCCACATCTGCACCCCTAGCCAGGGTGCCTGTCCTGGTCTGCCTGTCTCCCTCATGCTCCCCAGGAAAGGCTGATTCTTCTGGGCCCTGGCTCACAGCTGATGCCCAGGAAGGTATGTTCCATGGCTGGGCATGAACACAGAGGTATCCCATCCAAAGTCAGGTTTCTCCCTGTTCTGCCAGGCCCCAGTGCTCCCCTGAGCAGGTGTTCTTCTAGGATGGATGACAACACTCCCTACCTCTATCCTCAGAGCTGACCCAGCTCAGGCTTGAGGCTCTGTGGTCAGAGGCTGGGGGCTGAAGCCATGTCAGGTAGAACCCCTAACCTGATCTGATGCCCCACTCTGCCCAGTCCTCTCCAGGAAGACACATGAGGGTCCAAGGTGTGGAGCCCAGGAGGGAGCCAGTGAAGGCCAGCTATCCTTTACCTCCCACTCTGCTCTAGCCTCCCTCCTCCAGTCAGTGGGATGCCTTCACTCCCTGCCTGGGGGGGGGGGGGGGGGCAGGGAGTGCTCAGAGAGTGAGGGATGTGGGCAGGGAAGATTAGACTCGAGTAGCATGGGATGGTCTTAAAGGGACCCACACGGGCAGGTGGCAGGGGCACTGCCCTCCATCCCCACAACTCACTTGGGCTGGAAGCAGAGCAAAAATGTCACTTATCCCATGTGTTTTCCAAACCAAAGCCCAGGCTGAGAACTGCACCCCCAAAGTAAACATACTCCACAATGAGTAGATTATCTTTGAACTGTGCTCAGGCCTTTGCCAACTGCCGACTGCTATCACAATCAGCAATTCTATCTTTTAAGCTCATCTCTCTACTTGGGTCAGGCCCCTTTACCCTGCTAGGATGTCAGTTCCCTGAGGAAAGGGTTGTGTCCTCTGTGCCCAGTACAGGACCTGGTAGGTGACAGGTGCTGAGTCACTGAGGGATTCTGGGCAAGGCCACTGTGACCAGAGGCAGCCCATTGGGCTAGCACTGAACTTGGACCCTACCCTTCCAGCTGTGGCCACTGCCCTCAACTGCCAACTGCTGGCTCTTTGGAACAAGGATCAAGGCTGAATTTAGCGACACCCCCCCCCAACCAATTCCCTATCCCCTAACGCTAACCTCCTACTTCTTAGGAGTAGATCCCCCTGATCTGGGCAGGATGTGCTGACACTTCAGAACCGCCCTGGACACCTCTATGCAAAATTCCTTGAAACAGAGAGGAGAGCCAGCTGCCAAAACATGTCATATTGAACTTGGAGACAGTTGGAGCAAGTGTTTGAGTCTGCCCTGGCACTTATGCAGGGGAGTCATGTGTGACTCTTGAAGGCCCCAGAGGATGTCAGAGACATTGTCTGCACCCCTTTGGGAGTGTTCAGTGATAATTTTGGTCTCAGTTCTCAGCTGAAGTCACGGAGGTGTAGCTGGAGAGGCAGCTGGCCTCAGGGGACCTGCATTCAGTCATTCCTGTGCTCCTTTTCCCAGGAAGTGTAAAAGCAGTCCTTCCAGTGGAGTTCAAAGGCCTCCCTGTCCCCCAAGGACTGCAGTGTGGGCCCACCCCACCTGCCATCTGGGCAGCACCTCTCACCTGGCCTTCGGGACCTCCCCAACTGATGAAAGCGAGGTGGTACGAGTCCGGCCGGAGGGCAGCTCACTGAGCAAAGAGGGAACACAAAAGGGGACTGCTACATGTATCTCAGGAACTTGGCCAACCATTCCCATTGCACCTTCTCCTTCCCCGGCCCGCATCCACATTGCACACTCTGGCACCGGGCCTTTCCCATCCTGGGACTGGTTTAGTGTAACCCATGGAGTGCCATCCCACACCCAACCTGTCGCCGCCGGCCCTCCCAGCCACGCAGACTTACAGGGTACGGCCCTCCGATTCATCCTGTTTGGTGATCCAGCTCTTGTCCCCCTTCAGCGTGGTGCGGACCTTCATCTGCTTGAGGACAGTATTGCGCTCCTCCTGGCCTGCTGGGAGAGGCTTCCCTGGCGGTGGCAAGGCCAGGCGGCCTCAGCAGGGGTGCCCCACCCCAGGACCCCGAGGCCTGCTTGCAGCCCTCCCCATACACTGCTCTCACTCTGCTGCCCTGTGGCCAAGTCCAGGCCCAGGAGGCGCCCAGACCTCACCTTTGCTGCTTCCTCCAAGAGCTGAGATGCTCATGGTGTTCACTCTGAACGTCCCTTCTCAGTAGATTCAACAGGGCTCCTGAGGGCAAAGGCAAGCACATGGTCTGTCACTTCTTGTATTTATAATGGCTCATCACCATAAGGTCCTTGGCACACTGAGACCTTACAGACTGCCCTCTGCACATGGGGAAGCCAGAGCTGGTGAAGTCTGGCCGAAGGGCCCCTCTGGGTGGCACATCCTGCATCTGCCCAGGGCCACTCACCTTGGGGGAACGCATGGCCTGTCTGTTGGGGAGATGGCTGAGACAGACAGGCCACCAACTCTCTTAGAGAACTCTGATGGCCAGACTCATGGCTGGTGAGTGTTGGCAGCAGTGGTTGACACTAGTGGATACAGGAGGAGGGATGGGGGAAGGATAGAGGCTGGGGGACAGTCACTTTGGGGTTGGGCTGTCTCTCTCACTCCTTAGTGGCCATCTGACAGACCTTGAATGGGTCATCTAACCTCTCCCTCTGACTTACCTCAGTGTCTTCATTTATAAAATGGGAATTAAAAAAGAAAAGTCCACCCTTCAGGACTGCTGTGAGGACAGAAGACACCAATATTCTTGCAGCTTCCCAGCACAACCTAGCACAGTGATCATAGCGACTCTCAGCCTGGAGGTGTCAGTCCTGTGTGGCTCAAGGGTAGGATCTGTGTCCAGTGGGCAAGCCCTTGGGCACCAGATGAGGTGTCCTGTGTTCTGATTTCTCTTCCTCACTTGGTCTTCTAGCCTCGTTGTTGCCTCTCTGCCCCTGAGGCAAGTGCTGCCCTTCTGTGGCCTGTGAGGGCTAGGTCATGGTGGTCTCTGAGGCCTCCCAGGTCCAGGAGGGGCTGGAGAGGGGAAGCCAGCTCTCCAGAATGGAACTGACCAAAGATGGCTTTAGTCAAAGCACTTACCCACCACAGCCTGTCCCTTGGGCCTCAGGAGAGGGGCAGGAGGCTTCAGTGAGTGGCCATGCCAGGAAGCAGGGCCCCTGGCTCTACCCGCACAGTCCTAGGCACAAGGGTCTCCCTTTTAGAGGCCCACCATCCTTTGGGCCCCTGCAGGGCCAGGGCCTGAGTAGTTGGGCCATGCTGCTAGCTGACAAGTCCAGGACATGTTTTCATGGAGGTCAGGGGCACACTAAAATGGGCAGAGCAGGGCAGGGCGCCAAGAGCAAACCAAATTTGCCACGTCAGCAAGGCCTGGATTTCCCATAAACTGCACTGACTGAGCAGCCAAGGAGGCCTGAGCACGCCGCGTGCCAGGAACGGCACCTCATCACTGTGAGTGGGAGCCCCACGCGCCTAGCCCTGCACTAAGGCTGCCACGTCATAGCTCACTCTGGAGGTGATCCTAGGACCACACTGCCCACTGACCCATCCCAGCAGCCCCTGGAGCAGCCCACTGAGCAGCCTGAGATTTTGGTCTCAGGCTGGTGACTGACTGACAGGCCTTGTGGGGGGTGGGCCCTTACCTCTTCTGGGCCTCAGCTCAGGACCTCCCACTACTTGGTTGGAAACTCATCAGTTTCCCCTTGACAAGCCTCTTGGTCACGCTGCCTAGAAGTTTTCTGTCAAATCAGAACCAAACAAGCCACTTACTTCCCAAATCAGGGCAGGTGCAGGCACATGCCCAATGATACAGGCAGAGCGGCCACAGGGGACTCCCAGGCCAAAGTGGCAGGGGCACTCACAAGAGCCCACGACAAGGGAGTGGAGCTGGGTGTGTCCTGCTCCAGACTCCATCTTCACAGTTTGTTGTCCTACCTCATCAGGCAAAGACCATGACGGATGTTTCGTCTCAGAAGTCAAGTCTTTTTTGATGGGGCTATAAATTTGAGTCAGGAAGAAAAATCTTCTCATGGGACTGAAGATGGCAGCTCTTTATGACATGGAGACTTTAGGTGAGGAGTCCCAGCCAGATGGATGCACACCTGAGGTCTGAATCCGTGTCCTAGTCAGTTAGCTTCTCCCTCCCCTTTACCACTCCCCTCACACCTACAGTTCACAGGCCAGCTGCCATCTGTTCTTCCTTCTGGCAACACTCACTGCCCCCTGATTCTTCTTGGCTCACATCAGCCCTCGCTTCTCACTCAGCTTCTGCTGGCTCCCTACCATCTCTAAGCCTGGGGGAAAACTCCCCTGACCCAGTCACTCTTCACACTTCAATGTCAACATTGTGCTCCAAGTGGACCATACACCTCAGCATCCCTGGAAGCTGGCCCTGCCAGGTCAGTCCCCTCCTGCCACCCCCTGCCTCCTGCCCCCATTTATGCCACTGGACTAGAGGTTGGTGGGGGCCATGCTCCTGACACACAATATCAACACCAGTCTTCTGACCCAGTTCTTCTCTCAGACCTACCATCCCCTCCCTTAGTCTGACCCATCTCAGAACTCAACCCACACTGCAGACAGGGGTAGCTTTGCAGGATGGGGTATGGACTACTGAAGAGGGCTCTTTCCTGGAAGGCTCTCAAACAGGTTTGGCCGGCGGGTCAGTCGGGGCATCATTTTGGAGGACAAGTTTCCTTGTGTACTGAGAGCCTCAGAGAGAGCAAGGCCATTGATCCAGCCGTTCCCTTCATAGTAACTTTTCCTAAGGAGACAAGCGCATAAGTAGAACTCAGTATACGAGAGGATGTCATCTCAGTGTTGAACATGATGGTGAAAATTTGGCAATAATATAAATTCCCAGTAGTTGTCTTTAAACATATGATCTACCACTCAAGCAAATAGTAGGCAGCCATTACAAATGATATTGATATATGCAATATTTAACAAACTTTCATGTATACTGGTTTCTATATATTATTAAGTGAAAGGCAGCTTTTAAAACAATATCTATAGGATATGTTCATTTCCTTAAACTATATACACAAAAATGCACAGGAAAAGAAACATCTAAAGGATGTACACAAAAACATTTTACTCCTCTGTGTATGATCACCTTCCATCTTCCATCCTGCAATGCTGCCCCTGTCTTCATTGTGGGTTGAGTTCTCAGTCGGGTCAGACATGCACATGGCAGGAGACACATGCCTAGAAGCTCAAAACCGCAAGGACACAGTAGGACGAAAGAGCACACAGACGCAGGCTCTGACAACAGGGCAATCCGCCCGCAGTAAGCATGCCATCTTCCTGCTTCACTATGAGCAAACTCAGCTGGGGTAGGCCAGCTTCCAACACTTCCAACACTTTCAGAGGGTGGGGGATCCAGCTAGAACCTAAGCACCCAGCTGTGGCTGCACAGTAGCCCTGCTGACCCCAGGTACAACATCACGGAGCCTGGGGTGCAGGTGGCTAGGCACCAGTATGGTTCTGGCTGCACAGAAGAGGCCTTGAACTTGAATCCGCCATGCACACAGTGCCTGCCCAGCCTCTTAGCCTCATGACTGACTCCAAGTCCCAGATCCCAAAATCCTCTCCGAGGTGGGCAGCCAACACACTGCAGCCCCAGCCTCTACCCTTTCCAGGTCCAACACGCCAAGATCTCTCATGGCCAGGGCTTGCACTTGAATTCAAGAAGACATGGGAAGAGAGAAACTGTTCTAACTGCAGACCTATGCACCTCCCCACTTACCCCATGCAGAAGGTGGAGAACAAGACAAGATGGATGCCACATCACCCAAAGGCTCCACCTCCAGCCACCTTCAAAAGGCAGAATTCCCGCCTGATCAAGTCTTCCAGTCTTCCTCCTTCTCTGGGCACTTGGGCTTCTTCCAAACTCTTCTAGGCTCTCCTGGCCCATGAGTCCCACTCTCTGAGCCTCATCTGTGAAGTGGTGCTGAACCACCAAATCTGTGACAAGACACCCCCAAGCCAGACGATGTGCCCTTCCTTGTAATTTGGTGCTAGCTCTGTCCATGCCATGGCTTGGTATCTGGATGCTAGTGGGTGTCCTCACTGTGCACCTTTTCAGGACGACAGCCCTGAATCTACCCTGATAGGGAGATGGCTTCTCATTTCTTAGGAAGTGTCACATCACCCTGCCCAAGGGCCTGTTTTGGGCCACCAAAGGAATGGGTGGCTTCCCTACCACCCTTCATCCTCTCTCTCGACTCCACTAGGCAGGACCCTTTCCCTTGCTAAATCCAACCAAGGCCCTATATCCAGACTTGTCCCAGGGCAGCTCAGGACCAAGTGCAAGTCCTCCTGAGCAAGTCGGGCCACCCTCTGTGCCCTTTACTCCCTTCTCCCTCCCTCTTCCATTTGCCTGCACTTGTCTCTTGGGGCAGGCCAGGGCAGTGTCCCTGGCAGGGCTGGCTGAGAGAGTCAGGACAGGCTCTCTCTGACGCAGGTAGCTGCCCCGCACCTTCCTCCCAGCTGCTGCGGCCTCACAAGGCCACCCCACAACCTCCCAGGAAAAGAGCTTCTGGCCTTGACTGGATAGAGAAAAGTGAAGAGCCAATGAGGGGGGTGTGTGGAGCCTGTGGGCCTAGCCACAGTGAGTCTGGAGACATCTGAGGCCATCAGCGAGAGGGGTCAGAGCTGAGGCAGAGGAGCTTGTGGAGGCAGACTAGTGGCAGGGAGGGACCTGGGAGAGCTGGCAGACAAGGACACCAGTGCTTGGTTGATGTATGAGGAGATAGAGATGGAGAAATAGCAGGAGGAGAGGTCATCCTGTCACCTCACAGGCACATGCTCTGCCTCCAAGATGAGAAAACTAACTGGGAGAAAGTTTTCTGGACTTTCATGCCTGACTCCCCATGTCATGCCCACCCACCCTCCCAAGCAGGTTTCTGTGTCTCCACCTTTGACAAAAGGCCTTGAGCTTCAGCCCAGGTGGCGCCTCTCACAGGAGCCCTCATGTCCCCCTGGGGGCCCTCTGTGCTGTTGCTGCCCCCACACTCTTCCTTGGTGCTCCCTGGCTCATCTGGGATGGGCTGCCTTCTTCCAGACAATGGGAAGAACACCATGGTGGGGGCAAGGCAGCAGGGCTCATGCTAAAGTCGACAGCAGGCTGAGTGACCATCCTTCTCCCACCCTAGGTGGCAGGTGCTGGGTACCAGGCAGGGACCTCCCAGGTGAAATGGGAGGGAAGAGGAACAAAACACCTTCAGCCTTGCCTTCCAGGAGCTGCAGCCAGAGGGCACAGGAGTCGGGGCTTGTCTTCATGTGTATGTGCTGGACTCTGGCCACCATGAACAAGCATGAGTGGGTGCACTACTGGCAGGGGAGCGAGGGGCAGGCCTTCCTCCCAGAGAGGAGTCGGGACACTGCAGCCAGGGAGCTGACAGGAGGTCCAGCTGTATTTCCGCATGTGTATGGACCTTCTGCAGGGCCCCATCTCTGGTTGGCAGGGATCAGACGCAGTGCAGTCTCTTGGCACCAGAGTCCTCGGCTCAGCTCCAGGCAGACACTTTAGGCATGGCACAGAAATCAAGAGTGAAGAAGCAGTGCGACAGGGCAATAGGGCATAACTGACCGTGACCCATGCAGCCAAGCCCAGTAACTGAAAACAGATGTGACAGGGACATCTGGATGAAGTCAATGAGACCTTGGGCCACCCAGTGCAAGGGCTGGTTGCTGGGCCAACTTGAGGCAATGTTTTAGAAAAGCTCTGTCTGTGAGCATTTTTATGTGGTTCTGGCTCCCCCACCATTGGATGAAGGTGTCGTGACTAAACCATGGAGAAACAAAACCTGCAAGGAGAACCCCGGCTGTCACACCTGTCCCCTCTAACCCTCTTATGACAAACTGCTTGAGGATCCAGTCAGTTCCCCTGGCCAGAGTCCCTCCATGCCTACCTCCTGGCTGAATTCAACCTGGGGGCTGCCACCCTCAGTGAGAAGGGGAGATAGGGAGGTGGGGAGGACACCTGTGCATGACTCTCACAGCTGTGCAACAGCTCAACACACCAGAAGACTGGCCCTGCTGATGGGGGATCTGGGCCCAGGGGTGGGGCTGGTACCCATGTCCTCCATGAATAAGAGCCTCCAGGGGTCCCAGCATCAGGGAACAGGCTCAAAGAAAAGTCCCTGTGCCTTATAGCCACCTCCCAGAAGAGATGGCTGGGTCCTTTTTGGCTGTGTTTCAAGCAAATGCCTCTGAGCTTTAAGATGAGGTCTCACCCTTGTGTGTGAATGCCTGTGAGAGACCCCTCTCAAGATCCTTCAGGGTAATGATGTGTCCCAGGGGACGGATGACAACGAGGTAGTCAAAGCTCACCTGCTGGAGAGCTCTGCCTCTAGATAAGGGGCTTCCTTAGAGAGCTTCCCTCTGCAGGCGGCCTGGCAGCCCTGAGCCTGAAGGGAGGGGCAGCAGAAACAGAAGCTTACAGGACGGTGGGGACACTGCTTGTTTGGAGATAAACCATCTGGGCCCACTATCTGTCACTTCACAGGAGAGACACACCTGCTGTCTCTTCCAACTCATGTGCAAAGGAAGGAGCAAGAGACACAGAGTCCAAGTCCCGTGGTGTCAGAAAAAGTCACTGGACCCATCACTTATCCTGTCTGGCTGAGGATAAAGCCTGGGTCTCAAAGCACTCCCAGATCCCTGCACCTGACCATGAGGGGGCAGCACTGGCTTCAGTGCAGCTCATAATCAGAGCCATAGCCTCCTGTCCTTCCTTGGCAGCATCCCTGGAGGTCAAAGGCCTGGCACCCTAGCGAGGACCTGCACCCAGACAAACAACACTGAGGCAGGGAGCAGGAAGGGGGCTGGGGATCCCTGTTTGGTTAGCCTCATCCGGTCCTTTTCTCAATGCACAAGCTTGGCAGAGTATCGAAGTTTGGACCCCAGTCAACTTAAGCTGCCACTGGGTCAGCTGACCTGATTCCCCAGGCCAAAAGGGCTGGAACAATCAAACATCCCATTTTGTGAGACAGTCTCCCGAGACCAGCTCTCAGGAACGAGGACATCCTGATTCCCGGTTCCAGCAGCTGGCGAGAGGACAGTCAGCAGAGAGGTTGTTTTCCTCCAGGGGTTCCTGGGATCCAGAGATTCTCGGCAGCGGTTCAGGAGGAAGGGGACCCTCAGAGGCCTTCCAGATTGATGGCTGAGCAGCTGGGTCATGTCCAAGCCCCTCAGTCAGCTAAGCAGCACACAGCTCCCAGGAGCCCTGGCCAGCCTCTTTGCCCTGTGCGAGCAGCAGAGCGGAGCGCCTTGCTCCCATCCTAGGCCTCAGGCCTGGAAGCCAAGGGGTGGCAGGAAGGAGGCACACCACATGGAAAAAAGAGCTGGAGGAGACTTGGGTTGCAGAGGGGGAAAATGTAATATGGAAAAAAAATGCATGGACTGGGGGGAATATTTGTAAATGTGCTTTACAGGTAAATGACTTCTGCATGAAAGTCTGGAATTTTACCTCCCCTCATCCCACCCCTCAACACCCCAGAATCTAGACTTCTTGGCGTCAGCACCAGAAGAGCTCGGGGAGGCAGATGTCTGAAGCTGGCCAGCTCCCTCCAGGAGGTGGGGAGTTCAAGCCCCAGTAGGACATAGCCACCTGGCCACCCGTCACTTCTGTGCCCCTTTTCTAGCTCCCAGCAGGATGGATATAAGCAGTTGCTTTGGGAAACTGGACTATTGCAGAGATGACTTGGCCTCAAGGGCCAGCAAGGGATTCTGGGCAGGACCCTCTGAGATGTCTCTGTGGAGGCCAGGGGGCTGGGCAGAGTCAACATGCCGGGGACCCTTTGCCAGAGCCACTGACAAGAGCTATTCCCAGTGTGGCCACCTCCCCTGCTGAGCCTCCCAGCACACACTCCAGGTATCTCTGCAGGCTGGAACCAAGGTGGTCTTCAGTTCATTCCAGTGGGGCCCACAGACAGTCAAGGGGATTGAAAGGGACCCAGGGGTCATCAGAGCCCACTTCCACCCCAACCAACTCTCTCCACCCCAGGAACACCCCTTCACCCTTACTCCTGCCACCCATTCAGCCTCTGCTAGAGCAGGTCCAGTGACAGGGAAGTCCTCTCCACTTGCCCCTGGTCATGGGAGATCACGAGTGAGGCTGCCATCTGCCTTCCCAGCCCCCTCCTTCCTCACTCTTGTGTACTGCAGATCCTGACTTCCCACATTTTCATTTATGGCCACATTTTCATCTGTCCCATAAGGCTTTTCAGAAAGCTGAAGCCCGACCCGGTGCTGGGCAGACAGACAGACAGGGGCCTAGAGCAGCACTGCATTTCCCAAGAAGGTGCCTTTGGCTCGGGTCTTTCTGAAAAAAAAATGAAAGAATGAGTAGGAGCTCGCTGGGCAGAAGTAATGAGGCAAGTCCTGGTTTTGCATTTTGTTTTGTTTCAGTCTTAAACCAGACGCTGCCTGATGTGAGCATTTGTACCCAGGATACCCATTCTGGTGGTAGGAATCCTCAGGCCTGCTCAGTGGGAAACTGACCGAGTCATCAGAAAGCCGTGTGCTGAGCCAACAATCCTGGGGACCAGAGCAAGGGGCCACACAGAGCACCCACGGTGTGCCCACGATGCAGTCAGGGACTGCCAGGACCAACAAGCAGCAGCGGTGGGGGGCCTACCCACCATTGCTCCCAGAAGCCAGGCCTCCTCTTAGACCCAGGCTGTGGCCACAGAGCCACAGAGCCACCTTGGCTGCCACCACCTCTTGCAGTGGTTTGTGAGCACCCTCCCCACAGGAAAAGCCTAGGGAGTGTTTCTGAAAGTGGCCTCTAGGTCCCTCTGGCATCTAGGTCTCCCGGGACGTGTGCTTAACTTGCAGGTTCCGGCTCCCCTAATTCCTTATGGAGTTTGAAAATGACACCCCCTGGGCCACTGGTCCTTTCATTGTCCAGCCAGTCCCACCTCCTGACCCTGCTATGGCCCCTGGAAGGTGACAGTCACACAAGTGCTCCCACATCAGCGTCCCCCTTCCTGAAGAAAATGACCAGAAATGTTCACAGTGGGGGATCCAGATACGGGGGGTCTTGGTACCATTCTTTTTTTTTTTTTTTTTTTTTTTTTGATCAACTCTGGCTCCTTTTTATTCAGGAAGCATACGCTAATTCATTTTATACATTTTTTTTTTACATTCCAGAAATAAGCGAAAATAGCAGTTTTAAATATGTTACAAAGTTGGCTTTGGGGGCTAAATAAGCTTTTCGAGAGAGGACCAGCCAACTGACCTTTTCATCAAAGCACCAATGTATCTTCAGTCTTTTACCAAGCTCTACCACAGGTGTGGCCACCTTGGATGTGTTGTACATCCAAGCCACGTGAAAGCTGTTAACGGAGAGTTGCTGCGAGTCTCTCTGCAAGGCACCAAGAACAGACAGTTCCAGCTTCCTTTCTTCAGACTGAATCAAAATTTTGGAAACTTTTCAATTGCTCTCTCTAAGTAGTGCTCTCTCAGTGTGAAGACTGCTGCTGCTGCTAAGTCGCTTCAGTCGTGTCCGACTCTGTGCGACCCCTTAGACGGCAGCCCACCAGGCTCCGCCGTCCCTGGGATTCTCCAGGCAAGAATACTGGAGTGGGCTGCCATTTCCTTCTCCAATGCATGAAAGTGAAAAGTGAAAGTGAAGTCGCTCAGTCGTGTCCGACTCTTCGCGACCCCATGGACTGTAGCCTACCAGGCTCCTCTGTCCATGGGATTTTCCAGGCAAGAGTACTGGAGTGGGTTGCCATTGCCTTCTCCCTTGGTACCATTCTTATCACTTTTTTGTGAGCTTTTGATTACTCCAAGATAAAAGTTAAAAACTCAAGTGTGAAAATTGTCAAAGAAAGCAAATCAAATGCTAGTTAGTAGGCATCCAGAAATGACCAAGAATGAAGTGTACTGTGGCAAATCACTTAACTGTGAGTAGACACAATAAGTCCATCGTTCGCACAGACTAGCAGGGATTTTAAAATGGTTTCTCTTTGGGTAGGGAGGCCATATCCCTTCCAACCTGGCCTCAACCTCACTCCTGGTGACCATGGCTCCTGGAGGAGGATATGGTGACCCTGGATCCACTGACAGCCCTGAAAGCACAGCGCTCCTGGCTTCAGCCTCCCTTCTGGACAGGTGACACGGGGCCCCCAGAGCTTTCATGATGTGCTCAGGTTTGCACAACTAGACTGTGGCCAAGTTGGGGTCTTAACCCTGTCTGGTCTCCCAGCCACTTTCCTACCACTCGACTGTAAAGGTGCCTGCATGTCCGATCACACACGCTATGACCACCAGTTAACCTCTTCTGAGGGTCACTTTCAGGCACGTGGGTCTCTGGGTGGCTGCCCTTGTCCTGGCATCGTTCAGCTCTCTGCAAGTACAGCAGGAAGGAATGCAGAACCCCTGATGGATCCCAAACTTCGGGACCCAAAGACCTGGGGTTCCATATGAATTGCTGCTCAGGACTCTGGAGCCATGGAAAGCAGCTCTTCTCTCCTTCAACCACACTCCTGTCTGATGCCAGGGGCAGGGGCTGGCAGTTGAGGCAACCTCATTCAGCAAGCAGAAAGCAAGCGGGTATTACGCATGAGCTGGCACCTTATGAGCTGTGGCCTGAAGCAAGATCCAGTCCAAAGGGATCAGTCAGCCATGGAGGCTGAGTGGGGAAGGGAGACAGCAGGCTTCCAGCTTCCAGAGTTCATTGGGCCAGATTTGAAATTTTTCTTGGCATCAACTGAGGGCAGTTCGGGGACCAGGTGCCGATGCCTACCATGGGCAGGTCCCTGGCCCACTGCTGGGGGCCCAGACTCTCTGTCCCGCTGAATCTTAGGCCACAGGGGTGCTAAGCAGAAGCACAAGGCAGGCTGGAGGCCGAGGTGAAGCACTGGCTGCTCCTGGGATCAGTGCCCTCAGGTTGGGGCACTTCGTCTGGAATCTGGCTCGAATTGAGAAGGAAGGGAGGTGGACAATTTCAAAGAAGAATGCGTGGGCCTTGGCCGGGCAGTTCTGAGCTCCTTCTGCTGCTTCCAAGTCCTCCTCCTCCAGGAAGTATTTTCTGATCCTCCCAGCCAGGCCTGCTCCCCCATCCCAGGCTCCCACAGCCCCTTGTGCTAATGCTACTCAGGGAGGCAGCCCTCAGTGTGGTCGTGGTCCACCTCTGTCACTGAGTTGTGTGTGTCCAGAGGGTACAAAAGAACAGATGTGAGCACTTGCTATGTGCCTGGCCCTGTGCTGGGCGCCTCACATCAGCTCCCCACAGTTGAGTACAGAGGCCCCAGCGAGGTCCTGGCTTCTGAAGGCACAAGGGCTAGGTCTGGGAACTGATGGACAGTGGGGGTAGGGCAGGTGAGATGGTTCTGCTCCTTCCCATCCTGGGGTGGTCCAGGGGTGATGAGGTGAACAGCACAAGTACCAGGGCCAACCTGCAAGTTGGCTCCTGGTCTGTGCATCTATGTCCTGGCCCCTTGCTTTAAAGCAATAAGCAGGGCCTCTGAGCTGGTCTCTGAGTTGCCCCTGATTTTTCAGATGAGGCAGTGGAGACCCTGGGAAGGTAGGGTACTATTCCACCTCCACCTTCCACCACAGCTCTAAGTGAGCTGGTAATGATGAGTGGGAACATAGAGCTCCTCCCAACTGCCCAGGCCTGTTGGCCCATGGGGCCCTGTTTTCTGTTCCCAGCCAGGTAACACGATCATTAGTCCACAAGGCCATGAGGCCCAGGCAGGACTGGGTCCAGGTGCCAGGGGTCTGGACCACCTCTGGGTGGGTTGTGAGGGGCTCTCTCTCAGGGTTTGCTGAGTCGTCCTGAGATGTGGCTGTGTGGCCTTCCACAGTCTGAAGACCAAGTGCAAATGGCTCAGCATGAGCACAATTCCTATTGCAAAGCCCTGGCACACTCACCACCGACCTCATGTGAGCCCCCAGCAGCCCTGGGTGGGAGGCAACCAGGTGTCTTACCCTCTTGGACACCCCCTGCTCAGAAGTAGCAAAGTAGGCAGAGGAGTGAGCTTTTAGTCTCTTTCCAAGGCAGAGGTATCACTGTTGCCTTTCCAAAGAGGACAAGGCTCTTGGCTCCCCTGCCCCCGAAACAATCCAGCCACAGAGCCTGCTCATGGCAGATCCTGTTGATAACACCCAGCGGCGCTTGATTCGGCGCCTTCTGTCTGAGCAGCTATCTTCCCAGTGGCCCTTCAGGAGACTGCCTGGTGCCCAGCACACGCTCATCACAAGTAACTGCTGAGCCTCCTGGTCTGGGCGCCAGGGTGAGCCAGACTCTGGGTCTTGGTTTTCTCATCTACAAAATGGACACAGGGAGAACTAGCTGATCGCAGATTCCCTTATTCCCGCGGCCTGCAATCAACTCATAGAGCACCCTGGCCCCAGGCCATTTACTAACAATCACACCCCCTCTAGCAGAAAGAGGGTGGGCCGGGCCAGCCTTAAGTGCCTCTCTTCTTAGTCTCTTCACTCACTGCGAATTCAGAAAACTAAGTATCGTCCCTCAGCCGGCAGAAGCACTTAGAGAGAGTGAAGATTATGGGTGGGGAAACTGAGGCCCCGAGTCGTCACTGTCATCCGGCTGGGCTCTGCCCGAGTTCCCCTCCACCGCGGACTCTGCCAGCCGCGCCGATGGCGGACGGCGACTCGACAGCCCTACCTGGCACAGGTGCCCGACTCGCGGGACAGGCGTAGGGTCCGGCGGGCGCGGGGCGCGGGGCGCGGGCTCCCTCCGGTGGGCAGCGCCGGCCGGCCCGGGCTGGGGAGCGGACGCGGGACGCGGGGCGCGGTGGGGAGCGCGCGGGCCGGCGAGGAGGCACGGACTGGGCTCCGCCCGCAGGAGAACAAACAGGTTTTCTCCTGCGCCCAGAGCCTCGCCCCTCGCCCCTCCTCTCGGCCGGCCCCCTTCCTCTGCCCTCTCCAGGGGTAGGTAGATGCGCCTGGCACATTCCGGACATTCCCCCGCCAGGGTCCTCGGCCCGCCGGCAGCTTCCCGGCCCCGCCCCCGGTGCCGCTGGAGAAATCAAGGCCGGGGCTCCCCGCACCGAGCCCAGAGCGAGCTCCCGAAGGCTCGGCCGCTGTGGAAAACTTCCAGGCAAATTCCTCCGGGCTCGCGGCCCCCTGGCTGGGAGGCTGCCGCCACGTGAAGAGCCCGGGCTGCCCAGTTGCGCCCCAGCCCGCGCCCGGCCCGATCTGGCCCCGGGTCGGGGCAATGACTTGCGCAGATGCTGCAGGTTCATTTTGTGGAGAGCTACTGTTCCTAGATCCATTTTACAGATGGAGATACCAGACGGGGGTGGGGGGGGCGGGACTGGGGGCTGTCGGCTCAGATCATGCAGGAAGTCCCGGAGGCTGGGAAGGAGAAGAAAGGCAGAGAGCCTACTACCCGGCGGCGCCTGAGTTCTCACGCTGGGAAATCCTCCTGGGAAACTTGGGGTTCCAAAGGCACTGCAGCCAACACCCTGTCCGCCTAGCCAGGGCACCCCCGCAAACTCAGTGGGGGGCCACAGCCAGATCCCGAGGTCCAGTGCGGTTTCATGAGTGTCATTCATTCATTCCTGCTTTTGGAGTAATTGTGTCATTGTTATGCTTGCTCAGTACTGGTGACAGTGAAGGCACTGGGCTAGGGGCTAGGATGGACTGAGTGTCAGATGAAGCCCCTACCCTTACCTGTGGGGCTTCTCTCTCCAAAAGACCACACAGAATTGGCCAGGAGATGGCCTATGAGGATGAGAGCATCCAAACCATGGAGCTACTGGTTCTCCTTCAACAAATCCTGATGAATCTAGGTCCCAAGGGTCCTCCAATCCATCCGTTTCTCTCCACGCCCACTGAACCACCCTAGTCCAAGCCTGGACTATGGGACCAACCTCCTCATTGCTTTCCCTGCCACTGGTCTTGCCTTCCTCCCCATCCAGTCTCCACACAGAAGTCAGTCGAGGAGTTTGCACATGGCTCCAAAGCTGCCTGTAGCCTTTGATGGCTTCCCATCGCTCTCAAGATAAAAGGTAACCACTTTAAGGGGCTCAAGGATTTGGCTGCAGACCCAGCCACTCTCTTCCCTTGGTTCAATATGTTCCAGACACACTCACCTCCTTCTGCTTTCTGAATACATCCTGTCTCCTTGATGCTTTTACTCCTGGTGCACAGACTCCCTAGAATGTCTTTTGTCCCCTTGTCTGCTTAGTGAGCTCTTAGTCATTGTTCAAAACTTTCCTCAAGTGTTCGTAAATTCTCTCCTGACTGCATGGGTCACCCAGGCAAGTAGAACACTTCCTTGTCCGTGCTCCCCCAGTTCCCTCTGACTGCATCAATCAAGTATAGTGGCTGTCACCTTGTATTGTTCTAGATGGTGAGCTTGGGGAGGGAAGGGCCCTGTCTGAGTCATCACTGGGACATGGAAACCAACATGGGGGGTTGGGGAAGATTGGGAGGTGATTGACACTCAGGAAGCTGTCCTTGCTCTTCTCGGGCTTTATCAGGTAGAAAGCAAGCAGCCCTATATCTGAGTGGATATATGTGTGGGGTGTGGGACTAGGGATTATATCTAAAGTATAAAGTCGCTTCAGATCACCTGTGTCTCTTGCCAACAAATGTTCTCTGCTTCCAGTCTGGGGACCAGCATCTAACACTTCCCCACTCCTGATCTCAGGTTGCTGGTCACTGTGGATTTGACTTGGCATCCTAACTCCTAAAGATGATACTCACAATATGTCCTTGGGTATGTCTCACCCCTTCTCTGGGCCCCCTTACCCTTCCAGAGCCCCTTACTTAAAGAGGTAGAAGGTAGAGGTCACAGAGATGCAGTAGACATAAGGATGAGAAAGAGGGCGGCCCCCCTCTCAAAGGCCACCAGTAGGAAATGGCAAGCTCACTCCAGAGAGCACAAGTGAGAGTGGTATCCAAAGCCAACAATGGCCAGTGAGCAAGGGCTGCCTGGGGCTGTGTTGCCCCAGGGCCTCACAGCTCTTCCCACATACCAGGTGATTCAGCCCCCACTGGGTCAGTCCCGCCATGACAGCACCAGCCAGAGGGATAGGCCTTTCCTTAACTCCTCCCTCCCTGCCAGGCTGCCAGGCCCTGCAGCTGATCTTGCCTGCAAACGAGTTTGACTCGAAAGGTGACTGCCTTGCCCTACCTTGCCCTGCCCTGCCCACCTGCTCACTGCCCCAACGGAGCCCCCCCCCCCACCCCCGCCAGGGCCACCCCCAGCCACCTCAGCCAGGCTTCGAGGCCCTTGCCAACTTCATCAGCTTCCTCTTTGACTCCTTGCTCTCGGGCATGTGGACCCAGATGCACCAAGTGTTCTTGTCCCACCAGGGCCCTGCACAAGATGTCTTCTTGCTGGTGAACTGCTGTCCATTCTTAGCCAGAACACTGGGTCCTTCGTGAACTTCCCCTCAGATTAGAGCTGGAGGGCCAAGACTCTGGTGGCTGCTGGTTTCCCCCAGACTGGGCTCTACCCCTGCCTGGCCTGAGCTTGGCCCTGTCCCTGTCTACTCTCAGCTCCTCTTGTGCCTTGACCACCATCTCTAGCTGCAAGGCTGACCAGCCCTCCAGGCTCTGGCAGAGTCCTCCTGGAGTCCCCCCAGCTCAAGTAGTCCCCCCATAACAAGGCTTTGCTCTGAGGGTAAAAGTGCTGCCTCTAACTCTGATGGGCTGGAGGGTGCAGCCAGGCTGGGCTACCTGGAAAAAGCAGCAGTGGGCAAGTGGTGACCCCCTATGCTGAGGGGAGCCATGAACCAGGAGCAGGGAATGGAGGTGAGTCCTTTGGGAAGCAAGCAGATGACAGGGGGACAGGCGGCAGTCTGGAAGGAAGTGGCCAGCAGGGCTCATCGGCTCCAGGAAGGCCCCATTCAGGTCTCCAGGGCTGGGAAAAGAACCCAGGCAAGCCAGTCTAGACCATGATTTCCCAGGTTAGGGAGGGGGACGACGGGTAAGGCCTGACAGTTTTCAGGCTGAGGTTGAACCTGAAAACAACCAAAACCAGGCCAGGCAGAGTGTCCTCATACCGGAGGGGACTGGAGACCCATGCCGGATCCAAACCCTGCCATGGTGCAGATGGGGAAACAGGTCCAGAGAGGGATGGACCGTAGCCCACAGAGACCACACAGCATTCTGAGGCAGAAATAGGATTAAAGCCGGGGCTCTGGTTGCTGTGGATGGAACCCCCATCCAGTTGGTGTTCTTAGGTTCACATGTGAGGAGGGCTGGGCTCCTGTTTGCACCCTAATCCCCCCTGCCCTCCCTCTTTCTAGGGCCTGCCCTGACACCTCATCTTCCTAAGCTCTTCAACCAGTTTCCACTTGTTGGGTGACTCCACTGGCTCCAAGCAGGGTGGGTCCCCTTATGACAGGGGTCCTCAGGCGTGGTTGTAGCCACAGTGACCCCTATGGATCCCCAAACCTGCAGGCCCGGCCTCTGAGTCTGTAACCAGCTCTCCATGTGGCTGGGAGCAAGACCCCGCCTGCCGGGTATTGCCTGTGAGGCCCCTGCGCTGCCCTCGACCTGCACTGCCGGCTTAGGGGCTGGGCCCCCCCAGTGTGTGACATACACACTTATTCTTACTCATCAAATGCCCCTTTTAGGACCTCCTTTCCCTACCACACTGCCACACCCACCCAGAGACCAATCACACCCTGAAGTAGCTCCTGATCTGGTGGGGAAGGCAGACCAGTTCAGGTCCATGGTGCGGAATCCACGCCCAAGCAGTTCCTGCCTTGTGGACAGTGCCCCCACCTCTGGGAGCAGAGAGATTGTACAGGCAGGACTCTTTGGCCACGTGCACATCTCCCACCCCTGCAGGCTGAACTCCCCCTCTGCCTTTTAAAACTACTACTTTGAAGAAGCCCAGGAAACACTCAGCCATTGTCTTGGCCTCTGTGACCTGATGCCCGGAACGCAGACTGCCTTTTGTCTCTGGCTGTGAAGCAGCCCCGGGCCAGGCCTCCAGAGCACGAGTGCACGAGCTGAGCCAAGGCCTCGCTGGCAGATAATCCCCACATGCCCTGAAGAATGACTTTTTGCTGTTTTAAGAATCATCCACAGATCGGAAAAAGAATGTTCTAATTGGAAAACCTCCCCGCCATGGTTTTCCGGAGTTTTAGTACAGTTGGCCAGCAAGGAGGCTCCTGGGAGGAGGAGGAAGGGAAGTCATGAGGAGGAGACAATAGGCGGGCTGCCCAGCGCCCCCTCGTCCACAGAGCTCAGCCGCTCTCAGCAAGGGGCCATGCCTGGGGGATCTGGGAGCTGTCTGGTCCTCCTGGGCCAGGGCTCAAGCCCTGCTCCCCCCCAGAGGTCCCACTGCTTCCCCAGAAGCAGCCCAGGTCCCTGGATTATCTGGCAGGCCTGATGCCCACTGAGCGTGGTGATCATAGGCCAAGAAGAGGAAAGGTGTGAGAGCTACCACCTGCTCAAGAAACAGGAAGGTTCCCTCCACCTGAGTGGGGCCCTGGGCTGGGAGACCTAGCGGGGCTTGCAGGATGCACAGGAAAAGTGACTCCTGAAGAGCTGGATCCATCCAGCAAGGGAGGATGCTCTCGCTCAGGGGCCCTGCTAAGCCTGGCTTGGCTAAACCGCTAGTGGGAGGAGCTGAGGCCACAGCAATCTGAAGGTCTGTCAAGCTCCGAGAGTTGCTGATTTGTTCCTTCACTAGGGGCTGTGCTCACACCTGGGAAGGGGAAATGCAGGAGAGCCAAGTTACTGTGACTCACCTTGGTTTTTCCAGAAACCTCCCTGGGTGCTTAGCTGCCTTGATTTCCTCAAGGGGAGCAGCCTTTGAGAGACTGGGGGTGGAAGGGGACAGTTCAGAGGCCTCCTCCTTGTCCATCTGGGCAGACCACCCCCTCCTCGTGGAGGAAAGGGAATCACAGCAGCTTGAACTTGGAGACTATGAACTTGCCACATGGCTTTAGGCTCCCTGGCATTGTACCCTCCCTCATGCCCCTTTCTTCCCCCCTTGTGACCTTCAGGACTGCTGCTCCAACACCAGCATACCTCTCTAGAGCTCCACTGGCTACTCATGGTTATTGCAATTTAAATGTATTACAGCGGGATAAAGTTGAAGCTTTAGTTCCTCAGTCACAAGAGTCACATTTAGCTCCATGTGGCCATGGGCTTCTGTAACAGACAGCACAGATAGAAAAGAGTTCATCCCTGCAGCAAGTTCTGTCGTACATTAGCAGTCTAGCTGAATCACTTCTCCTTAGAAGGAAGCTCTCAATTTCCCCTTTAACTGAGCCTGGGGTCCCTCTGCTAAGTGAGGTCCCCCCCACAACCTCAGCCAAGGGAGGCATTCCCTTCTCCCACACACCACTCACTCGGAGTAGACTAGTCTGTTTTTGGATGAACACCTCTCCTCCTTTGAGGCTCAGGCGAATATTCAGGCAAATGTTTGCACAGGACACATTGTTCTTTTCCACCCAGTTCTCACTGCATGTGAGAAGGTGACTGGGAGAATTGGAAGGGGGCGCAGTGTTGGGGAGCAGTGAGTGTGGGACTTCAGCATCCCTACCAGTGGACCATCCATCCTCCTCAGGCCTCTCAGTTCTTCAACCCCAATATCACTGAAGAAACTGTCAAGTCCACTGCAGCTGCCTCTTCCCACAGGGGCAACCTACATCTTGTTATCACCTCTGGAGACTGTATTGCAAGGCTTCCACCTTCTGACCCCTGTCTCCTCTCTTTCCAGTGGGCTTGTTCACATTAGTTCTACTTCCTAATGAGACACATAGTCAGTTCTCTTTCTGGCTCATAGGGATCTCCTGTCTGTTGGTCTGCTTTCTTCCCATCCATTAGCTCTTTCCTCCCTTCCTGGCCCTCTCTAGACAGCATAGAGTCAATGGCCTATCAGTTTAACACCTCTTTTGTTAACATCTGAATTTCCCTTGCTCCACAGACCCTCTGTCACCTTCACTGGACACTCAGATCTGGACAAATCTAAACATCTGCTTTCTTCCTGTCCACCCCAAGGTGATGATGGTGCTGGCAAAGGTCACATAACTGCAGAATGGTGCCAATATCCATTTCTGGATCGTAATCCTTCTCACATCTGTGAGGACTTCCGTCTTTGTAACTGTCCCTTTTTTTTCTGCATCATAAGAAGGTCCACTTTATTTGGAGCATATCCATCAATGTTAAAGAAAAGAAGGAAATTTGTCTCACTTGACCCTGCTCTCAGCTCCACTTAGTGTCTCTTTTCTCTGCTCCTCTACTGAGCAAAACTCCACGAAAGAGTTGTCTATACGGGCTGTCTCTGCTTCTCATTCCCTCATAAACCCATTCCCGTCAGGATTTCAACCCTACTGCTTCCTTAAAATCGTTCTTGTCAAGGTTACCAGTGATTCTCCATGTTGCCAAACCCAGTGCTCACATCTCTGCCTTCACTTAACCTCTTAACCACAGTCGATCACTCCTTCGGGCTGGAAAAACATGCTTCCCTTGGTTTCCCTGACTCTTCACTTCCCCAAGGATATTGAAGGTTAGGAGCACAAACTCTGGAGCTGGACTGTGTGGGTATAAATCCTGGCTGTGCCAACTAATCACTGTGTGACCTTGGGCAAGTCACTTGCCACCTCTAGGTTTTCACCTGTACGAAGGAGGTGAGAATACCAACATCTACCTCTTGGGGTCATTGTGAAGGTTACATTGGTAACAGAGAGTGCTGAGAATAGAGCTTGTTACATTGAGAGACACTCAATGAAACCACCAAATGGATGTTGATGGGGTTTGAGACACACTACCAGCAAACATGGCATGTTGAATATTTTAAGATGAGGGAGTTTGAGAAAATGGCAGAAACAAGAAGGTCTCCCTGACCTTCCCTACACTCCCACCTTTCTCCTGGAAGCAGTTCATAAGACTCTCAGGTGAGAGGTGCCCTCCTGATACCTGGACAAAAGGAGTGTCCTTATTTCTAAGACAGGGATAAGGCCAAGAAGAATCCGAACAAAGAGGCCTTGCTAAGTTCCCCTGAATTTACTGCACTTTGCTCAAAACTCTTCATCCTATCTTGGCTTTGCATGACTTTCCATCTTCATCAAACCTAGAAAAAACCACTCAGGATTAACCATTTCTTCAGGTCTTCATTTTCTTATGAAGGCTCTCAATCTTATGTTAAAGAAATGGGTACTCTTTTCTCTTGTTAGTCTAATTTTCAGACCTAGCCAGGGACTGCTACAATGTCCAAGGGTTGACTAAAACTAAACACATCAAATAAAACTCCACACCCCTCAAACTTCTCTTCTCTTAGGTCTTCCCCATCAGTGGCACCTCCCAGCTCTGCATGCCCAAAGACCCAGGCACCTGGCCTTCATCTCCTACATCCAATCAATCAACAGGTTCTCATTATGGCTCTACTTCCAAAATATACCCAGAGCCTGATCACTTCTTCCCACTTCCACTGCCACCACCCTCCTAGTCCAAGCCATCACCCTTGATCCCCCCTACCCCACCACCACGGTCTTCTGGCTTCCACTCTTGCCCCATTACATCTATTTTCCCCCCTGTATTGTCAGTCTGGTGACTTCACTCACCCAGCTGTCCAAGCTGGAAATCGGGGTAGCCTCTGAGACTCCTCTTTCCCTGTCACCCTCCAGGTCTGATGCCTCTTGTGGTTCCAGCCTCTTCTCCCAACTTCCAAGCTCCAGGTTCCCATCACACTGGACTTCTTGCTGATCCTCACAGAAACCTTGTTCTCTGTCTCAAAGCCTTGGTGTTGACTGAGGTCCTCCTGCCCTGGTTAACTCCTGCTCTGCACACACCTCTAGTAGGAAGTTGTCCCTAAACATCAAGACCAGTCAAGTGTCTCTTCCTGGGCTGCCCTTCAGCCCCAGCACTCATTACCCTACAGAATCACTGTCTTCTGTCTCCTCCCGTACTCTTGGATGTAGGAAACATATCTCATGCTTTCCTGCTCACTCAAGCACCTGGTAGGGTTCCTTAGTGGTCACACACAAAATATTTGCCAAATGAATGAAAGAAGGAATAAAAGATCATGTCAAATGTGGTATGTTATTAGACAATACACTGGCTTTTCAAATCAGAGATTAAAACTGTATCACTCAGTAGATGACATTGGAACTACTAGTCATGTGGAAAAACAAGCTGGATTTCCTACCTCAGACTCCACACTGAAATAAACTCCAGATGGCTCAGAAATTTCATGTAAAAAAATGAAACCATAAAAGTACTAGAAGGAATCCTGGGATGGGGACAGCCTTTCTAAGTATGTCATGAAAACCAGGAGCCATAAAAGAAAAGAGAAAAATTAAAAACTTCTGTATGCCAAAATCCATCAGAACTGTCATTAGACAAATGACAAACAGGGAAGACTTATTTGAACTGCATGTGACAGCAAAAGACTTAATCTTCCAGAAATAAAAAAAAAGGCTCCTTTCAAAGCCAGCAATAGCAAACATAGGCCAACAAAGAAGGGAACAGACAATTCACAAAACAAGGTTTGCGGGAGCCCCATTAACATGCGAAGGAAATGCAAATACAGTCTCAGAGAAGTTAAAGTTACATTGGATCTGCAAAACCCAGGGTTATCTGAGGTGTGGGAAAATGGTCACCCTTAGCCTCAAGGGTCCTAGAGGTGGGAGAATGAATTGTAACTTTTGTAGAAATATGTAACAAGAACTATGAGGACTCCTTTTGACCTAGCAATACTAACATTCAAAAATTCTTTTTGGGAATTCCCTGGCAGTCCAGTGGTTAGGACTCTGTGCTTCCACTGCAGGGGACATGGGTTCGATCCCTGGTCAGGGAACTAAGATCCTGCAAACCATGTGGTGTGGCCAAAACAAACAAACCAAAAATTGAATCACCATGCTGTATGCCTCAAACAAACATGATATTATAAATCAACTGCTTCAATAAGCTTACTTTTCAAAAATTAAAAACATCTTTTTATTATCTGATATCTATAATGCAGTATATATGTATATTATATAAAATGTGATGGATATAAACATCTGCCAACCAACCAGCACCATTATCTATGACTTTTGTCCTGAGACTCAGGATGACCTGTCCTGGCTTGGGCACTTGACCCCATCTCCTACCACCTACTCTGGCCTGCTAATGTTTTTTCTACCTTTTTCTTGGGTCATCAATTATTTCCACTTGGTTGGATCATTTTGATCAAAATGCAAGCTACTCTTCATTTATTTCCCTCCTCCATTTCTCAGTAGCAACCGTGGGGAGAATAACCTACACTTTCTCTCTCTTACTCTTCTTCTTCCCTTCTATCTCATGGACAGCACTTAACAGATATGGCTCTTTTTAAAACCAGTGCTCTCCATCTTGCTATGTCCAGTGGTCAGCTTTCATTCTAATTTTACTGGATATGTTAGCATCATTGGATACAGGAATCACTCCTTCTGGAAAAGCTTTACTTTTGATTGACCCTTTCTCATTGTCTCCACTCTTTCCAACCTCCTCACTTTGGAACACTTCTCAATGGTATTCTTTTTTATGGTGATTTCTATTCATCTTGCCATCTTGTGTCTTTAAACACCATCGGAAGGCTGATAAATCCCAAACTTACATCTCCAACTCAGGACTTTCCCCTTAATTTCATATTCCTATATTCCAAGGCCTATTCAATGCACATTGATTAGGCATTGTATTTGGTGACCCAAATAAAACTCCTTATCAGTGCTTCCAAACCTGTTCCTCCCACAGCTGTCCCCACCAAAGTTGGGGCTACAGAGATCTGGCCACTTCTCCTCATCTCTACTATTTGGTGAGCTTCTGATTGTTGTGCCATTAAGAACAAGGCTGCTCTGGAATTCTTGTACACATCTCCTGACCACATGGAAAAGATATTCTTGAGGTGAGTGGTTCTCAAATTTTCATGGACTTCAGTATCCCCTAGAGGGCTTGTAAAAAACAAAGAGAGCAGGACCTCACCCCCAGAGATCCCAGTTTGGTTAGGAATGTATTGGCATTTCTAGCAAGATCCCAGGTGATGCTCATATTATATAAGTGAAAGTGTTAGTCGCTCAGTCATGTCTGACTCTTCACAACCCCATGGACTGTAGCCTGCCAGGCTCCTCTGTCCATGGAATTCTCCAGGCAAGAATACTGGAGTGGGTAGCCATTCCCTTCTCCAGGGGATTTTTCTGACCCAGGGATCAAACTAGGGTCTCCCACATTGCAGGTGGACTTTTTACCGTCTGAGCCACCAGAGAAGCCCAATGTTCTTGCTACAGGTGGGGAAATCATACTTGGATATTCAGAGCTCTAGGTGTATTATACCCAAGAGTAGAAATGCTGGGTTCTAGGATATGGGCATGTTTGACCTCACAATAGAACAGTGATTTTCCTTTGGGTCAGTAGTGGGTGAGAGCACCCGGTGCTCCACATTCTGGCCAAGACTTGACGTGGTCAGAGGCCTTACAGTTGCCAATGCAATGGATACAGAGGTGTTACTGTTGCCAATACAATGGTTTTGAGTTACTGGTATTTATCTTCAGGTGGCAATTACGTGGGGTTGGGAGAGAGAACATCAGTACAAGTATGCTCGTTGCAATGTTATTTTTGATATTAAAAAGCTAGTAACAGTGTAGGTTTCCATCCATATGTACATTCAAAGTTTATAACAGGTAATATGAAGCTGATTGAGATGATGATTATAGGTCTCTAGATATGAACATGGAAAATGTCTATATTGTTGAACAAGAGGGAGAAAGCAATTTCCATGAGATACATAAGAGTGTGTATAGTGTGAGCTCATTTCTATAAAATTGTTTGAATGCATTGAGAAACACCTTGAAACACTTGGTATGTCTGGGAGATGGATTTTGAGTTACCTTGACTTTCTTTTTTTGTGTGTGTTTTCTGCAATGCTTGATTTATTTTAAAATGTGCATCTGCTTTTTGTTTAAAAAAGTGATTTTCAACAACTACATCATTATATTTCTGTTTGTATATGCTATAAGGTATCTAGAAGGTTTCACATGAAAATGATCAGGATGGCTGCCTCTAGGCAGTGGGTTTGTGTGGGCTGAGTGGGAATGTACTTTAAGTTTTCTTTTTATTCCATTCTGTACTCTTTGAATTTTTATGGCAGTGCATTACTTTCATAATTAAAAAAAAAAAAAACCACTAATAAAAACAAAAAAGAAAAAAGAACTATTCTTACCACACAAGCAAACCCTGCCAGCCCCTGCCTCTACCAGGCCAGCCCAGCCCACCTAGCCATGCTGAGGCCCCAGTGACTTCACAAGGAGCCCACTCAAGTTGTGCCAGGCTGCCTCTGGCCCAAGAGCTTTCAGGCTGTGGGGCCAGGGCCAGTTGGTGGGCTGCCCAGGAGAGATTTCCTCCTGCTTCTGGGTGCTGCCTTGAGGCCAGCCATGTATCACTTCCAGAAAGTATATTTCTGTGGACTCCCCCACCGTCTGTGTTGGAAGGAGAGGATAGCCCCTCAGAGGGCCCACAGAGAAACCATTAACACAGCCAAGGAAGTGAGTGACTGTCGAGGCATGGGGACAAGCTCTAATAATGAACAGCCTGTGTCTCTAATGAAGTGCTTTTCAGTCTATAAAGGTCAGACCTAGGAAGAAATAAAGTCTACAAGATGAGAAAGGTGTAGAAACATTGAACATGGGAGCATCTACAACACACTTGGATGGCAGAATCAGGGGTCACCTGGAATGAAGAATGAATTAATTTGATCTAAAACAAAAAAGATCCTCTGGAGAAAGGAATGGCTACCCACTCCAGTATTCTTGCCTTGGAAATCCCATGGACAGAGAAGCCTGGCAGGCTACAGTCCATGATGTTGCAAAGAGTTGGACATGACTGAGTGATTAACACTTTCAAAACAAAAAAAGACTTCACACAGCAGGGACTGGATGAACAATGGATGCTTTCTCCTCACAGTAGCTCCTCTGAGCTGTTGGCCACTGCCTTGGCAACACATGTGGCTCAGGTTCTTCCTGGACCACATCACGTGGCAGTCACATGGTTTGCCTCTGCCTCCCCCACGGCCCATGAGCTCTAGAAAGGAGAAACTGGCTCCCATTCATACACCTCCTCTCGCGACAGGCACTGGGAACTACTAAGTGCTCAGTAAGTGTTGGGTCAAGAGAATGGGATCACCTCCAGTATAGCAACAAAATGCAGATGCCACTTTTTTGCAAACACTCATTTTCAAAATTCAAAGCAGAGTCACAGCTGGATGTGTCCCGGCATCATGGTCCCACCATCAGGGAGTGACTTGGCAGAGACAGCACTCTCTTGAACATATACTATCTCTGTAATAGGACAGCCATACAGCACACAAACTGTGTGGGAGTTCACTGTGCCCTTTCCCTCCCCTCCCCTTCCTGAGATGGCCTCAGCAGTCCTTACATGATCACTGCTTTTGGCCACTCTTAACATGTGTGTGAAAGAAAGAAAATGAAGTCGCTCAGTCGTGTCCAACTCTTTGCAACCCCATGGACTGTAGCCTACCAGGCTTCTCCATCCATTGGATTTTGCAGGCAAGAATACTGGAGTGGGTTGCCATTTCCTTCTCCAGGGGATCTTCCCAACCCAGGGGTTGAACCCAACAGGTGTGTGAGAATAGTACTTGTTCATAAGTAGAAGCCCAGTAAACACTTGGTGTGTTTAGAAAACAGGTTAGATTGTGCTTCTTAAAGGATGGGAGAGGGGAGGGAGGCTCAAGAGGGAGGGGATACATATATAATTATGACTGATTTGCATTGCTGTGTAGCAGAAACCAACACAACAGTGTAAAACAATTTTTCTCCAATTAAAAATAAATCAAAAAAATAAAAAGCTACATCTTAAACATCTCTGTATGAGTTCATCCCAGAAGGTGCTCCCTGAGCCTCCTCCCCCGCCCTCTCCCTGTGATACAGGACAGGCTCTGGGGGAAGACAAAGCTGCCTAAGAGGCTTAACAAGTCACTGAGTCCTGAGGTGAGAACTAGTGCTAGGAGGGAGGAAGATCCACTGGGGTGGGGTGGTAGCCAGTGGGGAAGGGGTAGAGTGTTGCCAGGGGGCAGAAGAGGGGAAGTGAAAGAGATGGTCCTGGGAAGATGACTGGAGGGAAGCCTGACCTCAAGGAAGGAGGAGGCAGAGGCAGCAGGTGATATCATGTCTCCCTGGGGTGGTGGAGAGCTCCTTTGGGTTATAGGTCTGGGCCCCTGGTGGCACCCACAAGGGACATGGGCTGCTCTGTGGGTGTTTGGAAAAAGAGTGACAGAGGGAGAAAGGGAAGGAAGTAGGAAATCTCCTGTCAATAAAATGGCACCATCATCAAGTTTCTTTGAAGTTTATTCCCTACAAGTAAAAGTTGGACTCACAGTTTTTCCAAGATGAATGTCTTTATTCTTCTATGATATTCCCCTAGGGGAAAAGGTGGGGGAGGAAGAGGGGGGAGCCTGTGTTCCAGAATAATAGAAGGAACAGATAAGAATCTCAAATGCCGAGAACCAACCTTAATGTGAGGATGCAGTGGAGTGGAGGATGGGAGGGGGGCTCCTGATCCAGGAACTGGGGGAGGAGGGGGAGGAATCAGGGAAATGGCATGGGCAGGCTGCCCTCCCTATGAAATCAAGACTCCACATAAAGCTAAGTAAATGTGGAGTCACATTTGTCCGTCTTCTATTAGCTCATCTTGTGGCCACTTTGATGTAGGTTTGTTGCAGCAGCAGAAACATTCCTATGTGGCTGGGATAGACTTCATCTGATCTTCCCCTGGCCTCACTCCCAGCTTCAACAAGGGAGGCCCTCACTAGCCCTGCCCTCCCAGTGTTCAGACGGGTTGAACTGTTGGGTTCACCCACAAAGAGAGGGGCAGGTGTTTACTGACATTAGAAGAAGAAATGGGCTGAGCCCAGAGGGAGCTTAGGTTGGGAATGAGAGAGACATAGAGTGGGTGCCCGCTTGCTTCAGTTACTTGCACACATCATTTATTCAAGAATTAGAGAAGCCTCATGAAACAATTGAGGAAGGAAGTCGGGGTAGGAATCCGCTCTTCAGGAGTGCCCTTCTGAGGGTCAGGGAATGAAACTTGTTTGGGAGGTAGTGAGACTGAGGGCCTGTGCGGCAGCCAAGTGGAGGAAACAAACTGACATGGGATAGTACAGGGCTGGGGCTCAGAGGGACTGTGCAGGGTGGAGGCCAAGCATGTGGAGGCAGAGGCAGCTCGCAATGGCCACTGGAGGTCACAGAGAACATATGCTGCATCCTCTGGCAGCATAGCAAGAGTTGGTTGTAGACTAACAGAGGCCAGTGAGGAGCCCTGCTCAGCTTAACCGAAAGGGAGCCCCCATGAGGAAAGAGCCTGTGAAGAAAGGGTCAGAGATCAGGCATCAGCAGTCACATTTGTCCAAACTCATCTAGTGGCCAGGAGCAGAATAAGCAAGACATCCGGAGCAGAGGGGAACAGGATGCCTGCGGCTCTCTCCTGCTTGCTCCCAGGGCTGTTTACACATGACTGATTTGTTCCCACTAAGAGCTTGAGCTCTTCCACCCCCGGCAGACAACGAAATGTGAGGCATTAAGGGCCCTCACAGTCTACGGGCATCCGCCAGCTGTGGCAGCCAGGTACCCTCCACTGTCATGTACAAAAGGTACATACAGGCCTTATTGTCACCAGCCATTGCCACAGCCCCCCTCACTCCTACTCCTCTTCCCTCTTGGGGAAAGAAATAGCAGGGGCTGGCCTGCCCATCCATGACAGGGGACTGACAGTGGACATGCTCCCAAAGAACCCTTAAAAGAGCTCACAACACCTCCCCCGCCGCCATGAAAGAGCCAGCGTCCCTTAATTTTCCTGAAGACAGTACAGTGGCAGGAGGGTCTCAGAGCAGTCATGGTCTCGGGGAGGCTGCACTGGGTGGGAGGCAGGGAGAGGAGAGTCAAATCCAGTTTGAGATTGACATTTCAATAACCAGAAAAGAGACACTTCTGAAACCTGCCCTCTGAGGACAATACTATGATTATCCCCATTTTACAGATGAGGGACTGAAGTCCAAGTTCACACAGCTAGTGAGTGTGGGAGCTGGGATTTGGGCCTGGGTTGTCTCCAGGGCCTGGAATCCTGACTTGCACATCTATCACCTCACTGGGTTCAGACTGGGGAAAAGAAATTCCCTTGGGGGTCTCACCTTCCTTCTTTCTGTCAGTTTCTAGGGAGGCTTTCTTCCTTTGGCCAAAATAAATTATTTGAATCCTGCAGCTTGTAAATATACGAAGCTGATGCAACCTGCTGCTTATGCCAGAGTTTAAACATCAGTGCAAAATGCCACATTTGAAAGAAAGCATGTGTTTGACTCTTAGCAGGATATTTCTAGAAAGATCAGGGAGTGACTTGAATTTAGGCACCAGCCTCCAGCCAAGTTCTCCATGGGTGTCTGTTTTTATCAGTCAGGGTTCAACCAGAATCAGTAAGAGGTGTATAGAGATGTAGTGTCAGGAATTGAGGGCTGGCTAGGAAGCCTAGAATCTGTAGTGCAGGCTGTGAGGAAGGACAGCCTAGAACTTTCTGGTAGGAGCCAAAGCTCTGCTCTTAGGGCTTTTCAATAGATTGAATCAGACCCACCCAGATTATCCAGGATAATCTCCTTTAAAGTCTATTGATTATGGGCTTTAATCACATTTATAAAATACATTCACAGCAACAACTAGAAGAGTGACTGAGTAACAGGCTACTATAGCCTAGTCAAGTTGGCACATAAAATCAGTCATCATGGATTGGGGAAACTTTTAAATGCTCATCCCATTGTTAAACAGTTATAAGACTATTCGGACTTTTCTAAGTTGCATTATTTCTATGAATTGTATTTTATTTCAAACTTTCTGTTTTTGCTCATAACTTCTTATCATTTAAAGTTCATAGAATTTATAATTACAGTCTCTATTCCATTCCTGTACCTTCTGTCTTCTTTCTTGATTAATCTCACCAAAGTTTTTCTACTTTTCAAACAATAAAATATTGGTTTTGTTCACCCTCCGTATTGGTTGTTTTTTCTTTTTCATTAATTTCTGTATCTTCATTCGTTCATTTTTTGGGGTGGGGGAGGCAGTTATTTTCCTCTTATTTTTTTTAAAATTTCTTGAGAGGGATACTTAGCTCATTAATGTTAGCCTTTTCTTTTATAACTACACACATTTGTGTCTAATATTTTCCCCTAAGCACAACCTTGACTGTATCCCACAAATTTTGATATGTAGTATTTTCCCTATCAAAACATTCAATGTATTTTCAACTTTCTATTATGATATTTTGACCTATAGTTATACAGAAGCATGTTGCTTCATTTCCAAACAGGATGTGGGTGAAAATGTTAAGATAGGAATTTGGGAGTAACATTATTCAACTCATAGCCCTTGATAGTGGTTGGGATATACTTTTATCTCCTCTTTCCCTGGCTGCTACTCCCAGCTTCGATAAGGGTCAGAGAAATATACATATTCAACTTTAGTAGACAAGGTCAAATAGTCTTCTAAAGTTCTTGTATCCATTAAGCCTCCCTCCAATGCATGAGAGTTCTAGTTGCCCTCACATCCTTGCCAACATTTGGCATTCTCTGTTTTTTTAAAATTCTAGATCAGTTCAGTTCAGTCACTCAGTCGTGTCCAACTCTTTGCTACTCCATGGACTGCAGCACACCAGGCTTCACTGTCCATCACCAACTCCTGGATCCTATTCAAACTCATGTACATTGAGTCGGTAATGTCATCCAACTATCTCATCCTCTGTCATCTCCTTTTCTTCCTGCCTTCAATCTTTCCCAGCATCAGGGTCTTTTCCAATGAGTCAGTTCTTCACATCAGATGGCCAAAGTATTGGAGCTTCAGCTTCAGCATCAGTCCTTCCAATGAATATTCAGGACTGATTTCCTTTAGGATTGATTGGTTGGATCTCCTAGATCTCATAGTTTTAATTTGCATTTCCTGAGAACTAATGAGACTTATCACCACATAAAACAACAGTGTGTCCTGATGAACAGAAGTTCTTCATTTGCATGTAGTTTTATCTTTTTAAAAAATTTTACAGTGTGATTGCAGTATTTGGTGAGAGGATCTTTACAGAAATAATTAAGGAAAAATGAGGTAGTTACAGAGGGTCCTAGTCCAATATGGCTTCTAACAAGAAGAGGAGGTGAGGACCCAGACACACACAGAAGGAAGATCATGTGAGGAC